>NC_069388.1:119960477-121252977 GCF_027475565.1 Acinonyx jubatus
GTGTACCTGGAAAATAATATTTATTAGCTGGTTTTATTATAAGCTACCATTTCTACAACTACTGTTATTACTCATATGATAGAGTATGGAGAGTGACTCTCCAGATACGGTGTTTAGAGGAGGAGGGAGTGAGTGGCATTTTGGGAGTTATAGATGGTATTTTCAGAAAGGAGATAGCATTTGAGGTAGTCCTTGAGGCATGGGTATAACTTGGTTATGGACAAATGGTGAGGAATTGGGTCTCCAGCTGAAAGGTATGGTGTGAACGAAAAAGTGGTAGGTGATCAGAGGAAGTTGATTATTAGGGAGTGGCAAGTGTTTCAAAGTGGCAGAAACATTGTACACAAGTACTAAGAGATTAGACTGGGAAGGCGGGTTAGAGGCTGAGCTGGGTGGCCTCGGATGCCAGTCTGTAGACTCTGGGACATAGAATGTGAGTGATGTGGCACTATCCGAAGTTTTGTTTTGTTTTCCTCCTGGAGGGTGACCAGGTATTTACTTGTTCCTGTGGTAGTCTTTTTTTTTTTTCTAAATAATTAACAATAGTCAACAATAGCACCATGGTTCCTATTGTATTTAATTAAATTTCCTTGTAAGAATATTAGGTATACAAACTGACCCTATTGACTCAGCCCAATTTTACATAATCTGTTGATTTGTGATTTTTTTGTTAACAGATTCAGCCAGCCTAATTTTACATAATAATCTCTTGATTTGTGATTTTTTATTAACAGATTCAGCCATTTCTTCCTAGGACCCAACAACCAAACCTGGACCAAAGGCCTCAGGTCCTCAGCTATTAAGGTACAGATGACAGTGGTGTCTGTGCTGAATTGGTGTCAAAAGACTCCTGTTCTTGGGAGAGAAGTGGAATTTCACTTCTGTTTTGTTCTCTTGTCTAGAAGCTGCTATTACTGAACACACAGTTTTCATCATCTGATGCTAATGAAACAGGAGGTTATACAAGTGAAGGGCTGAAGGGTGATGATGTCAAAGGAAGTGATGCAGGAGATGAGAAGTTCTTTATTCCATTTCCATTCTTGCTTCTTTCTCTTTTGCTCTCTCTTCTTTTCCTCTTTCCCCCCTCCCTCTCTCTCTTTCTCTCAACATGTGCAGACATGCACACACAATGTGGAGCCTCAGCCCACTGAGCAGAGGCAAGTTTATATGAAAGTCTTCAGTTTGCCGTGGGTGTTTCATTTAGTCTCCAGAACCTGGTCCTGTAATTGACACAATAGCCTCTCATAACCTTTCGTATAAATCAAAAGTAGTTTTTATGTTGGCTCTAGTTCTGTGGTGCTAGTGACTGTGAGGCAGACATTCAAAGTGATTGTGACAGCACAGCCCTCGTTGACCAGAGCATATTTGGAGAGAGTATAGAAATGATTAGGATGAGTAGGTGTAAAGCACCAGCAGAGAGTGGTGGGATCTTGCGGGGGGTGGGGGGGTGGGGGGGTGGGGGGTGATTGGGCAAGGAATGGAGCCAATTCTGGGCACTTCTATGGGTTTATTGAAAACGAGTGTGGGTTGTCCTTTGTGAAATGTGGCAACCTGGAAATCATCTCTCTTTGCAAAGTAACAGCCTTGTTTATTCAGTCAGTATTTGAACACTGACTATGTGTTGGGACTGTGCTGGGGCTTATGGAGACAGCAGCAAATAGGACAGAAGGAAATTCCTATGCTTATGGAGCTCACTCTGTGGGACAGATGGAGAGTTATCTCAGCAGCTTTGTCCCCAGAGCGTGCTCTCTGCTTATCAGCCTCCAAAGATTTTAGTGAAATGCTTTGGCCAGGACAGGGGAGAAGGATTGACCCTTGTTCCTATGAGGGGTTCAGAGTTCCAAATTCCAGTCTACTGGTTGTATTTAAGCAGATGGTGAGGGATGGAAACCTCTATTCCAGGATGGATATCTTGGGGAATCTTCTGTTGCTTTTTGCCCATTTCGGGTGAAGTGGAGTACAATGGGAGACAAGAAGACAGAGAAGCCCAACTCCCTCCCTGACCACCCCTACCTCCAAAAAACAAACAAACAAACAAACAAACAAACAAACCTCAAGGAAGGCTTCTAAGGGTTAGTGACTTGGTGGCCTTTTATAGAATATAACTTCTCTCCCAAGTATGGGATCATAGACAGACCCACACTGGATTGACTAAAACTGGGTGGACCTTTGAGATTTCACAGAGAACCCTAAGAAAAACACCTAGAAAGATAAGGACTGAGCCAAACTTGCCTGAGATTTGAGAGTTTTGTGTGTTTCTCCAGCACTTACTTCTTCCTTTTGGCTTCTGTTTTGGCATTTCTATTGGCCCAGCCCTTGGTATCTTTCTGTGACCCCTTCACTGGCTTGTCTGCTACTAAATGCTGCCAGATCAAAGTATAACATGATCTTAGTACCTGGTACGCACCTGACACAGTCCCGTCTTGTTGCATCAGATGCAACACAAACACTTCTGAGTCTACCAGAGACCCTGCAGCAGCCTGAGGCACAGAGGCCTCTGTGGGAAAGCTATATAGAGCTGGGCCTGCTGGCTCTTTTGTTTGCATACACCAAATTTGAAATAGACTATCATTAACCAAATGGAGAGCAGCTGTGCTTACTGAGAAAGTATGCTTCTTCAGATTTGTGGACATGTTAGAAATTCTTTAGCCACAGTATCTGGCTCTAGAGGCCTCAGGATCCAGTAAAAAAAGTCTTAGTTAATGTTCTAGAATGTCCCCTTCTCTTTGGACTAATATTTTCTGGACTGACTCAGTGATGAATCCTTAGGTTCCTTAGTTAGAGGATTATACATTTGGGATTAATAGGGTTTTCCCTGTTAAAAGGCAAATGCCATTGGCAAGATCTCACACTAAACAGTTCCCAGACAGTGACACCTTCTTTAGTGTGAATTAAGGGTGGGAAACTTGCTTTGGAAATTGAACACAGAGCTGTAAAAGGACCATGGGAGACAGAGAAAAGGCTAGAGTGAGAATTCCCTCACAGGGAGTCTACCAGGAACAAGGAGTTTACAGATGGAAGGTGAGCTGCCAGAGACCAAGTATGCTTACCTCAAAATCCTTTCCAGTGTTGTCCCTGCCTGAAATTAGATTTATTTTTTTTTTCTCTTGTCATATGATCAAAGTTTTGGTTAGACAGACCTGTCCCACATTTTTTCTCTCTCCTCTGTCTTCTTCCCTTCCCTTCTTCTCCCACACCTTTAATTTTACCTCTCCTTCTTCTTGTCTTTTTTCTCAATGGTCCAGGATCCAAGTTGCCACCTACAGCCCACAGTTCAGGTTGCCCTCACACTTCTAGAAACCCAAGAAAGACTTGAAGAGAGGTTATGTCTTGAACAGTGTTGTGAGAAGCACATGGACCCTCTTCTCAGCCTAAGATCATAACTGGTGCAAATTATAGATATTTACAAAACATTCAAAGTCTCTGGAAATTGTCTTCAGAAAATACAGCAGATGAAATATTTATGAAAGAAGTTTTACTGGATCTTGGTCAGAAGCATTGTGGGGTGGGGGGTGGTCTGGGGCATTTGCTCCATGATTTGCTCCTTCTTTCCCACCCTCCCAGCTTACACTACTGCACATCCACTCCAGGCAAATGTAGCCAAGAGCACCATCTTTACCCAGCTGGGAGCTATGGTGTCTCCCAGGGAGGGGCAGACCATTAGCACTTCTCATCCTGTCCCACATTCCCAAGTCTGTGTTTCAGAGGTTCTGTTCCAGGCAAGAGTGGCTGAGAGACAATGGGGCTGTCTTCCTCTCCCCATCAAGCCACAAAGACTGGAGGCTGTTGTCCCAATCTAGGTTGGTACTAATGAAGCTCAAGGAATAGAGGTGTGATTCAGAGAAGTAGGCCACTGTCTCTGCCACCAGCTGTGGAGCACTGGTGCAGATTTGTTGTTCAAGAGGAGAGGTAAGCCATTAGAACAAAGAGCTCTGAAGCTCTCCCAAGTGCACTGACTTTATTTGTACCATAGTATGAGGAAGTGCCAGTCTAGGGGTTCTCTTAGAAACAATGGCAATTTTGGTGATAACTAATTAGGGGGAGACTGGTAGCTCCATTAGAGCAATAAGCTAAAATTTGGGCCATCTGGAAATTTACCAGAGAGAACCATAGAAAGAGTCCACTAAGAAGAACCCTCCTGGGGTTGACACAAATCTCCAACACTGGTCTCAAAGATTACCCCTGCAAAGGGATCCAAATTTAATTGCAACAGACTGTGGAGCAATTTGTGCCTCAGGGGATTGTCAAAAATAATAATTAGCCAGCAATTAGTGGAGGCTAATAGCTAGGCATGCTATTGATGGAGGCAGACAACACAGAGATCAGGGAAGGAGACAGCACTAGTAAAATCACTGGCATCCCAGAGTGACAACGTTCAGGGTTTCAGCTGCACCTTTGAGCAGTAACATCAGAGGGGTAAATAGACCACTAAAATAATAGTAACATTCTTAGGGGGAGATGAACCACTAAAATAATCCATCCAACTTGTCAAATGAATTAATAGGCAAACAACAACAATGAACCCCAGAGGAAGGGATCTGTATACAGAGTTGCTACAATGTATTACCTAAAAGGTCCAATTTTCAATAAAGTATTATGAAACATACACACAAAGAAATAGAGGGTGGCCCATATGGCAAAAAAGAAGGCTGTAGAAACTTCCTGTGATGGACCCAGATGTCAGACTTTGTGGACAAAGACTGCAAAGCAACGCATAAGTTTGTTCAGAGAACTATAAGAAATCTAGCTTAAAGAAGTAAAGGAAGGAAGGAGTATATAACAGTACTGTCTCATAAAATAGACAATAGCAATAAAGAGATAGAAAGGATAAAAAAAAAGGAACCAAATGGAAATTATGAAGGTGAAAAACACAACAACTGAAATTAAAATTTTACTAGACGGGCTTGCCAGTAGATTTGAGCTGGCCAAAGAAAGAATCAGTGAACTTAAAGATAGATCAATAGAGATTATGCAATCTAAATTGAGAGGAAAAAAAGAAGGAAAATGAACAGCCTCAGAGAAATATGTAACAGAAGGAGAGGAGCAAAAGGAGCAGAAAAAATATTTGAAGAAATCACGGATGCAAACTTCTGAAATTTGATGAAAAACAGTAATCTGCACAATGGAGAGGCCCAATAAATCCCAAATATGATAAACACAGAGATCTACACTCAGACAAAGCACTGTCAAAATGCTGAAAGATCAAGAAAATCTTGGAAGCAGCAAGAGAAAATGACTCATCACACAAGACCATTTACCAACTAACTGTGGTTGGAAACAATAGAGGCCAGAAGGCAATGAGATGATGTATTTAAGGTTCTGGAACAACAACAGCAGCAGCAACGAAAACCAAAACTGCCAACCAAGAATCTTATATCTAGCACAACAATCTTTTGAAGATAAAGGTAAAATAAGATCTTTCCTATATTAACAGAATCTGAAAGAATTTGTTGCTACCAGACCTATGACAAATACTAAAGGAAGTTCTCCAGGATAAAACAAATGACTTCAGGCAGTAATTTAAACCCACATGAAAAACACAAAGAATAAAGAGTAATTATAAGAGAGAGTATAAAATGCATTTCTTCTTTCTTTTCTTAACTGGTTTAGAAAGTAGGTGTAGTAAACAATATGGATATAATTGTATTGTTGGTACTTTAGCATAGAGAAATGTAATATAACTAACCATACAAGTGCCAGGAAGCAGGTGGGAGAAAAGCTGTGTTGGAGTAAGGAAATGATACTAGTTGGTAACTTGAATTCACAGGAACAAAGAGTGAGAAATGGCAAATAAGGTTAATGTAAAAAACTCTATAAACAAGTACTTGTTTTCTTTTGTTCTCCCAGCTTTAAAAGACATAAAATGGTACAAAGTAAAAATTCTAACAGTGTATTTGGTGTTTGTGGCATATGTAGATATAACATGCATACCAATAATAGCACAACAAGGGGAAAGAAGGTAGAGGGTTACACAGGAGTAACATTACTGTGCCTTGCTCATGTAAATCTGAAATAGAGTTTGATAAATTAATACATAGATGGTAAGCCCTAGAGCAACCACTAAGAAAATAGCTTCAAAAAATGGTGAACTGCCATTAAAGGAATTAAAACGTTGCTTTGGAAGATATTTGCTTGATGCAAAAGAGAGAAGTAAAGGAGGAACAGAGGAATAAAGAAGACATAAGACATAGAAAACAAAGAGCAAAATGGCAACCATAAATTCAGCTATAGTTGCCCCTCAAATAATGCAGAGGTTAGGGGTGCCAACCCCCCTTGCAGTAAAAAGTCTGTGTATAACTTTTAACTCCCCCCAAAGTTAACTGCTAATAGCCTACTGTTGATTGGAAGCCTTGTGGATAATATCAATAGCCGATTAGCACATGTTTTGTATATTGTGTGTATTATACACTATATTCTTACAATAAAGTAAGGTAGAGAAAAGAAAATGTTATTAAGAAAATCATAAGGAAGAGAAAATACATTTACAGTACTATGCTGTATTTATCAAAATATCCACATATAAGTGGATCTGCACAGTTCAAACCTATGTTGTTCAAGAGTCAACTGTATAACAATAGGAGCATTAAATATGGATGGATTAAAAATCCAATCAAAGGACAGAGATTGTCAGACAAGTTTAAAAAAATCATGATCCAACCACCTGCTGTCTCTAAGAGACATTTTAAATTCAAAGACACATATAGGATGAAAGTAAAAGGATGGAAAAAGACCTATCATGCAAACATCAACCATAAGAAATCAGGAGTGGTTGAGCCACCTGGGTGGCTCAGTCAGTTAAGCATCTGACTCTTGATTTCAGCTCAGGTCATGATCTCACAGTTCATGGGATTGAGCCCCATGTCGGGCTCTATGCTGACAGTGTGGAGCCTGCTTGGGCTTCTGTCTCTTTTGCTCTCTCTCTCTCTCAATCTCTCAAAACAAACAAACAAATAAATATTTAAAAAAATCAGGAGTGGCTATTAATAGTACTGGACAAAATAATCAAAGTGCAAAAAAAATGTTAAAAGAGACAGAGTCATACAAACATCAGTCTATCCTGATGCTATAACAATTACCATATATACACCTAACAGAGCCCATAGATACATGAAACACAAACTATTAGAACTGCAGGGAGAAACAGACAATGCAAAAGTAGTAGCTGGGGACTTTGATTCTCTACGTTCAATAATGGACAGAACAACTAGGCAGAGGACGAGCAAGGAAACAGAAGACTTGAATGCTACTGTAGAGCATGCAGGCTTAATAGGCATCCAAGGAAACAAGAGCCATGTATACATCCTAATCAGGTGCACCTGGTATGCTGTCCTGGCTAGCCCATATGGTAGTCCACGAAGAAAGCTTTGATGAATGTTCAAGAATTAGAATCATACAAAGTGTAGTCTCTGATCATAAAAGAAGGAAATTACAAATCAATAATGAAAAAATAAAATTCAAAAATATGTGGAAATTAAATAACACTCCTACATGACCAACAGGTAAAAGAAGAAATCGAAGGAAAATTAGAAAATATGTTGGGGGGCACCTGGGTGGCTCAGTATGTTAAGCGTCTGACTCTTGGTTTCAGCTCAGGTCATGATTTCATGGTTCATGAGATTGAGCCCTGCATCAGGCTCTGTGCTGAGAGTGGAGCCTGCTTGGGATTCTCTCTCTCTCTCTCTCTCTCTCTCTCTCTCTCTCTCTCTGCCTCTCCCACGTATGTGTGCTCTCTATAAATAAATAAACTTAAAAAAAATTGAGATGAATGAAAAGGAAGACATACACACTAAAACCTTAAGCAGTGTTTAGAGGGAAATTCATAGTTCTAAATGCCTGTATTAATAACAAAAGAAGGCTCAAGCCAGTAACCCGATCTGTTATCTTAAAACACTAGGAAAAAAAGAGCATACTAAATCTAAAGCAAACAGAAAGAAGGAAATAGTAAAGATTTAAGCAGAAATTAATAAAATATAGAAGAGGAAAACAAAATTAGAGAATATAAACAAAAGCAAAAGACCAAGGCCAAAAACACCCAAAATAGTTAAGTTACTAAAATCACCATTATGGAGGTCCTGATCAATGAACTAACACACACACACACACACACACAAACAGAGTCACACACGTTGATTGAAAGGGAAGATATGAAACTGTTACTATCTTCTTATAAAAAACATCAAAAACAAAAAAAAACTATGAGAACCAATAAGATTGCATTTATGAAGCAAGATGACAGAAAAATGTAGTGTCCTTCCCTATCAGAAGTAAAATCTTGAAGACATAAAAGAACGTAAAGTACCATTTACGATACCAACAAGAACTCACAAGATATATATGTATAAAATATAAATGGAAAAAATATCTTTTGCAGTATATATAAGAAGACTTTTTTTAAATGTTTATTTATTTCTGAGGGGTAGAGAGAGAGCATGAGCGGGGTAGGGTCAGAGAGAGAGGGAGACACAGAATCCGAAGCAGGCTCCAGGCTCTGAGCGGTCAGCACAGAACCTGACGCAGGGCTTGAACTCATGAACCGTGAGATCATGACCTGAGCCGAAGTCAGATGCTTAACCAACTGAGCCACCCAGGTGCCCCAAGAAGACATTTAAAAAAGGAAAAAAAAATGTATGCAATGAGTGCTCACCAAATTAATCTATAAATGTGTTATGTGGCATTCTCCCTGGATAGCTCAAGTGCCAGGCTTCAGGGAAAAGCTAATGCTTGCAGACCTGGCCTCATTCCCGGAAGCATCGGCCAGGCCAGGGGGAGGGACAGTGAAAAGAGATGGGTGGGGCAAGAGGCAGAGGCAGAGATCACTGTCCACTGATAGCTCGGGGTATAGAGGGCCCAGAGGAGCGTACTGGGCTTGAGGAACCAGCAGCAGTGAGTGATAGCAGCCAGCAGCGGGGAGAGGTGGAGGCAGCCCCAGGATTTGAGCCCACTTCTGTCAGTGACTCTTGTCTGACTGTGGGTACCTTGCTGGACGTTGCAGGGTTACCAGGTACACAGTGAGTGTACTAATCCCCAGCACACCCTCCTCACACGCTGGTGATGAGGATCCAGCAACATAATAGAAGTACTCCTTGAAAAATGTTAGAACACTGTGTGACATTCGAGGTGACATTCCAGCTGTCTTGCCAAGACATATAAAGTGACACTCAGGCTCTGAACATCAGAACCTGGTTTCCCATCTCTTGTGTCACTCCTTAGGACCCCAGTGGAGGGCCTCCGTGGGGCTGGGGTGAAAATGGAATTAGTGCCTAATGTAATGATAATTTCAGTCAGTTAGGGAGCCATACTTAAGTTCCAATTTAGCACCACACCGATGAGATGCTGCCTCTGAGTCTCCCCTCTGAGTCAATGGAGAGGCTGCCAGTAGCCTGTTCTCTACTGAGCCCAATTCTGGTAGGTGCAGGAAACCTGCAGCAACTTGCTTCTGCAGCTGGCTGGGTGCTTACGCTGGAAGAAAGTGAACATTGAAAGGACTCAGCCCCACCAGGAACTTAGGGTCCTAATTTCAAGGAGGTTCTGAGCAAGGCTTTTGATAGGAGGGGCCTCCACACAGGCCTCCCCAGGAATGGGGAAGCCCTTTCTGGGATATAGTCTAAACATACTTTAGAAAGTTTTCAGAAACGAGTAGGACTTGTCCTGGGATCAAAGTCACCATGATTTCATAGTGACATATCTTTCACTTAAAGGTTCCCTTAGAGAATAGGAGACAGCAAAGAAGGGGGTGAAGTCTGATATACCTGTCCCATTGTCTTATTTTCATTTGTTAATTAAATATTTATTTTTTTAAATGTTAATTTTTAAGAGACAGAGTGCAAGTGGGGGAGGGGCAGAGAGAGAGGGAAACAGAATCTGAAGCAGGCTCTGGGCTCTGAGCAGTCAGCACAGAGCCCAATGTGGGATTTGAACTCATGAATTGCAAGATCACGACCTGAGCTGAAGTCGGATGCTTAACTTACTGAACCACTCAGGTGCCCCTAACTAAATATTTATTGAATTCCTAGTATTTAAAAAAAGTTTTTTTTTTAATGTTTATTTATTTTTGAGAGAGACAGAGAGTGCAAGTGGGTTAGGGGCAGAGAGAGAGGGAGACACAGAAGCAGAAGCAGGCTCCAGTCTCTGAGGTGTCAGCACAGAGCCTAACGCGGGGTTCGAACTCACGGAGCTGTGAGATCATGATCTGAGCCGAAGTTGGACCCTCAACTGACTGAGCCACCCAGACGCCCCAATTCCTAGTATTTTTTTTAAGCTTTAAAATGACTTAATGTTTTGAATGTCAGTTGCCACATCTTTAAAAAGATGGGGGAAAAAAACCCAACTTTCCTTGTCAGGTCAAACTTCCTTAGGAGTAGGGGGTGGGAGTGATCTCATCTAAAGATACACTAGTTGGCTCTTTCTTGTGCTAACATTAGCCTTGCCTTCTCTAGGAAGCCTAGGAAGCCTTCCCAAGGTATTGCTTACGTGTACCCATTCCCACAGGCCGGCAGACTGGAATGACTCCAAATCGCCTGAAGGAGTTGAGTGCTTGCCTGCTGGGATTGGCTGAATGTACAAGCCGGAGGCCTTGGGAATACCGGCTGTGGCTGCTGCAGCTTAGCTAGGGAAGGGTGGCCTGACTCCTTTGGTGGGGCCCAAGGACTTCCTTTGGCACCTTGGAGGTTGCAAAAGCACATTGTAGGATTCTCAATAGTCTACATCCGTTTCCTGGGTGGAAACCTGGAGTTAGTGAAGGCTGGTTATCCTTTGCTCACTGACATCCAGGCCTGAATGCTAAATATTGGGCAGTTAGTGAGAATCCAAGACAAGGCAAAGGATTTTCGCTAGGTTAGAGTGGGCTGGATCTTGGAGATAGACCCAATGGGACAGCAGTTGTCCAGCTGCATTTCTTCTTGTTTATCTGAACCTGTCTCTGTGCCAAGTGGATATAAAAGGTAGTGTAAAAATATGTCTGGAAGAAATATCAGGAAGGTATTTCTTGCCCAGGAAATTGGGGGTAGGGGGTGTGAATGTCCCATCAACTAGCATCACTGAACATAATCAACTCAGGTGCTGCTTTGAGACAGGCAGTTTGCCTTTCCTGGATGAGATGCAAAAAGGCAAGGGCACCCCATGTTTCTGACAAGTTTATCCTACCTGATTTCAGCTCTGTCTTCTGTCCTGGCTTCTATACTTGATAGTTTGATCAATTAACCAAATAGTAAGAAACATGCAAGGGGAAGAAGGAGACATACGCCAGAGGAAGCACTTTATCTCTAGAATGGGCAGCCTTCTGCCTTTTACTCTTCCTCTGTTCCAAATGTACTCCTTCTCCACCCTTGCTTGGTCCTGAGTTTGGAGCACACAGGGCACTGGGCTGGTGATGTCTCCCCATTGCACACTCCTGAAAGCTGTTTCGCATGCACAGTGAGACATGGAGAAAGAGAGCTAAAAAGTGAGGTCTGTTTTCACTGTTGCTGAGCTGAGTTGTGTTCAGGGCGGCGTTGAGAAATGGGGTGTCAAGTGGCTGGGCTGAGGGGTTGTCGGTGCTGATCCTGAGTATGATTGGGTAGTAATTGCAGTTGGGGTCTCCCAAGGGAAATCAGTTTGTGTGCTTACACATGTACTCATTTCTCTGACTAAAATCCCAATTAATTTACATATAAACCAATTTTAGAAATGTTATCTTTGCTGGAATGGGGTGATCTGGATAGAAGGTGGCATTCTCAGGGTGCCAGAGTGAGAACAGGAAGATATCAAGGCTGCAGAGATGTGGGGTAGGGGTCTGAGGGGACTGGGCAGTTAGCTGTGTTTAGAGAGGTCCTACTCAATGCAGCGAAGGCTTTTCTGAGATTTGATAGGACTGGCTTTGCCACACACACACACACACACACACACACACACACACACACACACACACTTCTGCAGAGGCTCCTTTCTGCAAGCAACAGGCCTATAATTTGGGTATATTGTGGGCTGGTAAACAGAACAACCTGAGATGTGGCCCCAGGGCCCACACAGCAGTTTATATGTGGGTATGGGTCAATGGAAAAGAAGATTCTTATGTTTTTCCAGTCAATTAGAACATTTCTCTAGAGGGTATTGGAGTCCCCAACATGACGGTGATCTCCCTGTGTCTCCTTTTGTGCTTATGCCCAACACAGAAGTGCAGGACAGCCAGGCGAAAGGGAAATAGAGAAAATGGTAGGGTCATTATGTTATCTAAATTGGCCAGTGAGGATAACAATCTGCTCATGGCTAAGGAGGGAGAAGGCTGTGGACAAGCTGCCAAAAAGCCTCTTGATGTCAACCTGGTTTGCAATTTGGAAGCTCTCCTCGAGGGATTGTTTTTGAAATAAAGACTTAGGATAAATTAAAAGGAAGTCTGCTGATAAGCCCAGGATGTAAAAACCAGATTAAACAATGAATAAAAAATAGTTTGAATTAGTGAGAGAGGTAACCAGGCACATTTTGGAATTTTATTTATTTAATAACATGTTCTTGAGGACTATTTATTAAAGCTTTTCAGCTTTAAAACATGCTTTTTTAAAAGTGGCATTTTTAGGATGAATTTTTGAGCATATGCAAAGGTGGACAGACTCTTTTAGGGAACCGCCATTACCCATCATCCAGTCCCTCTGGCAATTTACCTAAGCCCTACCTGGTCCATCCACACCCCAGGCACATTCCCCCCCTCCCATATTATTTTGAAGCAAATCTTGTAAAACACATCATTTCCTCAATAAATATTTCAGTCTGTCTCTCTAAAAGATAAAGCATCTCTCCTTTAATAAACAAGATAAACCTTTTGCTCATCCATCTAGGCCTGCGGGGGGAGATGAACTGTGTGACAGGTGAGGTCATACTTAGGTGATCTTGGTTCCCCTTGGGGGATCCAGAGCCCGCCAGCCTCCTGAGTTCCCGACCTAGAAACTTAAACTTGGAACAGAAAGGAAAATGATGCAATGCGTAATAGCCCCGATGCTGCCAGGGCCACTCCTCAGTGTGTGCAGGATGGTGCTTTTATAGTCAGCCATGTTCTCAGCCAGGCTGTATTAACTGGGTCATTTAGCTCCAAGCCAACTTAGGTTGCTAACTGCAGAGGAGGGAAGGAGAAATGAGGAAGTTTAGTATGGTCAAGGGAAAACGGATAGAGTTTCGCTTAAGACATACTTTTATTGTCTGAATCAGGGCCGGATGGGCACTATTAGAAGTGGAATACGATGCAATCTGCACCATCAGGCAGATGTGCTTTCTGGTTTCAGGAACCACACACAGGTGATGGAGCCTGGCTGCAACTTAGTGCTCAGGCAGGAGGGCATCCTGAGTGTGATGATTAAGCTTATGTGTCAGCCTGACTGGCCTAAGGGATGCCCAGATGGGTGGTAAAACATTGTTTCTGGGTGTGTGAGAGAGAGCGTGTTTCTGGAAAAGATTATCATTGCATTCATTAGGCAAGAGAAAAGACGATCTAATGGGGGTGGGGCATCATCCAATCTACTGGGGCCTAGATAGAACACCAAGGCAAAGAAGGGGCTAATTCTGTTTCTTCTTGAGCTGAGATGTCCATTTCCTCCTGCCATCAGACATCGGAGCTCCTGATTCTTCCAGCCTGTGGACTCAGTCTGAATATAACACAAACTTTCTTGATTTTCCAGTTTGCAGGTGGCAGACTGTGGCCCTTCATGGCCTCCATAGCTCCTTGGTCCAGTTCCTACAATAGATCTCCCCTAATATAGCTCCCAGTATATCCTATTGGTTCTGTTGCTTCCGAAAATCCTCACCAATGCACTGAGTCCTGGATCTTTGGCTTTCCTCTCGGTCCCTGGGGTCCAACATCAGCCGTACTGAGGAAAGAGGCAGGGGTGTGCCAGTCTTCAGGCTAAGGCAGGGTGGGCTGCATTGACAAGTGCTTGTTCATGCTCTTTGTTTGCAGTGTATGCTCACAACAAGAGTGTGCATTGACCGTTTTAATTCTCCATTTCACAGTGAGGGTGGTGGTGCAGCAGCAGCTTAGGAGAGAGGGTGGGATATTCAATTTAGGGCCAAGCCATTAAAGTTGCCTCTTGCAGGTGTAATAATTTCAGAAATGTGATTCCCTCCTGGAGTCCTGGGTTCTAACTATGAACTGCTTTCTGATAGCATCATCAGGCGCCCTATTCCAGACTAAATCCCTCTGTGGCCTCTAAGTGGGGCTAGCTCCACCATGAATCCATGCCTGGAAAAAGTGGATTTGTCTTACTGTTCATTATGGGATTTAGGTCCCAACTGGATAGAAGAGACACAAAGGCCCTCTGTAGCTGGGACCTCACCCAGAAATTAGAACCACCACCACTTCCCAGACCTCCAGGGAATTTGCCACCAGAAATTTCTCCAAGCCACAGAGAGAAGAAAAAGCACAAAAGTCTGAGGATGTGCATTTGAGTCCCAGATCTACCACTGGTTAACTTTGATACTGTCAATTTCTCACCCATGGAAAGGTACTACAGTAGTAGTATTTTCAAGGTTTTCATGTAAGTTGAATTGGATCATGTTACCTTTAAGACCATTACATGTTTTATTGTTTAAGCCATTGCCATCATTGTTTAAAAAGGAATTGGATTTGTATGTCAAATATGGCCGTGGTCTGCATTTCTCAGTGGCTTGATGATACTACACCCAATACCTTAAAAAAAAAAAAAAAGAATATTCCATTCCTGCTGTTCGTTAGCTGGTGTAATTTTAATGAAGACTGCCACCCCCTTCCTCCTCCTAAAAAAAAAAAGCATCTCCTGGTAGTGATGCTAGATTCATTCTCATTTTGATTTCCTGGCCCCAACCCAATTCTTCCTGAGTGGGCTGATTACAGTTTTTTCTTTCCTTGATTTTCTTTTCCTTGAGGACACAGAATATTCACAAGGCACAACATTTTCCTTTAAAAAGATTTCCCCTAGAATCCAACTGTTATTAATGGATCTTCAGTCTCTCCTGTAAGATACTGACCCGAATAGCAGACACAACTAAAAAACCACCCGTTATGTACTGGCCTGTGAGTTTCCACCTGCTTCTCTCTCTGCTCTATGAGTAGCATGTATTTTGAAAGTGACATAATAGTGTTTCGTTGTATTTGACACTGTACTGTTTTATATTTTCCTGCCAACTTGATGATGAAGTAGAAGCTCATTTAGGAAATCCTCAACTATTTCATTGTAAGTAAAGTTTCTTACAAATAGCGTTTATTCCCTTATTCAGCAGCATTTGTTGAGTGTCTACAATGTACCAAGGACTTTGCTAGGCATTGTAGAGAGTAGAAAGGTGAGAAATTCAGGTTCTTGGCCTCAAGGAGTTTATATCAAGGAAGCAGATAGGAAAACAAGTAGAGAGATAAATGGTGAATTTTGCCTGGAAGGATGGAGACAGCTTCCTGGCTTGGCTCACTTTTTACCGTGCCTCTTCCTGCATGGGCACTGTTTTCATGTCGTTGCCTCTGCCAGCTCCTACAGGTCTCACTTCTGAGTCTGCTGGCCTAGCATACACCTCATGTGACAGTGGGCATGGTCACTTCCCAGCTTTTGATGTGACACCTCTCATCTGCACCTACCCTAGCATAGGGGTTGTGTTTTATGTCCTTCTAGTGTCTGTCCTGAGGGATTCCAAAGTATTTCCAGAGAGGGAAGGTGGAGTGATACCCACTCTAACCCATCTCACCTCCTGCATCCTCCTTCCGTCTTCTCTCCAGCTGGCAAGTTTGCATGATCCAGGGGCTTGGAGTCCCATGGTGCTAGAACTTGATGGAAAAAGTGTGAAGACCTGGATCCGATGGGCCATTATACCCAGGTCCTCACAGCTCATCTCTGTGCTTGGCCAAGATGAGCCACCCTGGGAGTAGAGCAGAGGTGGGAGAGGAGAGGCCCCCAGGGCTGATGGTATTTCTGGGGGACCAGAAATTACCAGAGCAAACTGTTATGTGCTCAGCCCTGTGCTAGGCCATGCTGAAATCTTCAGGTGGGGCTGGGGATGCATCATGGCCTTCCAGGAGCCCCTAGCTGTACAGATTTCATGTGAGAGTGTATGGTTGAGCAGGACAAGTTAACAATCGCCAGGCCACATGAGCTCAGAGCCTAAAAAGGATCAGAGGTTGACAGGGTTAAAGGTACTCAGAGGGATAGGGACTCTATAGTCTTTGGCAGTTGGAGAAAGAGGTGAGGCAGAGACGTGGAGCTGGAGATCAAAGCTTCAGAGGGATTTGAGTGAGGCAGAGAGGGATTGCATGATGCCACTTTCGTATCCCTGGAGTCCCAAAAGTTTAGAGGTGGTGTTTCATGATATTAATTGATCCATTAGTTTTGGGTTGAGTCTAAGACTGGCATGGATTCTAAAAAGATCCTTTTTCATTTTACTGCTTAATTTTCTCATAGTATCTCTTTCTTTGCCCTAAACAGAGAGATGTTAGACTCTCCCTATGTTTAGATTTCCTTTAAAAAATTCTATAGATAATCTTTTTTAATGACTTCTCATAGCCAAGTGTTGGGCAGAGTATATATACTGAACAGATGCTTGAAACCATCACCCTCGTGTGAGTGATTCTCCATCTAGAGCTCAACTCATATCTCTTACTGGTCTCTAGACCTATATGTCCAATTGTTTTCTGGATTTCCTCCTGGATATCCTGTAGGCACCTCAAAGTTAACATTTCTAAAGCTTTCTGTTATATGTGACACCCCCTCCTGCCCAACACACATTCAACCTAGTCCTCCTTCTTCAAATGCATGGCCAAAGCACTGGAATCATCTCTGACTCTTCGCCGTCGTCCTCGCCATCTCCCTAGAGTTGGGGGTCTACATTCCACACTTGTAACTACTACATCACTACCTGCCCCCTGTCTTTACCATCACTGCAACTTTAGCCAAGACCCCTCAGCCTGTTGCTTAGATTATGTACTGGAGTGGAGTTGGTATGCTTGCCCTGAAATAAAACTCTTTTCAGTCTGTCCCTTGCTTAGCCCCCCTCCCCTACCATGGCTTTGTCTCCAGCATGGAAACAAAACCTGTTTGTGTGGCTCACAGAGCCCTTGCCTTCTTGCCCCCATCCTCCTTTCCAGCGTCACTTCCTCATGCCCCCAGCAAACGCCTCATGATCTTAAGCATGCCCACGTGTGTGCCTTACTGTCTCTGCATGTGCCCATAAATATGCTTGTCTTCCTACTGTTCCTCATGGACACATCTGGAAAACTTGGCCCCCGGAACCTAATATCATGTGTTTGCCGAAGCCTTCTCTGACTGCTCCATCAAGGTTCACCTCCTCACTTGGGTTCCTGTGCCACCTTGGCTTACCACATCTTTATAATTATATTTAAATTTGTGTAATGATGATCTGTCAGACTAAGCGGGAAGGGATTACTGTCTTATCCGTCACAGACACTCCATCGCCTGGTTGAATGCTCCGTGTTTGTTAATGGTTAAAATAGAAAGGATCTTAGATCTTAAAGACTCTCTCCTAGATTAATTCCTCTTAAATTCACTTATTTACTCATTCATTCATTCGCTCTTTGTGCAAACATTTGCGGAGTACCTACTATGTGGGAACTCCCTCTGTCTCTCCAGGCAACAAAGCCTTGATTAAACAGACATAAAAGAGAAACAGCTGCCGGTCCTTCCTCCAGGAAGCTCTGCTCCACAGGCTTCACTTAAGAATCCTGGAGCTTTAGTTTTCTTTCGTCAGCTTTTTCCTTAATGGCCAAACTCATGGTGGCAGTGACAATGGATTCTGCATTAGTATTAAAAATTTATTCAATAAATAATGGATTAGAACCTCTGTTTAATAATTATTAATGCACTGCAATTTCAGTTGCCCAAATCGCAAGATGTTTTAAACATAACTAATTGAAAACACAATTAACAGCAACTTGCCGAAATAAATCTGAAAGGCAAAACACCCTTGAAAGGCTCAGACTATAAGAGCAAAAATTCAGAAGCAGTCCCCTGCTCACACTGTCCTAAGACGCAGGATGCATGCTGGGAAGGATGGTGGCACCTGGCAGTGTTTGGGACGTGAAGGTTGGTTTCACGGCAGCTTCTCTGCAGCTACTGAAACTTTAGGTGACCACTGCATCACGCCCGTGGGCATGGGGGTTTGCCTGAGCAGAATGTTGTGCTCAGACACTTATGTCAGATGCGCTCTTAGAGAGAGGCTGATTCAGTGACCTCATTATGTGCAAACTCGGTAAAGCACAGGCCGGCCACTGGGGTCTAGAGTGCATGGGGCCTTGAGTCCAGTCAGTCACAGGACAGGTGAGTGGCAGACCTGTCACTGGGAAACCTGGGACCCCCAACATATGACACTGTGCTCACCCACCAGCCCTCTGGCCATGGTGTCTCTCATGTTCTTTCTGGAGCTGGTTCTTCTTATCTGACTCAGCAAAAACAGTGCAGCTGGGTCTTTGGATCAGGGGCCTAAGAGAAGGGCCCCTTTGACTTTCTTGCTTCAACAGTCAGCCAAGAAAAAAAAATGTATTGAGACATTTACAGGATGGGCCTTGGACTAGTTGTTGGACTCTAGGATTCCAGAACAACACGGGAGGAAGGCACTGGCCTCTGGGCTGGGTTTAGCATGGATTTTTTTTCCACTTTTCATCTTTTTACACCTGTTCCTATTCTGCTTTCTATCCCAGGGAGGCTCTTTCCTTTATATTTACCTTTGGACTTGGTACACTGGCCTTTCCATAAGTCCTTTATAGGATTTTTTGAGTCTCCAATGAGACATTGTAGGGGAATTAATCAGCAATATTGTTGGCCAGTGGTAGGCACTCAGCATATGGTAATTCCCTTCTACCCCTGACAATGTCCACTGCTCCTGAACACTGAACACTGCTGTGGGCATGCTCTCAACAGAATAATATGGTTATTGGACACATGGATGTTATTTCTGGAGAACAGGAGGTAGCTAAGGAGAAAGCTGTCTACTCTCAGGGGATCAGTCTGGACAGCAGCATGGTTGGAGCTTGGGTTATGGGTAACAGGACAGCAAATGATGTGACCAGACACATTGGTTGGTGATATATTGAAAAGCACATGGAGAGCCAGGCTATCAAATTTGACTTTCATCTTAAGCAGGGCAGTGGACAATTTTTAAGCTAGAAAGTAGCATAGATTTTTAACTTAATCTGTGTACTAGAGAGGCATGATCCTTAGACATTTGTGTGTATCAGGAAGATAGATTCAAACTCTAATTTGTGGATCCCACCTCCAGAGTTTCTGATTCAGTAGTTCTGGGATGGAGCCTAAGAATTTGCATTTCTACCAAGTTTCCAGGTGATGTTGATGTTGCTTGGTCTGGGGACTACCCTTTGAAAACCATTTGTGTAGAGGATGGTCTAGAGGTGGGTAAGCCTGTAAGGCATTGAGCTGTTTAGGAGATTGGCACAGTAACCCAGCTGAAAGACGATGTGAGTCTGATTTCAAGTAGGAGGTATGAATCTAAATAGAGAGAAAGATAGCACAAAAGAAGAGTCAGCAAGATTTTCTGGCCCAACAGGATGAGTGGGAAAGATAAGAGAACCTTCCAAGGTTTTCTACCTGGGAACCTGAAAGAATAATGGTGCTTCTCATGGGAAAGACCACAGAGCAGAGGCTTCTAGGTCAGGGTGGAGGACAGGCATTTGGTGGGTGGTTACAAATGGCCCAGGTGCAGTTGCTACCAGAAGCCTGAGGAAGCAGTGGCTTCCTACCTGGGACCTTGAGTGTGGTGGTGGCTGCAGGAGCAACACATCCAAGAGGGGACCACTGGGCTAGAGTGAGTCCAGCAAGGGACCTGAAGCCCAAAATTTAAGGAGGCGTCACTCAGTGTTGTGCAAGCTTTGCCCGATCCCAAACCGAAGCCCCTCATTAAATTTTATGCCCCAGTTGTCTCATTGGACTTGCCTTAGCCCTAAGGTTTGGTGAAGCTGTTGCTTCAAGCTTGAAAGTGGCCTAGCGGGGTCAGCAGTATGAAGGGAGGGCTGTGGACCCCAGCTACATGATGAATCCCATTTGTCTATATTGGAAGCAAGTCATGTGCCTCAGTCATCCTATTGCCAGATGCACCTGTGCATGGACATGTGTATGTGGCTTGTACTGTTCCAAATTTTGTGTCCACGGGACCATTGACCAGAGCTAGTCACTGGAGACACAGATGGCTGGAAAGCTTTACAATCTATAGCACCTTCTATGGATGATGTGGAAGCAATCCTAAGGTGGTAGCGTAGTATTCCTGCACTGGCTGAGCCAGCGAACAGAGCCAGCTGTTCTGTAGAAGGGCAAAGAGAGAGTCTTGGAACATCTTTCTTGAGCATACTTTTAAATACACTTTGTTGTTGTTGTCTGTTTGTTTTTGTTTCTGTTTTGTTTTAAGGACTTAATCTATGGAGCTCCATCAGGCAACCAAAGCAATCCAAGTTTAATCTCTAAGCATTCATGTCCCAAGTTCAGATTTTTCTTGCATCCTCTCAGCTGGTGCATTCCCCAACTTCTGAATTTCTAAAAATACCCAGCGTGGTTCCCTCAACAAAACACCAGCACCCTGCCAGCTGTTAAATAAATAAACTCAAAACAAAAATGCTGTAGTTGTGAAATAAGATATATTTAATTAAATAAAAAAGGAAAAGCAAGTGCTATTACAAGAACATAAAACTGTAAGGCATAAGATAAAAACTAAATTACTACAAGGCAGCTCGATCCAATCTAATCCTTAAACATAAAGATGAAACCAGAAAATTGCATGTATTGAGAAATCAACATAAGCCCTGAGCAAATATTAACTAGAGATCTATAAACTGGTTGATAATAAACAGTTCTATGAACATTAGGATTAGGAAGGGAGTGGAAATGGAGCCACGTTGGGGTGTGGGCGACTTGAGTGTATCTCTCCATCCCTGCTTGAGCAAGTGTTTGTGCGATGATCTTGTTCGAGTGACTTTTTACCATTAGCTAATTTCAGTCAATCTGAGAGGAAAAATCAAAGGGCGCACAAGTACCGGGGCAAATTTCTATGTATCATCTTTTCAGAGACACAGAGATTGATGTGATCTCATCTTACCAGGCTATAAAATGGAGCTTGCAGATAAAATGTTTGCCTTTCACCGTGGGTTTCTAACTTAGCTATTGACATGATTGTAACAGTGTGTTTAAGCATGAAGAATGGTCCAATTACATGTTAAGTAGCCTTTTTTTTTTTTTTATAGTTCTAATAAAGGTTCATTTAGACGTTTATAGTGACAACTCAGTTCTTTGGAAGGGCATTTTTCAAGTTGCCTGCTAAAAGGAAACATTTCGTGGCAAAAAAAAAAAAAAAAAAAAAAAGGAGAAAGAAAGAAAGCAGCAGCAGCCGCCTGCTATTAGCTAGAGAATGTTGCTCTGGCTTTCAGAGACGCCATTTGTAGAGAGGCCGGCTCTCCTGTTGGAGAAGCCAGCAGAGGCAGCTGAAAAAAATCAACTAATTCACAGGTGAAGATGCCCTCTTTGTCACAGTTTCAGGGTCTGGGATAAAGAAGCTCTTTTGAGAGCATTCATGCATTTCACACCCCACACGGGGAGCTTCAGAATACCATCTGAATGGGAAAGACTGGAGAGTGAGGGGGCCGGCTCTGCCAGGCAGGGAAGGCCCGTCCTCCCTCAGATCAAGGAGCAGGGACAGTCAGGTTCTCGGAGGGAACCTGAGGGCCCTATGGGGATGGAGTTAGCGTTCTCAGGCCCCTGGGAATGTAAGTGACCTGGGGGCTCTTAGAAACAGTTTTTTGTTTTGTTTTGTTTTGTTTTGTTTGCCTCTAGTGAGACTCCAACTAAAGCGTTCCTGACAGAAAAAAGAGACATCTGTGCCCTCTCAGCTCTGGAAAAAGTCTCCACAGCCTCTTGGAATCAGGACTGGGTTGGAGTCTTACTGTTAACTCATTGTGAGTCATCTTGGGGGTCTCAAACTCTCGCTGCTAACTTCTTGAAGGAAGAGGCTTGTACTAGTTTGCTAGAGCTGCTATACCAAAAGTACGACTCACTGAGTGGCCTAAACAACAAAAAATGTGTTTTTTCCCCCCTGTTTTGGAGGCTAGAAACCCAAGATCAAGGTGTCAGCAGGTTGGTTTCTTCTGAGACTTCTCTCCTTGGCTGGTAGGCAGGCATCCTCTCTGTGTGTCTTCACATGTTCTTCCCTTTGTGTGTCTGTGACCAAACTTCCTCTTCTCATAGGGACACCAGTTATACTAGTTTAGGGCCCACTTTAGTGATCTCATTTTAATGTAACTGATTTTTTAAAAATCCTGTCTCCAAATAGAGTCACATTCTGAGGAATTTGGGATGAAGACTTCCACACAATTCAGAGAGACACAATTCAGGCCATTATGGGGCCGCATCTTTATCCTCTTTGTAAATCTGGGAGTACGAATACACTGACTTCTTACCCTTTCTCTGGAGGATTGGTCAATACTTGGGGAAGGAACAAAAAATAAACCTCATCTATTTGCTCATTCTGTTAATGGAGACCAGGAGGCAAACGGCCTAAGGATTGCTGTTATAAGGTAAGAGGAAATCTCTACCTTCAAAGCATCTGCAACCGTGATTCTCAACCGTGCCTGGGCCTCCTCTCCAGAGCTTCTCCTAGAATTGACCTGGATTAGGTTCAGACATGGACAACTTTTCAAACCGCCTCTGCCCCCCCTCATCCCCCTGCCAGAGTGATTCTACCATGTCACCAGGGTTGGTAAACCAATGTTCTCAGGGGCTCTGGGTGCATGAATGTGACCCTCAGAGGCACATGGTTTTGTTCCATCAGTCATCCCTGATGCATTGGTGGACCCCTGGGCATGGTCTGGAAGCAAAGAGAAGACCAGTAGCTGTGATGCATGATAACATGCAGGGATTTTCATGGTGTTCAGGAAAAAACTCTTTACAGATGACATAGCCTTTAGACAAAGGTTTCTCTTCTTGCTGTGGATCTAGACTATGTATTTGCGAATTATCGTATATTTGTGGGAACAGAACATGTGTGTGTTTTGTGCATGTGTATGATTGAGAATATCCTGAGAACCACGAGGTGCCACAGCTTCTTATCTCTCTTGAATTTTAGGAAGATCATACTGTATCTCATTTAAATTGTACCCCTGCTGCCTCATCATTCCTCACAGCTGCCAATACCCCTTGGTAGAGCCTGCTCCTCCCCTCAGCTCTGTGTGGGGGTGAATGCTGCAGCAGGTTTGACTGGCTGAAACAGGCAGGGCTTTTCAAAACTGCTTATATCTGGGCCCTAGCTAGACCAGTGTCATCAGTCTCTGGGGGTGGAGCCTGTGCAGCTAGAGTAGAGAACCTGTGAAAGAGAGATGGATGGTGGCCCTAAAACTCCGGGGAATGAAGGGCCAAGCCCCAATGTGACTCTGAAGAAGCCTGAAAAAGAGCAGGTGAGACAAGCCTGTGTCTCCAGGTATACCAGATGAAGGGGAGCCATAATGTGTTGGTGGGAGTGACACCTGGTTAACTCTTGTGCCCCTAGAACCTGGCAAGGAGCTTAGGGTGTAGGCAAACATTCTCTCTGCACACTTGTGTTATGTACTTCTCAGGAATATTGGAACATCTGCCAAAATGGTGGGCAAGTATGACGAGGCAGAAGTAGACAACTAGTAGGGTGTTAGAATTGTTCGTATCCTATTTCACACGCATCCTATTTCAACTCCTCTACTCCACGCTCAAGATCAACAGGGACTGCTTGGCCGCAGTCCTTCGCATAAGCACATATGTATTGATATTAACCATGTGCTCAGCACATGGACTTCTGTGAAGCTTACAGTTAAGTTGTGAGGATAAAGTATGTCTACATGAAAATAGAAATTTCTCAATAGGTCTACGTGCTTTGGGAATAGTCTGTGGCAATGCTAGGCAAGCACTCAGAGGAAGGGTTGTTCCCTAGGGGCTGAAAAGAGGCTGGATCCACGGAAAGTCAGAAACTGGAACTAGGTTTTAAGGGTGGAGGTGAAGGGGAAGGGCATCTTGGTAGAGGCAACCATGGGATGGGGGCTGACAAAGTGTATATTATGGGGAGTGGGGAGCGAGCAGTGGGATGGAAGTCTGACTGCGGGGTTTGCAATGGGGAAGATGTAGGAGATGCTACAGATAAAGCAGGGTACTTTGGAGGTCATGGCTGGAAATGCAGAAATGTGCCTTGGGTGATGGGTAGGTGACTGGTTATTACCAGGCTACCTGGTCATGCTCCCCTGCATTACCCCTCCTCCTGCTTCTTTGGTGTGGTGACAATTAAGACAGGAAATCACTGGGAAGCTTTCAAAGACCCGTCTCTCTGAGTTGATTAACATTAAATAGACAAAGGTAGGGATGGGGCCAGGAGGCAAATCAAGGGGAAATCAAAGGAAAGAGGCTGATGGGGAAGAAACAATTGCTTTATTTTAGTAATAAAAGAATAAGAAAGTAGATTATATGTGGATGATTTCATGCTAGACTCAAAGGCTCCTTAAAGTATTCCTGTCTCTTAAACTGTCTCTTATTAAGACTATCTGGCCATATTCCTAACCTAGCTTAAGGTGTTCTATTTTCCAAGTCATTAATTGTTTTCTTGCATTCGTAGAGATCTTCAAGTTTCTTCTAATCCCTCCCAAATCCTGAGCATTTCAGAAGTAACCTTGAGATGGGCTCAAAGTGCCCTAGAGATGCTGAAAAACCTCCAAATACTTCATCTGATAGAGGGGCTTTTTTTTTTTGTCATTTGTTCCTGCATTTAATTCATGTGTGTGTGAGAGTTGACACCCCCATGTGCAAGGGGCCAGGAACCGACTGATCGCAAAGCAAATTAAACTCTAGCACTCACTTTGCAGAAGAGGAGTGGGCTATTCAGGAATTTCTATTAAGTACATTGTAAAATCAGATATGTATTAGTAGGAAAAAAGTAACTCTGTTTATGTAGAATATGATCCCATGAACTGACAAGTTTTTAAAAAGTCACACCTTATAGGAAAAATAACAGTGACGAAATCATATCAATAAGGCTATGTTATTCACGATAAGTCACAAAATTTAAACAAAAATTAAAATTCTAAATTTTATTTTATTTTTTAAGTAGGCTCCACACCCACTGTGGGGTTTGAACTCATGGCTGTGAGATTAAGAGTCATGTGGTCTACCAACTGAGCCAGCCAGGTGCCCCCACCCTAAAATTAAAATTCTAAAATGGCCAAATTTATGATGAGGTAGGGGCTTTCATAGAAATCATTTGGTATGATTGTTTCCTGGGTGATAATTTTGTATTCAAGGGTGTTTCTTTTTCCCATGGCTTAAACTTGCCAGACTCTTCCCCTGAGGACCCTTGGGACAAGGGGAAGCGGTTCCTGAGGCCAGAGCTCGTCGTCCTGGGTCCAAGTTACTGAGATGAGGACTGGGGGGCTCCAAGCCGGTGGCTGTGCAAATGGTCCTACACCTGTCCTGACTGTTCCTTTATCTGATGGCCTGGGCCTCATTTGTAGCTGGCAGGGCATCAGGGTGTCTGTGTTGCTCGGTGAAGATGAGGAACCAGAAGAGAGGGGAGCAGGAGAAGACTCATCCTCCAAGTTTGGGTGCACAAATAAGGCACAGTGGTGATGAAAAGTAACAGTGAATTTCTATGAGACAGTGGGGTGGGAAGCAGCAAAGTTTTCTAGTGAAGGAGCAGGGGCCCCCGAGCACTCAGAGACTCCTTGCTCTGGGGGTTGTGGTCAGCCTTGGCAGCCAGAAGCAGTTGACCACCTTGATGAGGCAGGCAAGGGCACCCTGATGTGAGTTTCAGCGTGTGGGTGGAGAAGGGCAAGTCTACCCCGGAGACTTGCTGGGGGCTGCTGACCCTACTGATAGAAGGTGCTGATGGCAGGTGGAGGCTTCAGGTGACAGGGGGCCACCCTTGGCTCTTCTGTCTTCTGCCCGATGTGCCATGGTTGGCCCAGGCCCTTTGATTCTTCTGGGCACCTGGGGAGGGTGTGTGTGTGTGTGTGTGTGTGTGTGTGTGTGTGTGTGTGTATGTGTATGTGTGTAGGGTGGACAGGGCCCAGAATAAGAGGGCTTATGTGAGTCCCCAGAAACCAGCCCACGCTTCACCCATTTTCAGTATAAGGGAGGCAAATTAGAGAGACTAGACTGAGCCCTTTGCTGCTTTCACTTTCCTTCTGATTCTGCCCTGGGCTGGAGGCCTAGGGGAAGGCCTGTGGCATTGGCATGAGCAGCAAGAACAAAAAGGTTGAAGTGAGTATAATGGAGGTGTATTCATTTGCTGGGGCTGCCCTGACACAGTACCACAGACTGGGTGGCTGAAGCAACAGGAATTTACTGTCTCCCAGTTTAGATCAAGGTGTCCACAGGGTCGGTTCCTTCTGAGGGCTGTGAGCCAGGGGGCCTGTGCTTTGACTCTCTCCTAGCTTCCAGTGGGTTGCTGGCAACCTCTGGCATTCCATCTCTGATTTCCTCTGCACGTGGCATTCTCCCTGTGTGCATGTCTGTCTCTGTGTCCACATTTCCCCAGTTTATAAGGATGTAGTCATATTGGATTAGGGCCCATCCAATGACCTCGTCTTACCTTGATCATCTGCAAAGACCCTAGTCCCAAATAAATAAGGTCACATTCACAAATACCGGGGGTTAGAACTCCATCATCTTTTTTTTTTTTAAGAGAGAGAGAGAGAGAGAGTGAGTGAGCAGGGGAGGGGCAGAGGGAGAGTGAGAGAATCTTAAGCAGGCTCCATCCATGCCTAGCACCCAGTGCAGAGCCGGACTTGAGGCTCGATCTCATGACCATGAGATCATGACCTGAGCCGAAATCAAGAGTCAGATGCTTAACTGACTGAGCTACCCAGGCACCCTCATCATCTATTTTGAGGACGGAATTCAACCCATAATGGTGGGCAAAGGTGCCACTGGGCTGTAAGACAAATGGAGAAGTATCCGAGTTTTAGGAAGAGGCTGCAGCCCAGCAGCATGTGAGCTAGGTGGGTCATTCAATACTTCCGTTCTTAGCTGAAATCTCAGCTCTGAGATTCCTCCCCAAATTGGAGGCCTATGACTGGCTTCTGGAAAGTTCTAGGACTCCATCTGCTCAGCAGTGAAGGTCTTCTGTATTAGCTCTGCTAACCAGTTTTGGATTCCTCCTTTTGGTAGCTCTGTTATTTATAAATACATGATCACCTCTTGTCTTCTAGCCTAAATAAAGGGAGCCATTCCTTGGAAGCAACAGAGGATGGCTAGCCCCTCCACCATGATCTTGGTGGTTGAACCATCGTAGATGTTTCTGTCAGTGCCCCTCTGTGCTGTGCTCTGCCTCTCCTGTACTCTTGGCCTTTCTGCTGGGCCAGAATCTGCATTTGTGCCCATGCATGTCAACCGCGATGTTTTGTGTTTTACCCTCGGGATCTCTCCTCTGACCCCTGTCTGATGCTTGGTCTTCCCATCCACATGGTTGTTCCTAGACTGACTTCTTATTACTTAAAGGCTGCAAGCCCACACCTCTCACTGCAGCCCGAGAGGGGAGGCAGCTGGTTAACAAAGAAAGCTGCAGCTGGTGATTTTTCTTTTTCTTCCTGCTCAGTTCTGAAGCTGAAAAAAAAAATCATGGCATACTTCAAACTTGAGCAGCGGCTGTGAATGTATTCACTCTTGAATTCATCTGTGAGGTTATTATACGCAGCTTTGATGTTACAGCAAGACTACCTGGGTCGTTTTGTTCCAATTACTCAGTGCAGAGGAGGACTTCATGCCGCACGAAGGCGCCCCACTTTGATGTTTTGTTGAGGCTGCCCTTCTTCGGGCTGAGGCATCAGGAGCGATGCCGGGCTGCTGGGGCACGCCCAAGTGGTGGGGCCCGAACCTGGAGCCCAGTCGCTGGGTGCCCTCCACACAGCGCTCCACTGTCCCGCCCTGAGGAGCTGCGGGGGGTGAGAAGCCGTAGCGTGGGCCTATCAAGCACATTTGCCATTGCATCACAGAGGATCTGGAAATAACCTCATTTTCCTCAATTAGGAAGATGGAGATTGTAATGGCTGTACTTTGCTCTCCTCAGACGTCTTTCATCTCTGCATTGCAAAGTGCTCTGAAAGCATAATTAACGAAGCTTCCCAACTCCTCAGCCGGCCAGGCGCCCCACTGCCTGCTTCTGTCCAGGCTAAATGGTTGAGGCCAACTCGCTGGGGGAGCTCAGGGTAAAGGGAGATCCCACTGACCCCTGCACAGGGCAAGGATGGTTGCTGGAAACCCCACAGTGGGGGTGGGGGGGGGCGGCGGGAGGAGGAAGAGGTGGCCTACAGGATGGAAGGCAGCGGCCTCAGAGGCAGCCCTGGTCGTCCCACTAGCCAGTTGTCAGGGTGTGGACCTGTAACTGCCAGTGGTGCCCACCCCCCATCCGCTTGTGAAAAATAGGGAGTGGTATTTGAAGATGTCTCAGGTCCCTCCTGCCCTGAATGAGTGTGGTGATGTTTCTGAGAGCCACGGACTTCCTAGGCCAGCTGGTGTCTTGTCTGGATGAGCAACCTCCTCAGACCCGGGGTGCTCCTTGTCCTGTAGGATGCTCCCAGGAGTTCTCCTCATCATCCACACCCTCCATTGCTACCCCCTTTCACGTGCACAGGCCCCCACATGCATACCCTACATATACCACTTGGGCAGATCATCTCTGTTTTACACCGCCCAGGCCAGCATGGCTTCCCTTCCAAGCGTGGCTTCAAACTGCCTTCTCCCACCCTTTGCTTTTCCTCCAAATACAGATACCAGCTCCATTTGTATTTTTGCCACGCTGGATTGCTCCCTTCAATCCATTCAGGTAGGTCCTCTCTTCCAGGACCCTCCAGTTCCTGCAAAGCCTCAGGCTATTTGCTCAGGCGTCAACTATCCAGCTGTCTGTGATGTTAGAGGTTTTGTCACCTGCTTCTAGATTTTCTGTTCACCCCTCATTGCTACCAGTATTCCTACCTGTCTGGGTGGTGATTCCTGTTCCATTACCAATTAGCTGCCCTCATGTGATTTGGACTAAGAACCAAACTCACGGAGCTGTTGAAATGCAGGTGTGGCAGGAAGGCTGAGGCTTCCATTCTGTGCAGACAGCGGTGCCTCCAACCTGTGCGCTCAGCTGCCTTTTGGGGGTCTTGTCTCAGCTGTGCTCCGGATGGCTGAGGTTGTGTGATCCTGGAGTTCTGGGTAGATGGGACATAAGGTCACTGCAAAGACAGGAAGTACACGAAGGAGGCTCCCGAGGAGGGAGGGCAGAGAAAGGTCCATTCCCTTCTATTTGAAGAGTAGTTGAAAAAAAAAAAAACAAACAAAGAAAGAAACCAGTCCTGTTCTTCATTATTGGTTGTTAAAATATGCTTGCAGATATTGCATTTTGAACAAAAAATTGTGATACTACACACATTTTTCCACCAGTGTCTTGGAAATCCCATGAGTGTCACAGGTGAGAATGTTGACAAGGTCCAACCATGCCCTGGAGGATGGCTTATCAACTGGAAGATGCTACTTCTTGTCCCAGACGTGGTGCCCTGCCTTCCTACTCTCCCCCAGGAGGGCACGGACTGGGGGAGGTGCTCGCGATCGGCCCTCCGGAGTTGGGGCCAATGCCGCCATGCTGGAAGGCCGCTCGTGGGTTGCTCTGACCAGTCACAAAAGCAGTTCTGGGGCGAAGCTGTATTTAGTTGTAGAGGCTTTCAAGTGTAAAAAGCCCAGTAAAACTCAATTCTGTCTCTTTTCTGGAACAAACACAAAGAAAACTGCTGAGGTGGAAAATGCAGAATGGGAAATATAGGATAGTCATTAGGTTGGGGTTTTAAAAACAGGAAAGAATTCCTCTGAGTATTCCACATGTTCACATGGGGTGGAGACCACCCATCCTTCGGGCAATGGACTCGGTCTTATGGGCCGTTCTGACGTGAGTGAGATGCTTCGAGTAAACCTCTTGTGTGAGCCTCCTTCACTCGGCCTCGTAGGTGCTCGCTTCATTTGGTGCCCCGCACCCCACCCTAAGTTGCTCTCAGACAGGCTGACAACCACAGGCCCGGTCTGGGGGGTCTGTTCCAAGTACAAGCAGCTGCAGGGCCCTTCCTGTGGCCACTGCAGGACCCAGAGTCCCAGTCACTTGCTATACTCTCAAGTGTCTCTGTTACTGGGCCTCCTTTGCTGCCACTGACCTTGAACAAGTGTCCCCAGAGCAGCCCTCCAGGCACCATCTGTGGAACTTGACTGCGTTCTGACTCCTGAGTTTTGCCAACCCGCCTCCCTCTGCAGTTTGATCAGGCTCAGTGGCCACCCTACCTGGCCTTCCACCACCGACCAGAATCCTTGACCCATGACCAGATTCCTTGCTTACCATTGCTGCTGTCCACAGGCTGCAGAGGGGCACGGCCGAGTCTCCATGTGGGAGCGGGAGCCTCTCCAAAGAGGCTGGATGCTGGAGGTGTGTGTGACGCAGCCCTACCAAAGCGGCAGCGTGCGGGGAAGGTGGACTGAGGAGTAGGAGACGGGAGGGACTGAAGGCCCTGCCCGGAGCACTTCAGGGTCCCATCTGGAGATGATTGTGAGAGGGTCTCTTCTGGATGCTAAAGTAACGGACAGTGAATTTTCTTTGTCACCTCTTTAGAATGTCTGTCACTTAAATTTGGGCCTCGTGGCATCCGGCTGCGGGGGCCCATCACTTCACAGGTCCCTTGCGAGTTTACCCATGCCCTGTAGGTATGATGTTGCTGGCAGAAATGGTCAGCTAACCTCCAGCGGGGTGAGTTCCCCACCAGAGCATGGAGGGGCATGGAGCTGCCGCTGAGACTGGCTGAGCTGCAGGGGCTGTGTCCACCAGTCCCCCTTGCATTTAGGTGGTGCACACGACACGCTGCTGCCAGTAGGAATGTGAGCAGAACCCGTGAGGGTCATGTCTGAGCCAAAGCAGTTAAAAAGTCTCCCCAAGTGTCAGCTGATGGGAGAAGCCTGTGAGGGCTTGGAGTGAAGCGCCTTGAGCTAGAAGGAGCCTGGGGCCCTGCGTGAGCATGTGACAGGTGCCCGGTGGGAACCACCTGAACTGGGCTGTGACAGGAGTAGAGAATAGGTTTTCATTGTGTGAAGGCTGTAAGAACTCATGGGCGTTTAGGGCTTAGCTAGTACAATAGCTAGTGTTACTATAACTAACGCACATCGGTTTAGACAACCCAAAGCCTTTTTTGTCCTAACTGAGCATTAAGTGTCAGTCTGTGTTTCTTCTCCCTCCTGTCTGTCTTCATCGAGTTGCTCCGGTGCTGCGAGGGCTGAGTGGGAAGGTTTGCAGAGTTCTGTGGCGGGGACAAACAGGGTAAGAGGCGGGTGAGGGTCGTTACTGAAGGAATTTCTTCTCTGGGCCCTGTGAGATTTTTTTTTTTTTTTTTTTTTTAGTGATTTCTGGGTCTCTGGAATTATGAAAGTAATGGAGTCATGAATATAATTACCTCTATTCTGTAATTACCCGGCAAATATCATATGAATACATAGGGGGTTTGAGTCAGCAGATCTGGCAGCTGCAGAGTTTGATTATGATGATTTAGCTGTTGGGAAATGCCAGGGATTAATTTCAGTCATCAGTGTAGGAACAACAAGGAGAAATGGCCCCAAATTAGGAAGGGACAAATGCAGGCTGTGCGGCAAGAACTCTTGGGGACTGGGGGTCAGCTGGACAAAGGGGCCCCCCTTGGCAGAGGCCCACCCCCCAGTGCCGGTCCTGCAGGATAGGAGTGCATGCCTCTGTTCCCGGGTCGCTGCTCCCTGAGACTCACACGTGGGATCGCAGAAGGTAACAGCTGTGTTTGTCTGAGCTCTCTGGCTTTCTCAGCGGGTTTCCCTTCTGCTGTGGCCACAGAGCCCCTGTGAGGGGGAGTGGGCACAGCCATCCCCATTTCACAGGTGGCAGCATGAGACCTAATGGGGGGGGACCCCTCAGTGCAGTATAGTGAGTGGCGTTTTCTAGGTTAGAGCCCATCCCCCTATCCTTTCTCTTGTGCTGGCTCTGGTGAGGAACGGAACTCTAATTATGTTTTTCCAGTGAAAAAAGTGATTTCTTTTATGATCACCTTTTCAAATGGTTCTCAGGAAAGTTTTACAAAAAAATGTGGGTGCCTTTGGTGCCAGTCAGACCCTGCTGTCCCAGTAAAGAGGTGGAGAAGACCCTCTGCCAGCTTGAGGACTCCTAACAGAGGCCAAGGATCCCTGTGGTCTTGGCTTTGTTGTGTAGCTGAGCTGTGCTGTGTGTCCCTTCCTAATGTGGGAAGGGACATTTTTCTTTGCTGTTCCTACACTGATGACTGAAATTAATCCCTGGTATTTCCCAACAGATAAATCATTATAATCAAACTCTGCAGTTTGATTTTACTTACAAGTTTCCTGGCCTCTCCTTTGGACAACACTCACCACCACCGGTGTGGAGAGAGTTATGGTATCTGCATGAGGCCAGTGCTGCCCTGAACATTTTCCATTAATCTCCATTGCTCTTTGCTCCTTTTATTTTGGGGACTCAGTGCTTACCACTCACTTTCCTGAAAATTCCCTAGAGGCTGAGTTGGTTCCAAATCCAGCTACCTGGGGAAAAGACCTTGGATGAGGGACAATCAGGGCTATTTGGGATTGGGGCTACAGTGTAGGGGTGTCATGGGGCACAGAGCAGCGAACTCACACACAGATTCTGTCCAGGCCTGGACACGTTCCCTGCTCCGGGTTTGAAGAAATCAGAATGATTTCTTATCTTTATCAATGGAATAGCCAAGGCTTCCTTTACCTACTAAAGCCTGACAGGCTAGTTTAGCCAGGGTTTGAGGGTAGGGAATATAAGCAAGCCAGGGGGAAGGGTGACCCAAGATGGGGAGAAGTACGAACCCTGGAATGCTCCCTATACGTGGCTGTAAGGAACACCAGGGACCCCAGGCCATGGGGGGCTGCTCTGGGTAGTTGTGTCCACCTTTTGAGTTTGTGGAACTGTCTCCACCAGAGGCAATCCTAGACTCATCTGCACCTTGCTGACATTTATAAACCTGTCTCATATCTCTACCCCAAACACAGGCTGACCACAGGATTTTGTCATCACTTTAAACAGTAACACTCCCTAAGTTCTGAATTCAGACCTAAATACTACTTTTGATTCAGTGTCCATACTGTCTTCGTGTTGCTGACCTAGACTCTGACAGTAACTCTAAACTCTTAACTGGAACTCTTAGCTTCCAATATGTAAAGTAACCCTAAGTTCTAAGTAGAATCCCAGCCCTGACTGAAACCTAGACAGTAAGCTTCATTCAAAACAAGGTTCTTACCCTAACCTATAGCCTACTCCTAATCCTCTCCTCTTGACCCAGATGAACTGTAGCTAAATCTCACCGCTATAGATTCAAACTCCAATTTTAACCCAGTCTTAAATGTAACACAACCAACAAATGTTTTTAAGGCCTGAGTTTTCTGAGCTGGAATATGATACCCTCAATCTATCATCTGTAGGGGAGGAAAATTTTTCTCTAACCTTCCTATATTCTTCGGCTGGGACTGAGAAACAAACAAACAACAACAAGCAACAACAAAAAACACAAACAAGCAAAAAACCTGATAACAGGCATGTTAGCAGGAGTAAAGGCATATGAATTTATTTGATGTTAAAAGTTTTATGTGGCACAGGGATCTTCACTGAAAGAAGAGAAACCCCCAAGGAAATGGCTAGGGTTGGAGGCTTTTAGACCATTTGGGGAAAAAAAGGACAAATTTAAAGAAAAGTGAGAAGACAAAGGAAAGGGACTTTGAACTTCTGGGGCTAATTGGAGGAAGGCAAATGTGGGAAACTAGTGGATGAGGATGAGTTAGTAAGTGTCGTTTGTACAGATGCTTTTGTGGTGCTATATCAGCTCTGGTGATAAGGTTGTTATTCCCTTCCTGGTATAGGAAGTGGATTGGAGTGGGGTGGGGGGCTCCTTCACAGGGAAAGTTATGATCTATGTTCAGGAGCAGGGGGACTGAAGAGAGCTCATCTTGTGTCTGCTTTTTCTCATTGCTTTCAGCTCAAAATAATTCTCATGCCAGAGCAGTATATTTTGGGGAGCATCTTTTGGTCTCCTTCACATCTTTTCCCCACTTGCCCCTCCACTCCCATGTCTGTTACTGTGGGCTTCCGATTGTGATGACCCTTGTCCCCCAAGCGGGGTTTTGAATTTTGAACTTTGAGCATTTATCATTGTTTTTTGATTCCCAAGGTGGAACAACTAGCTGTTTGGGTGATAGACAAAACCTGGGAAGTGTATTAGTTGCAGTGAATGGGTTAAGGTGTCACCTCTTTGAGAACTGATTTGCATTAGGAATCTCTGTTAGCAAATCCTAGGCTCTTGGGTGGGTAGAGAAAAATTTAAAGTAGATCTATGTGATGGTGAAGAGGGGAAAAGAATATAGCTCTCTGCATGGGTTTATCATCTTTTTATGCCTCACTCTTCCAGACTAAGTAGGGATGCAGTAAAAATTAAATGAGCTAATATATAAAAAAGTGTGAAGAGCACTCAGTAAATGTTTATTATTATCATCATCATAGTTCATCTATTTCTTCGGCCCTGAATGGATCTGCAACCATTTAAATTTTCACAAAAATAGTTTGGAAATGTGAACCTAACATTTCACTGCCTCTTCAGCAAAAGCTACCATTTGGAGATATAAACATTTTTGGTAAATGTAACTTCTCTGAAGGCCAGCTTCCTAAAGTTACATAAATAACTTGTGTGGAGCAGAGAGATCAGTGGAAGACGGTAAAAGAAGGGACATGTGTATGAAGCAGAAATCATCCCCTAACATGTTGTGTTTGGTGTGACACAGGCAAAAAACACCACCTCTGGAGTTCGATGGGCTTCTTACAGCTGTGCTCTGTGGCCTACCAGTTTTGGGCAATCCATTCATCCACTCACTCAATCATAACCCTTTCTGTGTCAATCGCAGGACAGATGAAGCATCATTCCAGCCTTTGTGGAACTTTGGATCTAGTGACAGAGAGTAAACATGCAAACAAACACGTGTAATTATAATTTGAGATAAAATTTGAGGTATAAAATGGGATGTAATGAACGAGGATAGCAGGAGAGAAAGGTCTTCAGTTTGAGGGGGTTGAAGACGGGTATTCTGGAGTTGAAGGGTGAGCAGTAGTTAGTGACGGGATGGGGAAAAGAGTTTGATTTGGACAAGGCTGTCACCTGGAGGGGGAGCTGACCTTCTTTCACACTAGTGTTCATGGTGGCTGTGTGTGACTTTGTCACCAGGAGAAATGGCAGCTGTTTTCATGTTGAAATTACGGTATACTAGACCCATCGCTGGCTCTTGTTTGTTAATACCTTGATGAAGAAGCACACATGTTATTGCTACGTCACAAGTGTGATTTTTTAATAGACTACTTTTTTAGAGAAGCTTTAGGTTCACACAAATTGAGCAGAGGCTACAGCGATTTCCCGTGCCTCCTGTTCCCCTCATACACACAACTTCCCCCATTGTCAGAATCCCTCACCACCGTGGTATGTCACAAATGTACTTTCACAGTAGTATTGTGATATAATTGGTTCCCTTTGCAATCCTATGCATTTTATTTTATGTATTAAAAAACATTCTGAGCAGGGCTCCAGTGACTTCACCATTCTGCCAAAGCAGTTCAGAGCACAGAAAGGGTTAAGATACTAGGCTGTAGAAGGAGCAGCCTTCTGTGAAGCCCTGAGATAGGAAGGCAGCCCTGAGTGTTGCAGGAACAGGGTCAGGAACAGGAGAGTGGCAAGATGGGGCTGGAGGGGTCTGGGGGACCAGTGATTGAAGAGCCTTGAGGGCCGCTTTGAGGCATTTGATTTTCTCTCACGGAAAATGGGAAGCCATTGGAGAGTTTTCAGCAGGGAGTCACTTCATGATTTGACTGATGTGAAAACAACATTAAAACATTAAAACAGCAGCACCACCATCTCCACCAGCCTCTTCATCGGTGTGTGTGAGAAAAGGATTGTGGGGATGGTGGAGATGGAACAGGGAGACCGGCCACTTGGAATAGGGTGACAGTAATGGGAACATGGTAAAGGGACTGGAGCTAAGCTGTATTTTGGAGGTGAAATTGGAAGCTTGTGGTAATGAATTCGATGTGGGAGGTGAGAGAAAGAAGGGTGTCAAGGATGATCCCACGGTTTCTCACTGAAGTCACCAGCAGATGATGGTGCCATTGTCTGTGACAAGGAAGACTGAGAAGGAGCAAGTGGAAGGGAGTGCTCGGTTTCAGACATGTCAATTGAGATGCCTGGGAGACGTCCAAATGGATGTGTCAAGTAGGCGATTGGATAAATGAGTCTGGTGCTTAAATGAGATCTGGGTTGGAGATATGAATTTGGAGATGCCAACATATAGATGACATTGAAAATCATGGAGATGAATGAGGCTGCCTTAGGCAAGAGTGAGATGTGAAAAAGGCCCGGAACGGCTCTGTGGAACTTCAGAACTTAGAGATGGTGTGATAGTGGATTATCATAGTGATAATACAAGGAGCTGGCATTTATTGAGAGTTTGTTGTGTGCTAGGCATTGTTCTAAATGTGCTGCATGTATTCATTCCTGTATTTTCATGGCAACCCTATGAAGTAAACTGAAATATTTTGCTCAGGATCACAGTTAGTAGGTGGAGAAGCTCAGCAATCTGGCTCCAGAATCTTTCCCCTAAATCCCTGTGGAGCCTGGGACAGAGTAGCCAGAGGTGTCCAGAAATGTGTGGAAAGCCAGGAGTGTGCTGTCCAGAAAGCTAAGAGTAGAGTGTTCTGAGGTGGGAGGGGTGGTCAACCTAGTCAGATGCTGCTGGGGTCCAGTAAGATGGCCTCCAAAGAGCAGCCAACATGGCAACATGGAGGTCATAGGCAACATCAGAAAAGGCAGTTGTGGTAGAGCAGTACGTTAGTAAGAGTAGAAACTAGTTGGCTTGGCTTGGCTTGGAGAGAGAGAGATCTGAGGATGTAGTGATAGCCTGGTCCCTAACTGTCCCCTGAGAATAAAGTACTTCCTTTGTAAGGTAGTTGTAAAGTTTGGAAAAAGGGTATATAAAGTACATAGCACCATGCTTAGCACACAGTAGGCATGTGATAAATGTTACCAATTTTAATACAAGTCTGCATATGTTGAGGTCATAAAGGCCTGAAGTATGGGTGACACAGGGACAAGAATAGAAGCGCCCACCATTTGGTCATCCAGAAAGCACACACACAGTCACCATGATGTGTTCAATGAGAGTTCGGGATGAAGAAGACAAACTCTACCCCCCGGATGAATTGACAGGCTGGTGCTGGATGAAAGGCACACCTATAAATAGATAATGAGGCTGTCTGTCATGTACCAGACCCCATGAGTGTACAGATAGGGAGGGCTGAAGGAGTTTAGAGGAGAGATCTCTGGGCTCCCATGGGATGACACATTTCCCTGGAGAAGAGGCCAACTGTGTTGCCGGCATCCCTGTTTTTGCATGAGGAACCAGGGACTGGGGCAGGGGCAGTGGCTTTGCCCAGAGCCTTGGTAGGTTTCAGGCAAAGCTATCAGTCACATACATCCCTCCTCGCATACCGACAACACTTCACATTTAGAAGTACCTCTCTCCACAGGGCTGAAAGCAATTTGTAAACAGAACAGAATGTATCTCATTACTCCTCACCACCCCGCCTCCCGTCCTGCTGTGACTGATGGCTCGGGCTTGTGGGAAGGAGCCAGAAGACCCTGGTGTGACTGAAGACAGTGTCAGGAATCTCCCACAGAAGTGACTTGGAGCTCAGAATCAGAAAAGTTGGTGTAGGTGTGGGTTGTTCCTAGAGTTCCTCAAAGCTGCCCCTCAGATCCTTCCCTAGAGGGGCTGCCGGTGAAAGCAAGCCTCACTCCCCCTTGGAGCCTTTAACTGCTTTTGCTCCCTGAAGGAAGGTGGATGCAGCCCAGTACTGGGTCCCAAGCATCTGCCTTCAGAGAGGTCTGTGGCATTTTCCTTGCTCCCGAGGCTGTGTGACTGATGACCGAGAAAAGCGAGGCTTCTTCATATTCTCGTAGGGGACAGCCCTCCCTAGATCCCGCTGCTTTGCTGGAACCTCTGACCTGTTCTCTGGACAGGAATTAGGGTGGGGGCATGTGTTGGAGAGAAGGGCCAAGCAGGTCATGGTGGGTGGGCTGCATGACAGAGCTGAGGGTCCCTCCAGGAACTCAGGGCAGGCCACATGATACACAGGCACCCAGGACTCCAGACCACAAATCCTGGACTAATATGGGGTGCCGTGTGGCTTTCTGAGTCATTTGGAAGTTACTGCAGTTTCTCTGATATTAGCACATTGCTCTTCAGTAAGTATTCTTTTTCTCACAATTTATATAAAACCATTTGCAAATGTGTGGGGTGTGCTTGGTAATTCCTCCAGAATTCTGGGTTCTGGGTGGAGTCTTTGGCGGGGGTTATCTAAGGTGAGCCTGGGGAAGACAGGCAGGAACTTGCAGACACATGAGAATGTCTATTGTGTGCAATTAAAGGGGAATTATTTCCCTTTTTAGCTCACTATCCCGTCTCCTCCTAGCCTGCCTAATCTCAGCCATCATTCAAGGCTCAGGCAAAGTTACATATCTTCTAGAAAACCCTGTTTGAGAATTTTTTTGCAGTGTTCCATTTTATTTTATTTTATTTTATTTTATGTTATGTTATGTTATGTTATGTTATGTTATTTTGTTTTATTTTACTTTCTTTTTTTTTCTTTTCTTTTATTATTAAGGTAAAAGTCACATAAAAATAATCATTTTCGAATGAAAAATATAGTATCATTTAGCACATTCACAGTATTATGCAACCTCCACTTCTATTAAGTTCCAAAACATCCTTATCGCCCCAGAGTGAAGCCCTTTCTCCATTAAGTGGTTACTCTCTCCTACCTCCCCTACCCCATCCTAGCCTGGCAAACCTCACAACTGCTTTCTGTCTACAGATTTACCTATTCTGGCTGTTTTATAGAAATAGAATCATATGACATAGGACATTGTGTATATGGCTTGTTTCAGTCAGCATGATGGTTTCCAGGTTCATCTATGGTGTGGCATGTATTGGTACTTTATTCATTTCTATGGCTGGATAATATTCCATCAGATGTATAGACTATAATTTGTTTACCTGTTGATGGGCAGTTGGGTTGTTTACACCTTTTGACTATTGCTAATAGTGCTGCTGTGAGCACTTCTATACAAATACTTGTTCCATTAAACTTTTTTTTTTTTTTTTCAATTCTTGTAGGTATATACCTAGGAGTGGAGTTTCTGGGCCATATGGATTTCTATGTTTTGATTAAAAACATTTCTTAAAACATTTTATTTAATTTTGAGAGACAGAACATGAATGGGGGAGGGGCAGAGAGAGAGAGGGAGACACAGAATCTGAGGCAGGCTCCTGGCTCTGAGCTGTCAGCACAGAGCCCGACATGGGGCTTGAACCTTCGAACCGTGAGATCATGACCTGAGCCGAAGTTGGACACTTAACCGACTGAGCCACTGAGGCACCCCCCTCTATGTTTGGGCTTTTGAGGAGCCACTGAATTTTCTACCGCAGCTATACCACTGGCATTCGCAACAAGAAACCTCGATTGTTTTATTTCATGGGAACCTTTCTGCAAAGGAAATTATGGTGTTTTTTTTACCATAATGCCTTCTGGGTTCTCTGTCATTGTTTCTGTATTATCTTTTAATTCTAAGCTCTATGACCTCAAGGGCAAATCTTTATTATTTATTCATTTGTTAATTCATGGAGTCAATTAGTAATTAGCATTAGAGTTTCATCGCTAAAAACCCTGGCTCTGGAATCCACCTGCCTGGGTTCCAGTCCTGGAAGTGTCAGTTGCCAGGTGTTCAATTTAGAGCAAGTTGGTTCACCTTTCTGCATCTTAGTTTCTTCATCTGTAAAATGGGAATAATGATAGTTGCATTAGTTTCCTATTGCTGTTGTAATATCACTTACTTGGTGGCTAAAAATAGCACACATTTATCATCTTACAGGTCTGGAGGTCAGAAGTCTGAAATGGGTCTCACGGGGGGGGAATCTAGTGTGGCAGGGCTATGCTCCCTCTGGAGACTCTAGGGGAGTGTATTTCCTTACCTCCTCCAGCTTCTAGAGGGTACCTGCATTCCTTGGCTTATAGTCCCCTTCCATCTTCAAGCCAGCAGCTGTATGATTCTGACCTCTGCTTCTGTCACCACATCTCCTTTTCTGACTCTGATGTTCTCACTTCCCTCTTCTAAGGATCTTTGTGATCACATTACCTCACTCAGATCATCCCCCCACCCTTAACTTAATCACATTTTCAAAGCCCCTTTTGCCGTGAAAGGTAACATTCTGGACAATAGATTGTAGATATTTTTGGAGGCCATGAGTCTGCCTATCATAATAATGTTGCCTCATATGATTATTTTGAGGATAAAATGAGATATTTCACTCAAAGCACAGGGACTCAGAGATGTTAGATATTACTGCTGCTCTTACCAATGATGGCTGTGCCCATGGCTACTTCTGGCCAAATGCCATTAGATTTAGTACCTTGAACATAGTGAGTGCTCTGTGACTATCTGGAGACTGCATGTGTCTGACTCTTAAAGTTGTAGTGATGTGGATTCCTATAACGGACTGCCTTTTCTCAAGAAGAACAGAGCCACTCATCACACTTCTCATTCAGAGTCCTCCCTGGGTTAGTTCAGACCTATCTCTTTAGGGATAACAAATCTGAGCCCTATAGCTCTGGTCTATCCCAGAGGTCCTATATGTTTCTGTTGTCTCTGAATTATAGAATCAAAAGTTCTAGGTCACAAAAGACACACTTGATAAATGACTGTTATGCAGAACATACAAAGAACACTTAAAATTCAACAACAAGAAATCCAATAACACAATTAAAAAATGGACTAAAGCCTTTAACAGACGCTTCACTACTAGGATGTCAGGTCAAGAAGGGAAGAAATTTGTCCTATATCATCAGGGAAATGCAAATTAAAACAACAATGAGATACCACCACACATCTATTAGAATGACCGAAATCCAGAACACTGACAACATCAAACGCTGATGAGGATAGAGAGCAATAGGAACTCTCATTCATTGCTGGGTAGGAAAGCAAAATGGTACAGTCACTTTGGAAGATGTTTTATGGGTTTCTTACAAAACTAAACATATTCTTACCAGAGGATCCAGTGATGATGCTCCTTGGTATTTACCCAAAGGAGCTGAGAACTTGTGTCCTGCAAAAAACTGTACAGAGATGTTCATAGCGGCTTTGTTCATAATTGCCAAAACTTGGAAGCAACCACAATGTCCTTCAGTAGGTGAGTGGATAAATTGGGGAACTTCCAGACAATGGAATATTATTCAGCACTAAAAATGAATAAGCTATCAAGCCATGGAGGGATGTGGAGGAATATTAAATGCATATTACTAAGTGAAGGAAACCAATCTCAAATGGCTACATCCCGCATGACTCCCAATTATGTGACATTCTGGACAGGGAGAGGAATGAATAGGTAGAGCGCAGGGCAGTGAAAATACTTTGTATGATACCAAAAGGGTAGACACATGTCATTACACATTTGTCCAAACCCATAGAATATACAATTCTAAGAGTGAACCCTAATGTAAACTACAGACTTTGGGTGATGTTGTGTCAGTGTCGGGTCATCGATGGTAACAAATGCACCACTCTGGTAGGGAATGTTAATGGTGGGGGAGGCTGTGCATGTGTGCAGGCAGAGGTATATGGGAGAGCTATGTACCCTCTTCTCAATTTTTCTCTGAACCCAAAACTACCCTAAAAAATAAAGCCTTGATAAAACAAAAATTCCGGGTCCCTGGGAAGTCATAGTGAGGCTCAAGAACAGAAGGTTGGGAGATAATACGTATGAAGGGAAGCAAAGCTGGAACTTGTATGAGCCCTGAAAGTTTCTGAACTGCCATACCTGATGTATTTTTAATCCCAAAGAAGATTCTATTTGTAAGACAGGTTCCTCCAGGCGATGGTGGAGGGAAGATCCCGGGAACCCTCTTATTTTGTCTTGCCTCCAGAGATGGGCCAGAAGGTAAAGAGAGAGTGGGGATGAGGACCTTCAGACAATATAACACCTGTGTCTGGTCACTCAGTCACTTGGGGAGAGAGGGAGAAGATTTTGCTATTGCTGTTGTCAGGCGGCCCTGCTAATTGCATTCGCTACAACAGCCCCAGCTGGGAGATGTGCAGCTGCTCTCAGAACTCATGACAGGAGCAGAGGTTCTTTCCCTGTGTGTAATGTAGGGCCTGTGAATTGAGGCCAAGATCCTGGATGAAGGGGCTGTGGGTGAGGCTGGGGAACAGAAGATTTGGCCCTTGTAAAGAAACTTCAGTTCCGTAATATCCCCCTCTTGGCCTTGGTCACCCCATCTGAAAAAGATGGGTGGATCGATGATCTTGCACAAGCCCCTGCAGCCTGTGACTGTATAGCTGTATGAAGAGTTATGCCAAAGAATTTTAAAATAAATATTTCTCAGATGATGCATGTAAGCATAATATTAACCAAGTGTGACTCTTGGGTTTTGACTCAGTCCATGGAAATGTCTGGGTCATGTCCTGCCCAGTTATGTTTACTCATCTGCAACACTTAGAGAATATCTTGGGTCTCCTGAGTCCTGCCTTTTATCTGTACCCTATTTTTTCCATGATCAGCTGACTTCTTGGGGCTCTATGAGGTGCCATAGTTGTTGGTGGGAAGGGGTGAGAAATATCCTGATGGTCATGGAACATTTCCCAAGAAACAGAGAAATAAAGACACTGTTTTGGCTATTGCAGTTGTGGAAAAAGAGGAACAGAGGCTGAAGCCCCTGAGGCTAATCAGGATTTAAATGGCTTCCCCCATGGGGAGCACCCCTTGGACCACACAGGGCATGGTACTGAAGGCCAGAGTACCATGAATTGACCCCAGAGTTAATGACCTACATGGAAAAGTCAATCCTTTGGACACTTTCTGGGACCCTTGAACTTTGAAGAGAAAATGAAGAGTTCTAGAGTGCAATGGATCTTTTTAGTCATTAGAATGATATTATACTACAAAAAGAGAAGAGTCAAGACACATAGGTAAGAGAGACCCCACCAGGGCCCAGTGTGGGGAGAAGGGAAAAGTTGGAAGGATGGAGGAACAGCAGAAGGGGCTGCATGAGCAGAGGTCCAGGAACAAGAACAGGCTCTCTGTGTTTGGGAAGCTACAAGAAGCTGAGTGTTTCTGGAATGTGAGGTGAAGGATAGTGACCAGCACTGGCTAGAGAGGTAGGGAGGGGAGGACCAGGGAGGACCTTGTGGACTAGGTAAGGTGTCTGAACTTGATCTTGTGACAAGTTCAGGGTGCATAAGGTGTGAGGGAGTGCATAATTTTAAAGAGTATCAGGCAGGGACACGCCACGGTCCACTGAGGGTTCACTAGCCCTTATTCCTTGCCATCAAGTGCACAGTCTCTCTGTCTCCCTATTTTCACAGCAGCCACAGACTCTTCATTCAACGAATTGTCACTTCAAGTGCAGAACAAGCAGAACAACAAATTCTCAGGAAAAATCTGTGCTTTTTTTCCCAAAGTGTTGCTTGCAGAGTGGGAGGAAAGAAACTTGACATGCGATATTTGGATTTGGGGGGCAAACAGTGTATTTTGCACATTGCCGCAGGGCATTAGGGTGTCCTCTCGATGTGTTAGAACATCCTGCATGTTTTCGTAGAAAATGCTGAGGACACAGCATGTTTGTGGCCGGCACCTCTCCGTCCATGTCTGATGATGCCATTCCCCTTCCCAAAATATTAACCCTCAGAAGTAGACTCCACTGTGCTCTACGCAAGGGCTTCCGGAAGAGCAGATAGGATGAAAGGGAATAAGGGAAACTCTCTCAGTCTTGCTGGACACAGGAGACGTGGCTGTGACAGTCCGGAGAGTTGCTGGAGCCCCACGTGTCAGAGCTCATCCTGGTCAGTGGCTGGGAGGGAAAGAGCACCGTGTTGCCGGCAGGTGACCGTGTTTCAGTCCATCCGTCCGCCGAACAGCAGTGAGACCTTGGGCATCTCATTCCCTCTCTCGACATCCGTGTTCTCATCTGAAAAGTGAGGCATTGAACTAGAAGTGCTCTTCTTGCTCCAGAATGCTGTGTGTAGTCCTGGGAAGGCTTCTTCCTCTGTCTGGGTCCTTCCGCCCATTGCATCTTCAACATTTTTTGATGGTGTTTATTATTTATAGCCAGCTATTTCCAAAGAGGATTTGAGTCAGCTTACAATAAGAGATGTGATCACAATGGAATCATTAAAAGGCAATTAATAATCAAATACCATTTGGTAGGTGGTGGTGATGGGGTGAAAGAGATACCAGAAGCCTGTGATGAAAAGAGCTTTTTCTAGTAAGTGCTAACAGAGTGCTCTGAGCTCTGAAGAGAAGGAAAGCCCCGATCCCATGCTCAGGAGGAGCCTTTTGTAATCGGAGAGTTGGACTTTTGCTGGCACCAGTGTAAGAGGTGCAGTGAGTGCCTGAATCTACAAATCATCAACAGCACTTCTATAACGATGCCAGATACTCAAGATACTCTACACGTGGCTTTGCTTGTTTTTCCTCTCAGAGATTCCCACTTCCTTTGGCAGCAGTGAACAGATGTGTCTCAGAAACTGATGAAAGCTGACAAATGTAAGGTTTGCATTGAGCGTTTTCTAGAAAGTGGAAGAACCAAGTAGGGTCTGCTCTTTGTGGGGGTGGATGTGAAGCTTGAGCCTCCCTTCCTGGGGAGCCAATCCCCTAGGTCTTGGGCAATCCATGTTGCATATGAGATTTGAGTTTCTCCTGTCCCGCTCTCCTATCTGAGGCTGAGCAGCCTGTTGGTGATCCTCCCCCCCACCCCGCCCCGGCGAAGGACCCACCTTGGGAGCCTTTCTAAGGAGCCAGAACAGGACTTTGAGTAACTTTTTTCTCCTATTGACTTATAGAAACCTTTTAGGGGTTTTGTTGGGGGGGGGTCCTCCCTTTCCTATTCTGAAGCAAGCTGAGAAAATGTCACGTGCTGAGTAAAAATTCTGCAAGGCAACCTGTTGAAGCCAGAGAAAATAAAAACTTAGCTTGAAAAGGAGCGAGTGTTATGTTCTGCAGCCATCGCATCAGAAATACATGTCTGCAGCCTGAACTGTGGCAGAGACAGAAAACCGTCCTTCAAACAGCTATGATCTTGACTGCATAAATTCGGGAGCTGCTCAGGCACTGAGGGTTCTGAGGCCTGCTCTCTTTCTACTGCATGCGCCAGTGACTCGTGCTAAGGATAATATAAGATACGTGTGCACTCAGACATGAGCAGAAGTTAACCCATAGCATGGTGGAAAGCAGTATGTGTGTGTATGTGTTTAACTTAGGACTGGGGAAAAATGCTAAATTAAGAGCTCAGAGCCTTGGCTCTATATCCATCCTCAATACCATGTGACTTGTAAAGTTGAAAAGGTTCACTTCTATTTAATCAGGCTGTACACAGGCTCAGCTGGGAGGCCCAGATGACCCGACCCAAAGCATAAAGATCAGTGGGGCGGGAGCTTTGGGCATCTCTAACTAGGAAAGCCTAAGAACTTGAATCTCATTGACACCTTCCTTGCTATTTGTCCTGATTTCCACCAGTCTCCTGAAGTCTTCCACCCCCATCACTAGTTTCCTTTCTGTCTGTATGAACTCTGACTCACATTCTCATCTTATGTTTTCTTTGAAATTTCCTCTGACTGCCCAAACCAACAATAATTAAAGGCTTGTAAACTCAGGGAAGATCAAGGCTGGCGGGGCTTTAGATAATACATCACCTCCTCTCTCCTTTGAGGGAAGGGACTGGTGCTTCTCCAGCTTCTGCTTGAACACTGCTAGTGATGGTAAGCTTGCTACCTCTTGTGTAGTGTGCCACTTAGGACTTTGTGCCCTGGAACCCAAGAGTCAAGTTTGAAATAAGCTGTGCCACTTCCTGATTGGTTATTCCTGGGCAGTTTTTGCCAACTTTCTGTGTCTAAGTGTCTTTACCCCTAAAATGGGGTTAATAATGGTGTCTACTTAAAAGCATTGTTAAATGACCCTTGGTCTTGGTCAGGGTTGTGTCTTTTAGAGACTAGCATTTGTAAAAGATACTTTTGGGGAAATTGTGCCTTTTCATTTTTAAGGTAGTTAAGGTTGATAGATATCTTAACTCTGTGAAATAAAGCCAGAACATCTACATAAACATTTACATAGATGCATGTTCTATTCTGGACCATTGATACTGGGTTTATTAGTTTGCTAAGGCTGCCATAACAAAGTACCACAAGTGGGAAAGCATAAACAATACAAATTTATTGTCTTGGCAGGTTGCTTCCTCTTGAGGCCTGCGCGCAAAATCTCTTCAAGGTCTTTCTCTTTAGCTTGCAGATTGCTGTATTCTCCCTGTCTCTTAACATTGTCTTCCCTTTGTGTGCTTCTCTTTTGATGTTTAAATTTCTCCTCTTTATAAGGACATCTGCCATATTGGATTGAGTCCCACCCCAGTAACCTCATTTTAACTTGATTACCTGTGAAAGACCCCATCTCCCGATAAGATCACATTCTGAGGTACTATTGGATATTAGGACTCCAACATCACTTTTTTGGAGGCCACAGTTCATGCCACATTGAGTAATAGACAAGGCACGAGGCTGGGCATCTGTGAACCTTGGATTGGGTTCAAATTCTATCAATGACTGGTTGCATGTTTCTGGTTGATTCTCTGGACCTACATTTTCCCCCGCTGTGACATGGGTAGGTTGACCTGAATGACCACTGAGTTCCCATCTAGCCCTAGACTTCTATGGTTTGAGTGGCCCATTTGTTTTGACAGAGATTCAAAGGGAAAATGCTAAGTGTGGGGCTCAGATAGTGTGGGCTGGGGACAGGTGTTTTTGAGGAGGGAGGATTGTGCTGTTGAGTTGCCCTCGGATCACACCAGGTGGTTGTAAGAAATAGCCCCTTTCCATGGTTCTGAAAGAATCCTTTCTTTCTCTCACATCCTGTTTACAATTCTGTTGCTTGGGGAATGGCCCTATTTTAGCTGCAGTGCTGTATTTTGAAGGCCTTAAAAGCTCCATAAAGCAATGATTTGGGGTGAGGTAGCTGAGGAATTCAGTGACTTTAAAAGCGTATCTATAGTATTTCATAAAAATAAATCAACTTTTCCCTTTTATGGGAGCAAATATTTTCAATTGGGAAAGTGGTGGTTTTTCCCCCTCTACTCTAATTCTTAGGATAGTCTTGCAAAAATGATACCCAGGAGAGTCTTTTGCACATTTCTGTCTCTCCACATACTGTTGAAGTCATTGTTAGGATAGTTTTCTTTTTGTTAAGTGCTGGTGTTTAAATGTTGGTCCATTTCAGCAGAAAACCAAAGCCATCAACATATAATTGCATTAATATTAATTCTCATTTCAATGAGAAAGGCACTTTGTAATCACCTGTTATTTAACCCTGACAGCAACATTTCCGGGAAGGAAGAGGACATACTGACAGATCCCTGCATGCTGTAAGATGAGCCATTTGTGATATCTCTCCATTCAAGGACAGAGTGGAATAGAATGCCAAGCCCCTCCCTCACACAGCGTGGTACTGAGCACACACTAAGATTGTTATAAAGGGAAAGGGAGAATGGTGTTTTTTGCTGGATGTAACAGTCTAGACTTAAGCCTAGGTAGGGAAAAGTTTAGGGTTGTTGATGTTTTGTCAAATGTAACTAGGAGATCCTGACTCAAAACAGATGTACCCTGGGTCAACTCTCATTCCTATGAACTTGATGATGCCATGATGTGTTTGTCAAAGTTTTCTCTTGGAGAAAGTAACTACCTCTTGGGATTTGGAACAGGCCATCTTCCAATGAAGGAGAGCTTCTCTCAAAGATCCCTGCAGTGATTGAAGTGGGGGGGGGGGCGGGGTGGGGAGGGGGGAGTGAGGGTCAAGGTCCAAGGCCTCTCAGTTAGTGCTACCTTGGCCAGAAAACTGCTGTTTTGGTCACATTTTGTGAAAGGGACGACATGGCTAGCTGTCCTCTCCCTCCTGAAGTGGAGAAGTGAGTACAGTAGGAGTTTATAGGGAGAGTACTTTTCACCATCCAGAATCCCACAGCCTGGCCTGGCTCTTGAGATAGTGAGAAATTTAGGGTGTATCTGGATGTTTCACTTAATTCCTTTGTAAAGAAGTTGTCAGTGGTGTTGTCTTAACTCAGTTTAAGGAAATCCTGGTACACTTTTCTGCCAGGAGGGGCCCCAGGAACTCAGATTGACTCAGAGGATCTAGGCCTCTGCTGTTAGAGTGCCTTGCAAGCCTGGATCAACATCCTAAATCCCAGGCTAAATTATGGCTGATTCATTCTGCCTCTCATGGCAGCTTGAATAGTAATCGATGCATCACGGAAACCTCCAGAAGATATTTTGATCAGGGAATATTGATTTTATAGGTTCCAATGTGAAATCTTTTAGTAAGTGAAGCATTGTAGTCATGGTTGTGAGAGTCTTTACAAATGACATGATATCTTCCTCTTGTGTCTATAACCAGGGAAGTCCCAGGGATGAGGTTTAGTTGAAACATACTCTAAAACCAAACCAAAACAAAACAAACCAAAAAAACCAAACAGCTCCTGCATGTGGAGGGCAGCAGAGGAGCTGGGCTGGCACATGACAGTATGTGACCAGCCTCCTTCGGGAGCAAGTATGAGTCAGGCTTCAGAACTCTTCCCTGGGTTTTGTTTGAGATAACTCAGGTTAGGAACTGATGATCCTTCCAGTGTTCTACCTTCCATGTCTTTTCTTTCCAAGGGAAGGGCAGAGCCCAAGTCTCTACATCTGCCTCCCTCCCTCCATCTTCCCACAAAACCCCTATTTATCAACGTCTTTTGTGGTCCTTTCTTATTCACTGAATGAATGTCTATTCCTCTTGGTAAGCAACCAGACATCTGTAGCCATCAATATCTCCTCCCCCTCACCTCTGTCACCATTACTCTCTCTCTTCTTTGGATGTCCCATCCCCAGACAGGAGGTCTAAGGGGGTAGGATGATGTTTGGGGCTTCAACGCATCAGAGAGGTTCTATCCTACACAAGCAAAAGCTGGATTAGCATCTATGAACCTTCTTCTTGAGGGACCCAGTCCTTTGCCCCCACCGGCCTTTTGGGAAGATGGGCAACATCCTGTCAGGGTCAATGGGAAAGAGCAAGTGAGGACATTCTCCAGCATGCTGAGTCCAATTTGGGCATCCAGCAGGCATTCCCTGAGGGGCCAACATGTGCCAGGCCATGGGCAGCATGGCCATGAACCCACAGTGCTTCTTACTTTCAGGAACTCAGCCTCTTGAAAAAGACAAGATACCCACAGGGAAAGCTGCCTTATCTGAGACCTGGGATTAACGTCTGCCACAATTACTTCACAGCAAGGAATCCATACCTGTTTTGATGAATAATTAAATGAATAAAATGCCAAAAGGCTACTGGAAAAGAATATCTGGGAGGGAAAGTGCTCTGGGATCTGGGGATATCAGAGGAGGTTTGGAGATGGCTTGGATAGCCCTGTGGGCCTTGTAGGAGTTGACCAGACAGATAAGAGCAGGAGGGCCTTCCTGGCAAGAGAGTGGCCCAAAGGCTGGGAGGAACAGTGCAGAACAGAATAGAGTTGAATATATACATATTTCTTAAACAACAAAAACAAAAACAAAAACCACTTTTAAAGTTTTCTTTTCCTCGTTTTACTCTTACTAACCCATTTTTGCTGCTGCCCTCCTCCCACCCCCCCAATTCTGATTTGCTCTTTGATATTACGTTTTTTTTTAACCAGGCTGGGGAAGTGCTACATTTTAAAGCCTCTCTCGCCTGCCAAGTTGTGTTCCCAAGTCCTCTAAGCTCCACATGCAGCCAGAATAACTTTAGGATGAAGCTCATTAATAATGTGCATGTTAAATCACATCCTCTGCAGGAGGCCTGGAGAGGGGGGCTCTGCCCCTGTCATCGAGCTTTCAGAAATGGCAGCTCACAAATAGGACACCCCGTCCCCACAGTCTGAAAGGCTGGAGCTGTCTACACAGGTGTCCTGGGGTGGCGGGGAACATTTCTTTGGCGAAATCTCTCCATCCAAGGCAGGTCCTCCGTGCAGGAGCTTGGTCGCCTTAAATATAGTCGCTTCCTTGCCCGGCATCTCTGTTGCATTTCAGTGAATGTTCTCAGCTGGGGGAAGGGGATTTCCAATGGCATGTCACTTAGCATGACTACGCCCATTAGTTATAATTAAACAGGCTGCTGCAATGATTGCAAATAAATTTAGCACCAAAAGGATTGTGCAGATATCCAGAGCCATAATAGCGGTCTTCAGGCGACAAATCAAGCCAGGCTTTCCAGCAGGCTCCAGGGGGTGGAGGGGGAGGGCTCAGGGGAAGGTCGTCTCCCTGGTGGATGACCGCACCTCCCAAGGGCGCTGCTTCCTGGGAGCAGATGAAGCTCATCTATTTCAGGCAACATCCTCAATCCTCAAGCCCTGGGACCCTGGGAGCATCTTCTTCTGCTCACATTTATGAACCATTTTCCCCCTGCTTCATCCTGAATGGATCTGCAGTATCCCTCTCTTGCTCCCTTCTGGGAGGCGAAGATATCCACTGTTCACAGTGAGGTTTTCCCTGCGATCTGGACACTATCAGCGCCTGTGCTCCTGCAGGATATGGAGGAAGGCTGAGAGCCCCGTCGACACCTCACCCCTTACGCTGGAAAGCACTTTGTGGTCTCCCTGAGACAGCCATCATCAGGTGAAGCCAAATCCCACCTTGTGCTCTGGCCGTTAACATATCATAGATTTCAGTCTGGCTATTTTATGTTTCGGAAAGCTGTGCAGTTGGGCTTTTGGTATCCCCTAGCCTCCGAGTAGGCAGTGTTTCACTAGACTTCTTGAAATAGGGACACAAAATTTGAGGGAAGGAATGGAGTGTCAAAACCAAAACACCAAATAAATTGGGAGAGGAATAAGGAACGACTGGCAAGTTCCCTGAGCAGAATGCAGGGTATCAAGAGGGAAGACTATTATTTATAATAAAAGTGCCTGTGATTTATTATGCTAGCTTTTCGCATGAGGGCAGTAGAAACGCATGGTCAAGAGCACAGAGCACAACTTCAGTGCTTGATTGCTTGGCTTTGGTGTTAACTAGCTGAGTGACCTTAGGCAAGGAGCTTAACTTCTCTGTGCTTTAAACCCCATCTGTAAAATGGGGGCTCATAGTATTATCTGTCTCATGGGATTATTGTGACACTTACATGAGGCAATTTATGTGACATGTACCGTAAAGGATCTGTCTCTTGTTAGTTCTTGCACTCTGTATTTCCTAATATGTAGTCATGATTACCTTCAGTTTTGCTGTTATCATACACCTATGTATTTAGCTAATACTTAAAGATGTTGTAAAGATTTTTAAAAATTATGAATATAACAGACATACTGAAAGGTGCACAGAGCATAAATATATAAATAAATAAGTTAGTATAAAATATCAAGAAACTGAACAGAGTGAGGACTTTGGAAACCCTTCTCGTGCCCCCCTGCTTCTTTTCCAGGGGTAAACTTATTCTGATTCTCGTACTCTATTTTTTACTTTGCCTCTGTCTGCTCATTGTCCATATGGGATCACGTGGTGTATATATCTGTGTGTGTGTCTGGTTTCCATAATTCAGTATTACGTTTGAGAGAATGCCTCTATTGTCACATATAGCTGTGGTTCATGTGCTTTCATTGCTGTATAGGATTCCACTGCATGAATATAGCACCATCATTTATTCTGCTGTTTATGGACATTTGTGTTGTTTCCAGTTTTGAGCCATTATGAATAATGGTAGTATGAGAATTTTTGTACATATTTATTAAAGCATCCTTATGCTGAGTATATATTTAGGAGTGTAATTGCTGGGTTATAAGATATGTGTATGTTCAACATTAGTAGGGAATGTGAGATAGGCTCTCCAATGGTTGCACCAATTTACAGCCCCAACTATGCAAGTTCTTCTTGCTCTACATCCTTACCAACACTTGGTATTATCATTACTATTACTCAGCCATCCTTGGGATTGTACAATGATACTTTATTGTGATCTTAGTTTGCATTTCCCCGATTACTGATGGGATTAGGCATCTTTTCATATTGGCCATTTGGATATCGTCTTTTGTGAATGCCTGTTCAAGTCTGTTATCTGTTTTTAAATATTTTTGATTTGTAGAAATCCCTTATCTATGCTGAACACAAACCTATTGTTGGTAACATGTGTTGCAAGTACATTTCTTATTCTGTATAAAGTTAGTTTAAACTCTAGATTTATCTTTAGTGGTGATATTTGTAATATTATGAGTAGTATGTTTAGTTATTTTTTATACACTATGTATCTACTTTAGATGAAAGTTTGTCCCTGTTCCAACTGAAATTATTTCCTATACTATTGGTGGTATGCCAAATTACCCTTTAGGAATCACTCCATTATCTTATTTAATCTTTATAAAGGACCTTTTTAGTTGCTACCATTGTTACCACTGTTTTCCAGGTTTGGCATTGGAGGCATTGAGAGGTTTCATAACCTACCAAAGAAACACATATTAAATGAGGACTCAGGTGCAGCTGGTTCAAGTTCAGACTGTTTCCACAATATCACACTGGTCAGCAGGCTATTTTGTCATCTGCTGTGTACTCAGTTTTTGAGAGATAATCTGCATCCCCACAGAGCCTTGAATGTGGTAGAGTCCTCAGCAACCATTTTGGGGATGGCTGGATAGATGGATGGATGGATGGATGGTTGGTTGGATGGATGGATTGGTAGGTAGACAGATGGATGGATAATGGATGGGTGGAATGATGGTTGACCTTGAAGGTCAGTGTCTTCACAAAGGCTCTCTGCCTGGGGAGGAGCCTGTTGTCAGGCCAGGCTCTGGTTAATGGAAGCCTGGACCATGACCCCACAGCAGCCCTGCCACGGCCTTTCTCTCCACAGTGGCCTTAGGGTGGAGCTAAGGTGGGGAATGGCAGCCCTGTTCTTGCCTTTGTTGAGAAGAGTTATGACCTCACATTCATCAGTGCAGTGGCTGTTTTATAATCTCTTGCTTGCAGATGAAGTGAATATTAGTGATCTGCCTACTCCCATGAATTGTTAAACCAGCCCTGTCTAAATGTCAGGACCTGGGTTGGAATGTGGACTCTCCTTTTAGATGGCTTTCAGACCTCTGGATAGAGAGCCATTCTCTGGCTGTTTCTTTGGGCAGAGAACAGGCAGCTTCAAGGACGAATCCCCTTGTTCTCGAAGCCCACTATGTTTAATTTCACTGCACTTGTGCCTTTCTTTGCCAGTGAAACATGGCCTTGTTCGCTTGAACATTTGCTAGCTCTGTCCCAGGAGCTGATCTAGGTGTTTCCGTGGAAAGGATGGTAAATTGGATTCTGTCTAAAGAGCGCTGATGAGGATCCCCACAGGGAGAGCTCCACTGGGGGTTGGGATGGGGAGATCTGAGTGTCACTGTTCCTGGCTATAAATCTCTCTTGCGGTATTTTTTGAAACTTTCTTCATAAGTAGCCACCAGCACCTTTTCCCATGCTGAGTCCTGGTGATGTGCTGTTCGGGACTCTTTCTGAGCCCTTGACTGGGAAAGTGCTTGTTGTATTTAATAAATTGCATTGATTTATTGCCTTTATTGATCTGCTGAAGCACTCTGTATTATCAGGGGTGATAGCCTTCTTAGGAAAACATGGAAGGTCTCTTCATTAGCATCCATTTTTCCATGAGGCTTTGGAGGGTGAAATACCAAGAGGCACAGTGTTCATTCTGGTGATATATTGAACACCATCAGGGTGAACAATGGCTTTGGTATAAATCAGGTGGAAGGAAGGAATTGAGACCATTTGCCATAGGCTTGCTAGAGTTTTTGTGATGAAACGAGCAGGCTACTTTTCTTTCTTTCGGTGATGACAACTCCTCTCTTAATTTTCCACAGGGAAAGAGCAGCAGGCTGAAATGGCTCCTTAGAGAGAAGCATGTCCCCATAGCCAGATCAGTCTATAATGTTTGAGCACATCCCACTTAAGGCTTGTGGGGTGATGGCAGGTTAATCACTTGCCACTTCTGTGCCTCTGCTTGTCTGTGCTAGTTCGTGCCCTGACCTTTACTGTGACAAGCTCTCTTTCTATCCCTTTACTTCTTGCCCCAGATCCAGCTGGGTCTGGGACTAGCTCTGGAGTTTCCTGCATGCAGCAGGCACTGAGTTTCAGGGAGAAGCCCCAATTAACCTGAGACAGACGCCAAGAACAAAAGGGGGCATTGATCACTGACACTTCCACCTCCTTCCATTATATTTGGCCAGCTTCCTTCCTGGGTCTTGCCTGACATCCTTCTTTTCCTCCTGGAGAAGCCTCATAATGTCTGGTGTCTGCCTTCACCTCCTCACAGAGCATCCTGTGGGCTTAGAAGCCCCATCGCAGGGAGATTTAGACCCTGACAACTATAAACACTCTGCCTTCTTTGTGGACGTGTCCATCAAACACCCAGCCTCCTTAGATCTTTCCCATACCTGGCCAGAAACAGATCCCTCTCCTTGTACACTTAACAGAGAACACGCTTTCTCTCAGGGGAGCTCAGGCCAGCATCTGTGGGGACCAAGGACAGTTCTGAGTTTGCATCTAGTCCCGAACTGTGTGACCTTGGGTGGATTACCTAGTTTCTCTGAGCTTCAGGTCTCTTATTTGCATGATGGGGATAATAATGCCAAACTCAAAAGATTATTGCAAGGGCTAAATGTTTGCCAAGTGCTTAGCAGTGTCTGACACATAATGCCTATTCAAACAATGCCAGCTCTTGTTATTAGCAAAGTCTCTCTAAACGCACATTAATCAGTCAGTACCCAAAGCTGTGGCCATATATGTGCCTGGTTCTCTGTAGGCCCTGGGAGTAAAATTGTGAGTGAGGCTAACATAACCCCTGCCTGCAAGGAGCTTGTTATTCAGTGGAGGAGACCAGCAACAAAACAGACAATTAAAATACAGCATGAGAGGGGCACCTCAGGGGCTCAGTCAGTTAAGCCTCCAACTTCGGCTCGGGTCATGATCTCACTCATGGTTCATGAGGTCGAGCCCCACATCAGGCTCTGTGCTGATGGTGGGGGGCCTGCTTGAGATTCTCTCTCTCTCTACTTCTCTCTCTGCCCCTCCCCTATTCATGCTTTCTCTCTCTTTCTCTCAAAAACAAACAAACTTTAAAAAAGTACAGCATGGGAAGTTCTATGGCTGGGGATGGTGGTGGGTGGGGGGACATCATAGTAGGAACATATGGAAAGGATCTCTAATCCAGCTGGCATGAGATCTAATACCTCTAGAAGGTGGGGGAGACTCTAGAGGTTGACTCAGACAGGGACGGGTAAGTAGCAAAGGCGGTGCTGGAAGCTTTCTGTTTGTGGATGAGCAATCCTCTGTGAAACCCCCACCCCCACCCCACCCCCGCCAAGCCCCACAAGGAAAAGTGTTCCACTCTCATAATGTCACTTTGCCGTTCAAAAATTGTATGTGATCAACCTGATTTCTCTTGGCAATTATTTATTTATAATTTATTTTTTAACGTTTATTTTTGAGAGGGAGAGAGAGGGACAGAGTGCGAGCAGGGGAGGGGCAGAGATAGAGAGGGAGACACAGAATCTGAAGCAGGCTCTAGGCTCTGAGCTGTCAGCACGGAACCTGACGTGGGGCTCGAACTCATGAACTACGAGATCATGACCTGAGCTGAAGTCGGATGCTTAACTGAATGAGCTGCCCTGGTGCCCCGTCTTGGCAATTATTTATGATACTTGCCCACTCTCTTTCTTCTCTTCTGGAATGTGTGCTCCCTACAGGCAGGGCCCAGGGCAGTCCATTACATCCGTGGCACTTAGCACTGGGTAGGGCAGTCTTCGTGCTCAGCAGTCTTAATCAACTACTGGAGATGGGGCAGGGAGATCTGCCACACAGTGTCTTTCACAAATGCCCAAGGTCTTTGTATGTCTCCCTCCTCTTCCCTTCTTCCTGCAAGCTGGTGACTGGCTCACAGTGGGAAAGCTCTAGGCCCAGACAGGAGCTTGAGTTGGGAGTTGCCTTCATCCTGGCAAAGCAGCAGCCAGCAGCCCCCTCCCAAAGCTGGTTTCGGGCCCTTTGCTCTGGCAGTGGGCTCCTTGTTCCTCAAGGCCGCCTGTACTTAGTATCTGATAATCAATGCTGCCCTTATCTTTAGAGGAAATGCTGCCCAGTGATATCACACACTGAATCGATTAAAAGCAGAACTTTGAACTCGTCTGTTTGGAAAGGTCTCAGCGGAGAGAACCACTCAGTCCTCCCTTAACGTGGCCCCTGATGCCTGCCGGAAACCCCATCTGCAGCCCAGAAGCAGCATCGGCGGCAGGGCCAGAAAAGCTCGGTTTTCACAGATTAGCTTGGGCAGGAGCCACAGACAGCCATGTGTATTCACCTACGGTGAGGTTACCATCTCCGACCTACCCCTCTTCAACTTTTGTGTTTTCGCTCAGTTTGAACAGAACAATCTCGAGGTTTCCTCTGCTTTTCCTGTTTTTGTTTTGACTTTGTTTTTTAATCCCAAACGTCCTACCATTATACTTTCCTCAGAGAGAAAATCCCCACCAGATGGATGTTTGTGTCTGTGTTGATCCCCCCAGCTCTCTCCTAGGTGGGAAGTGGACGAGCACGAGCTGGTCTCTCAACTGAGAAATGAGGCTGGAGAAAGGAGTTCAGGAGGTGTGCTCAAAGGGTGGGCCTGTGCTACGGACAGCTGGGGATTCAGGAGTCCTGGAGGGAGACCCATGTGGCCCAGAAAGGCCAGGGAGGACACCATCAAGGGAGAGGAGCTGGATTTCAGTGTTGGGGGGTGAAAGGAGGGCTTGACAAGGCAAGGGGTGGAGTAAACATGCTTGTCAGTGGGAAGGGGAGGCAACTTGACAAAGCATGGAGCTGGGGGTGAGTCCGTGTGCCCTCACAGAGGGGAAGGAAGAGGTGCAGGTGGGGCCGACGGGCTAAGTCAACAGACCGGATGTGCCAAGGACAGAGGTGAATTTCACCGTCATCCTGGCTAGTCTGTGGTACCCAGTTTTTCTGACAAACACCATCTAAATGTTGCTGTGAAGGTATTTTTTGGATGTGATGAACATTTAAAAGCAGTAGACTTTAAGTAAAGCAGATTACCCTCCACAATGTGGGTGGCTTCATCCAATCAGCTGAGGCATTGAAAGCAAAGGCTGAGCTTTTCCAGAGGAAGGGATTCTCCTCCAGACTGCAACATAGACACCTTGGCTGTGTTTCCAGCCTGCCGCCCTGTGGAATTCAGATAATTCAGATTCAAGATGGCAACATTAACTCTGAAGTACCGGCTTACTGGCCTGCCTTACAGATCTCAGATTTGCCAACCGCCCCCCTCCCCCAAGCCCATGAACCAATTCCTTAAAACAAATCTCTCCTCTCCATCTATCTACTTATATTCTATTGGTTCTGTTTCTCTGGAGAACCCTAACGATGTCTCTGAAAAAAGTCGGGGCTTTGCTGAGTGATCAGGGCCCAGTCAGCGGGAGGCTTCTGAGAGCCATATTCCCTTTGTGGGGTGTTTGAAGACCAGTCATTGAGTCAAATTCTGCAGCTGTGTTCAGTGTCCATGAGACTCCCCGGAAGAGCCCGTGCAAAGGGAATCCCTGGGGCTCCTTAAATTCGACCTTCCACGCAGACATGTGACGAGCGTGTTGGGTGGAGCCCAGATCACTTCCAGTTGTTCACCTCTTGGGTAGAGTTGGTTTCAGTAGACAAGAAGTTCCTGTACCGGTGGACGTTTTCTTGTCAGAACCAGTGCTCTTACATTCTGTTGTGCAGCAGAACGATGGCTCTTTTTGGTAAGCAAGCCTGGATTTTTTTCGAGCCAGTTGTGTGAGAAGTATCTCTTTTGAAGGCCGCTGTGCGAGTGAGTCCCCACAGAAACGTGCCTGGGCTGTCAGGTGCGAGGAGAAATATCTTTAGTAAGAGGAGGTCATGGAATGAGACTTCCCCACTGCAGCGTGGACGGGCAGAGGGGCTTTCCACAAGGACAATTCTTAAGAATCTCTGTAAAAATGCATGACTCCATCTGTCTCCTCTCTCTTCCTTGGCTTCAGATGAGCTGAGCCATTTAAAAATTCCCCAACAAGGGACCCGAGGCACCAGAAGAAGTGATGAACAGATTTTCAATTTGGCCCCGATTTGCATGAAAGTTTTCTTTTTTTTTTTCTTTCTGTCTTTTTTTTTTTTTTTTTTTTTTTTTTTTTTGGCAGTTGAAATAATTGTCTGAATTAGAGGCTGGAAATGGGTTGTGGGTTTTCCTCACAAGAGCAAGATTCTTGATTGGTTTGGACAGACTGCTGGTGCTCCTCGGTCAAAGGCTCTGACCTCAGCTTCTGGAGAGAAGGAAGAGATGGCCAAAGGGGAGGCAGGGAGGAAACACACTATCAGAGCAGCACCTAGGGGTCCAGGCAAGGCCTTTGCATCCCTGCTGGCCAGGCACAGCCACCCTAATCTCCTCCCAGAGCTACTGCTCAGTAACTTCCCAAGGGCGTCCTCCAGGGGGCGTCTCCTCTTCCATGGGGCTGACTGATTTCTTCCCAAGAAAGAGGCTGTCTTGTAATTTTTCAGAGGTAGGATAGTGGGGACCTCAAAGAGCCCAGTGGCTCTGCTTCCCTGGGAACTGGAAACTGGCCCTTCTGAGGGAACTGCAGAATTTCTTGGGGTGGCATTCTGGCTGGAAGGGGAGGCCAGAAGACGTGTGTTGAGGTTTCCAGTGTTGATAATTTGGGATGTCTTTGGTGGTGCATGAGTGCTTGGGAGGAATATATAATAATAACAATAGCCAACATTAAATGAATGCTTATTTTGTCCCAGGAGCTGATCTAGGCCTTTACTCCTATTTAGTCATTTAACTTCCATAACATGCCGTTAGGCATATTTATTCTCATTTTTAGATGGGGACAGATGTTAAGAACTTGCCTAGCTACCAGCCAGTAGGCAGTGGTACAGCCAGGTGAGACCCAGGTGGTCTGCTTTAGAGCCTGTGTGCCTCACCTCGGCCCACGCCAGCACTGTCTCCTAGCTGCTTCTTGGTCTCGACACCTTGTCCTTTTCTGCCCTGGGCTGTCCTTTGGATGCGGGCAGCATAGACCCTCCTGGAGGCTACTGCAGCCTGTGTCAAGGATCTTCCAACTTGGAAAAGGAGTTTCCCCGGAGCCTTGTTCAAACCTTTCATCCTGCTGACATCCCCTCTGGCCTCCCTCCTCTCCCCAGGTCACATCCTCCTGCTGGCCTTTCAAGGCCCCAGCTCTGGTCCCACACAGTCTCTGAGTGGCCACCTCCTGGGACAGTGCTCTTTGGGAAGAAGTTGCCCTTTGATCTGGCAAATGCACTGGGTTCTCACAGTAGAAATACCAGTTTGAGCGTCAAGTCTAGTGGAAAAAAATCCAGTCCTACAGGCAGGATGTCTGTGCCCCATGGGAAGATGTGGACAGACAGGCAGGCAGGAGTCCTTCTCTACTCACCCCTGCACCCTTGTGAGGGCAAATACACCCATGGGGTCTGGGTCTTATTTGAACGCCCTCCTACAGGGCATGGAGGGAAAGGGCCAACAGCCCTGGTCTGGGCAAGAGGGGACACCAGGGGGTATGCAGGTGAGTGTGGCAGGGTAGAGGAGCAGGGGTGGGAAACTGAGCCAGGGAGCCCCTGCCATGTCCCTTGGGAGAAGCAAGAGCAAAGCTTCCATCTGGTCCTGTGGCCAGACTGTGTGTGCAGCACCCACCCCTTAGCCCTCGGGTGGCCAGGTGGCTGGAGCTCCTGGCCTCCCCAGCCGGCTTCTTCCTCTGGTCAGGAGGTATCCTTGCCTGTGTGTGCTGTGATGTCAGAGAAGAATGACTGAGAAGCCCATAATTAAAGTGTTGACCAGAGAGAATTAAATTATAAAAATGCTAAGAGTGGCTCCTAATTAGAGCCTGCTGGGCCAGCGGGACTCAGGCTCGGGCCTGCGGGCACTTCACAGGACAGGTCCGGGAGCACAGTGAGCAAAACGCGTGCAGCACGTGACAGGCCCGGCCACTGGACGCTGCTCAGCCCCCTAATTGTATAAGTGGGGAAACTGAGAATGCAGACAGGAAATGTTGCTCAGGCTGGGTCTTGGGGAAACTGACCCCCAGGCCAGGGTTCCTCATGCCTCGGCTCAGACTTCTCCAAGGGTTTCACAATGAAAGAATCTACCCACCCGGGGACGTTTCATGGCTGGTGCTTGTGATTGCATTCATTCTTTCGCTCAGTCATTCATTTCTTCAAATAATATTTATAGAGTGCCTGCCACGGGTCAGATACCATTCTGGATGTGGGATTGAGGTGTGCACAAAAGCAGACATCTCTCCCAGCATGGAGTTGCTTTTTTGGGGGTGGGGGGATGAGACATAAATTAAACACATATTAAATAAATAACCATTGTTTCAGAAGATGGTAAGGACAATGGAGAAAAACGCAGACAGGAGGGTGCGGGGTCCTCTCTCTGGCCGATCTTGGTTGGAGAACAGCAGACCTTTAGAGCGATAGCAGGAGCCGTGGCAAGATGCCCCCTTGGCAACAACCCACTTGCAGCCTCCCCCCTCATGAAGGGGCAGCCAGTAGAGTGGGGGGGGTGGCCAAAAGGCAGAGCTCCCTGGGGGCCGGAGAGAGCCTCCTGGCTGGGGCATGGAGGACGTGGCCACCTGGAGAATTGGGGAAGGGCCAGGGCAAAAGAAGGGCACAAGCAGGGCTTCCCGCTGGCGGAAGGCAGGACATGGGCGAGGAAGACGTGAGGGAGGACGCGGGAGGTGTTGTTTAGGAACAGCCACGTGAAGAACGGTCTTCATAGGTGTTATCCCCCAGGCGTGGAGCTCCTTGTGGTTCTGGCTAGGGGATGACATTGGGAAGAGGCCACTAGATAAAAGTCCCTCTGGTAGGTGTTGGAGGTTGCACTGGAGCCAGAAGGGGTCTGTAATCTTGTGGCTGACTGTGGGGTGGAGGAAGGGACGGGTGTAAGAGCCACAGACTTGACTCCAGAGCTGCATTGCCCTCAGTTAAAGGCCGATTTTCTGGGTCTGGGTGGGGTCAGCAGGCTCCTGTTTCACTGCACTGCCCATGTGTCAACTTTCCAGGATGGGCAGAGGAGACCGGACCTCCTATGTGTTCTTAGATGTCGAATCTCATGCTACTAATGCCATGTACCACCCGGGATCTCCTCCCATGATCTGCCTTCCCTGAGTCTGGCATGGACCTGGCCAGGCCAAATCAGACCCAGGATGGGGTGGGGACCATCCCCAAGAAAATTTGGGGTGATTCCAGGGCTGGAGGAGAGGCACTTGATCTGTTCCTGGAAGATCATCTGAGAAGGGGGTTTGGGGACCTTCAGTGTACTCAGTCTAGTTGCACTGCAGCAAAGAAGACTCAGGCAAGTCTGGGTCCCTGGAAACCAATTGGTACAGCATTGGGAGGCTGGTGCACCAGGGACCATTTTGGGGATCTGACTCATCTGGGTCCCTTGGCTTATTATAGCCTGGCAGGGACCTGTAGGATCTTGGGGTGGACAAGACCTAACCCAGCGCTCAGTGTACCTCTAACAAGAGTCATTGTCTCCGGGCTGGGCCCAGGACTGGGGCTGGGAGGGTAGTCTTGCTGTGATTCCAAGCTCACTAATGCCCCTGCTAGGGTCCAGATATGTATTCCCAAAGCAAACTCTGGGTGGACCCGGCTGTGATGATGGAGGCTCTGGGTACTGCTGGCATCTAAGGATCCCATGCCTGCACAAGCCATGGCTGCTGTTTCAGGGGGAGCTCTTGAGGCCTCTGGACGAGCTCAGCCAAGAGAGCATGAAGGGGGACCCAGGCTCCTGTGCAGTGGACAGTAGCCAGGTGGGGAGACCGGATGAAAACCTGGAGGCTCGGGATAGGAGGGGAATCTCCATTTAGTGGCAGAACAGAAGCTGGAATCCTGGCCCCATGCCTCCCAGCCCACTGCCTCCTCTTTGGCCCCCTGGGGTCCCAAATGGAGCTTAACTGAGAGCACTCAGGGGCCACTTTGGGACAGCTGGGTCAGAGAGCAGCTACTGGAGGCTGGGCTCTCTGCATTGACTCCACGAGGCAGCCTCGCTGTGCTGTAATTGGCTTCCCCACCCTCTCTGTGCAGACTGAGGTGGGTGTGTACTTCATGCTTAATTATAGTGCTCATAACCAGAGAGGAGCTGCTTGGAAGCACATGTCATTTTGTTTGGGGATAATAGACACGAAGTCTGGAAAATATGTTAGATCATCCCGTCCTGCCTCTGCCAGAACTGGTGTGACTGGTGTCGGCTCACTTGTGTTTTCTTCAGCCTGTGACTCAAGCAGGGGGAGCTGCGCTAGGGCCCCTGGGCCGTGGCGGCTCCACATGTTTTTCCTGAGTTCCGCTCTTCTTTTCCTCATCTGTCTACTCGCTTTTTCATCCATGGATCTGGCTCTGTGGGCATTGCTCTCTCGTGTTCTGCCAGTGAGCGTGGATTCCCCTGCTCCTGTGTGGGGAGCCCCCACTCTGGGGCAGACCTACCTGTGCCTAGTTCCGGGGGTTTGGACAGTGCTATCAATCCATTGTCCACAGTGCAGAGCAACATGAGAGAGCAGTGCCCACGAATAAGTCCAGGTTATAACTAAATGTGGGAAGCTCCATGCAGAGAAAGCTGGAACAGGTTGGGGAAGGGAGAGGTCCCTTTGGGCTTGGCTTGTTGGGGTGGCTTCATGGAAGAGGTGGCATTTGAGTGGGGTGGAGAAAAGGGGTTGAGGCCCTGTAGTATGGACCTACAGCTTCCTTCTCCTCCAGCCACGTGCCTGGGATCTGCTTCACAGCCTTTGTCTCCCTCTCATCAACTGAGTCCCTTTGAATCTGACCTTAGTCACCTTGCCTCTATATCTCCCTCTTCTCCTTCCACCTCTGGCCCATTTTATTTTAATTAATTAATTAATTGAGAGAGAGGGCACAAGTGAGCAAGATTGAGAGAGAGAAAGAAAGAAAAGGAAGAAAAGAAAGAAAAGAAAAGAAAAGAAAAGAAAAGAAAAGAAAAGAAAAGAAAAGAAAAGAAAGAAGCGGGGCTCACCCAGAGCTTATGTTTTACCTGAAGTGGGCTTGTGCTCACCTGATGCAGAACTTGAACCCATCAACCATGAGATCATGACCTGAGCTGAAGTCAGATGCTTAACCCACTGCGCCACCCAGAGCCCCATGTGGCCCATTTTAGATGCAGCGTCAGGCAGGCAAGGGCTGCGGCAGTGGTAGGAGTCAGGTGACCAGAGATCTGGGGCTGTAGCTGTCACCAACCTTCTGCTTCCTCATCTGCAAAATGAGGAGGGAGAACAATCTCTCCGAACCTTTTAAGTATGATGTTCTGGGAATTTCTAAAGCAGTGAGCCATTTGGCTGAACCAGAGTCTGGAGGTTGGTGCCTGATGTCTGTTTCTTCATCATGACTTCAGCCCCCACCGCTAGCCTGACAGCCCCACTTGGGCATCTCCGGCACAGACCCCACCCCTGCGCTAGTGAAATACACACTCCACCGCTCCCCGCTTGTCTCTCTGGAGGTGCCTTAAAATCGTCATGTCCAAAGAGGAAACATTGCATTTCACACCCCTCTGATTCACTCAGCTGCCAAAGTGCATGTGTATAACATATACACTCATGTGCTTCTGATCATGTTGCTCTCCTTACAATTCCACCAGGAGAAAATCCCAGGAAAACCAAGATTGGTGGTGCACAGGTTTTTTGTGACCTGACTCTAGGAACTTCTGCCTCCGCTCCCCACCTCCCCAGGCATCACACTCAAGCCAACCCTCGGTGCCAAACACACCTTGATATCTTACATCTCCGTGTCTTTTTGTGTGTTCTTTTTGTGATATAGATGGTCACTCTCCTGCATGTTTTTTTTTTTGTTAACATTTATTTATTTGTGTGTGTGTGTGTGTGTGTGAGAGAGAGAGAGAGAGAGAGAGAGAGAGAGCGAGCATGTGCACATGAGTTGGGGAAGGGCAGAGAGAGGGAGATAGAGGATCTGAAGCAGGCTCTGTGCTGTGAGTGCAGAGCCCGATGTGGGACTCAAATGCATGAACCTCGCTCAGATCATGACCTGAGCCAAAATCAAGAGCCGGCTACTTAACCAACTGAGCCACCCGGGTGCTCCATTTCATCCATGTTTGCTTGATGACTTCTACGCACTCATCAAAACCAGCTTATGTATCACCTCAGTAACGAAGCCTTCCCAGACATCACTTCTTTCCAGTTTATCAAGCACTCACACTCTGTGGTCCTTGACCATGTGAATACAGTTTTTATAGCACTTACAGCTTATTATCAGTTTATGGGTCTATGGACACCCCATCTCCCACTCATCTTTGGCTCCAGTTTTTTTCTAGAACGATGCCCACCACCTAATAAGTGCCAAGGTTTTTGTTTTTAAAAGTGAGCTGGACTGAGTCTGGTTCCTAACCTATGAGCCTCACAGTCTGCTGGCATGTTGTTTGTGCCCCAAATCAGGAACGCATTTCCAGAGGGCTGTGCGGTAGGCAGCAGCAGTAAGAGCCTGTGCGTTTTCTCAGCTCTATGCCTGCCCTGTGTTAGGTGTTAGGTGTTCTCTTTTGCAGGCTTGAGTGAGCCCTTGAGCTGACCCAGAAGTTCTGAGCATTTATCACCCAGTATTGATGACCACGTATTTTGCCTCCCCTCTTTATGCCTAGAGATGAAGGAGGAAATACAAGCTCATGTTACAAAGAGTATTTCCCTGGTTTATCAGCTCTCCCCTCTCAGCTCGCGCTCAGAATGATTTCTTAGTTCTCAGCTTTTATTCCTCTGATCAAAGTGCCCGAGGCAGTAAGCACCGGGAGGCATGAGCATTTCTGGCTGAGTCTCATGCTTCCCCTGTTCTGGGCTGTGTTAAGAACCTGTAGCCCAGAGTTCTCCGGTCAGGTGGTATGGCCTAGCTGCGGAAGGGTCTCTCCCAGGGCTTATGGGTCAGGGCCGCCCTGAGACACAGAGTGGGGGGTGGGGTGGGCAGCTGCCCTGCCTCCACCTGCGGGAGATCAAAGCCCTTGCTCCTTGCGTTGTCCTCCTTTCCCATCCTGTTCACTCAATCACCAGTTTGTCTCCAATGAATTAAAAGCGGAAAATCCATGAGCAGGATTTCTCTCTTCAAAGGATCAAATAACCTTTCTTTTTTTTTCCCCCCTTTTCAAAAAATTTTCCCCCAAGCTGCAAAAGGAAAACATGCAAACAGACTTCGAGTTAAAGGTGAGAGAAAGAAAGAAAAGTTGCTGCAAAGTAATTTCAACTTGAGAAGTGGAGCAGTTGAAACCTAGAAAAAGTGTACGCTCAGCAATATGGTCCCCTCCTACAAATTCATTAACCCAGAGCGCTTGTGTAATTAGTGCGAGGGGCAGGGAATGGCGGAGCTAACAATCTCTCTCACCCAGTTTAGATTTATGTTCACAAAAGGCCTTCCCCTTCTTTTTCTGAGAGGATGAGGCAGTTGCCCCATCATCTGGAGTCAGCAGGTGCCTCGTGGCTGGAGACACGTTTGGGGGTGGGTTTGGCCTCTGGAGAGATGGTCTTTTGGGTGTACCCCCTGACCTCTCACCTTTGTGCGTGGACCAGGTGGGCCTTTACAGAGTGGGGGTGGAGACTGCTCAGCTCTGTTCCCCGTACAGTGCTCTGAGGGGCTCCAGAGACCAGATCTCCTGGCCTCTCAGTCCCTCTCCCTCACTCTGTATATAAATCTTTAGAGGTTTTTGCTGCTTTTGACATGAGTATGGATATTTATCACCTCTTGAGGCACTGAGAGAACTCAAGTCTCCAAGATGCTTGGAGAGCTGCAGTTCCAGACCCCGTGGCTGATGCTGTCACAGGAATCTTTCGGGGGAGGCATGTTTTCCAGGGCTTAACCATCTTTCCCCTTTGCTTCATAGACTCCTCTGGCATCTAGTGAGGCCTATGGACTTGCTGTGGATGAATGTTTGTATCTTTCAAATCCATATGTTGAAGCACCAACTCCCAATATAGTGGTGTCTGCAGGTGGGCCTTTGGGAGGGAATTAGGTCATGAGAGTGGAGCCCTCATGAGTAGGATTAGTGCCCCAGTAAGAAGAGGGAGGAGACAGATGGTCTGTCTGCCATGTGAGGGTAGAACAAAAAGGCGGCTATCTTGGGGAGCTTAGGTGGCTCAGTTGGTAAGCGTCCGACTGACTCTTGGTTTTGGCTCAGGTCATGATCTCATGGTTTCATGAATTCAAGCCTCACATCAGGCTTCGCACAGGTAGTGTAGAGCCTGCTTGGGATTCTCTCTCTCCCCCTGTTTCTTTACCCCTTCCCCACTTGCACTATCTCTGTCTCTCTCAAAATAAATAAATAAACTTAAAAAAAGAAAAAAAGAAGGCAGCTATCTGCAAGAGTTCCCTCACAGCACACTGAGTTGGCCCATGCCTTAATCTTGACTTCCCAGCCTCCAGAACTGGGATCTAAGCATTTGTTGTCTAAGCCTCCTAGGCTATAACATTTTGTTACAGTAGCTGGGACTTATTCTCAGAATAATGTTTTTATCTTATTTTTTAAAATTTATTTATTTTCAGAGAGAGAGAGAGAGAGCGTGTGTGTGTGTGCGTGTGCACACATGTGAGTGGAAGAAGGGCAGAGAAGGAGAATCCTAAGGGGGCCCTGTGCTGATGGTGTGGAGCCCAACATGGGGCTTGAACTCATGAACTATGAGATCATGACCTGAGCTGAAATCAAGAGTTGGACGCTTAACCAGCTGAGCCACGCAGGCGCCCCCCACACCCCAGAATAATGCTTTTAAGTGCACAAAATTACATATATGGAATTACAAAGGAAACTGATAATATTGAGACACAATTGTCAAAATATAGATAAACAGGGTATGTGGTATAGTCATATATGTGCTTTATTAACTCATTAAAAAGCAAGATCTACTTATAGTTCTAATAGCAGTCATATATCTGTACTAAATAGAATTTTGAGAAATCTGCAACAATCATACTACAGTAGAATATCTGATTTCTACTGTTGATAAATCATAGGCATTGCTAAAACTACTGTGGGTTATTACCCATGTTCCTAATTGAAGGAGATGCTATAGTCCAGTTAGAAGGAAGTATAAATAAAGATGGACATTTGTCCTGTCTTAGTTCATTGACCCTCTGAATTCTGTCCATGAACCTTTGGATACATCTCCAATGATGAATAGATGGGTTTCTTGTGGATATAAATAACCATAATGCTTTATAGCTTCTACTGAATCCTTCTCTAAGTTTCTCTACTTTGGGGGTATCTTTGCCCCTCTCTGAAGGATTGACTTCTTGGAGTCCTGGAGGGTTGGGTTATTAAGGAATAGGAGGACCAATAGGATGGAAGTGATGAGAGAAATATCAGTATCAATAGGTGCAAGCTGAGAAGCACTAGATCGTGGTCTGTGCTGTGAGACATGTACTCAGCCAAGAAAGGATGCATGAGCATGGGCTGCACTGTGCTTCCCACAGGGAAAGGCTGGGTGCTTAAAGAGTGAATGGACAAGTCATGTGGCAAAGGGGAGGTCATGTGGGGCCAGGAAGGGTGCAAGGAATGGGGGTTGAGAAGACACCCTGGCAGTTGAAGTTGGGCTACGTGAACATGCCCATCTTTGGGCTGTCGGGAAGTGGGGTCTCCTCCTGGCTCATCAGGATAAAGGACCTATATTGGTGTTGCAAGCCTCCTGGTCCTCATATACACCGATTCACATGGCTCAAGTTCCTGCTCTTCTAGGCTTCGACATTATCGTATGTACTTTGAGTATTTTTACCCACTGGTCACTTAATTACTAAAAAGCCCCTCCCAGTTTCTCCAAAGTAACAGGTTCAGGATTCATGAACAAACACCTGTGGGCAGTTGCTCATTTGCCATCTATTTAGTGCCTGTGATAACTGAAATAATCTCTGAACTAGAAAATATTTTTATCTTGCTTAGTTGCTATCCAGAGGGCTGGGGGTGGGCAATTGAACTTCTCTGCTTGAGGAAGATAAGTTGCTCGAGGTAAGGTTTAATTTTTACTAAAGAACAATCTGAAAATGACTTTTCCCCTTAAGTTAATATTTTTTTGTCCTTGAAAACAAAGCCCACGCAATGCAGGTGAATGATAGCTTGAAGTCTTTGTTCTCTAGGCTGAGTCTCAGAGCTGAGTGCGTTAGATTGGGGGCTAAAACTTGTGGGCAGAGGTATTGAATCTCCAGTTTCTCCCTGTACTGTGAATCCCAGGCTCTTCCAGAGCACTGGGCCAAACCCTAATAACCAGGTTCCGATCCGGAGACTTGGTGGTGAGAGATCGGGTGACAATCCCTGTTAAATATTAAACATTATTAATGTGATATTTTATATTCTTTATTTCATACTAAGTCTTCAAAATACAGTGTGAATTTTATACTTACTTATAGCATATCTCAATTCAGACTCACCTCACGGTGTTTTGTGGCCACATGTGTCAAGTGGCCGCCATATTGGATAGTGCTTCTCTAAATTCTGCTCTTCACCGTAAGCTATGCTGACCCTTTGCTAATATGCCCATGGATTCAGAGAGCATTGGAGGTTGGTCTGTTAGAGCAACTGCTGGGTACAAAGGCACACTGTCTTTCAAGGTCACAGGAAGAAGCATGGTGGGTGATGTACTAATGACAGCAGGACTTCTTTATAAGAGAGAGCAACCTAAGATTACCATCCCCTAGAATGAGCCCCTAGCACGAGCCCCTAGAACAGGCTCCCCCTGGAGTTTGTTTTGAAAGTGGGAAGGTGTCTTTGTGAAGGCTGCCACAACCCTGAGTGTGCAATAGATGCCCAGAGCACAGGAAAGAAATTTGTTCATTAAGAGACACTATGGGTGAAACAACCACACCAGTAAGGCCAAGATGATGACAAGAAGAGGAGGGAAAAAGAAAGTATCTCCAACTTTCTCTAGTAGCTCCTGCATAATTTCTGCTTTTGTATTGTGTTGATTATTCTGTTATTTATCTGCTTGTATTCCATTGCATTCCTGAAGTGAACTAGACACAGTTTACAAAGATAGTTGGATTATGGCAAGAATACATAAAAAAACTTCCAGAAACAAGGCAGAAAAGTAATAGGAACAATGAACGGCACCACTTGTAAGTTTGGTTCAAAAAATGCGTCACACATTTGCTAGAAATGACTTGTAATTGATCTGAATCTAAGCTTCCCAACAGCCAAGGCAAAGAAGGAAGCACAGTGAATGATATGGGTCACAGACTAACCAAATAAAAACAAAGCAGGCACTGGGAAAGGCCATCACTCTGAGGATTTCTGGATTCCTCCTTGAAGTGAAACATCATCAGGCCTGGATGCCATCCTCAACAGCCCCTTGAATATACTGGTGTGAAATCGTCTCCCACTTTCCCACTCACCCAGTGTTTCTCTGTGTTTACACTGGGGGCACATCTCTTTGCTGTTCTATGGAAGCTACTCTGTGGGAACCCACATCATGCTCTCCAGATACTCATCTTGTGGATGAACTGGATCAATCTGGGTCAATTTAAGGGATTCAGAATAATGCGTTTCCATGACAGAGACTACTTTGAGTTCACTAAAGCCTGTTTCCTACCCTCCTGGGCACATGAGTACCATTCCCAGCTTCCTCTGCAGCCAGGTGTGGCCTTGACATTGAATGTGAGCAGAAATTGTGTGTCACTTCTTAGTTGAAGAGTTTGGGAAGTGGATGTGTTCTCTCCATGACCCCTTTGCCCATCTGTTGACTGAAAGAAGGCTGTAAGGACCCAGAGGAGGATGGAGCCACAGGAAGGAAGAAGCCTGGGTGCTGAAGGCATGGTGGAAGCATACCCACCCAGAAAACCTTCTTTGGACTGTGATATGCACAAGGAACCAACTTCTATTGTGTCAAACCACTGAGAATTTGGGATTTGTCTCATAGAGTAGCTAGCATTATCTTAACTAACGCAATTCCTCCCTTGGGAAATACTCTCTAAACACAATTCCACCCAACTAAGAAGAATTGAAACATTTGAGTGACACCAAGTTCAAGGCTATGTTCCCTGACAACTACCAGGAGTGCAAATATCTTCTGTTATGGGGAAGTGGGTAGGTGTAACAGTCACCCAAGGTGGGAGGAAGATTAACACACTCTTGTCAAAATCGTGTCACCTTACAAGAACTCCTGCCTGAAAAGAAAGCTCTTATGTCTCCTTTTGGAGATAAGCCAGGGTGTACCTGTGGGGAAGGCCAAGAATCTCTTCAGAAAGCCATTTAGGTCTGCCTTAACACATGGAAAAAATGGTAATCAAGGCTACATGGTTTCATACAGTGTAATCTGCTATTGTAATTGTAGCTGAATAAAAAAACCCCAACTTAAAACAGCTGTAACCCTACGACTGCTCCAGCCCTTAAAAACAAAACAGAACTTGGATGTGAACTTGGCCAAGTCCCTTCTCACCCTGGGCTTTAGTTTCCAGGCATGACGGATGATAAATGGATGCTACGGGCCAAAACTGCAACTTACAATCTGTGTGTGTGATGCCAAACAACAACCCGCTAAAGCACTCATCTATAGCGTGTCTACAGCGAATACAATTCTGTTCCCGTTTTTCTTACAAGGTGTAAGCACTAAGCACCAGCTAAGGTAGCAGAACAGACATTGCCAGGTGTCACACCTACTGCACAAAGTGAGATACTCATAGTATTTATGGCTTAGGTGTTGGGGGCCCAAACCAGGAGGTGATGCTACCCCTGCTCCTCCCAGAAAGGCACTGTGGGCACGCAGTCGTGCTTAGCGGTCCCTGGTGGCTGGGTGATGGTGTTGCCTTCACATTGGATGGCAAGGGAGGCCCCAGGTTTGTGAGCCTTGCTGGTGTGTGGGGCTCTGTTGCTCCTGAGGGGAGTTCGGCACTGAGTTATCTGCAGAGCTTGGTGATATGCCCGGGACTGAGCTCATTAAATTCTCCAGATTCAGTGAACAGACCAGAGCAATGGAGGGGACAGGACAGAGTGCTGAGAGAGTTGTGCTCGGTGCGGGGCCAGTGTTCCCCCAGCGTGGCCCCTACAGCGATGGCCACCCAAGGGACACAGCTGTCTTTAATGTCAAACTTTGCCCAGGCTGCCTGGGACTTGAGTCTGTTGTCCCTAGATCAGGTAAAGCCGAACTCTGGCTAACCAGTGAGAAATTCACAGTGCCCCAGATCTGACTTTGACTCTCATTTGAGGTCTTACATCACCCTGGGCTTGAGCTCCATGGTTCTCCTTCTTCCAAGGAGGTTATAGGGTGAAGGGTAGAGGCTGGGTGGCTGGGATGACTCACGTCCTGGGGACAGTGGTGATATTGTCCAAAGTGCCTTTTACTCCAACCTGGGGTTGTGACCTGGGAGCACTCTCTGTGTGGGGGCTTTATCTATCACTTCGTGCTTCACTGACTACCCATCCTCCTCAGCTGGCAGCGCTCTGAAAGAGGTATCCTGTCCGATTGTGAGAAAGTTCTAGGAAGCCCCTGGGGCAGTGCCTCTCAAACCTTCAGTGTGTCTGAGAATCACCTGGCATTTGTAAACATTCAGGTTCAGAGTCAGCAGGTCTGGGGTGAGGGCCAAGGTTGTGCATTTCTGACCACCTCCCAGGCTCTGCTGAGGCTGCTGCTCTGAAGGACCACGCTCTGCATAGGAGGGCCCTGGGGACTGCGCCATGTGTAGACTGATGTTCGAACTCAGTGCTTCCACACAGCTCACCAGAGCCTGCCACCGAGGCACGGGAGACCGTGGTGAGAAGGGTGTTCATGAGAAGACTGCCTGGGGCCTGTGTTAAATGCCTCTGGTAGGCGTCCTGCCACTTGCCCTGGCCTTGTGCTTTGTGTCTTTGCATCTACAAATCTGGAGGGGCCTCACTGTAACTTGTGTCTGAGCCAGGTGTTTAGACCAATCTGAGGATATAAGCCTGGCCAGGGGGCACAGGAGCTGGCATGCGTTCTTAGCTCTTTGCTCTCTCCTGGGCATCCCAGGTCGAAGCCCAGCTTGGCCTTGTTCTTCCCAGCCCCCTGAGGTGCTGAGGAGGAGGATGTCTCCACTCTTGGAGGGGCTTGGCTCCTTGCATCCTGACACGTGAATGTTTTCTGTTTTATAGAAGAAATGTGGCTTGGCTGGAGGCCCATGTTTCATTCCAGCACATCCTTTTTACCAAAAGAGCCGTCCCTGGAGCTGCCAACAGTGTTTATGAGAAAGCCATCCAACACTACTTTGGGTCTGGGAGCGTGGCCTGACCAAAGCCTGGTCTCTCCCACCCAGCAAACATCCATCAGGGAAACCTGGCACTTGGTATTGGTGTCTTTATTTTTACCACTGGATGTAAAAAAAAAAAAAAAAAAATAAATAAATAAATATATATATATATATATATATATATATATATATATATATATATATATATATATAAAGCTGGTTTCTTTCTTTTTCCTTTTTTTTCTTTTTTCTTTTTCCAGCTGGGAACACTCCTGTCAATGGATGCAGTGTCCTTTCCAGACTAAATATTATGCAAACTGCATATCTGCAAATGAGTAAACAAATATGTCCCTGAAGATTCCTGATGCACAGAGAGATGGGGCCGCTCCACAACATAGACGTGGACCTGCCGCTTTGTGCGGGAGCCACTGGAACCCCTGCCACCCCTCTCCTTCAGAGTGTGTGGCCAGAGTCTGAGAGCCTAGGGTGATGCCTGGCCGTGACACTCGGCATCAGGGGACGGCTGGCAGTGACACAGACTAGGGATGACTATAGGTCAGATTAGAGCCGTCATTGGCTGGGGTTGGGGACTCAGCCAGGGTGTCAGAGTGAAGCTTGTGACCTGGCCGGTCCTATACTGGCTACAAGCCCCACACTCAAGAGTGAAGGTCCTCAGCCCGGGGCAAGTTGCTGAATTTTTCCATCTCCCTGCCTGCCAAGCGTGGTCAGGAGGCAGTACCCCAGGGCGCGTCTCTCACAGCGAGGACTTGGCCAAATCCCTTTCCGGCCATGGACGTCAGTTTCCTGGCATGCAGAGTGTTAAAATGGGTGCAACAGGCCAAAGGCTGGCTCAGCTCTGCAATTCCACCATCAAAGTGTGTGATGCTTCTGTGCGATGCTGCTTTCCAGCATGTTCCTGTTGCAGTAACCCTGTGAGATTAAGTACCTTTTAAATGTTCCCTTCTAAGCAGATGAGGACACAGATTTAAGGGGATTAGAATGTTCTGTTGAAAGGTGGGCAGAGAGCAGGTGGAGAACCTAGCAGTTAGAGCTGCAGCTGTCTTTTCAAAAATCTTACACTCTCCTTTTTGCAAACTGGCACCATCCTTCCCCAAATACCCCTGTATTCAGAAAACAAACTGAAAAACAAACAGACAAAACAAAGGCACAAGGAGTATCCAAAGAGTACCTCTCCAAAGCCCGCAATGAAATTTTTATCCATCTGTCTGCCAGGTTCCACCTCTCCGACCCTGGCTGGCTTGCTCATTTTTTCTTGCAGCTTCTGTCTCATTTGTCTGTGACAGGGTAGGGAAGGCGAGCAGTGGAGAATCTGCCCATCTGCCCTTTTGAGAGAGCCGTATTTCCCTACATGCTTGTTTCTTTGGAAAAACAGAAATTAGCCTGTCCTCTGCTGTGATGAGGCAAGAGTCCCTTCTCCCTGTTAACTACCTCGTGGAACCTGGGTTTGTGGAAGCAGCTGCTCGTGAAAACTGGGTTCAGTCACCCCCGAAGGTCCTTGGATGTCTCGGGGTTACTGAGAACAAATATTTGCAGCCCTGGGAGCTGGGCCCATGAGAGATAGGGCATGCCTGCCCTTATTGACAGGAGATGCTTCCCGAAGTGACAAGAGGAAATGGCCCTGTACCCAGTTGCCTGTCCCGAATGGCATTCCTGGTGCCCGGGATGCTGTACTGCTGAGCAGATGGTGGTGTCACGGGTGTGCTCCTGGTGACTGAGATGGCTCTGCATAAGCCCCTGGTGTTGACAGCATGGGAGTCTCTGCCTGCTTGTCTGGGGAGGGGCAGGGGTGGGAGGTTAGCTAAGCCCCAGGAGGAGTAACCAAGGCCACAGCTTCATGTGTTCGGCAGTTCCACGTCTTTTTGTGGAGGCTGTTGACGAACTGGGTATCCGTGATCTAATCTTCAGCACCTAGATGCATCTGATATTTTAGGTAGTTTTTTTGATGATCAAATTGTGGAGGTTTTCAGATTTCCCTGTTTTCCAGAATCTCACGGACTCTGTTCTTCTTGGTTTGGAAATCAGTCAACCAAAACATTCTTTGGCCAGTCACTGTCCCCACTCACAGCTCAGATACCCTTGCCAGTCAGATCCCCCAAGAATATCCCCAGAAATAGATTTTTGAGGATTTTCGTCAGGCTATTGTTTTTTTCTCCTTCCACACTCTCTCTATACCACACATTTATTGGTATAACAGAATTATACCAGTAAATGTATAAACAAGGAACAACACTAATTAAGTGATCATGTGTGCTGTGGGCAAACTTATTTTCCTCTTCACACTGCCAAAATTCCTGGTCTTTTGCACTTTTATCTGGCTTTCCGTGGCAGAATGTGTGAGGGATGTGCTTGCACCTCACGTTGATATATGCTTGCTTCGTAGAGACAGGTTTACAAATGTGTTTCCATGTCAGTCCCGTCCATTCAGTGTGTGGCAGACAAACTCTGAGGTGACCCTCCATGATCTCTGTCCCCTGTTCATGTCCTGCAGAATCTCCTTCCCCTTGAATGTGAGCAGGACCCAACTTGCTTCTAACAAGTTGAGTAAGTGTTGGGAGGCCACTCCTGTGATTACGTTGCATTGTGGGAGACTCTGTCTTGCTAGCAGATTCACTGTGGAGACTCTTGCTGTCCTCATGAAGTAGGTAGCCATGTTGGGAGAGCCCATGTGGGCCTCTGCAAATGATGGGTACCCTCTGGGAGCTGAGGGAGGCCTGCAACCATTTGCTGGAAAGAAGCTGAGGCCTCAGTCCTGCATCCACAAGGACAGGGATTCTGGCAATAATTTGAATGAGCTTGGAAGCAGATTCTTCCCCAGTTGAGCCATTAGTCTGGTGAGTATAGTGATAGACTTACAGTGATGGCGAAAGATGCATCTGGGTGCAGACCAGTGTTCTCAGAGAACCATCTTTGGTTCTTCCCTAAACTGTAGGTAGAGAAGAAGCTAGAGGCATTTAAAACTCTTTAATTACATAAATGTCTTACATTTTATGTACAGTTTACTCTGAAATATATATTTTGTAGACATTTGGGATTTAATTTTCCATACATTCTCTACCTGGCTAATGCTGGCATAGAAAGCAGTCATTAATTTCTAAGTCATTATTTTCAAAAATGTCTAATAACTTCTCGTGTAAACAGTCACGTGATCTTCAAGCAGTAGTAACTGCACCATCTTACTTCTTCTTTTACCTTATTCCACTGTCTAGAAGAGCACTGTCCGGTAGAAATAGAATGCCACTTATGTGTGTTTGAAATGGTGGATGAGTACTGGTAGTTATTTAAACCTGAGTATTAGAATGTGTGTATCACTCTGCTGGGGCTGCCACCACAGACTGGGTACATTAAACTACAGAAATTTGTTTTCTCACAGTTCTAAAGGTTAGAAGTCCAAAATCAAGGTGGCAGCTAAGTTGGTTTCTTAGGAGTCCTCTCTGCTGAGCTAGTAGATGGTCACCTTCTCACTGTGTCCTCACATGGTCTTTCCCATCTGCCTGCCTGTCCAAATTTCCTCTTCTTATAAGGACAGCAGTCACATTGGATCAGGGCCCACCCTGCTGAGCCCATTTTAACTTTAACTACCTCTTTAAAGACCCTGTCTCCAAATATAGTCACATTCTGAGGTTCTGGGGGTTAGGATGTCACCATTTGAATTTTGGGAGGACATATCTGTCCGTAACGATGACCACATATTTTTATCACAAAGTTAAAAAAGGGAAAAGTATCATTTAAGCTTTTTGCATCTATAGTCAAATGAAGTCAGACTGCAGTTTCCTTTGTGAGTGAACTGTCTTTGCCAAATTTTAGATCAGGGTTAACTTGACTTCTTAAAATAGTTGAGAAACGTTTCATCTTTTCGTACGCTCTGTGATAGTTTACGCAGGCCCACAAGGCCTGTTCTCAAACCCTCGAGACCAGATATGCTTCAGAATTTAGAACCTTTGGATTTTTAGGAAGGTAATAAAGGACACATACTGAATCTTACATGTCTTACCCAGTGGGATCTAGAGCAGCGGTGCAGAGGGAAACACGATGCTATTTTACACCATGATATGAAAACAATAATTGGAATAAAAATTATATATATTATAATATATATAATTACCTTCTTAAAAATCCAAAGGTGTGTGTGTGTGTGTGTGTGTGTGTATACACACACACACACACACACACAACTATCTCAATTCAAGTCAAATTTTACTGTTAAATGAGTTCCAGTCAGGTTTTGTCTTCAAATGTTTTATGGAAAAACTGTTTGCAGAGTATTTGGGATTTCAGATTTGTAAATAAAGGACTGTGGGTCTGGTTGCCACTGAGATTTTCTTTTTCCTGAGAACATCACAGTTTCATGTGGTACAGCTTGCTTAAAAACAAACAAACTTTATACACACACACACACATACACACACATGAAATTGTATATATACATATGTATTTATATATAACTATATATATAATATAATAAATAATATATAATATGTATCCATACATAAATTTAAATTGAAAATCTTTAAAGTTTGCCTATGATTATTAAACTCCTTGGGTGGTTTAGTTTGTGAATCCGTTTTGGTGATTTATAGATTTTTCTAGAAACTCATTTCCTAGTGATTTTCACATTTTACTAGGAGGGTTAAAATAGTACTCATTGAGTTTTCAAAAAGTAAATTTCATATTTGTGGTTAAACCACATTTTTATTTCTAACCTTCCCTCCCTTAATTACATCAACTATATTTTTTTCCCGTATCCTTGAAAAGTCTACTCTTAGAATTATTTACTCATTTCTACAGATTTCTCTCTAAAAGGCATTTACTTGTGGTATTATCTTTATTATTTCCTTTCAAAAGGTGTTCTCACGCCATTGTGTTCTTTTTTCTGACTTTTGAGGCAGATGCTAAATTTCTCTATTTCCTTCCTTTTTTGAAGCCACACAATTGAATCTCAGAGTGTCTCTGAGGGTGGCTTCTGTCTCATTCTGTGAGTTTGATACACAGTGTTTATCAATTACAGGCGTGGTTAACTGTAAAGCCATTGGCTCTACCCTTTCCTGACCCCCCCGCTTCCCCAAAACTTCAAAACTTGCCAGCATCGATTTCCCTTTTCTTTCCTGTTTGTTCATACTGTCCCTTTGACTGTAACTTTTGATTTAAACAAAATCTCATCCTCTCATATGAAAAACTGGAAGAAGCAAAAGCCTTCCCTTGAACCTGCCCTCTTTGACAGCCAAGGTAGCAAGACATATGACCCGAAGTGCTGGGCTTAGTTGCTCCTGGAGATGGAACACATTGGGGGATGACAGGGTCCCATGAAGGACAATGGCTGTGGGTGGCTAAAGTGGACAGGTCACCGAAGACGAAGAAATGAAGGGACTGCTAAGCTGAGGTATTGGGTCAGGATCCTGGATTCATCCAGAACGAGGGGACTCAGAGTTGGGAAAAGCTGTGGGTGGCACCATCCTTGATGAGAAAGTGGGAGAGAAGCAGAAGGAGGTGAGTAGGCAGCAACATGAAGGGAGAGGATCCGCATAATGATCAAAAGAGCAGTGAGTGTTTTTGTTTCAGGTTGTCTTTTAGAACAGCATGCTTTGTCTTAATTCTGCTATCTCAGTTTTCTATTTTTCTCTTTTTTATGCCTCCTTTTTGGGGGGGTGGTGGTGGTGGTGGTGATTTTGTTTTTGCCTTTTTTCTTTCATATGGTCCATATTCTGATTTCCTTTTTGGTAACTTCTGTGGGATAGAGACCCTTTTACGTTCTTTTTTAAAAAAAAAAATTTAATGTTTTTATTTATTTTTCAAGGAGAGAGAGACAGAGCATGAGTGGGGGAGTAGCAGAGAGAGAGGGAGACACAGAATCCGAAGCAGGCTCCAGGCTCTAAGCTGTCAGCACAGAGCCCGATGCAGGGCTCGAACTCATGAACTGTGAGATCATGACCTGAGCCGAAGCTGGATGCTCAATCGACTGAGCCACCCAGGAACGCCGAGACCCTTTTACATTCTATTAATGGTTACATTAAATAAGTATTTTAGCTTATTTAGCACTTGTTATCAATACCTAGCTTTTATTAACTCTCTCCAGCCTGTTGGGTGTCTCATGGGGACTTGGGAAAGGAAGTTTCTCTTTCTTTCACCTTGACTCCCATCCTGGCTATATCACTTACTCTGTCTACAATGATAGTGGGCATGACTCTAAAACCAGAGACCAGAAATGACACTATTGCCAGACTTTCTTGGGTTTTAGCCACAACATATCTTGCCTGAGAAGCAGAGTCCTGTGAAAGTTCACTTGGTTCCTTTTCTTGGGAGAATTTTTGTTGTTCTATGAGATCCAGAATACCTTTCCAAAGTAGCTTTGATCTTGGATATTTGGCTCACAGATTTGTCTAGAATCAAACATTCCCCTAGGAGCACTCCAAATATTTCTGTGAGCTTTTCAATATATGCTTATATTCCTGCACCTTTCTTTAGGTTGATATCTGTTTGAGAAATTTCCCAGAAACCACTGCAGATGTCCTGGAAGGTTGGAGGCACTGTGGGTGGGGACTTTGGGGGGGATAGACCTCTGGACACACCACAGAAGTGATGGGGAGCACTCCTGCATTGTCTCCATCCCAGTGGTGCCCTTGCTAGTTACAGTCCTCATCAGGGATTTAGCAAATGTTTGTATGTATCAGATGCTGAAGACACTTCAGATGCTTCCCTGGGATGCCATCCGGGTCTCCTTCTGAGTGTGACTGTGTTAACAAACTCCTGTCGTTCTGGCTTGTAGATTCCCTGGGTATAAGACCATCAGGCTTGGTTCTTCTCCAAGGTAAGGACTTGGGCCATAGGACCTAAACTTGAGTTCAGATTTGGCTTACAACACAATAAGGTTCAAGTTGTTTTTAAGAGTTTAAGAAAACCTGTAGACTTGGAGCCATTGGAATTAATGTCCTCGTTTGGGGATCTGTTTTACCTTTTTTTTTTTTTCAAAGTGTGTGTGTGTGTGTGTGCGTGCGTGCGTGTGTGTGCGTGTGTGTGCACGCATGTTTACTGTTGGTGGATTTGCTCATGCGAACTTTAGAGTTGGTGGCTGCATCTTACAGTAGAGCACCTTTAGGTGTGGTCCATAGCTCAGCAGCATCCCTTGGAAGCTTGCTTGACATGCATTTGCTTAGGTTCATTACAACCTCCTGAATCAGAAACTGAGCATGGGACCCAACAATGTGTATTCTGACAAGTCCTCCAGGGGATTCTGGTGCACACTGAGAGTGAGAACCACTGTTTTAAGGATCATGTAGTCTACCTTCCTCAATCTGCACATGAAGTATTAAGACTTCCTCAGAGGAGAAGTGATTTACCCCAAATCACATGTGTGGTCAGTGGCAGATTGGGGATTGGAACCCAGGTATTATTCATGAAAACATCCGGCATCATGTCTGGAATATAGGACATATTCAGGAAATTCATTTTGCTTCCTTGCTTTTGCCCCTGTCTGGGAGCAACAGGGCAAAATCACCTGGAAACACACTGCTGTCCCTCCATGTTTTTCTTGCTCTTCAAGTCAATGAAACACACAGGAAGGTCCCGGGCACATGCTGTTAACTCACTGTGTGTCCAGAGCTGGCACCTTGTCTGTGTCCCCACTGTTATGATGAAGAAAGGGTCGGTCTGCCTCGCTGAGGTCCCTTCCAGTTCTGACTTTCTAAGGCTCCGTGGCAAAGCTCTGACACACACGTTTCCGCGGGCAGCTATCAGCGGCCATCTGGCAATTAGCAGTCTCTGAGGCAGCTAATCCCACTCTGAGCTGGATTAAAGCTGAAGTTTAAAACATGGAGATAGGCAGGTGATTTATGTTTGAGTCTTTGGGTCCCGCTGTCCCTGGCAGCCTGGTGATGGAAGACAGAAAAGCTGATTTCCTCCCTTATCTATCTTGGGAGGCTCAGCGGAGCTCGATCAGCTTTCCGGAGGGACATCCCGGGCTGAGAGATGTGCTGGGATGCGGGAGGTGTGGGGTGGGCTCCAGGGGCCCAGCCCCAGCCATCTGGGCCACGGCGAGGCTGGCCGGAGGAAAATGGATAGAGCCAAGTTCCGTGTCCAGTGCTGCGTTGCCAAAAGCAGGTGCAATGAGGAACCTGGGGAATAAAGGCTGGATCATTTTGGACCACGGCTCCCAGATGCCATAAATGGCCCTGGGGTGGAAGCTGACAAGCCCTCCAGCCCCTCTGGGGTGTCCTCTCATTAGGCAACATGGTCAGAAACCACACTCATGTGTTTGTTCATAGCCTGAGGAGATAATTAACTTATCTCCATGGAGGGACTTGATTACATTCCTAGCATGCTTGGAATGTGAAGTCTGAACTTGGAAATGCTGGTGGTGGTGGGGAGGCATTTGCAATGGTTGGCTGAGGAGCCATTTGTTCAAAATTGGGCGAGTAATCAGACAAATGCCTCTTTTCCTAATTGTTGATAAAAATCAGCTATTATGGCAGAGCCAGGGACTCACTCCTGAGACAACACATTACTTAGGGCGAGCATGCATCCGAATATGTTAGGATGATCTAAAAACATTTCACATAGCTTGAGTTTAAAAACAGGTTGTGCCCATTGTGAATTTTGTATAGAGCCGGGCATAGAGGAGCGTGATTTATTGCCTGCATTTCATGGCTGGCTTGTTACTACAGGCAGGAACCACCTTGCACAGATGTCTACCCAGGTTAGATATCTCGTGAGCACCTACTGTGTGCAGCTCTGTGCTGGTGCTGTGGGGCTGAAATACATAGGTTCCCTATCCTTTAGGAGTTCACTGTGATCCTAACTGAAGAGTTTTATCACATATCCTTGAATCTTGAATAGTGCAGCTTATTCGGTGAGGGCCATGGCTGTTCAATTGACGGAGATGTTGGAGTAGACCAGAAAATAGTTAGTGCTTCTTGAGAGCTCACCTGCACAGGCACAGTGCTGAACATTATTGCACTCCCTTCTCACATGATTTTATGAAGTAGCTGTTAATAGTATTCCTGTTTTATATATGAGAAAGCTGTAGTACTGAATGGTTAAGGACCTCCACCATGATGGGTAAGAAGCAGGCCCAGGAGGTGCCCCCAGGTTTGTGGACTGGCAGAACTCATGCTCCTGGTGCTGAGACTGCAGAGAGATTGGCTTACGCAGGCCGCGCCTCCTTGTCCCTCCACCTCGCCCATCTGCACAGACACCTGTTAGCCATACTAGCCCCTTGCAGTCACATGACCACACCGAGTTGCTCCCTGCCTTCAGGTTCTTATCTTTGCTTCAGATGCTCTTGTCATCTCTGCCTACTCTCTGTTCCTCATTATCCACGTCTCTCATTAAATATCCTCTCCTTATGGAGCCCTCCTTGGGCCATCCTCTCTACCTTCATTCTTGACTCTCTTAATCTCTTTTGTTTTCACAGCATTTATTATTATCTAAATTATTTGGGCATTTCTTCACTTGTTTCTTGTTTGATTGTGTTACCAGATGGTAAGGTGATAAGGAACGCTGGGACCTTGCAGCTCTTGAAACATTTTCCCATTGGGTCTTCCAACAATTTGGTGGGATAGGCAGTTTAGGTGCCCTTATTCCCAGTTTTTGACAAGAATGCCAAAGGTCAGAGAGCAGAATTGATTTATTCAAAGTCATGTACCTAGTCTATGGCAGAGGTAGAATTACACCATTGATGGGCCTTTTGATGCCTGGTCCAGTGCTTTCTTTTTTTTTTTTTAATATTTATTTATTTTGAGAGAAAGAGTGAGTGTGAGCGAGGGAGGGGCAGAGAGAGAGGGAAAAAGAATCCTCAACAGGCTCCATGCTGTCAGCACAGAGCCTGACATGGGGCTCAGTCTTATGAACCTTGAGGTCATGACCTGAGTGGAAACCAAGAGTCAGCGCCTAATTGACTGAGCCACTCAGGCACCCCAAGTCCAGTGCTTTTTCACCTGCACCAAGAAAGACCCATTCCAAGTGACCAGCAATAACTGATGTCATTATTTTAGGGTCCTGGAAAGCATAAGCCACCGAGTTGAATTAGCCAATGACATTAACGTTCCTCATGAGTTCTTTCACCATCCTCTTTTTCCATATGTCAGGTCAAGGGGAATAAGATAAGATAGCCCCAGTTGATAAGTGATTTGATTTCTGGGCACTTGCGTCACATCAACTAATGAAACAAAGAAAGCATAGACTATCTTATTCATTAGTTTGTATGCCTGTCTTAGCCTGAAAAGTTTCCATTTGGCTACAAAAATATGTAGTAAAACAGGGTGCATAAATAAGAAATTAGAACAAAAGAAGAAAGAAAAACTAGCTGGAAACATAAAATGGTCCAGAAATGAATCTCCAAAGGCAAACTTAAAAGACCTCTCGCTATGAATTGAACATACTTTAGGCTCTACATTTCCTAGCAGGTGTTGTCAAAAGAGAAAAAATTTCGTGGGTTACATAATTCAAAGTGTCTTTCCACAAACACGGAACAACTACTCAGGAGAAAAATAGCTATTTAATTTCTAAACTGGAGGTTAATTTCTCTTGAAAGGAAAGCATCGAATACAGTGTTTCTCAATTTTTCGAAGCCTGTGACCTTTTTGATAGCAATAAAAACTCCACCCTTCCACTGAGAATTATTGATGAGTGGAAGATGGGTTCTATGTTCTGTATAGTCCCATTGACTAGGACAATTTTGTTGATCTTTCCATTCCACGGACTGCAACAAAAATAGGCACTACTTTGTTTTCCAAGTCAAAAGTTAACCCATCTGATTCCTCAGAGATAATGATACACTCCTTCCGTGGAGTAACGGCATTCCATCCCATTGGCCACCATCACAACTGCCATTGGCCACCATCACAACCACCATTGGCTTAGGCAAGGGTCAACAATAGATGCTGAAATCAGTGGGTGAAAATTTGATGCGGGACAGGATATTTATTTAATTGCAAAGTATCTCCGCTTATTAATTACAAAAGGGAAAGCAGTAATTTTACAACGGGCACCAGTTTAACAAAGTGATCAAAGCTAGCACCACTTATAGGACAAATCAACATATGCCTCCTGATATTATACAGTGAGAAAGCACACCCATCTCTGTGGCACTCCTGCCAAAAATGTGTGATCCAAATATAATCATAAGGCAGCGTCAGACCAAAGCAAGTTATTCTACAAAATAACTGGCTGGTACTCCTCAAAAAGTGAAAGTCAGAAAAACAAAGAGAGTGAGGGACTATTCTAGATTAAGGGAGAAAAAAGAGGCAGGACGACGGGATGCAGTGTATAGTCCTGGATTGGATCCCGGACGAGGATTTTCTTTTGATTTTCTTCCTTCTTTAGTTATCTCATTAAAAAAAAAAACAAAAAAAAAAACAAAAAAAAAACCAAAAAAAAACAACACAGGGGCTGTTTGTTGGGACAGCTGCCAAATTTGACCTATATATTAGGTCATATTAAATATTATTTTCCTGAGTTTGATAATTTTACCCTAGTTATGTAAAAATTAGTTATGTAAAAACTAATACACATCGAAGTTTTAGGGGTAAATGAGTATCATAAATCTACAATTTACTCTCCAGTGATCAAACACACACACACATAGACACACACGAAAGAGGATGTGATAGCATGTTAACAGGTGTAGAGTCTGGAGGACAAGTACCTAGAATTCTTGTAATTATTCTTGCAAGTTCTCTGTACATTTTGAAACCAAATACAACCTCACAAAGAATGACAGATCTAATGAGCTGGTTCTGAGGGGTCCTCGGCTAGCAGGCTACAGCTCCACCTTTAAACGGGAGGAACACCTGTTCACTTGAGAGTAAACTTCAATCAGATGGCAGGCAGCCTTTTCACAGACAGTGTTGCCATTTCCAGGATACTTTCTTTTTAATTGACTTATTTTGTAGACTCCTCCTATCTCGCTGGTAAGGTCCTTGCCTCCTCCAAATTTTATTGTGATAGAATTCCTTGTTAGCAGAGAGAAAAGACTGACATTCTAAGAAGTTTTTAACTATTTCTCACCTTAAAATATCCTAGTTAATTATCAGCACCTTCCATTGCCTCCATATCACTGTTATTTATATCCCACTGGGAGGATTGCCACAAGCATCTTTCTTTTGCCTTCATCACCTCTTTTTGATATATTTTCTTTTCCTCTGCTTTTTCCTTTCGGTTTTTTGTATTTTATTTTATGCCGACAGTTTTATAAGGAATGATTTTAATAGGTACATGTTGTAAAATGGAAATATTTTTACTAGGATATTACATAAAATACACAGGAGAAACTAGGGTATAAATTATATTTTTATTGTAAGATTTTACTGCAAATAAGTTCTCATATACAATCGTTTATTTATGATAAGAGCAAATTCTTTTTACTTATAGCTGCTTTTGAATTTGGTGCTTCAGTAAGGAAGCTTATGTGTAGCTACATAAAAGAAGGTTCTATTTTGGTGAGAAATGAATCTCTTATTTCAGGAGTGTTATTTTTCCTGTTGACTTACAGAGATAGGGAAAAGAGGAGGTGGTGGTTGCTGAGGAATGTGGGGAGGTGTCAGTTTCTGATTATGAGAAAAGGCTATGCTGTTTCCTGACACTTGCCAAGGGGTGTATATTGCCAGCTCTCAACTGAGCCTCAATGCCAAGTTAGCCCCGACCGACCGTCAATCTACCCCTATCCAACATACCCTGTGAAGCTCCAGCCTTCTCCTTCACCCTAGGAAAATCTGCGCATGGACCGAGACCCTGAATATCTCCATGGCATGAGTTTTTCATGCTCGTGGAAGCAAATGGGATTAAAGTATTTAATATGAGCTCTTGTTTCTAAACAATAATGCAGTGATCTGTGTGTCTCTCCCCAGAGATTGACAAGATATCTTCCACACAAGTGAACTTCTGCCATTAAGCAAGATTATAAAATGATTCCACATTTCCTGCTTAAAATCATTCCTTGTTTGAAAATTATGCTTTCTTTTGGGGCGCCTGGGTGGCTCAGTCGGTTGGGCGTCTGACTTCGGCTCATGTCATGATCTCATGGTTCATGGGTTCTAGCCCTGCGTTGGGCTCTGTGCTGACAGCTTGGAGCCTAGAGCCTGCTTCGGATTCTGTGTCTCCCTCTCTCTCCGCCTCTCCCCTGCTTGCGCTCTGTCTCTCTCTCTCAAAAATAAACATTAAAAAAGAATTAAAAAAGAAAATTATGCTTTCTCATTTTTTTATATTATCACTTAAACACATGAGTAATATTGACCCTTGGGGTCCCAAGAAGCAATAATTGGGTGCTATGATGCACCTGTCCTTTCTGCCCTCGGGGAAACAATACAAAGGGTGAGATGCTTTGTGTAAGACGCCATGGTTTTGTTCAGACTGGCTCAGCTCCATTGCAAACAAACTTCTGATCTACACCCAACCTATTTTGACCTAGAGAGGCTTGGGTTGTTTGAAACCCCCTCATCTTCAGTCGCCCTTAGGCAGAGGTCAAGAGCAGTGCAGACACAGCCTGGCCATCTCTGGGCCCTGCTTTTGATTGAGAATACAAGACTGATGAAACTGTGTTAGCCGGCCTCTGCTTCTTGCTGACTTGCTGTTTCTATCTTATTGAAATGGGAAATTAACTGAAATGTACTCTTGCCCCTTGAGAGGAGGTATTCCTAATTTTGGCAGGCCATGAAAAATGTCCTATTGGAAACTGAAACACCACGAAGAAGACACTTTCATTTAATGGTCTATTCACAAACATTTATGGAGTCCTGTTTATAGGCTTATATTCCTTCCCAAAACACCTTCTCCTCTTGATTTCCCATTTCTGTTAATGGTGCTATCATTTTCCCCCATTCCTTGAGTGAGTGAGGTATAACCACAGCACATTCTGAAGGGCAAAGCTTCAGGGAAGGGTTCTTACGAAAACCAAAGGGGTAGATTTATTTGAGTTTTAACTGGCCTAGTTTTCTTTTTCCTTTGTCAAACCAGAAATTATTTTTTTCTTTCTTCTTTTTTTTTTTTCATAGCCCTTATCATCCTTCTTTTGCTTTTCTGTCCTCTTCTTCCAGTACATTCTTTGCAAGAGGTGGAGAGCTTACTTAGAAATCCAGCTCCAGAATTCATTTTTATGAAACGTTCCTGAGAAGTTTGGTTTTGTTTAGGTTTCACACAGAATTAAGGTTTTGGGCAAGACCTTTTTATGTATACCAACTCAGGATGAAGGGAAACTGACATTTCTTCTCCTTTTTTCTTATCCATTTTTCTGGTCTACTGATGTGGATACAGATTCCACCTGTTAACAACAGCAAACAGGACATCTGGCTTCTGGGTTTTTGTAGGCAGTGGGTATTTTGATGGTCTTGAGTTCTGATAATGGAATAGCTAGCCTCTCATGAACAGAACTCTTGGTATGCACTGTAAGAATACTATACAAAGGGAAAATCAATTTAAAAATTGCCATGATTTTGTTTCTCTAATAGACTGACCTTGGCTGTTGCCGTGTTCCCATGCAGTCTTTGTCAAATGTGCACACACGGTTTTAATTGGGCTGTGATGGAGGTATAGATATGTTTTTACATTCTGCTTTTTTTGTGTCTGTTGTAAGCACTGGATATGGCCACATCATTTTATTCTTTATAATGATTACTGAGCACCTACCATTTGTCAGCTACTATGTTAGAAAAGAGAATGAGGCTGTCTGGTGGCTAGACGGCTAAAATCAAGCAGATCAGCGTTCAACTCCTGGTGATACTATCTGCTTACTTGGCACCTTTGGCAGAAGTTTTGAACCTTAGTTTGTCATCTTTTGAATTTAGAATAATTAACAACATAATTAGAGTTGTGATATTTTAATGAGATATGGAGGTAAAATGCAAAAAGCATACCACAACACTTGGCATATAATAAGCATTAAGTAAATGGCAGTGAATAAAATGCTGATATGATTGATTATCAGATTACTGTATATTGATGTGCCCATGACCCCAAGGAGTTTGATAGAGGGAGACACATATAAAAACACAGGCAACAAATACTGACAGGAGCTATGATAAACCTCTATAATGGGCTTATTAGAGGCCCCAAGGTAAGAATGGCTGATTTCCTCTGGCAATGGAGGTGCAAAAAATCAAGAGAAAATCTTTACCAAGGGGCAGTAAGTTAACTGTATCTTAGAGGCAAGCTGCCACGTGTTGCACCGATAAGGCCTCACTCATTCTAAGGATGCGGGAGCAAAGCCCAGCCAACACTTCGGCTGCATTGTGAAGGCTGAGAAGGATTTTGCCAAGTGGAGATGAAGGAAGGCTATTCCAGGTAAAGGGTACGACATGAGCATACCTCGACTTATGGATGTTTATTTAGGAAATGGAAGAGTTTACATTGTGTTCAGTGCAGTAGGAACAGAGGCCTCTAGATGGGGCCAGTGCCAGAAATGAGGCTGGAGAGGCAGGTTGGACAGAGTTCACAGAGGCCCTAGGGGCTTCTCTAAGAATTTGCACTTCCGCCAGGCAGTGCCATAGTGGGAGCGCCATATACATGAGACCCATCTGGTGGCATTGTGGAGCCTGGATTAGAGGGAACGAGTCTTGGCAAGGAACAGACTTGTTGCAGTGGTCCAGACCGGAGGGGATAGGGCCTGAGCCAGCTCTGTGCACTATTCTGCCATATTAATGTTCCATATGATGTAAACATCCTCTTGCTCATGGACACTTAAATTAATTTTGAACTTTTGTTGTTCTTAATATTGCCATGGCTTGCATCTTTTTAAAAAAAGTTTATTTATTGAGGCATCCAGGTGGCTCAGTTGGCTGAGCATCTGCCTCTTGGTTTTGGCTCAGGTCATGATCTCAATGTTGGTGAGTTTGAGTCCTGCATTAGGCTCTGTGCTGACAGTGCAGAGCCTGCTTGGGATTCTCTCTCTGTCCCTCTCTCTCTGCCCCTCCCCTTCTTTCTCTCTCTCTTTCTCTCTGTCAAAAATAAATAAATAAAAACTTAAAAACAATTTTAAAAAGTTTATTTTTGAGAGAGAGAGAGCAAGTGAGCATGAGAGAGAGTGTGAGCACAGGTGGGGGAAGGGTGGAGAGAGAGGGAGAGAGAGAATCCCAAGCAAGCTCCATGCTGTCAGCACAGGAACCCAATGTGGGGCTTGATCTCATGAACAGTGGGAAATCAAGAGTTGGACCTGAGCTGAAATCGAGTTGGACGCTGAACTGACTGAGCCACCCAGACACCCCATGGTTTGCATCTTTATAAAAATATTTCTTTAAGATATTTTCTTTGAGATAAAGGGCTTGAACATCTGTATGACTCTTGGCAATGATAGATACATTTGTTTCAAATGAGTTTTCTAAATTATATTTTCAACAAGGTACATTTGTGTCTGAGTTTTGCAGCATCATTGGTAACGCTGGGTGCTGCCATTCCTTTCTTTGTTGTTTTGGGAGGCATAAAACTGTTGTTTTAATTTGCCTTTCCTTGATATCTACAGAAATAAAATGTTTTCCCCATTTGTCTTCTAATTATGTGTCCTCACTTGTGAATTGTGTGTCCTGTCCTTTGCCCATTTGATAAGCAATTGTGTTAAATCCTTTTTTGGCTGGCCTCTCTTCTGGCAACTCTCCACATACACATTTCCCCACAGGCTCTCTTTCTAATTTCTTTTCCCTTTGATCTATTGAAACCAAATCCTTTTTCTAACTCAATATTACAATAGACATAACAATTCTAATTGCTCTATTGATTCATGGCCACTGCAGTCATGGGCACATTAGGAAGAACAAGGCTTCACTATCAGAGACCAGGGTTTGAAAGCCTGGCTTTGTGCTTTCTAGCTGTGTGGTTTGCTGCAAGCATCTTAATCTGTCTAAACTGGTTTGCTAATCTGTGAAATGGGAGCAGTAGTGTATGTTAGGATCAGTTAGAAAATGTATTTGGTCATTGGTATTACCCGAGTATAGTGGCTTAAATTAAAAAAAAAAAAGTGGTAGTCTGTTCCTTCATGTTAAATAATTTTGGAGGTGAGGAGCCCAGTACTGGTGTGGTCATTCCATGAGCCCTTCTTCTGCCTATAGGGTAGTTGTGGTGTTGGGTTATGGAATTAGCTTGTGGGATCTGGCAGCCTTCTTCCTTAAAGATCAGGAGAGCAATTGAGTAGCGTTGGATAGTGGCAAAGCTGAACCTATTCACTTACTCATTGAATAAATATTTGTTAAGTACCTATGGGATGCAGAGCTCTAAAATTTTCTCTAATGGGAAATATACATGCTAATTCAAATAAGAGAATCTTGGCTATTGCATCAATTTCTAAATCATGGAGAATGATTAGCTCCTTCTTTAGGTAGACCCACACTTGGAATCTCTGGGTTCCAAGGTAACTCTGTGGCCTTCTACCTATTTGCCCAGATCTTCTTTTAATAACCTCCCATCCCAGAGATGGCACTCCTGTAAAACTAGCCAAATGCAGGCTCATAAATAGGCCTTCAGGGTGATTCAAAAGAAGAGTCCATATCCTCATTACCAGATCAAGTCAGTAATGAATGTTTGCTTTCTAGATCTATGTTTTCTGGTATGTTGGTTGGAAGAATCAGCCTCACGATTTTATAGTCGCACTATTTACACAGATGCTTCTAGAGCATCACAAGACCGTGTCACGGACAGAGGGTCTCACAGATCCCTTGCCAGCTTAGAGAATAGAATCTTCTGGTTCTTTTCATGTAGTTTATTGTTATTATTATTACCAGTAGAATCATCATAATTCTACTTCTGTCAAAATGTATTCATTACAAATGAAATTTCTGTTCAGATCTCGTAGCTCATGCCTGAAAGCAAAGATATTAGAATTAATGAGCATTTTTGCTGATGAAAAGAAAAATCACTGAAGGGTGATTGGACTTTAGCCTTTTAATGGGTTTGGTATTCTTCTTTCATTAGGGTTGACAAGGGCATATCTGGCTCCCTTATGCTGAGTGCCATGGTTTAAGAATACACTTTATGTGACATGAAGCTAGCTTTTCTTTCACAATAAAATAGTCCAGTAATCATGAGTACGTGTAAATAGACCTCCACCAAATGGTGAGTCTGGCAGAGGGAGGGTGACCACATTGACCTTGTTAGCAGGTGGTGGAGGGGCTTTGACTGGTTTATTAAAATGTCAGTGTAATTTGGTTTCAATTTTTCTTTCATGCAGTGGGCAACAAGGGTTTACAAAGAGCAACCCCCTCAGGGACCCCACTCAGGGAAGCAGGCAGCTCTGGAGGAACTACAGGTGAAGGCGAGCACGGCAATTCTGGTAAGCAGGGAGCACAGATTCCACCATGTTTTACCTGTGGTTCAAATGGATGTGGCTGTGCACTGGAGCATGGCATGACAGACGGGTCAAATGTTAATGCAAGGGAAACACAGTTAGAAGCCATGGGGTCCTGGAGCTTGGGCAATCTTATTAACTGGCTTGGAGAGAGTTTTTATACTGAGGATGGGCACTCTCTTTTGTATCCCAAGGCCATGAAATTATGGAAACCAGGGAGAAGAAGAATTGAGGTATCAAATCTAATAGGCTCTGTCTCTCCCCATTTTGTGAACATACCCTTCAGACGGACAGGATGTAGGACTGATGGAGGCACAGTTCACAGTGTGGTGCCTCTTGGGTTTAGCCAGCCTATTTCTATCAGAGGGCTGTGGACTCCCATATGAACCTAGCTGACTCTTCCGAACTGTTTTCATTCACCCTCTAATACCAGATGGGTGAGATTTTCCCCCCGCACTGGCCAATTCTCCAACATCAGCTGGGTAGACTGCAATTCAGTTTAATCTGGCACTAGCTACCCAGAATCAGAGCAGAGCCCATGGGTTAGGGGCTCCGTCCCATGAAGCTGCCTCCAGGCCGGTTGTAAGTCTCAGATTGCCACCTGTACTTCTGACCAACTGGCTAATTTGGGGTTCCCATAACCCCCTCTTCAGGTTTGATAATTTGCCAGAAAAAAATTAGAAACCTCAGGAAAACACTGTACTTATGTTTACTAGTTTATTAGAAAGGATTTTATAAAGAATACAAATGAACAGCCAGGTGAAGAGGGACACAGGGTGAGATCCAGAGGGTCCCAAATCCAGGAGCTTCTGCTGTGTGGAATTGGGGTAAATCACCCTCCTAGGGTATAGACGCATTCCCCAACCTAGAGGTTCTCTAAACCCTGTTGTTCAGGGGTTTTTATGGAGGGTGCTTTATGGACATGATTGGTTAAATCACTGGGCATTGGTGATTGAACTCAATCTCTAACCCTTCGCCCCTCTCCAGAAGATAGGGATGGGACTGAAAGTTCTGAGTTTGTGATTAAGGTTTGTTTTTTCTGGGAAACAACCCTCATCCTGTAGCCACCAGGAGCCGCAGAACCAGTCCTCCCATTAGCACACAAAAGACACTCTTAACACTTTGGAGACTTCAAGGGTTTTAGGAGCTGTGTTCCAGAAACCTGGGACAAAGATCAAATATTTATTTATTTTTATTACATCATAGCCTCATTAGCCAATGGACCAAGGACAGGGGGGCCAAAGTGGGGAGTCACTTGGGGAAGATGCCATCTCTGGCTGAATACAAATCACAGGCTGTGCTATGGTCCTGGGATGCGATTGCCACCCTCGTGTCCTTGCGCTCTTTTGCAATCTTGTTATCTAGCATCTACTATGTGCCAAGCATTTTCTTGGGCAATGTGATGGATACATAGGTCAACTAGACGTTGTTCATAGCACCAAGAAGCTCACAATATTGGAGGAAATGGTGTGTAAACAGCTGTACGTAATACATTGTGGGAAGCCATTTTCAGAGTCTTCCAAGAGTGCTACGGGGACACAGAGGACAGAGCAATTAATTACACCAGGAGATTTGGATAAGTTGTCACAGAGAACATAACATTTTCAGCTGGGCTGTGAAAAATGAGAAGGATTTTACCAAGTGGAGTTGAAGGAAGTATATTCCAGGTGGAGGATACAACACAAGCAAAGAATTGAGTTGGACGTGTTTATTCAGGAAACAGTGAACTGATCAGCATGGTTAGAACATAAAGTGTCTAACCAGGAACAGTCATAATAGTCAGGATTAATCAAGCACTTATTATATGCTGGGGACTTTTTTATGCATATGGGTTTATTTAGTCCTGAAAGCAATCCCATGAAGCAGTTCCTAATATTATCTCCATTTCATACAGGAAGACATAGAGGAATAGGGAGGTTTAAAAGTTTCCTAAGGTTGTAACATATAGCCTGGAGTCAGGATTAGAGAGCAAACAGGCTCTAATGGACCAGAAAGACAGAATACAGGATTTTATATCTCAAGCCACAGACTTATACTTAATATCTGTCCCTTTCAGAATCCTCTGACGCAGGGGCATACAATATGACCCATTTGGATGCAGGAAGAATATTCTTGAATTTTCTATTTGTTTTGTCTCATCTGTTTTATGATTACCTTACCCTGTTTCATAATGTATCCACAATGTTACTGCATTGGAACATGTATATAATTTGTAAGTGATAGGCATACATATATTGGGGATTTGTACTGAAACATTTTTTTCCTGGAAGAACTGAAAATCAAACAGGTTTAAAGACTAATGGCCTAGAGCAGTAATTTTCCTGTAGGTTTTCTGACCAGCAGCATCAGCATCACCTGGCAACTAGTTAGAAATGCAAATTTCCAGGCTCTACCACAGACTTCCTGGATCAGATGCTCCCAGACTGGGGCCCAGCAATGTGTGTTTTCACAGATCACCTGAGTGAGTCTCATTGGTCTAGGCAATCCAACTGTTAAGGTGGAATGTGAAATAAGAAAGATAATTTTAGTTGGAATTTAAAAAAATGAGATACTAGAAACATGAAAATTCTTTAAAAAAATCATTAAAATCATCATGGCAAGAACTGAGCAGAGTCTGGGTCAAGTAAGAGCAGTGGATTTCAGAAATATTTAAAGAGCAAATTAAGTATAACTGAATTTGGGAGTGAGGGAGAGGGAGTTAAATCCAGGTATGGTGCCCCCAGTTCTAATACACAGTGTTAGTTAAAACCAGGCATAGCACCCTGACTTCTAATACACAGCATTGCTGTCTCCATATATGTCTCAGTCTCTGTGAGTCAGAGCGTATGATGGCAAGAACTAATAATGAATGATCCTGTTTTAATAAGTGCCTGAAGGTATTCAAGATGAGTAGGCAGTTGGAAACCTAGACTTCCAAACTCAGAAGAGACATGAGATTTGGAAATACATATTCGAGAGAGAACAGCATATATGTAGCAATAGAAGCATTGGGCATGGATAAAATGAAGAATGTCTGTCTTATCTAAAATAATGTTTGAGTCAGAATTATCTGTGAAGAATGAGAGGGGCACAGGTGAGACTGAAACAGGGGCTGATATTCAGAGCCACTGAAATGGGAAACAGGAAGAAGAAACAAAGCATGAGAGAAAACTAACACATTGGCATGCTGGCCTCCGGTGGCACACTGGGCCCATGGCCAGTGCTCAGCATGTGCCAGGTGACTGGAGAATCCAGTGAGTTAGGTGCTGTAGTGGGGGCTAAAGATCAGGGGTGTTTAACCTTTTGGAGCCATGGATCCCTACCGTCTGAGGAAGCTTATGAATTCTTTCTCAGAACAATGATTTCAAATACATAAAATAAAGCACATAAAAAGAAAAAAGAAAAAAGGAGCACCTGGGTGGCTCAGTTGGTTAAGCATCCGAGTTTTGATTTTGGCTCAGGTCATTATCATATGGTTGTTGAGACTGAGTCCCGCATTGGGCTCTGGGCAGAAAATGCAGAGCTTGCTTGGGGTTCTCTCCCTCTCTCTCTGCCCTTCCCCTGTGCACACATGCTCTCTCTCCCTCAAAATAAATAAACATTAAAAAAATAAGATAAAAAATAAATTACAGCATATAGCATTAAAAAGGAAGCCAATTATGATAAAGTATTCTCAAAATATCAAAAGCAAATTTATGGTAGTAGGATATATATTGTAATAACATACATACATACATATCTTTATTAATACATTAAATAATGACTCTATCTATGGGATTAACAACCCTAAAGTCAGGGTTGTAATGTGTGTAACTGATAATTTGAAGTACCTGCAGCAACTGTTATGTGATATGAAAATATTGGTGATTAACTGGTGGCAAAAATTACAGACGCTGCTAATACTTTTCTGTTTTGCTATCTGTTTTCACAATTGAAGTTAATGCTAAATTCTGTTAAAGGTTAGGGAAAATTAGTAATTTTTTCCCATGAATGCACATGGATCCCCTGAATTCTATCCGTGGTCTCCATGAGGGTACATAGAGTCCTGCACTAAGTGAATAGAGTGTGTGCATTCCCCCCCCCCCCCCTCACACACACACAGAGCCACCAATCTGTTTGCAGATAGCAATTAATCTTCTGGATCAGTTTTCATATGCCTTGTTCAAGGGAAATATTGTTTGAAAGACGTAGGTGTTTTAGTTATAAAGTAAATCGGGTGCATTTAGCTAGCCCCTGTGGAGAGTCATTAGGGAGAAATCACTTTGTCTTGCTCCCACAACATTATTCTTGGTAACTTATCTTCAGTCAGAATGTTGGTTAGTGCATCTCAACAATAATTTCCCAGTGTTTTAACTCTTGCTCTGATGTTTTAGTCAGAAGTGACATAATTTGTCATGTTTACTCTCTATAGATGATTTTATAAGTAAGATTGTGGCAGTTCGATAAAAACAGTTACATGTGATCTTGCTAATTTTATGAAAATTAGAAGAAACTTAGAGGTATGATTCAAATCTTATATTTTGTTGGTGAGGAAATTGAGACCCACAAGGAGAAAGAGACCTTTTTGGGTTATCTACTGACATGTAACACATTTCCTCAAATTTAGCAGCCTAAATAAATTATTTTATTTTTTCTCACTATTTTGTGGGTCCAAAATTTAGACAGAGCTTATATAGCTGGGCAATTTTTATTTTATTTTAATTTTTTAAAAATTTATTTTATTATTATTATTTTTTGAGAGAGAGAGAGTATGCAAACATGGGACAGGCAGAGGGAGAAGGAGAGAGAGAATCTTAAGCAGGGACTTGATCCCATTACCCTGGGATCAAGACCTGAGCCCAAATCAAGAGTTGGATGCTCAACTGACTGGGCCACCCAGGCACCCCATAGCTAAGCAATTTTTAAATTCTACATTGCATTGGCTGAAGTCTCTCTGTAGTATATAGCTGGTGGGTGGGCTGGTCCAGAGGGCTCAAAGGGCTTCATGTTGTATCTGATCCTCAAAGCAGAGAGTTCTGGAGAACTGTGCTAAGTCAGTCTGTCAACTGAAATGCCCACACACATGGTGGTTCATGGCTCCCAGAAAGTGTTGTGCAAGAGGCCCAGGTGAAAACTTCAAGGCTTTTTAGGATCCATTCCCCAAAATTCCAAGATGTTGATTCTGCTGCATTCCATGGTCAAACAAGTCAACCAGGCCAGCTCAGATTAAAAAGGATGAATATTAGACCACACTCTTCAAGGGGAAGCATATCAAACAAATTGTGAATGTCCTTTGTCTATCACAAGCATTTATATTTCCTCCACTTGAAAATACATTTACCACCTCCCCAAACTCTCAAAATTCTCATTCCCTTCTAGCAGCAGGCTTAGGCTGAAGCCCAGGGTCTTGTTGTATAAAAAAGTCTAGAAACTAATGAGATGCCTCAGGGGTGGTTCTCTGAGTGTGGTTTGTCTTGTGTGAAGACATGTTAAATAAAGAGACAAGTTATCTGCCACTTTGTAGCCAACAGACAATGGTGATACAGGGATAGTATAAATACAATAGACATTCTCATCCAAACAGGTGAAAATGGGAGGCACATAGCAGTCACTGGTCTAGACCTATTCAGAAATCCAGCTAATTACAAAATAAACCTGGGTCTATATTGCCATTTCCCTGATGGGGCCAGTCTTCCTCCCTGGGAATGATTCTCCTTGGCTCCTATCCCTGTTCTTTAGGCTCTTAGTTTTACCCTGAGTCATCTTTTCTTTTACACAATGAATGGCCTATGTTTTCAGCTGAGTTTTCGTAGTCTGCTTCCTTTGTGGGTACAGAGGTGTCTTTTCATTTTGGATGATCTGTCTAGCTAACTGCTTCTGTAGTACAATTTTATTGGGGGTTCATTCCATTAAATGGCTATATTAGAAGTTCATTCCATTAAATAAAAGTCACACTCAAAATTATCTTCCAGATAAGCTCCTCTCTGGTTTGTTGTGACACAGGGAGTTGTGGAAAGCCTTCAAGGTTTTTGATGCCTTTTTAGCTATATGAGATACTTTACAATATTTTACTCTTAAGATTCTTAAAGACTTCTCTCTCTCTCTCTTTTTTTTAAAGGGTCCATTAGGCATTGGTATATCCTTAAGAATCTTAGAAGTCCTACAAGGCAAACCCTTAAATCTTACTGGGTCTCAATAAAGGTCTTATAGAAACACCTTACAGAAACACCTTTTACTTCGAGATTATTTCACCATCCAGAGATGCTGGGTCTGGGAAACATTTTTGTTTTGAGAACAAGTCCTGCCTTATTTATATTCCCTCTAAATTCTGCTTGAGACTCAACATTTTACTGTGTAATCTCATTCCTCTCCATCAGTATTTTATCACAGAGAGTCAAGAGAAAACAGTTGCTACTTTTGATGTGCTGTCTGGAAATCTCTTTAGCCAGATCCTTAGATACTTTTTCTATTTGCTACATTACTACAGGCAATGGTTTCACTACACTTTCTACACTGCATCTTTTCTCCAGCCTCCAAAAACATTCTCCCACTGTCCTTTGACTCTTTACCAATAGTTGCCTCCAGCTTTTTTACCTTTCACTCACTCTGAGGCTCCAAAGCCAACGCCACGTGCTTTAGGGCTAGGTTGCAAAAGCATCCCACTTCTAGCACAAAATTCAGTTTCAGTTACCTCTTACTGTGTACCAAGTGACTCCAAACTTTGGTAGCTTCAAGTGGCAGTGATTTGATTGTACGCCATAGTGTTATGGGCCAAAAATTCAAGAAGGCCTCAGCCGAGCGATCCTCTTGTTCTACCTGATGTCAGTTGGGTCACCCCCGCCCACAGTGTTGAGTTGACAGAGGGCTGGTCTGGAGGGGCTGAGAGAAACTTACTCAGGCTGGTTCATGAAATGGCTGGGATTGGAAACAGATCTTCCAGTTCCTACTGTGGAGAGTTTTCTCTTCTACACCAGGTGGTCTTTCACTTTTCTATTGTAGGAAGAGTTCTTATGCTTTTATTTAACCTTTAGGAGGGAGAGAAAGAGGAGATTTCCTTCATGGACAGGGAATCATCCCTGAGATTCTTTTTTTTTTTAAATATAATTTATTGTCAAGTAGCTAACATACAGTGAATACAGTGTGCTCTTGGTTTTGAGAGTAGATTTCCATGATTCATTGATTACATACAACACCCAGTGCTCATCCCAACAAAGGCCCTCCTCAAAGCCCATCACCCATTTTCCCCTCCCTCCTGCCACCCCCCCCCATCAACCCTCAGTTTGTTCTCTGTATTTAAGAGTCTCTTATGATTTGCTTCCCTCCTTCTCTGTCTGAAACTATTTTTTTCCCCTTCCCTTCCCCCATGGCCTTCTGTTAAGTTTCTCAAATTCCACATATGAGTGAAAACAAACTGGTGCAGCCACTCTGCAAAACAGTGTGAAGGTTCCTCAAAAAAGTAAAAATAGAATTACCCTTTGATCCAGCAATAGCACTACTAGGAATTTATCCAAGGGATACAGGAGTGCCAATTTGTAGGGGCACATGTACCCCAATGTTTACAGCAGTGATGTCAACAATAGCCAAATTATGGAAAAAGCCCAAATCTCCATCAGCTGATGAATGGGTAAAGAAGACGTGGTTTATATATATAATCGAATACTACTTGGCAATGAGAAAGAGTGAAATTTGCCATTTGCACAACGTGGATGGAACTGGAGGGTATTATGCTAGGTGAAATAAGTCAGTCAGAGTAAGACAGATATCATATATCATCCTGGATATTCTTGAATCTATATGTGCATTCCATGGGACATTCTGGAACTGCCATGCTTCTGAGACACTCCTTGCGTGCTGGTAACATACTTGGGAATAATGTGTAAATATGACTTTTTTTCTTACATTGTCCTTTCTGTTTGAGCAAAAAGACATTCAACTATAACTTATCTTTAATTCACTAAGCTCTTTTCTGCCTAACCTGCCTTTCTGATGATCAGGTAAGCTCCCTGCGTCCACATTTCCCTAATGTTGTAACTGGGGATGTCCAGTAAGGAGCTAGAATCCTTGCCCCTAGAAATAGGGTTTATAATCAGGATGTTGAGGCTTCAGCATCAAGTCCTGCTCTGACCCTATACTGAGATTTATACAACTCCCAAGCCCTTCCTTCCTACTCAGTTGACCAAATCTGTAACCTTGCGCATAGAATCTGCATTGGGTTTAACTTTTGGTTTGTTTTGCCTCTATTTTTATGTGATTGGGGTCCATCTTGCTCTCATTCCATCAGATATAATATGGGGATTATTTTAAAATAGTGATAAAAGCAACATCAGAAATCTTTTGGTGAAAAAGGATTAATGTGGATTCTTGGGGGAAAATATCGGTTTACTTCTTTGCTAAAAAGTGCAATGAGTAGAGGAAAAATGACTCAGAATAAAAAGGACACAGGACAGTATCTCAAGCAAAATGGACATGAAACACAAACTACAAAGCAAATACTGTGCACAATTATTGACCAAAAAGGAGAGAGGCTGAGATTTAGAAAACAAATATTTTTCAACACAGACACATACGAAGCCAGAAGGCATTTTAATGTTCTGGTTTTTTTGGTTGTTTTTTTTTTAGTGTGTGTTTTTTTAAATCATCTCTGTCAGGAGAATTTATGATCAGAATATTTATTCATGATTTTTAGAGTTAATAAATAAAAAGGGGAGCTTGGCATATTAAACGAAGGTTCTGTTTTCCATAATGTATTCAGCAATAGACACCTGGAATGTCCCAACCAGCAGTGAGGAAACTGAAGCTCAGGGGCCTCCACACATAGCTTTCTATCTCTTTTTATTTTTATTTTTTTAAATGTTGATTTACTTTTTGAGAGAGAGAGAGAGAAAGAGAGAGTGGGGGAGGGGCAGAGAGAAAGGGAGACCGAAAGAGCAGGGGAGGGGCAGAAAGAGGGAGACAGAGAATCTGAAGCAGGCTCTGTGCTGTCAGCACAAAGCCCAATGTGGGGCTTGAACCCACGAACCGTGAGATAATAACCTGAGCCGAAGTCAGATACTCAACCTACTGAGCCACCCAGGTACCCCTTTATTTCTTTTTAAGGGACTAACATCTGACAATCCATGGGCCCAAATAAACTCAGGTTAGTATGACCAGTTTAAGAATTTAAATGGTCAAGTGACCCAAACTGATGCATAATAAGCTATTTATAAGAATTCTAGTTACTACCAAAGTGGAGTCATTTTTTCCCCTCAGGAAAAATGGTTTCGTGTGGCCGTAGTTTATAATATGGTATATGTGGATATCCCATCTATATCTATAATTAGACCTTCACATTGAAGGGGAAGACTGGAAACCTGTCAACCTTCATCTTCACAAAAAAGAGAGCTTCATTTTTATCTTGACCCATATGTACAGAAAAGATCTTCAATTGGCAAGATTATTATATTACACTGTCTCGTTTGAAATTTTGAGACTATTCTATAAAGCTGTGGAATGAAGTGTTGGGAGGCTCCTCACTGCACTGGTGCTGATGTGGGAGTCAGAGGGTTCAAGAAACCTGTTGAAAGTCACACAACCAGCAAGTGGTAAAGATGAGGCTGAATCTACTCTCTGCATTCCCAAATTAGAATTTTCAAATCTGGACTCCTCCCCAGGCATTCAAACATAGATTCTGCATCCAGTGTCTGAAAATCTGATGTGTCTCTTGATTGCTTTTCTTCTCTTTTCATTCATATGGTTTTAGATTTTCATTACTTCTCATTCACTCATTTGTTCATTCAGTCAGCAAATATTTGAGCAGTTACCATGTGCTGAGCGTGTTCTATGCTCCAAGTGATACAGCATGTATGGACTTTATATTCCACTTGGAAAGATTGATAATAGTGAGAGAGAGAGGGGGGAGAAGGAAGAAAAAAAGGAAGGAAGGAAGGAAGGAAGGAAGGAAGGAAGGAAGGAAGGAAAGAAAGAAAGGAAGGAAGAAAGAAAGGGCCAAAGGTACTAGGGGTAGCTATTTCTATAGAATGGACAGATGGACAGAGGGACAAGTTCTCTACCATAAGGTAACTTTGGAACAAAGATATGGAGGGAACAAGGAGACAGGCAGGGCAGACATCATGGATATACTGTCTATGTAATGGTATAGGGCATTACACTTGGTTCAATTCTCTACTGTCACCATCCTGAGATTCTTAATGATTTAACAAAATACATTTTCATTTTATACTGGGCCAAACAGACTACCTAGCTGGTCCTGGACCGAGAATGAGCTATGTGATAACTGAGGAGAGAGATCTGCAGGCAAAAGACACCAGTGAGCACACAAGGGCTAAAATGAACAAGGAACAGAAGGCAAGTCAACTGGAGTGGGGCAGGAAGAGGGGAGAGTGACAGGAGATGGCATTGGCGAGGTGGGGAGGGTGCCACAGATGGGCCCATGTAGGGACTTTGGCCGCCACTCTGAGTGAGATGGCAAAGCCATTGACCAGAACAGTGACATGATTTGACCTTCATTTGAAAACAATTATCCTGGATTTGAGATATTTGGCTATTATAGGAGTACAGTGTAAGATTTACCTATTTCCCAAAATAGGCTAAGAGCCATTTTACTAAAATTAGTTCCATAACTTATAAAGAAGCCTTTTTATTTTTTTAAAAGAAATCCAAAATGTTAAACAAACATATTAAAAACTTCATGAATATGACAGATTATCAACTCTCAATGGTTATACAGACTAAATCTTTTTAAAAATTGATTCCTTTCCTAGATGGTTTCAATTTTTAGATCCTCACAGCTGTAATTCCTAGCCACAAATATTCCTGCCCACAGAAATATCCTTTTCTTTATCTAGTTTTACTAGAAGAACCACGCATTTCCTAGAGAATGTCTAATATTCTGCTGTACTTCAGTTCCTTTCCTTGAGAAAGAGAAGAAAAAAAATCACGCTCCATTGTTGAATAACACCACTGTTTCATGAAAGAAGATGTTTCTGCCAGATGTCCAAAGGAAAGAATCTTAATCAATTCTATTGCTGGTTTCTATTTGATTTATTTCTGAAAACTTAAACATTATAAATTTCAGAAATGAAATCTGAAGATTATCGAGTGTTTAATATATGTAATAAAAAAAAAGAGATTTGATATAAAGCGTGAAAAGAAATTTCAAAGTTGCCGAAGGATGTGCCAGAGTGAAAGAAAAAAAGAGATTTGATATAAAGCGTGAAAAGAAATTTCAAAGTTGCCGAAGGATGTGCCAGAGTGGAAGAGAAGCACTGGGGACATGAAGGACACTAGAGATTTATATTTGTAGTTATAGAAGTGCCTTTGTAACGTGGGGTCCGAGTGTGTCTTCCAAAGTTGATGGGAAATTATTAGGGGAAAAATAATGTTACCTTAGGGCCGTCTTATGCATGTGCAGTCCTTTTGGCAACACTGCAAGCACTTTCGTATCTTTCATCTCACTTTATCCTCACCATTTCTGAAATGAGTGAGGTGGGTCTTATTTTAATGTGCAGATGAAGAAATGGAGCCTAAAGAATTTAAATAGTAAACTCAAGGTCAATAGCAAACTAACGACATAACCAGGAATCTAGACATCTTGACTCTTCGTTCAATATTCATTCCATGTCTTCACGCTTGTTCCTGTCATGCTAAGGAGATACGGTGGCAGCTGGATGTGCTTAGTAAAAATAGGCCAAAACGTACCTGCTGAACAGTGGTCACTGATGGGGGTACGAGGTATACAAAGAGACAGGAAAACACACACACACACACACACACACAGTTAAAAGGAATATAAATAAATTGGACTTCTTCACAATTAAAAACTTCTGCTTTGCAAATGATACTGTTAAGAAAATGAAAAGACACACCATGGACTGAGAGCAAATATTGGCCAAATACAAAGGTCTCGTATCCAGAATATATAAATTGCTCTGCAAATTCAATAATGAGGGAACATCCAACCCAATTAAACATGGAAAATATGTGAAGGGACACTCTACCACAAAGTATGGATAGCTAGTAAGCCTGTGGAACGTTGCCCATCTTCGTTAGCCATCAGAAAAATGGGAATTGAAATCACAGTGTGATACTGGTACACACCTAACACAAAGGCTAAAATAAGAATATCAGACAATGCAAGAACTAATAAGCCTATAAAATGACTGGAACTCTCATATAATTGCCGGCAGGAATGCAAAATGTGGAGTAATTTGGCAGTTTCATATAAGTTATCGTACACCCAGAATTGCCACTCCTCGATATTTGTGTACCCAAAGGAAATGAAAACTTATGATCATACAAAGACCTGTACCTGAATGTTTATAGCAGCTTTATTCACAAGTTGCCTGTAGGGAAACAACTCCTATGTGCTTTAAGTAACAAATGGATACACAAACTGTGGCACATCCATGTAAAGGAATACTGTTTGGCAATAAAAAGGAATAAAGTACTGATACCTGCAACACCCTGGATGAGTCTCTAATACATTCTGCTAAATGAAAGAAGCCAGACTCAAAAGGCTGTGTACTATATGCTTCCATTTACTTGATATTCTGGAAAAGGCAAAACAGATCAGTAGTTGCCAGGGGTAGAAAACAGAGGAAGAGGTTAATTGCAAAGGGGTATAAGGACATTTTTGAAGGTCATGAAGTGTTTCTACATCTTGATTCTGGTAGCTGTCACATTATTTGTAACTAGATGTGTCAAGCTCATAGAACTGCACATTGAAAATGGTCAATGTCATTAAATGTAAATTATGCCACACTCTTTAATTTTTTAATTTATTTGTTAAAGTTTATTTATTTATTTTGAGAGAGAAAGCACAACTGAGGGGAAGAGGAGGAGGAGGAGGAAGAAGAGGAGGAGGAGGAGGCGGAGGAGGAGGAGGAGGAGGAGGAGGAGAGAGAGAGAGAGAGAAAGAGAGAGAATATCCCAAGCAGGCTCTGCACTGACAGTGCAGAGCCCAATGTGGGGCTAGAACTCATGAACTGTGAGATCATGACCTGGGCCAAAGTTGAACACTTAACCAAATGAACCACCCAGGCACCCCATATGCCACACTTTTCCAAGGAAAGGAACATAAATACATGAAATCCAGTTGAAACCAAAAGACACAATATCTAACTGATAGAAAAAGAAGAAAATATGGCAGACAATAAGAAAAACATAAATTGTATAGAATGTCTCAGATAAGACAGTAAATGTAAATTAGCAGTTGAAATTTCCAATTACTATCTTTGAAAGTGAAAATTAGAAGCCATTTGACTGGGATCGAGTCTATGTTCAAGTTTAAAAACTATGCATCGATGATAATCATAAGAATGAGATAAGGTCCTAAGTGATCTAAGTAGCCCTTAAGTATAATTTTTAAAATGAAATGGTAACTAAAAAAACGCCTTGACTTACTAATTGATTCAGCCACACAGAAATAATCTGAATAATCAAGCCTCCAGGATGTAAACCCCCAAATCTTTACTCAGCAAAGGCAGATAAAAGACAAAAAAACATTACCATTGAAGGCCACTCTTCAATTGGTCAAAAGGTATGGTTGGTCTTTAGTCTGGTAACTTTAGTCTTTAGTACTGTATGTGATTATTGCTTATTTGTCCTAAGTATTTGATACTTTAAGTATTTGACAAGATGCCAGCATGGTAGACCTATCAGTCTTTTCCATATTTCAGGTCTGGCAGTTTTCATGATCCAGTCATGCTAATGGAACAGTCTGTTCATTTTGTGGAATCTATTTCCTGGACTTGGTCTTTAATGCATTCGCTGATCTTTTATCAAAAATACAGAGACCTCAGGTTTTGTAAAAACAGTCATACGTTTCCGCAAAGAGAGGAAGCACTGCTTTGTATTCAGGTAATCAGATTTTAAAAATAAAAACGGGAGAATCAAAGAAGTACAAATGAATGTAACCTTGAAATGCCATTTTCACATCTACTAAAATAACAACAAACAAAAAACAATAGTTCTCAGGCCTGTCAATGATTATGATGAAAGTGGTACACTTACTTTTGCTAAAATGGCCTTAGAAGTTTCTAAAATTATTTAAAATGGAAACACTTCATGAGATCTTAAAAATGTACATTTTGATTAAATAATTCTCCATTTAGGAATTTATCAAGAGATCATTTCATGGGAACAAAATGATGCCTGACCCATATATCATTTCAGAATGAGCTAAAATAGCATTAAAATAGAAAGCTAATTAAATGTACACCATTAGGGGAATTCGAGAAAAAAGAAAAGAAATTTAGAGGACTACAGGCTGCGGGGACCTCTGAGGTAGCATGAGATTTGGTTTTAGCTAGCTGTAGTCAGCATTGATGGGTGAATATCTCTTGCTTCCTCCCCATACTGCCCTGATAATGGTGCCAAGCACCATATAACAAACTATGCATTTTATTTTCTTCTAAAATGTCTCCTTTAATTAAAGCAAAAGCCACCCCATGAGTGGAGGGATTTTTGCCTGTCTTCACTGTTTTATATTTTTTTCTCTGTGCCTAGAGCAGGTCCTGGCACATCACAGATACTAAATAAATATTCATTAAAAAAATAACAAAGCGGGAAGGAAAAGATAGTAAAGATTTTTTCATGGTCTGATTTTGATTCTGTTTCTGGTTTTTGCTTTTTACTCAGTCATTTGTTTAGTTGTTCATGCAACGAATATTTACCAAGCCCTCCTCTGAGCCAGGTGTCCTAAGAGATGTTGGTTCATAGATATGAACTGGAGAGTTGTGATCCTGCGGGAGTGTGAAGTTCACTGCCTGATGGGAAGAATGGCCATGGGAGTGTGATCATGAGGGAGATCATGAGGGGAAGTAGAGGGCACCATGGGGATGAATACCTCAGAGAACTCACCGCCTCGGGGATTAGTGATCCTTAGGGATCAAAGCCTTGAGTGGTGAGGAAAAAAGCTCATTAGCAGAGAATGTTCCAGGCCTGGTGGGCACACATGTGAAGGCTCAGAGCCACAGAGCACGACACAAGGAAGGCCAAGGTGGCTGTGGCTGAGGGTGTGACCGTGGCAGGAAACACAGTGCTTGATGAGGGCATGGAGGCAGACAGACTGGAACGGGAAGCCCTGGAAAGCCCTCTTCAGGACTTTGGTCTCTGTCCCCAAAGTGACAGGAAACACTTGACGAAGTTTAGATTTGAACAGGGGAATGATATGATCATATTTGAAGTTTGCAGAGACGGTTGTGGCTGTAGCATTGAACATGGGCAGGAGGCGTTTAAGACTAGAGGCGGCTGGCCCCGAGGGTAACACAAGTGCAAGCTGGTGGCCAGAAGTCCTGGGTCCCCTCCTTGTTCTCCCAGATTCTCCCACATATAAAGGAACTCTCTGTATTCTCCTATGGGGTGGTTATAAGACGTAAAGGCTGCAAAGTGAGGTCAGTGTGACCTGCATTTTGTTTTCCTCATCTGACCTGGAAGAGAAGATCCTAGAAATGAAAAGGAGGCCCACATTTTCTTAGGAATCAGGTGTGAGCTGAGAAATGGCCTCATCCTCCCCAGTGGCCCATCTGGAAAGAGTGTGAAGATAGTTGTTGGATTGCTACTTTCAATTCCTTTGATCAGTTATCACAGCTTGGGGATGCACGCCATTAAGTGATCCAGGTTTTCCATTGCTTTTACCACATAGGTTAGTTTGGTGGCAGGGACAGAGGGGATATGAAGAAGCTGAGGCTTGCAGAATTCTTCTGTCTGTCCCACACACGCCTCGGCCCTGATAACAGACCCGAGGGAGGCGGTTTCCCTGGGGAGTGTCCCAGGCTCCCAGGGGCGATGCTGGCTGCCGACTCCTCAGTTCTGCATTTCTAATCAGTGCCTAGCCTGCTGCGGTTTGGGGCCCAGCCTCTCAATTATTCAAGAATTGGAAAGTTATTTGTTGCCTGATACAGGATTTGCTTTTGTTCAACAGAACAAAATCCTGGTAGGTGAGATTCAGCACCCAGGGCAGCCAGGTCTCCAGATGCATGCGGGTTGCCAGCAGAGGGGCATTGCTCTGGGAAGGGGTCCGGTTCAAATGGCATATAGAGTGGATGCAAGAAGGAAAAAAACAAACAAACCACAGAGATGAATAGCGAACATCCTGATTTTGCCTTCTATTTGTCCAGCTAGAAAAGTAGCAGAAATAACAGAAACCTGAGGCTGTGGCTGAGGGAAGAGGCAGCTTTGCAGGGAAGTGGTCCCAAGCCAGGTGGTGAGTGCTCTGAGTTCTAGCTCAGATTCCACCTGCTAACCTGTCCTGTGTCTTCAGGGAGATCATTCTCCTCTTTGGGCCATGTCTCCTCACCTGTGAAATGAGGAAGATGGATTAAATGATCTCTAAACTTCCACCACACTTCTGTCTTCCAATTTTGGGGCAATGTTCAGGTCCTGGTGCCCGCTGTTCCTAGATCCTCTGTAGAGGATGGAGCTGGTGCTGTTATAATCACTTGTGTTCATTGTCACCCATTCAATATCTTATTCTCTCTTTCAACAAACACATACTGAACCCTTGCTGCGTACCTGGGTGGGGGGACCCGTTCAGGGGATCCCAGACTGAAGGTCTCACGTGATGCAGCCAGATTATGAAGGCTGGTGGAATATTACTTCTACTTTTTCTCCTATGAGACTTTGAAGACTGGGTTAGTTCTAGAAGCCACGGGGCCCATTCACATATGCACTGGTTCATTAAACAAACATAGACTGAGCATAAATTATAAGCTAGGTGGCATATAAGGGAAAGTCAAAGATGAGTCAGGTAAATGGCTTGCCCTCAAATTTACATGGTCTTGTTGATGAGGCTGATGTATATAATAAGTAAACTATAAGGCAGATAAATGCAAGGAAAATTATATATACAGGGAATTATGAGGGCACAGAGGAGCAGTGCCACTGAACACTGGAGAGATTGGGGGCACTGCTCAGAGGGGCTGGGATCTGAGCTGAGGGTTATTTTCAAATAGTCATATTACTTTATTCTGATTATGAAAGTTATATACACACGTATATATGCATATATAGCTGTATGTAATATGTATGATTATGTGATACCTGGTCATCTTAATTTTCTTCTTCCTTGAAAGTTCTGAATTTTCCTTCATAAATGTGTATATGTATATGTATTTGTATATTTATATATAAGAAACAAAATTCTAAACATTCAAGAGAAGAAAACTGAGATGACCAGCTATCCCATAGTTCAGAGGTCATAACTAAAAAAAGATTTTAAAAAGGCATATAACTTCAGTATATATTTTTAGGAGATTTTTTTGATGTCTTTTCTGCCTTCTTTTTATTTTTTGACCAAAAAAAATCACACCATAAATACTGCTTTGTAAGTTGCATTTTTATTTGATAATATATCATTGACATTTTCACATCAATAAATAAAATTCTTCTTCATTATTTTTAAGAGCTGTATATCATATTCTATTGTATAAATGCCTTGTTATTCTTTTAACTAATGCTCTATTGATAGATTTGGGTTATTCCAATTTTTCAGTATTGTAAACAACATTGTGATAAACATGTTTATCCTTAGGACAAATTCTTAGAAGCTGGATATCTAGGCCAAAGGATATTTTAAGTATTGACACACATTTCCATATTGTGCTTTAGTTTAAAAGCAGAATTATATGTGTGTGTGTGTGTGTGTGTGTGTGTGTACTCACAAGTACACGTGTTTGCTTTAGTTAATATTAACTGAGTACTTCCTATGTTCCAGATACTAGACTAAGAACTTTACACACACCATCTGATCTAATGATTGTAATATTTCAGCCCAAACAAACCACTGGTCCATAAACTCATTATAAAAGATATTTCAAGAAAAATAATCCAGAAACACATTTAATTTGCCAACCCAAGAAACTTAGTAGTATTTGGAAGCAGAAGGATTAGCATATTAAGTCCAAAAGGAATAATTAAATCTTTGTATTAGCTTTGTTAAGATGTCAGACATTCTATGCCATTGGCCAGAGTCTATGGCCTGTAAATTTAAATCGCAATGGGGAAGTTGCTCAAGAAAAGTCTGTGATTGTGGCCATGATGAACATACAGCCCTGCAGTAAATCCACTACATTTTTATTTCTTTATGCCAGCTGATATTGCTAGAGTTTGTCCTAGAAATTAGGAGACCCTAGGTCTTGATTTGCCTGGGGTAGTCCTGTTGTCTTGAAATAAATATTGATAGTGCATTCTTTTGTTCTCAAAAGTATGCCAGTTTGGACAATAATTTACTTTGAGGAAACTTGTTGCAGAGGGACAGGCTTGCTGATGAGACAGAAGCAAGTGTGAGCAGTGGCATCTATAAAAGGTGCTCATTCCCTTATGCTCAAGGCAGGCATCTCTATCCCTAACTTTCTAAAGAAACATAATTCCCCTATCATGCAGCAGGGTATCTGGTCACTTCACTTATCCAGATAATAGCTGAAAATCAGAGAAAAAGCCAAAGTATCTGTGTAGTAAGAATTAGTAAATCCTGTAATAAAGTTCTTGCCCTAGTCTATGGGAAAAATTCTTATTCAAAGCCTGTCTACTCTTCTTTTACTCACAGATCTCCCCAAAGCTTGGGTATCTTATTTCCTCCCCCCAGGTGATTAAAAGGATAGGTTAGAAAAGAGAACAAATGCCTAAGGCAACGCTTCAGCTTGAGCAGAAAGAGAGCAAAAATGGCTTATATGAGAGAGAGAAGACAGAAAACTTAAAAGGAAAGGAAAGGACCGCCATTGCAACAGCCCAGGACCCTGCGATGAAGCCGGAGAGAATCAGCACAGGGGGCAGCAATGGGAGTTCATAATGATGACCTTGAACTATCAAGAAAGTGTTTTATGCATTTGGTAGGTTGTATTTAAGAAGGTAGCACAGCCTGAAACATTTTAGATGGGATCTCTATCCAAACTAGTTCATATTGTTGAAATTAGACTTATAAGAGGTAAATCTTCAGCAATCTGAACTCCTTGATTATATGGAATGACTTAACCTTCTGAGAGTCCTGGGCAGGAAAAAAAAAAAGTAATATATAAGGAAAGGCATTTAAGTCATGCCCTCAGACCTCAAATTCTTACTGATAATGTAAGTTTTTCACTCTTCCTAGATGTCTTTGCATTTTACAAAGGAGTCAAGTTCCAGTAATAGAATTCCAGGCACTGAGAACACAGGAGGAAAGTTTTCAGAGCCAAAGGATTTTTCTGCTTATCTATGCAGAGAGTTTGGCTTTTCTTCCTGTGAAGATAGTCCTGTAAAAAGGGTGGCCTTCTTAGCTGCTCATGTCCTTTGGAGTCATAAACTCCCACCTCTGAGGGACCCTCTGGACTTGAATCAAGTCCATAAGACAAAGAGCAGAAAGTCAAACATGCTCATGGTCAGACAGAAGGCTAAGGGGTTCCCAGAGCAACTGAGGGTACTACTCAGAACTAATCAGAAACAAAATTATGGATCACTTAAGTGACAAGTGGTCCTAAGCTCTCAGAGTCAAGACCGTTGGGGTTCTGAGAATTCTGGCTGAATATCCAGCAGGCCTCTGCTCATTAATTCCATCCGTGGTGATGTTTAAAGGGTAATGAAAACTCAATGCAAAAAAATTAGAAGACTTGGAGCTGTTAATAGTTATCCCCAGGACACATAGCCTGAAGACGGAGGATGGAGGGAGCAGGAAAGAGAGATGGATAAGGCCACCTCCACTGCCGTGCTGCTCTCCTCATTGGTGCCCCACAGGAAACTCAGCCTAGACTGCAGATGGCTCCCTGGCTGGATAAAAACTCTAGATGAAAGGAGCACCACCTGCCCCATTGGAGGGTCAATCCTCCCCTCTACCTAAAGCCTCAGCTCAACAGAGTAGCTCTGAGGTCTGGGACAGACACTTAAATCTGCAGAACCATGATGCATCCCTGCATGTCGTTCCCCAAAGTAATTCTGGTCTACATCTCCCTGCCAGAGGCTCAGTGCCCCTCCCAGAATGTCACTAATCCAATACCCACTCTTTCTCTGGGAGATAGAACCTCGGTTTCTAATGTCCAACCAGGAAAAATAGCTGTTCAGATCCAAACAGCTCTCTGTTGACTCTACTTGCTCTTTTGATGCTTTGGGGGTACCAGTTTCTCATTCTTTCCTGCTGGAGAAAGAAGGACAGCAGGGCCACAGGCAGCTGATTCAGATATGCAGGGACTAAACAAGTTGTGTCCCAGACTTGGGTTGAGGCAGGAAGAGTGGCTGCTTCCCGTGCATGATCTCTTCTTGTACATGGATATCTCCTTTACTAAAAACAGTATCTATTTTCTGTGGTTAATATTTATAATTCCACTATTAGAGGCTTATTCCCCTGTGGCTTGTGTGGGCCCACCTTATATGCCTCATCAATCATTGCACCTCTTGTGCTGCAAGAAAAGGTGCAGAGGGAGGGACCCCAGGGATGCTGGGGACCCTGGGCACCTGAGAACTGGGCCGGGGTGGGGGTGCACTGTGCTCCAGCCCAGGGAGAATGCTGACAACAGCAAAGACACATTCTGCTTCTCAATCCCTGGTGCTTATCTCACACAGCTTCTGTTCCTTTGTCACATGTTTTATGAGCTGAATTGTGTCTCTCCCAAATTCATGTATTGAAATCCTAACCCCAGTACCCCAGAGTGTGACTATACTTGGACGCAGTCTTTAGAGAGGTAATTAAGTTAAAATTAATTCATTAGGATGTACCTTACTCCAATCTGACTAGAATCCTTGGAAGAAGAGGAAATTAGGATACAGATAAGACAGAGGGAAGGTGATGTGAAGGCACAGGGAGAAAGGTAGCCACCTACAAGTCAAGGACGGAGGCCTTGGAAGAAGCCACCAAAATAAACTCTTGCTGTTTACGCTGCCCATCCTGGGGTAGTTTGTTATGGCGGCCCCAGCAGACGGACGCACTGCATCATATCACCTCCACCTCACCAGCCCAACCCTGCTGCCATCGTGGACTCCTGGAACATGGCTTAGCTCTGCCACCTGGCCACAAAGTACTACTTGAACACGGAAAGAAAATCCTATCTTCTACTCTGCTCAGAAAAGCCAAATTTAAAATACTTTGGTTCAGGGATTCAAAAGTTAGTGGCTGTGGATAGTACCAAGGAAGCTCAGGAGATTAAGGGTAAAGAGGCCCACCCCAGGGCCAAAACAGATTTTGGTGTTTACTAAAGAGGTGTTAACCACTGTCCTTAGGCCAGGGAAAACCCTTGGTATAGACCTGGATGTAGGGAGTTGTAGAGTCCCTAGGGTAGGTCATGGTTGTTCTATCCCTCAATGAGCTCCAACGAGAAGCAGGGTCTGCTATCCTCCAGGGAGAGCCCAGGCTGAGACCATAAGCCCTGGGGACAGACACCTGGGCTCAATGTACACACAGGTACACACAGATGCACATAGGCATGTACACACACACACACACACACACAGAAACCCGAGGCCTGCCTGCCTGAACAAAAGAGTTTCCTGTGGTAGTAAGATGCTCTCAGTTTAAGGAGGTTCAAAACAAGGACTGGGAGATAGGAGTCAGAGAAAAATTAAGCCATAAGCTTAATTTTACTTCCTAAAGCAGGAGTGTTGACTGAGCTAGTGTAGCCAGCAATCAAAGAGGCCCCTGTCACCTGTCATATATGCCTGTCCTTCCCAAGGTGCACACCAGGACAGGCCACCCCTCTGTGTAACTCATTTCCACATCATCTACACTTTTCAATAAGCTCTTACTCTATTAGATTGCTTCTTGAAAGAGCCACATATTGAAAATCACTGGTCAGTCAGTTCTTTATTCTGTTAGTCACCAAACTGATTTTTTAAGCTCAGCACCAATAAAGCTGTGACGGCAAAGAACTGATATGGATTTCTCATTCTCACACACTCATATGTAATAATAATAAAACTTTATTAAACAAGAGACATGTTGTTTCAGGGAATTTTTCTTTCCCTTCTCCAGTGCCCCAAGGCTAAAATATACAATCTTATTAACTTCCTCGAAGAAATACTCCATTCCCTTGGTGCACCTGCTGAGCATTCATCTTCTTGGACCTGGAAAATGAGACGGGTCCCTGACATGAAGATGCGTGGGCCACAGTTGTATCCAGGGAAATCTAGGGGAGTGAGCCTGATTAGGACATTCCCAAGGAATCTTAGTGGAGTGCAGGAAGCCCTCTGTAATAGATATTCCTGCATGGCCCAGGCCAGGAAGAAAAAAAGAAAGGATTGGCACAGCAGGACATGCAGATAGGAGGGAGCCTGGAGATAACATTTAGTTCACATTCCCAGACAATAGGTCAGGAGACAGGGGCTCACACAGGGGCTGTCATTCACCCCAAGGCACACAGAATGGATGGTAGAGCAGGAACCAGAGTCCTGGTGTCCTGTCCCGGGCTCCTTCCTTCCTTGCCTTCCACCCCACAGCCCCAGGATTGATCTCAAACTAAGGAGATTCTACTGTGATTTCTACATGTCCTGTGAGATGGCCTCATGCTCCTCAGGAAGGTCAGGGGTCATGTCCGGTCCCCCCGTCTCTGAATACAGCTAAAACAATAGCCATGTAACTCACGCAGGCAGGAGAGTCCCCCCAAACCAGCCCAAATCTGCTGAATGAATGAACGACCCCCATGAATGAATAAGATTATGACTCAGGAATCTAATTTGTATCATCCTACCTGACTACAGACAGCGTGTGGTCCAGGGAAGGCTGACATTCTGAAACAGCCTGACAGTGGGTGGAAGACAAAGGAAGCAGGCTGTCACCAAAGTTACTTTGCAGATCCTCAGGAAGGACTGTCTCTGGACAGCCAGGGGTGTAGGATTAGATCTCTGAGGAGGGAGGAAGGGACCGAGGACCATCTGAAGGGGCGATCCCTAGGAGGCAGATCTCAGCCACTGACTGAGCCATGGGGCAGAGGAGCGCGAGACTAGTGGGACCAACTCCATACTGCTCTGCACAACTGAGTCAGGGTTCAGGCTGGTCCCTTGGAGTGGGGGGCTGTTATGGACTGAACTGTGTCCCTCCAAAGCTCACCTGGCAAAGCCTTATCACCCAATGTGATTGCTTTGGAGATAGGTCCTGTAAGGAGGGAATTAAGTTTTCTTGAGGTCACTGGGGTGGGGCCCTAATCTGATAGGACTTGTGTCCATATAAGAAAAGAGAACCCAGAGCTCTCTCCCTCCGCATGTGCGCAGAGAAGAGGCTGTGTGATGACACAGTGAGAAGGTGTTGTAAGCAAGTTGAGGAGACAAACACATGAGACCAGTCCCGCTGGCCCTCGAGGTTGGGCTTTTAGCCTCCAGAACTGTGAGAAAATACATTTCCATTATTGAAGCCCCCCCGTCTGTGACATTTTGTTCTGGCAGCCTGAGTGTACTAACTCTGGGGCTGGTAGTCTCAAGCAGGGGAAGTGCAGAGGGAGTTAGGGCCAGGTGAGAAACAGGGGACTCCCATTCTTGTCGACAGCTCTGTGTGCGCAAGCAGTCTCTCTTGGTGAGCCTTAGCAGAGTGGAACAGCCCAGGGCTTTTCAGGCACTGATGTTCTGTGCTTTCTCCTTTTATGAGGTCCTAAAAACAAGCTGGGATCTTTCTGGGAAAATGGGAAAAGGATCAAGTGACCTCTGATAGCCATTGTAACCCTAAGACTCTAACTACAAGAATGACACACGCAGTTTATCATTGAAAATGGTTTATTGGGGTTTTTTAACTGCAAGATTGGAAATCTTTTCACTCCATATATGAGGGAGTAACAGCGGGCTAATTATAAATGAGTATTTATATATATTTATTTTGGATTATATATTCCGGATGTTTTTCAGTGAAAGCCAGTCAAATGGCTGTCAAATACACATGGTGTTCAGCAGAAGCTGTCTAGGTATTTACACGGTCTGGGAGGTTTTGCAAACGTATACAACAGCTGCAAAGAGCCAGACACATTCTCTGGTTGACCCTCTGCCCACCCACTAGTGGAGTTAATTTGTGGGGACCCTCCCGGGGTCCCTCTGACTCGCACTCAGGTGGTATCGATGCTCTGGCTCTGGACCCTGGGCCCAGCATCCACCCTCAGCCCCTCTGTCTGCTGCGCTCCTCTAGATCCCATTTCAGATCAAACACCAAATGTTGTCCAAGCAATTACCGTGCACCCAGCTCTGTGCTTTGCTGGACTGGGAGATAGTGGCTGAAATGACCTCTGAGGTTACTTCCAGCCAGAGACAGGGGAGGCTGCAAGAATGCACATTCTCAGGGAGCTCGGGTATCACTCCTCCAGGAAGCCTCCCTGATTCTGCAGACAGCAGAAGTGTTTAGCAAGCTCCATTAATTCCCTTTCCTCCTATACACAGAAATAGACGCTACTTTCCTACCGTCCCTTCATAGAAATGCACTCCATGTGACAACGGAATGTGGGTGGGAGTGATATGTGTCACTTCCAAATTTGGCTCCTAGCTGCTCCATTTTTACCTTGTCTGCCAGTGTAAAATGCTGAGGTCCTAGGAATTGGCAGGAGTTGCCTTATCTGAGAAGCCTGGATCCCTCAGTGACCATGTGGAGCAGGGCCCCCACATCTGACTGTGACAAGAATGAGAAATAAACCTGCACTGAGCTAAGCCTCTGAGAGGTAGAGGTGGTTTGCGCAGCAATTGGCCTGTCCAGGCTGATACACTGACTGGTTGAAAGTTGAAAATAGTGGTCCTTTGCTAATTGAACACACCCTCAGGTAGGGCACTCGGGAATATGCCTCTTGGGAATATGCGTGAACAGTTTTCTAATTTGGTAGGGCTATGAATGCAAACCATGGCCTGTCTGACTCCAGAGAGTGTGCTCCTGACCCATTTCTGCTTTGTCGCTCTCCAGGCTACAGTGGTAGCCATCAGTGCCGTGGAAGACTGTAAGGGAGAGCCTAACTCATAATATTCCTGAGCTGGAGAGAATTCTAGAAGTTGTGCATATGGGCATTTTTTGTTGTGTGAATTGTGTCTCTATTTCACCTGTGTGTTCCTATCCCGTCCCCTCACCTCTATCCTCCCAAAAGAAACCAAAGCAGCTTTTGAGCTGGGTCTAGAACCATCTCTTGGGGTAACCTTCAGGCCGAAGGCAGCAAGCTCAGAGAGTAGGCTTTTGCAGATGGCCACTGTGGCACTTGCGGGAGCCCAGCCGAGATGCAGAGGTCCGATGTAGTGACTAGGCCTGCAGTCCACAGGCACACAATGGCAGAGGCCTGGTCTTGGGCACCCACGACCCCTGAGGTGCACTTCTATTTAATTGGGAGGTTCGCAAATAGAGAAATTCATAGCATTCTCAGCGGTTCCCTTGCTCGGCTGCCTCCCCAGTCTGGGCCTTGGCAGCACTTGCCTCTGTATAAATCACATTCCATCAGCGTAACTGCGGGGCTTCGGGGATCGTTTTGGAATACCAGGATGTTAATGCATTGGGTTTTGTTCCAAGCAGTGAGCCACCTCCTGGGATTTGGGAATCTCTCTTTTAAATCCAGATAGCACTAATGAGCTAGTAAGGGCTCCTGACCTCCTTGACTCCTTCCCTCACTCCCGTGGCTGCTCTGGGCATTGGAGTCAGCCCCATGTGCACTGCACTGCAGCCAGCCATGGGCCCGACATAGCCGTGGGCTTTCAGTGCAACTGGTTCCACCTGGAGGCATTCAAACTGCAATTTCTTCTTCCTTTTTTTTCTCCCTAAATTATTGAGTACACCTAAAAGTGCTTTTCACTTACAGGCTCTGGGTAAATGTTTGTGGTTATTTTGATGGCAATTGCACTGGTGTCCTTTATAACAGGGTTTGGTCAGGAGCTTTCCTTTAATTCTATACCCAGGCAAAAATTATGCTGGGGCGTCGAGGAGGTGGTCTGAAAAGGGGAGAGTGATAAGGGGAAGACACAGGCTGACAAGCAGTTAAATATCACTTATCCTTTTAGCTAAGCCTGGCTCTCAGTGCCTGTGACTCAGAAATGCCTCGTGTAACACTTATTTTTTTTTTTAATTTTTTTTTTTCAACATTTATTTATTTTTGGGACAGAGAGAGACAGAGCATGAACGGGGGAGGGGCAGAGAGAGAGGGAGACACAGAATCGGAAACAGGCTCCAGGCTCTGAGCCATCAGCCCAGAGCCCGACGCGGGGCTCGAAATCACGGACCACGAGATCGTGACCTGGCTGAAGTCAGACGCTTAACCGACTGTGCCACCCAGGCGCCCCAGGTAAGTCGTGTAACACTTATTATGTGTCAGGGGCTGTTCTAAGTGGGTGTACAAATATTTACCAATCTACTCTTCTGCACTATTTTTATGTTCACTTTACCATAAGAAACCTAGGACACAACAGAGAGGCTAGGGAACTTGTCCAAAGTCACAGAGCTAGTAAGGGGGGCTGCCAGGGTTTGAAGCAGCAGCCTCTGGCTCCAAGGACCACACACTTAATCACTGTGCCGTTTCTCTCCTCCACAGCTATTCCTGCCTCTCAAGCTTGGCTCAGATTGTTCATCTTACCTAGAATGCTCTGTTCCTTTCCTCTTCACACTTCTGAGTTCTAGCTCATCTTTCAAGGCCAGCTTACAACCTAGTTCCCACAAGAAGCCTTCCTGAACATTCTGCACCATGCTACAGTTGACTAACTCTGAAATCTGGTAGCACAGTGTTTCAGGGCATGGCACTTGGCACTAAACTGTATAGCCTTAGATCGAACTGAGCCCTATCTCTATGACCTTACATAAATTAATTAACTTCTGTGAGCTAAGTTTTCTTATCTGGAAGTGAAAATATGTGTTGCCCAACAATACAACCCAACAGGGCTGTTGAGGGGATTAATTGGATTGTCATACCTACGATACTTCGAAGAGTGCTCACTTACTCAGACTGCTATATATGCATTTTTGAAATTATTGCTATCATTATTGTCATTATTGCACATTGCTTTTCCTATTGCTCTTGTGTCACACTTACACTTTCCTTGTCTGATCCTTATCTCTTGTAAGATTGCAGGATTATTTGCACCTGTTGAAGACCAAGATTGGTTGTGTGTGTGTGTGTATCTATCTATCTGTCTACCCATCTATCTGTCTATTTAATTCCCTGGTACTTAGATTAGTATCCTGCAAGAAGTAAGCATTCATTTAATGGCAATAATTAATTAATGAGTTGAAGGTAGCTAATATTATATCCCTAGGTGCAAGAATTCACAAATCCCTTTCTCTCCCACTGAATTGCATATAAATATAAGTCACAGGTCTTCATTGATCTTGGAATGGTACACCTCGGGGGAAATTGAATCTGTCATAGTTCAAAGAAAACCCACTCCTAAATAAGTTAACAGATGCATTCATTAACTGAGGTGGTCCAGTTAAAATAGGGCACACACTTGGTGGGATTTGAATATCAATAGTCTGTAGAGAAGCATCAGCTTCCAAGAATGTTTGGCTCCTGATGTGATCTTCTTAACCTTTACTTTCCAGTCTAGTCTTCAGAGAGGCTGCGGCTCATGTATGATGGAGATACTGCAGACATACCGTGCTAGGTCATTGGGAAACCATCTGAAGACTGATGTCTTATTATCTCTTGAAGCACGTGGCAAAGAACCACTTACAGAACCTTCTCTATTATTTGACGATTTAGACCTTTAGGTTCATTGACTTCAGAATAGTTTTACGGAATCACTCTGAAGTCAATAAGTCTCCATGACTTGGAAGGAGGCAGGAAGCTACTGAAGGGCTCTGGGTCTGCAGTTGACTGGCTCCATGCAAGACAGAGGCATGCTGCTCCTGCTGAAAATAGGGACAAGAGTTTAACTCGAGGGCGGGCGGCTGGCTCAGCACAAATCGCTGTGCTCAACTTCAAAGGGCAGGGCCTCCTGCAGTCTTCCTGGGAGCAATAACATTCTTCTGTGGTTGTTTTGGGACGCTGGCCTTTGGGAAGGTGGCAGCTGAATAGTTATGGAGAGTAGGACCTACTTTTCTCAGAAATGTGCTCTGGTTTCCCAGGGCATTCCTCCTGGAGCATTGGCATCCTATGCCATCCCTGAGGGCTTCAGCAGAGCTCCAAATAGCCAAGATGAGGAAAATGAAGCACCAGGAAGCAGTGTGAACCACAATGCTCCTTTGCCCTAACCCTCTACTCCCCCCTTTTCAAAGTATTTCCTACCTGCTTTCATATAGAGCCCTGGAGAGCACTGAGATCTTTTCCCTTCCTGTTTAGGGACAAGTTTGGGATGAGCAGGTAGGTTGTCTCACACTTTCCTGGCTGCCCTGAATGAACCATACATTGGATGGCATCCCACAGATTGCTCAGCTTTTCTTTGGCATTCTGTCCTGGCAGGTGTGGAGGGACAGAGATAACTGGGTGGTTCGAGGAAAGGGAAGCAGTCAGTGTTACCCTCCACCCCCATCCCCAAGTGGTTTTGGTAGCAAGGCAACAGTTATCCTGTGGAGTTATGTATGTAACTTGTTAGTGGTTTCTCCAGTTCTTCTAAATAGCACTCCCCAGAACTCTTTTAAGTCATGCTTAGTATTATAAACAATTGTTAAGGATATTCATTTCACCTCAGTACCTTTTCCATAACATTATACGTTTCTTCATCCTTTTTATTTCATTCAGTATTTCATGCACCCTGTAAATCATAGCCACTAATCACCTCTCTGTCCCTGTGTCAACAACCAGGACTCTGGTCCAGTTCTCATCAACTCATGCTTAGATGATGGTGGTTCAACCGGACATTCTCCTCTCTGATCTGGGCATACCAGTTTATTCTGTGCTCCCTGAAGGATTAATCTTAAGCTGCTGCCTGGCTCAAGAAAATTCAGTGGCTTCCCATTGTCTACTAAAAGTTGAGCTTAGCCTAGCTTTTAAGGTCCTTTAGAATCAGGCTATAATCGCTTTTTTCCCAGGAGTCCCTAATATATACTTCATAATTCTCATCCCCAAATTTTCTCCACACTGCAGATGTTTGCATTGCCACACAACACGTTGTCTCCCTGAAATGCCTGACACTCTTTTGTGCCTCATCTGCCAAGTCATCTAATTTATTTGGCAAAGAAAGAGTGCTTTCAATACCTCCAACTTTGGCTCTCTTAAAGACCTGGCTTGTCTTAACTACTTCACATCCATTACCCACTGCCTTGTTTTCAGAAATCTAAGTGTTTTCTGCCTACATTACTGGACCATTAGCTTGATGCCGTATGCAATAGAACATCAGCTCTGACACCCCTACCCAGATTTTTTCCCCCAACAGTACTTACCCACATAGGGCCAGGATTATAAGAGCTCCACAAATACTCTAAAAATAAATTATTTATTTAAATTCCACCTTTGGGAACTCGGTGGTTGGTGTACAGTCTTATGCAAAGGAAAATAACATGTATTTTATAGTCAGTATTATTGGAGGGGACATACCTGGAGATGCCACTTCCTTGATAGAATCTTTCTTTATTTGAAGGGACCCTGAGTGGAAGGAAGGCCCACCCCTGAGTTTCAGGAGGATAAATTGCCTTGCTCTCCCTCACCTTCTTTGCTGTACTCTTTCCTCCACTTGGAATTCCCTTCCCTCCCCCCAACCCTTGATATATTCTTTCCCAGCCTTTGATATTAAACATAAAATATTATCATGCTAGTAAAGTCTTGGCCAGGCCTCAGCTCTCCATTGTCATTTTATGTTATTTAAAATAAAAAGACATAAAAGTTAACACAATTGCCCAGTACATATATGACCTGATTGTTTTGGGAATATAAATCTTACCCCATCTGCGGACCTGTGGTCTGTCTTGAACTGGCCCTCCATGCTGCTTTCTCATTATCATGGAGAGATGGCAGGCTTTGATCACCTGTCCCTAGTTTTTCCTCCATGGAATGCGCTGGCATTCTGGCTTTCTCTGCTCCCATCTGTGAGAATTGCATTGGTATATTTTTTCTGCCTAGATACCAGACACCTTCCTCAAGGGCAAGAACATTGTGATTTATACCTCTCTGTTCTCTCATTGCTGATTCTGGCATCTAGCACAGCAGTGGGACTCAGTATCTATTCATTCACTGAATAAAGGGATTGAATAAATACCAGCCAGACACTTTCCTAATCATCTTTCCTTATCTTAATTTGTGTGCCCATTCTTAGGTGCATGACTATGTATATATTCCTGATTAAGGAGAACTAAGTAGGTCAAGTGACAGAAAGCAATGAATAAATCCATAATTTATAGTTTGGTTTAGGCTTCTTACTCTTTACATAGTAAGGCTCGGCATTAGTAAAACTTTCAGGCATTAGTAGGGAAACCTAGAGACTTTGTTACATCCTAGAAATTCTTATTCCATGCCTCATGCTACTTTCTTCCTTGAAGTAGGGCCCATCAACTTAGTCTACCTTTGTTTCCTTTCTTTCTTTTTTTTTTTTTTTTTTACGATCCTTATCCCCAGTATATCACTTAGGATTCTTCAATGTGGGAGGCACCATCTCTTCCAGATTGTTTTACTCTTTCTATCGCTACAGGGAAGTATAAGGAGGAAATAAGTAACAAATATGGGAAAATTACAAAAGCTTAAAAATTCCAGTCATGTCCTTGACCTCATTCTTTGGCCTTTCTAACATGGGCACTGCTTGTAGCAGGCAGTGTTAACCAATGGTTATTTCGAATTGCTAACTCAGCCACTTGCTAATTAGGAGGGACTTGGGCAGTCTATGTAACCTTGGCACTCTCGGTTTTTCCATCTGTGAAAAGGGGACACTGAAGCTGCCTCTCAGGGTGCTTATGAGCATCTTGTGGGTTGATGTAAGGGTGCTCCTAGCCCAGAGTGCATAACATTGTTACAGCTTGGACCACTGTGTTAAATGTCACTGAAGCAGATGCTGCTGGAGTTATTGCCAACTGTGGTACGTACTGGACACAGGTGTTACTTTTTCTTCCCAGGGCTGGTACTCCCTGAAATCCTGCTGCCTTCTCAGCTCCATTTCTGGAGTGAGGACCGCCTGGAGCTTCCTTGACCTTTTAGGCAAGACCTAATGAACTAGGTGCAGAGAAGTCAAGCCAAGGAGAGCAGAGGTAGAAGGCAAAACCAAAACCCAGCTCAAGGATAAATGCAAAGTGGTTTTCTGTTTTTTGAGGTTTTTTTTAAGTTTATTTATTTTTGAGAGAGAGAGTGAGCATGAGCCAGGAGGGGCAGAGGGAGAGAGGGAGACACAGAATCGGAAGCAGGCTCCTGGCTCCTAGCTGTCAGAACAGAGCCTGATGCAGGGCTCGAACCCATGAACCATGGGATCATGACCTGAGCTGAAGTTGGACGCTAAACCGACTGAGTCATCCAGGCGCCCTGCAAGTTGGTTTTCTTGAGAAGGCCTCTGGAAGGGGCTCAGATATTCATAGTTTAAGACAAACAAACACAGGCGAACAGCAGATACAATTTCTTGATTTGACTGAAAGCTCTTTGGGTGGGATCAAAATCTCTCAGAATACACGTTGCTTATCTCTGTGGGTGCTTGGGCTCTCTTCTAGGCGGCTCTGACTCCTGACTCCTATTGCCCTCCTTAATAGCAGAACAGAAGCCCCAGCCTTCCCAGATATCAAAGATAAAATGATAAACTCTTTTCAATGAATAAATAAATGAGCGAGTGAATGAATGAATGTATACATGAATATAAGAGAGACAAGGCCCCTATGACAAAGCAGAAGCTGTCTAAGACAGTAATCCCAAATCCAGACCTCCAGCCTTCCCTTGGAAGGACAATATATATGTAAATAGAGCCATCACGTTTAGAATGTCAGGCCTCAGAGGGTTCCTCTGGAGCTTACAAAGGCCACTTCACACTTCTCCATGAAATTACAAAACTTGACAGCTTTCTTAACACAGTGATGGTGAGGAATAAAAACTTCAAAAATTATGCTATTTGAAAAGTAAACTATTTACTGTTCAGAGGAAAAGAATCTGAACTTAACTACTTGGCTGCTATCAGAATGTAACCCTATGACACAACAGTGATTTAAAATGTAAAATAGAGCTTTAGGCATGCAGAGAAGGAAGGCGCTATCCCCACCAAAGCCCAGCTCTGTGGCACCTTCACCTGCAGGGACACGACCGAGGCCAGGCACTCACCCATCACTGCCTGGACCGGATCATAGACTACCTGAATTTGCAGGTTTTTCTCCACCTGCACCTCCTCACTGCCAAGGATGTAAAAGAAACATGACAAATGAAGGCCTGGATATACATTTTCATGAAGGAAGTATGCACTAAGTGAAGTCTAGGTTCATAGCCAAGGCAGGCATTCTTAAAAAACTTAATAAGTGACCTCTAGGAATAAAGGAATAGAAGGTTGTATGTGAAATGCATTGTGCCCCTGTGTGTCATCCCTGTGATAATGAGTTAGCTTGATCCAGGTCTAGAGATGTGCATATGGGCCCATACAAATGGGCTCACACTCTAGAGCTGTGGGCCTTGAGAATGCGTCCTTCAATAAGCCTCACATCTTCCTGTTGAATTTTGTAAGATGGAAAAGACCAGGCAAGGCTCCGCGGTGTGCAGTGGTCAACACAATCTTTATTGGCCTATATGCCCCTCCTTAGTTGTGGGCACCTGCTGCCCCAGGGCCTGGCAGTGTGCACTGGGGTCAGTGCCAGTGCCTGTGGAGCCGGTGCTGTTCACAGTTTCAGTGTGAGTCGGCAGACGTGGCCTGGGGTGGGGGCAGGGACAGATGACCTCTAAGTTCCCTTCCCATCTCAAGACTCTGTGATGAACTCAGAAGACATGACCCCGATATTCTGCAAAATTAAACTGTCACCTAGAATTCTAAAGACTTTTTGTGGGTCTCTCCCACTTTTTTGCAGAAGACAAATCCAAAACGTGTAGCCTATAGACAGAAATGTGATCCAACAGTTTTGTTCTTGTTTTTCTTTTTTAATTGCACCATAGTATTAATATAATTATGTGAAAGCACATGACCAAATATGAAATGTTTCATACACTAAAAATCACAAACACTTTATAACTGCAGCCAAAACACTCAGGAGCTCTAGGCAGGAGTAAGCCAAGCTTAATTTTTAGAGGAATATCAAAGCCAAAGAAGCAAACCAAGGAAGTCGCCTATGGATGTAAAATTTTGGGCACAGTTCAGTTCAATTCAATTCCGTTCAACAAATATATGTATCTACTAAGTAGGCCCAGGGCACTGTGCCTGTTTCTGTTCCATATGAAGAGGGATTGGCATTACACATATGGTTTCATAGAGATGGTGAGAGGTGGATGAGAGCAAGAGCACAAGTAGTTTTCCATTTAATAATCATAATTATAAAAACAATTAGGAAAAGCTACCATTTACCAGAGGGCCAATCATATGCCAGTGTTTATGCCACACCAGGCCCTCTATACGTACATGAATGCTTGCATACACGATTCCTAATCCTTAAAACAACTCAGCAGAGGTAGTTATTCTTATTTCCCACTTTCTCCATGAGAAAATCAAGTCATAGAGAGGTTAAGTCACTTAGCCAAGGTCACCCAGCTCTCAGGTACTGAGCCAGACTTCAGAGCCAGCACGCTGTGCATCTCACCTACATTAACCTACATTTCACCACCTTCTACTATGGCCGTTACTAGCGGGCAGAAGGGATGAGGGCTGAACCTGGCCTGTGACTTTTGGTGAGAGTGGCTCAGCTGTGCTCCGCCCATCCTCCCAGGCCCTCCTACATGCCGCCTAAGCCAGGAACCTCTCCTTGTTATTCCAAAGGGGCCAGACAGTGGGCCAGGCAGGAAGCAGAGAGACAGCTTCTGAACCTGGCTTTGAGCTTCATTAAATCCTCTCAGTCGTTGGTTAGGGCCAAGTATCTTCCAGCCACCATCATATATAGTCTTCCTTTTTCCTGTGTAAGTCAATTTGACTACAAATGCAACCTTGCTGACGTGGAGTCTATCAGTAGCTGAGCAGGGGCTCATCTACCTCGGGGGCAGAGCTTCCTGGGAGTGAGGCTTTGAAAGACAGCTGGCTTGTTCCCTGAAGTAGGTCACATGCTCTCAGCCCTCTCCTCCTCCTCCTCCTCCTCCTCCTCTTGGAGCCACCCAAGGGGAAGCTCATGGGAAAGCAGCAGGTTACTCCCTATCAGCAGAGATACATCTTTGCCCCCTGCAATGGGCTCTGCTGGTCCCGTAGCCACAGGCAAGCTGTGTTTTATTCACGAACATCCCTTCTTGTTTCAGCAGATAATGGACTCTAGTTAGGAGACAACACCATAAACACAGCATAAACATTGGGATGCAAAGCTGGAATGAGTCTGCATATAAATAAGAGTGCTGGGAGCCAGGGAGGTAATAAGTCAGGAATGCAATGGAGAAAGGTTATTAAGAGAGGAGCTTGTAAAAATCTGCAACAAGGCTGAAAGCTGGGAGCATTTCTTGATTACAGAGGACTAAAGGCAGCGGCCTGTCTCATCTGTGCTCTGCCTAGCTGGGTGGCTGGACTCCGCACTTAAAATCCTGCTGTTACTCACTTTGTTCAGTCATGAGGTTGGGATTTTATACACTTAAAACAAAGGAGAGTTGTCGGGCTGTTGTGAAGGTTGTACGTGAGTGAAAGCATTATGAAAAACTGATGTTGCTGCACAAATGGAGGCTTATGTGATTCTTAATTTTGGAAAGTGGCTGAGATGACTCTTTCATGCATCTGAGCCCTCTTCTTGGTTGAATATCAAGCAAAGTTATCTTTTGTAATAGAAATCTCTCAGGGACCTATCAGGTATGAATGAAACCAAGGGTATTTTCTGTTGTGTTATAGTCAAAACAGAAAGGTCCTTTTTATTGGCTTTATGGTCGTCAGGATATGTATGGTAGTCTTTGCGGCAGTAAGAAGTAAATCCCAAATCCCACTGGCTTAACCACAGTACCAGAAAGGAGAATGTTTGTAGCTCTCTGACATGACACCCAGTATGTCTGGGGCATTTCTCCTGTGTCTCTCTTGCAAACAGTGAGTTCTGAGCCCTAGGTTGCTCCTATCCAGTAGCTACATGGTGACTTCGTTCACTGCCTCGGAAAGGAAAGAAAAGGCTGGATCCCATGATGAGAGGTTTTAGATAGTCAAGCCAGGAAGTGGTTTATCACATCCACTCCTATTCTGTTATTCATAACCCAGTTATGTGGCCCCAACCCAACTGCAAGGGAGGCTGTGATGTGTAGAGGAACCCTGGATGTCTTGGTGAGCTCTGTGTCTGCCTCACCTTTCTTAAAGTTAGCATCTGGCTAATGAATAAAGGGATAGCTTGTAGTCAAGGGAGAGATTACACTACTCTGATGTTGCTCCAGTGACATGTAAGTCTCTGGCCAAGATTATGAACTTGCATATTTTTGGGGCTGAGCAAGATTCCCAAAAGGATTTATCAACCAGCTGTAGACTTCTAATATGGTATTGTGATTTTAATTCTGGATACTGGTACATCTGAACCCTGGTTTATTCAGGATAAGACTTAAGTAATTTAGCCATATTTCCAGGCTAATTGTTGCCATGCCGTCTTAGCAGTTATGATATAATTGGGATAGTATTACCTTTTAGCCTTCTAATGCTGAGGCTAATAGCTTTGGTCAGGCATTTTACTATTGATTAGAACACTTTATTAAAAGCTTTGAATTGTGCAAAAAGAAAAATTTGTTAAATTCAGTCATATACATCTTATGGCCTAACATCTGGCATTTTCATAGTCTGAAGTCATCATAGATTGCTGACATTCGTCACCACCTTCAAACTTTCTAAATTTTAAAATGATTCAATGGTATCTTTTAGAGTTGCAGAAGATATCTCAGCATTGAGGTTATTGAGATTTAAATTAATTAAACAAGGAGGCCATTAGACTGATGTGGCTGTAATGCCATGGCAGCCTATGTAAACACATCAAATTCTAAACCTGTAAATACATCAAGGTTATAAAACTGGAACCTATGGACAATGAATCACACACAGCCAAGTAGGCTTTAATCAGTAGTCAATCAATAATTTCCTTTGCTTCTGCCTTTTCTTTATTCTTTATAAAAGTCTCACCCAGAGTTCTTGTCTGGGGGCGGGGGCGCTTTCCACCACTTTCGATTTGATGCTACCCAATTCGAATTGGTTTTTGCTCAGATAAACCCTTAAAAATTTTAATATGCCTCAGTTTATCTTTTAACAGATTCCAATGTCATATTTTCATTGGAACAGAATGGGCATCTATAGAAAGCAATTGCTACCTTAAAATAGCACTCTGAATTTCAGTTAATTTTTAAATACCTTTTCCAGATGGACAGCCAACTGTTTTCATCAGTTTGGAAATTCCTAGCAGTGAAATGCTGGTGTATAAAGGTTACCCTTTCATTTTGTCTTCAACAATGCAGTCTGTTCTTAGACCCAGTCCATCTTCTCCCAGTTTGTGAGCTTGATGATTTGAATTCACCAATCCTAAACTCCATCTGTTTGTTGCCTGAAAACAGTTGAACAGATTTCAATAAATTTAGAAACTGTAAATAAATTGTTGAATAAGCCTGAATGATGGGTAGGATTTCAGCTCTGAGGATGGACAGCCATTGTATAAGACCTACAGATGTGGATTTGCTCCTGTCTCATCATCCACAGTTCAGATAAGAGCATCCTACTTTCTCATACTCCAAGTGGTGACATCATTTCCTTCCAAAGTTTGCAGAAGAAAGTAAATCTAGACTGAATTTAAACTGAATTTAAACCTCAGGCTTCCCTAGGTTTTTGAAATTAATCATCTATACATTCCTTTTGCATTTCCATCAGTTTTCCTACAGAAGAAACAAATAACAAACAAAGGGAAAAGCCATAACACAGTACATAAAACATTTGTATATTATTTCATTCTTAAAGAATTTGAGTATATTCTAACAGCAGAAGTTATGGTTCTTTTAGAGGCATTGTGGAAACACCAGGAATTCTAGGGAACACATGTTTGTATAAAACATAAGTCACACAATAAGAGCTACCTTTCTCTTTTCTCCTAACTACTATTTACTGCAGGTATATTATATTTCAAGCATTGCTAAGCATTTTCCATATGGTATTCCATTAATATTTGCAAAGAAGCTGTCATTTATACTTTCTGGTCCTCGTTTAACAGATGAGAAAAGCAAGTCTGGAAAAGGCTAAGTAACTTGCCAAAATCACAAGGCTGGTAGGTAGAGGAGATGTGATTCTAATGCAGGTCTTTATCCTCTCCTTTTGATTTCTTTTGATTTTTTTTATTGAAGGGATTGGGTGGTGCCAGTGAAGGAAGATGCATCTTTCTTCAAGTTCTTTGTTGCTTCCGGAAAGTCTGTGTTGATTAAGGAAAAGAAGATGTTTAAGTTTTTGTTTCACAGACATCCTTTGATATTCCTATTTCAGATCATTCTTTTAAAGGGACAGCTAGGGCATGCATGCTAACTTCCTTCTATAATCACATTACTCAGAGATGGATACAGGCATCTGAACATGATTAGAGTCCTTTTTTTCTGTATTGCTATCATGAAATGTGGGTTCAAAGTACATTTCAGGTCCTGTTTGTTTTCATATTGACAAACCTCCTGTACCTTCCAGTGATTACCTTTTTTAAAAATTAAGTAAGGGGCGCCCGGGTGGCTCAGTCGGTTGAGCACCCAGCTTCGGCTCAGGTCATGATCTCACGGTTTGTGAGTTCGAGCCCCGCGTCGGGTCCTGTGCTGACAGTTCAGAGCCTGGAGCCTGTTTCGGATTCTGTGTCTCCCTCTCTCTCTGTTCCTCCCCAGCTCTGTCTCTCTCTGTCTCTCTCTCTCTCTCAAAAATTAATAAACATTAAAAAAAATTAAAAAAAATAAAAATTAAACTTTGTTGAGATGCGATTTACATAATGAAGATTTAACTATTATAAGTGTCCAATTCATTGAGCTTGGGTAAATATGGACACTCATGTAACCACAAGCACTATAAGGATAGATATTTCTATTAATTCAGAAAGTTCCTTTCTATCTTTTGTATCTCATCCCTATGACCACATATTTGATATTTGGCCCAGGTAATCATTGATTTTTATGTGATTGTAGATTTGATTTGCATGTTGTAGAAGTTGCATAGGTGGAATCATATAGTACGTGCTCTGCACTTTTTTTCCTTCTTAGAAAAATGTTTTTGAGATATATGCTTTTTAAAAAATTTGTTTTTAATGTTTATTTATTTTGAAGGAGAGAGAGAGAGAGAGACAGAGCATGAGTGGGGGAGGGGCAGGGAGAGACAGGGAGACATAGAATTTGAAGCAGGCTCCAGGCTCCGAGCTGTCAGCATAGAGCCCAGTGTGGGGCTCGAACTCATGAGCCATGAGATCATGACCCGAGCCGAAGTAGGATGCTTAACCAATTGAGCCACCCAGATGCCCCCAGATGCCCCCAGATATATCCTTTTTGATGCATGTATCAGTAGTTAGTGCTTTTTATAAGAAGGTAGTATTTATTGTATAGATATAACACAATTTGTTTATCCATTCACCTGTTGATGGATATTGGGGTGGATGCCAGTTTGGGGCTATTATGAATAAAGCTATAAGAACATTTTTGAATACATTTTTTTTGTGAATATATGTTTTCATTTCTCTTGGGTAAATATCTAGGAGTAGAATTGCTGGTCAACATGGTAAAGGTATGCTGAACTTTTAGGAAACTAATCCATTATTTACCAAAGTGGTATACTCCTATATGAGAGTTCCAGTTACTCCACATTCTGACGAACACTAGGAATTGCCAGTATTTTTAAAATTCTGGCCATCCCATTGCATGCAATAGTTTTTATTTGCATTTCCTAAAGACTAATGGTTTGGGGCATATTGTAAGGTGCTTATATAACATTTTGCCTAATCTTTCTGTTTAACTATTTTGTCCATTTTAAAAATTGGATGTGTCTTCATAGGGTTGGGTTGTAAGATACAAATCATTTTTCAGATACATGTATTCTAATGTAATATCACAGACGGTCATCCTTTTATTTACTGCCTTTCAGGGAATCAATTTTTAAATTTTGATGAAGTCCAGTATAGCAGTGTTTTCTTTTATGACTTGTGTTTTTCTCTTCAATCTAAGAAATATTTGTCTATCTGAAGGTCACAAAGATTTTTCCTGTGCATTCTTCTAAACTTTTAGAGTTTTCACTTTTCACATTTAAGCCTATAATTATTTTAAGTTAATTTTTATGTATGGTATGAAGTAATGATCAGGTTTTATTTTATATAGATACCCGGTTTTCCAGCACTTTTTGTTTAAAAGACTATCTTTTCCCCACTGAAATATCTTGGCCTCTGAAAACCCATTGATCATATGTGTACAGGTCTATTTTGAGACTCTGAATATGTTCCCATTGATCTATTTGCTTATATTTGTGTCTTACTAGGACTTTATAGATCTTGAAACCAAGTTCTATAATTCTTCCATTTCTCTTCTTTTTTAAGTATTTTTTTAAGGTTTATTTATTTATTTATTTTGAGAGAGAGCCTTATGTGGGGCTCTCAAGGATTGTGAGATCATGACCTGAACCAAAATTAAGAGTTGGATGCTTAACAGACCGAGCCACCCAGGTGCCCCCATTTTGTTCTCAGCAAAGTTTTATAGTATTAAATAAATAAAACTTGCATATGTTTTGTTAGATTTATTCCTAAGTATTCAATTTTGGATGCTATTCTAAATAGTATTATTTTCAATTCAATTTTTAATTTTTTTTCTTAGTATGTAATTGATTTTTGTATCTTGTTTCCTGAAACTCAGTTCAACTCATTATTAGCTCTAAGGTTTTGTCTAATGGGTGCCTGGGTGGCTCTGTTGGGTGAGTCTCCAACTCTTGATTTTGGCTCAGACCATGATCCCACAATGGTGAGATTGAGCCTCACATTGCCCGGCACTGAACGTGGAGTCTGCTTAAGATTCTCTCTCTCCTTCTGCCCCTCTCCCCCATTCATGTTCCTTCTTTCTCTCTCTCTCTTAAAATAAATAAATAAATAAATAAATAAATAAATAAATAAATAAATAAAACGATTTTTCTCTAGATGTATTAGAATTTCTTCATATAAAATTTCTTTATCTTTGAATAAAAGCATTTTTATTCTTTCTCTCAATCTGTATGCCCCTTTTTCTATCCTTATTCAGCTGGCTTAGACCTTTGAGTACAGTGCTAAATCGTAGCAGTGACAGAAAACATCCTTGCCTTCTTTTTGTCCCTAAGGGGAAATAGTTAAATATATTTGTTGTTACCATTAAACATTGTGTTAACTGTAGATTTTTCATAGATACTCTTTACTAAGTTAAAGGAAGAGAATAGGTGTTAAATTTTGTCAAATGATTTTGTTATATCTATTGATAGGATCATATGTTTTTTTTCTCCACTATTTTTTTTTAATATGGTAAACCATATTGATTGGTTTTGAAATTTTATGCTAATTTTCTAATGATTGAATAGGTCCCACTTTTTCTTGGTATATTATTCTGCTTATACATTTCTATATTTGATATGCTAATATTTTGTTAAGGAATTTTGCCTCTATATTCATGAAAGTCCAGTTTTTTTTCTTTTTTAATTTTTCATTTAAAATTTTTTTGTTTATTCATTTTTGAAGGAGAGAGAGACAGAGCATGAGAGGGGGAGGAGCAGACAGAGAGGGAGACACAGAATCTGAAGCAGGATCCAGGCTCTGAGCTGTCAGCACAGAGCCTAATGCGGGGCTCAAGCCCACGAACTGGGAGATCATGACCTGAGCCAAAGTCAGATGCTCAACACACTGAGCCACCCAGGCACCCCAGTGTTCTTATACTATCTTTGTCTAGTTGTTTTGGTATCAGGATAATACCAGCCTCATAAAATAAATTGCAAAATATGTCAAGGAAGAAGTAAAACTTTCACTATTTGCAGATGATATGATACTGTATATAGAAAACCCTAGAGACTCCACCAAAAACCTGCTAGAATGGATAAATGAATTCAGTAAAGTTGCAGCATATAAAGTCAATATGTAGGAAATCTGTTGCACTTCTATTCACTAATAATGAAGCAGCAGAAAGAGAAATTGATAAAACAATCCCATTGATAATTTCGCAAAAGAGAGAAAAATACTTAGGGATAAACTTAACCAAAGAGGTAAGAGACCTGTACTATGAAAACTATGATGAACTGATGAAAGAAATTGAAGATGACACAAAGAAATGGAAAGATATTTCATGCTCATATTGTAAGAACAAATATTGTTTAATGTCTTACTACCCAAAGCAATCTACGGATTTAATGGAATCTCTATCAAAATAGCAACGGTATTTTTCACAGAACTAGACAAAAAAAAAAAAATCCTAAAATTTGTATGGAACCACAAAAGTCTCTGAATAGCTAAAGCAATCTTGAAAAAGAAAAACAAAACTAGAGTCACCACAATTCCAGACTTTAACTTATATTACAAAGTTGTAGTGATCAAAACAGTACGGTACTGGCACAACAATAGATACATACATCAATAGGACAAAATAGGAAGCCCAGAAATAAACTCACAATTATATGGTCAATTAATCCTTAACAAAGGAGGAAAGAATATCTAATGGGAAAAAGACAGTGTCTTCAACAAATAGTGTTGGGAAAACTGGACAGCTATATGCAAAAGAATGAGACTGAACTACTTTCTCACACCATATATAAAAATAAACTCAAAATGGATTAAGGATGTAAATGGGAGACCTGAAACCATAATAATCCTAGAAGAGATCACAGGCAGTAATTTTGGCATCAGTCATTGCAACATCTTTCTAGATATTTCTCCTGAGGCAAGGGAAACAAAAACAAAAAATAAACTATTTGGACTTCATCAAAATAAAATATCCTGGAGTACCTGGGTGGCTCAGTCAGTTAAGTGTCCAACTATTGATATCATCTCAGGTTGTGATCTTGTGGTTGTGAGATTAAGCCCCACATTGGACTCTTTGCTGAATATGGAGCCTGCTTGGATTTTTCTTTCTGTTTCTCTCTCTCTCTCTGTCCCTCCCTGGCTCTCTGTCTCTCTCAAAAATAAATAAATTAAAGTTAAAAAATTCTACAGCACAGGAAAGGAAACAACCAACAAAAGTAAAAGACAGAATACTGAATGGGAGATGATATTTGCAATGACATACCTGATAAATGGTTAGTATCCAAAATCTATAAAGAACTTATAGACTCAATACCACAAAAACAAATAATCTAATTAAAAAATGGGCACAGGACATGAACAGACATTTCTCCAAAGAAGATGTACAGATGGCCAACAGACACACAAAAAGATGTTCAACATCACTCATCATCAGGGACATGCAAATCACAACTACAATAAGATATTATCTCACACCTGTCAAAATGACTAAAATGAAAAACTCAAGAAACAACAAATGTTGGTGAAGATGTGGAGAAAAAGGAACCCTTATGAACTGTTGGTGGGAATGCAAACTGGTGCGGCCCCTGTGGAAGACAGTATGGAGATTGCTCAAAAAGTTGAAAATGGAAGTACTATATGATCTAATAATTTCACTACTGGGTATTTACCCAAAGAATATGAAACACTAATTCAAAAGGATATATGCACCCCTAAGCTTATTGCAGCATTATTTATAATAGCCAAACTGTGGTAAAAGTCCAGATTTCCATCAATAGATAAATGGCTAAAGAAGTGGGATATATATACTTACATAAAAGAACTATTACTCAGCTATAAAAAAGAATGTGGTCTTTCCATTTGCAACAACATGGATGGATCTAGAGAGTATGATGCTAATAAGGGAAATAAGCCAACCAGAAAAAGACAAATACCATATGATTTCATTCATATGTAGAATTTGAGAAAAAAAACAAAGGAAAAAAACCAAGCTCCCCCCCCCCAAAAAAAAAAAACCCCACAATAGACTATGAACTATAGAGAACAAACTGATGGTTACCAGAGGGAAGGTGGGTAGGGGGATTGGTGAAAGAGCAAAGGGGATTAAAAGTACACATATCTTGATAAGTGCTGACTAATTAATGTATGGAACCTGCTGAATCACTATATTGTAAACCTGAAATAGTATAACCCTGTATGCCAACTACACTGGAATTAAAAATTTAAAAAAAAAACAAGAAAACAAGAAAAATTGAAAACAAATGAGCTAGCAGTGGGGAAGAGCCAAATAACATGAAAAAGAATTGGAAAATATTCTTACATTTTTCTCTTTAGAGAAAGGGTCTTGGTGTAGGAATGGTATTATTTTTTTCTTAAATGTTTGATAGGCTTCACCAGTGAAGACACCGTGCTTCGAGTTTTTGTTATTAAGAGGTTTTTAATTAAAAGTTCGGTTGTTCAGGGGCACCTGGGTGGCTAAGTTGGTGAAGCACTGGACTTCAGCTCAGGTCATGATCTCATGGTTCATGAGTTTGAGCCCCGCATTGGGCTTTATGCTGACAGCTCTGAGCCTGGAGCCTGCTTCAGATTCTGTGTCTCCCTCTCTCTCTCTCTGCCCCTCCCCCATTCATGCTCTGTCTCTCTCAAAAATAAACATTAAAAAAATTAAAAAAAAATTTAAAGTTCAATTGTTTTAATAGACCTATTGCTATTCAGATTTCCCATTTCTTTTTTCTGCTCTTTTGGTAAATTGTGTTTTTAAAAAAGTTTCTTATTTAAGTTGTTAAATTTATAGCCATATGGCTATTCTTAGTGTGTGTGTGTGTGTGTGTGTGTGTGTGTATTAGTTTTTAAATGTTTTATTTTTATTTTCAAGACAGAGAAAGACAGAGCATGAGCAGGGGAGGGGCAGAGAGAGAGGGAGACACAGAATCCAAAGCAGGCTCCAGGCTCCGAGCTGTCAGCACAGAGCCCGATGCAGAGCTCTAACTCACAAACTGTCAGATCATGACCTGAGCTGAAGTTGGATGCTTAACTGACTGAGCCACCCAGGCTCAGTTTTTAAGTATCTATAAAATATCTAGTTTTTAAATATCTATAAAATACCCCAAATTCCAGCAGAATATAGTGTAAATCTATTTCTCACTCAAGTAAAATTTGCTAGAGGTCGTCTTAACCTTCAGGGGCTCCCAAGCATGTACTGAGTCAGTGATCTAGGCTATTAGATCTTGTGGTTCTGCAATCTTTATGCATGGTTCCCATACTCAATGCTGCATGGAAATAGAGTTAGAATATCTTGCAAGGTTTTCCCTTGCCTCAGTTTGGAAACAAAACATGTCATTTCCACTCATAACCTTTGGCCAGAAATAGTCACTTGGATTTGTTCAGGTGCAAGAGAGCTAGGAGATATGGTGTCTAGTGTGCCCAGTGAGGAGAGAATACAATACTGATGAGCACTAATGATGTCTACCGAAGCGTTCATCTGTCACCTGACATTGTGCTTCTCTCCACCACTGAAGAGAGCACTTCAGGCCGTATTACATGCCTGTAATCCCTCCACCTGTTCAAGTGCTTTCATATCCATTATCTTAATGTGTCTCCAAATCACTGTGTGAGTTACGCAGGGCAGGCTCTTTTAACCATATTGCCTTGGGCGAATTATGGTGAGTCCAGACACACATCAAAGGAGAGAAACCAGAAAGAATTTTGCAGTTTTGTTGTGCTGATGATTCCCTGGGCAGAATACAGCATGCCATGCAGGACCAGTCAGGGGAAGCATGAGGGTCTGTCACCAAGGAGAGGGAGGGAAGGGAATGGTGGGCAAGCACCCTGTGATTTTTACAGGAAGGAAAGAGCAAGGAGAGGCAAGCAGATTTAGAATTGCCTAATTTAAAATCTTTCAACAGGATCTGGGTCATAAGGGCTATTAAAGGGTTGTCTGTTACCTGGCCCTGTTACTCACCCTGGAATCAGGTGAGTTATAAGGGCCAGGAATATGAGTGCTTGATAAGGGAGGTGGTTGGGGTGTGGAACCAACTGACTTCTCAAGAAAAGGAACTGATGGGGCACCTGGGTGGCTAAGTCAGTTCAGCCTCCGACTCTTGATTTCAGCTCAGACCATGAACTCATGGTTCCAGAGATCGAGCTCTGCCTCAGGCTCTGGGCTGATGGTGCAGAGCCTGCTAGGGATTCTCTCTTTCCCTCTGTTTCTCTACCCCTTCTCCACTTGCTCTTCCTTTCTCTGTCCCTCTCTCTCAAATAAATAAATATTAAAAAAAAATAAAAGAATGGGAACTGACTAGCCTCTAGCCTGGGCCTCAAAACTGGGTCAAGATAGCATTAAAAAAAAAAGTATATTACCCAGGTAGTATTTATTGTCCCCACTTTGCATTTAAGGTACTGAGTCACTTTGAGATTAGATCAATTACCTAAGATCATCTAATTATTACCTAGAGGGCCCTAGGCTTAGAACACAAAAACCCGATTCACTGATGGATGTGCTTTACAGTGCATTGCCTTACACATCAGGGAGGTTTAATAAATGCTTCTGCGAATCACATTACCCAATCAGAAGCCTGGGTTCCCCACTCTGTTGCCTCATTTAGGAGCATGGCCCTTCCTCTTCTCACAGAAGGTCATAATCTGTCAGTCCCAGAGGGTCCACTGGACCCAGTTCCTCTTGCGCATCAAGAGGAAGCACACGAGATAGTAGATACTGAAGCCAGGGTGGCAGCCTTTCGGGGGGTGGCAATAATTAGAGCTGGTGATTGAAGCTTTTCCAAAACTAGGTTAACCTAGGCCAAAGGTTAGCCTAACACTTCAATGTCATCCTTTTAAAGGGATGTATGCATAGAACCATCACTTTCAATAATGCTTTAGGTCTTTCAAACACTAAATGGCACTCCTCCCTTACCACTGATCTCCCAAGCAACGTTGTCCAAGGCAAGCCTGCTGACTGCTGAATTCCGCTTTTTGGGGAAAAGCTAACAACCAGGAATTGACATGCTGTGCTGTTTAGGCCATATGAATATTAAGACCTATTTGCAAACACTATAGAAAAGCTAAATTGAGTTAATTTCTATTTCTTGAGTTGAAACACTGAATTAAAAAACAATTTAAATGTCTTACTCTTTTAGGAAAAAAAAATCAATGCCTTAAAATTAATTTCATTTTTTAAACTTATTGTTAACTCAATAAAGCCTTTTGGGCTTTTTAAGCTAATTGTCTTTGAACTCATTTTAAATTCAAAAGTTTTTATAATTTTGATAATATTTTAAACACTATCTTCACTATATGGCAGTTCATGTTATAAACCTAGAAGGGTACAGAAAAAATTACCAAGGTCCTTGTGCAAGAACGACACAAATATCTTTGAAGCATTCTTACTGTTTTTGTGGAATAGTAGGAATTGTATTATTCTGTTTTGTTTAATGGAATCATATGTGTGTGTCTATATGTGTGTGTGTGTGTGTATATATGTATATGTATATATGTATATGTGTATGTATATGCGTATGTATACATATGTATATATGTATATATATGTGTGTATATGTGTGTGTGTGTGTGTGTGTGTGTGTATATAGTGAAAATTTATAAACCTGTAGATAAATATCCGAAAGACTGTACACTAGAATGTTATCACTAGGGGATCAACAATGTGGGTACTTTGCTACAATTTTTATACTTTTGTTTTAACTTGATTGTTTCCAACAAGTTTTTAAGACATTTTATAACTTATAAAACAAGTGATTTGAAACATCTATCAGGCCATGAATCAAACAATTTATTTGAATGTGGTCAGGTTTATTTTGCCCATGTGTGAACTTCAAATCGTTTTCAGATTCTTGCCAATGGCCACAATGGCCATAAAAGTTTGGCCACATATTATGAACATCTTCCATGCCATTAGTCTTCCACAACAGTGACATTTTGAATAGTTTCATAATATTTTACTTTCTAAGTGCATAAACACTTATTTCCAATTTTCCAGTTTTTAGTTTCAGTGGGTACAGTACAGAGGTCAGGCAAAGCCAGGAGTAACATACTCTCTTCTCAACCACCTTCCACCTCCTTCTCTACGTGGACACATTTGTAAAAGTTTAATGCACGTTTTGCTGGACCGTTTACTATTTCCATGCAAATTCAGTCAGTACACGCTCCTTCCCTGTCGTGCATCTTCTTTTCAGTATTTCTATCTCTAATTCTCCCAGTGGTAACCTAGAAATGATTTACTAATTTCAAATATCATTTGTTGATTTGTTCAGTATATGGAATGTTTATATCATTTACACTAGTTCCTTCTCCATTTGATCTTCAATCATCATGCTTTAATTATAAGTGTACTGCTTTATTTTCTGTTTTTGAAATTATATGAAGATATCTGTATCTGGACCTATCTCCATGCAATTACATTTGTCTTTCTCCCTTAGGACTGGGGCTGAAAAGGGCTAGATTCTATATGTTTTGGATTCTGTAGAATCCGTATGGATTCAATACATTTTGCTTGGCATCTGCACATATGTACCAGAATTCAAGCTTATCCAGTGACCCACCTCTTCCTTCTAGAGCAGCCGTGGACCCCAGGCTCACAGATGGCAGACTGCATTCTGACTGATAGAAACCCACAGAGAAAGGAAAGGCAGGGAAAATGTGACCCTAGGGCTCTGGGTTCATCTTCCTCCGCTGTCTTGAATTCATTTGGGTCTGACTTCTTTGTGCATATGGGCACAAGGCCCATTAAAGGCTTTAAGGCTATGACTAAAGAAAGTATTTATTTTCTTCTTGGGACATGCTCATGAGCAAGAAGGAGGACGAGGTCAGAAGATGTGTCACCAGACGCTCTTTGATATTCCCCCAAATTAATAACTGTCTTCAAAGGGGTGAGGTTACCAAGCAAAGAGCTGGGATTTTCTGGAAGTACTTTCTCAGAGAAGCATTATTTCAATGGCCCCATCTGTCAGCCTGGGATCACACACAGGCTTTGCAGACAGAGTGGAGTTTCCAATAATTCCTTCTACTTCCAGGCAGGAAGGCAGAGAGGATTTGAAGGACCAGCCACTGCTGTGACTGAGAAGGGGAGGTGCCCCTCACCTTGCTTTGCCTTTTAGAAATAATCCTCTTATCTGTGCACACTTTGCAAGCCTTCCTTAAATGAATCTTCCGGTGCCTACATGGGATTTGCACATCAGTCAGACCTCACTCACCCAATAGAGCAAGGCTAGGACCCCTTTCACTGCTTGTTTAGAGCTCCAGGGGTGCTCCCTGGAGCACCCCACTGTGCTTCCCACACTGTGCTCCCGCTGCACTTGTTTCTGCACGGTCTCTAGTTTCCCACTGTTGGCTCTGTCTCTGTTTTTTTGGCAAAATCCTCTGAAACTTTTATGATTTTATTCCCTATCTTTTATAGTTGTTTTACCAACTAATTTGCCTGCCTCTTTTTTTGTGGTTGCCGTGGAAGTCACTCATCTTTATCGAGTCTTTCTACAGCATTCCAGTTGGTATGCATAAAACAATGCTGTTTGTGTTTATCTTTCACTGGTTTATGTGACATTTAGTTACATTACATTATTACCAGACCATAGGCTGGCATAAATAGGTTGGGGTGCAATTGCAATTGACATGGCTGAGCATCCAGCTCCATTGGTGGAGCTGACAGTGTTTGTGTATATCAGAAATTAGCCAACTAGCAAAGAGCCTTCAGTGCGCGGTGCCCTCAGCCAGTGTGATTTACCCAAGACACGGAGAGGATTCATTAAGCGAGTAGTTGTTTGAGGGAGAGCAGTTCAGAGAGATTGCTCTTCCATGAATTCTATAATGGTTAGTCACCAGAACTCTCTCCACATCAAAAGGACATTGCTCTCTGGCTTGTATCCCTGGGACCTGAGTCTTGATTAGCACATGTGTCTAGAACCTCAGCAGACCCTTTTCGGATGTGGGTGGCTGGGAGGAGGTGGGGATCATTCAGACTACCCTGCAATTGTCTTCCCAATACCAGGTTCAATGCCAAGCTCACTAAAACTGTAAGCCCAGCATATCTCCAATTATACCTATTGTGTTAGGCAGAAGCCTTCCCTCCTTTCCCCAAAGATGTCCATACCCAAATCCTTAGAATCTGTGAACATACATTACATGGCAAAAAGAAATTAAGGTTGCAGATGGAATTAATGTTGCTAATCACCTTATCTTAAAATAGAGAATTATCCTGGTGGGCCCAAGATAATCGGAAGGGTCCTTAGAGGTGGAAGAGAGTGAGTCGGAAGGAAATGTGCCTGTGGAGAAGCTCACAGAAATTCAATATCAGAAGAACTCAGTGTGCCATTGCTGGCTCTGAGGATGGACCATGCCACGAGTCAAGGACTATGAGCAACCTCCAGAAGCTAGAAAAGGCAAGATTCTCTCCCAGAGCCTTCATAAAGGAATGAGGCCCTGCCTACTTCTTTGTTCTAGCCTCCTGAGACATGCCTCAGACTTCTGAGATAATAGGATTTTGTTTTTTTTAAGTTTGTCATAATTTGTTATAGCAGCAATAGTCATCTAATGCATCTACCCTCTTAATTCTGTGACATCTCCCTTTTCCTAATAAAGGAAATTACATTTAGAGGATTTCTTTAATGGAAGCTCTGAATTTTACAACCCCTTCCTACTCCCCAATGTATTTAAATGTAGTTTTAAGGCTGCTGCTTGTGTCCAGAGAAATGTAAAGCAAAGAGCCAAAACTCTTTACAACAAAACATTTAAAATGCTTCAGATATCCAAGGAGAGCTTTTAAAGGGCAGCTCTGTCATGGATGGAGAAAGAGTAAGGAGACTGAAGTGCTCTGCAATGTATCATGCTTGATAAGCCAAAGTCCTGGGTGAGCAAGCGTCAGACCCACACTTAGAGATGGGAGGGCCTCTCGGGGCAGCCGGCATCCCCTGCCCCAGCCCTGCTTGGCTGGATGGGTCCCCAGAGTGACCTTGTAAACACCAATTGCTGCCAAGTTTGTCTTGGCCAGTGTTGTCTATCAGCACAGAACCTCTTACATTTAGACAGAGAGACCCCAGGGAGTTGCAAGGAGGAGAAATGCCAAAGGGAACACGCACTGTTAAGTCAATAGGGCTTTGTACAGATCACCAGAGGAAGCAGAGCAGGGAGCAAGATATCCGGAGACAGGTGTGAGGCCTGTTGCTACAGGAAGTTAGAGGTCTGCAAGGAGGCAGAACGTTCCCCAGTTCAGAGTCCAACACAGAGGTGCAAACCCCTTATAGGGTGGTGGTGGTGAGATCCTGAGCGAGTGCCCCGGTGCTCAGCCTTCTGGAGTGCAAAGGAGGGTCTTTCGCCATCAGCTCAGGTGTGGGGGCCCAGTGGAAAAAGAACGAAGTGAACAGAAGAGGAGGATGGTGGGGTTCTGCATGGGGGGCCAGACTGTGAGGAAATACTCCTGCTCTTATGACCCTGGGTCAGCAAGAAGGAATAATGTGGGAGATTCTGAGATTCTGAGTTAAAAAGCTTGGGCAAGCAGACTGTTGGCAAATTGCTGCTGCTCTTTTCTTCCAAACTCAGAAAATGCACCTGCTCTCATTACTAGAGATTCTCTGAGGTTTGTGAGCAGTGGGGTAACAGACATAAGCATTTCTGCAATATTAATAATCTAGAGAGGAAAGAGAGGGTTACCCAGGATGGGTGCATGGCTTGGGACAGGGCATATCACCCAAGACTTGATTCCCTTGTGTAAATGGCATCAAGGAGACTCCCCTGTATCCTCAGACTTAAGAATAAAGTGATGGAGGAGTATTGGGTAGGCTGATGGGCTAAATGGATGATGGGCAGTAAGGAGCACATTCGTTGCAATGAGCCCTGGGTATTCTATGTAAGTGATGAATCACTAAATTCCACTCCCAAAACCATTATTACACTATATGTTAAATAACTTGGATTTGAAAAAAAAAGAGAATAAAGTGAGATATACATATTCCGTAAAGTTTGAAGCATTTTGCTTAAGTTATGATTAATATTTTCATTGCTCTTAATAGATTGATTTAAATTTATATGATTTCATCAGAATCACCAAAGCCTTGTAACAATTTTTCTGTCAGAGTATTTTGTGGTGAAAGAATGAATTGATTCCTTTTTGGCCCTTCCTTAGTTATCTTTTATCTGTTCTCCTCCTCGTGACCAAATACCATGTTTCTACTTTCTCACCTGCCATGCATTCATCTGTCCACATCACACTGACCTATATGTTCCCACTGGTTTACTGAAATTGCTTTGGACAAGGTCATTAATGATCTTCTAATTGTCAGATTCCATAATAATAGTAACAATAATAATGACGGTGATAGCTAATGCTTATCAAGGCTTAATTATGTCAGGCATGGCTCTAAGTGATTTGCATATATTAAGTAATTTAAATGTACACTATCTTGTGAAGGAGGTAATGTTATCAATCAGATTTTAATAAGAAGAAAACTGTGGCAGAGAGGCATCCTTGGCGTAGGTCACAGGATTAGAAAGAGGCAGAACCAGGATGCAAACCCAGGCAATCCTACTCCAGCACCACACTTGTAACCTCTACATGATGCTATCTCTTCATTTGACTGCCCTCTGTTGCTTCCACTGACAATCCCTGGTTGAAGATGGGGCATTGAAAAGCAGTGGAGGGCGCCTGGGTGGCTCAGTTGGTTAAGCGTCTGACTCTTGATTTCAGCTCAGGTCATGATCTCCTGTTTCATGAGATTGAGCCCTTGCATTGGGCTCCGCACTGACAATGTGGAGCCTGCTTGGAATTCTCTCCCTCTCTCTTTGCCCCTCCCCAGCTCATGCACATGCATGCATTCTCTCTCAAAATAAATAAACTTAAAAAAAAAAAAAAAGAAAAGCAGAGTGGGCGGGTATGCTAAGGCCATGCAGCTGGCAGTTAGATCTAGGGATGCCCCTGCTCTTGACATGGAGAAGTCTGTGGCACAGGCCAGGGTTGATAGCCTTTCTGAAAGTCCTTGGTCTGGGGCTGTGACTGGATCAATGCAGAAGGAATGGCTGAAGAGGCAGTCACAGGGAGGTAGGTGGTCCTAGCTACACATTGGGACAAGTTACCAGCAGGGAGAAGGGGTCACTATTTCCAGATCTGGGGCATAAGAAGAGTCACAAATTTGGTCTGTGGGGAACCACGGTGACTTTCAAAGCCTCTTTGTGGCACTTTGGAGGCTTTCAGATCTTTGGTTTCCCGGTGCATAAATGTCCCTGTCTTTTCATCAGGCTCTAGGACTAATATGCCTTGGTGATCCACACATCTTCAGGTTCAAATGGCCAACTGGAGATTTTTTTAATTAAAATTTTAAAAATTTTTTAAGAGAGAGAGGGAGAGAGAGGGGTCACAAGTGGGGGAGGGGCACAGAGAGAGGGGGACAGAGGATCTGAAGCAGGCTCTGTGCTGACAGCAGCTAGGCTGATATGGGGCTTGAACTCAGGAACCATGAGACCATGACCTGAGCTGAAGTTGGAAGCTCAAACGAGTGAACCAACTGGGTGGCCCCCAACTGGGGATTCTAGTAAAGCAGACAATACTCTCCTATACTCTTGTTAGCTTCGTCTCAGCCTCCTTAGGGTACAGTGAAGCTGGACAGAAAAGGCAGAGCCCATTGTAGTCTGCCGGTGGACATGCCTGCATCCTACAGAGATAGGAGAAAAAAGGAGGGAAGAAAAAGTCACATTCTGGAATGTTATGTTGAGAAAAAAAATCCTCAGAAATGAAACAAAGCTCTAATCAACTTGAATACAAATGTGTTAGCTTGCCTGTTCTGGGATAAGTAATTTTTTCAGATGTGCATAAAGCAATTTAGCCACTCATAAATTTGACAAGTCAAGACATAGTCCCTTAAAAAGCAATGTTGAGCAATTCGCCTGTTATTTTACAGAAACCATTTAGTAATCATATAAAGTAAGTGAGAGTAGGCAGTATAAATATTCCTAGTGCTCCTAATCAATGAAGAGTATCCCAAAGAGAGGACTCTGAGTATCTTGGAACAACCTTGTGTTGAGTGTGCACGTATGTGTGCATGCAGATGTGAATCCAGGCATGAAAGAGAGCAACTTTGTTTTTGTAAAGACCTTTTATTTTATCGACAGAATGAAAATAATTTGACCATGGCAATCTTAACTCTCCATGGCAGAGAAAGTCTTGATTGGTCTTTGTCTCCAGAATAGAACACCTTGGGTCTCTGGAAATGTTATAGCTACTTAAATAATTCATTCAAATGGTCACCAACCAGGACAGTGCCTATTTTGGGAGACCAATGTCTTCAATGAATTTCCCACCTCCCCCAGAAACCCATACCCCTGTTGGAAATATCAGTGAGATGCTCTGCTAGTCCTGTAGAAGCCCTCCAATCTCTGTTCCCTGGGCAGAGTCTCTAATTACCGACCATTATCTTTTCTTACTCTCTTCCTCTTAATAATACAACATTGCCCCCACCCTGAGTTTTAGCTGGGAACATGGCCCACATCCACCCAGTTAGAGGCTGATTACTCAGCCTCCCTACAGTCTAGCTGTGGCATGTAATTAAATTTTGGCCAAGAAAGTGATAATGGAAGTGATGTATGCAAACTTCCAGACTGAGTATAATGAAGCTGTGTGTCTTTCACTCTTTCTTTTTTTCCTCTCCCCTCTGGCTGGGAAATGGCAATTGAAGCTGCTCCTTTGGACAGAGACGGAGGCTTCAAATTGAGGATGGCAGAGCTGCCCAACCTTTCTGGACTGTTTGATGAGAGAGAAGTGAAGTTCTATTTTATTTAAGCCTCTGGATTTGGGGTCTCTTCATTAAAGCAATTTTACCTGTAACCTAAGTAAGACATGACCTAAGAGATCAATAAGTCGGGCCCATTTGTGTCCTGAAGTACTGTGGTTGATATCTTCCTTGAAGCCTCAGTGACCAAAGAGAGCTACTGTGTAAGTGTGTGAGGGCAGAGCTCAGGACATTGTGGTTTGTTTAAACCATTACTGCCTGGGGAGCTAAGGAATGGAATTCATTGCAGTAGCCTGGAAGAACGCCGCCTTGAGATTTACAAACATGTGTTTTATTGTTGCTGATTGTGTAACTTTTTATTTTGATATAATTTCAAGCGTATACAGAACTTACATAAAAGTTGCAAGAAGAGTACAGGAACATTTTCAAATTTTCCAACTGTTTATACTATATCCATTTACTTTATCATTCTCCTTTGTGTGTGTGTGTGTGTGTGTGTGTGTGTGTGTGTGTGTGTGTGTGTGTATCAATATAGTCTCTTTAAAACATTACTTGCAAGGAAGGAGACTGTCTTTCATGATCTTTCACATTTTGAAAAACAGCCCAATTATTTGTAGAATGTTCCTCAATCATCATTAGATGTAGTTTGTTTATTTTGTGCAGGAATGTCATAGAAGTGATGTTATGCCTTCTCAGCGCCTCCTCTCAGGAGTCAAGTGATGCTCATTTGTCACTTTGATCACTGGGTTAGGGTGGTGTCCACCAGATTTTTCCATTGTAAAGTTCCTCTTTTTGTCTATTAGTAAATGATGTGTGTTTGGCTACTTTGAAACCATGTAAATATCTTGGGGCGCCTGGGTGGCTTGGTCGGTTGAGCGTCCGACTTCGGCTCAGGTCATGATCTCACGGTCCGTGAGTTCGGGCCCCGCGTCGGGCTCTGTGCTGGCAGCTCAGGGCCTGGAGCCTGTTTCAGATTCTGTGTCTCCCTCTCTCTCTGCTCCTCCCCTGTTCATGCTCTGTCTCTCTCTGTCTCAAAAATAAATAAACGTTAAAAAAAATTTAAAAAAGAAACCATGTAAATATCTTGTTACTCATCATATATTCACTACCAGTTTTAATATCTTTTAATGATTTTATACACTAGGAATTTTAACATGGATTTACTTGGAGAAAGTACGTCACCTCAGAGAGTGTTTAGGACTACCTAACTTGGAAGAAGAAGGAGGTCTGGAGTCTAAATTCAACCGATCAACCCCAGGCTTCAGTTTCCTCTTGGGCAAAACAGATAGGTTGAGGGATGGTGGCCTTGGGTGAAATGGCTTCTCTCTAGCTTTCTTAAAAAAATTTTTTTAATGTTTATTTTTGAAAGGGAGAGAGAGAGAGAGAGAGAGAGAGCATGAGCAGGGGAGGGGCAGAGAGAGAGAGACACACACATAGAATCCAAAGCAGGCTCCAGGCTCTGAGCTGTCAGCACAGAGCTGGGCATGGGGCTCAAACTGTGAGGTTATGACCTGAGCCGAAGTTGGACACTTAAGGGACTGAACCACCCAGGTGCCCCTCTAGCTCTCTAAATCTAAGGATCTGGAGTTTGTAGGGACAGGCATCCTGACATCCTGGGAAGGTTAGTTCTTTGAGGTGCAAAACTCTCACATGCTCGGTAGTACCTTCAGCATCCCTGGCTGTTAATCACTAAAGTCTCAGAAGTTTTCTACACTGGAGAAGTTCTAAAATATGGCTGTTCATTCTTTGACACTTCTCCCATCAGGAGGTGGGGTCTACATATGTCCCCTTGAAGCTGGGTGTGCCTGCGCCTGTTTGTGCCGATACAGTTCAGCCACAGTGACATCATGTGACCTCTGAAGTTTGGTCCTAAAAGGCAAGGTAGTTTCCCCTTTGTTTTCAGGAAGTCTTAATCTTGGATGCCTGGGACATCATATGAGAGATTGGCTACTGGGACTGCCATGCTGTGAGGAAGCCCAGTCCCTAGAGAGAGACCATGTATCCATAGAGTTGCTTTGGCCGACGGCCCCCGCCAAGTCCAGCTTTTGAGTCATGCTGGCTCAGGTACGAAATCTATGAGTGAAAACATCTCCACGATTCTGGTCTTCAGTTATTTGAGAACTTCTTAGCTATTTGAATCTTTCTAGCTAGAATCTCAAGTGTTGTGGAGCAGAGACAACCATACCCTATCTGAATTCCTGATTCCTCAAAATCTATGAGCATAACAACATGGTTGTTTTTTTTTTTTTATGTCATTTTAATTAGGAGGGCTTTGCTATGCAGCAACAGATAACTGGAACATCCACCCCCTTCCCAGTTCCCCTGAGGGGCCTGTGTGACCTCAGGTGGGAGCCACTGTGGATTCTAACCTAATGCTTCTCTTTTTACTACTTGTCAACAAAATATATTTTAAATCAAAATATTACAATATGCTGAATGTGGTATGTCTCTCCTGTATCCTCTTGGGAAATGAGACCATGACTTTTGTGGGTTTTTTTGGTAATGTCAGCAGCCCTTGAACTTTAGCCTCATTTACTCTCTGGAGCCTACCAAGACCCCATGGCATGTTTATGGGACACGGACAACTTCCAAACAATAAGTACTTTAAAGCAAGAAATGTCACTTATACTCTACTTTTTCAGCTGTGCTCCTGAAGAGGTGGTGATGAAATGGAAGCTATAGAGGGAATTGTATTTCTCTAGAGATGTGGTTTATACATTTGGAGATGTATTCTGGAGTCTCCTGTCTCCTTATCCTAACATTGAAGACTGCCTAAGTGGGGAGAGTGAGAGCTTGTGACTTGACTTGACAAATACACTGTGGTCATTTTCTCTTGATATTTAATAGCTGCCAAACTGGAGGGAGACAGAATCCTAAACATTCATTCATTCATTCATTCAACAAACCAGGAATTGTGCTAGGTTTTGGTGGTGGAGCATTGAAGAAGGCAGACACAGTTTCTGCCCTCATGAAGCTTATAATCAACCTGTCAGAAAAGACAATGAATGAGAAATTTATAAGTTTGGTGAATATGATAGCGTTGTGCTTCTCAGACTGTCTATGGCAAAGGGCCTGTTCATTTTTCCTACTTACCTACCTATGTACCTCTTGTCTGTATATAGCATTTTTGACTTCCAGTCAGTCATGAATAGGTATATCCTAGTACAGGTGACCAATGTGATTTGCCATCCAAGTTGGACAACTTCCAGATTAATCTGCACACTGTTCAAAATAGATGAGCCTGTAGATTCCTTCCTTGGAAGTTTTGACAATGCCAAATTGCTACACAGGTATTGACACGTTTACTTCTAATGTCTGTATTGATCTCCTTGCAGATCATTGACAGGAAGCTTACACGCTGGCCCTGGTGCACAGACCACACCTCGAGTTGCACAACTATAGATAGGGAGCAGTGTAGGCGGGTGTCGTGCTGTCACTTGCCCTTATTCACACATTTCTCAACGAAACTTAGAAAACTGGAGGGAGTTTTCTCACAATGCACAGACTGACTTATGTTCCAAATTCTTATGCCTTCATTTTAGACTGATCGTAGAACTGATGAGCAGAATCTGGGAGTCACCACCTTACCTTTGAGAATCTACTAATTCCTGTAAGGACATGCAGGTTCCTTCCCCATTGTTTCTCAGGTCATTCCATTCAGGGCCTGGTGGGGAGGATGCAGAAGACAGAGTTGACTTGTGGTACTCCAGGTTCTCACATACCCAGTGTTGATATCATGGTTCTCCAAGGCACAGTGTTCTTGGGAGGCTGTAATGAAGAAGTGATTCTTTTTTTTTTTTAATGTTTATTTATTTTTGAGACAGAGAGAGACAGAGCATGAATGGGGGAGGGTCAGAGAGAGAGGGAGGCACAGAATCCGAAGCAGGCTCCAGGCTCTGAGCTGTCAGCACAGAGCCTTACGCAGGGCTCAAACTCACAGACCGCGAGATCATGACCTGAGCTGAAGTCGGATGCTCAGCTGACTTAGCCACCCAGGCACCCCTGAAGTGATTCTTGAAATAGCTTTGGAGTCACTCCTTTTATGATACCCTTAGTGACATCATTTGCATTTTACAGGTAAAGAAATAGTAACATACTAATTAAGGAACTCTCTTGGGTGAACAGATAAGAAAAGGGACTCTCAGATCCTGAATAGATTTTTTTTTTTTGGTCAGGATTTTAAAAACTAGAAAAAAACACTTAAAAAGATTTGAGGAGGGTGGATTTTTATGGTCTAGAGTTTCTTAATGCTTCTAACTATATATTTGAAATACTATAAACATTTTTTTATAAATAATTTCCTTTTGATCGTGTGCCTGGGTGGCTCATTTGGCTAAGCGTCTGACTCTTGATTTCAGCTCAGGTCATGATCTTGCAGTTTGTGGGTCTGAGCCCTACATGGGTCTCTGTGCTGATGGTGTGGAGCCTGCTTGGGATTCTCCCTCTCTCTCCCTCTCTGCTCCTCCCCCAGAAATAAGTAAATAAACTTAAAACACTTAATAAAAAAATTGTTTCCTTTGGAAATCAACCCAAAATGCAATGGATTATGCAACAGCAAGGCATGATATTGCCCTCAAACCCTAGTTTACTTTGTGCAAAATGAGGAAAAAAGTGTGCGTCATCCTAGATTCTCTCCACCAGCCTGACATGAGAGGACTGGCCTTGGGAGCATTCAGGGGCAAGGTCTCTGGGGAAGATCATGTAGCCCCTCTACTTCTCATGTATAACTTGGCCACTGAGCAGAATTTTGCTCAATCAAAATGCAGGGAAATCAGCTAATCATTGACATCGTGCCAGCTGTGGAGTATATTCACTAAGGAATTCGAGCTGGCAAATAAAGTCCTGCTGCTTATGTCCAGATTTATTTGTCTGAAAAGAATCATTCACACCAAAAAAAAAAAAAAATCCAAAGAGCAAACAACAACAGCAACATCCAAACAGAACAAGAAATATAAAAGCCACCCAATAGTCATTTCCCCTGCTTTTCCTTCAAAAACACCAGTGTTTATTTAATAGGTCCACAGCCGTAGGATGGAAACAAACAGATCAATCACTAGGGTGTTCCATTGTGCCCATCATCCTGATGTCTGTTGATGGGATTTATCTGAGTTTGAAAGTCATCACAGGGGCACAGGTGCAGCTGATGTGGCATGACATTGGTGCTATATAAAGGACTGTGAGTGACAGCATGAAGGTAAAGGAAATTATGCCTGAGCGCTCCAGGCAGCCAGCCCACCTCCCAGCCCTCCTGCCACCCTCTGCCTTACCAGAGTCACCTCTTGGACACGGCAACCATGTCTCATCATTGACTTCAATAGCAGTTGGCACTCTGCTTGCCTCCTGCTCTGTCTGTGGCTAAGACTGAGATGAATGTCTAATAGGCCAATCTTTCTCTGCTGGGATGAGCTCATTTTTATGTTGCTCCCTAGCATAGGGCTGTGCTCATTTCTCAGACAGGATATAAGTTGCCAGGGAAAGAGTCTGCTCATATCCAGAAGACCAAGACTGAGGCTTGAGATTTATGAGCTAAACAAAACTCTCAGTGGAAAGTTAAGGACACTAAAGGAAGAGTGTTTCTTCAGCATTTTAAACCCTGGTTTATGAATGGAGGAGAATATCTACCAATAGGACCCACATCAAAGTATATACTTTATATAGCTTAAATAAATGAAATGCCACAAAAACCTTGAGCTTGTCCAAGTATGCTGGTGGGCTGGTTGGTTGAGTTGAAAGCTACTCCCTGGGGATTTGACTGGGGTCATTGTGAAGAATGGGCACAGTCAGTATGTTTTGGTGATAAGAAAATAGTCGCCATCTTCCCAGGGTCTCAGAATAAAACCTATGGTAGGAGAATCCTAGAATCCTAAATTTATTGCAACTCAGATTTGATCTGGATCAGTATCATTTTTCTCATCTATAAAATGCGCTGGCTTTGATGTATGTAAAAGCTCACTAGGTGAGTTACTAGGTTTCATGCAACCTGGTATAAGGCGGGTTGTGTGTACACAGGCAGTTGGGGTGGGGGTATGAATGGGGTTATGTGCCCTGAGAGGGGAACTAGAAACTTAAGCTCTTGTAAAGCTTGCCCAGCACCTGCCTTCAGGAAGACTTCCCTCAGGGGTCAAAACTCTGATAGTTTTAAAAGTAGCATATGCTTGCCTTCATTTAGTTACTCATTCAGTAATTGATTCTTGCCTTATTTAACTCAGTAATTCAACAGATACTTATATGTGTAAACAGTTTACCAACACTTCTCACTAGGATATGTATGGGGCCCCAGCTTAAGTTCTTTTGGAAGGTTTACCTATCCTGTTCATTCATTTATTCGTTTAATAACATCCTTACCCTCTGGAGCTTGCATTGTCATATACAGCTCTTTAGAAGAACTAAAATTCTTTGCCCAGGATCTCTGGTATGGAGCTGGGATGATTCATGGCTGCTTAGGAGACACCTAAGCTGGATGCTTTTCAAGAGTCAGGCACAAGGTTTGCCTCACAGGGTCCTCCAGAAGGGTGGGTGTCTGCTCTGGAGGAGATGTGCTAGGAAGAAGGGCAGTGAGTCATGACTTTAAAACTTCTCTGTAGATGTTTTGCAGTTCACACATGTGAAGGCGTTAAGCAGGAGGAGCAGAGTCATTGTCTTTGAGTTAGTTTTGCCATTGTTAATTACCTACCCTTATGTTGTCCCCTTCATGTTATCAACCCTAGCTGGCTTCCCTGTTGTTTTCCTGTTATTCTTTGAGCTTCAGCTCACGTATGCCTCTTCCAGGAAACTCCCTGATTATAGCAGATTGATTATATATGGCTCCTCGGAGCATCGCCATCCCTTAGTATATGTCTGCATATTTCATGGAGACTTCATAGCTCATAGAGGACATATTGTCTCTCTCTGTCTAGACTCTGGTCTCCTTGGAGAGCAAACATTAAGTGCTGTCCCTCTTGTTCTATTCTTGAATAGTGGACACATTGTTCCATGGGCACTGCTGACTTGATGATACTTCAGTGGGCAGGTAGGTAGTTGGATCACACTCTGAGGTTACTTCGGGGGGCTTTCTGTACAGGTAAGAACTTAACCCTGTAGCGGCAAGGCCCATCTTCAGCTGTTTCCATTCTATACATTTCTTGTTAGTGGTGCCCTGAGGGCTCCTGCTGTGTCTCCTCAGATTTTCCTGTTGGAACTTTGCATATGTCAGTTTGCCTGCAGACACTGCTCTGCTATGATGTCACAATTGCAACTTGATGAGACCAATTTTCCTAAATGAAACAATCCTGGTGATTAGCTCTAGCTCCCTTCTGCCAGCCAGTACAGCTGGGATGGGCTGCAGCGTCTACACACACACAGATGCATGCACACACACAGCCTGGGGGGCCGGTTTCCTGGGTGCTCTAGGACCCACCAGAGCTCCCTCTGTAAGCCCCCCCTCCCTTCCCAAGGTAACAGCAGTGTCCCAGATACATGCATAACAGGTTTCCAATTTATTTCTTTTCAACAGCCTGTGGCAAACATGTCTTCCCCCTTTTCTCCTTTTATTGCTTGCCTTTACTTTATCTGCTAAATCCCTGCTTGTGGGTCTCCAGCTGCCTTTATAGCACCTGGCCTTGTTAATATCTCTGTGTTGTTGCAGTTGCTGCCCTTGGGGTCTTAATGAGGAGCAGGTGGATATTATCAGGTCACTTTCAGGAAAGAGGATAGGAAGGGAACCTATTACCAACCAACACATTATATAGGTTATCTCATTTAGACCATCCTTGTGCAGTGAATACTATTTCTCTGACTTTATGATGAGAAAAACTATCCCCAGGAAAGTCCCCGGGTATCATTCTTTGGAAATTCCCTCTAAGAGTCAGTCTCTCTTCTGTTCAGGTTCTTAACAATGGAGTCCTAGGATCTAATATCGAGTAAAGATCACATTCCTTAGCCTAGTATTCAGAATTCCTTACCATCTGGCCGTCATCTACATTTTCTGTCCCCTTGCTCACTACTTAATATTCAATCATAATCAAATTGAGTTTTTTACTCTTCTGCATAAGTACCTGACTCTTCCCACCTCCATACCTTTGCTCCTGTCATTCTCCCCTTTACAATGCCTTCTTCAAACCATTTTCCCTGCATATACAGATGTTTAAGTTTTAAGAAGCAGCTCAAAAATCACAGGCTCCACATGGACCCACCTGGCTTGCTCAGTTGGAAGTGACTGTTCCCCACTCCCCCAACCATGGAGCCTAACCTGGATCACCCTGTAGTAGTAATCCTCCTTATCATCAGCCCATTTGAAGCCATGAAAGTGAAGAACTACCTCTGGTTTTAATTTATCGTCTCACAATATGACCAGGGCAGTGCCTTTCTTAGAGTTGACAAAACAAAATAAAACAAGATAGTTGTTGAATTAATGATTTGGGGAAAGTGACTTTATCTTCTAACTACCATCTATCTCCATCTGTGGTTAATAACTAGTACTGATTAAGATGCTTCTGAAAACTCACAAACATCACTACCAAAGGATTAGCATCTGAAAATTTTGCTTCATGAGGCTATTTCTTTCATACTTCCCCAAATAGTTTATCTTTAGTAACTATCTTTGTATTTGGTTAAATGGCCATGGGTCTCCTTCAATGTAAACCTGAAATTTCACAATAATAAAAAATTCTTCCCCTCAGAATAGGACATATGCAAATCAGGTGCAAAGTAGGCTAATCCCTTTATCCATGGACAATTGGTTATGCAAAAATGTACACATGAAATATGAATTGTGCTTACCGCAGAAGTTATTTAGTGGTAACTTACCTCTCTTGACCTGCATGTAACTATTCATTTAATTAACAAACATGTGTAGTCCTATATGTTTCCTAAATTTCAGACCTGTGGATTTAGTTATCAACTTAACAACTCTATGTGGATGACTCATAGCCATCTGGAGCCCAGGAAACCTAAAATTCAATTTATAACCCATACACCTGTCCTGCCAACCAAGCCCAGTCACATAGGACCTGTTCTGTCTGCTCTATCTAGATCAGATAGCAGTGCCCACCCATCTCCTTCAAAAATCTGGTAATTAACCTCTATTTTTCCTCTTCCTTATTTTTTCTCATTCTGGCCCAACCAGTCAATTATTCAGTACTGTTGATTATCTTGCAGAGGTATCTGTAATGTATTGTTACCTCCACTGCTACTGAGTGTACCATTTTTGAATAAAACAACAAAACCAAAATGGCCAATTGGCCAATAACTTTACAATAAACTTAAGGTATTAAGCATCTATGATGTCCTGACAACATACCAGGTTCTTTATAGATGTTATCTCATTTAACACTCCCAGGAAGCCCTTGAAGGAAGGCATTTCAAACAAATTTCTTCTTAAAAGAGGGGATTAAGACTTAGAAAGTTGGGCTGCCTAACGGTTCACAACGGGTATGTGGTAAAAATGGGATTTAAAGTGAGTCTCTGAGACTCTGAAGTCTAATCTCCTTTGCTGTGCTATATTGCCTCTCACTGAAGAAAATGATAGTTTTGATTAAAAACATTCATCAGTTTGTTCAGCAAGTCCATTGAGCATGCATATGTTCTGGGCTTTGTTTTAGGCTGATGACAAGGTGATATTTTCAATCCTGGAGGGACTCCCGGGGCCACCAGTGCTGGCCAGGTTGTGCTGCTGTAATAGACATCTGGAACTTCTTAGTCACTTTGAGAACACCTGTTGTACTGCTCACTCACACCACTTACCTGCTGATGGGTGGCTGAGGCTCTGCTCTGTGTCCTTCCCTTCCTCACCCCAGGGCCCAGGATGATGAAGCAGCTACTTTCTAGATCATTGCTGGTTAACTTGATAGTGGGAAAATAGAGTTTGGTGAAGCAAGTGCTACTCTTGAAGCTTCCAACCACGAGTATTGTCATCTGGTTTGAAGCACACACTTCACTGGCCAAAGAGAGCCACAGGCAATAAAGCAGGAAGGTATAGGGAAGGCAGTAAATATTGTTGAATAGGAACACAGTTTACTACAAGTAGCAAACACATAAATCTATAAAGGCAGTCATACACATACTACTGGGAAAGGAAGCTTTAGTCTCCTTTCCCTTCATCAGAAATATCCCGAGAAAGGAAAAGTTGCTAAAATGCCTGATCATTGTTCCAGGCACCTAATCCTGCTGCCAGACCAGGATAGATCCTGTCCTTAAGAAAAATCTAGCTTGTATCGCTCTCACTATATTCTGCCATATTCGATAGAAGTTGCAAACTGAAGTGGCAACTTCTTTGGTGCCCAACCATCCCTTTTTCTCCTTAGTCTGGTCTTTATATGGCTGCTAAGATGATGCTAAGAGGCCCAAGTTTAGACTTCACAAAAGTGGGAGGGAGGAACTAGGAGGCTTGAACCAAACCCACGTCTCTAACCCACTTTTGAGGAGAGCTCAGCGCTGGACAGCGAACTCTGAATTCAGCCCTGGGACACTCTCTGAGCTAACAGCAGAATAGTACTTTGTTACCCATACGGCTACAGTTCCTTCAGACTCTCTCTGCCTGGGTTACCATTGGACAGAAGCCCTGATTAGTAGGATTCATTTTTTTTTCTTTTTTGGACCCTTGCCTTAATACCATCAAATTCCCATCTGTATTCATAAAATATGCTGATGGAAGCATATACACATTTTATGGATCACAGAGGAAACCAAAATAAACAGTATATTCTACAGGTGTGTAAGGAAACGAAGGTTGAATTCCTTCGGTCCTGCAGAGTGGGAGGAAGGAGCAGGGCAGAAAGAGCAGCAAACATACAAGAATGAAGAAAGAGTCTAGTATCGTAGGTGAATAACATGTGAATATAGTGGATTCATAGCAAAGGTTTTTTGGTGGGATTTGTCAAAAACAGAAGCTGGGAAAGCCAGATTATTAAAGGTGCTAAATGATAAAAATCTTAAGCATCTTCATTTTTCATTTCAGAACCTCTAGTAGTCATTATGTTATCTAGGACAGAATATTCAGGGAATGAATTAATTAATGGAAGAATAACAAGTATAACATGTAGAGGTTATTTACTATATGGAGGCATCAGATCAATATATCTCTATAAGAACTGAATATAATAAATTACTATTGTTATTCCCTTAGTAAAGATGGGAACCCTGAGGCTTATCAATATTAAGAGTGTGATGTATAATGCATCTATTAAGAAGCCTTTGGCTGCAAGTAAAGGTATGCTTGTGAGATAATAAAAAATACATGTATTGGTCTCTGCTCCAGTTCCTGGGACAGAGCTCCCCCAACCCTGGTAACTTCTTAAGTAATAACAGCACTAGGGGCATCTCTTGTGTTAATATTTGGTCTTTGATCTTGGATCCTGACACAGAGTTTCTAAATTCCTTGGGATTTCTGGCATGATAGCAGTGTCTTTTGTTCTAATGAGGTGACTCTTAGTGGGCTCCTGGATGGGGGCTGCTCACCAGAAAAAAACCAAGCCATGATTAAAAGCTTGGACTTTTCAGCCCTCCCTGCCTTTGTCCAGAGAAGGGAGAGGGGCTGGAAATAGACTTAATAATTAATCATACCTACATGAGGAATCCTCCATAAAATCCCAATAGAAATTTGGAGAGCTTCCAGGTTGAAATGTTTTTGTCATTTCCATGAGCCACTGTAGCAAATCAGTCAAACCTAAAGAGGGGTCACTGTAACTTCTGACCACAGCCAGGTGGCCAGAAGCAAGCGGATAACCAGGGCTTGAACAGATATCTGAAGGGGGGAGTCAATCTTGTGGGACTGGGTCCTTAACCTATGGGATCATCGTGTCAGAGTTGAGTTGATGCATTTGTCTAAAAATGTTTTAAATAATGATAAACACAGAAATGCTTATTATTTCTTATGAAAAGAATTATGGTAGTAATTCCTTCTAGGGTTACATTTTTTAGCTCCCAGGCCCTTTGTACTCTTCCATTCTTGGCTCTTGCATTTTTTCCCCATGGTTACAAAATGATTGCCACAGTTCCAGACATCACATGAAGCATGATAACATCAGCTGACAAAGAGTCTCTGCATGTCCTTATTAGGAAGGAAATCGTTCTTAACCATCTTTAGAAAAATATCTCTTTAGGCTTTTTGGTGTGGCCACGAGGGCATGATCTATCTGTAGATAGCAAAGAGGAGAGCGCTACATTGCTCTGTTTATGGTGTTAGGTAAAATATGGGGTTGGAGTAAACAGAGAAGTGAGAGAGACAGAGAGAAAAGAGATTAAAACAAACAAACAAAAGGACAGCAAGTTGAGTGACGTTACAGGGGAATTGGGACGCTGAAGAAAGTTTTTGAGAATTAAAAAACATTTTTTTTTTTAGTTTTAAAACTTAACATCTTTATATTCCTGTGGTATATGTTCCCTCCATTTTCCTGATTCGTCTCTGCAGACTGAGCATATATAAATTCCACCTGTTTGTTTTGGAGAGAATGTCAAGGAAAGGGAATGTATTCCCTGATCTCAGTTCGTATAAAGCTGTGAATTTAGATTAATGCTGGAAAGATTTAGGGTTCACTCATTACATGAACTTGAAGATTATGCACAGAGAATCATCAGAAATCTTGAGGAAGATGCTGGAATTTCCACAGGCTACGAGATAGAGTCTTGGGATGATTTTATTTAATTTTCAGAAGACAGGGAGGCTTCAGATGGCATGTGGGTCATGTACAAAATGTTGCATTAAGTATTCCTAAATGTCAGTCTTTGCCCATATTTCTGATAATTCCCTGTCTATAATTTCCCATAAGAGCAATTACTGGTCCAGAGGTTGTGGACATATATAAAATGCTTGAAATGCATTGCCATTTGCTGTGACAGGGCTCTCTTCCCCATACCTTTGCCAACACTGGAAGGTATTGTGATGTTTCAGAATCTTTGAAGGTTTTAAGTGCCTGGGTACTGACCCTGAGAAAATGTCCATGTTTTCTTCTGGAAATCCTTGCCCACCTGCAGCCTCAACCAGTATCCATTGGTCTGTTTTTGTTTTTGTTTTTGTTTTTGTTGTTTTTGTTTTTTATTGTATCCCCTATCTAGAAGCAGCAGAAAATGTGCAAGAAGGAGGAAGGAAGGAGCGTGGGACAAATGAGGGACCCAGGATATTTCATGTCTATGAAAGGTGAAAATAGCAAATGGCATAGTCTTTAAGGAAATTAGCCCCTTTCCTGAAAAATTCAAGTTCTGAGAAGGATCTTTAAGGCTGAGATATCTCAGCCCCAAACTTGAGGTTAGGTGCTGTCTCCCAAGGATATTCTAACTTCCTCTCTATTCCCCAGCCCCCACCCCCTCTAGTACCAGCACGCACACATACTCCAGGCCGAGCCACTTTCTGACATTGCAAAGCTGTCGCTTTGTCCTGAAAATGCAGATTGCATGATAAGATGTCATCAAAACTCATTACTCCTGAGTAGCTTTGAAGGTAGGACAAGGGGTTGAGTGGAGCACTCCTTTTACACCGACTAGCCCTTTTCCTTTTTAGAAGGAATTCATCTTTTGCCTTTGGCCACCTGGGTTAGAGACGGATCTACTCCTAGGAAACAGAACCCAGCCCAGCACTAGTGGCCTGGGCTGTATTTTGGCTCCAGGGGAGAAATCTAATGAGGGATAACACTGGGAAGAATGAACTGATCATGTGGTATTTTATGTCTTCTACATCTGCTGCTGTCTGAGTGCCGTGTGCATGTGGGGGACAGAGCAGGGCTTGAGAAATGCTGCTGGGCACCAGATAACTAGAGGTCCTCCTGCAGGGAATTTCCATGTTCCCATGAGTCTGTTTCCAGAGGACATCTACCAAACTTCAAAATCCAGTTTGCCTAAATTCATTTAAGTATATATGCTGGTGAGGTTTGGGAGTGATTAATCTTAGGATATGTCGCTTCTGATATGTCATCCTGGTTGTAATCACCATCGTCTTCATTTCTCTTAGAATCATAGAAGCCCAGAGTACATTTACAAACAACTGGTGCTTCTGTTCCTCAGTTCACAAATGTGAAGTACCTTGTGGGCAGGTAACTTTCTGCCATCCACCTATGGGATCCTAGCGTTCTTACAAGGCACAGGAAGGTACTCTGCATGTTTTTACTGGACCAATGAGGCAATATGTGCACAGGTGACTAGTGTAGTACTGTTATTCAGGAAAGGTGCCTCTTCTGCTGCATTTAATTTTAATCGCTTTCCTTTCTAACTCCAGTCCCCCTTCCTCCTCCCTAAATACACTCTCTCCAGTGTATTTAGTGTATGTCCTCCCAATTCAACTTCCACGTTAATTTATATAAGCTGTGTAGCTTAAAAAAATCTTTTATTATGTATATTTAATTCATATAAATAACATTGATTAAGTCCCTTTCTTTTTACTTATTACTCCCATGTTATTCTATGCAAAACTAGTTGACAATTTCTGGCTGTTGCAGACAGAGTATTTCACCGTGGGCTTATACCACGTTTCATGTATCTATGCTCTGGTCATGGGCATCTAGGTTGCCTCCAACTTCCTGCTGCCACAAATAATGTGGCCATCCTCATAAATGTCTGTGAGAGGGTTACTCTGGGGTGTCCACTCAAGGATGGCATGACTGGGGCCCATGGTTTATGTGTATGTTTAATTTCACTAAGTTTTGTCCGGATGCTCTCCAGAAAGCCACCAGCAGTGCATGGATATTTCTATTTGCAACATTTGGTTTTTCCTACTTATCAGGTTTTGTTTTGCAAAGTGATACTCACTGATAACTACTGGGTATGAGCATCTATTATTAGTCTTTGGATCCCCTCTGAGTTGCCTATTCTTATCCTTTGTGTATATTGTATTGGGTTTATTATCTTTTCTAGATGATTTATAGAAATTCTTCATACATCTAAACAGTAATTCCTTATTAATATCTTCTTCCAGGCTTTTCTTATTATTGGCTCTGCACAGAGTGACATTTGAGGTACAGGAATCTTTTTCTGTTTAGCTTTCCCCTCATGGTTTATGTATTTTGAGTTTTGTTTAACAAAGCCTTTCTCACTATAAGGTAAATACCTGTCCAATCTTACGTAAATATATGTTCTACTACATTTTCTCTGTTAACTTAATACTATTGCCATTCACAATGTTTTTTTAATCCACGTATATGTCTGAACTTGGTATATGACAGACATATCATCACAAACCAGTGGAAGAATGAATAGATCATTTAGTAAAGCTTTGAAAAAAAAAATCAGCTCATTGTTATAAGAAAATAAAGTCCAAGTAGATTTAAGAACTCTTTTCCTTTTGGTGTGTATTCTATCTTTTGCTATTGGTTGGTCCATTTGTTGTCTTTTTTTTATGGTGTATATTGTCTTCAGATACCTCACTTTTCTCTATGAGCTTGTCTTTAATACCCTTGGGACCACCAGCTGTCTTGACTAGTATGGAGGAGCAAACCTTAGGTCCTAGATTTTTCCTCTTCGTGAGTTTAGGAAGATGTGGAGGCTCTGGTGTTGATATTTATGTTTAATCATCCCTTGTACTCTTTCCCAGAGAATTTCCCCATGCTCTCTACTGTAGGGCATTCCCCACCCCGGGCCGGCTCTGGTACGCTAACTGGGGAGATAGAAACAACTGCACTCTTATATTAAGCCTTGTGTTAAAACAAGCCCAAAAATGATATGCTGGGGCCATCCTGGGACTCAGAGTGGTAAATCAGATATTTCCTAAGTGAGTCCTGGCTTGCCCCTTGTTAGGCCACTGCCCAAACTCAACTACCAATCTTCTGTCTCCCCAGAAACTTCACACACACTTTAATTTTTGAGTACCCCCCTCTTCTGGTGTCTTCAGAGCTGGTTGGGGAGGGTGCCAGCAGTCTGTATTTGTTGGCCGTGCTGTGAAGAACTGAAAGCCTGTCAGCAGCTGTCTCACTGGGCATCTGGTATTGGAGATTTGTGCATGTAAAGCATAACTGCACAATGCTTTATGAGCTTTTACTACATTTGTTTTCTTCAGATTATATTTGTCATCTTTTAAGTTAAAAAAACCCTTTCAATATTTAGTCCTACTTGTTGGACACATAATTATAACAACAGGTTTTTTGAGAGTAATAATGTTAACTGACGAGTAATCTCCATGAAATTCTGTGTACTCATAATTAATCATTAATTTGGTCATCCAGCATCTTTGTAAGAGCAGTAGGTTCTCTGTCTTATTTTACAAATGCAGAAACCAGGGTAAAGCTGCAAGGCATGTACTCAAAGCCATAATAGGTATTGGTGTCACCTGAGACAAAATTGTGGCAGTCTCGGTTAAAAGCTTTGTATTTCCATAACATGCCACGGGCTCTCCGGGCTAAGTCCTGCAGCCATCCTGGCTCTATTTCTCAGGCTTATGGAAGCTGTATTCCACATTTAGCTTCAGTAGGAAGGAGAAACCCATTGCCCATATCATCCCCACTTAAGATATGTGGGGAAAGAGTCTAGGAATGAAAACCCAGAAATGTGGCTTCTAGCCTTGGTCACATGACCACTTGGATGCATAACTTTGGGCTTGTTTTTTAATCTTCCTTGCTCTTACATCTTGCATTTCCAATTTGTGAATGAGGAAGCTGACATGATACATCTCCCTTGTCACTCAGCTCTAAAGAGGTTTTTTTTTTTAATGTATTATTTTGAGAGAGAGAGACAGAGCGCGCTCATGCCAAGAGGGGGGTAGGAACAGAGAGAAAGGGGGAGAAAGAGAGAATCCCAAGCAGTTTCTGCACTATTGGTGTGGAGCTTGATGTGGGGCTTGGATTCAGGACCATGAGATCATGACCTGAACAGAAGTTGAACGCTTAACCACTGAGCCACCCAGGTGCCTCAGAATTTAGGGTTTTTGATTGGGAGTGGGGTTCAAGCAGTTCCTGTCTTTCATCCAGAAGAAATGAGTTTACTTCCCCTCCAGATGAGGAAATGTCAGTATTTAAGGCTGAGATTCCTTTTGCAGTTGTGGGAGTCTAACATGCATTAGGAGCAGACATCTTTTCTAGCATATTCCTAGATTTCTCCAAGTGTTTCCTTTCTTTAGCAAATCTGCCCCAATTGCTTTGCGTCTCTTCTTTCCTGCCTTCACCCTTCTAGTAACCCTATGGTTTCCAGAAGCTGCTTTTGCAAATGTGCAGCCTGGCACAGGGCCATGCCCACAGAAGCTGCTCATGAAATATCGGGTTGCGATGTGCTCATCGATCCCATTTTTTGCAGCTTTAATCTATGATTATCAACTCTATCAACACCTGGGCCAGCTTTCATCCTTAAAATCCAGGCAGATGTTAACCTTTTAAAGGCCCCCAGTTGTGGAATGAGCTCGAATGGAGTGGGAGGAGACCAGATGATATCCAACACTGGATGGAAGGATGAGAAGGGCAGCAGAAGTGAGCAGAAAGTCTGCCCTGGGCAGAGAGCCTCTGATGTCGGTGACCAGCAGGGAATAAGTGGAGATCTCAGTATCCCAGCTTTTTGGGTTATGGCAGAGCCCCTGCGGGGGCCCACGTGACTGTTCCCTATCTGGAGGCAGCAGAGAGGTAAAGGAGATCTTTAAAACTGCACAGCAGACAGCCACTCCATAGGAATATCCATTTTGACAAAATAAACCATGGATGGGTCCGAAGAACTCAGGCAGCAGGGCTGGTGGCCTCCTCCCCGGTTGCATGCTTGAAGACTTTTTCTCCCAGTAATGAGAGCGCCGAATGAGCAGGCCTTTCCCCCACAGTGCTGGCAGCAGGACGACTTGTGCCCGGGATGGATTTTTCTTCATTGATTCTAATCTTCTTCCTGACTGTCTGTCTTGGCTGCTTTGACATATTGAACACTGAATAGTCCCTGAGTAATTCTTGAACATTTGGGGATCGTTTTTATTTTTACAAGACAGTAGAATCCAATGGAGTGATTTATACATGTACTGGAAGAAAATGAAGAAAAAAATAACAAAGTGGTTTCATTCTGGGAATAAACACAGACTCAATGGCGATTAAAAAACCACGCCAAACAAAAGGTTCGCACCCAATTTTCGATAATTTCATAATTTTGGAAAGATGCACAGAATCATGTAGAGATGAACAGTAACGGATAAAGGGCTTTCACAGCTGTGGCTTCAGCCATGATTGATGAGAAAATGCTACTGGAGGGAGAAAAGGAAAATGAATATTTATTAATGGAATAAAGTGTCGGGGGCTTAAAATCTAAGGAGATCCATCATTTCATATTCAAGGTTGGATGCATTCAAAACAGAAGGTTCAATACCATGGCCCTGTAGCTGAGCCATGGACCAGAAAAATTCACAGGCGCCACCATCATTTGGACCATGGGGGACTCTCTGGAGATGTTATTCCCACTTCAGCCCCTATTAACGTCATCCTAACAGGGCAGCATTACATGAGTTATCACTTCAACGATACTAGGACAATTGCCTTCACATTTTAGAACACCCAGAGCTATGTGGTCTGGTCGTTCACCCAGAAATTAATATATCATGTGTGCATACTTTCTCTGTATATGGTAGTTACGGTCTCTGTGCTGACAGTTTGGAAATTATTAGTAAGATTTTTTTTTTCTACCATGACTTCATCAGTTCTCCCTGGCACCTTATAATGGCAATATTTAACCAATTAATAGCACTTCTTCACATCTCCTTGCATATATCTTCTCCCCATAGAACCCCTAACCTGCAATGGCTCTGTTTAGGTTGGTCAATTAGTTAACACTCAAAAAAAGGCTGTTTCCTTTTGGCGAGATGTTACTCACCTGACCTTAACATCTTAAAAAAAAAATTAAAATAGGAAATCCAAGGAAGCACTGTGGATCTCTTTTGTGATGGTATTATTTCTCCATGTAAGCACCTTGTTCAGACAATTAACAATAGTGATACTGTAGCTTGTTTTGACGGGGGAGGAGAAATTAACTGATGGCATTTTGCTGCCTTAATTTAACTTAAGGTGTTGAAGTTGTACTGGAAGTTTCAGTGTGTAGATTTCAGGTAGTGGGTATCCCCCAAATACATCACCCCTACTCACATAACCATATGCACAAAATGTAGCTCCCCAGGTTTCATTGGGATCTATATTACTTCATTATAGAATATGGCAGTGGTGGCTTATTTGTCCAATAAATCCACCTACACGAAGCTTTTGAAATCACTGTCCTGATAAACAGTCTGAGTCTTTACACTGTCACACTCATGTTATTTCTAGATGTTACTTCTAGGTGGCAAGACTTGGACTCCAAGAGCTGGCTATTACTGGTTGGTTGTGTGTGTTATGCTGGAAGAAAAGTTGCTATTCCATGAGACAGTGTTTTTCAATTTATTTTAAACCTTTGATTGTATCAAATCCTTATCAGTAGATTTGAATGAGTTATCTCTGTTGGCCATCTTTGGGAGAAGGCCAAGAGAGTATGAATTGTATTATTATTTCTTTTAGATCATGTATACTTCCCACCTCTCAAGACAGAGAAGTTTAGTCCCTAGGAAAGGGCTAGACTGAAAGTAGGTCCCCAACAAATATTTAACGGGTTAACTAATTAGTACAGTTCGTTATTTGGACAAAAAGCAATATTGGAGTTTTAATCTGTCTGGAAAAAAAGATTCACATCCACTGATAATTATGCAGCAATGGCCAGAAGCTATGTATTCAGGGAGGCTGAAAATCTCACAGGATATAGTTGAAAAAAAAATGTTCTCTTCAGAGAGTTGTTTTGAGTGACTACAAATAGGATATTGGGCAAGTGAGCAACAATGTTGAGAGATGAAGCTACAAAAGAGTAGTTAGGGACAAGACCCAGAATATGGTGGTAGTTTCTGGCCAGAGACTTTCAATTGTGTCCTAAAAGCAATGAAGCATTAAGGATGTATGAGACCAAATGAAATAGACAATGCCTGATCAGATTTGCATTTTAGAAGTATAACTAATAATAGATGGAATGGAAGGTGGCAACAGTGGAGGAAGGAAAAATGATAGAAGACTATTTATGTAAGCTAAGACAGCAACCATATCGTTATGGACTTAGTTGTGTCTCTTCAAATTTCTTATGTTGAGGCCCTACTCCAAGTACCTCAGAATGTGTATTTGGAGATATGGTCTTTAAATAAGTACTTAAGTTAAATGAGGCTGTTAGGATAAGTTCCAATTCAATCTGCCTGATGTCTTTATAAGAAGAAGAGGTTAGGACCCAAGAGATGCACCAGGCATGGGCATGCCCAGAGGACACAATGAGAAGGTGGCCATCAAGAGAAACCAAATCTGCTGATACCTTGATCTTGGATTTCCAGCCTCCAAAATTGTGAGGAAATAAACTTCTGTTGTTTAAGCCACCTATTCTGTGGTATTTTGTCATGGCAGCTATATTAGTCAGAGTTCTCCATTGAAACAGAACTGACAGGATATGTCTGTCAGTCTGTTTGTTTATATCTATCTACTTATTAAACTTATTTAAGGAATTGATTCATATAATTATGGAGGCCAAGACGTTCTTAACCCAGCAGAGCCAATGGTGTAATTCCAGTTTAAATCCAAGGGCTTAAGAACCAGGAGAGCAGATGGTACAATTTCTAGTCCAAGGCCAGTAGGCTTGAGAACCAAGAAGAGCTGGTGTTTCATTTCAAGTTCAAAGGCAGGGAAAAACTGATGTCTCACCTCAATCAGTTAGGCTGGAGGATTTCCATTGTATTTGGGAAAAGGTCGCCCTTTCTGTTCTATTTAGGCCTTGAACTGATTGGGTTAGGGCCACTCATACTGGGGAAGACAATCCACTTTACTTGGTTTACCGATTCAAATGTTAGCCTCCTCCAAAAACATGCTCAGGGACGCACCCAGAATAGTCCTTGACCAAATATCTGGGCACCCCATGACACCGTCAAGTTGACACATAAAATTAAACATCACAGCAGCCCAGCAAACTAATACATGTAGCAGTAGCCAAGAGAATACGCCAGGAGAGATGGAGCTGAGAAATAGTCTAAGTGAAATCATAAGGTCTTGGTGACTGATCAGATGTGAGGAGTAAGGGAGGGTGATGAGTCAGTAATGTCTTCAGTGTTCCTATCCCAGATGATGGAGTGGGAGATGTGCAGAGGGAACACAAAGCAGCACACCTACACACACCAACCTCTATTAGAAACACATAAAATTAAGGGAAAAATTGAACTTTAATCACGTATCCAGAGTTCAGCATTTTTCCTATTAGGAAAACTCCTAATGGGAGTTCACCTTTTTTTGCTATTAGGAGCAAAGCTATTTAACTATAAGTAAGAATCCATGCAAATTAATAATAAAGGTAAAGATGGGAAAATCATAGGAGAGAGACTGTGAGATCTTTAGTCAGAACCTTTAAACTCATTTTGCATAGTTATCTTTTGTTGTTGTTGTTGTTGTGTATTTCACCCTAAGCCCACATCTGATGGGAAACACTACATTCATGAGAAGTGTGTGAAAGTATATATATCTGTGTGTTGCATACAGGAGAGAATTCTAGTCAGGTGGATTAACCATATGTGGAAATGACTGCCAAAACCCAGTTCTGAGAGACGGGCACAAATCTATAGGAAGTAGTACATGAGCATACTGGCACAAAAATTTGAGGCCGTTTTGACCAGGAACAAGTAGACACACACACTCAGTGGTCCTGAGGTCACTGGTGACTGAGTCATCAGTAAAAGGTTATATGTGACCATCAGATCTATTACCTAATTAGTCAAAGAAATAATTAGTAGGTTTTATAAATAAAACAGAAATGAGTTTTTCAGTAAAACTAAAATGTGATGTTACAGCCATTGGCAGGGGAGTGAAAACGTTGGTGGAAGTTCCCTCATGATTGGGCAAAAGGGCCAGAGTGGGGGCAGTGGGTTAGGGAAGAAACTTCCATACGTGGCTCATCCTGGGTCCCAGGCTTCCTTCTGCTGTACTTGCCACATTACTCATCTGCAGGATGTCTGTCCTGAATGATGCTGCCGCAAATCCCCAGCTCCACCTCCATGGTCCTTTGACTGGTGGAGGGACTTGATGAGCTTCAACAAACAGAAAAGTATGGGAGAAATAAAACACATCTTGTCCTAAGAGGCTTTGCCTTTCCTTGTTATTTCAAAAGCTGCAGCTTCACATTTAGTCCAGTTGTTCTTCCGGCGATCTCTTGGGTGAAATGAATTGGTTGGCAAAAGGGTGGACACCTGTTTGTGGAGAGATTGATGACTTAGTGTCCAGAGGCCATTGACATTCTGCTGTGCAAGGGACTGCTCCCTCTTTAGTCTTTAATCTGTTAGTACAATTTCAAGTGAAAACTCACAAACAATTGCATTACAAGCATTTTTTTTTTCTTTTTTTGTAGAACTCACATGTGATACAGGGAGGCCGGTTCTACATAAGCTTCTGACTCAGTCTTTTATAAAATAAAAATAAATTTATCCTTGATTGAAGGCCTGTGTGGGGAGAAGGAGGGAGCAGGGAGGGAGGGAAGGGGAGTGGTGAGCAGATGTAAATTCAGGGTGAGTCATTTTTCCAGTTACTAGAAAAGGTACTAGCAATATTTGTTAGAATTGTCTCATTATCATATGTACATAGGTACATACAGCAAAGTATTTACCATGTGAGTGAGCTTGGGAACAGATCCTGCCCTGGTTGAAACTTTATATGACTGCTCTGTTGACCTTGACTGCAGAGCTGTGAGACGGAAGATGTGGCTAAGCCACATGTGGACTCCTGACCCATAGATGCTATGAGATAATAGATGTGTGTTGTTTCAGGCTGCTGAGTTATGGGGTAATTTGTTACACAGCCATAGATAACAAATACACCACCTGAGATTTTGGGTAAGTGTAACGTAAGTGAGGGCTAAGTTAATTACAGCAAAGAAATTTCTGTTAATACAAGGCATATTCACCTTCAGGCTATCCTCCTCCACCTCCCAACTCTACCGTTTTTCTACCCAGGAGTGCACGTGGCTCACTTAGGTTGGTATGCAGAATCTGTTTACTTAGGATGAGGAGGCAAAGTGATGGTCAAAGTTTTTGTCTTCAGGGATTCCTTTGGTTATATGTTAATCTTAAACTTTGTTTGTTTGGGTAAGAAATTAGGCCTAATCATCGCTGCAAATGGTACCCAAAGCTGATAATGAATCAGTTAAGCCATACTTACTAGCCCATTTAGAGACACCAGGTCAAATAAACCATTAATATGAATGAGCCCTGCAATGATAGAAAAATACAAGTTAAATCATGACAGCTCCTGCTTAAAGAACTTCCTTTTTTTTTTTTTTTCCTGTTCACACATCAAAATATGATAAATACTTCTTGGCACTTTTCCTGCTTGGGGCTTAAGATGGTCAGTGATCCTGAGGCTGTGGTAATAGTCACACTGTTTATTTATTACTCTTTAGACTCGGACAGCAGTCCCAGGCCTCAGAGCTCTGGAAAAATGAATATGGACATCTGGCCAGAAAATGACTCTCATGCCACCACAAAGCTGCCTGGCTCTGGCATCTGCTTTTTTTTTTTTTTTTTTTTTTTTTGCTTTTGAGTGTATATAATATTCTTTTTCCTTCTGGGGAGTGAGAAGACTGACATCCTACTCTCTCTAGGAAACTTAGTCTAGAACTGTGCTGTCCAGTAGAAGTATAATGTAAGCCACAAATGCTATCCCCATATGGAATCTTAAATTTTCTAGCAGCCATATTAAAAAAGTAAGAAGAAGCAGTTGAAATTAATATATATTTTATTTAACCCAACATATCTAATATTTTATCACTGCAGCCTGCAATCAATGTAAAAAATCATTAATGAGATAGTTTACATTCATCTTTCCACACTAAATCTTCAAAATCTGCTGTGGATTTCTATTGCAATGATAGCACATCTTAACTCATGCAACACACATTTCAGGTGCTCCATAACCACATGTGGCTGGTGGCCTCTGTACTGGACCAGCCAGGTCTAGAATGTATGCAAAGGCCCTGCCTCCTGGGCTGCTTAGAGCCCACCTGCATGACATTCTGTGGTGTCCTAGGGAACTGCCCTGTTCTTTCTTCCCCATAGCATTCTTGCTCTGTGCCCTCTTCCTCTGTCTTTGAAAGCTCTTTGAAAGTTTTGACTTTCTCACGTTGCATAATTTGGCTACACCTGGGAATGATAATTCAACATTAGGTTCTTGGGGTGTTCCTCTAAAGCTCTCTTTTGAAACAGGAAACATAATAGGATGTACAGTGTGGCAACATTCAAACTGTTCGTCAATTATCCATTACATCTGCCATCTCCCTTCTGCCAATCAAGGTAACTATGTTATTACCAAAAAAAAAAAAAAAAAATCTTATTTTAATTATAATCCAATCAGAAGATGCATCCATTATGTAGAGTGCTTTGGCATGTTCTAAAGATTTAATTTTTACCTAGATAGCAGAGCAAATGCTGCAGAGAGGAAAGAATTTGTTCATGTCTTCATGAATTCAGTCATTAAAAAAATACATACAGAGTACACGCTATGGGGAGGCATTGTGTTTGGTGGGGAGACACATGTTATAGACTGAATCCTCAGCTCTCATGAAACTCACAGCCCGAAAGGGACCTGAAAAGATGTCCAGCATGGCTGTGTGTCACTAGGAAGGCTCTGACTTGGGGGCACTGGGGAGACATTTTGGAGAAGGTGAAATTGCACTAAGTATGGAAGGCGTGGGTAGGATTTTGATGTGTCACCGTGGATGAGAAGGGAGAGGCAGGGAGATTATTTCCAACAGAGACTGGCATGCTTCTGTGATGCAGGCAGGTAAAATCACATTGAAAATATGTGCAAGGATACATCTTTTTCACAGGTGAAGCATAGAAGGGGTTCAAGGACCCTGTCCTCAGTGATTGTGCACAATTAGGTCATGCCGGATTGTGGTGGGATTTTAGTGCTGGCTCAGAGACTGGGTCTCATTTCTGGGCTGTGTGGAGCCATGGAAGATTCTAAACAGAGCTGTAAGAGGATCATAGCTATGCTTTGGGGATGGACCTGACGTGAGTGTGAATTTGTGCACTGAAATCTGAGGGAAAGTGGGGGGTAGGGTTCTGAACACTGTCTCTCATGGGAACAAAAAATATTAAAGTAATGGGTTTATGCATTTTTTGACCTTTAAAAAATGGTATTTTCTGCAAACTTCCTCCTCCCCACCTTACCCTTGTTAAATATTTCATCTCAACTGGAAAATACCCACAACAATGATTTTTTTTATGGTTTTAGCCTTTCAGTAATAAACCAAAACAAACAGTGGGGAGCTTAAAAGGCCTTTAAGCTGAGAAAGATAAAAGCAGATGCCTCTGGTTTAGATTATTGTTAGAAAGTGCAAGAGTCCATTTCTTCTGGAAATCCTGTGAGGAAGAGAGCAGGAGAAAGGGCTGGTGCCATGACCATCCCGTCCCTGACCTGACATTTTGGTAGCATTTCTTACTTGGCCAGAGTTTATGCGTGCACCCCAGAATCTCATTATCCAAAGTACAGTCCTGCTTTCCCTCCCTGTCACTAGGACCCATTTGTTTCTCAGTGTATAGGGAAAACCCCAGTAAGAAGCTTGTAGGAATTGGGACCCTTGGGGCACCTGGCTGGTTCATTCCATGGAGCATGTGACTCTTGATTTTGGGGTCATGAGTTTAAGCCCCATGTTGGATATAGAGATTACTTAAAAATAAATTAAAAAAAAGAAATTGGGACCCATTTTTCATAACACTAGTGAGAAAGCAGCAATGCCTTTATGACTTAATGTCCTATGTGCAGCAACAAAGTTACCTTCAAGCTGGAGGGATGGCTTCTTAACACAACTCTTTGCCTAGACCACTGACTTAAGATACATCTTGTCACTCTGACCTGGAATTGCCCAGGGAGACACACACTCCTTGTCTGCTTATACCACTCCTTCTCGTGAGCCTTTGCCCCCTCCATTTCTCCCACCTAGCCTAGCCTGCCAATTCATTTGTTCAGCCAACATTTAATGAGAACCTCCTGAGTGTTAGAGCCCAAGGATTCAGAGATGAATAAAATGTGGTCTTTTATGGGTCCATGGGCAAGTACACAGGTATTAAAATAACTCATGGCAAGTGCCAAGACTGACATCATCTTTAAGGTTGTGTGGGCGCTCAGCCCAACCCACAAAGTCAGGGAGGTCTTCTCAGAAGAGAAGATGTCTTCTTCTCAATTAATGACCTAGGAGATAACCTTCCTTCAAGATCCCTCCACATTCAACACATCTCCACTAACTTGGTGTTTCCTCCCTCTGAGCATGGACACTTGCCCCCCACATGCTTCTTGTTACGTTTACTTTTTAGACTGTCACTTATCTCATTTATTGGAACAAACGAATGAATTTATGGGTATTTTGACTTTTTAAAGAATAATAATTTCAACAAACTTCTTATCACTCAAGTCTTTATTAAGTACTCTGTGTCAACTGAATTTCACCTGATGTCACTTTGTAAGCGGGCCATCAAGATTGGATTAGTTTAAATGAACTCATATTTTCACTTAATGACCACACTTTAAGCACCTCTGTGTCTTGTGGTGTTTACAATATGAACAAAGCCAATCATAGTCCCTCCCCTCATAAAGCTTTCATGGTAGTGGTAGTAAAAACCGTAGATTAAAAACAACAACAGCAACAACATCAAAAAACAAAACCTGGTGAGAAGCAAGTGCTATGAAACAAAATAATGAAAAATAAAGCTTTTGGGGAGGTGGGCCTATGGTTTTTCTTCTCTCACACTGTACTCGTTTTTGTCAGTGTCTATGTTGGTCACTTCCATGGCCTGTGGGGAAGATTTGGTGCTGATGAGTGCAATGCATGGACTTATGGGAAGGGCTCTGTTGGGGGTGGATAGTGGGCACAGGCTTAGATCTACTTCTAGGGAGGCCTGCTGAATTGATGTCAACTCTGAAGGATGTCCTAAGGTAGGAACCTAGGCATCCAGCACTCCGTGAGGGTCCCCTGGAGAACAAGTCCCCCTTGCAGTCAAGTCCCTTGACTGCAATGTGCTAGGACATTCCCCTACTTTCTCTACACTTTCCTTTGTAAATACAGCATCCCATGGGATGAGATTGGGTCCATTAGAGACTCCAGCTCCACCCCTCCCCCCAGTTGTAAAGTCAGTTTTAATTTCTGACAATTTCTAAGGAGATGTAAAGGAAAACTGCAGACTACCTGCTTTGAAAGAGGGCCTATTTGGTTGCCAGGAGAGGGGACTTAGTGCAGGCTGCTAAAGCAACACTCAGCCATCCCCATGATGACCACAGCCTGGCTTCAAATGGATTTCTCCCCCTTTCCCTAAGGGAGGGATGGAAAGGGTTGGGCAGGCACCTTGAATAGTGAGGAATGTGTGCCATTTGCCTGCTGTAATTGGTATTAAGGACCAGCAGAATTACTTACCATATTGAAGCAATTTATAAGCCTTTTTGTCTGGTGGGAGAAATTTTTTTCCGGCTTTATTAAGATATAACTGACATATAGCATTGTATTAGTTTCAGGTGTACAACATAGTGATTTGATATTTGTATATATCACAAAATGATCTCCACAGTAAATCTAGTTGGCGTGATCATCATGCATAGTTATAGATAATTGTTCTTGTGATGAGAACCTTTAAGATCTAGTCTCTCAGCAACTTTCAAACGTACAAACCCGTATTTCACTGTAAGCTATAGTCACCGTGCTATACATTGCATCCCCAGAACTTATTTATCTTACATCTGGAATTTTGCACATTTGACCATCTTCATCCACTTGAAACTTGTTTAAAATGAGTCTCAAAATTTCCCTTGTCCATTTTGATAGTGCTCACAATCTTTAGCGGGAAGGTGTGAAGCTTGAGGGAAGACCAGAAATGCAGGGATGTCCCCTAGCAGAGGTTGTGAGAGAGCAAGACACTGACTGTGGGCTCTTGGGGCTGTTCCCAGGACCCCAGCCAGAGTCCTCCTGGACAAGGCCCAGATGGAGTGGCCTGACCAGCTGGCCCAGCAGTCAGCCTTTCTTGTGTGTTAGATATGAGATGTGTGCAGTGAACCATCTGACAACCAACCTAGATGCTTTAATTGGTGCCTGCTGGGTGCCTTGCCCGTGCAAGATTACCACAGGGCTAAACAGTCCAATGGCATAGATGGGGACACTACGCTCAATGTAGGTGATGCAACCCAGAGAGCTTGTTGGTGGCTGTGCACCAGCAGCTGGCCCTGGTCAGTGATTCTCACCCTTTGGTGTGAAATAAGTGTTCCAGGGGTGCTTGTTAGGATACATGCCTGGATCCCATTCTGGGAGATTCTGGTTTATTGGGTCTAGGTTGGAGTCTAGAAATCTGAATTTTTGGCAAGGACACTCTACTATAGTTGACACAAGTTTGAGAAGCCCCGCCTGCACACAGCTCAGCCCAATCTTACGATTTTTTAAAATCTACTGACAACTTCATTTTTATTTTTTAAACTGCTTTATGGAGATTTTATTGACATGTACAAAGCTGTGCATATTTTATGTATACGATTCCATGAGTTATACTATTTGGGGACACATGTGAAAGCACACCTGTGAAGGGCACCTGAGTGGCTCAGTCGGTTGAATGCCCAACTTCGGCTCAGGTCATGATCTCACAGTTTGTGGGTTCAAGCCCCGCGTCAGGCTCTGTGCTGACAGCTCAGATCCTGGAGCCTGCTTTGGATTCTGTGTCTCCCTCTCTCTCTGCCCCTCCCCCTCTTGCAGTCTGTCTCTCAAAAATAAAAAATATTTTAAAAAATTTAAAAGGAAAGGAAAGCACACCTGTGAAACCATCACCATCATCAGGGCCATAATTGTATCCATTGCCTCCCAAAGTTTTCGTCTGCCCTTATTATCAGTTATTGTTATTATCACTTTGTGGTAAGAACATTTAATATAAGATCTATCTCCTTAGCAAATTTTAAGTATCTAGTACAGTATTAGCTATGGCATAACTGAAACTTTGCACCTTGTAACCATCACCCCCTCATTTCCACCTTCTCCTAGCCTCTGGCAACCTCCATTCTACTCTCTCTGCTTCTATGAGTTTGATTATTTCTGATTCCACATATAATAGAGATAATACAGTGTTTGTCTTTCTGTCTCTGGCTTATGTCACTTAGCATAATGCCTTCCAGATTCATCCATGTTGTTACAGATGGCAGGATTTTCTTCCTTTTCTAAGACGGCCTGATCTTTGGCAGGAGTACGTGGTATAGGGTCTCAGGAGCAGGGCTACTGGTGCCAGCTTTTTACAGACCCTAGCCTTTCTCTGGGCCTGATGCACTGACTCCAGCCTTAATTCCCTCCTCCTCTGACCATGCCGAGGTAGCTCCTACTGTTGGTAGAAGGAGGCCTCTGGAAGGTGTTCTCTCCCTCCCCATAAAGAAAAGCAAAGGTCATTCAAAGGAGAAAGGGGCGATATTTACTGAAATACCACAACCGTTAGTACTGCTATTAATAATATTAAAAATTGTGATTGTTTATTGAGAGCAACTATGTGTCATACACTTTTTTTATTCTGAAAACCAATCTTTGAGGTTTGTACTATTATTATCCCAATTTTACAGATGTGGAAACTGAGAGAGAAAAGGGCAAGTAATTGCCTAGGGCTACACAATTGATGGGAACAGTTTGTGGCTGAGGAAACCCAGTGTGCAGGCCTCCTAGAGCTTGAACGTGGTGCGGGATTGGAGCGACAGCATGGCTTCCACTTCTGGGCTTTAGTTTCCTTGCCCACAAACTAAGGGTTTTGGATCATATGACTGCTAAGCAGGACTGGCTTTGTGGGTGTGCAACCTGTAGAGTCAAACAGGGTCCTGAGATCAGAAGGGTCTGAGGCTTGGTTCCCTGATGTGCTGTTTCTGTGTTTGAAACTGCTAATAATATTTTAGCAAGGAGCCCCATGTTTTCATTATTCACAGGACCCTGCAAACTACGCGGCAGGTCTTGTCTCCCAAGGGCTCTTCTTGGTACACTGTACCTTTTTTCCCTCGGCTTTCCTTCAGATCCTTAGCAATTCGTTGTGCATCATTGGCCATGGAGCCACCATCTGTCGTGGTGAAGGAGCGGTGGGGCTGCCCTGGACCTTAAGGTGAGAGGAGCTTTGGGGATGGCAACATGTGCCCAGGGCATGTCTGCAGACTCTGGTAGGCACCCGGCGGAGCCGAACACATGGAAGGTTCTCTGTGGCTGAGGGTGGTATGCCATGTGCTACTGGCTCTTGAAAACAGCCACATTGCCAGCCAACCTGGGGGCTAGTGAGCGTTGCTGCTAAGTGGCCTGTCTACAGTATGTTAGCAATCTCTCCATGCAGCAGACAGAGAAGGACTCCGGAAGAAGAATCAATGAATTCAGTTTTCCCTGAGAGGCTCTGCTGGCTTTTGCTGACCACCCCTTACCCAGTCTTTGGCCCTGTCCCAACCCCCACTCACCAGCAGCCCCACCCCCATCAATCCTGAGTTCTGGGAGTTTGTCCCTGTATGTGGTACCTGGAAAAGTTTTTCAAAATGTTGGTTTCTTCCTGACACTATCTAGTGTTACGATACACACCGTGCACAAACTTTATTACACTTGCCGCCTGAAAGGTTTGGCTCAGGAACAAGGGAAAGGAATGTTTATCGAGTGCTTATCATGCGACCTTCTTATTCTCTTTCCTTTGGCTCTTGCTCTGAGTAAAGTCCTAGTCCCGCTTACTTTCTAAGAGAAAAAAAAATATTAAAAGGGTGCTTAGCAGGATTCGTGACTTAGATTCCTATCAGCCCTGAAACAAAAAATTCCGACAGACGATCCATCCAAAGTGTAGCATAAAATGTTCATTCTTCACACCTTGATGCTTACAGATAAGCCATGAGAGAAATATCTGCATGTGCCTGTGTGTGAGTGTGGGACCTGTGTGTGTGTGTGTGTGTGTGTGTGTGTGTGTGTGTGTGAGAATGGGGTGTGTGTGCATACATGGGTGCCTGTGCGCATGTGTCTGTGTGAATGTAAGGTATGTGCGTGCATGTGTGGGTATGCATATGTATGTGTGTGGACTGGGAATGCAGAGAAAGTTCTCTTGTCCTAAATTGGGCATCTTCCCACTCCAACCTCCTCCTTCCCTTCCAACTTCTACATCTTTTACAAATGACGTTTGAACAGTCCCCCTCACCAAAGCCTTGGCGTTGCTTCCTCCCAGACACCTGCCCGCACTGCAGCCCAGGTCTGGGTCAGATGTCTGCCTTTGTGCTGCAGAACACTCCTCCCCAGCCCCTTAGTGCTTACCTCCCTCTGCATTGTGACTGTGTATTTATTCATACGAGCCCCCTGGTCTGCGATCTGGGGGCTGGCAGTGGGATTGTCTAGTTTGCCGTTGCAGCCCCAGCGAGGGTTAATAAACAACTGTGGAAAGAATGAATAAACTGCATGGGGAGGAGGTACAAATGGCAGTGAGCGAGTCCTGGTGCCTCAGGTGTGAAGATAGATGCCTTGCATGGGGCACAGTGGAGGCAGCTCCATCCTCAGGGCCCAGTCAGGAAAGGCTTCTGGACGTCTCAACTTCCTGAACATTCACCAGGTGCTCCATGCAAAGGACTTGCTTGTGTCTTCCTGTCTTACCCTTAGAGCAACTGGACAAAGTAGGCCCTGAAGAAGGTTCTATGGAGAAGGTAACCAAACCTTGAAAAGTTGGTCAGGTATAGAAGACAGAGCGAGGCTTCTCATTCATAGAGAACAGATTGAACCCTGTGCCAGGAATGGGGACGTGGGTTCGGCTGAGTGTGTCGATGGCTGGAGGACCATGGAGAGTAGTTGAGTCAAATGGGATGATAATGCTGAACTTTTACCTGTCCTCCCAGAGACAGTGGCTGTTAGAAAGTCTCCCCACCCTTCTGTGTTAAGAAAAAATAACTACAGAGACCACCATAATCTCGAACATTCTTGAATAGACACAAGAGACTATGGCTATGGTAAGATTGGACTACAACTCCCTTGTTTACCTGCCTTTATAAAACCCAAGGCCTATTCCTTTACCTTTGATTCATGAATGTTTTGCCTATTTCAGTAGCCTGAACAACAGCATCTCTTTGGTTGTCTGGCACATTCTGTCTTGCACAGGGGCTGCAGCTGGTGAGGGACCAGATCATGGGGGATGTGTTAAGCCATGGGCAGGAGCTTCAACTTGATTCTGTAGGCACGGGAAGCCAGCGATGGGGCTGAAGGATTTTTAACAGAGGACTGGCAAAGTCAGATCCGCATTACAGAAAGATGATTCTGTTTTGTGTATGTGAGAAGGACTGGAAGGAGAATTACCTGAACACCAAGAAATTCCAGATTCTGATAAGAAAGGATAGGGCTCTGCACTTGGGGAGAGTCAGGTATGGATGATGTGTCAAGGATGGCATCCTTTGGGACATGCATAATACCTGGATGTGAGGCCAAGGGAGGGCACTGCCAGCTGTCCCGAGAGAGGTTGTCTTCCATCCAGACCATGGAAGGTGAACAGCACAGAAAGCCACAGGCAGGCCAAGTGCATAGGGAAGGTTAGAGCAGGTTCTGATGGCACCCTCAGAAACAGAGCTCAGGTGCCGGCCAGACTCCACAAGTACCCCTTAATGGATAGAGATTAAAGTGGGGGTGCTAAAGACATGTATGGCTTACTCAGTCTAATTGGGCCCCAATCTAATTTATTTTTTCCCATACTGCAATCCTGCTTCTATCAGAGAAGGGATCTCCTAGCATCATGATCCCAGCCTGTGTCACTTCAAGGACAGCTGCACGGAAGATGGAAGAGATGGACATCAAGGCACCCAGAGAGATGGCATTTGTAGGTTTCATTCAGTCAATCCTCTGGTCCATTGTTGGTTAGCAGTAATCAAGCCCAATGGAGACCTGGGTTCTGGGACCCCCTCAGCCTTCCCACCTGTAAATCTACACTAAGGAAATGTAGCTATTTTATGGCAGCCAAGGGGAGAATTGTTTCTGTGGCAGGTGCCACACTTGAAGGCAGTGGATGATCCAGGTGCTAATTCCTCAGGAAGGAAGACGCCGTTGTTGTGTGTCTTCATGATCCTGTGCTCGGGCTGGAGCTGTAAATTGCAGACAGCCTGGTGAAACATTCTTCTCGGGTGTTCTCAAGATATCTGTGGGTTTTTTTAAAGTGTTTTTCACACATTAATACCATTTTCAGGCTTCCCCCCCCCCCCCGGTCTTTGATTGCCTGAAAGCTTAAAGTAGATGTAAGCACTTCCCTGGATTCTCAGTGAGAAATGTTACATTAACGTAATTACAGCAATGATGATTCATATTGTCCCAGTATCACGAATCTTGGCCTACAGAAAACTCTTCACACAGAGCTCTGACTTTGTCTCTTTCCTCAGAATGTGACATCTGCCCTCTGTGTGGTGGCTGCCCCGGGATGCATCAAGCCTGGACCATCCCTGGGGACCGCCTCCACACCAGTGCCTTCAGGATGGTTCAGATGCTGGGACCTTTCTAGGCATTTCTGAGCCTCCTCTTCTGTTCTGATAACTGGGCCAGAGAACCAAGTGTTCGACCCATGTCACCACCTGGATTTTCCACAGAAAACTACAAGCCCCACATGTCTCAACATGGAATTAGTCATCTCTCTGACCCATCCATCCCCTGTCCCCCGCTCCAAATTGCAGTTGTTCAGCCTCCAGAAGGGAAGCATTGAGACAGATTCCCAGAAGAAGTAATTTTTTTTAATATGAAATTTATTGTCAAATTTGTTTCCATACAACACCCAGTGCTCATCCCAACAGGTGCCCTCCTCAATGCCCATCACCCACCCTCCCCCCAACCCCCATCAACCCTCAGTTCATTCTCAGTTTTTAAGAGTCTCTTATGGTTTGGCTCCCTCCCTCTCTAACTTTTTTTTCCCTTCCCCTCCCCCCATGGTCTTCTCTTAAGTTTCTCAGGATCCACATAAGAGTGAAACATATGGTATCTGTCTTTCTCTGCATGACTTATTTCACTTAGCATAACACTCTCCAGTTCCATCCACGTTGCTACAAAAGGCCAGATTTCATTCAGAAGTAGTGTTAAACTTAAAGGTTGAAGAGATGTTAGCCACGCAAACACTGAAGAGTGCTGTTGGGCCTGTGGAGCAGGTCAGGGGATGGGCAAAAGCTTCTTCCTGCATCCTGAGTGCATGGCCAGACTGGGCAGCTGGATAGGGCAAGGCCACCTCGTCCTTGAAGAGTGGACACGCGGCCCATGGTGTGCTAATGCTCAGATGTTGCATGTGCTCCCGTCACTGCCTCCCCGCTTCCCTTTACTCTCTCCAATTTCATTCTTAAGTGGAAGTTTTCTGTAAAATTCTTGAAGTCTTGACTATCAGTTAGCAAACTTCATAGTCTTGAAAATACTCTCTTTGGGGCACCTGGGTGGCTCATTTGGGTAAACGTCCAACTTTTGATTTTGGTTCAGGTTATGATCTCATGGTTTGTGAGATGGAGCCCCGCACTGGGCTCTGTGCTGACAGAGTGGAGTCTGCTTAGGATTCTCTCTCTCCCTGTCTCTGTGTCCCTCCCCCACTTGCTTGCTCTCTCTCAAAAATAAATAAAAATCTTAAAAAATACTCTTTTAAAAAAATTTTAATGTTTAGTTTTCAGAGAGAGAGAGAGAGAGAAAGAGAGAGAGAACAAGCAGGGAAGGGGCAGAGAGAGGGGGAGATACAGAGTCTGAAGCAGACTCCAGGCTCTGAGCCATCAGCACAGAGTCTGACGCGGGGCTCGAACTCACAAACTGTGAGATCATGACTTGACCCAAAGTCGGATGCTTGACTCACTGAGCCACCCAGGTGCCCCTAAAATACTCATTTCTATAAATAACCCTATAAATAACTCATTTCCCAAAGCAATACCCATGTCCAAAAGACAATCCCATAGAGGAACAGCTCTCCTTTAGGGAGGCAGGGGCTTTGTGCATCTTTGAGATCCAGAGACGGGGAGGTTGTGTGGTGTGGAGAGCAAGTAAGGTGATTTACAAAAGGCTTGTTTTTATTCAGCGGTTCCTCTTTCAGGACTTGGGTTCTGGGTTGAGCGTGTGTCGGTCCACAGTCGGGGAACTGGCAGCAGCTACTCTAGTATTTATTTGCTGCTCAGTGAGGCCGGTGAGGACAGTAGCTCCTTCCATTTTAGAGGTGATGCTTGCTTGGGGGGGATGGTGAGTGGGAGATTTGGTAAGGGAGTAGAGATTTGTGTAGAAAAAAGGATTGCTTCTTAAATGTGGATAAAGCATATTCATGGTCAGTTTTCTGCCTTTTACATTTTTCCAGAGTAATTGTGATCAGTTGAATGATGACAAGTTTCCCATGCCGTGTAATCCATGCTTGCATGCCTCCCTGCGCAGTAAATGACGTGTTCTTTCCTTGCATATGTTATGAATCGACACTAAAACCCCAGTGCCTAGTGGTCAGGAGATTGCGGTACGGAAGTAAGTTTGGTGGTAGAGGGGTGTGTGTGTGTGTGTGTGTTGGTTGGACACGTGTGTGCATCAGTGTAGAAGTGTGAGCTGTGTTCCTGTGAGAGAATACATTTGCAAGGTGTTTTGCAAGTGAAGGCCCATTTCTTTATAAAAATAGAATTGCTTTTCTAAGACAGATGTGCTGAGTAAGTGGAAGGACGGCTCTGAGTTTTAGAAGGAGCTTTCCAGAAATTGGTGCAAGGAACTTGCTAATGGTACTGGGAGATAGAAGGGAGATGCACAGGCCACGTTGTGTTTTGCATTTCAATCTCTGCGGATCCTCTCTCCCTGCCTATGCATATTTAAAATTCCTTTCAATATATAAATAGGATAATTCTCTCTCCTCATCCCCACCAGAGTTCATTTAACAGGCACAAAAAGAATTGCACATCCAGGCCTGTCTTTTCCTGCTTCCTGTTTTTACTATTTATTGGTTTTTCTCATCTTCTTTTTTCCCCTCCCACATTGCTCCCCTTAGATTAAACTGTGTTTCAAGATTGACTGGAGGGAAAAATGCCATTCCTTTTATACAAAGCCGAGCCCCAGGGAGGTGATCTCCAGGCTTGCCCTGCTGTTTAGCACCAAGCCGGACCTTCCAGAACTCCACTTTGAATAGAAAGCTCTGGGCCTTAGATACTCTAAGTTTTTGCAAACTCCCCTTAATTCCACCTTTTCCCTATTTTGATGACAATTACGCATTTGCCCCGTAAGTGAAGCCTGGGTACTTCCCAATGTCCCGGAGCCTTACGTGAAAAACAGGCTTCTTGATGGGAAGGCTACTGGGCAAGAATATGAGCTGGGAGCTGGGGAAAGGTACCTATGACAATAGCCAATCAAACTCCTATTCTTAGAAAAAGGCTCAAGGAAGTTTTGGTTGAGTCTAGTGGTCTTGCTTCACATTGCTAATGCGGACAGTGTAATCATTTTGGAGGCAATTAGACCATGCCTTCCAAACATTGTCCAGATTTTAAAATACCAGTTAGTGAGGTCTATAGGACATGTGTTCTCAGAAACATGAGCGGCATCATTTTGCATGCAAGGGAGGGAACACTGAATTGGGAGTCGGGAGACTCGAGTTCTAGGCCTGCCTCTGCCAGTGTAAAGCTCACACTTACTTCTCCTTCTGGATCTCACTTAATTCCTCTCTGTAAAAGGGGAAAGGTGGTTTTATTCATATGCAGTGATTTCTCTAATTACCACAAAATGACCAGCTTTTCTATATACTTGGATCATATTTGGTGGCCAAAATATCTGTAGTGAGGCATAGAACGAGGCACTGACTTGTCTGTCACCTGTGATATAAGAATGCTATCTAGGACAGGAGAAGCTTTTCTTTAAAGATGCTTTGGGCCTGATTCTGGACTCATTAGGATCTTCTGGCATGAGTTGAGCTCCCATTTAATATCGGATAGAATCCAGAAGCATACGACCATAGGAAAAGTCACTGCTGCATGACTCAGCACAGAACCTAAGGAAATGTTACAGTTTCTGTCCATTAAAAGTGAGGTAAGCTGCATATGTGACCTTGAAGAACTTTAAAAATAAGCCAGATGATGTATTTGTTCCATAATTGCCTCAGGTTTTCTTAATTTTTAAATTTTCTTTCTCATTTTCTTTCTCTCTTCCTGGCTATTGCTGATTAATACTGTTTGTGGGGTGCCTGGGTAGCTCAGTCAGTTAAGCATCCAACTCTGATGTTGGCTTAGGTCGTATTTTCACAGTCATAAGATTGAGCCCCAATCAAGGCTCCACATGGGGCCTACTTAAGATTCTCTCTCCCTCTCTCTCTGCCCCCTCCCCCACTCATATGTGCACATGCTTTCTCTCTCTTTCTCTCTCTCAAAATACTGTTGTAACTCTTTTAAAAAATTATTCAGTTTTTTTAAACCAAAACAAAAACAGATCATTCATTTCTCCTACCTCTGTCCTCACCTCTTGCAACCACCAATCTGGGCTCTGTATCTATAAGCTTTTTTTTTTTTTAGATTCCACATATAAGGGAGATCATATAGTATTTGATATTTGTCTTTTTCTGTCTGGACTTACACTTAACAAGTTCCATCCGTGTTGTCACAAATGTCAGGATTTCATTCTTTTTTATGGATGAATAAATTCCATTTATATATGTACCATTATTTCTTTATCCATTCACCCATCAATAGACATTTAGATTGTTTCCATATCTTGGCTATTGTAAATAATGCTACAGTGAACATCGGGAGATATATATATATATATATATATATATATATATATATATATATATACACACACACACACACACACATACATACACACACATACACACACACACATATACATACACACACATACACAAACACACACACATACATCTTTTTGCATTCGTGTTTTTGTTTTCTTTGGATAAATACCCAGAAGTTGGATTTCTGGTTTGTATGATATTTCTATTTTTGATTTTTTGAGGATCCTCCATACTGTTTTCCACAGTGGGTGCCCCATTTACATTCCCACCAACAGTAGATGAGGGTTCCCTTTTCTCCACATACTCACCCACACTTGTTATCTCCTGTTTTCTTGATAATAGCCACTCTGACAAGTGTAAGTTAAAGGATAGGATAAGGTAAAGGATAGCTTGGGGTGCAGCCTACCTCTAACTCTAATCTGCCTCTGAGGCAGCTGCTGATTCTGATGACTGCTGCCAAGATCAGGAGACTGAAAAAGAGACTTCTGGTCTGGACAGAGCTGGGGACACAAATGCATTACATGAAGGTTGCAGCTGATGTCTCCTCTTGGCAAAAAATCAGTGTATTTGGCTTCCTGTTCGTATGTTTTGCTGTCAAATAATCTACTTTAAAACACTGATCTCTGCAGGCCAGGCTGTCCTTGGAGGCCTGAAACATGTGTGAGCTGCGTCAGGTTTTGGGTCTCAAGAAAAAACTAAGGACTGGGACTTATGAGTGGCTCAGTCGGTTAAGTATCCGACCCTTGATTTCTGCTCAGGTCATGATCTCAGGGTTCGTGAGATTGAGACCCATGTCAGGCTCTGCACTGACAGTACAGAGTCTGCTTGGGATTCTCTCTCTCTCTCTCTCTCTCTGCTCTCTCTCTCCCCCTCTCTCTCCTCCTCTCTTTCCCCACCTCTCTCTCTGTCCCTACCCTGCTTGTGCACTGTCTTACTTTCTCTCTCTCAAAATAAATTTGAAAAACTTAAAAAAAAAGCAAACATCAAGGACTGTCCTTAAATGGCAAATCAAGGGGTACTCTGTGTCCCTCTGTGGGCCACTAAGGGATAGGTGGGCACAAGCTATGGGTTTCAGCTCCTCACACAGGAGGTCACTTAATTTGGAGGGGAACATGCTCTGTGGCCCCTCCTGCAGTGGCTTTCATTTGGGTTCTGTAACCAGGAATTTTCATACCTGTCCCACTTAGGGTTCATTCAGCCATAGTTATGGATAAACACAGGTTTTTCCACTGGGCCTTTTGAAATTCCAGCCTGTAAGTGGGATCCTGAATACTGACTATAAAAGTCATCTTCATTTTTTCCTTTATGGTACAAATACAGGAAAATGTGCAACTAATTCTGAATATTTCTCAAGTGCTATAGTAGGCTCACTGACAGTCCTTCCAGAAATATCCCTGGCACCTAGGGGTCTATGATGGGAGGTCTACATATTCCCTGGGAATTCATTATCAGAACTTCAGGGCATCACCAAATCCCTATGTTGATACTATCCTAGAAATGAGCCAGACGTGTTGAGGAAGGGTGTTTCTTAAGAGGGAATGTGAGACATCAGGGCCTGAACACGTGTGTCTGATCAGGGAAACTGCTGTGTCTACAGTCAGATAGGCAGTGAGTCAGGACCACTTTTATTACTTTGAAAGGACCCTCGACCTTACACATCCTAAACTGGATGAAGAGTGTGTCGTGTGCCCATGATTTGTTGGAGTGTAAACTGTACTTCGCCTGAAGTTATTACAAAGTAGACCCTTGGTACTTTCTTGACTCTTTAACTTGTAAACACCTCCATGGTGGAAAATTTCCCAGTAGAACATGTGTGCAGAATGAATGGCCAGACCAGGGAGCACCACAGAAGGCTGGTGGCACACAGCCCTGAATATCCAGCTAGGCTCACACATGGCCCATCGGTTCCAGCACCTCCAGCACCTCAGCCTCTGCAAAATTGTCATTGGCCAGAGGCCAGGGGCCTTCATGATCTCTTTAGAATCTCCAAAATCGTGAAAACGGCATCTGCCAATACCAAAGGTCTGTTATACTTTAACAGCAAATGTGGACTTGAGGATTTTGGTTGCTGACCTTTTGAACATTCACACTTTCTATTTTTGTTTTTGTTGTTGTTGCTTGTTTAGGAACTACAGAGAATAGTTCAGAGCCTGGGCTCTTGAGCTAAACTTCATGGGATCAAGTGTCAGCTCTGCCATTTCCTAGCTGTGTAATCTTAGACAAATCACTTAACCTTTCTGTGTCTCAGTTTCTGTATATGCAAACTGTGGACAATTGTAGGGTCATCATAAGGATCAAATGAGCTCAAGTGCTTCTAGCACTTAGACCTGTGCCTGACAGCAGAAGCACTGTGTAAGTGTTAGTCCCTCTTATTGAAAGTCACCAATGCTGTTACAGTTGACATCTGGAAGGTGTGCTGAATAGCATGTCCTGCATGAAAATATGATAATGGCTCTTGTGTTTGCAACTAGTATCTATTAATTAAGAAACCGTCATTTGTGCTCTGTAATTATATTTATTAAACCCTAACTCCTATCATAACAATAATTAGTTCTTGCTAATTAAATTTATCAAATTCCCCCTGGATTCATATCTTAGGTAAATATTTAGTAGCCCCACACTAATTATTTTAATCAACATGGAATGTATTTCAAATGACTACAAATAGTTCTAACTAATTAAACTGAGTACAAAATAATATCTTATGTAATAAATTTGCAGGTGCTAAAAAAGAGTGGGAATGAGCCACAGGGTAATGTCTCAGCGACCTAACCACCTGATAGTGATTACAGCATTTCCAAAGCTCAGACAACGTTCTAGGGGAAGTAGGCTGAGAAAGTTTACAGTTTCTGTCTGGATCTGGTTTTGACTGCCAATGTTTTGCGCATGGAACAAGCCCTGTGTGTGATTCAAGAACATGGCATATAATTTGAAATTGGACCCACTGACACAAGTCTGACATGAATGCAGAAGCAAGAAGACAGCAGTGGGACGAATCCCTGCTTCAAAGAGTCTGCAGGAAGAAAGGCAGAGTCTCCAGGTTCTTCCTTCTGTAGTCTTGGTTTCCTCATCCTCAAACTACACTGTCAGTTCTACCTCCCGCTGCAAAGTCCTCCTGCCCCCTGCCCCAGCTCCCAGCTCCTTCAGAACAAAGAAGATGAATCCTTGAATGATGGGCTGCTGATTGGCATCCTGTTGCTAGGAAACTATGAAATGAATATATCATGTTTCATAATAAAAATGCCTCTGACCCATCCTTGGAAAGATAGGCACGAAGGACTTGAGGCCCCATTTGGAACAGGTCTACACTGATGTCTCATTTCTCCTCCCTGTACTCCCTTGTGGGGTCATTGTGAGGTGACTGGTTCTCCTTAATAAGTGGTCACTCTCTGGCTCCACACAGGGCTGTCTGTGGCCTGACTTTGGGTCTGTCCGTGGCTACGGTTGGGAAAGTGACCATTTATGGCCAGAGTAGGGGGCTCAGTCTACCATCAGGGCTGGCAATTACTGAATACTCAGTTCACAACTGAGTATTAATACTTAGTCTAGGATTGGGATTAGGGTTCAGGTTGTTGTGAAGTCCTACTAGGGAGAGAAAAGAAGAAAATGACCATTAGACTATTGGCAGCTGACTTATAACAAAAATGATCCACCTGAAGAATAAAAATGGTGAATTCAAGTATCAAACAATCCATATAGAAAACTAAATCTTTCAAAACTGTCTCCAGCTCTTTCTTGTAAATGACAAGTGAATTATCATAAACAAGCAGCAAGCAGTGGGTGCTCAGGGAGCAGTGTTCGGGATTGCTCCGGGCTATTCTGACCTTCCGGTTTCATCAACTGGCTGGCGAGGAGAGGGGCTTCCTTGCAGCTTACACATTACATTCAATTTTTGCGGAAGAAGTGTCTCGAGTGGGCCTGGGAGGGATCATGGGAGACAAATCTGACAGTGGGCCTGCACTTTCGCTGCTCCGAGAAGCGCACCGGCACATGCGAGTTATAGAAAACGCGCGCACTTTATCTCCCCCTCTCATTAAGCTGCCATCTACTTTCAGAGCCGATCTGTCTCTCCGTTCTGAATATCACTTCCCCCACTTCTAGCTCTCCCTGGAGTATTTGTGATCTCATGCAGCCACCTTTATGATAGATGAATCATTCCTATGGCAACCGCAGTCATCATGAATCCTCTGAGTGAGCTAGCAGGAAAAAAAACGCTTTCAAGAGAAGAGAGATCCTAGGGAGTAGTGGGGAAAGTGGAGAACATGGAACCGATGGAGGTGGGATCAGATCCTGTCAGAACTGAAAGGATGAGATGGCTGAGCCTCAGAAAAGGGACTGGCTTTGCTCAGTATCATACAGAGCTAGAACGCAGCCCCCCCCCCCCCACTTTTTCCTTGCAACATCATGTACAAGTAAACGAATGAGCACAGCCTTGCCATGCGTCAACTACAGGCAAATTGGCCGTATAATAGAATCTTCATGCATTTTTCCTTTGAACCCATTGTCCTGAACATCAAGCTTTGTTCAGAGACGTCTATGTAATGGTCCAGGACCAAGACTCCATCTGGACCTAAGACACCTTATCTCTGCAAATCTCATTTTCTTCCATCCCATTTTTTTTTTCCAGAGGATGTGTTCACTTGTGATGGTGGTAGTGTTGGGGCCCCCCAGCCAATGGAGGTAGCTCTACAGATAGAAATGAGAATGCTTCTAAGAGAAGGCACTAGGGGGACCTTGCTATGTCCTTGCTATAGCTGGCAGAACACACAGATGTGATTTATTCGAGTCTCATAGATGGGGCTTAGCATTCATTTTAATTGAGAGAAGATCTTCCTGAATGGAGCTGAGAGCAGGTCATATGTACACATAGCTTTTTTCCCTTGTGACCACCAAGGCCATCCATTCACCTGTTGCTTACCTCTTAGTTCTGAAGAGTCATCATCAATCTCAACTCTGTGCATGAAGATGTCCCCTCATCCCACTTTTTCCCCAAATATGTCCAGAGAATGTTTCTTTTAAAGAATGAAATGCCTTGTTTTATGCTTTGAACAATTTTTACCCTGGATCGTGGCTGAAGAATTGGAAGGAAGCTTACAGCTTCTGAAAGAATCCACTACAAAAGGATATGATGTGCATGGAGAGGAGGCATTGCAGCTATTTCATTTCTGTGCCTTGCACAGGAGTCTCCTGAGATGGCACCCTGAAGCCTGCCAATTGTTCTTTCTCTTTAATGGATTTTCCAACAGAGATCCAAAGCCCTTGGCAGACTGGGCAGAGAACCACAATGTTTGAGCACATTACTACTCATTCTGAGAAGAGTGGAGTTCAAACTGTCATTTTTCAATCCACTGTCATATGGCTGCACCTGCTAATGGCACCCAGTCCTTCTACAACACTAAATCTAAAATACTTTTTCAGTCCTGAACTTTGATCAGAGCTAAACATAACTGACCATATGCATTTTCATTTTTTTCTCTTGGCTCTCATAACAAATCACTTTTCCAGATTTTTCCTATTTATTGGCTATATCTTAGTTCCTTTTGTTGGGTTTTCTCAATGTTTATTCCTAAACTTTTCTTTTCTATATTTATTTATTAAAAAGAAATTCAATGACAGGCTATGCCTGTATTGTCCAGTATGGTAACCACTAGCCAAATGTGGCTATTGAGCATTTAGAATGTGGTATCTGAATTTAGATGTGCTCAAAGTATAAAACACACAACAGATTTCAACAACAACAAAACAACAGCAAAAAACATAGTTATCTCAATAGTTTTGATATTGATTACATGTGAAAATTTTGTTTTGAATACCTTAGGTTAAATAAAATATTATTAAAACTAATCTTACATTATGTTTATATTGAGCAGTACCGACCTATGCAATGAAAGCACTCAAACTTATCTCTAGCTCAGACCTCTCTTTTAAACTCCAGACAATATAACTAATTGTGAACTTAACATTTCTGTTAGGTTATCTGTCAGGCAATTCAAAATCATCAGGTCCAAAATGAAATGTGAGATGTTTTCCTCTAAATACAATCCTATTTTAGTGACTGGTCCTACCACCATCATTTCTCTCTTCTCTTTTCTATGTGGCTTCCTCTTGCAGAATTACAGAAATGTAAAACATCTGGGTGGGAAGGCTGTGTACACACACAGTAATCCTATGCTTGTGCCTTCTTTGCAAGATCAAGTTTTTATGTGGTCATCTGTAGTGATAGGAAACTTATTTCCTTATAAGGTAGCCTATTCCAATTTTGGACACCATTGAACTAGACTCTGACATTTTGGAATCTTTATTCATGTTTCTGTGTCCTGAAACCATACAAAAACAAATTTAATTCCTCTCCTACCTGTGAGAATTGTTTAATGTGTTGGTTACATTGACTTTTCTTAAGTTAAATATCTCTTGTTCCATTGGCATGATTTCAATTCTTCTAATTTATTCTTGCCGCTTACATTTGAACACAGTGTAGTTTGCCTACCTATAAAGAATGTGATTGTCTAATGTTCTACCAATTTTAACAAGCTGGTCGAAGACTAGAAAGAGACTCTTACTTTAGTTGCCTTAGAATCTATACCTCTGCTGATACCACTTGGGAGTATGTCCATTTATTTGAGTTACATCAAACACAGATAGTGCTTTATATTGGACTCAATTTCATGTAACTCCATTGGATCTTGGATGTGTAATGTAATTAAGCCAAGCCTCTTCCATCTTCTGTTTTTATAGGTTTGTATAATATATTTCAAGTTTGTGATTATAATCATAGTTTAGCCTATTATACCATCAAACCTATATTAGACAGTATTGATTCTATTGATTCACTCACTGATTGTTTTACTTAGATCAGTATCACCCCAAAAAATGATTAGGAAACTTACATTTTCATAGAAATGAGCAAAAATGTAGAAAGGACAGGTTGAAATTCAGAACTCTGTGTTATACTATGAAAGTCTTCTCTCCAAGTTATGTCATTCTGTTAATTAGTCCTCCAGATTATAGGGCATGATCATCTAACCAGCTTCAGGTCTATGTAACAATGATGGCAAATTATTTTATATTATCACTTCAAATATTTCCTCTGTTTTGTTTTCTCATGGGACTAACTACATTTCCACTGATGATTTCATACTATCCCACTCCTCTTGGATTTTCTGTTCTGTTTTTTTTTTCTCCTTTTTTTAATCTTTCTGTGTTTCAATCTGGATCAAATCTATTGGCATATCTATTTGGATCATTTCTATTGGATCCTTTCAAGCTCACTAATGTATTCCTATACTATTTTCACTCTGATAGCCCCAATGAAGGAATTACTCATTTCTGATCTAATTTCTAACAGTAGCATTTCCATTTTGATTCTTGTTGTTTTCATCTCTCTGCTAACATTCTGTATATGTTTATGCACATTGTTAACCTTTCCCATTAGACCAGAGGTCAGCAAAATTGGTTTTGGTAAAAGGCCAGATAGTTAATATTTTAGGCTTTGTGGGCTCTCTAGTCTCTTTTATTACTCAATTCTGCCACTCTCAGGCAAAAGTAGCCATAAATGAATGAGCGTGTCTGTGTACAATAAATCTTGACAAAAACAAGTGGCAAGGGGTGCCTGGGTAGCTGCATCAGTTAAGCATCGAGCTATTGATTTTGGCTCAGATCATGCTCTCATGAGTTTGGGAGTTTAAGCCCTGTATCAGCCTCTGTGCTGACAGTGTGGAGCCTGCTTGGGATTCTCTCTCTCCCCTCTCTCTCTGCCCCTCCTGTCTCTCTTTTTTTCCTTCAGAATAAGTAAAATAAACTTTAAGAAACAAAACAAACAGGTGGCAAGCTGGATTTTTCTTATAGGTTACAGTTTGCTGATCCCTATTCTAGATCCTTTAAAATATTAATTATAGTTATTTTAACATCCCTGCCTGATAGTTTTAATCATTTCTAAGTCTCATTATGTTGACTATTTTATCTCTTGACAATGAATCCTTTTCCTTACTTTTTTTCTTTGTCTCATAATTTTTGATCACATGTCAGAGATGGCATATTGAAGAAAAGAAGAGACTGAAGCAAATATTATTTAAAAAAGGAAATGGGCACATCTACTTCTGTAGATGATAGAATCAATCTGGTCAGTATTGAAGCTGTATTTTTTTATTTTTAGTTTTTGGAGCTGTTCCATCATTGTACTTGTGGTGTAACATAGCCATCAAAATTCTCTAGTGTGAGTTGTTTTTACTTGTGCTTTACATAGAGAATGGTTTTGAAGGCTTTTTCTTGGTGTTCCTGTTCTGCCCTTGGCTTTCAGTATTCTTAATATAAACACATGACAAGGGGTGGTTCTCCTCCTCTTGCCCAGGTGGTAGAATGCTATTGCTTTTTGCCTCTAGTTAGACTTGTGGTATAGATGAAGGGGAAGGCTACTTTTATGTGACAGTACTTGAATTAAGTCATAACTCAGTGTTTCTTTTGTGTGTGTGTGTTTATTTTTGGCAGAGAGAGAGAGAGAGAGAGAGAGAGACAGAGAGAGAGAGAGAGAGAACATGCATGCACAAACAGGGAGGGGGAGACAGAGGGAGACAGCAAATCCAAAATGGGCTCTGCTCTGAGAGCAGAGAGCCTAACATGGGGCTTGAACTCATGAACCAAGAGATTATGACCTGAGCCAAAGTTGGACGCTGAACCAACTGAGCCACCTAGGCATCCCATATCTCGGTATTTCTATTTCTTGTTTAGCATGATATGGTGATGATCCAAATAAGTGTTTTGACAAAATTTCATTTATAGCTACTTCATTGTCCTGAATTAGCAGAGAAATGACTTTAAGAAAGCAAAAATAAGTTGTGATTTTAGACATAAATTCTTTCAAGGAAAGAAATTCTGTCTCCCAATAATTGTTGTTTCCTCTATAGACTCTTTTGAATCAAACATAATTGATTCAATAATATTTTATAGAATCTTGCCGGGGGTGTTATCAAGACAGTTTGTTTCTGGATTCTAGTATCAATCACATTCTTCTTTAACCTGGAATAATATTGGCTTTTCTGTAATCGCCTATGTCTTTCTCACAGTCTGTGGTTTAAGTCATTAACATAATCACATAATTAAAGGTCTTTTTCTCTTAAAGTTTCTTCACCTAATTTGGCCTAAGCTTCCTTCCTTTAATATGTCTACTCCTATGGCCCCAAATTGCTGCAATTTACATTGTGACTATGGACAACTACATTCGTTAATTTATTCATTCAACCAAAGTTTATTTAGTCCCTGATATGTGTCAAGTTTTAGGTTTAAAGCTTGAGAAACAAACTTGAATAAAATGTAGCCCCTACCTTCAAGAAGCTTGAAGTCTAGATGCTAAGGCAGCCATGTAACAACTATTTAGGCAGGGTTATGGGATAAAAACAATCATAGGGAAACGGCTGATAAACTCTAGGGCTAGGGAAGGAGATTTGAGAAGGTTTCAGAGAGTTGGTGATATTAAATAACTTTCAAGTTATTTAAAAAGGTAAAGACTTTCACTTGATACGTGAGACAGGAAAAGACATTTCAGACAATGTAAAAACATGTTCAGAACTGTGGAGGCTGAAAGCACCCTCATGCCTGCAGGTGCATAAATGCCAGCAATGGTGGAACATGGTGGCCTGTCATGACAAGAGATGAAACTGGAGAGGGAACTACGGCCAGACCGTGAAGGTCATTCTGGCCTATTAGGGAATTTGGACTTACCCTGTAGGTGGTTAGGATTAATGGAAGGATTTTAGATAGAGGAATCACACGGTCAGATTTACATTTCTAAGAGTGTACTTTGGCTGAGTGAATATAAAGAGTCAATGAAGCTTTATTGTTTAGGCTCTGCAGGCACATGCCTAGGGCCCATTAGCTTTACAATGGCCCTCAAATTGTTTGAGACTTGGGGGAGGAGAAATATTAGCTTTATAATTGAAAAGCTTCCAAGTCAAAATAAAAATTATTTTAATTAAATGCCTATAAGCCATGGAGTTGTGTTAACTACTGAACTACAGCTCAACTAAACTCGAAAATAGTTGCATACAAATTAGGGAAGTGTTGTGTTGAATAAGCAGAGCTTGTAGAGCACGATAATGTAACAACTTCACTTTAGTCTCTCCCTGTCCTTTCAAATCCATTCTGTGGGGCTAGTTCTTTCCCTTCTCTTTAGATAACAGTTAAGGGAAGTTCTATGGCTTCTCTAGTCACTGTTCAGGGACTAGAATTCTTAAGGTCAGTCTAGTCCTCCAAACAGTCTTAGTTCAATGACTGGAATGCAGAGTCCCATTAATAATCAAAACTACATATTTGTTCAAAGTTAATCGTTCTTTTCTCCTTTGCTTTGGGAATTTGTTTGGCTCTCTCTCTCTGGTTATAAAGAGGGGTTTGGTTGGCTGTTTCTGAATTCAACAGGGGTTTTAATTTGCTTTCTCCACTCACTAACTGTCTCTTGATCTTCTATAGTTGAAACAGGGTCAAAGTAGTGTGAGGGGTTCTACTAAAAATGAGAATGGACACAATTTTCACAAGTTATGTAGGAGGTAAGTAACTATATAGCATGGCCACTTAGCCTTGAGAGTGAGAGAAAAGGAAGCATTTACAGTGACTTCCTGCTTGTGTGACATACGATGGTGGTAACTCTAACTAGACCAGGCTCTGCATTTATTCATTCAAGAAACATTAACTGCCTACTTTATATTTAGATCCATTTGAATGAGACATTTCCAATCCTTAACAGCCCACAGTCTGTTGGGGAGAGTAGTAAACCCACAAGTAAAGTGTTCTGTGATGAGAATCATAACAATGCTATGCTTTGGAAATTGTGGGAGCACAAAGGCATGTGCCATGCAGCTTAGAGCAAAATGGGAAGGAACAGCCTCTGGAAATGTCAAGTAGCCAAACTTAATTTGTGAAATATTGATTGTGATACCTGTGAAGAAGTGAAAATGGTTTTGGTGATATAGATCTAGGGCTAAGGAAAGGGTCTGATTTAATACAGAAGGTTAGGAGTTATCAGCATAAAGGTATAAGCAGAAGTAGCTGATGTGTATAATCTAGGGAGAATATTAAGTCCCTGGCTAATATTCACGAGGGGCAAAATGGATGTATGTGGAATATGCAAGGGATAAAGAAAAACTGGAGCAGGATGCTGAGGATAACCTTGCAGAGGACTAGGAATGAAACCTGGAGAGAGGAGTTCTAGAAGCCAGTGGAGAAGAACTCTTTAGGGATGAGAGAATAATTATTACTGTAAATACTGCAAAAAGCTCAAGTGTTGGATCGAGGAAGCAGCATGGTCGCTGGGTCAGACAGAGCTGGATTTCCCCTAGCTTCTGCTTATAATCTGTGATTTTGAGCAATTTATCTAACCATGTGGCAGGAAACTGTAGGTCTTTGGTGCTCCTTCTGGTTGTTCCATAGGGTACAGGGTGCTGATTCTTTCTCAAAAGAACCATATTCATCATTTGTGCTGAAAAATGACCAAAAGAGTGTGTTGAGAGACACTTCTCCTTCCCTGTCCTCTGTGTCTTTCTTCTCAGCATCTCCTTCCACGTTATCTGAGTCACTTAATTTCTGACGTCTTTTTAGCATGAGTCCCTCCTGTCCCTGCTCCTCTCTCTAGCCTCCCCCTCTCCTGGAATGCAGATCTGTGTGCAGATGTTTCTGTCCTGTGAGTGCTTGCTGCTTCTCAGATGGTGTCTCTGAGCAGATGTTCTGGTGTGTGTCTCCCTTTCTCTTGGCTGTTGTGTTTTCTATACAAACACCAGATTGCATTGCTGCCTCCTTCTTTCCAAAGAAAACCCAATTCACACTGGCGATGGGATAGGTTGTGCTTTTAGGCTGTTAGAGATGGTCTATGGTACAGAGGCTACAGAGGCTTTGCAGAGCAGAGTGAGGCCGAAAGGCTTAAGAAATGAAACTTGGTGCTGTGACTTTATGTTCTCATGACCTGCTGCCTTCAGTGTTTCTTCCATTGAACTGGTGTTCTACAGAGCATCTCTTTTCTCTACTTCTCTAGCTTTGTCCCATGTTCTCATGTGCCTCTCTCTAGCTCTTTTGTAATTATACACCCTCACAGGAGCCTTCCCAACATGCTGAAGTCTTTATCTTCTGACAACATGTGGGGTGAGGAGATGGAGTCAAAGAGTCCATGGAATTATTGTACTTTACAATAATGGACTTGAAGAGCCTTGGTGAAAACAGGGAGGAAGCAAGGTTACCTGCTAGGCTAGGCTGGCAGGTAGGTGAACCTGTCCCTGTGAGGGTCAAAGGTGACATGTGACCTTCCCTCTTTTCACTTTCTCTTCATTGGTAAACTTGTCTCTGATTTCTTACTGAGAATTTAACTGCAGCAAGGGACCTAGGGATATGGAAGATAGTTCCCTGACTTTAAAAAGGATCCTTTTGACCTCACCTCTTGATTTCCCTTTAGGAATTCATGATTTGGCACTTTTGATTCCCATCTTGGTTTCATTTATGGGAAGTAAATACATGTAGTTCTTCATGTGTTAGAATGAGTTGCATTCACTTGTTGCTGGGCATCCCTTCTTATTGGAAATAATAGTCTTTTTCATTTTATTTTTTTATGTTTTATTTTTTATATTTGAGAGAGAGAGAGAGAGTGCACATGAGCAAGGAAGGGTCAGAGAGGTGGAGACAGAATCTGAGGCAGAATCTGAAGCAGGCTCTAGGCTCTGAGCTTTTAGCACAGAGCCCGATGCGGGCCTGAACTCATGAGCAGTGAGATCATGACCTGAGCCAAAGTTAGATGTCCAAGTGACTGAGCCACCCAGGTGCCCCTGGAAATAACAGTCTTGTTGAAGCTGCCCATGGTCCCCTACCCAGACTGCTATAGACAATGAGTACTCATGTGCATTAATTTGCATTGAGTAGGGCCCTAGAGAGTTAGGAAAAAGACCCCAGGGAGGGTGGTGATGGAGTCAAGGGAGCCAAAGGAGAGGAGAGGGCTGGACTGACTGACTCACAAACCAAAGTTGCGTCCATCTCTAGAAAAGGAACCTGAGTGATTAAAAGCAAGAATGGAGCTTAGATCTGGAAGGTCTCAGTACCACCAGTGTGGAGTGCATTTTACAATCCAGGCCTCCCTCGTCTTACATAACAGATCAGGTTCTGAAAACTTATATGTGACATTCTTTCATTTATAGAAGCCAGCAATACATTTATTTATAAAGTGAAGAGTATGTTGAAGGGAAAAAAGTATGACCTTTAGAAGCAGACACACCTGAACCAAACCATGGTTTTACCACCTCATTCATTCATTCATTTATTCAGAATTATTTATCATGAATAGTCACTGTCCAAGGCATGGTGCCAGGAATGAGGTAGAAAATACCTGGCAAAGTTTCTGTATCAACCTGGATAATTTAGTAACATCTCTTAGCTTCAATTTCTCATCTATAAAATATGAATGGCACTACTTACCATGAGGATTGTCATGAAAGTTGATGTAAAGATTCAGTTTCTGGCATATTTCAATTTTTTTATATTGAGGATTATAATTTAGTAATATTTCATTTTACATATTACATGAGTTTTTTTTTAAGTGAAGCCTACCTATTTACAATGACTTACAATAATGATCTTTATATTGAGGTTCCTGGAATAAACATTTCTCTCCCACTAATGGATTAAACTTCTACTCACTCAAGCCCATTGCAATTGAGATTTCAGAAATCAGATCAAGTTGTAAATGTTACAGCTAAAACATTGGATGTGGCTTTCTTCTCCATAGAAGAGCTCCAAAATGCATAGGATTGGAAGTGCCCAGGCCTGATATCTTAACTTTGACACAGTGTAACCTGGGATTCCTTGCTTTGCCTCTCTCTGGAATCCACTTTTTTCATCTATGAAATAGTTATAATAATGATTTCCTTGCTTACTTTATAGTGATTTTATAGAGATTAAATGCAATAAATGATATAAGAATATTTTAATACTTTTACCATATAGCTTTTTTGTCATATCTTCTTATTTTTAAGGGAAGAATAATGAAGGGTGTGTTGCTTAGTTCTTTTTTTATTTTAATAATACCTATCCCACCTTTCCTCACAGAGGTGCATTTTTTAATGTTTTTTAACATTTATTTGTGAAGGGGAGATAGAGAGATTGAATGTGCCTGTGAGAAAGAGAGCGCGGGTGAGGGGCAGAGAGAGAGAGAGAGGGAGACAGAGGACATGAAGTGGGCTCTGTGCTGACAAAAGAGAACCCGATGTGGGGCTCAAACTCATGAACCTTGAGATCATGACCTGAGCTGAAGTTGGATGCTTAACCCACTTGATGGACTGAGCCCCCCAAGCACCCCTGTCTTGCTCAGTTCTACATCTTCTTACAAATTATCCTATTTTCTTACCTTACATAGATTTCAAAATTTAAATTTGCAAACTAGATACATTTGAGGATAACTGTTAACATTGGGAAGTCTTTTATTTTACAAAAGAGTTTTTCTTTAACTTTCTTTTTCTTTAATTAAAAAAAAAATTTTTTTTGAGAGAGAGACAGAACACGAGTGGGGGAGGGGCAGAGAGAGAGGGAGACACAGAATCTGAAGCAGGCTCCAGGCTCTGTGCTGTCAGCACAGAGCCCAACACCGGGCTCGAACTTGTGAAACATGAGATCATGACCTGAGCCAAAGTCAGACACTTAACTGACTGAGCCATCCAAGTGCCCCTCTTGGACTTTCTTAAACTAATAGGAGCCAACAGCAGTGCATTTAAAGGATGATTTAATGATTTAGAAATATAGCTATCACACACAATTTGGAATATACCTGCATAGTAATATCAGAGCTCAGGTTAATATTAGGATTTTTTTTCTAAAACCCAGCTCAAACCCAGCAGTAATGGGATTGAGTGGTACTTACATCTACAGAAAACACTATTGAATCTTTTGCTATACATTTAGTTTGGGACTTTGGGTTGGGGCTTGGCTTTGAATGAATTCCAAAGCAACCTTTATACTAAGAAGGCCTAGTAAGGAAATAAGTTTAACAGACTCTAAAATATAATCATTCAATCCACAAGTCCATCCTAAGTGCTGGTTGTGGGGACATGGTCCTCTGCTAGGGGGAAATCTTCAATGAAGAAATGACATTTGAATTGAATCTTGAAAGTTGCATAGGTGTTTAGTAAATGAAAAAGGAGTCTAAGGGAAAACAAGGCCCAGAAGACTGTGTGACCAGTTTAGAAGAAGGATAATTGGACCCAAGAAGCAGGTTTGAGTGTAGGGAGAATGTGGAGGAGTTCAGATGGAGAAGGCTGGAGAGGAAATCATCAGACAGACTGAGGAAGGCTTCCTATGCCATGTTGTAAAGTTGCTGTAAATGCAGACAAAGGAATGAGTGTTTGATAAAACAGCCCATACTAAGCACATCAGTTATTCTCCTCTGGACATTTGCTCTATAAATTTTCTCACTGAGGTGAGGCAAGGGATATTTTGTTATTATGCAGAGGGCATTAATGTTCTTTGCTAAAGATTGCACTCCTTGGCCCAGCATGCTGATGAGCTAAGGTTTAGGAAGATACACTCTTGCCTGGGTAAGTCATGTTTAATGTGTTCCACCCATTAATTTGCTGTAGTAATAAACCATATGGATTATTATTATTTTTTCCTGAACTGCTTGCTACCTCCTTAGTGTGTGCTGTGTGTATGGAGTTATTAAACATTATTACAGAATCATATAAACTGGGGCTGGGAAAGTGCATGATCTCTGAGAACATAATATATAGCACAGGTAAGGTCCGTCAGGTCTGAGATGGAGGGTGCAGAAGAAAAGAGGTGGGTGTAGGGGTCAAGGAGTGGGTTACAAGAGAAGGCATAAGCTGATGGGGTTTTAGAGGGGAAGTTGGTGACAGGGGCAAGGAATGATAGGAAGTCCCAAAGCTTCAGACCAGGACTCTGAACTTGATTTTGGAAGTGCTTGAAAATAGAGTAAGTTGAGAATTTCTGCAGTACAGAAACTTCTTTGGTGGGGGCCATCTGGGGAGTGAGAGTCAGCCAGAAGGCCAAGACAAGCATTAAGCTTAAGGCTCCAAGGTCCTGAGCTTGCCTAAGATTGCAGGAATACAAAAGAAAAGTGCTTCAAGAAAAGTCAGAGGTTGTCGGCCACAGCAGTTAGAGGCGGACTGAGTGCAGTGGGCAGAGAAACGTGGAATCCGGGAGGACTCCTGGGCTCCTTGGCTGTCAGGACCTAGCAGGGAATGGCACTGTTCAATGCTTTCTTGCTGTTAATCATTTTTCTCATTTTCCCTAGTTGTTAACCCTGGGACCATACTAATCAACTCCTCGTTTCCCTGCCCGTGGCTTACATGGTTCCTTGGTTATTACATCTGAGTTTAATCATTGTCCAAACTGAGCTCCATGTCTTCCTTGCAATTTTGCCCCTGATTCAGTTTGTGTTTTGCCAGGAAATATCGCTGTGTAAAAATGGAAAGGATCTGTTTAGAGAGAGGAGAGTCCGTCAGAAAAGGGAGATGGGACTCTCCAGTGATGCATGGAAGGTTTTTTTCCTCCCTGATCCCAAAGATGGAGATGAACCTATTCAGAAAAGCTAAGAAAAACCAATGTTGTTCATGACTTACTGCATTTCCTCTTTTGCTCCTGCATAAAGAAGCTGGAGACGTGAACTGGACAGCACAAAAGTGATTAAATCAGAAGCATCAAAATGTAGTCAATTCTATGCGTAAGTAGGAATCATCTGGAAGTCACGTTCGACTTCCACTTGCACCTCTCTCTGAATGGCCTCCTCCACTCTAGAAGTCCCTCATGAACCAGTGGAGGAGACAGAACTCAGTCAATCAGGGGTTCTTCAATTATCAGGAAGTGTCAATGCTGTCTATCACCAATAAGACATCAGAAATATTATTTATCTCTCTATATGGTTGTCGGATTCCGAGATGGCAAAATTTAAACTCAGCTCCTTAGAGACCAGCTCTCAAAATCTTAAGGGGATTTATGAATATATATGGGTACATTAATTTTTTTCCCATAAAATGCTGTCAGATATTCTGATACCCTTAGGAATATCTCACTCTAGAGAATGGGGTATTTCCATCACGATACAAATATCCCATTATTTTTCCCATTTTTAAAATAAATAAACATATATAACTTGACCCCCATTTTCCACATCGGCAACCATCTCATTTTGCTTCCTTAAAAGCAAATCTCCTTAAAAGAATTATCTATGACACACATTATCCCCAATTTTTCTCTTCCTATTCTTTTTTGAGTCCTCTCAAATTAGACTTTCTCCTCCATCATTCCAATAAAAATGCTCTTGACAAGACCACCGAGAACACCTGTTTGATAAATCTAATAATTACTTCCTGGCCTTCACCCTCCTGGATGTATCAGGAACATCTGATACAGTTGTTTATCTTTTCCTACTGGATCCCAGGCTAACTCCTTTTTCAGTCTGGCTTCTAGGTAAAACACTCCCTGTGTTTGTCCATCTCACAGGCTACTCCTTCCCAGGCTTCAATATTAGTTTCTTCTTGTCTTACCAACTTTTTCTTTTTAATGTTTGTTTATTTTTGACAGAGAGAGAGAGAGAGAGAGAGAGAGAGAGCGCGCGCGCGAGCATGAGCGGGGGAGGGGCAGAGAAAGGGAGACACAGAATCCGAAGCAGGCTCCAGGCTCCGAGCTGTCAGCCCAGAGCCTGACATGGGGCTCGAACTCACAGACCGCGAGATCATGACCCGAGCTTGGGACGGACCCTCAACCAACTGAGCCACCCAGGCGCCCCATTGTCTTCCCTACTTCTTAATGGTGGTATGTTGCAGGGCTTTGCACTTAGTCCTTTTTACTACTTTATCTGAACTTATTTCTTCATGATCTCACTGCCTCACACACCATTTACAAAATATGACTCCCAAATTTATACTCCAAACCCAGATCTCGTCCCTGAATTTCATGCTTACATATATCCAAATGACTACTCAATATTTCCACTTGGATGTTTGATAGAAATCTCATGCTAAGTATGTTCAAAACTTAGTATGTTCATCTGTCCCTGCCAAATCTTACTCCTAAAGTTTTCCTCTTCTCAGTTATCCTATGAATGGATGGATGCCACAGAGCTTGTTCGCATTCATCTCTCTTTTGTGGTCCTCACCTAACTATCAGCAAACCCTACTGACTCTCCTTTTGAAGAGTATGCAGAACTGGATCAGTTTTCTCACCCACATAACTGCTTCCATTCTGGTCCAAGCCATTATCCTAGTACAACCGAATAGTTGTACTACTGTTTATTCTTTAAATGGCAGAAAATATCAATCGCCAGGTGGTATTAGAAGTGGAGACTAGAATCCAGACAATAATTTATGTTGCCAGTTCAGGGGTCTGATATTGATGTGAAAAGTACATGGATACCTCAGCAGGGGGTCACACACACACACAGAGGTCTGTGCCATTTATTTCTGTCCCTCTGTCTACCCGTTTACCACAGAGCCACCTTTCACCTGTTGTGCCCTGCTCTGTTCTCCAGAAACCTGAGTTCTAAGTGATAACATCTCATAGCCTTTCTTGCTCTGCTCTGCATGGGTTCAAGCAATGAACGACATGGGTGGGATCTCAGAGGGCAAGAGAATAGAAAGTCAGAGTCCTGAGACCCCCCCCCCCCGCACCCCTACCACCCATCTGGCAATGACTTTTTCTAGTCATAGCACATATCAAATTTTCCTTACTGCATAGTTGTGGCTCTCCCTGAGTTCTGCAAGCACCATTTCTTCCTCTTACTCCCTCAGGATCATGAATATTAACTGGGTGTCTCACCATGCCTTGTTGGTTCCTTTAACCCTACCCGAATCTCTAAATAATCCCTTCATTGGGCTCCTTCAGGAACATCTTTTTGAAGATGTTCTCTATTTTCCTTCTGGAATCCTTCTTAACATAGGTAGAACTATTCTTTTGGTATGCAAATAAATATTAAATTAATTACATTTAATGAAATTAAATAACTATTCCAAAGCACATTACTCATAGAAATTTAGAGACTAAAAAATCTAAAGGGAATAAAAGCATTCATTCCTCACTACAATGTCACTAGATAGCTACTATTAACATTTTAGTGAAGTGTAAAAACTTTACAATTTTTTATTGTATTTATCTTTGTCTAATTTTAGTCTCCCTGTGATGTCTTAAAACATTAATATGTCTTAATATAAAAAGAAATGTAGAGAATTTGGAATATGGAGAAAACACAAAGAATAAGAAAATCAAAAATTCTATCACTTAAACCTGGATAAATTTATCAGATAAACCTGGAAAAATTTATTCTGTTTTCCTCGAATCTTTCTTTCTTTGGAGTTTAATGTAGTTCCTGCTTTAGAGAAAATGGTGATTTTTAAAGCATAGTGAGGGCAGATTAGTTACAATTCATAGAACAAAAGGGAAATGAAGAGAGGCTTGGAGTAATATTGACCAGTGGTTAGTTTTTATTGCTCTGTTCTAATATAAAGAAAATTTACTAGAGCAATTATGTTGGAGTTTAAATCATAAAAATCAGTTATTCAATTATCTTGATGTTAAAGTTGCCTCTTTATATGCTTTGTACTTTGTGGATGGGGAGAAAGACTTCGTAATTTTCTTGGTAGTAGGCTGAAAACTTGTATATACCATAACCAGTGTTAGTGGTCTTTGTCACAGTGCAACCATTCTTTTCTCTTCAAACAGATTTCCACACAACAGTGGGAGGAAGGATATGTCTTAAGAGAACTGCTTAGTTCTGGGGGAAAAAAAAAGAAAAAGAAATTTGCTGAGGAGCAAAGCAGGTTCAATTTTGCACCTGGTATATACAGTCTAAAGTTTAACACATAAATAAGCTGATTCTGAATTAGAGATCCAAAAGAGAAATGAAAGACTGTCAAATCCTTTGTTTTTAATATCATAACTTTCCTAATTGAGCTTTATACATTTTGATTTTTCCTTGAGTCACTCAATCTGTCTTTAACTAATTATTATAAAGGGAGTAGGTAGGGGCACCTGGGTGGCTCAGTCGGTTAAGCATCATCTAAGGCTTAGATCATGATCTAGTCAGGCTCTGTGCTGACAGCCGACAGCTCGGAGCCTGGAGCCCGCTTTGGGTTCTGTGTCTCCCTCTCTCTCTGCCCCTCCCCCACTGGGGCTCTGTCTCTGTCTCTGTCTCTGTCTCTCTCTCAAAAATAAATAAACATTAAAGAATTAAAGAAAAAACAAAGGAGGTAGGTATATCAGTGCTATATGTTCGAATCTCTTGAATATTTAACTCCCTTTGTGTTCCTTTAAGACATGAATGTCGGTTTATTTGTGTATGTAATAATTAGGTTTCAACATTTTTTCCTCAAAACTTTAGGTATTTTATATTTTTGATATAGCATAACGAATAGGCAAGAGATCAGTATGTCTTTTTTTGTAACATGTATTTTCCTGAATATTTGCTTAAAATATATGTATATATATTTGTCATATATATAAATGACAATTTAAGATAATTTCCAGCAGGTTACTAGGTATCATTTCTCCCCTTCATTGATTTTTACGAAGCATGTAGTCTACACCCTGTTAATCAATGTATATCATGTCTCTGTTTCAACTTCAGATTAGAAACAGTTGCCTTGGTTATGATTTCATTACAAAATAGTCCTTTTTTTAAAATTAGAAATGTGCATTGATGTGAGGTTGAATATCTTTCTATGATTTCCTCCATTATTTTCCATCTCCTCTTTATTTTGCTCCTCATTCTCAGGAACTTCTCAAAATTGTTCTAAATGCCTGATTTGGTTTTTCTCAGAATTGAATCTGCTCTTTATTGCCTTCAATTTGAATTTTAATTCTGCTGTTTTATTTCAATGTTATTAATAATATTCCCTTTCCTCATCCATATCTCTTTTTATTTTATCTTTTAATTTTTGTCTGTGTCATTCTTATTTTTTTTCCTGCTCCCATTTCTTATAGTATTTTCAAGGAAATACTTATTTTATCTAATTTTCACGTTTCAGAATAAGGTTTTAGCTAGGGTTCCTATATGAAATGTTGAATTTAATATTTCATATTGACTTCTATGTTCTCCATTAAATATTGTTTTCTAGTATCTTCTCCTTTGGTTTCTTGTTCATTTTCAACAAGTTCTTTTCTTTTTTCTTCTTTAAAATTTTTTTTGGGTTTTCAAAGAGCCAATTTTGATATTGTTAAACTCTATATATTCATATTCTGTTCTTATTAATACTATTCCTACTAGTTTCTTCTTTTAAACTATTTGAACTTAATTTATTATGTTGATCTTCTTTCTTAAGATGGACATTTAGACCATTAATTTTCAACCTTTCCTTTTTTCTAATGTAAGGATATACATTTACTTCTAAATGCCATGTGAGGATTTCCTCTTACGCTCAATTTCTTCCTTTTTTTAACTCTCTAACTTCTATGTTTCACTATAATTTGTGTGTGTGTGTGTGTGTGTGTGTGTGTGTGTTTTATGCATGGGCTATTGCAAGTGTGTTTTATAGTTATCTTGGTGATATTGAATCCTAACCTGGTCATATGATGTTCAAATCTGTATTCCTCAATTCACTCAATGATTATTTATTGAGATTTACTATGACCAATGGACCATTTCAGGTGTTAGGACTTCATCAATGTATAGACCAGGCAAACTCCTAACTCTTTGGAGCTTACATTCTAAAATGGGGAGAGAGACAGTGAATGTAAGTAGTAAGTAGGAATTGTAGAGGGCGGTAAGTGCCATTCAAATTTAAAATCAGGGAAAAGAAGATTGGTCATGCTTTGTAGGGGTGTGTGTGTGTGTGTGTGTGTGTGTGTGTGTGTGTGTGTGTGTGTTATATGTGTTCTGGTGGGGATAGTGTGGGGTTTTAAATAAAGTGGTCAAAGAAAGCCTTCCCAGTAAGGTGATATTTGGGTATGTCTTAAAGGAAAGAAGGGATTCTTCTCTGGGGAAGAGCCTTCTAGTCAAAGGGTGCATCTAATTCAAAAGCTCTGGGGAAAGATCATCTCTGAATGTTTGAAGAGGCCAGTGTGACTGTGATAGAATGCCTGAGGGGACATGGTAGAAGAGGAATAGGCACAATTAATGTCACTTGCACATGGGCAATGAGACCCAAGATCTTGATTTATTTTTATCTGAACTTCATGAAAGTTTTGTTTATTCAAAGGATGTTTTATTTTTCAGATTTTTTAAAAAACATAAATGGCTTTATTATGACCTCTAGGAATAAGTAGATGACTCCAATAGAGAGTGTAGAATCTTTTAGGCTCTTGTGAAAACTTTGGCAATAATAGTTTAATCTGTGTTGAAGGAACTCAAGATTTTGCTCTTTTAATCTGATCTTTCTAGAGGAATCATCCACTCATTTAGGCAATAAATAATTATTTCTTTTCAAGATTATATATATAAATATTCTTTTGTTGACCTCTAAGAGATTTAGTCAGGTGAACATGCAGCCATCCTATTTGGTCATTTCATCGTAGAAATCTGAAGGACTTCACGGGTTATAATTGTTACAACAGACCAGTATCCAAATTCTGCCTGTACAGTTCCATTTGTCTTGTTTATAGCTGAATTCATTACTGGGTTACTTTAATTTTTACCAACCTTATCTTGTACTCCATTAGAAATTTGAAAATAACTCTCAGACTCTCCTCGAATCATATCTTCTCTGGTCCTTGCATTCTAGATCTTTCTATTGTTCTTCATAGTCCTCATATTTCTGGTGCTTCAGACTTCCTGCCATTATATTCACCTTCTTTTAGACATAGAATTGTTACATTTCTATGTCAGAAAAATTCCTGCTCTTGAATTTGAATTTTTATTTCTTCTTTTATAAGTAAAACAACAACATTGATCATGGACAAAAATGTGATGAAAGCAGATCAGTTAGATCCCAGCAATAATGGCCATCTTAAGTATTTTGGCACAATACCTAAAGAGTTTCCTTTTCTCAAAGAAAAGTTCTATAATAGATCTTCCTCAACCCTAGTGAAATTGATTAATTACTTCAACTTAATTGATTGTAGGCAGTTTCTCAACCGTTTCAAATCCTAGAAACCAAACTGAGCCATGAGTCAACATCTTTCTATTTGGTTACATCTGTGTTTATAACTAGCATGGCTCCCGGTTCCAAACAAGTGCCCAGTATGTTGCAAAAGCAAAGTGGCTAGGTCTTCTCCAAGTTTAATTTCCTATTTGTGATACAAATTAAGTTAAGATGAACCTGATGAGGCGTAACTTTTACTGTTCTGTTTTTGCCCTGATGATGAATAGCACTTTCCCTGAGTGTCATGTGGATTTGCTCCTGTTTTGAAAAGACCCCCCACTTGATTTATCAAAAAATTAAGTTGGCAGAAGAAGCTTTCAAGCTATATATAAAGCATCTGTCCTCTCACCCAAACCTCTTCCCAACAAAGTTTCATTTTATACTTGGGAAGGTCCAACATTACAGGAGGTATTTCTTGGAATATCTTTTTAGACCTTTTGAAATCCCATCTATCATTTGAGGTTCAGCTAAAAATTATTTCAATGTGAGATTTTTCTTAGCCCTCAGCCAGAGTAGCAGTTTCTTTCTTTGGGGGTCAAGATCCATTCCTAGCGTGTCACCTGTAGATTCTGTCCTACTTTGCTGGTGTCAGTGTGTGCATCTACACTTGATCAAGTTTCTACTTACAACTCCTACTTCATACTAAAGCTCCTGGTAGATATTTCTCTTTTTTTTTTTTTTCTTGACTGTCAGGAATTTTAGCGATCTTACTCAGGTAGTGTATATCATCATGTAAGTTATGATGAGACGCCCTGCTTCTGACTATAGAGGCATAAAATTCTGGAAAATAGTCTCCTTTTGCTCCCACATTGGAGCAGGGAATGTGACTTAAATGAAATGATAGCATAGTCCTCCCTGAAGCCCTAATTTAGAGCACTGATGCCCATCACTAGGGGCTTTTGAGGATTGTGTTTAGCCATGGTAGTGATAGGAATCATTGTTTGGTGGGGATCGTGGCTCTGGTTCAGCAGCGGTCTCCAGTGTCCAACAGTAACACCAGTAGTTTCCCATCGACACCATTCCTGTACTGTGATCTTGCCTCTGGTTCTGATTCCTGCCCATTTTCTATAGCTGGCTCTTCATTTACATGTTGAGATTACAAACTACCTAGTTCTCTTCTAATAAACTCATTTTTAAACCAAGAACCTTGACTGGTAGAGGAAGAATCTTTGTTTTACTCAGATATGATTACTATGTGCCTAATAAATGTTTACTGAATGATTTAAATCATGTTGGATATGATGTCTATGGGAGCCCATGGGAAATCAGAAGGCCAAATTAGCTCATTAATTAAACTTCCATGTTAAATTTTAGAGTGTGTGATTCTGGAGAAAGCCTTAGAATAGTCTTTTCCACAATACTCTCCTTTTCAATACTGAATAAAGATCTCAGTATAGATTTTCAGCAGCCTGTGGGTTAGCTTTTTGCCTTTTTAACTTTTGTGGGATGTAATGTTCAGTTGTTTTGGGAATTATAAGCCTGAGAACTTCCCTGGACATTTGGAGTCATTAATGCACCAAAAATAGAGGAAGGACATAAATGAGTGGATTGCTCATTCCTCCTGCTGTGTGACCTGCAGTGGCTGCTTTGGAATTGCAAATTCCAGGAACCCAGGCAGAGGGAGAAAAAGTAGCACTAAAGCAATTTATCCTTATTATAGTTTTGTTGGGTCCTGACCTTGCCAAGGAATTTGTAAAGATGAGAGCTTTCCAAGATCTAAAAACAGAAGTCAAGGCGAGTAGGGAGAATTCTGTCTTTCCTATAACCAGACCTCAGTGCACAAGATACCTTTTGGGTATGGGAAACAGCCTGAGGTTTCTTGGTGGTTCCACTGCTCTGCCACCTCCCGCTGGGGGTCCCCTGGCACTGGCAGAGCCATTCACGTGTGTGGGCGCATGCTCAGGCTGAGGCTGTCAATCCCTCTGGGGGGACTCACCCTCTGACAGCAAGTGATGAGTTTCCTAATGGGCCCGTGATGACTGCAGCCCTGCCTGGAGGCTTGGCGTCTGCTCAGCAGCTGCCACACAACCGCAATGCTGGCCTTCCCCACAGCCTCAGGGGAGCCCCGCTCAAGGTTTGTGCCACTTCACTGACTCCAGAAAGCTGTACGTTTATACCATGGGGAGTGAGAGAAGTGTGTTTATCAACCACCAGGCTTGGAATGAGAGCCTTCTCCTTGCGGGAATGCATCAATCACTTCTCAGGACTGACCCTTTGTGGTAGTTCCCCTTGTAAATGATGTTTTGCTTTCCCTGATTGCAGAACAAAATGAGAGCTTTATAATTAAGTGTGTGGTAAACAACGTGGCAGTGGCCCTTTGGGTCCTCAGTCCTCTCAAAACAGAGAAGTGTAGGGGTAGTAGCTTTGGGAAGGATGAGGTAGGTTGGGAATTTCTTCCAACTTCCTACTTACAGCTAGCTAAAAGGCTACTAGGTGATTTCTATAGGAGACTTGACCTCAAACACTGCTTTAGGTTTCTGCTCACAAACCTGCCATAGCTCAGTTTATGCCAAACCATTTAAACGGAAAACCCAATTGAAGCCTCTTGTGTTCTTAACTGCCCAGCGTGCAATGGAGCCTAAGCACAGAGCTTGAATTCCAAAACTGAAACAAAGGGGCATTTGTTCTCTTTCCTGAGTGGCGACGGAGTATTTTCAAGAATGTTTGGAGACCAAATTATGTTGATTTAACTTAGGATAAGATCAATGGGTTGTTTTTCAGAGAAAGATGAAAGGCCATCACTTCTTTACACACCCCCTCTATCTCCTTTGGAAATAGACAGCCAGTGAGAACATCATCCCGTGTACTTATTAGCAGTACTTCCAGGGCTGTGCCTATTAAATGAATTGTTTTGAGGTCAACATGAAACACCAACTGGAATGTAACAGAAAGATATCAAAATAGAACATCCCCCTTTGTGATCATTAAGACAATGTTAAAAAGGGAGAAATCTATACTATTGACCCAACTTTGATATTTTCTGCTTTAGTTTAGGGTCATCACCACAAATTTCAGTTACTAAACTCATTACATGTTGCAGAGGCTTCCTCAGCTGTGCGATTAACAATCCTCCTCTGAATCAAGGCATCACAAATAGTGTGTGACTCTGGTGCATGAGAAATAGAGCCACCAGGGCCAACTAGTGTCGTCTGCAGCCGAGGACTGGGATTTCTTCTATATGCGCCTCTTCTGACTAATTTTTGGATCCTGAGTCTTTTATGACTTCAGTTGTGTTGAATGACAAACAATACTGACAGTATTATGGGTCTTTGTTCCTTATACGTTCTAGGTAGGTGCCATCAAGGAACTTTCTCGTGACCAAAGGGGAATACTGAAGAGGTGCCGAGATGATAAGCAACTCTGCGTGGCTGACCTGTCAACTCACATCCTCTCCATAAATTTTTTTAAGTTTATTTATTTGTTTTGAGCGAGAGAGACACTGCACGCTAGAGCAAGGAAGGAGCAGAGAGAGAGAGAGGGAGAGAGAAAATCCCAAGCAGGCTCTGAGCTGTCAGCATAGATCCTGATGCTTCATTTAATATCTAACTCATAATAACAACAAGAACAATAGCAGTAGTTATTATTTTTTGGGTATAATTACAAGATGATAATGCAATGGTCCCCTGTATGGGAGTTTCCTCTTTACAAGCTGGATTCTGTTATTATATTACAATATTCCAAAGTTTGTTTTGATATCTCCTGAAGGAGTTGGGCATCATGGATGGCAGAGCCTAAGTTTAGCTAGGAAAACCAGATTTTGGAAGGCAGATGCTGGATAGATTGGAGTGGCAAGACTTGCAGACTCTCTCACCGCTTTATCTTCTCCATTTAGGCTTTGAAAACGGGAAGATGGCTCTTGCCATAGGTAGCATAGTGCTCTGCTCATAGGTAGAATGGGAGCCAGGTTGCAGGTGCCTTAGAAGGCAAACTATCTTGTAAGTGGATCATCAAGGTGTGTGCTTTGTGAGCTTTACTTGTCTTCTCTTTCCCTCAAAATTTGAGGTTCTTGGCTATATGTGTGTATGTGTGTGTATATATATCTATATATACATATATATTCACTATATATATGTAGTGAATCTTATAAACTGTCCTTGAATTATACAATAGATTATTAAAGGAGAGACTTTGGTTCCCTCATTTCTTTCTCCACAACAGAAACAATGCCTTATTGAAGCCAGAGTAATCCTAGTGGTAGTTTCAAGAATACCAAACAAATGGTGATTTGGAGCTACTGTTCCATATACTCATTTGGAAGTTACCTCTTTGGAAGTCCTGGTCTTCAGTTATTAATGATAGAAAGTAAAGGAAATAGAAATATTCCCATATTACAGATAAAGAAGCTGATGCTTAGAGAGGGTGTCACTCTAGTAACAAAAGCAAAGGAAGGTGGAATTGGGACCCATGTTAGTCTGGTGCAAAGCCCATACTACATATGTGATGATAATCTTTCATGGCTTAGAGGAGAGGCTCTAACTTGGTCCAAAGGAGAAACCCATTTTTCCTCCTCACCTCATTATCCAACAGATTTATACTCCATACGCATGTAAGCTCCGTGGGATAAATTACTCTCTTATGGTCACCATCGCCAAGGCAGTGACTGGGATGCTGCCAGACAGGGAGGCTTCTCTATATGACTTTAGACCAATGTGTGTCCTAAGGTCCCAAACACTGCAGCTATGACGATATTTCTTGGCAGGCTAGAGAAGTCATCCTTGTAATGTTTTCTGGCTCAGAGTTGATGCTCAATGAATTTTTATTAAATTGAATAGAAGGTGCCAAATTTGATGTATACCTCGGGAAGCTTTTGCTTTTGCAAACACTTGCGTATCTATTATCTTACATGAGCTTCATTAAGCATCTATGAAAATATCCCCACTCTGTAGAGGAGACACCCTGGTTACAAGAGGACTTGACACTTTTCCAAGTTCACAATGTAGGTCAGTGTTAAGCTGGGGCCAGGAATCAAGTCTTAAAGTTTGTGGTGCAGTGTGCTTTCTTATTTTTTCCTGAATACTTCCAATTGGTCTTTAAGTGTCTTGATTTGAGAGGAAGAAGACAATATTTCTCTAAGGGCTGAGCTCTCTTCCCCTTAAAAAGGGGGGGAATTGATGGCAATGATGTTGATGGTGATGCCAGATAGTTCTACATTGAATGATCGATGCATATCCTTGCGTTCTCACCAGAACTCTCCTGGTCCTTGATTTCTTTTGCTTGTCTGAGATCAGGGAAATCTTAGTCCACCTTCAAGCCCTGTAATCATGAGGTGGGTGCACACCATTTCCATAGCATTTTATTCTGAAGATCCTAAATATGGCTAGTCCCCAAACACAGATAGTCCTGTCTTTAGAATTGGGTATTTTTATGGCTTGAGGAAGCAAAACTGGTTGCCTTTTTTTTTTTTTTTTTTTTTTGTAATTTCATGCCTATTCAAAACTTGGCCTCTAGTATTGCAGGAAAATTATGGCCCAAGGTGATTATGTGCCTGGAAGTTATTGCTCAGAAGATTGGGAGTCAGAATTTGTTACTGAGTTGGAGACTCCAAGGTTCAGATTCCACAATGTTTGAAGTCAGTAAAACCTCCCCTAGAATCTTTTCACTCAAAACATGGTTCTTAGACCAGCAGAATTGGAATCATCTGGGAATTTGTTAAATATGCAGATTGGCATGCTCCTCTTAGGACTGCTGAATCAGAATCTGCATTTTGGAGAGATCTGTAGGTGATTAACATGCATATTATAGGTCCAGAAGCACTTCCTGTGATATTGTGATTTATCATAAGAAATATGTATTTGGTCTTGTTCCTAGTTTCTGGCAGGGACCTCCTAAAACCCCCTTTTGGAATTTCCTGTGAGAAGATGGATAATGGTGTTTTTATTATGTTAATGAGGTGACTTTTGGAAAACACCTAAAGATGGGGGCTGGTTTCCAGGAGAGCTAATGGAGTGCTTTAGGGGCTGCAACTTTTAGTCACATTTGGACCTCCTTGGAGGGCAGAGGGACTGGAGGTTGAACCAATCACCAAAGACCATGATTTATTAGTTAACCACGTCTATGTTATGAAGGCTCTATAAAAATTCAAATGAAAGGGTTCTAGAGCTTTTGGGTTGGTGAACATATGGAGGTGCTGAAGAGTGGCACACCTGGAGGGGACATGGAAGCTCCATGCCCCTTCCCACACAGCTCTTCTATCTGCATGTTCATCTATGTCCTTTGTCATATCCTTTTATAACAGGCCAGTAAACATAAGTCAACTGGTTTCTTGAGTTCTGTGAGCCCCTCTAGCAAATTAATCAAACCTGAGGAGGGGTCATAGGAACCTCTTAATTTATAGTTGATCAGTCAGAAGCACACTGATAACCTGGACTCGTGATTGGCATCTGAAGTTGGTGCCAGTCTGGTGGATCTGAGCCTTTAACCTGAGGAATCTGGTACTGTCTCCTGGTAGACAGTGTCAGAATAGAATTCAATTGTAGAGTACCAGGTGGTGTCCAAGAATTGGTGGTGTGGGGAAAACCACATTGTAATTGAGTCCCAGAATCATTCACTTCCCAATGTAGTCTTAAGGGATACTGTATTAATCAGGGTTCTCCAGGAAAGCAGAGCTGATAGGAGATAAATCTTTATCTATATCATCTATATATATCTATATGTATTTCCAACATATGGACACCCTCAGAAATAATGTTTAGACAAATATCTGAGCACTCTGTGATCCCATCAAGTTGACATAAAAGTAACCATCACAAGATAGCAAGTCACCTGACTATACTTGCTCTGGATTAAGACTTACATTGTTGTTCTTACAGAACTAGGAGAGTAAGCTGTCAGTCTCCATTTATTAAGAGCCAAGGACATTGCTAAGTGGGTATTAAAGTGGATTGGAGGCTATGTTCATTTGTCAATGTAAGCTTGAAATTATATCTCTAGCTATCCGTGTGGTTCATAGACCAGTAGCATTGGCATCGTATGGAGGAAAGCTTATTAGACATGCAGAATCTCAAGACTACCTCAGCCCTGTTATATCAGAAGCTGACTTTTAACAAGATCCTCAGGGGATATGTATGTACATTAAAATGTGAGAGGCACTGCTGGCATTTGATCCAACCAGAAGTGCCTGTCCCTATTTCTTAACTAAGTGAAGAAAATGTATCAGCACTGGTTCCACCACGGGTTGTTTTGGGGATGGATTCTTCTGAGAGCATTCTGCCTGAAGAAAAATAACCAGGCACTCTATAAAGCAATGGTTCTCAACCTTGGCTGCCCATTGGCATCATCTGGAAAGCTTTAAAAGAAGCCGGATGCCTGGGACACACCCTCTGGTAATCTGATTTCATTGGTCTTAGGTCTGGTCTGGTCTTGAAGAAGTTTCCAACCTTTGCAGGTAAGTATAAGATGTAGCCAAGCTGGGTAACTACTGCTGTAAATGGAGCATGGAAGCGCGTCTCCAATCTTACTTCAGTTCTGAGTCAGACCGGAGGTGAACGTTTTGAATGCTTGTTTGTATTTTTCTTAATTCTGAAGTAATAGTCAGGATATAGAGAAAATGTGGGCAGCTTGTGGAACTGAGGGAAGGTCGAAGAACCCAATGAAGGAGCAAGGCATGCCTCGGGGAGGTATAAGGAAGTAAAGCCTCATCTCTGTTTTTCTCCATAACCATGGGCTCGCATCCCGAGTGTGATTTTTGCTTATTCTCAGTGGCGTGAAATACCAGCCATGAAGTCAGGTATCATAAAAGTTCAAAGCTGAGAGGGACACAGAGTAGCCAATTGGTACCGTTTCTGCTTTAATTTGATGAATATCTACTCTTTCCAGTTCTGAGTAATGATTCTTCCCTTAAAGGTCACAGAGATTTTACCCATAAGAGTCTCATTTGTTCTCTCCCATGCTACCATTTTTTTCTTCCTCCTTTCCTCCTTTCTCCCTCCCTCCCTTCTCTAATGGATACACAGCTATTAAGCACCTTCTGTATGCATGCACATAATCTGTCATTTTCCCTTTGATTATGTGTACATTGCGCTTTTCTGAACCTTCCTTTTTTTACTCATATTCCTTTAAATTTTTTGTGCCTAAAGTGTAATCCACAACTTTAATGGAGGTCTGGAACAGAGAAAAGGTGAGGGAAGTTTGACTTCCATATCTAGGGTGTTTGTATTTAGCTTGTGGACAGTTTGGAACCCTCTCTCCTTGTCCCAAAGTGACCCACTATAGAGTCACTTCAGTTTGCCAAGATCAGTTCGAATTATGCTCCTGTCTTGTGAGGGTATTAGCAACTCTGTCTAACTTAGTATAGTCTGCAAATTTGATGAGCACATTGTCGATTCCTTCATCTCAGCCATCAATAAAGATATTGAATAGGCAATAAAGATATTGAATCCTGTCATACTCTGGGACAAAGTCATGGGTGTTTACAATAACACTTATGACCCAAGCAATCCTGCTGTTTGAACTCCTACTTTCTTCTCTAAATCAGGTATCAAGCTCATGGGGATTGTACTTATAGAGAACTTTCAATGTCATTAGAACTGGTGTCAAGGAGTTCCCTAATCTCTCTGCTCTTTTGATATATCATATGCTTCCAAACACTCTCAATGGAACCCGCTGTCCTTTGTTTTCATCCTCCTCAATTGACTGGGTCTTGTCTTTATTGGCAACTTGGGCTCTGGACCATGTTAGTATTTAAACATCTGCATCTTGCCTTTGATATTCTGTGATTTCTAGCCACAACTATTTCCACCATAACTGTTTTTCCTCCCCAAATCACACTGCCTTTTATATCCTAAGATTTATTCCCTGCAGTTTATTTGGAAAGCCACACAGGATGCTGTTTTGATGTTGATAGGTCTACCGACGTATCTTTGTAAATGACCAAGAAAGGAGTGAGGTTTAATTTTTTTAAATGCTTAGACTATGATTCTTTATACCTGTGGTGAGATAGAAGATTGAACAAACTTACTTTGAGTTTTATTGTAACAGTTCCCTGATTGGAGTATTGAGAAGCTCAGAATATTTCTGAGGCAATGATTCTTCATTGTGAAATGTCAGGTAGTCAGCAGCCTGTGGCAAGGCCTCTCCTCAGTGCTTCCTCTTTGTTCAGCCTCAGATTATCTCTTGACTTAGAAATAAAATGCCAGTATAGTTAATAATGTAACCGGCAGAGAGACATAGAGTCATTTGTCTCCATAGAATAAAACAAAAGCATGTATCAACCCAAACAAACAGATGACAGTCCTTCTACAAAAGAACTTTTGCTCATGACTGTCCATCCAGGAAACTTTCAGTTTTTACTTTCATTTAAGCCACCCATTGGAAGCACCAATCATAGCTGGAAATAAAGACAAATGATGTGCATCCCTCTAGACTTTCAAATGGGCACCCTGCCTTTTCTCTGGTCCCGTTATCTCCCCACACTCATTCTCCTCTGGTGGCTATGAATCTCTTCACTGTTCTCCATATGTGAAATGCTCATTCCAGCCACCAAGACTTTTTACTGTTACTGTCACTACCTGGAAAGCAGCCTCCCACCCACACCTCTTTAGCTACCTCCCAGTCCCACACTCTGGATCTTTGCCTCCTATGGCCATTGCCTCCTTGGGGAAAACATTCATACCCTCCACAGATGTTTTTTTCTCCTTTCTCTTCTTTTGCCAGACACTCTGACAGCGAATGACTATCTGGCTGTAACATTTGCAGCTTATTCATTCACCCACTCATCAGCAAAGTAGTACTGAGTTCCTAACATATGCCAAGGATTATAATAGGATCCATGGCACAATGGTGAGCAAAAACAGATATGCGCCAGCCCTCATAGGACTTATAGTCTAGGGAAGGACACAGATATAAATAATTGTAAGTAGTATAAATTAAAAACTATTTTAAATTCTTTTCCAAGGATAAATACAGAATAGTTTGAGAACTTAGAGGGTGCTTCCTCCTGACACAGTAATTTTTTAAGTTGAAAATCAAAAGATAAGTAGGGATTATTTAGGAAAAGGGTAGGAGAAAGGTGGAATTTTCTTGCCATGGGGAACATAAAGCTCCATAATGGAAAGCAGATTGATGTGATTCGAAGAGTAGGGCATGTGTGCTGTGAGACGAGGCTGCAGACATATCAGGGCTCAGGCAGGCCATGTCTTACAGACCCTGTGAAGAATTGTGGTCTTTAGTCTACAAGCAATAGGAGACCATAGAAGACTTTGTAGCAGGACAGAGCCATGGGCTTAGTTTTTTGTGCGTATGGTTTTTGTTTGTTTGTTTGTTTGTTTTGTTTTTGTTTTATTTTTGCAAATTTCATTCTGGGACTGAGAAAAGACTAGGTATGAGTAAGTGCTTGGAGAAGAGTTTGGGAGGGTCATTTAGTAAGCTATTGCAGGAATCAGGGAAGAAATGTTGGCAACTTTGTACAGGGTGATAATGGTAGAGATGCAGGGGAGGTGGAATGGTATGGGAGGGAAGAGGAAAAAGCCCCTGTGATATCAACCTCGCCTGTGGAGCTATCAACCTCTCCTGTGGAGGTTGAGGAGAGGGAGAAGCCAGGATTGCTCCAAGGTTTCTGGTGTGCACAGTAGTTGAAAGGTGATATTTACAGAAGAAAATAAAAGAGAACCATACTAGAGATGTGAGATCATGGGTTTGGTCTTGATGCTGTTGAGTTGAATGTATTTGTCAGTCACACACATGGAACTCCACATACAAGTGAGGAGTTGTCAGGAGTGATCTGAACTAGAGCTGTTAGTTTGTGGGTAGCTTAGATGTGCAGAAGGTACTAGAAGCTCTGGGTGTGGGTAGCAATACCCAGGGGAAGTGGGTCTCTGCCTGCAGATCTTACTCAACATTGCAGGATTCTATTCTGTTCTTTCCTTTTTTTTTTTTTTTTTTTGTTAACTTCGTTATGACAAGCATAAGCCTGGGTTCATTCATTATGTTTAATTAATATTTACAAGACACCTTGCTAGTCTATGACTATGTTCACAATGTTTATTAGTTATTTTAAAATATTTTAGTTAATATTTATAAGACATGATGCACCATTCACCTTTGTTTAATTTTCATGGCTTTTCTGTAATGTAGATATGATTATTTCTATTTTAGAGATTAAGAAACTAAAACCCAGAGAGATTAAGCAAATATTCAGACAACAAAGAAGTGCCAAAGCTGGATTAGAAACCAGTTTTTTTCCCCAAACATCCGTCCTGAGCTCCTGCCTATAAAAGCCAACCAAAAGAGATCTCACTAAATACTTGTTTGTTGAGTGATTGATGCCAGATAAATTAAATGTCTGAGAATTAGTAAATGTTACTGATTTTCTATTTTTCTAATCACAAGCTGTGAAATAAGCCTCATTCCTGGGTCTACCCAATACTGGTTCCTGCCTGTGGATTAGAAAATTGTACAGAGAATTTTAGATGTGGTTGGGCCAACATAACCAAAAAACAGGTAGTCCTGGAATCAAAAACTATCTAAAAGAGCATAAAATTATGCCCCTTTCCAGCCTTTGTGAAATACTTCCAAATGTGTGATGCCAAGCATATTCAAGGCAATGAAAATTCACATAAAAAGAACATTCCTTGGAAGTTATATGTTCATAGGGAGGAACATGGAGGTAGGTAACTATATTAGTTGGCTCAGGTGCCATAACAAAATGCCATAGACTGGGTGGTTTAAACAACAGAAATTCATTTCTTACAATTCTGACATCTGGAGATCTGGGATCAAGGTGCAAACATGGTCAGATTCTGATGAAGACTTTCCTCTGGACTCATAGATAGCCACCTTCTCGCTGTGTCTTTACTTAGCAGATGGAGAGAGAGAGGGCGGGAGAGAGAGAGAGGGAGGAAGGAAAGAGGGAGAGGAGGAGGAGGAGGAGGAAGGGAGGGGAGGGGGCTTTCTGGTATCTTTTATCATGAGAACATTAATCCCATCATGTGGGGCCTAACTTCATGACCTCATCTAACCTAATTACTTCCCAAAGGCCCCATCTCCAAATATCATCTCACTGGGAGTTAGGGCTTCAACATAAACATTTTAAGTCCATATCAGTAACCAGCAGTCCCTGAAACTGAGGAGTTTCCCAGAACATGGACTCTTAGTGCTAACATTCGGACAGTCTTGGGAAAGCAGAATACGTGGTCACTTTACATGGAAGAGAAATCACTTTTTTTCTCCCCACTTATTCAGGAAAGACTTCATGGAAAAAGTGGAATTACAATGGTTATTGAAAGGATAGAAAATAATTGAGGGTAGTATTGAATTGGGAAAAGGATAAGTGATACAAGTTGCCAGCCACATTACCAGGAACATTAATCCCTTGAGTCTATTAATGAGAAGCTATTAGGAGATCACCCCAGAGCAGTTATGCGCACTTTTCCCAAGGCCTTCCAGAGACAATGACTGAATTGTTATACTTTGCTCTTCAGATATTCCAGGGGGAATTTCTAACTTGGTGACTGGAGAATTGCTTTCACTGAAGTCAAAGAAATGAAATATTTCTTACCTACTCTTTCTCTGCTTTTTCCCTGGACCAGTTGTATTTGAAAAAGAATATAAAACATTTTTGCAGAAATGCTGTAAACCTACTACTAACCAGACAAAATACTATATAATCACTTAGTTATCTGATATTCTAAGAAATGAGTTATTTGCATGCAAATATTTGCATACAAATAAGTCTGTCATATCAATTATAAAACCTGCAAGAGCAGGACCCCTGCAGCCTCTAGGTTTAAGGTCCTTGAGTTCTTATTCATCCCAACTATCTTTAGTGAATATATGGAATATGATTGAAAATAAACACTTGCCAAAAAGAATGGAAATGCTGCATATTCCATGCAAAGCCATCTTGACAGGCACCATATGCAAAAGTGCATCTAGGGAATGTGTCCATATAGGATGTATTCAGTAAGTTACTATTTTGGCAGATATCTATGTCCTCTCTTACCTGTTCTTTTCCTTAATGCTTCCAGGCTAGACTGTATTATATTTCCTGATATACACTCTTATAATAATCAGAGCAGTATGATCTACTGTCCCAAAGTTGATCTTTAAAAGTCCGAACAAGTATATGAAAGAAGTACTTTGTTGTAAGTCATGGATATCTTTTTTTTTTTAATGATGGCCAAATGTAAATGTGCTTGTTACAGTGTTAGAAAGGTCCTTGTTTTGTATGGTTTTTAAAATGTTTATTTATTTATTGACAGAGAGAGAGAGAGAGAGAGAGAGAGAGAGAGAGAGAGAGAGAATGTGTGCAAGTGAGGGGCAGTGAGAGAGGGAGAGAGAGAGAATCCCAAGCAGCTTCTGTGCTGTCAGGACTGTGAGATCATGACCTGAGCTGAAATCAGGAGTTGGAAGCTTAACTGACAGAACCACCCAGTCATCCCTATATGTTTTAACAAAGAGTTATATATTTTTAACTCCACAGGAAGCTCACAAGTCCCTTGTGCAACACACTTATTTTTATAATGATCGGAAACTAGTGCCTTCCTCCAAACTACATACATGGTTGGTGGTAAGGCCACTAGTAAATGCAAGTTCCCTTGAATTTTATTCTAGGACCCTTCTACACTCACACATCTATCATCATATTTATGGGAAACTTTCAGTGCCCCTCACCTCTTCAAGGGAAAATGATTAGTTTAGTCAGTGAGGATGGAGAAGGCTCTTTTTCATTAAAAGTAGGGATGGAGTTGGAGGAGGGGTCTTTAACCTAGGCTGTAGGTGCATAAAACCGAGAGAGTGAAGGCAAGGTCAGAATGGGGAACCAATGGCCAGTAAACCAGTTCTAATAGGGCAGAGCTGAGAGTCCAGAGCCAAAAATATTAGGTACCAGGGAGCAGTAATCAGATTAATAGATAATATGCAAGACAGAAATAACCTGGGAGATTGCTTGGCAAACCACTGTTGTCTGAAGCCAGCTTTTTTTGTGCTGAATGCTAGGCAGAGGATGAGTGGGCCAGCTCATTTAAAGGGCCAGCCTGGCACGGGCAGGAATCAAAGGAGAACACTCATCAGTGCAGAAGAGAGTGTGGATTTTATTTTGCTTCCAGAATAAGAGGCAATTTGGTGAAGTATAAAGGAAACACAGGATTTGGAGTCAAATAAAGTTGAGTGAAACTTCAGCTCCCTTACTTCCTTGTTGTGTGACGTGACTGAGCAGATGATCGTGAACCTCCTTCTTCCCTTTGGAAACTGAGGTTTATGTTTCCAGCTGGGTGAGTGTATGTAGTTGGGAGTGCCGAGTGCAGAAGGAGAACATGGAAGGATTTCAGCTCAGCAAATGTGAGTGTGTTTTTCTTCATAGATCTCTCCTTCTGCCTTCTCATCTTGGTGAGATCTCTCACCATGCCCTGTCTTCCACATACCTTCTATCTCTGACATGTACAGTTTGACAAGAACAGGTGAGCAATGGAGCGGGAGTTCTTGGTGACTTCCAGTGAGTGAGCTCTCAGAGGGTGAAGGCATGGCAAAGGCCCATGACTGTATTCACCTGGACGCAGGGCTTGGCCTGTACATGTGTGTGTGTGTGTGTGTGTGTGTGTGTGTGTGCATGTTCTGTGTGAGTGTGTGTGTGTTCGTGCTTGTTATGTCCTATGGGTTAGGTCTTGAAGAGCCTGTCCTGTGGGGAGGAGCTCAGCATGACCACAGGCTCATTAGAGGACACAGTGGATCTGTTACCAAATTAACCTTCCTGATACCTTCCCTCAGAAGTGGCCAATGTGGAGTTCCAAGACTTCGCAGATTCTTCTAGCACCCCTTCACTTCCACCCCAGTGGTGGCCAGAATTTCCCTTCTATCACAGCTTCACAAAATTTCTCTCATCACCTGAAGCTTCCAAATTTCTCCATGATTCACTCATCTGATTTAGTCAGTTGACCCAGAATTATGGAATACACATCATAAACCCAGTATTGTATAAGGGATTTGGCATAAAACCAATAAACAAAACCAACATTGTTCTAGTTTTCATTTTTTTTGTTTATTTTTTCATTTTGAGTGAGAGAGAGAGAGCAAGCGAGCACATATGAGCAGGGGAGGGGCAGAGAGAAAGGGAGAAAGAAAAAAGAGAATCCCAAGCAGGCTCCTCTCTGTCAGCTCAGAGCCCAATATGGGGCTTGAACTCACAAACAGTGAGCCGAAATCAAGAGTTGGACACCTAATTGACTAAGCCACCCAATCACCCCTGTTCTAGTTTTCAAAGAGTTTATAATTCACAAGGAAAGTCAGATATTTCATAATTCATTATGTTAGCACTTATAGTAATCTGTAGGGCTATTGTAGCAAAATACCACAAACTGAGTGTCATAAACAATAGGAATTTATTGTCTTACTGTACTGGAGACTACAAGTCCTATGTCAAGGTGTCAGCAGGACCTTGCTCCCTCTGACATCACTAGGGAAGGATTGGTTTCATACCTGCCTCCTAGTTCCTGGTGGTTGCTGGCAATCTGACGATCCTTGACTTCTGCTATATCACTCCTCTCTCTGCCTTCATCTTTATATGGCCTTCTTCCCGTGTGTGTGCCTTTGTGTCTGAATTTTCCCTTTTTATAAGGATACCAGTCATATCGGATCAAGGGCCCACCCTACTCCAGCATGACCTCATCTTAACTAAATTTATCTGCAACAACCTTTTATCCAAATAAGATCACATTCTGAGGCACAGGAGATAAAGACTTCAATTTATGAATTTTGAGGGACACAATTTAACCCATAACTGCACATAATGAAAATTAAGGTAGGAGAAGTACAGGGATCTGCGAGAGATTTTTTCTGTCTACTTTCCTGAATCATGCAAATTCCACAGGGTCCTCCTCCTCCCCAAACTCCTGCTTGGCTCCTCCATTCCACGGTGACCTCCCCTCTTCAGCTCACAACCTTCCTTGGGCCTATGTCCTTTTTCCTCTACTAGATTGTAAATTCTATAAAAGCAATTCTCTGTCTTCTCCTTCCCTTGTGACTGCCTCAGCAGTAATGAATCACCAAAGCCAGAGTGCTTAGTGGAGTTAGTGACCTGGTGGGTTTCCAGCATGGAGCAGAGTGGTGCCAAACACCAGCCTTCCCTGCCCTCACCTCCACCTTCTCGTTAGCCTGTGTCCTGCGGCCCTGGGTTTCTTTGGTTATAAAGCCCATAGGAAGTATCTCAAAAAAGCGTACACTCCTCCAGCAGGGACACTGAGAGAGTACTGGCAAGAGGCACCAGCAAGTGTCTCAGTACCTGGATGATTCTCTGTGAGAAAAGCACAGAAGCAGACTACATCATTCATTAATGAAAAAGGACAACATCATCAGAGGTCCTAACGATATCCTTACGGATCACAAGGTGTACATACAGCACCCTTGCTTTCAGCAGGGAGATCAGATCCAGGTATATATTCACAGAGCTGTTAGTGTTTTGACACATAATACAGAATGAGGGGGGGAAAGCCCATACACATCTTCATTTGCATCCATAAAGAAGTCTAGGAAAATGTATGTGCTTAATCTATAATATTCACCTATTGTATAGAATATTGAGCCTGATTGCAAACTTATGCTTCTGTGACCTTTTTGAATAAATGATTGGATTTTGCGGACCTGAGGTTAGAGATCCTGGATACTCCTAAGACAGCAAAGCAGATGGTGCATTAATAACAGGGGTATTAGGAGGATCGGCTTCCCAATTCCAGTGTATTCATTAATACACTTTAGACAGTTTAATTGCTTCCTGAAACACTAATTGAAAGAGGTTCATTTGCAAATGCCTAGGTTCTAATAATATAAGTCTGGCACAGTGCCACAAAAGCCCCTTAAATACTATTATAAGATGAATTGTGGCATTTAAATAAAGGCAGCTACATTTTTTAAATAAAATTGGTACAGTGAAATATAATGTATAGAATTTTTTCAGAGTAGGAAAAAGAAAGCACGGTAGGTGCTGAATCTTCCCAATATTGGGGTTTATGAAATACTCACCAACATCATGCAACTTGAGCCTTGGGATTGTGAACATCTGGTATACTCTGTGACTTCAGCAGCACAAAGCAGAATGTTCTCGTTTACATAAACTCATTTCCTAGAGGGATAGCTATGGAATCTGTTATTTCAAGAGAATATGTGACCAAATGTTACACCTTTGAAAGAAGGATTTTCCCCTTAGAATCATTCTGCTTAGTGACCTTCCTTAAATTGTATTTCATGCCTTCATAGGCATATTGATTCTACACAGACTTCCCCAGTATTTACTAACTAAAACCCTGAGTGGTTAGGCTAAGAATACATAAGGAGTTTGTTTTCATGTGAAATAAATTAATACAGATGGATCAGCACCTAGGTGTTAGTCATTCTGTTTCTTTTGGTGGGATAATTCTTGAATTAATGGACATGAGTGTTGACTGGATTGCTTATCGGCTAATGGACCTATTAGTAGCATAAGGTATGACCCTGTTACTAGATAACAGTGATCAGAAGAAGTTCTAAATCTTCCACCAATGAGTGGGTCCTTTGATGGTTTCCTTTCTCTATGTGACGTAGGAGCAAGAAGCTTTACATAAATTGTCATTGAATTAACTTCCAATAGCTGAACACAGTTTGGTGCCCAGGATTGTTCTGGGAATAGTTGAAGTCTACCTACAAAGATGAGCGAGACCCATGGACAAATGCAAGGCATGGCTTGGGTTTGATGGGCCAGGGAGTTAGGAGTGCACCTGCTTCTTTTCAAGCAGACAAGTAGCATTAAATTGATGGAGAAAGGCCTCCTGGAGCCTTTATGGTAAGGGCAAGGAGCTCCTTTGTGTCAGGAGCTACCAAACTTTTCAGGGAGAGAATAGTTTTCCTCAAGAAAATAGGAACAACTTGTTGCATTCAAATTTGGCCTCATTCCTATTGACTGCGGTCCAGGTCTAAATCTTTGTTCACTTTTCTTTCTTTTTGTTAAGTTTATTTATTTTGAGAAAGAGAGAGAGAGAGGGAGAGAGAAGGAGAGAGAGAGAGGGAGACAGAGAGAGAGAGGGAGGGAGAGAACAAGCTGGGAAGGGGCAGAGAGAGAGAGAGAGAGAGAGAGGAGACAGTCTCTCAAACAGGCTCCATGATGAGGGGCTTGAACTCAAGAACCACAAGGACATGACCTGAGCCCAAATCAAGAGTTGAACACTTAACTGACTCTCTTTGCTCACTTTTCTACTTTGAGTCCTCCTTATGGCAAAGACTAGCTGACTTCTGATAGTATCTATGTATTAAATTTACATGGTTCGTGCAATGCATTGTGCTGATTTGTGCTTTTAAGTTTATTGTGACTTTGATTCCAGTTATAATTTAAAAATTATATTTTTAGAGAGAAATGAAATTTTGTATTTAAATTATTTTAAAAATAAATAATAAAATGATCTTATCTCTTCCTTATCTCTTCACCACCTCAGCCCTAATATCCTTGACAGTGATTCTGACTTTAATCAGATATTGTATATAGTACCTATCACAGAAGCAGTTATTACAAAATAACTTATTTTATCCTCTCCATATATCATCTTCTGTTTTCCTCTCTTTTCTTCTCTTGCTTTTATCCCAAGAAGTGATAACAAGTAGACACTCAGTAAATTTTGGTGGAATTGAATTGGATTGAAATGGAGATAAATATGCTTTAGAATGAATTGAAAAAAAAAATCACCTAGGGGCACCTGAGCAGCTCAGTCAGTTGAGACTCCGACCCTTGACTCTGGCTCAGGTCATGATCCCAGGCTCGTGAGAGAGCCCCACATCAGGCCTGCTGAGCATGGAACCTGCTTAAGATTCTCTCTCTCTCTCTCTCTCTCTCTCTCTCTCCCCATCCCCCTCTCCTCCACCCCTCTCCGACCCCACTCTAAATTAAAAAAAAAAAAAGAGCAATACCTCATCCTAGGCTAAAGATGTACTAAGTCAAGGGGTCCCCATGTTTGATTTGGTTGCTGGATATGTGAAACTGTTGGATTGACATCCTGCAAAAGAACAAACTTTGAGAGAAGATTTAGCCCTTTAGTGTGTGCGTGTGTGTGTATTAATCATTCTTTTTTTTTAACGTTTATTTATTTTTGAGACAGAGAGAGATAGGGCATGAACGGGGGAGGGTCAGAGAGAGAGGGAGACACAGAGTCTGAAACAGGCTCCAGGCTCTGAGCTGTCAGCACAGAGCCCGACGCGGGGGTCGAACCCATGAACTGCGAGATTGTGACCTGAGCTGAAGTCAGACGCTCAGCCGACTGAGCCACCCAGGCGCCCCAAGTATTAATCATTCTTAGGGTAAGAAGGAAAACAGGACGCTGCTGGTCCATGAAAGCCAACACAACTTTTCTTTTGTATGTCTGAACATGTTCACTTCACCTGATTTCTTTCAACTTCACTATGGCTCCTCATACCCTTTCACTACATACCCACAGACCTCAGGTAAACTCAGAAATAAGGCATATCTTCAAATGAACCACCTCCTTCCTCATCCCTTTCTTTATTCCCCATCTCAGTGAGGTAAGAAAACCCCTAGTTATTCTCAGCCCCTCCCCTCTCTCATCATACCCTCATCTCATTGGCCACCAATTTTTGCCTGTCCTGTCTCCTCAGCTTCTATTTGACTTTCCTGTCTTCTACCTCATGCTCTCCGAATCCATTCTTCACACAGGTTCCCAGATGAAATTCCTAAACATGAAATCTGACCCTGTCACTCTCTCCTGCTTAAAATCTGCAGGCTAAAGTTTAAATGCTTTATAAAGATATTCTTCCTCCAAAGCTGCCCAGACCTTTTTCAGTAGTGGGGTTCTGTTCCCTACTCCAGGTAGATTATTCCCTCCTTTAGGCCTCTATAGACTTTTGAGTTGCTCTGTTATAATAGGATTCACAGGCTATAATTACTTATTTATTTCTCCATCTCTCTAATAGTTGGTCCTTGGAGGCAGAGCCCCGCTTTTGTTTTTCTTTTGTTTCCTTATCCTCATCATTTGCCAAAAGATGGGCGTGTATTAGGTGCTCCATAAATGACTATCGACTGTAATTGGATGTAACAGGAAGACGATTTGATTTTTGGTGAGAAAAGAAACTTAACAGAATAAGAACCATATAGTGTCAAAGAGGAGTCAAAAGTATGTCACATTAGAAGGTATTATGCTGGATATCTGAGTATTCCATCCTTACGGAAATGTTTACACTATAGAAACCAGACTGTTGAGAGCTAAGATCTATATGACTTTGTGGCTCAGATCTTTATAGCTTCTCTGTGTAGAGTATCTAGCTCTCTCTCAATTTCTGCATGTATGTACATTGATATATGTCTCTGTGTTTTCAAAGATTGAAAATGCATCTTAATATGTATAAACAGTGATACATTTTAATGAATATAAAAAGTTTCTCAGGTGGGTTACTTGATATCAAATGTACTTTTTTCAACTTGCTAAATCCTCTCCAACAAGAGTTAAAAAGTCTCAAATTACCTTCTTTAGGAAGATACCTTTATAATATAACACAGTTCCTTAAGTAATGTATTGTTTGCTAATGGGAAGTTCACCTGGTGCTGTTTTGGGTAAGTACCCTGAGGGAAAAGGGTTTGGAGAACTCAGTCCTAGACCTTAGGGTAACAATATGATTAGCTGATATTGTGGTGTGGAGAGGAATGAACACGGTAAAGTCTTAGACTGATTTTGAGCCAAGATTTGACTACTAGCATGTTGCTTTTATTTGATTTTGAAATACTATGATAGTTTCCCTTGTAACTGGTAGTTAATGAAAGCAGATTCAAGTGATAAGGATGTTTAGGGGTAAGGGAAAGGTAAGGATGAGGTACTTTCGGGTTAGATACTTTAGGGTATAGAAGTCCTGGGTTCTCCTGACAGAACTGAAAGTGTCATGTCTAAAGAGTTAATAGGTTGCCTCTCAATATTTAAATACCTACTATTCTTAACCCTCTCATTATTTCCTTCTCTTGCTACGCACTACTGTAAATGTTACTGACTCAGGTCCTTGGGCTCTCCAAGTAACAGAGATTGACCGGGGCCAAGTAGGAATTCCAGGCAAAACTTATTGGGGCTCATGCTCGAGCACAAGGGAGACAGTGCAAAGGAAAGAGTCCCTGAGGTGATTCCATGAACAAAGGCCAGGGAACGTTTTTAAAGAGGCTAATTGGGAAAGGAATAATGTCTAAGCCTGTTGAGGCAGAGGAAGACACAGAAAGCGGGGTGTGCAGGCACAGTGGACAGAACATGCTTCATCATGCACCATGTGTCTCATTAGCATGTTGAATCTCCACCCCTGGGCATTATAATGAGGGGGAAAGTTGATGAAAGGTCAGTGCTGGGGTACACCTTGGCACAGACTAGTTTGGTAATGTCTTCCCCAGTCTGCATAGTCCAGTCCCCCCTTGGTATGCATCCTCCTTTGGCATTCCTACAAGATAGACTGGTCAAGAGGCATAGAATTTCAGCTGTGGAGGAAAGCTGGGTTTCATGGTGAGGATATAGGGTACCAGAGTCCAGTCCCTGCTCTGTCTCAAAAAACACCAAGTAGCCACAATTTCAACTGCACATAAAACATTGATTTAAGGATTTTCATCAATGTTCAAATCTGATCAAGAAAGACATTTGAAGTTGAATGAGGATTTAAAAGCTATATCCACCAGAAAGGAATCAGAAAAGAAAGTGTCTGGTAATGGCAATGATTCCTAAAACAGTCTAATATAAAAATTTAACTTCAGTTGCCTTAGACATATATTCATTGATGTAGGTATGACTAGTTAGTGCTAATCATAAGGAAACTATTAACCGTTAATTAACTATCGATCCATTCATTCCCAAACAGAAACCAAGACCCCCCTCCTCAATCTCTATCTCTCATATACATATATACATATAGTGTAGGTCACTAAAATCTACAGTAAATAACTTTTCATCTCAACTTGTTTGCATTTTCCTTTGTATAAGTCTTGAAAGAATTAGTCTGACAAATCTAATATCACAATCAAAAGTGAAAGAAGGCATGTTTAGACTAGAAATAAGATTAATTTTAAGGACTTGGACTGAATTGTCTGTGTGTACCTCTTTCATACTCATTAAAGCAAGTTCAAATAAATTTCTGCAAGGGAATACTTCTTAGGCCTTGTCTCTACATGAATATAGTGAAAGCTCTCTTTTAAAAAATCTCACATTTCACACTGAACACTTAAACTGGTTTTGTGTAGGGGACATTGCCATATTTAGTCTGCCTAAGTAACTCAATCCCCTTCCTATTATGGGGGCATTGCACTTTGATGAGTCTTAGTGGAAGGCCCACTCTGGAATTTAAAGGAAGACAGAGGCTCCATTTCCCCTTCCCGTTGTTGAGAAGGTGCGATCTTACCCACTAAGCTTTGCCAACTGGATGCTTCTGTCCCGAGATACAGAGATATAAAGACTATTTGGAACCTATTTCCATGATGGTGGTGTTCAGTATCAGCAAGAGAGGTATCAATCAGTGGGGTCCTAACTGTACTTTTCCTATGACTTGATTTTGGCCCTGATTACTGCTCCCTTTACTTTCTTAGTTTACCTAAGACATTTTTTAAGATTATTAAAATCTTAAATGATATATACAGTCTTACATGTTCAATGTAGTTTTTTACATTTCTTCTAAAGTTTCCTTAGTAAGATTTGTTGTATTTATGAGCTGTCACTGCTTGAACATAATGGGATGGCTTTCAAGTAATCTTAGATTTTACACTGGCTCTTTCCCTTCTCACAACTAATGCCCTAAATCTGTGAGTTTACTAGAGTTAAACTTTATAAAAGAGTACAGTTTGTTCCGTTTTATATTTTGGTGTGTTGAATTATCACTTGATATTATTATCTAATCTGGGTTATGTTTAAAAGTCAAAGTCATTAAATATTTTAAGCTTCCTTTGAGGTTTGTCTTTTCTTATTAGGGCTGGGGCATGGAGAAAAGGTACATCTGAAAGAAATTGGTAATGAAGGTGCCAAATCTCATGTGTACAAAGGGTCAAGTTCTTATGTAAGACAGGAAAATTCTAGCTTCTCTAAAGATGAACTAAAGAGAACTTGATTCCAAGTGTGAGACTTTCAAGGAGATTTAGAGGTCAACTTTTCCTCCTTCTTTCTAAATGTGTAGATAAAGTCTTTTAAAAAAAGTAAGAAAAATGTGAAGCTGGTAGCAACTGAGTAATTTATAGGTCCTGACAGTGGTGTCATTGATAAATCTGCATAGCCAAATCAGTTTTAAAACTTGTGAAGTTCTAACAGAAATCCGGGTTTCTTTTTTGGTGATCTGTCTTTAACAGTGTAAAGGTCAGAACTGGGCTGATCAAAATCAGTCAGGGTGTAAGAAAATGCTACTCCAGATTTGCCTGCTGGGGGCACTGTCTTAGATGACAAGACATGCCAGCCCTCCAAAAGTGGTTCAGCTGTGAGGCAGACTGCCCACCCAACAGTCTGAACAGATATTGTTCATGTGTTTGTGTTTCTGCTCTGTGAGGAAATTTAAAGAGTTATTTTCTCTTTTCCTTCCTTCTTCTCTCCCTCCTTTCCTCCCTCCCTCCCTTCCTCCCGGCTACTGAGATTTGGCTACACTTCATTTTTTTTTATTGTAAAATGTAGTCCTAAAGAGAATTTGGATGACAGTGGGCAAATCCGGCTTTCTACATGGCTTCAAGTAATTGATGTGACAGCTTTAGACAGACATATTGATTAATAATTCTGTCCCTGGCAGTTAAGTATCCCCACCAAGCCTGTTTCCATTTTATTATCGTGTAAATATGTAATCTGCATAAAATTAAAGCTCTTATGTACTTGAAACATTGTCTGCTCACAAGATGCTTATTCTAAAGAACAGCCATGGCTGAGGTTGCTACCCTGTGGCTCTCTCTTTTTTTTTATTCAATCTTAATTTTTCCTCTCCCCACTTCAAAACTGTGTTCCCTTGTCATCAGTCCTTCTAAACTGTTCTATTCTCCATCTTAGGCATCTCTTTATGGAGCCAGAATGATTTTGAGTGTGAACATTCGGTGCTCATGTCACCACCTCTGCTGAAAACTGAACTGTTAAATTATGAATTTGTGGTCTCGTTTCACGCCATAGTAGCCCAGGCTAAAGCACTCCCATAAGAAATGTCAGTTTTCATCTAAATGCACTCAACAGTAAATGTCTTCTCCCTGGAGCATGCCCTATTTGTTGAAAAGAGACACAGATTTTTCAGAGTTCACATGTTGTACTTCAGGATCACACAGCTGGCTTAAAAATTAGTGCATTTGGAATAATTAATGGCTGACTGGAGGCATTCTGCTGTTAAGTATGGTCCAAAATGTTCTTGACAACCAGAATGTTAGAACATTTTTCTAAAATTCTTAGATGTCTGTGTGTGGAAGACAGACCTAAATGTCCAAGCTCATGACACGTCTGTACTAATATATTGTGAAGATTGAGTTAAAACACGAAGTATCGACAATTGTATCACATACACAGTAAGTGCTTAATAAAACTGTCTGTTGATAGTGTTCCTTATCTTAGTCCAGTGACTCTTATCTTGTGTTAGGGTATTTAGAAACTGCCAATATTCAAATTTACATTATGGTCATCCTGGAGAATTCTGTAATTTCATAAACTGGGTGGTTTGTAGGGTTATGGCAAAGGATTGCTTAAGGAACAAATAACCTCATGAATTTAGGAAAGGGGGTGTCTCTTAAGCCTTTCATTCATATTTATTGGCTCTTAGAGGATGGACACAACTCCAGGCCTGAATAGAACCTGGAGAGAACCCTATTTAGGAAACAGGAATCCAGGTTTGCAAAGTAGCTCATGATTCAGTTAGAAATGTCCAAGACTTGGGGCGCCTGGGTGGCTTAGCTGGTTAAGTGTCCGACTTCCGCTCAGGTCATGATCTCACAGTTCGTAAGTTTGAGCCCTGTGTCAGGCTCTGTGCTGGCAGCTCAGAGCCTGGAACCTGCTTGGGATTCTGTGTCTCCCTCTCTCTCTTTTCCTCCCCTGCTCGCACTCTGTCTCTCCCTCTCTCAAAAATAAAGATAAAAAAAAATTCTAAAAAAATGTCCAAGATTTGACCAGTGAGCAACCCTTTCTGTATTGGTTTAAACTCTCCTTGGGACTGCCCTCTTTTGCAGGTAGTTACTGAAAAAGAACAAGTAGATACAGAGTGATTATCAGCAAGGAAATCAAATGCTGAAAATGCAGGAAGGGACTGCAGGACAAGAACAGATAAGGAGCACCCCACCTGGTCCAGTCCCAGCCCTCCTCCTACTGTAAAAGGTGGAAATTCTTTGAGGCCTGTTAGCTTATCTCCCCAGTGGAACTGAATTCTGTGATAACGGGAGTCGTCTTAGATTCACACAGGACACAGGGCTAAGCACAGTCGCAGGCACAAGTAGGTGACTGCCAAGATTGAAGCTATGGAGACTTACTGTCAGCATTATCGGAGGGATACCAGAGAGAAAGGACATAGGGGGAGATAGGTGATTTGGGCTCCTGTTCTTACATCCACGTTTTTGAGCTTGGACAAGTTTGCTTCATGTTTAAGCCACTTCTACAATGAAGATCACAGCTCTAGAACTTTGTATATAGAAGGTCCTTATTACCTTCTTGTGAAAGAATGAATGAATAAAAGAAACACATTAAGATGTTTAGAACTTCCCTTGGATTTTTCTTGTTTCTCACCTGAAAGTAAAATCCACATCACCACATAGACCCTTGGAAACATTTTCCATGACACTTACAGCTTTGAGTTCCATTCCATGGTAGTGAACTTGAATGCAGGTGATTGGAGTTCAGACCTTACGTGGCCCATATTTGTGTGACCTTGAGCAGTTTCTTGAAGAATGGTCCAGAATGTGACAAAAAGAAAACCAACCTAAGTCATACTGGCCTCACTGGGACAGAAGTAGAATTTCTGTGGAAATATCTGCTTTGGACTATATCATATTCATACACTGATTTCAAGATATTTACTGAGTGCCTATCCTGGGCCAGCCATCATACTAGGTGCTAGAATATAGTAGTGAACAAACCTAAGTCCCTGCTCCTAGAGCTTGTATTCTCAGGAGGAGGAAGAGAGCAATATCAAGTAAACAAGTAGCTATGAAGTATGTCAAATAATAGAAAGTACTCTGCAGAGCCACAGAGCAGAGTACAGGGCACTGGGTATGGGGGTTTGGGAAAGAGGTTCAACTCAGTGGGCAGACTTTGGAGTAACTTGACAATTGTATAAGGACCTAAGGGAAGTGAGAAGCAAGCCTCATGGGCTCTCAGAAGTCCAGTAGTTGGAGCTAACTTCTTTCTTCAAGTAAAAGAAGTTAGATATTCAAATAAAAATGTTGAATTTGCCGTTCGGTAATGAAATATCATAATCTGGAGTTCAGGACTGGAGACAGATATTTTGAAATTCAGCCAATGGGAGGCATTTAGAGTCCTGAGACTAAATGTGTCACCAAGAAGAATGTGTAGATGGAAGAAGAAGGGCCCAAGGACTGAGCCCGGAGGAGCTCCAGATGTGGAGGTTGGGGGTGTGAGAGGAGAGGCCTAACAGAGACTCAGAAGAAGTAATTAGTGAGATAAGGAGTGAAGCAGAAAAGAACAGTGGCTCAGAAACCAAGGGGAAAGATAAAAGTATCTGAAAATAATTAAATATCTAATTAATACTAAATCAATTAAATGTAAGGTTAATAGCTAATATCAAATAGATTGATATCCAACATCTCTTATTTCTAGTATAACTACGGCTAAAAGGCTTTGTAATTTTCTGTATATTACTAAGCACTAATTTCCAGCATTGGGAAAATAATATTGGTGTCTCAGAGGCATTTCCATTGGCTTAAATGGAAACCAAATGTTTTTATCTGAAAATGACATGAGGATGGCTGGGAAGTCTTCGCACATTTAGCTTCATTTCCAGGGAGGCATGCCTGATCCTTGACAAAGTTTGGATGGATTGATTTAATTCTCAAACATGCTTCAGTTTCAGCAGAGATTGAAACAGTGTCTCACACCCACCATCTGGGGCTGGTGTCCCAGATGGAGTGCCAGTTCTGATAACATTAGGTGCCTCCAAATGGGGCTGTTTCTGGAGGCAGTTCACAGGAGAGGGTTCATGTCAGTTCAGGAAAACTTAAGAATGAATAAAGAACACAAACTCTGATCGTGAGTAAGTTATCTGGGGAGAATACTGAGTATTCGTTTGACCAATTGAGAACCTACTCTGTGTCACAAAGTATTGCTAACCAGTGTTGTCAGGTTGAACAGGAGACAGAAGGGGGGAAATACAATGAAGTTAAATGAGAAAAACAGGATACAAAATTATATTATTTATGCAGCATGAAGGGAAAAAAAGTTTAAAAAATTCATGTATGAAAGAACTGGAATAAAAGGAACTTAGGGAACAGGTAATATTCTATTTTCTTTTCAACAATTTTCCATATTTCCCCAATTTTTCTAATAGGAGTATAATTGGCCTTTGTACCAGGAAAGTGAAATTTCCCATGAAAAGAAGAAACTGGAAACTTTATACATTTATTTTTGCCTTAACTTTCCATAGGGGCAAAAAATAGTGCTCATTCTTAGTTATCCTTTCATGGAGTTTATACCCTATTTATGAAATTCAACTTCATCTATGCTAATGGCTGTGAAAGTCAGGCAGCCACCGTACCTGCTATCACGGTGGATTGCCTGGAGTGCTGCCTTCTCAAGCTGCTGTTTTATTAATGATCTTGAAACTGAGATACTAAGGGATGAAGAAGTGTTAAAAAGACTTACTGATATGCTACCAACATTTGCCAAGAAAATGAAATCCACTAAGATGAGAAAGCACCGGGGAGGCTGGGGAGAAGCCAACTGTTCCGTGTTCTGAGCCTCTGACCTCTGCAGTCATGATTTCTAAAGACTAGCCTCCTCAGGCCAGACTTGGGCTGACCACCCTCTGCCTGCATGTAGACAGCAATCCTCTGAGACATGATTTGTCCTTGATGAAGCCTGGATGGATTGATTTTATTTCCAAACGGGTTTCAACTGCAGCACAGATATAATTTGGGAGGGGAAAAGAAGGCTTTAGGCCTCATAATACTCTCTCTTTATTAATTTTTTTAATAAAGGAAAAGGATTATTCAAGATATGATTATCCGGTGGCCCAGTTTGCATAAGTTAAATTACGTATCATTAATATGTTAAGTTTTATAAAATTAAAAAATGCTGTTAAATGGTTCCAGGATCTTTCTTCTTTTCTTTTCTTTTTTTTTTTTTTTTTTCCTTTCAGGCTACATGTAGGTATATTTTCACCACTTGTTTTATTTAAACCGAAGAAGGCAGTGTGTGTTCTGAGGCTGTAATAGACACCAGCTGCAAATTAAATACCAAAAATGGAATTGTGTAGAGGTGGGCTGTGGTTGCATATTTCTATAGACAGTCATTGTTGGGGGCCGCTTTGCCGAGAAATGCCTAGGCCTTTGGGATCCCCAAGACATACTTGGTAAAACAAGACTGTGACACAAGGTCATTGAAGGATCAAAAGAGTTCACTCAGTTTTTAGAGTAGCTGATGTCTTCCATGCGTAAATAACCAAAGCGGACAAAGACCTGAAGACTGATCTTATGGGTGGGTGGTGTCAAAGCTTGGGGCCAGTTACCCTAGTTGTGACAAAGCTGAAGGAACTGGAGAGATGACTTGGGAAAACGTGCGGTGGCAGAGGGAACAGGTGGTAGGCACCATCGTTTGTTGAGTGCTTGCCAGTGTTTGGCCTGCATTTTAGAAACTCTCTCTTATGTCCTGCCCACCAGTGGTCTCCGGGCTGGGTGGTCACTTCTCATCTCCTCAGATGAGGAAATGGAAGCCGAGGGGCGGGGGGTGGTGTGGGGGGTGTTGATCATTTGCCCAAGGTGATATTGTATAAGCTTTCCAACTGTGAGTCCAGAATCCATTTTCTTAAGCACTTCACAAGTCCAGACTTCGACTTTATTAGATACCATGTCCTTATATTGCTGAGTTCTTAATTCCCACTTTTTAAAACTTTCTTATGAACTTCTAAAAACTTCTTTCTGTTGCCTCATCCCTGAGCATCTGCAAACAATCAACACCTCTAAGATGAAATTCACCCAAAATAGCAGGGCCTTCTAGTACAATGAAACCCATAAAAGGCACACCTGGTATTCTTGAGAAATAAGTGCTGTTTTTGATGGATTTAAATTGGACTTCAATAATAGACATATTCAATCATGTTATATTTGACCTAAAAATCACCTCGAAGTTGTCAGATGTACGTTTGTGAAAACTTCCATCAGATAGTGTGTGCTGATGTGATTTACTAAAGGAGATTTGACACGAATGGCTAAATTGTCAGAAGTAATGCAGCAATTTTTAAAAAGTGTATTCCCCCACCCACCTGGAAATGGTGAGATTCATTAGCATAAGTGCCTGTGCCCAGGCCATCAGGCTTTTTCCAAATGCCCGGCAGTCTAATTGGATGACTTCTAATCCAGGACTGTTCAGAGTCCTCATCGCTTCCTACTCAAGAGCTCTGATTGATTGGACAGTGATGAGTTATAAGGATTTTCTCGGAAAGCGTGTCCCTAGGCTTCCATACGTCAATAGCAGAAGGAACAGGCCCCGAAGAAGCCTGAGAGTTACACTCCCAGCTTGTCTCTTGTTCCTGAGAATTATACTCTCAGCTTCTCATAATGGGATAAGATGATTTTAGCGTCTCCTTTGTTGCTTATCGACCTGCTCCATCTGTTACCGTCCTTCAGTTTCCTAACTTAGAATCTTCTTCTCTGCTTTTCCCACCAGAGGTCCTGCTTCCTTCTCTCACAGTAATTAGTTAGACTTTTCATTATTCATAATAAACTATCAAGGATATGCCAACACTGAAGTGGAGCCTGTTTTGCGTTGATTCATTAAGCAAATACTTATTGAACCCGCATGAGGCACTGTTACAGGCATTGGCGATAAATCAGTGAGAAAAAAGCCTCATGAAGCTCATGTTCCTGGAGTGGGATCAGATAACAAACAGAGAACGGACTAGAAGGTCAGGCTGTGATAGGTGCTCCAGAGAAGAATAACATGGTGGGGAGGGGATGGAGGTCCTGGGAGCAGATGCCATTTTATTCTGAATGCTCAAGGAAGATCTCACTCATGACTCTTGAGCAGAAACCTGAAGGAAGTGAGGGGAATTCGTGTAGCTGTCTGGGAAACAGAGTCCCTGACAGAGGGACGAGCAAGTGCAAGGGACCTAGGAATAGGAAGGAAGTTGTTGCGGCTGCAGGGAAATTAGCAAGGGAACACAAGGTTGGAGGGGAAGCCAGGTGGAAAGCTAGATCATGGAGGGTCTTGTAGACCGTGATTAGGGCTTGGGCTCTTACCACAGTGATAGAGGACACCTCTGGATGGGCTTTTAGACAAAGAGTGATGTAATCTGACATTCACTTTAAAATTGTCTTTTTAATTTTTTTTTTTTTAATTTTTGAAAGAGAGACAGAGCATGAGCCAGGGAGGGAAGAGAGAGAGGGAGACACAGAATCCAAAGCAGGCTCCAGGCTCTGAGCTGTCAGCACAGAGCCCAATGCGGGGCTCAAACTCACAAACTGTGAGATCATGACCTCAGCCAAAGTCAGACATTTAGCCAACTGAGCCATCCAGGCGCCCCCTGACATTCATTTTAAAAGAATCACTGTAGGTACTGAGAGAAGCAAGGACAATCTGAGCGCAAGGAAAGAAGCTGGGGAACAATGGTGGTAACCTAGGAGAAAGATGATCATGGCTTCACATCAGGCAGAAGTAATGGAGGTGGAAAAATCAGTTGCATTTGGATGTATGTCACAGTGATTCTCTGAGGAAAGCTTGAAATTAGCTATTGCAAATGTTTTAAACTTCTCCAGCTCCCCAAATTCTTACATCTAGTAAGAAAGTTTCCAGTCTTCTAGACGTTCCTTGCTCTTCCTTCTCAGGTCAAGAGCTACAGGATTCCATAAGGAAAAATGAAATGAGGTTGGTGATGGATAATCCTAAAGTGAGTCTTGATTCAACAGATACACAACTATGGGAGAATTACTTCCCTCAACCTCAGTTTCTTCATCTATAACATGGACATAAGAGTAGCATCCAACTCTTGGGTTTTCAGGGAAGATTAAATGACATAAATTTATGGAAAGTACTTAGTGCTATGATTGGTATGTAGGCAGAGTTCAGTAAATGCTAGCTAGTGTTATTGAAATTAGTTTTAATTATTGTTCTATGTACATTCTTCCTTCTAAATCTTCAGTAAAGGCTAACATATTCTGTTCTTCTCTGAGACCTGAAGCTTTCTTTATCAGCTTCTGAAGCAGTCTACTTCCAGCACACTATGTCTCAAATACTTTGACTGCAGCATCTATGAGTGACAGGCTCCCTGTTCTTTCTTCTTTCCCGAACCTTGTGAGTGGTCCTCTCTCTCTCTCTCCATCCCTCTCTCTCTGTCTCTGTCTCTGTCTCTGTCTCTGTCTCTCTCTGTCTCTCTGTCTCTCTGTCTCTCTCTCTCTCTCTGTCAATCCCCAGTAGTTTTCATTTTCATGAAGTTTGCTTCTTCGTCTTCATTTCCAGAGTACATCTGGGAGCTTCTTCTTCACTCTTATTTCCTGAATTTCAAACTCATGCCAACAAAGCCTGACACTGAGGAATACTCATTAGATCCTTGTATCTGCTTAATTTCACTAATGTCTCTTTCTTTTCCAAACTTCTCCTTTCTGTTTCTGTCTGTTCTTTTCAGCCAATAGCCAGTCCAGAGAGGCTGCCAGAGCCTTGCTGGTTGGCCCCCTTCAGGCCCTGCTTGCTAAGCTACCAGTATAGCCCCTATTCTGTCCTCTTCTCTCAAGTCCTGGGTACATTTCCCCTTTGCTACCCCTTGGCTGTCTTGTATGGGTGGGTGTTTTGAGGCTGGGTGCCTGGGAGGAGAAGCATGTCCAGTACGTCTTTGCCTACCAGGCGTTTTCTTGTACCAATTAGGAGGTCACTAAATCCTAGTTGTGTCCTGATTAGACCCCATATTCCTCTTTGCTTTCTAACAGAATCAAATGTAAGTGTTGTCTCAGAGCTTCACCCCACCTGCGTCCCATGGCCCCATTCCGCATTTCTGTTCCTTGGGGACCTAATTACTCTGATGTGCTTGCAGTTCCATAAAGCTGGTTGTGATCCTTTTAATCTTACGCTTTATGAAGTGTGCTGTGAGCCTCCCTAAAGTTTGTAATTCATCCATAAAAATAATCACACACTATTAACTTTTTTTCCTTTTCCATTTTTGTGATTTCCTGATGATAGCACTTGTATTCTATATGCATTCCACAGAAGACTCAAGAGCACTAATACACACTCAATTTTTATTAAAAAAAGAAGGCAAAAGAGGGTCCTCAGAGAAACATGACGGAATGAAGAATTATTATGAAGTGTTACACTTTATCTTTAGGATGGGACATTGACATTTTGAAATTCCCTGTTTTTTTTAAACTTGAATTATTTTCATTTTTTTGGTAAAGAAACAAAAGCATTTAAATAACACTTTATCAGGGTACCTGGGTGGCTCGGTTAAGCATCTGACTCTTGGTTTGGGCTCATGTCTTAATCTCATGGATCACGAGTTGAGCCCCATGTGCTGACAGCATGGAACCTGCTTGGGATCATCTCTCTTCCTCTCTCTCTGCCCCTCCCCTGCTCACACGCTCTCTCACAATAAATAAACTTAAAAATAATAAAAATAAATAAATACCACTTTATCATTTGTGATGCACTTTTTTTCCTATTCTGTTATTCAAACAATATCTACAACACAGAAAGCTTCATTGGAGAGAGACAAAATAAATACATTTTCTCCCCTCAAGGAGTTTCCTCTCTGATAGATTAAAGACAAATTTAAAATAACTCATGAGTGGGCACCTGGGTGGCTCAGTCGGTTGGGCATCAGACTTTGGCTTGGGTCATGATCTCATGGTTCATGAGTTCTAGTCCCGCTTTGGGCTCTGTGCTGACAGCTCAAAGCCTGAAGCCTGCTTTGGATTATGTGTCCCCCTCTCTCTTTCCCCCTCCCCCACTCATGCTCTGTCTCGCTCTCTCTCAAAAATAAATAAACATTAAAAAAATTAAAAAAATAACTCATGATTGTTCAGGTAGAACTATTATTCTGTGGTTGAGCTAGGGATCTTTAATAGATGATATATCTAGACCAGTGGGAGAAGGGCTGAAGAAGCTTCTGGTGCATCTCTCTCTTTGCTGGCTGAGCAAACAGCTTAATCCTCGGCTTCTCCACCTGTCTTCTTCAGAGTGCCAATAAGTCCCCACCCATTCCCCCAACCTGGCCGACTGTGCTGGGCTGGGTTTGTGAACTGATTGCATATGTTACCAAGAAAATTATTGGGATGTCAAATGGTGCTGTCATCTTTCTGGCAAGATATTCTTGAGCAGATTGTGATCCAGTGACCTACAGGCACATCACTCAAGATGCCAGTCCCACTGCTGGTCCATCCCCTACCTTTGTCTCCAGGCCGGAACCCCATCTGCCAAAGGAGAAGTACCAATAGATCCAGAATTCTATTTCTTCAGCCTTTTTCTAGAGCTGCTGCTCCCGGATTGGCAGCCAGTCCCAATGCCTGGCAAGGTGAGACTTGACCCATAAAAATTCATTGCCTCTTTGTCCTCCATCAACTTTTAACATGTCACACAAGAGTTTCTCCCTGCAAGTGCAGTAAACTACAAAGATTGAAAAGAGGGATGACAATTTTCTTAAAATATTTTGAGTTGTGATTTTTAAAACATTTTAAACCACAAAATAAAGAAATACTTAACATACGTTAAATATTTTGCTTGGAATAGTTCCTCTTTCCCTCTCCTCACCACCTCCCCCCACCCATATCAAATACTTTCCTGTCCTTTTTCTTGAGATAATTGTGTGTTTGTGTTCTTGTATTGCCCCAGGTTTTTTTATGTCCCTTTGAAGTAGACTTAGTTTGATATTCTAGATGAGTATTGTGTTTATTTAATTACATAAAAACATAATACTTTTCAAAAGTCAACAAGCATGTTTGAGCACCTCAAAGCCTGCCTTATACACATCCAGTATGAAAGTTTAGCTTGTTTAATTTATTGATATGTAATCTTCCATTAACTCACTCCACAAATTATTATATATCAAGTAAGGTATGATACTAGGCAATAAGAGGCTGGAAAGATAATCAAACAGGTCTTGTACTGTATGACAAGAAACATGCAGTGCAAAAGTAAGTATAATTTAAAGTTGAATATGGCAGATGTCCAAGAGGGATACTTAAAAAGTGTTGTGGAGAAAAGTGGGGTAATTAATATCACTCTCTTTTTTTTTAAGGTAAAGAGAAACTTTCCATTTTTCTTACTAATACTATTGCTTGCCTATAAAATTCATTTTTATAAACTCATTTTTAACATAAAGATTGCATCTACTTTTTAAAAACTTTTTTTAAAGTTTATTTATTTTGAGAGAGAGAGCACACAAGCAGGGGAGGGTCAGAGATAGAGAATTTCAAGCAGGCTCCACACTGTCAATGCAGAGCCCAATGTGGGGCTCGAACTCATGAACCGTGAGATCATGACCTGAGTGGAAATCAAGAGTCAGACACTTAACTGAATGAGCCACCCAGGTGCCCCAAAACTGCATCTACATTTGAGCAGGGAAATGACTTTTAGAACCATTCTAATAGAAATGTCGGTTTAACTGGTGACCAGTGGTTATTGCTGCTATGACTCTTTATTGATTTACTCAGTAAAGAATAGTTTTCCTCCTTTATGCTTTTAACATCTCGAACATGGTCCCAATCCTCACAGCTGAATCAGACACCACCTCTATCCTGTTGGAGCACGGCCACTGGAGAAGCACACACCTAATAATTCAGTTCAGACCATGAACGGTCTCACGTCAGACACATTACTCGCCGTCTCCTCTTTTTTTCATCTGCAACTAGGGAAATAATATCTGGCTCTCTCTGCTGTTATTCTTTTGAGGTTGTATAGTCACTGTAGCTAGCAAGCATTAGGAATTAGAGACATCCATACCTGATGGCCACCTCATGAAACTATGCCAGCCTGTGGTTTAGGATGGCTTATGAATTGTGAAAGTATTGTGAAGAATTTCACAGATGTGTAGAGATTAAAAACACAACCTGTGACATCTCCATTGCTCTGAGGGAAAAGAAAATATTTTGGATACTTTGGATTTTCTTAGTGGGAAACTGAAAATTTAAGGAATTCACATGCTTGCCACCTGTGGGGTCAGATTTTTAGCATTCCGTGTAAGGAACTCTGATAGCATTCATCTAAATTTATATTGTTTCCTTTGTCTTCCACCTCTAAGAGTCAGGGAGGCTTGCTTGTTTGATACTACATTCTGGTTCCCTCTGCAGAGACACCTTTGTCTAATTATCTCTCTGGAAAACTTTTACTTCCTCGTTGCCTTTGCCTCTTCCTGATCTCTTCCCTCTCCTCAGTCAAACATATGTGCTCATTTCTCTGTCGTCATATCAGCCTCTGCACATATTTCTGCTGTGGCACTCTACAGTAATCAGTTGTAATTGTTTCTGTGTCTTCCTAATATGCACTAAATATAGTATCCTTACTACCTACAATAGTAATTGGTTCATAGAAACCATCCACTAAATGTTGAAGGAGCAGAGGGAAAAAAAGAGGGACAAAAGGACTAAGAAATCCAGGAAAAGAATGGGGTGTCTGGGTGGCTCAGTTGGTTAAGAACCCGAGTCTTGATTTTGGCTGAGGTCATGATCTCACAGTTCCTGAGATGGAGTCCTGTGTTGGGCTCTGTGCTGACAGCGTGGATCCTGAGCCTGCTTGATATTCTCTCCCTCCCTCACTCTCTGCCCCTCCCTGTCTGCTCACACACACACTCTCTCTCAAAATAAATAAATAAGCATTAAAATAAAGAAATACAGGAAAGGAAGAATAAAGAAAGCAAAAAGGCAAGAAATAATCTTTGGTCAAATTATGCCAAGTATGTTTTTCCACATTTTCTTTTTTCTTTGAATTTAAAACAATATAGAAGTGAAATATGATCATTGTAAAATAGTCAACAGCATTATATAGAGTTAAAAATTAGAAAATGGGATCATGTTTTGTTTTTTTTTTTCCATTTAAACATATATACTGGATCTCATGCAACTGTCCTACATATGGATCTATTAATTTATTTTTGCAAAATTCTGGGGGTGGATCATAAATTAACTTTCCACTTACCTATCAATGGCTATTCAAAAGGTTCCCAATATTTTTATTTTCAAACATCATGCAAGACAGTCTTTGCAGATAGGAGTCAATATTCATGTAGAATTCTTAGAAGATGAAGTGATGGATCCAAGCAAGTGTGCTTTACCTCTTGATAGATTCTGCTAAAATGTCTCCCACAATCAGTGGGACATTTTCCCTACTATTGGCAACCCTGGACATTTTTAACCTCAACTTTTATAGAAAAAAATTAAACTATAAACTTTTATAGAAAAAAATAAAATTTTTATTTTAATTTGTGTGTACCTCTAGTGAGGTACAATATCATTTTATATGTATTCATCATTTCTTGGAATTACTTTGTGCCCATCATTTATTTACAATTATATCACACTATATTAAAGATTATACCTTTGTGTCCATTGGATATGCAGTAAATACTTTCTCACAGTCACTTACTAGGATTTTGGATAAAATTCTTATAAAGATCCACTGTGTAATGTAATTCAATTTCTTTATAGTTGTTGATCCATGTGTCATTTGCACAGTTCTTCTGTGTCAACAAGAATTAGCTGGAGCCCTCTAATCCCCAAGGGTGCTGTATAACAAGGATTTCACACCACTTCAGTCCCAAAGGGAATCAGATCCTATACGTAAAGCAAGGAGTTCCTCATGATGCTGAATATTTATGAAATTGTGCTCCAGGTTGGACTGATATGATATGCATGTGCTGCTTCCTTCCTGGTGAACTCTTTAGTGTTCTGAAAAGCATGATAGTGATTCTGACATGCCCTTCATGGTTTAACAACTTCTTTCAAGAGAAACTGCACACCTGCAAATTGTGCTTGCATCTGATCTGGCATGATCAGAACCCTCATTATTCTGTAGCAGGTAGATTCTCTTAAGGGTAATGGATAGTATTGAAGCTTTCCATTTAATTTTTGTTTCAGAATACTAGGTCAGAGGATATTTATTATATTTGCAAGTTCATTTACCTTTTGGTCTTGTTTGATTTGAGTGTCAGATGTAGAAATTTAGCCAATTTACATCACCTTTAGGGGAATGTATTAACTCGTTACTGGCCTTGGAAGATTACCTCCACCTGCTTCCATCCTGCATCACCAAGTGGAGTTTTCTTATATAAGTATATAGCAAATATATATAGATATATATTTGCATATATATACACATATATATTATATATACAGCTAAATATATATAGCAATATATTACTAAATATATATATTTACTAAAGACTTTCCTAGGACTCCTCACAGTAGAGAAATATAACAAGAAATATAACTCCTCAGAGAAGAAGAAAACACTTGTGTAGAAAAGCACCTCAAGTCCTTGTAAACCTCAGGAACATTTATTTAGGACACACAAATACACTAATCTGCATTGATATCATACATCATACCAAGTTCAAATCATCTGTCTGCATTTTAAGACTAACATTGGGCTCTACCATATCAATCCCTATCTGCTTCCTTTTATTTTTTAAATGAAGGTATAACTTACATATAATAAAATTTATCATATTAAGATATACAATTTGATTAGTTTTTATAACACTATGTAATCAATCACTACCGCAATCAGGATATTTATGGAATATTTTTAATCACTCCAAAATGTTTCTTTTTGGCCCTACCTAGTTAAAAGCACCCACAGGGCTCCAGACAAGTACAATGTTCCCTATTCCTATAGTTTTGGTTTTTCTAGAGTTTCAGAGAAATTGACTCAACAGTAAATAATAATTTACATCTAGTATCTTCTACTTAATATAATGTTTTGTGATTCATCCATGTTGTCACATGTGTAAATATTAGTGTTCAATTACATGTATGTAACACAACTTTTTAATTTATTAGTAGGTGTGTGTGTGTGTGTGTGTGTGTGTGTTTCCAATTTTTGGTTATTAAGGAACAAACTGCTGTGAACATTCTAGTAACTTTGTGTGAGCATATGTATTTATTTATATGTTTAAATACTTCTGATAAATTTGCTGAGTCATATGGTAAATGTATGTTTAAATAGTTGAGAACTGTCAAATTATTTTGCAAAGTGTTTGTATAATTTTCACTCCCATCAGCAAAATATGAGAATTTTAGTTTCTCTAAATCTTCCCTAGCACCTGCTATTGTTAGTCTTTTTAAGCTTAGCTATTTAAGTGGGTATGTAGTGATATCTTATTGTCGTATTAAATTTGCATTTCCCTAGAGACTAATGACATTAAGCAATGTTTTTTCATGTGCTTATTTGTCATTCATTTATCTTTGGTGAAGTTTTTAAAAATCTTTTATTCATGTTTAAAAATTGAATTTTTGGATTTTTACTACTGACTTAAAAGAGTTCCTTATGTATCTTGTAAACAATCTGATGTGAGGTATATGTTTTAAAATATGTTTTCTAATCTGTGACTATTTTCTTATAAGTGTCTTTTTCTTATAATCTATTTTCTTATAAGTGTCTTTTGAAGAACAGAAGTTTTTAATTTTGATGAAGTCCAACTTACACTTTTTGTGGCTTGTGCCTATTGTGTATTCTGTAAGAAATCTTTGCCTACCAAGATTACAAAGATTTTTCTCCTATGTGTTTTTTAGGATGTTATATTTTTAGCTATTACATTTAGGTCTATAATTCATTCCAGGCTAATGTTTATATAATATGTGAAATAAGAACTAAGTTTTACCTTTTTGCATATTCGATTGTCTCAGAATTATTTTCCCCACAGAATTACTTTGGTATCTTTGTTAAAAATTTGTTGACATGTGTCACTCAATTTATCAACTTTCTAGTCTCTTCCAGGAATTATATACATATAATCACACTAATATAACACTTAACTGATTATGTTAGCTTTGTACAAATGTTTGAAATCAGGTTGTATAAGTCTTCCAACTTTGTTATATTTCAGAATTGTTTTGGCTACTCTAGGTTCTTTGCACTTCTTTATAAATATTAGTGTCTACAGGTCAATTTCCACACAAAAAAAGAAGATAATCAAATAAAAAATCAATAACTCTGGACTAATTTAGGGAGAATCAACATCTAAAAATATTGGGCCATCTGATCTATGAACATGGTATATGTATTCATTTTTTTTTTGCAGTCATCAATTCCTTTAACAATGTTTCATAGTTTTCAGTGAATAGTTTTTCACATTTTTGTTAAATTTAACAAATTTGGTTTTACATTTTTCATATATGATTAAATTAATGAAGTTGAGATGGGAGAGTATCCTGGATTATCCTGGTGGGCCTAGTGTATTCACAAGGATCCTTTTAAGAGGAAAAGAAAAGCATTAGAATCAAAGGAGCTAAGAAAAACAGAAGCAATGGTAAGAGTGGGGCCATGAGTCAAGAAATGTCTTACCTACTGTTACACCCAGCTTTTAATTTCTCATGAACAATTATATTTTTTCATTCTAAAAGTTACATTTGATGATTTATTTGAAGGTTTAAGTTTTATAATTTCAATCTCATCATCTATTTTCTCAATGTTATGATATTGGTTTGTTGAATAATATTTATTTTAAAGTCCATATTTGATAACATCAGTCTTTAGGTCACCAATGTCCATTTTATTACTTACCACCCCCCCCTGCAAGGGTCCTTTTTTTTTTTTTTTTTTTAGTGCATGGAAAGCTTTGATTGAATGTAAGACATTGTATAAAAATGCTATAGTTTCTGGTTGACATTATCTTCCTCTGGGGACCATTCTCTTCATTTTCTGGCAGATAACTATATTAGAGGAGATTATCTTTAATCACAGCCTGAGCTCTTTAAGGGCTGGTTTGCCATTGTCATTGGGCTTAGGCTAGAATAGGTCATCTCAGTCCTTAGGTACAGCTCTCCAGAGACACCAATTTAGAGCCTGGATTGTTTACTAGAATCACTCCCCCTGGGGAACTCTAGTGTTTATCTGCTCAGCGCCTCATGACTTGAACATTCTGCTCTGCTATTGAGCTATTTTTCTGCTTGGTTTCTTAGCCTCTTAGTCCGCACATCCTAAGGATTTGGCAAATACATAGAGGGAATGATCTAGTGGTTCTCAATCAGAGTGTTTTTTCTTCTCGGGGACAAGGGACAATATCTAAACTTATTTTGGTTTTTCATAACTCTGGGGGTAGGGGGCAGATTGTTAAACATTTTACAGTGTTCTACAGGACAGCCCCTCACGATAGAGAATTATCTGGCCTGACATGTCAATAGTATGGAAGATGAGGAGCCTGGGTCTAAACCACTAAGTATCAGGTTTACTTCCCTCTACCTCCTTTCTCTCATAGTCTTATTTCCTCTAGACTTGACTGTCTTGGCAGCTGCAAAACTCCATATTTAAAAAAAAAAACCCTCAGCCTCACAAGGTATTAAATATATTTGCTAGTTTTCTGTCTTGTAGCAGTGAGGCTCTGCCAAGGATCTCAGCTTCACCTCCTGTGCCAAGAATAGGCAAATCCCTAAGAGTAAACATGGCTTACAGAAAATTGTGTTCATTTCAATGTACCTTCTTTTCTTTGTGATCATACTCCTCAAGTCCAAGTTTGTATCTTTTTTTTTTTTTTTTTTTTTGCAATTGTTCTTGACAAGAGGACTGGCCTTTACAAGCTACCTTTTCGTAGATAGAGGCCATAATATTCCTAGCTGATGAGAAAGCAAGAAGGGATAGACAGAAGTTCAGCTCAGAAAGGTAACTGTGAAGAAACATGTTCCTTATTAGATGGGAGATAGGAGGCAGGCTCAGTGTCTTCTTCATAGCCAGCCAAAGGAAGCTGAGAAAATCTTTTGCAGAAGATCTGCTTGATCCATGGCTTTAGAGGAAGATGTGGGCTAGAGAGTTAAGAGGGAAAAAGAAAGAACCTCATGACAAGGAAAGCAGTAAAGCCACTAGCTGAATCTGTAATACTCTCAAGAATCACTGTGTGACAAAGCCCTATCATTCCATTTAAAACCCAGTTCTGGGGTCTAAAATGGGGCCAAGTCTGACTTTTTACACTGAGAAATCTGAGTAGAGAGGGTGAGGGTCCCTCCACCTCAAATGAGGCTGAAATAAAATTCTTCACCACATGAAGAAATTGAATGTTCAAAAGAAGGCTAACAACTAATAATTATAATATCGGTTCATGCCTCTGAAATATATTCTATTATTTAAAATAATTAATACAAGTATATTTATAACATCAAAAGAAAAATGATTGGAAAACATCTGTTGAAAAGAATGAGAAATTATGACAAAAGTAAGATGAGTGCAATGTAAAAGGGTTAAATTAAAATCTTGGAGTTTATAAATATTGAAATTAAAGAGCATAATAGATTAGATTAAACAGGGAATGGACCCAAAATAAAAACAGTTATTTGAAGATGATATGGAAGAAATCACCCAGCATCAGGTAGTGATGGGAAAAAAGTAAAAACTGGAAAATCATTAAGTGTGTGAATGTCTGTTGATAAACCCCACCATAGGTTTGATAGAAATTCTAGAATAAAGGAGGGATGGAGTGGTAGAGAAGTAATATATGAAGAGATAATAGGTGAGATTTTTCAGATTTTAGGAAATTCTGAGTCCTTAAGAAATATACAACAAAAATACACAACAAATGCCATGCAACAAAAATAAAAACAAATCTACAACTTAACACAAAGAAGTGATATTGTAAAACAATAAAGAGTAAGAAAAAAAGTCTTAAAACCTAATGGAGAGAAAAGATGAGTTATCTACATATGAAGTGTAATTTGACTGAGAGCAGACTTATCACCCAGAAGAAAGTCCAAAAGACAGTAGAATCATATATTCAAAATCCGGAGGGAGACTCACTATTAACCTAGACTTATGCTCAGCTAAATCTTCATTCCCTTGTGAGGGTAAGGGAAAGTCATTTTTCAGTCATACAAAGACTGTTTACCAGTTATAGAATAATACCAAAAGATTTATTATAATGCGCACTACAGGTAGTGGACGTTGGAACTCAGAGCATGGACAAGAGGATAAAAGTGAGCACAGAAAAGAAAAATTAAAATATGTCTGTAAATTAAAAAGAATTTTTGGTGTTTAAAAGGTAAAACTAAAAATACCGACAGCAATAACATAATGGAAGTGCAATGCATTTTTAAAGCATACTAAGATTTTTGACAAATTTTGCATAGGAAAAAAACATTGCATAACCTTAGATTTTATTAGAAAATTGTGGACTTAAATTTGGGTAAAGTATTTGAATATTAGTAACATAATTTATAGCTTCAAACCATTGGAGAAATTAGATTATAGAAATCTTTATTTGTCCAATAGAAATCAGGAAAAAGAAAAAAAAAAGAACAAAGAAATGGTAAACAACTCAATTTAAGAGTTCTTATGGTAGACAAATTATTTCAGAAAATAAACAAAAGAGAAAATAATCCAACTTATTCTATGAGACTTTTATACCTAAACAGGCAAAGGCTAGTATAAGAAAAACAGACCAATTTCAGTTTTGGTTATAAGTCCAAAGATCTGAAATGAATGCCAAGGAATAGAATTCAGTGGTGTCCTAAACAATAACATATTATGACAAAATAGATTATATCAATAATGTGAGGTCACCTTCATATTAAGAACTGTATTAATGGCAAAAAAAAAAAAATCAGAAATTTGCCAATATCACTTGTTGGCAAGCCAACACAATTTGTTGTGATAAAACAACCCTTGCTATATGACTGAAATAATTACTACAAATAATTCTTTTTTAATGTAAACTTACAGCGCACAGTCAAAAGTCACCAAGCACCAAAGAAAGAAAACACCATGAGAATTTGCCCTAGGCATGCAAAATTATTTTAATATTAGAAAATCAGTGAATGTAATTCATTACATTCAAATTCAAGACAAAAATCATATTGAGCCAGAAGAAGCCTATCAGAGACTTTATACATGTTTTTAAAAGTAACTTAGGAATTTATCATTAAAATTTACAATAGAATCTAATGTTAGATTGTTAGCTTTCAGACAATCTACAAGACACATAATGCTTAGTGATGAAATGTTAGAAGTTCTCTCTGAGATTGGGATCATTGTACAGTGTGTCACCAGCATTTCTCACTTTGATTACTATGGTATCCTTCTACAGTTTTTCCTAAGAAAAATTTAAAACATTTGTCGGAATGTGACAGTTCTCTGCTCAAATCCCTACGGTGGCTCTCTGTTTCAAAGTGGGGTAGAGATCCCTGCATGATCTGGCTCCATTACCTCCTCTGTTATTTCTTGCTCTAGTCATGTTTCAACTCCGCCTCAGGGGCTCTGCCCTTACTGTTTCCTCTGCCTTGAAAGCTCTTATCCCATCTTTCAGGTTTTCCCCAGGTGTCATCTTCTCTAAACAGTCATCCTGACTCCCCTGTTTAATACTGCAGCCCCCACTCCTAGATTCCCCTTATCTGATCTATATTTTTATGTTCCCTGGAACTTACCACCATATATTATAGCATATAATTTTTGTCAACTGTGTTATGTATTGTTTGTTCCTGCTACAATGTAAATTTCACTGGGGCTAGGATCATGTCTGTTTTTATCCCAAATGCCTAGGAATAGTACATCACATTTAGTAGGTAGTCAAGAAATATGTTAGATGATGAAATGAGGAAATTATGTGTGAAAGCTAGATACATTTAGAAGTGTGTTTTGGAAAAAAAAAATATAGTCACCTTGGGTCTTTTGAATTAATTATTCGTATTCTAAAATGAGCACTTTTCGATATATACATTAGTAGTTTCTATTTTATTCATTTTTAAACATTGTCTTTTTCCCAGCAGGATTTCAAGATATTTGTAAAAATTACTGTATCTGATACCAATTGTATATGTTCCAAAGTGGTATGAGAGGCTGCTTTCTCAATGCTTTCTTCAACTGGAAGGCCAATCAATCAATATTTGGTTGACTTTAAATACTAAGCACATAGTTTCACAGGGCAAAAACCACCAAATTACACACTCTACTAAATGAATACTTTCATGATATATACATACATACAAATATATGTTAGCACATATACACATACACACATGTGTGTACATATGGTATGTTCATGTGTGTGTGTATACATACGTATGTGCATTCATTGACATGCTATGAGTTTTTATGTTGCTGAAGATATTTAAGTTCTAGTCTTATAACCGCCATTTACCACATTTAATACGAAGGGGTAGTCACTTAGCTTTTCCTGAATTTTACTTTTCTCATTTAATGATTCAGCATTCCCAACATTTTCCCTATTTCCTTCCTTGGTGTTTACTCGGACCTATTAGTTTTGGGGAACTTTGCAAATGTACACAGTGGAGTGAAGACTGCTACCACTTCCTAGGTTCAAATCTGAGATCTAGAAATTACTAGTTGTGCAACCTTGAGAAAAATACTTACCCCTTCTTGGTTTCACTGTCCTTGTATGCAAAATAGGGATATTAGTAATACCTGTCTCACTGGGTAAGATTCAGTAAGTTCATAGGTGGAAAGCACTTAGAAAGATGTTTGGCACATAAGTACCAGATGATTTTTTTCTTCTTTTTATTGTGGAGGAATTAAAATGGGTCCTGAGAAAATAAATGAGAGGCACTTTAAATTAATACTCCCACATATACCTTTTCTCAGACACATACACCTTTTCTCAGACAAGCCCAACATACACCTTTTCTAAGACAAGCCCAACTACTGTGTCTGCAACATCCTGCTGTTTCAGGCATCTGTGTCTTTACACATGTTGGCCTCTCTACCAGGAAACTTTACATTTTTCCTTCTAAATCCTGTCTTCTTTCCACACTTACCCCAATGCTTACTCCCCTGAGCACTCTGCCTGGCTAGCCCTGTGGAATCCTTATCCTAGCCCCTTCGTGTGCAATATAAAAGTGTCAATAAATACGAACAAAAAAATGAATATCAAAATTTAACAAACGTTTATTAGATTTTCACTCTGTATTAGCATTATGTATTAGCATTATGCTAATAACTTTATTTTATCACATAGTTTAATCCCTCTCAGTGATGCTCTGAGATGTTAGGTATTATTTCCAGTTATTACAAGTGAGAACACTGAAGTTCAGAGATGAAAGTTGACTTATCTAAAGTCTCAGACAGTCGTTGGTGGAAGTAGAATCATACCATTTGACTTCTTCAAGCCTGGGGCTTTTATGTTGAACTATTGATGCAGGCAGGCTGAGTCTCAGAGCCCAGGGGAGGGTCCCACAGGACCAGCCAAGAGGGTCCTTGGCTTCTTGCAGGGTAAAAATCAACCATGAGCCAGGAAAAGGGGAAACAATGTTTACTGAATAATGTGACAGGTAGAGAATAGCAGATGGAGTGTCTGGGAGACTCAGAAAGGAAAGGAGAATCCGGTCTTGTCACTTAGGGTTAGGGGTTTAATTGGGAAGGGTTCCAGGATACATATTCCTTAAGGAATCCAGGGTGGGGTCCAATCAAAGGCAAGTGTCCAATGAACAGTAGGTGTTATTCCATAAATTACTGAAGGTGGAGGATGTTGATGCCAGCATCAGCTGAGGTGGTTTCAAAGCTAATATCCTGGAACACGTTTGGGATCTGGCTCTCCTTGGATGTCATGAAGTGTTTGGGGTCTGAGGTAAAACTCAGAGAATGATTAACTTTCTTGCTTCCCCCTTGAAGTGGGAACATAGTTTCTTTGGTGTATTCAGAGGCAAAATACAGAATATGAATAGATGGGACCCAACAGAATGTTTGCAGAGATGGAACTGTTCTAAAATGGAGTCCCTTCAGCTTTTCTACTTCACTGTGATAGTTGATTAAATTGTCTGTCTCTTCAACTACAATTGACATCTGTTTTGGAAGAAGTGTTATCATTTAGATTTCATACACACAGTGCTTAGAACAATTTCTGGTAAAAGAACAATTTCTGATAGCATGGAGCCTGCCTGGGATTCTCTTCCCACCCCCCCCCCCTCTTTGCCCTTCCTGCACACTCTCTTTCTCTTAAAATAAATAAACTTAAATACATTTATTTTTTAAAAAGGCATTAGGTAACCATAGGTTGTTGAAAAAAAATGGATGGATGCATAGTTTATGAAGGAGGTGGCAAGAAATTAGGAAACACATGGGAATTTGAAACCAATCTGGGAGGGCTTTTTACAATAATTAGTGAGTTTGGACTTCATCCTATAGATTTTTAGGTGCTAATACCACATTTGACATTGAAGAATTACATATCAAGATGTACATTTTCAAAAGGTATCCATGGCAGGTAAATTTTGAGGAGAGCAAATTGGAGGAAGAAAGAACTTTCAGGAGGATGCTTCAGTAAATGATAGCCAGGGTACTCACCAAGAAAACACGTATGTCAACAAAGTACCTCAAACTCAGGAAGTTAAAACATGAGTCAGGTATCTGGACAAGACTTAGCTGGGTCCTCTACTCAGGGTCTTACATCACTGAAATCAAGGTGTTAGGCTATGTTTTTTTTTTTTTTAATTTATTTATTAATTTTGAGAGAAAGTGAGAGTGAGGGAATAGCAGAGAGAGAGAGAGAGAGAGAGAGAGAGAGAGAGAGAGAGAGAGAGAATCCCAAGCAGGTCCCACACTGTCAGTGCAGAATCTGATGTGGGGCTTGATTTCATTACTATGCACACTATGTCTTACCTGAAGCTCAAAGTTCTTCTCCAGGCTCATGTGGTTGTTGGCAGAATTCAGATCAGAATTCAGACTGAGGTCCCCATTCTCTTAAGGGCTGTCACCTGGGGGCTGTGCTCAGTTCCTTATCACGGGGCCTTCTCTTAAACCTTCTCATAACATGGCAGTTAACTTCTTCATATACTGCAGGAGAATTTATCAGTCCAGTTTGCTAAGACTCCATGTTATATCATATAACATAATCATGGGAGACTGTCCATCACCTTTGACATATTCTATCATCTAGAAGTTGTCTCAAGTTCTTCCTGCACTCAAGGTGAGTCACCTGTGTAAGGTATCACTTATTGCGATTCACCTTAGGGTACATCTGCCACAGGATTTGTTTTAAGCTTAGACATCAAGGTACAAGGGTCGACTATCTACCCTACTGGCATACTAAAATTGCAGATTCCAAAGCCAGACTGCTTGGGCTCTATCTAAACATAGGCAGGCAACCTAACCTCTCTGTGCTTTAGTTTCCTCATCTGTAAATGAGGAAAATAAAACATTGCTATGAAATGAGGTGGTGCATGTGAAGAACCTAGAACTTACCAAGTGCTCATGGTATGTTCACCAATATTACTGTATATTGATCAAGGTGGCCTTAACATTTCCTTCAGCTTGATTAAACTTTAGACTGGCCCTTGATCTCTCTTTTCTTAGAGTACATATTTTAGAAAACTTATAGTTGTAAACTCTTTCTCTGCTCCTTTGAGATGTAAACCTTCTCCCAGCCTTTTGCCAATTTTACTGCCCAGGAATGTCTCAAGGACCTGGGAGCCATCCCTTTGAAATGTAATAATTGAGAAAGATATACCCCTATCTTTGAGTCTCTGTGGGAGCATAGAAGTCCAACTCTGATAAGGGGCAAATACAGATGACTTAATCACATTGACTATCCTCCTACTTAACTCCTCCAGTACTTTCTACCAGCTCACCCCAGTGCTTCAAAAACCTCCTATATTTGCCAGAGGACAAGAACTTCAGTGGTGTTGAATCTCTCCTATTGCAGTAGTCTTAAATAAAATCTTCTTTGTCTGTTTAATTCTGTCTGTTACAATTTTTCTTTGGCAAAATCACAGAAATCTATATGAGAACCCGCCTTTTCTGACCTGGCTCTTGGGTAGCAAGCTTTGGGATATGGCCAGTGGGCAAAAAAGAAAATCAGTGATTTTTGGCATCATTCTACCTTCCCTTTTCTCTACCTATTTCTTCTGAGTCACTGTTGCCCTGATGGGTAATTAAGACCCTTCACATAATGCCCACACTCCAGACCCATTTTTCCCCTTTGCCACATGATCCATATACCATCTGCTGTATATTAAAGGATGTCATACAAATTTTCTCAGAGGAGTAAATGCCAGATAATGACTTCCTGTATTACCTTCCAGAAGAATTTCTACTTTAGCAAGGGGACTTTCTTCACTCCAAAGAATTTTCCTGAATCATGGAATTTTATCATTAATTCCAACCTGGGGGAAGAGGCATTAATAGACATTGGCACTTCCTAGAAACTTGCAATTAACTGAACAAATTGCAACCTATTTAACCCACAAGTAGGCCCTGGCTTGCAAAAATGGACAGAGTATACGTTTACACAGAAAAAAATGAATGAGTACATACACAGTGAAACAGAGAGAAATCTGAATCTATGTGGGCAAAATTGAATGACTCATTAGTTCTTTTCTGTAGTTTAGAAACAAATAAATAAAATGGGATGTATCTTTACTTATAATTTTCAGAAGGCTTAAAAATAATTTAGTAAGTCTGGTATCATATAAATGTCACAGAAGCTTTATCTCTAGCATATAGGCGTAAGTCTTACCAGTTTAATACATGTCCTTCCAGTGAGGTGCTCACTCTCAGTGGCTAATCATAATTTCAGGGGACAATGATGTTCAAATGAATAAATCTCTTTAATTGAAGCAATATAAGACCATATATCAGAAACTGTGTGTGTGTGTGTGTGTGTGTGTGTGTGTGTGTGTGTGTGTAATGGTATGTGGAAGAATAGGGTAAAATATTACTCTATTTGATCTGCTTTCTGATTTAGGGACAGTGTGTGTGTGTGTGTGTGTGTGTGTGTGTGTGTGTGTGTGTTTACACATGTGTGCGCTGAGGCTTCTGCTCAGAGTGCCTATATAACATGACAGAACTGCAGTGGGTCTTCCAGACTCAGGAAGGAGGTGTGCAGAGCCTATGTGAGGACATTCTGTTGGCCGAACAGAATATTAATATTTCAGAATATGGTGTCTGCGTTTCTGATGAAAATGTTGATTCAGCATAACTTCTGATTTTGGAAATTTAGTTGGTTGACCCCCTGTACTTGTACAATCCTGAATATTGTCTCCCTTACCAGAAAATACCTTCTTCCAGGGGCTTGTTTTTGTGAAACTAGAAATCCTATTTCTATAATGAGGAATTCAATAAAACCAGCTACAGACTCATCAAGACTTTATCTTTGATTTTATTTTTGTTTAAGTTTTAATAGAGTACAAGGTAAGGTGGTGGGTTTCAAACATGAAAATAAATTAAGGACGCAAAAGTCCAAATGAGTCCTAAAACCCATTTCTCTCCAAACTCAAAGACATGGCGTTTTCTTGATTTGTCCTCCATGTGGTGTCAGAGGATTTTGTGGTCATTCAGGTGACTTGTTCTTACAACACCAGGCTCTTTCTGGCTATTTTTGAGGCCTGGGATTTGGAGTGCAAAGACAGGTTGTGACCTAACCCCGTGGGTCTCATGCACATTTCAGTACAATAGGACTTAAGTGTTCCAGAGAAAAGCTCTCCACCTGCTAAGGGCTGTACTATTCTGTCCAAGGAGGAAGTGTGGGGAGAGGAGAGTTATGTCTCAGTGGCAGAGCAAGTTAAGTAGCATGTTAGGTGCCGTTCCACTAAAGGAGACCTTGTGAGCAAATGCCAGCTCCTTAAATCTCCTTGCACTTTCATGCATGAGACGATGTCAGTGATAAATGACGTGGAAACTAAACCACCGTGAAGTACTTCAGACAGTCTCTCTAGAATTAAGCTGGTCACGTATAGATCTAGGAGTCAACCTTTTCAATCTGCAGGGAGCAGCCAAGATCATGACCTACAACCAAGGCAGGAGGGAAGGCTTAACTTGAATAAAGGGAAAAGTGCTGTGAGATAGGCAGCCTCTTACTTTATTAAACAGAGAGGCTTGGGCAGGAAATTAGATACCAGGTTTGTGTGGACATAGATTTTTGATACATTTCAAAAGGCCTGGACTTGACTTCCTGGAATTATTCACACACACACACACACACACACACACACACACACACCACCACCACCACCACTACCACCGCCACCGTCTTCTTCTCATGGGAAAAGACTGTCAGGGAAAGGCATGTAATCACCAGTGCTGGCTTTTGACTCTCAGTGGGACTGTGAAGGCTTTAAGCAGAGAGCCTCCCTCTTGGTATTGTCTGCTGGAGGGCTCTGCACAGTGTGGCCCTGTGGTGCTAGGGACCAGAAGTGCACAGATAGTAAAGGTGTGAGCAGTGATATCTTGGCTGTTGAACAGAATTGTGTAAATTAATGATTTCCCAGATGCTCTTCCCCAGTCCCGCTCTTTGACACAGGAGTTAAACCTTTAATTTTGCAAAACGATCAGGGTACAGCTCTGAGTCAGCCTGGAAGGGAGTATAGACAAACCCTCCTAAATCAGACCTGTGAGGGTGAGAGGGTAATAGAAGAAGAAACTGGAAAAAGAGGCATGGGGCTGAAAGGAACATGGGATGGTGCTAAATGTGCAAACATGAGCTGAGGAGAAGGAAAGTGCACAACCATGCACCCTCCTTTGGCTCTCCTGGGGCCAGCGCAGAGGGGTTTCCGTGAAAAGGCTTATGTGAATAAGGAAAATCCTTTCTGCTCAACATGGCTCCCCACTTCTGATGGTGTCTTTCAGTCTTGTAACATTCATACCTGCAACCAAAACTGACAATATCGAAAGTAAAACATGAAGCATATTTCCTGTAACCTTCAGAGAATCAATATGTTGACTGTACACTCCCCAAGTGCATAGACTGTTATTTACAACCACTGGAGTAGAGAGAACACATGTTGTGGGAAAAGAACCCTGGACCAGCTGTGAAAGTCCTGGTTCAAGTCATGGACCCATTAGATCACTTCCATGTCCCTATCTTACTTAGGTCAGATAAAAGACATGTAGACATGCCTTGTGGGCCATAAAGCAAGTTATTACTACACATGTTGATTTTCTTTGTTAGTCTCCCTTGTGTCTTAAGTGGCAGAGAAATAATAACAAGGAAAAACATTTGTGGAAAGTCATTGCCTGTTCTTCCATGGCACTCTTCTTGGGACAGTGTCTACAATATATTCTGACATTCAGTGCAGTTGTTTTACTGTCAAAACCATAGGATATTCCTTAAATCTATAAAAGGCCACCCAGAATCGTACCAACACACTATAACATTTAATTCCTTTTATATTAACTTTTAATTTTCACATATATTTATACATAAGTAGATGCAATCACAGAGTGCACATTACATTGTACAGTAAAACTTGGTTTGCGAGCATAATTCGTTCCAGAAACATGCTTGTCATCCAAAGCACTCATATATAAAAGTGAATTTCAAGAACCATTGGCTCAGTTGTGATCATGTGACATTTGACGTTATTCATTTGTCAAGTTAAATTTTATTAGAAATATTTTCTCATCTTGTGGAACACTTGCAGAACTAGTTACTCACAATCTGAGGCTTTACTGTATTTTATCAGTTAATGTCATATAGTAAACATCCTAAGCATGTTCCTGTGCTTCTCTCTGGTCTGCAGAATGACTGCTTTCATGGATGTGAGATGTCGCATCACGTTGATGGGTCGCACTTAATCAACACTGTCTTGTGAGTTATGTTACTACCACTGTTTGATCAATGAGGCCTGCCAAAGTGCTTCGTATCATGAATGAAGATTCAAAGTAGAGTTAGCATGACTATCAGAGTCATTTTAAGATGGAGTCAGGAGGCCATGAGGCAAATAGGACTACACACATGCACAACCAAATAGAACTTTGGACTTGTGACTTTTGCCAACCATAACCCCCTGCATTCTAGAAAACATCCTTGTGCCTGGGACTGAAGGAGAGATAAGAAAATCCTGTCCACTAAACAGCTTAGACTCACCAACACCAAGCATAATTCATTCAAAACAATTTGGGTAACCCTGTGGTTTCTGTCTTTAAAAACCCTGCCTCTTGCCTACAACCTGGAGCATGCTTTCAATTTGGCTCGACTCTGCATCTCCTGGACTGCAATCCCTAAGACCTCGAATAAACACACACATTAACTTGGCCGCTTGCAGTTTTGCTTTCCCTTGGTGGGCAGCCACTCTTCTCAAACATGGGGTTATGGATTCTAGCATCTCAGGAGCCTGCAGTGAAGGTTGTGGATTTGGGTTCCCAAATTAAGGAGAGGATGAGCTGACCTCATTTCAAGAACTGAGCATTTGAGTTCAAAAACCACACACCCCTCTTCTTCACTGTTCTTTTTTAGACCCTTCTCCATGAAGAAACTAGAAAGAAAGTCAAATCCACTATGCACAACAGGACTTGACACCTATGCTCTCTCCATAAGAAATCTAATGTGTTCGAATGGAAAACTCCCCATAGTGTCCATTTGATTTAACAAAATATAGTAAGGGGCCACTATGTGGTGAAACTGCCATCTCTAGGGAGTGAGTAATGATTAAGTACAAAGACTCTGACCCAAAGGTCTGGGGTAACATCTCTGCTCTGTTACATAAAGATTGAGTAGGTACAGCAAGTAACTTCATCTTTTTAAGATCTGGTTGTTCAGTTGAAAAAAATGGGGAGCATGTGAAATAATACAAGTAAAATATTTAGCGCATCCCTCATGTACAGTCAGTGCACCAAAAGCACAGCTATTGTTATTGTTCTGATTATTATGTATCTTTCAGGCTAAGCACCTTAGGCAAGTTACTCAACTTCTTGAAGCCCTGATTTCCATACCTATAAAATGGAGTTCAAGCTAAGATTTACCTTATGGTCTCTGATAAAGTTTCAAGGAAGCAATACATGCATATATCTCAGACCAGTGCCTAGCACATAGCAGTCCTTCAAAAAATTGAATTATTCAAAGTTTTCTTTTAGTGATCAGAGAGCTTGGCTACGCATGTATTGCTATTTCTCCTCATACTGGTCAGGAGATGGAATCCCTGAAGGGTTAAATAACCTAAATTGGTCACTTACCTATTATACGTAAGTGCCAGAGTTTAAGCTAGCTCTGCTTGACTTCATACCTTTCCAAACTTTGGGAGGAGGGATTCTTGGTGAATGAGACAAAGTTCTTGGTGGTCAGAATCATATAATCTCCCAAGGGACCACCAAGCATGGATATCCAGGTTGGGAGGTAGAGGCACCTTGAGGGCTGAGGGAGGTGTGGGAGCCTATGCTGGGAGGCCAGAGCACAGTGAATCCTGCCTGGAGACAGGGAGGCTGGGAAGATCTGTCCTTCTGTTCCCTGAACTGATCTCAATTGTGAATTCCAGGAGACCAGTGTGGAAATGAACTTAATATTTCTGCAGATGAGAAAAGGTGCCCTTAGGGAAGAAAAACCTGGTTGGGCTTTGACATTCAATTTCCAAGCACTTTAGCTTCTAAGAGAACTCTAAAGACGCCTTTCTAACCCACTTTTCTGCTACATTTCCTTAGTCCCCCTTTTCCCTGCAGGCCGCTGCTCAGGCCACAGGCGGTAGGTTTTCTCCCTGTGCTCTGGGCCCTTGGAGGCAGAATTCCTGACATGGGCTTTTCTAGCAGGAAGGCTGAAATGGAGGGTTGAAAAATGGAAAAACAAAATGAATGGCTGAATGAGGAAAAACCCATGGTCCTGCTTTCCTCTTTAATTTATTGACAGCCATTGCAATAGAAATGCATTGTGTTAAAAAATTTCTTTAAAAATCCCAGTGAAGTCCTTGTAGTTTGGAATATAATTTTGTATCTGATGGAGAGTTAAAAGTATATTTATGTTTGAATTAATATTTGGAGTGACATGTCTTTCAGCACAGGCTGTGCTGGTGCATTTGCCTGGAGGAAGTTCTAAGAATATTTCTGAGTGCTCTCTTTTGAGTAAGTTGTAGCTTTGCACTTTCAGCAAACACCAAGGACAACTTGTTCAAGGTGTGGGGGCAGAAATGGGCTGCCATTTCTCCTTGCACCCAGATGGGGCTCATTCTCTATATAGAAGCAGCCGGCACTAGGTCAGAGCCCATCTGCTTGGAAGTATGTGGGCTTGGCCTTTGGATGGCACCATAAGGTTAAATGGAGCTTAGAATTCTAGTCCACGCACTTTAAAAAAAAATCTTTCACTATTTTTTTTATATTTTATAAAATTTTGTGCAATGACAGCAACTGTATTGCCCTTGTTCCCAATGGATACACCTCCCTTCATTTGGCTGTGAGCTTCTTGAAGCGAGATGTACCTTACTTAGCACAGGGTCTGGGTGAGGACGCTGCTAAGGAGCGTGGCAGAGTGAGCAGTAAGATCAAGGATTCTGGTGCGAAGAGGACTGGCTTAATGCTGGTTCTGCTGCTCACTCTGTGACGTTGGCCAGATTACTTGACTTCTCTACTGCACCAGCTTCTTCAGCTATAAAATCAGGCTAATTTTTAGTGCTTATCACAAAGGGCACATATATGGTTAACTGGAGATCAATTCTACTGAATCCATTGCTGGACACCTTGAACACTTTCACTAAGTAAGACCATTGCTATAGTTACTTTTACTGCTGTTATTTTCATGTTTGAAAACCATAAAAAGAGAACAGGAAATAGGCATAGGTTGCAATGAATGTTCTGTTTCCTTTCCTGCATAGGCTGTGTTTGGACATCACAGGTAATGGTTTCTTTGCTCTGGGGGTCTCTGGCTTATCACATCTGACATATTATATTTTGACTTGCATATTTGTTTGACATCTGTCTTCTGTTAGCATGCAGAGACTTTTGTTCTAGTTCTTTACTGTACAGTCTCCAGCACGTGATAGTTACTTAGCAAATATCTGTTGAGTTAGTGATTTGATGATGGAAAACATACCTGGAGTTTTATATTTCCCAGTTTCAGACATGACCAGAGCCTGTGTCTATCAGTTCCAAGTTCAAAAATCCCAAGAAAGGGGTCCTTAGTCTAGTTTGGGTCAAATGCCCACTTAATAAGTATGGGGCAGGAGCACATGGTAATTTGGCACCTGTGGATATAGAATGGAGGGAGATGGGGCAATTCCAGAACAAGAAGGCAGTACTGAGCAGAGAAATAGCAGATGCTGAATAAAAATTATACAGTCTCTTCTCTAAGGAGTTTACCTAGAGCAATTTCATCCTTTTCTCTCTAGTTTTGAATTTAGGAAGGCCAAGGCCATCTTGACCCAGAAAAGCCCTTTATGCATTTACCTGAAGGGAGATTACTTCCATCTTATCCTACAATCAGGCAGCAAGTATTTACTGAGTAATGAGTGCCTGCCAGCAGCATGCAGTAAGTGGCCTGTGATGTAGAGAGATAGACATGCAAAGGAGAGAAATAGATTTGGGAGTCATTTACATCCTGGTGAGAGAGTGGAAGCACTGCAAGCAGATGAGCTCTCAGAGAAGACAGGTAGAGAGGGGAAGGAATAGAATCCACAGTCCCAGGAGGCACCTGGGAGGGAGGAAGGTTGGCATTAATGTGCCAGTTGGAGCCAAATGAGGACAAACTTCAGAGAGCCCTGGTTCTCCACGGGCCCAGGCCAGTGGACGTGCCATTGTGTCCACACATGACTGAGACTGAAAAGTCTATAAATATGAGCATCTTGCGGACACAGGTTCTGTCTTAGATTTGTTTTCCTCTCTCTCTAGCACAGGCTCTGTTTCTTATACAACTGCAGGTGATATACTTGTTAATAAAAGTTCAGTTCTTAATATACACATGGCAGGCTTTAGTGGTCTTGAAGACAACCCACCAATCTTTCTGTTCTCCAAACTGAGAGGACAGCTGGTCCAGTGCCAGTACCCTTCCTTGTCTACTATTGGTTGCTGTTAGTTATCTTAACAAGTCTCTGTCAGCTCTCTCCCATGCTTTGAGAGATCCATAAATGTGATAATCTCAGGAATACACAGTGTCCTGAGGGATATTCAAGCACACAGAATTCTAGCAGCATGCAAGCTAAATTGATAGACTTTTAAAAATGATTGACAATTACCAATAGCTGGAGGTTTTAAAACTTATTTCATGTGCTCTGTGAATACACTGCTTCAGCTTCTATTTCTTAAAGGGCTCATGATTCATCCACTGCAGAAGGAACATTTAAAAAATTGTTCAAGGGGAATTTGGTGAACAGAGTAACTCAGACCATATCAGATACTAATTTGATAACTGAATCACATGTTGCTGACTTGGTTCACCTTCTGGGAGCCCTCCTCCCATGCCAAAGGCAAACCTGTTCATCCACCTAGCAAGTATTATGCCCCATGCAATGGTAAGGGCACATCTTTTGCACATAAGGAAGTTTATAACTAATAAGGAAGGATGAGACAGGTACAAAGATAACTACAGTACAAGGTGACAGGTGGTAATCACCAAATGTCTGAATATTTCCCAGAAGGGTAAAGCATTTTGAGTAAATGAAAGCATTACTGGGAGAGCGTCTGTGAGCTCAGACCAGAGAGAAGGGATCTCATGAGGTGATAGTATATAATTTCCTGTTGGATATGAATTGGACAGGAAGGAGAAGGTTTGGGCATGTAGATACGAAGGGGGTAAAGTATAGCATATATTTGGGGGAAGAGTGTGGGTAGAAGCACTGAGACAGGGATCAGAGAAACTAGGGAGGCCATGCAGGCAGGTTTGTAGCAGATGGTGGGCAGGTTTGTGCGGAGGATATAAAGGATCTTAGAGAGTCATGATATTTATCAGGACTAAACACAGTGTGCTAGGGGACATGATTCTCTTTTATAAAATAGATAATGAGCTCTCTCTGGACACAATGAGTCTTACAGAGGTCAGGCTATCATACTATACATTAGTGCCCCCGTATCCATGGGGAATACATTCCAAGACCCCCGGGGGAATGCCTGAAACTGCTGATAGTATTGAACCCTATACATACTATGTCTTTTCCTATACATGCATACCTGTGATAAAGTTTAATTTATAAATTAGGGACAGGAAGAAGTTAGCAACAATAACTAATAATAAAATAGAGCAATTATAACAGTATACTGTGATAAAAGTTTTGTGAATGTGGTATCTCTCTGGTTCTGTCAAAATAGCATACTGTGATAACCCTTCTTGTGATGATGTGAGATGATAAAAGGACTTTGTGATGAGATGAAGTGGAGGGAATGATGTAGACACTGTGAGGCAGCGTTAGGCTACTATTGACCTTATGATGATATGTCAGGAGGAGGATCATCTGCTTTCAGACTGTGGTTGACCGTGGGTGGCTGAAACCACAAACAAGTGGGGACTACTGTATACATAAGTCAGTCTATTATACAGGGCCTTCAACAAATTTTGTGTCCTTTACCTCCATAAAATTAGTGGAGATAATCTATAAACAGCATTTAGAAATAATAAAGAGGACAACCATGTATATAATAAAGTATATAGCATTATTGGAAATCCTCTAACAAATATAAAATGTCTCCTTTAAACAAAATGGTACATGGTGACCTATGCATAGTCTCACTGAAGCCTTTTGGTGTTGAGAAAATCATTGCTATTTAAAAGACATTTTGTGATTTCAAATATATGTAAAGGAAATAATTCGCTCTTGTTCTATTTTTTGTTGTGAACAAATTGGAAAAATACTGAGAATTTCTTTCAAGCATATGGTGTCTGAACTTTCTCAGGTGAAGGCTAACTTCGGAGGGCTTGACTTTGCCCATCGTGTTATAATATTGTGATATTCGATAACTTCTTTCCTTGCTATGTGATAATTTGCTTGAGACTTGGGTATCAGTACTCGCTGGCAGAGAGGTGCAGAAATATGGAGGACTGATGGAGATGTTACATTTGAATAAACCAACATGTTAAACAGGCAATTTTATTGGCTTATTTCATTATAGACCACCTTCTGCACTTTGCAGCTTGGGCCATGGGTTGGCTTTCCTAAAATTTAACTACTTTATATTCCATTTTAAATAAATGGAGGTATAAATAAATAAATAAGTCCTTAAATATGATATACTAATGAGGCATCAAATTAGATTAAATGAAAGCGGCTGTCACTCCCTACCTGAAACAAACTTGTGAATTTATTGCTTGCGAAGCAGGGGAGAGTTTTGTGGTTGAGCCCTCACTGAACAGAGACTTAACCCTGTGTTAGGATTCAGGGATTGTGGAATTCAGGGGTTGGTAGAATTTCAAACACAAAAGTGTTTAGATATTGGTTGATCTTTAGCTGTGAAAACATAGGTACTTGAAAGTCATCATCATGCATTGGCTGATTTTTAGAAGCAAGGTTACTGATGTGAATTGGTCCTTGATCAATTAGGACGGATTTAAAATCGGTTCTGGTGATTACTTGCTGCTGTGGTTGAGGAAAAATCATTCCTTTCCCGTGAGGATAGGACCATTTTTATCACTAAAAACCATTGTTATCATCCCGCATGCCTAAAATTTCAAACTGTAGTCTGACCTTTTTTTTCTCATGTTGAGAAATACAGTGAGAAAGGGATAAAATTCTTTTTACAAGATAAAGTTTGAAAAAATACTAAATATTAAAATGGGCTGTCAGAAGTGTTGACAGGTGAAGATAACAAGTGATATATGAATCGTTAACTTCTGAATTAAAATTTTATATCTCTGGTTATATTATAGTCCTGGAATGGTCTAAGTTTGACTATGTATTTGCATTGCCTTCTGTATTATCTAGAGCATATTCATTTGCTTCAGATCTGTGTCTTCCGTTGAAGAAAAATGAACATGATAAATTGAATTAGTTTGACATATTAGTTTCGAAAAAATAAAGGCATAAAGGAATGTCAGGTTTAAATAATTATTCTTTTTATTTCCCCTTTGTAAAAGCTCTTTTTATGGGAACCTTACTTTCTAGGACTCTAAAAATGAGGATGGTCTGAGGGCCATTGGCTTAAAGAAGAGTGTGGAGCGGAAAAAATCATTTGAGAGTTAACGAAAGAGGTTCTGCCAATTTTTTTTTTTTTTTTTTTTTTTTTTTTTTTTTTTTTACTTTTTAAGTTCACGAGTCTGTCTGGAACGAAAAGTTCAAATTTTCTGTCTGTACCAAAATAAGCACATTCTGTTGTGAGGATATGGACCTCATCTCAAGATGCCTTACTTATTACTACTAGAGAAATTTGTCATATCATACCCTGAGACTGTCCTTAGGACTACTAAAATATTCTTTCACTTTTAAACATCTAAAACTGTGAAAGGGCCTGTGTGGCCCTCTGGGGAACCCCACAAGATCAGTTAAGAAGAAAGCAAAAGAATGACTGTCATCAATACAGAATAAGATGGATTCTCGTGAGATGCATGAGAAGGGAATGATTTGGGGGTGCCTGGGTGGCTCAGCCAGTTGAGCAACTAACTCTTGATTTTGGCTCAGGTCATGATCCCAGGGTTGTGAGATTGAGCCCCATGTTGCTCCATACTGAGTGTGGAACCTGTTTAAAATTATCTCTCTCTCTCTATCTCTCTCTCTCTCTGCCCCTCTCCCCTGCTTGCACTCTCTCTCCCTCTCTAGCGAAAACAAATGGAATGATTGGCAAGGGGAAGGGTGATGAGGGATGAGGGAGGAAGTCACCTGTCACCTGGGTTGGAGGGTGTTAACACAATCATGAGGAAAGTTGGACATGGGCCAATGGAAGGGAATTTCAGACAGGAACAAGAGTATCAACCCAGATCTGGGCAGCGAATGGGAAGGAACAAGAAATGGGGTTGGCAGCTGTGCATCAGGCACCATGTTTGAAGCATATTATCACTTCTGTTAATCCTAAGCAATGTGGCCAGGAAGAGGTGCATGGGGTGACAGTGTAGCTGGGAGAGAATAGACCCTCTCTTTACTGGAGACACACGTTTGAGCCCTTCAAAGCACTTCTAATCACTCTATAAAGTTTTCTCATGTAATTACATCTGGTCCTGTATTGTTCTCTAATTGTTTCAGGGGTATCTAAGTCTGGTTTCCCAGAGGGCAGAATTGCACTCTGCTCTCTTAGTTCTTCACCACAGAGCTAAGCACAGGGCTGAGAGCATAATTAAGCAAGCTCTCATTTCAGACTTGATTGGCTGACTGATTAAAATGAAGTAAACAGCTCAGGTGATTATTTTGTCCATTGGTGAGAAGACTGGAAGACATTTGTTTCATAACTGTTGCCAGACGGGTCTGAGAAAAGCTATGGCTGCCTTCCCTCCTCGGACCTCAGTCTGACAACCTGTAAAATGTGGCGTATGAACTTTGGCAAGAGTGGCTTTCCTCCAGAAGCCTAGGAGTTCCATGGACTGGGATTCCAACCTGCTTTTTGCAAAGTGTTGGTAGCATCCTGTGAAGTGATGCATATAGTTTGCACTTGGAATTTTAATGCCTGGGAAGAGCCAGTATGAGTTATACTTCTTTTCCTGTATTTAAATTCTTTTAAAAAATGGTGAAATGGTGAAAGCACCTTGAGAAATGTTTTACTATTTTACTTTTGGTTCCCAAATTATGCACTGCCTGGATTTGTGTACCCCTCGATAATGAGGGAACATCACAGGCTGGAAGACGACAATACCTCCTGAATAGGGTGAGAAAGTCGTTTATCTTTCTGTTTCTGCACTGCTGGCAAGCATCTGAAAATCACTAACATTCCTATTTGAATAAATATTTTGGTAAGATATGTTCATTTGAATTTTTACCCTCAATAACAGATTGTGATGGGAAGAAAGGAAAGAGATGAAATCGTTTTTATTAAGAATTTCAACTGCATTTCCGAAAGTGCTGTTAATATTAGAATATCTTTTACTATTTGATATTTTTCTTTTTCCCGAACAGCTTTGACTCGAACAGTTAGAGGTATACTGCTCAATAGGGATGTGTGTATGGGGAACGGCAACAGAAAAAGATGGGAGATACCCCTTATCCTCCTCACACGTTTATCACCTGCTCCCTGCAGGTGTTGCCAATTAAGTTATAGCTTTTGCTACCCCAAAGGCTTTTTTATTTTTCTCTTTTGGATTTCGAACGGTGGATACTAGAGTGTCTACACTCAGTTGAATTCTCTGCCCCCTTGATACTAAATGCCTAACTTCTCCAATTAAGGCATTTAAGAGGCTGCTAATGATAACACATCTTGATGGCCCATATGGAAGATCAGGAGGAACAGCTAAGTTGGAGTAGAAAGTCTCCTCCAGATTGTGAACAGTGTTTAACCTAATAGCAAAAAAAAAAAAAAAAAAAAAAAAAAAAAAGTGACATGTTGGAGGAAATCAACAAATCGTCACTGAGGGCCTCCTGGAGTTAGTCCCATTTGCTGTGGGAAATAGAGAGCTAAACATGACAGGATCCCTGGCCTGGAGAAGCTCACGGATTTGAGGATACTAATTATAGACAATATAAGGTTTTAAAAAAGCCTAAAACTAAAACCAAAAAACAAACAAACAAAAAACACCCCCAAACTAAAAAAACCAAAACATTGCACAAAAACTAAGTCAAGTTCACCTGGAATACATAGTTTCGGGGGAGGTAGATGTATCCGACAGTGATCCAGGACTTGCTGCACTCAGCTTGAGAGTAATGCAATAAAATGTTCATGCATTCAATTCGTTTTATCAAATTGATGTCATTTCTTCTCTTTTTCTCTCAGGCATTGGTTGCCCAGCTCATATTTTCCAGGTTCCCCCTTCTTGCTCTTTTAGAAGTGTGTACCTTCCCACTCTAATATTTTCTGCTGTTTGTGTATAAGCTGCCTGAACCCTAGATCGTATCTCTCCAGCATAGAACATATTCTAACTATCACCTCCTGTGACCTGGATAGTCTTTCTCTTTTAACACTGCCCAAGATTACATCGAACTTTGTCATGCAGCATCACACTGTAGTCTTCCATTAGCTTCTGTGCAGCTAAGGCCAATGCTTCATTTTCCACATGAGTTTTTATTGAGCTATATCTCAAGGGAATTTGGGAAATTGAAATTTGGAAAGCTGTGCAGGGTTAACTTTGATTTTTGCTAAAATTCAGCCAGGTTTTTTTGACCTAGCATTTTTTGAAAAAAAATTAATGTTTATTTATTTTTGAGAGAGAAAGAGAGTAAGCAGGATTGGGGCGGTGGGGGGGGGGGGGGAGGCAGAGGATCCAAAGCAGGCTCTGTGCTGATAGCTGAGAGCCCACTGCAGAGCTCAAACTCATGAACCGTGAGATTGTGACCCGAGCTGAAGGCAGAAACTTGACCAAGTAAGCCACCCAGGTACTGCTTGACCTAGCATTTTAACCAATCGTGTTTTTCTTAGACCCTGACAATATTATCTTGTGTATTAATGACTCTCCTCAGCCTTGAGGTAACCATTATCGGAATTCTTTAGAATATCCATACAGTTTTCAAAAATCTCATTCTATATTGCTTGGAAAGATTGAGAAAATAGATTTATCCACTCTCTTTGCTCTGGGAAAAATGTTATATATTGCAAAAAGGCCATTTATCCTTTTTCACCATGACCTCAACCAAATTGCTAAATGATCTCTCATCTCTTATTTTTCCTTCCTTAAACTGTGGCATCTTTGAGTTTGGTTCCTCAAGAGTTTGCCTTGTTATAGATAAGGTGTTATTTGGTGCAGAAATAGTCAGCTTAAGTCTGAAGTTGTACTTTAACACATTTCTGAAAAGGAGTAATAAAAAATACTGTCTCCCCCACTGTGCCTTCCAAAATGACTTGTGCTACTTTATGCTAATATTAACAGGCTGCTTCAGGCTGGAACAACATGCTGGAAAACTGTGGCCTGTGGAGCATTGCCTTTGATGTTATCCCAGGCCAGGTCAGCAGGGGGTTTCCATGGTCTTGGCTAGGTGTAGCTCTCAAAGTTAAGAACTTCTCTTTCAGCCGCATTTCTGGGACAGCTCCCCGCATACAGCGATCATCTTCCATTTCATTTAAGACTCTTCTGCAAAGGACAGCTCATGCTTTCAAAGGAAATATATTGTCATTGCTCCTCTTTTAAGTAGTACTTGCTTACTGGTTTGTTTGAATAGAATGGCATTATTATGATATTTTAAGCACAATGAAATTTGAGGGGAGGAATGGCAGATCAACCATAAAAGATACATTATTAGATGGCTATAAAATGCTCTGTAATATTAAAACATCAGACACAACTTCCACTCTGATAACACCATAATCACCCCCTCACCATAAAACACTAAAATTACTACCAAAGTGAAAAAACATTGCTTAATGAGCCTTAGCTTAATAATAACATAATCGCTGAAAATATATGTGCTAACTGCTTTACCTGCCTTATCTTGTAATATCCCCAGAAGCTTATGAGGTTGGTGTCATGATCAAGGTTAGTTGATCAGGCTCTGAGGACAGGGAACCTGGTTCAAATCCTGCTCAGCTTCTTATTTCCAGTATTAAATTGGTGAAATTTCTTACTCTCTCCTAGTCTCAGTTTTTCCATCTATTAAATGTAGCCAATGATAATATGTATCTTATAGGGTTGTTTTAAGAATCAACATAAGATAAGCACACCTGGGTGGCTCAGTTGGTTAAGCATCTGACTGTTGGTTTGGCTCAGGTCATGATCTCATGGTTTGTGACTTCCAGCCCCGCATTGGGCTCCAGTCTGACAGTGTGGGGTTGGCTTGGGATTCTCTCTCTTCTTCTCTCTCTGCCCCTTCCCCACTCACACTGTCTCTGTCTCTCTCAAAATAAATAAATTCATTTAAAAAAAAAGAATCAATGTAAGATAATAGCTGTAAAGTGTTTATCAAAGTGCCTAGAAAATGGTAATAAAAACAGCTAATATTTAGTGAGTATTTACCATGTGCTAGCCAGTGTCCTAAGAGCTTTGTAGACAGCATTAATTTAATCCTCACAAAGACTATGATCATCTTGTTTTCATATTAGGAAAATTAAGGTTAGTGAGGTACAGTAAGTACTCCAAGGGCACACAAGTCACTGGGAAATGAGTAGCAGCAGCCAAATTTGAATCTAGACATACATGCACCTGGCTTATATTAAAAAATCAATAAACATTTATATTCATGGTTGTTGCTACTGTTAGCAGCTCAAATAGAAGAGTAGAAACCTTTCTTTAACATAAGACAAAAAATGATTCAACAATCGTTCACAGAACTGAATTTATGGACACAATCTAGTAAGCATGACTATTAGTATAATTAAACCACTTACTGAGCCCTTAAAAGCTAGATAATAACTTTGACTTGTTTGTTCTAGAAAAAGCCTGTACAGTCTGTGTCACTGTGGCTTCTGTATTACCAGGCAAGAAACCAATAGCAAGCCTCAGGAGGGAAGTCAGACCTGAAGTTTGGATTCTAAATCTGTCTTACCAGCATGATGCTTCCCTTGAAAATCATACACTCAGAAAGAAGGGCTGTCCCACAGAACATTCTGTGTTGATGAAAATATTCTACATCTTTGTTTGCCAGCACAGTAGCCACTAGGCACATGTGAATAAATACTTGAAATGTGGCTCCTACAACTGAAGAACTAAAGTTGTAATTATGTTTACTTTAATTAATTATACTTATTATGACCTCGGTTCTTTTCGCAAGGGGCAACTATAGATCACACAGTCTGGCTTATTCTCAGACCAGCTCCCTCTTAACTTTCCCCCCAAATCCTTTTTTCTAGGTCTGGAACTCAGGTTTAAAATCATATGATGCTGGAGGCAGGTGATAGAGAAGTAGCTTTCATCTAATAAGAACACAAAATGTATCCTTTCCTCTCTATCAGATACAACATCGGAAGCTGTATTCTAGTCATTCAGCTCCTTGTCTGGGCGGTTATCTTACAAATGATATATATAAACCATACCATAGAATTGAGAATGAGCAACCTTAAAACAACACTGAGTCATACAAGGTTTGCTACCTTTTTCTGAATCTTCACTTTTGGTGCTCGCTCCACATTATGGCATTTTGGCTTGATGTCACATAGCCATCAGCATCCGCTATTGACAAGCTGTCAACAACATTGTGGAATTATCCGCCAGTTGTAGGCAATTTCTTGAAGACAGTGTTTCCAGAAACAAGGAATAAAGCATATGCCTTGGAACTTTGCAGATATAAAATATTTTTCTGCTTCTTAATTTGCAAAATCCCCATCCCAAATATGAATTAAGAGAGTATTAAAGGACAAAACTGGAAGAGTTGAAGAAAAGAAAATAACATATGTACCCTGAGATCAGTTATATTTCTGAAGATGCTTTCTTTAGAAGTGATAGAAATGAATTCAATCAGATGAGGCGGTGAGGACTCTTTCAATCTGGCAAAGACTGGGCGTCCTATTGCAGAACAGAATTTAGTGTTGACAGACAGCTTGGGGAGAAGAGGGAACGTACATCTTCTGTTCTTGACTTCTGGTCCACAGGAGGACTAGATTTTGTGCTCTCATCATTTACCTGGTGTGGTGGAAATTTCTTAGTCATTGGTCCAACAGGACAACCTGTTACAAAATTATTGCTTATTTTAGAACATTATACCATAACGAAAAGCAGCTTATCAACTCAAACATTTTTTTCTGAGCCTAAATTCTGTTTCACAGAGTTCATCAAATGGAAGTAGATAATTCTAACCTTAGCTTCTTAAAGATTTGCATTTGAAACATAGTATAACCTTCATAGATGTCTGCTTCTCTTTTGCCCTGTAGTAAGTGATTTTTCGAAACTTTACCTTCCCTGTTTTGTCTTAAAATATATGCCTGATGTGGGAAGAAATAGGTGGAAAATGTATGATCAGTAACCAGCCACATGATCAGAGACCATTACTGAGCAAAAATGGAAGATGAGTAATAATAATGAAGGTCTTCTTTTGTTCCTGTGCCCCAGCTAATGGTGTGCTGTAGGAAAAAAACAAAACGAAAAACAAAAAACAAAACCCTCACCTGGGAGTTAAAAGACCAGAGCTCCACCCTGACAGTAGTATCTAGGTTACATTTTTAGCCCCCTCTTTCCATTTCTTGGTTTGAAAAGACGAAATTATAAATTTCCTACCCCTATCTCAGTGCCATTTAAACATCAACTAAAATAATATTTGTGAAAACATTTTGGGAATTACACTGATTTGAATATACTATGATTTGTTCACAGCACTACAGATATAAATTTTCAGCAGTCTGATTTGTAGAAGGATGACATAGGGACATGTAAGAAAAGGTTTTTTGTGTGTGTGGGGGGGTGCAAAAGGGGACAATGATGGAGAAAGGCTGTAGGAGAGAGAAAGGTGTGCACAGGTTTGTATTACACTTAATTATGGTTATGGTGTATGATAAAATTTTTCTGGGTCTGACAAAGGATCAATTATCAAAGACATTATAGAATGAATTCCAGCAACAACTTTATCCCATAAATAATAAAGTCATCCAAATTCAGTTTGGAAATTGTTAAGCTTACATAAACCAGGATGGTTTATATGCATTATATCTATAAGCATAAAATCTAAGCATAAAGTAAAATCCATATGTTAAAGTAAAATCCATATGCTAGGTTGAAAGAATAGTCTTTCCAAAGGAAAGAAGAAGGTCTGTAATAAAGTGCCCTGATTTTTCATGATATGTATTGTGCTTGGACTTATCTCCCCAAATCTGGAAAAACATGATGTTGAGTTCCTGTGCACCAAGGTACAAGCCATTGTGAGTTTTCCTGGAAAAAATGTCTATGTGTGCGGCAATAATAATAATGTAAGGAAAAAAAAAGATTGTAAAATGAAAGGACAGAGTTTCCTGTTTGTTATTTTTCAAAATAATGACTGTGGGTTCTCTCCCCACAGAAAAGATGCTATTTATTTTTTAATGATGAGCTGTTTCCCAGAGAAACAAAGTGGCATTCTGTCGACACCATATGGCGGCGGAAAAACAGATTCCACCGTGTTCCATTTGTTAGACTGTCTTCTGCATTTCTGTATCCATAATTTATGTGGGGGCCTCTGTGATTGCCAAAATATTCAAATGGATTTCTCTTAGCAGGGCAGCCTGCATGGGGGGAGAAAGGTTTTCAAAACAGCAGGACCTGAACAGTCTCCCGCTGCTCAGAGAAGAGAACACTTCCAACTTCTGTCCTTCTGGCGGCTTTCATTGTAATACTAATTTACATCCTTGGTTTAGGGACCATGTTTGCATTCAGAAAAAGCAGCTTATGTTCTTTTATGCTAATACAGTCATACTTGAATTATACCCCACACCCTTAAAGTCATATTACTCCTTCTCTCTTGGTGTAAGCATAGAACCTGGCCTTTAAGAAATTAATGGTGGCTGATACGTAGCAGTGGCTGAATGATACCATTTTGAACACATTGATTCTGCAGCTGGTTTCCAAAAAGACATCTGAAGTGGTTATAGATACATTAAAAATAGTCATGAAAGGCTTCCTTTGCTGTCTAAGCATATGATTACATCTACATATTCAGAGGCTGTTTTCAGTGGAAGTTTGAGTGGTGTTCTCTGGTGCATAAATAGAAACATGTCCAATACATGATACAGAATATAAAGAGAAGGTTTGATGAGTCAGACTAATTGATATTTTGGCAAAATAGAATGTCTGAAAACAGTTACATGTTCATGTGCATACAAGATAACAAGACTCTAAGTCATAAGTATTCTATTGCAAGATATATATACATATGTATATATACATACATATATATATATTACTCTAGAGAATCTCAGATATTCTCTCAGTATGCTTAGCCATTGCATGTTACACTGTAGTGCATCAGGGAAATGTCACATAATTTCATATGGAAAAAGAAAACAGATGGAAGAAATACTGTTCAATTACAGATGGAAGGTATAACAATGATGTAATAATACTACTGGAAGGTTCTTTTCCTCAACCGGTACTAGAATGGCTAAAAGTTCAGGCTCCCCAAAATAGGTGGATCTTATTTCCTGTTTGTAAATATAAATAGAAGGTCAAGACTTTGGTGTAAAGGGGCAGAAGTAAAGGCCCAGGGATGACCAAACCCATTTCTTCAAAACCAATTTGGAAAGACTTCCTGGGAACCTATACTATTTTTCAGAATGGAGGGGAGGGGATACAGCTGAGTTCACTTTGCTGATGCTTATTCTTGCCAGGAAGCAGAATTTCTGTGGGCCCAAGCTATTGGTCTTATTGGCATAAGTGTCCTAGCAACTTGCTCTTTCATGAGAGAGCTGCCTGATGGAGGCTTGAAAGACACTCAGCTACAAAGAACTATCTCACTGGAGTTCATGAAGACAGAATGGTCATTGGACCATACAACTGAACTAACCGATGGCCCTCTTTTTTATTCTTTATGTAAATTGTGAAGTCTTTTGACTGAAGATGGGTCAAAGTATCAGAGGCAGAATTGTGAGTAGCCTCAGTTGGTTTGCCATGTTGCTTACAATGTACTTTGACCTGGCTGTAGCCCTGAGTGTATAGATAACACAATGCCGACTCTTTTCCAAATCCCAAAATACATTTTTAGTGCCACGTGGATACTGCCTAAAAGGACATTTTTAAGAACCCCAATTCTTCCAGGAAAGCTTTTTGGAAGAGAAGGATTTCACTTGCATCCCACCCTTTTGTTAGAACTCAAATCTCATACTTTTTCCCTTTTCAATTAAAAAGTTATACATTCAATTAGACTACATCTGTGAACTTGCTTTATCAGTAATTAAGATGAGCATTATGATATGGGTAATAAAAAGTAATAGGCTCCTTCAATCTCTTGGGTTTTTTGAAATACATTTTCTCAATGGAAATCAAATTATTTTATTGCATGGAAGTGATTCCTCTCTTCAATAAGGTGAAATGATGCATGAGCTGTTGCTTGTACAACTACTAAGTCAGAATCATTAAGAATGAAGTTTAGTAAATAAAGTTATTGGGTGGCTGCTCTTTCACAAAAGGTTTGGAACTGTATTAAATTAACAGGAAATAGATCTAGAGTTTTCTCTAACCTATCCTCAGTGGAGAACAGAAATGAAATGGCCTTATTCAAGGACATCCATTTGAAATCCATAAATATTTTATAAGGATGGAATAAATTGCTTATTTTAAAACAGGTGCTATTGTAAAAATTATTTTGATTTTTCTTTTGCCTCAGGGCCCACGTACAAAATAACAATATATCATGTACATAGTGCTTAGACATTAGGTTATGTCTGTGTTTTCCATAATTGGCTCAGGTGGAGGGAAACTCACAATAAGGGTTCCTCTGCTGTCTCCCCAGTGTCTTCCCATAAGGAAAATCATGACTTAAATAGGACCTGCATCTCATTGCTCATTCTGCAAATTGTCAACTAAAAAGGTACCATTTCCTTCAAGATAATGACAATAGATTGAAATGTGTTCTGCCAACTTATTTAACAGATCATTTCTACCTTCCATCAACACATTCAATTGTTCCCTATATTTTGTGCGTGGTTTTACATTTAAACAACAGCAGAAACATTTTATTAGGACAAAATATTTTTCTTCTTTATTTTTTATTTTGACCTCATTTTTCTTTTGGATCATAGGCTTTCTTCAAGTAATGCATATATTATGGAGGTTTGAGATGAAAAAAGTTTGCTCCTTCAAAGACATAATGTAGGGAAAGATGGTGCCATTTCCCTACCATCTCCTTACTTCTAGATGTATTTCTAGGAGGGGGAAGAAGCTGAGTTGAGCTCTCTAGATTCCCTGTCCTATAAGACTAATGATCTTAGCAGCAAGCTTTTTCAGGCTGAAGGCAGGGTCTCATGTGTGGTTGGGTCAGGAATCAGTGGACACAGACATAATTCATTGCATGAAGAGTATACAGACTAAGTCATTTTCTGGCCACGATAAGGTTGTCAGTAAGTAATTGCAAAACACTGTAAAATGGACCAATTTTTATGAATATAAAGATCTTTAAAATGAAGATATGCACATCTCAAGGGGAAGTTGCCCCTACAGAAACCAAGTGACTAGAAACCAAGAGGATTGCCAATAACACAGTGATGACAACTGAAAGAAAACTATTCTGCTATGTAAGTGATCACTATCTCCCTGCTTGCATCCTTTTTAAGAGGATTTGCCCCTGATTGAAACAGGGAACTCCCTGACCCTAGAGGAACCAATGATAGGCCAGACTGACCCTGTCAGAATCTTCCTTTTGGAAATTTGAACTAGGAGACCAAAAATAATGCAAGCTTGTGGCTGAGTCAAGATAATCATGATACCTGAACAAAGATTTAAAAACTGCTCCTTCTGCTCCTGAAACCACTGGAGTTTCTGTAGCTGTGAAGGGGACCACATGTTGTAGATTGCATCACTGGCCCTGATTCTATATTTATTTCTATCCAAATCCTTTTCCATGTAACTTTACAATCCCTTTTATGAACAAAGCAGAGTAAATTTCCCTTTCCCTTGATGTTGTGTTTGGCTATTTGACTTGCTTTAACCAAAAGAATGGGGTATAACTGAACAGTATTCCAGTTCTGAGTCCAGGCATTATGTGGCCTTGTATCTTCCCACTCACCCTGGTGTACCTTTTCTATTGCAATAAGAAGAGCATGTCCCAGCTCTTCTGCTGGGTCGAGGTGTATGAAAGACATTTGGAGCAGAGCTACCAAGACCAACTGATACAGTGCAGTGAGAAATGGTCACCGCAGCCACTGCAGCTTGAAGCAAAGCTGCCTTACTGAGCCCAACTTGGAGCAGTCGGATATCACCAAACTCAGAGACTCATAAGCAACTTAATAATGTTATTTAAACCACTGAGTTTAATAATCGTTTGTTGTGTAGCAATAGCTGATCAATAGATGACAAGTCCTAAGTTCTGATCACCATTTTCTTGGATGTCATGAGGTCTTTTTCCTTCTAACACAACCTTTTTATGGAGCTACTTTGAATGTAGCTCCACTCCTTGTAAACATATTTCCTGCCTTGGGCAATCACGAAAGGACCTTTAGCCAAGTCCATAGCAAAGAAGATTCTACTGCATGGATCTGATGGCAGAACATTGAGAGATGCCACAGAGAATGAATAGCTTCTCCCTTTATTTCCAAATTCTCTCTTCTCTTCCAAATTGTCTTTACATAACAAAATATAGAAAAAAAAAGAACAAAAATCTGGGATCAAAATCCTGTCTCTTAGTGAAGAATTTGCAGTAAATTCACCAATTGACTAAAGTCACCTAAGGTAACGGATAGGTCCTAAAACCAACCTGGAACATGTCCTCCCCAGTATCAAGGAAACTTGGAAGCCAAATTCATAATTAGAAGTTGTTTTTTGTTTCTTTGTTTTTGTGAACACGGAATTAGAATAGCTGCAAGTTTCTGCACGATTTAAATATTTAAGGATATCAAATCAGGTAGACCATCTCCATAATAACTGCAATGGGGCCTGGTGTGCCTGAATTCCTGGAGAGGACCCCACATATTGGATGGCATTGCCAATGCCTATACATATAATTGACATTACCTTCCTGCCTTAATGTTTTTCAGCCATGTTAATTTCTTGAATTTAGTGTTCTGCCCTGAAAGCATCTTTCTCTTTAGCATGACCCCTGTATCTCTCTTATGATTGGATATGTGCTGATAGAATTTCATACTCAGAGTTTATAATTTTCTTTTTAAAATATATCTGGGAAGCATACTTCTATTGATCTCAGGACAGTATGAAACTATGATCAATATTTGCATAAATAACATTTATTGTTGAACTTCTTTGAAGATAACACTTTTACCTAATATTTCTGGCAAAATGTGGGGACATTATTTTATCTTGTAAGCAACTAATATCATGCTTTTCTTTTCTTCCTTTTCCCTTCATGGTATTCTGAGTGTGGTAATAGAGTTGAAAGTGTTGTTATGTAGAGGAATTCTGACCTCCTCCTCCGGGGCTGAGAGATCACACAGAGAGCAGGATGCACAGGACCAGTGATCTGTTCCTGGTGGAGCTAATTGATAAGGAACATATTTTATGAATGAAGTTACAAGATAAAAACTGAGACTAATGAAATACCCCAATGACTCCAAAGTAATTAAGGAAGGCATTCCATACACTACCTCTAATTAGACACTGAGGCTGAGAATTCACAATTGACTCGATATTCTCCAGTGGTGCTGACCCCTTGTTTAATATGACAGCAACTGAGAATATTCATAATGAAGGAGAGTAAAACCTTCTTTCTAAGGTGACAGTGAGCCATTTACGTGAGGCTGAGGTGGGTACCAGACAATTACAAGCGTAGAAATTTAACACAGTCTCTATGTTTTTCAAATGATTCCTTCAGCCAAACAAGTGCAAGAGATGTTTTTAAAAATAATTTTTATGACACAACTCTTTTCAGCTTTTAGAAAAATGACCAAAAATAAGATCATAGAATGTGACCTATTAAAAATGGGTTCACCTGTTTTCCCTCATCAGGCTTTACTTCCATCCTTCAATCTAGTTTTAGAGTTTCCTATAATCATTATTCCTATAAAATATAATATTCTAAACTTGCTTTGACTCTCACCCACTGAACAGTGTTTGTTCCTCACTTCTTATCTTTCAAAAGATTGCCCTTTAAATTATCCTCACTGGGATCTTACTGTTTCTCAAAGATGTGATAAAACCATAAAAAGCCAAAGAATACATTTTAGTCAATAGGTATTTATTAATTTGAGTATGTTATGTGTGTTACAACATATGAGAAAGCAGAAGGCATTTAACCATGTACCTATGATTTAGACTATTACAATGTATTCTTAGAAATGAAGCCTACATACAAGACAGAGAAACTAACAGCACATGACAGAATGTAAGTATATGTGGAGCTACATACCAGACTTTGTTTCACAGGCATTTGAATGAGATGAGAGGAGCAAGGCCTAAAATACCCGATAAGGTTTCTGAGTGGGAGGAGAAACTCAGAGGGCATCCGGAAGGCAGTGATTTGGACAAGTGGGATGGGAAGTAGAGGACAGCAAGCTGAGTGAATGTGCTGGAGAGAGCAGTCTCGTGGGGTGTTTTTGACAAAGGGAGAAAGGTGTTACTGTTGCTTGTGAGTGTGTCTCCATCACTGGCTTTCATGAAAATCACACCAAAATCATATATAATTATTTCACATGCAATAAATCAGGGCCATTTGCCAGCTTATGAATTATTAAAGAGGGTAGGATGGAATAATTTCAAATCACTTTTAACTCTTCTTTATTTAAAAAAATCTTCCCTAACGAAGAATAGAATCTTAGAGCAGGCAGAGACCATGAAGGTTATCTACTTAAAGATTCCTCTCGATACAGAAACTTTTTCTGAACCATTGATGAGGTGCATGGGGGTGAATGAGCCTCCAATATGCTATGAAATATTTTGTGCAATATACATATTTTTGCGTAGAGAAGCTTTATAGATCGACTGTATTTCTAAAGGCATTTGAAACTTGTGCACGTGCTGTGATGAGCACCGGGTGTTGCATGGAAGTGTTGAATCACTATATTGTACACCTGAAACTAATATAACACTATGTTAACTAACTGGAATTTAAATAAAAACTTAAAAAAGAAGAAACTCTTATAAGTCTTAGTGGCCTGGGGCATCTGGGTGGCTCAGTCAGTTAAGCATCTGACTCTTGATCTCATGGTTTGTGAGTTCCAGCCCTGTGTTGGGCTCTGTGGTGACAGTGTGGAGCCTGCTTGGGATTTGGGGATTTTCATTCTTTCTCTTTCTCAAACAAATTAAAAAAAAACAAACAAACAATGGTCAATAGCATCTTTGCCAGGTGATCATCAAGAAATTTTGATAGGCAGCTCACCACCCATCAAGTTAGCCAGCTATATAATTTCCACAGCTCCACCTCTGCTTAAGTTACTCCGAGCCAGTCTCCCAGTCAGAGGTCACACTTTGGCCCTAGTTTGTAGGTGCAGATCTGAACCCAGACGAGATGATTTAATTTGGAGCCAGGCAAGACAAGACCCCCCCCCCCCCCCACCCAGTACCCAATGCTCAGGTATCTCTATCTACAGCATTGACAATGAATGCATGGTCATCGGTCTCAAAGATGTGAAGATTGAGTTGTTTTTAACTCTCTCATAAAATGAAATTAAAATAAAGAATCAGACCTAGGAGACGATTTGACTTGACTCACAGAGCTCGGGATACACGCAGAGGCTTCGAATGGTGATCACCAGACTTGTTTCCACGGATCCTCTTTGCTCCACTGAGCAAATTTGGGAGGTATTTTTACTTTGGGTTCATAAGTTTCCTCTCTAATGAGGAGAAGCTATTAAAAATGATGTACTGATTTAGAGTTTTCTCTGACTTTCTTTTTTAACATGATATATTAGAGTCCCCTTTCTACTCACATCTTTCAAAAGTGGTGCCAATAATGTGGGGGACGATAAATTATTCAAAGTGGGGGAGCTATATAACAAACAGGAAGCCAGTGGTTTATTAAAGATAGCTGCACACAAATGCACATTTGCCAACAATGTCGACAACAAATCAGAAATGATACATGACCTTTCTTACATGCCTGCAACATTTAATATCTCTGAAAGACATTAAAGATGCCAAATGTTTAGACCACAATCTGAGAAGCAGTGAAAATATAGTATCAGTGTTTGCAAACAGGCTTAGAGCTGGGTCACAATTCCCTATGCCTGTCTTTTCCTAAAGGGTAAACATCTTTCACATTTTGTTTGCTGGTGTACTTTGCTTTGCAAAATAGTTCTGATCCTGAGGTGGTGTTTGTTAATCCAATCCCACTTTACCATAAACTAGAATTATCATTTCAGAGGCAGTTATACTTCATTTATGTTCAATTTCTGACTCGGGTAGGCTCCCATAATTCACATTTGCTTATCCTCCTCCCCCTACTCTGTGTTTAATATTGAATGATTTGTAAGGCAACTACTTGAAAGCATTGAAGAAGCTGTTTCCCTTTAAGCTGATAATAGGGAATACTTTTTGGAAGTAAAATATCATTTTACTATTTCTTTTGCTTTAGAAGTTGGATTTTGGTTTGCGTTCATTTTTAAATTAATTTTAGCATGAAATATAAATGTAGAATAATAGAATAGTATAATGAAACCCATGTGCCCATTGCCAACCTCAACAATTATCAACTTATGATCAGTTACATTTTAGCTGTACTCCCATATTGTTTACTTTAACTTGAAGCAAATATTAAACAATGCATGATATCATTTGACCCATAAATATTTTCATTTTTTTCTTTGCTCTTCTTTTTTTTATTCTTTTAGAGAGAGAGAGAGAGAGAGAGAGAGAGAGAGAGAGAGAGAAAGTGAGGAGGGGGTAGAGGGAGAGAGAGATAGAATCTTAAGCAGGCTCCACACTCAGTGCAGAGCCTCACACGGAGCTTGATCCCATGACCCTGGGATCATGACCTGCACCAAAATCAAGAGTCAGGTGCTCAACAAACTGAGCCACCCTGGCGCCCCCATAAATATTTTCTTGATGTGTCTCTTAAAAGATATTTTAGCAGTTCTTCCTCTATATCTCTCTTATTTTTTCTTGCACTTTATTTGTGCAAACACTGAAATGTTTGTCTTGTAGAATTTCTAAAAGTCTGTTTTGCTGTTTGAATTCATGTTTTAACATGTATTTCTGTCCCTGTATTTCTTGTCAATTGACAGTTTTAGAGTCTTGATTAAATTCAGATTCAATTTTATCCTTTTTGCAAGACTTCTTTATAGGTAATGTTACAGGCTTCCATCAGAAAGACATGTCTTGTTGGGGCCCCCAGGTGGCTCAGTCAGTTAAGCATCTGACTTAGGTTCAGGTCATAATCTTGCAGTTTGTGAGTTCAAGCCCTGCATCGGGCTCTCTGCTGTCAGTGCAGAACCCGCTCTGGATTCTCTATCCCTCTCTCTCTCTCTCTGCCCACCCCTGCTCGTCTCTCTCTCAGTCTCTCTCTCTCTCTCTCTCTCTCTCTCTCTCTCTCTCAAAAGTAAATAAAAAAGAAAAGAAAGACATGTCTGGTTATCTTTCTGTGATGTTAGCAGCCAATGCTATTAAGTACAGATAGTATGAAAATCTTACAATTGTACCCTTCCATTTCTCTTTCCTATCCTTAGTGTTATTATTTTCAACTATTTAACTTCTGTGAACTTTCACTTTAACTAGTCAGGTTTTCTAAGTGATATAAAGAATAAAAGTATATCTACCAGTGCAGTTACTACAGGCTGTATTCTTCATTCCTTCTTGTCAATTCAGGTATCCATCTGATATCATTGGAACTCCTCTAACATCCCTTGCAGCACAGGGCTTCTGGTGGTGAATTTTTTAGGTTTTATAGGTCTGAACATTTTTATTTCATATTTCTTTGAAAGATATTTCCCTTGGGTATAGAATTCTTGGTTTACAGTTCTATTCTTATAGACACCGTTAAAGATTTTGTTCCACTTTTGCTCACTTGTGTAGTTTCTGAAGACATGTCTAATCTCACTTTTAACTTTGGTCCTTTGTATGTAACATTATAAATCTGGCTGCCTTTAAGATTTAAATCTTTATCTCTGCTTTGAAGCAATTGGATTATGATGTGACTTGACATCATACTGGGTCTTATGCTTATGGTTCCTTGAGCTTCGATTTTTGGGTTCACAATTTTCATCAAAATTGGAAAACTGGCTGCTGAGGTTGTCTGACTACTTATTGCTACTATGTTAATGTTTTCCAGATTTTTCTTTCTGTGTTTCACTTTGGTTAGTTTTTATTGTCATGTTTCTAATTTCACTAAATTATTACTTTGCAACTTCTAGTTTTCTCCTAATACTTTTTAGTATATTTTATATTTATGCATTGTTGTTTTTACTTTTTGACCCAAATTTGCATGTAATGTCAATTCACTTTAAAGTGAAGATCTTTCTTCAGCATTTTTTTGTGTGTGAGTCTAAGAATTCTGTGTCTGAGAATTATTTCCTGTTCATTAAAAAAACCCACTTATTATTTAGAATTAATTTCATACTTTCAGAAAATTTATAAGAATATTAAAAAGAAGTATATACACTTTATCAAGACTCACTTCTTGTTACCATTTGGCAAATTACTTTATCATCTATACTCTTTCCTTTATTCCTAAATTTTTCAGTGTGTGTTACCTAAGATGAAGGGTATTCTGTTATATAATCAAAGGAAAGTTACCTATATTGGTAAATTGAACATTGATACAATTCGTTAGTGTGCTGTCCAGCGTTCCAACTGCTTTTTAATCATTTTCTTCCAAAAGAGGATCTAGTCAATGTTCCAGGATTACACTTAATGTTCATGTCTTTTGACTATTCTCCAATCTGGAAGAGTTTCTTGGCCATTTTTGTGTCTTGGTGTGTGTGTCTTTTAAGACATTAACAATTCGGGGGAATATAATAGTCTCCACTTTGGGTTTGGATGATATTTCCTTGTGATTGTGTTTAATTTATGCATTCTAGGCCAAGTATTACATAAGATATGTGTCATTTTTAGGATATCATGTCTGAGGCATATAATGGCCATTTGCCCTCTCCTGGTGATGTTAATTTTGATCACACAGCTCAGGTATAATTTGATTTTTCTATTGCATAACTTCTATTTTTTTTCTCCTTATAACTAATAAGAAAACCATAGCCCTGAAAATATCCTGGTGATCACAATACCTCACATTAGGTTTAGAATCAATTGATCATTCTTGCCTGAACTGACCTTTACTTTGACAACTGCACAATAATTATTTTCCAACCTAAGTACATTTTATACATTTACCTATCAGCCCTCTAAACTGCATTGTAGACAAGTTCCCTCTATCCTTTCCCTCTCTCCCTTCCTTTCTTCCTTCCTTCCTAATTAATTATCCAAGAAACTTGTAGGGTCCTCTTTCTTGCTTCCTATATTTTATAATTTAATACTGACTTATTGTGGTGCTCACAATGGTCCAAATTTAGTTAGTACGATCCTCTTCACTTGCTCAGAAACATCCAATGGCTAGTATCACCATCCCACCCGGAATGAAATCTGAAATCTTTCCATTGCCAACAAGTACCTTTGTGACCATCTCTCTATGATTTCATACCCAACTTCTCTGTACCACATTCCTTTTGCTGCAGAAACTGTGGTCTCCTTTCTGGACCTTGACACTTGCTCCTCCCTCTAATTTGAACACTCATTTACTAACATCTGAGTGGTTTGCTCCTAATTCACTGAGATTTCTGCTTATATGTCACCTGTTTAGAGAGGCCTTCCCCATTCTTCCCATTATTTAAAATAGCACCACTACCTTCACTGTTCTCTATTCCCTTAGCCTGTTTTATTAAGATTCATGTCATTGGTCTTGGCCATGATTTCTTGGATATGACACCAAAAGTACAAGCAACAAAAGCAAACTAGACAAGTGGATCTATATCAGACTAAAAAGTCTGCACAGAAAAAGAAACAATCAACAGAGTGAAAAGGCAACCTACAGAATAAGGAAAGTGTTTGCAAGCCAAAATCTGATAAGGGGCTAATATATAAAATATACAAGGGAGTCCTACAACTCAGTAGCAAAACCCTCAAGTAATCCAGTTGAAAAATGGACAAAGGACTTGAAAAGACATTTCTCCAAAGAAGACATAGAAATGGTTGATAGATACGTGAAAAGAAGCCCAACATCACTAGAAATCATGGAAACAGGAATCAAAATCACAGTAAGAAATTACCTCACAGTTGTGATGATGGCTATTACAAAGCAACAAAAGATAACAAGTGTTGGTGAGAATGTAGAACATTAGAATTCTTGTACACTATTGGTGGGAATGTAAATTTTTGTAGCCACTATAGAAAACAGTATGGAGGTTTCTCAGAAAACTTAAAGTAGAACTACCATATGTTCCAGCAATCCTACTTCTGGGTATATATCCAAAAGAATTGAAATCAGGGTCTCAAAGAGATATCTGCACTCCCATATTTATTGCAGCATTATTCACAGTAACCAAGATTTAGAAACAACTACATGTCCATCAACAGATGAGTGGATGTTTTCAAAAGTGGTATATACACACAATGGAATATTATTCAGCATTAAAAAGAAGGAAATCCTGCCATTTGTGGCAACATAAATGAACCCAGAGGACATTATGCTAAGTGAGATAAGCCAGTCACAGAAGGACTAATATTGCATGATTCTACTTATATGAGGTATCCAATAAATTCATGGAAACAAAGGGAAGAATGGTAGTTGCCAGGGACTAGAGAGAGGCAGAAACGATGAGTTATTATTCATGCATACAGTTTCAGTTATATAAGATGAATCAGTTGTAGAGATGTGCTGTACAACATTGTGCCTAAACTTAATAAAAATATTTTTATTGAGCTCTTGAGATGTGTTGTTTAATGTCTGTCTTTCCAGAAACAAAAAAGTAAGTTCCCTAATCATAGGCACTAGGTCTTTTATGTTCACTGCTATATATTCAGTACCTCAATCAGTGCCTACACCATAGTAGGTAGGTGTTCAATAACATTTGTGGAATGAATGAATGTAGTGAAAGGGAGCATATAGTGCATTTTAGGGAATGAAAGAGGTCCAGTACCAGATATTGATGTTGGGGGAGCTAGTGAGTTAGGCAGCAGCCAGACTGTACAGAATTTTGTAGACCACATAAGGAGTTTTTTAAAAGCACTATGCGTAGCCACTAGAGTGTTTTAAGCAGATGGACTGATGAGATGTGATTTAAGTTTTGAAAAAAAAATCACTCTGATCTGGAAAGTGTATGATCATTAGGGCAATTGTTCTCAGCCCCTGACTAATTAAATCAGACCCTGTGGTGTTGGAACCCAGGCCTCAGTGATAGCTAAAGCCTTTCAGGTGATTCCAATGCACAGCCAAGATTGGAAACTAGTGGGTTTGGGTGAGGTTCCTGAGAAAGCAGGATGGATAAGATTCAAAACACAGGTGGAGGGATTTCTGGTTTCAGCTTTTTTACGTCAAGAGCTTGGAAGTCATTACTTTTGTCCTTAAAATGAGAAAAAAAACTGTACAAGCTGAAAATCAATGACTTTCTTGGACCAGAGAACCCGTTTCTGGGCAAACCACTGCCCTGAAATCTGGAGAGTCAGGTGCATCGCATCTAGAGATATCTGTCAACTGAGATCTGCTTATCTAGAGCAGAAGTCACTGGGCACATAAACTGGTAGGAATGTGTAAATGGTAATTTTGACAAATTGCTGGACTCTAGTTCTGGATTAGCATGAGAGTGAGAAGCTCCTGTCATAAAGAGTCCTCATAATTTTCCAGCATTTTCCTTCAGGAAGCCTTCCAGTTTTTTATGGGGAGGATCTGAGCTCCTTATGCAATCTTGGCAGGGCAAGGATGCGGGAAGGAAGAGTAGCTATGGATGAGGAAGGAAGAGTAGCTATGGTAAAACCCTTCCAGACTTTTTCCCAAGCAAATATTTGATCTCTACAGTGGAGGACTTCACCAGAGGGCAATTCTGAAATCTCATCCTGGCTTGGAGAAGGGAGCTCTGCCTTGGAGAAGGGAGCTCTGCCTCACTGCCTCCTGCTTCAGCCTTCCTATCTCACCCTAAAGAAAAATAAATAAAAACCTGGTCAAAAGGGAAAAGGGTTTCAGGGAATTAGACTGGGATGGTTGGAGCTGGTAAAGAGACTAACAGACAGTAGAGACAAAGTTCCACTCCTGGAGGAGGGGACAGAAACTTCTGAAGTCCGTACCCCTGGAACACATGCTCACTAAAGACTGGGCCTCAATTAGAAGGTTATAGGACACTCTCTGTCCCATACCTTACCACCACATGAACAAACTGTCAGTAATAACGACAGTGGATCGCAGTGGGGGAAGCTGCAAAACACAGACCTGTCTGAGAAAGAGAACACAGGGAATCTGCAGAGCGGAGAGGGGAGGAGAAAATAATCCCACCAGAGGAATTTGAAGCCTCTGTTGCCTCTAGTTACAAGGAGTATTAAACATAACCCAACTCCTAGCCAGATTGACATACTCCTCGCACTAAAGGCCTGTTTACTGTAGTACCTAGCACCCTAATGTGCTTTCAACCAGAACTACAGAAGCCAAGATACTACACAGAAGAGACAAACAATTTTCAGACACAGACTCAGATATGACAGAGATGTTGGATTTTCAGAGAAGAACCTAAACTTATTATGATTAATATGTTAAAGACTTTAATGAAAAAAGTAGACAACATGCAAAATCAGATGGGCGATGTAAGCCCAGTGATGGATACTATTAGAAGGAAACAAAATAAAGGTGGGGAAATTAGCTTTAGGCAGGATTAGGGATAAATCTTTTAACATAAGAAGAGGAAAAAAAGAAATGATTGGTACAAATAATAGGTATGCATTTGTAGGTATGGACCTGGACGGTGGCTTTGATTTCTCTGTTAATTTCAGTACCCTATTTTGTGACTCACCCCCACACACATACAGAGAAACAAATGTCTACTAACTGGGGGAGGTGTGAGGTAGGTAAAGGCAATGTTAGGAAACCATCTCCTGTGCACTTTCTTGTCCCCCTTATGGCACGTTAACTGGCTTTATTTTTCCAGGCCACTTGGGTAGGTTGAAAAAGAGCAAATAAATATAACACATGAAGAAGTATTTCCTCCAATATGGTTTGTGGATGAGTCTTTGTTTATATAGATCAATGATCATTGTAGTGCTCTGATTTAAGTATATCACCTGGCCAACAAAAATAAATATTCAAAAAGGTGTATTCCTTTACTTAGATATGTTTGGCTATTGTGTCACAATATCAAATCAAATTAGATACTAGATTTCAGTGATCAAAGGGGTAAAAAAAATGGATGAGAGGGAACACATATTATCATGAACTAGCACCTATTAAGCACCTATTATATTTTGAATTCTGTTCTGTACCAGATCTTTTACAAAACCTCAATGCCCCTTTCAGGTAGATTTTTAAAACCTTCATTTTAGGGATCCTGGGAAGATGGTGGTGTAGGAGGACGCTGGGCTCACCACGTGTCCTGCTGATCACTTAGATTCCACCTATATCTGCCTAAATAACCCAGAAAACCACCAGGAGACTAGCAGAATGGAGTCTCCAGAGCCAAGTGCAGATGAGAGGCCCACGGAAGAGGGGCCCCTCCTGAAGCGGATCTCCAAAGGAAAAGCGAGCTGAGCCTGCCCCTCCCGCCCCTGTGCACCTTGTCAATCCACCCCAGCTAATACGCCAGATCCCCAGCACCACAAGCCTGGCAGTGTGCAAGTAGCCCAGACGGGCCATGCCACCCCACAGTGAATCCTGCCCCTAGGAGAGGGGAAGAGAAGGCACACACCAGTCTGACTGTGGCCCCAGCGGTGGGCTGGGGGCAGACATCAGGTCTGACTGCGGCCCCGCCCACCAGCTCCAGTTATACACCACAGCACAGGGAAGTGCCCTGCAGGTCCTCACCACGCCAGGGACTATCCAAAATGACCAAACGGAAGAATTCCCCTCAGAAAAATGTCCAGGAAATAACAACAGCTAATGAACTGATCAAAAATGATGTAAACAATATAACAGAAAGTGAATTTAGAATAATAGTCATAAAATTAATTGCTGGGCTTGAAAACAGTATAAAGGACAACAGAGAATCTCTTGCTACAGAGATCAAGTGACTAAGGAACAGCCAGGAGGGGCTAAAAAATGCTATCAGTGAGTTGCAAAATAAAATGGAGACAACTACGGCTCAGATTGAAGAGGCAGAGGAGAGAATAGGTGAACTAGAAGATAAAATTATGGAAAAAGAAGAAGCTGAGAAAAAGAGAGATAAAAAAATCCAGGAGTATGAGGGGAAAATTAGAAAACTAAGTGATGCACTAAAGAGAAATAATATACGCATAATTGGTATTCCAGAGGAGGAAGAGAGAGGGAAAGGTGCTGAAGGTGTGCTTGAAGAAATAATAGCTGAGAACTTCCCGGATCTGGGAAGGAAAAAGGCATTGAAATCCAAGAGGCACAGAGAACTCCCTTCAGACGTAACTTGAATCGATCTTCTGCACGACATATCATAGTGAAACTGGCAAAATACAAGGATAAAGAGAAAATTCTGAAAGCAGCTAGAGATAAACGTGCTCTAACATATAAAGGGAGACCTATAAGACTCGTGACTGATCTCTCTACTGAAAGTTGGCAGGCCAGAAAAGAATGGCAGGAGATCTTCAATGTGATGAACAGAAAAAATATGCAGCCGAGAATCCTTTATCCAGCAAGTCTGTCATTTAGAATAGAAGGAGAGATAAAGGTCTTCCCAAACAAACAAAAACTGAAGGAATTCGTCACCACTAAACCAGCCCTACAAGAGATCCTAAGGGGGATCCTGTGAGACAAAGTACCAGAGACATCGCTACAAGCATGAAACCTATGGACATCACAATGACTCTAAACCCATATCTTTCTATAATAATACTGAATGTAAATGCACTAAATGCTCCAACCAAAAGACATAGGGTATCAGAATGGATAAAAAAACAAGACCCATCTATTTGCTGTCTACAAGAGACTCATTTTAGACCTGAGGACACCTTCAGATTGAGAGTGAGGGAATGGAGAACTATTTATCATGCCACTGGAAGTCAAAAGAAAGCTGGAGTAGCCATACTTATATCAGACAAACTAGACTTTAAATTAAAGGCTTTAACAAGAGATGAAGAAGGGCATTATATAATAATCACACGGTCTATCCATCAGGAAGAGCTAACAATTATAAATGTCTATGCGCCGAATACAGGAGCCTCCAAATATATAAAACAATTACTCACGAACATAAGCAACCTTATTGATAAGAATGTGGTAATTGCAGGGGACTTTAACACTCCACTTACAGAAATGGAGAGATCATCTAGACACACGGTCAATAAAGAAACAAGGGCCCTGAATGATACATTGGATCAGATGGACTTGACAGATATATTTAGAACTCTGCATCCCAAAGCAACAGAATATACTTTCTTCTCGAGTGCACATGGAACATCTCCAAGATAGATCACATACTGGGTCACAAAACAGCCCTTCATAAGTATACAAGAATTGAAATCATACCATGCATACTTTCAGACCACAATGCTATGAAGCTTGAAATCAACCACAGGAAAACGTCTGGAAAACCTCCAAAAGCATGGAGGTTAAAGAACACCCTACTAAAGAATGAATGGGTCAACCAGGCAATTAGAGAAGAAATTAAAAAATATATGGAAACAAATGAAAATGAAAATACAACAATGCAAACACTTTGGGATGCAGCGAAGGCAGTCCTGAGAGGAAAATGCATTGCAATCCAGGCCTATCTCAAGAAACAAGAAAAATCCCAAATACAAAATCTAACAGCACACCTAAAGGAAATAGAGGCAGAACAGCAAAGACAGCCTAAATCCAGCAGAAGAAGAGAAATAATAAAGATCAGAGCAGAAATAAACAATATAGAAGCTAAAAAAACTGCAGAGCAGATCAACAAAACCAAGAGTTGGTTTTTTGAAAAAATAAACAAAACTGATAAACCTCTAGCCAGGCTTCTCAAAAAGAAAAGGGAGATGACCCAATAGATAAAATCATGAATGAAAATGGAATTATGACAACCAATCCCTCAGAGATACAAGCAATTATCAGGGAATACTATGAAAAATTATATGCCAACAAACTGGACAACCTGGAAGAAATGGACAAATTCCTAAACACCCACACTCTTCCAAAACTCAATCAGGAGGAAATAGAAAGCTTGAACAGACCCATAACCAGCGAAGAAATTGAATCAGTCATCAAAAATCTCCCAACAAATAAGAGTCCAGGATGGCTTCCCAGGGGAGTTCTACCAGACATTTAAAGCAGAGACAATACCTATCCTTCTCAAGCTATTCCAAAAAATAGAAAGGGAAGGAAAACTTCCAGACTCATTCTATGAAGCCAATATTACTTTGATTCCTAAACCAGACAGAGACCCAATAAAAAAAGAGAACTACAGGCCAATATCCCTGATAAATATGGATGTAAAAATTCTCAATAAGATACTAGCAAATCGAATTCAACAGCATATAAAAAGAATTATTCACCATGATCAAGTGGGATTCATCCTGGGATGCAGGGCTGGTTCAACATTCACAAATCAATCAATGTGATACATCACATTAATAAAAGAAAAGATAAGAACCATATGATCCTGTCAATCGATGCAGAAAAGGCCTTTGACAAAATTCAGCAACCTTTCTTAATAAAAACTCTTGAGAAAGTCGGGATAGAAGGAACATACTTAAAGATCATAAAAGCCATTTATGAAAAGCCCACAGCTAGCATCATCCTCAATGGGGAAAAACTGAGAGCTTTATTCCCTGAGACCAGGAACACGACAGGGATGTCCACTCTCACCACTGTTGTTTAACATAGTGTTGGAAGTTCTAGCATCAGCATTCAGACAACAAAAGGAAATCAAAGGCATCCAAGTTGGCAGAGATGAAGTTAAGCTTTCACGTTTTGTAGATGACATGATATTATACATGGAAAATCCGATAGACTCCACCAAAAGTCTGCTAGAACTGATACATGAATTCAGCAAAGTTGCAGGATACAAAATCAATGTACAGAAATCAGTTGCATTCTTATACACTAATAATGAAGCAACAGAAAGACAAATAAAGAAACTGATCCCATTCACAATTGCACCAAGAGGCATAAAATACCTAGGAATAAATCTAACCAAAGATGTAAAAGATCTGTATGCTGAAAATTATAGAAAGCTTATGAAGGAAATTGAAGAAGATATAAAGAAATTGAAAAACATTCTGTGCTTATGGATTGGAAGAATAAATATTGTCAAAATGTCAATACTACCCAAAGCTATCTACACATTCAATGCAATCCCAATCAAAATTGCACCAGCATTCTTCTCAAAACTAGAACAAGCAATCCTAAAATTCATATGGAACCACAAAAGGCCCCGAGTAGCCAAAGTAATTTTGAAGAAGAAGACCCAAGCAGGAGGCATCACAATCCCAGACTTTAGCCTCTACTACAAAGCTGTGATCATTAAGACAGCATGGTATTGGCACAAAAACAGACACATAGACCCATGGAATAGAATAGAAACCCCAGAACTAGACCCACAAATGTATGGCCAACTCATCTTTGACAAAGCAGGAAAGAACATCCAATGGAAAAAAGACAGTCTCTTTAACAAATGGTGCTGGGAGAACTGGACAGCAACATGCAGAAGGTTGAAACTAGACCACTTTCTCACACCATTCACAAAAATAAACTCAAAATGGATAAAGGACCTGAATGTGAGACAGGAAACCATCAAAACCCTACAGGAGAAAGCAGGAAAAGACTTCTCTGACCTCAGCCGTAGCAATTTCTTACTTGACACATCCCCAAAGGCAAGGGAATTAAAAGCAAAAATGAACTACTGGGACCTTATGAAGGCAAAAATCTTCTGCACAGCAAAGGAAACAACCAACAAAACTAAAAGGCAACCAACGGAATGGGAAAAGATATTTGCAAATGACATATCGGACAAAGGGCTAGTCTCCAAAATCTATAAAGAGCTCACCAAACTCCACACCTGAAAAACAAATAACCCAGTGAAGAAATGGGCAGAAAACATTAATAGAGACTTCTCTAAAGAAGACATCCGAATGGCCAACAGGCACATGAAAAGATGCTCAACGTCGCTCCTCATCAGGGAAATGCAAATCAAAACCACACTCAGATATCACCTCACGCCAGTCAGAGTGGCCAAAATGAATAAATCAGGAGACTATAGATGCTGGCGAGGATGTGAAGAAACGGGAACCCTCTTGCACTGTTGGTGGGAATGCAAATTGGTGCAGCCACTTGGAAAACAGTGTGGAGGTTCCTCAAAAAATTAAAAATAGACCTACCCTATGACCCAGCAATAGCACTGCTAGGAATTTACCCAAGGGATACAGGAGTACTGATGCATAGGGGCACTTGTACCCCAATGTTTATAGTAGCACTCTCAACAATAGTCAAATTATGGAAAGAGCCTAAATGTCCATCAACTGATGAATGGATAAAGAAATTGTGGTTTATATACACAATGGAGTACTACGTGGCAAGGAGAAAGAATGAAATATGGCCCTTTGTAGCAACATGGATGGAACTGGAGAGTGTTATGCTAAGTGAAATAAGCCATACAGAGAAAGACAGATACCATATGTTTTCACTCTTATGTGGATCCTGAGAAACTTAACAGAAACCCATGGGGGAGGGGAAGGAAAAAAAAAAGAGGTTAGAGTGGAAGAGAGCCAAAACATAAAAGACTCTTAAAAACTGAGAACAAACTGAGGGTTGATGGGCATGGGAGGGAGGGAAGGGTGGGTGATGTGTATTGAGGAGGGCACCTTTTGGGATGAGCACTGGGTGTTGTATGGAAACCAATTTGACAATAAACTTCATATATTGAAAAATAAAAAAAATTAAAAAAATAAAAAAGAAATAAATAAAACCTTCATTTTCTATTTGGGGAAGTAGAAGCCCAGAGAAATAATTAAATGCACAGAACTAGTAAGACGTGTGTATCCCATATAAACTCATGTATTAGTTTCATTTTTAAACTTCGTCCTCCAAAGCCACTCTTGTTCCACTATACCATCTTAGTCATATCACTTTAAAACATGGCAAAATTTAGAACTTGCAGAAGGAAAAGAAATAGGTCCTGAAATGGAGGAAAAGATTTTATGGCACAATTTTTACAGGTATTTTACCTGGGTGTTTTCTATCTAAATAATATGTAAATCTAAATATTTTCTATGTAAATAAGGATGGGACTATTTTCAAAGTGAACTGTCAGGAAATTCCTGTGCTGTATTTTTTAACAGACTTAACTGGTGTAGTTTTTCACACCAATGTCTGGAGCATCATCAAGGTGCCAGAGTAATAAATATTATGCAATAATTTCTTGATTCTAAGATTCATGTTTTGTCTTAAAATTTTAACAGTTTGGAAGCTGGGATGCATCTTATCATGTCAAGAGAAGCTTTCCAGTGGCCAAGCAAAGGAGAAAGTTATGGTGGCTCTTCTTTAATTGCCTAAATAAATGAAAACTTAGTCTATTTTGGAGGTAACTATTAACTAATTTGCACCTCAGTTAAATGATTTGCATTGGTAACATTATATTCCACTGATTTAAATGCAAATTTGGATCCCTAAGGATTGCTTTTAATACCTTTACCAGATTATATTATTTAAAAAATTGAAAATAAAGTTATTGTGACTATGGAAGATTCCTTACCAAATGCCAGAAAGTGCAACTAAGGGCAATGTAAATTGCTAAATCTTTTAGAATAGGTCATATAATTTTGAAAACTTGAGGGGGAGATGTGACCAAGTGATGCATTGAGAAGGGCTCTGATATAGGGCCTGAACTTCTATTTTGTTGCAAGTTTCCAGCCAGCTTGGAAACAAAGCTGTTTAGCTTCCAATACTACATAATAAATTAGTAAAACTAGATAAACAAACCAAAAGTTTGACCAGATAGTGCACATGTAACTAAATGCCTCAAATGTATATTGTCAATTGTAGGGGAACTAAAATGGCCCCTACAGTGAAAGAATTTATGATTTTGGGAAAGAGGAATAGAGAGATATGGAACTCCCACTAGGGATACTAAAAAACAATATAAGATTTTACTAATGCTACACAAATTTGTACAAAAGAGGTTCCAGAAAAGTGTTTTCCTATGCTGATAGTTGTTGTGGGCACTACTTTAAGAAGGACCTGAAGAAGGAGAAATTATGCATAATAATAATCAGGGGAGACCTCCCAGGAACAGTGAGTACTGAAGGATGGTATGAGTCTGGAGATGTTGAAAAGTTAGGGATTTATGCACCTTCCTCCTCTATCCAGGTGCTGTCCACAGCAGAGCCTTCCGCATAGTTGCACTAAAACTGTGTTTGAATAGCTGGAAAACACTGCAGGATGGCACCTCTTAATGGATATAGAATGTTTAGGGTCATGGAAGAACAATAAAAAAGCCTGACAGAGACCTTCTCACTCTTCCCACTTCCACCCCAGATACATTCTCGGAATCAGCACCATCCTATTTTTAAACATTTCATTTGTCAGCTTTTTATTATTAAAAAAAATGTCCAATTTGCTTAAAGCACCTCAGGCAAAGTATGATCAAATTCATGGATGACAGTGACATTGAATAAGAATGGACAGGGACAGAAAAACCTGGGCCCATTAAAATGGACCTATGGACAAAGAGTACTCTCAGCTCTACACTTTACCACGTCCAGGGTTTAGTGAAATAAAGCCAGAAACAATCATAGACTGATTCAGTATCAACCTCAGAGGCCATGCTTTTACAGCCTAAGGGACTGAATTGTGCTATGACCAGACTACGAATTCCCAGGGAATTTTCTGAATAATCTTCTTGTCTCCACATGGTATCTCAGCTTAAACTGTTTCCCTCAAGATTGTGTCGGGGAAAAAAAAATGGTCCTTGACATTCTCTTGTGGAAATGTTACTTCAAGCACACATAGATTTAGATGATTTTAAATCAGGGTTGTTTGTATTCTGAGAGTTAGTACAGCTGTGACATATATGATAATTGGGAAATGAAGAAAGCAAAAGAGATCCCACATGGTTTCCTATAGCATATAACAAGTATTTGTCTATTACATGAGCCAGATATCTGAGCATGACAAATTCTTTCAATATGGTAGCCATAAAATGAAGTAGTAACAAGAAGCCAGGACACAGTCTGATATGCTGTGAAATTGGGGAACCAAGGCCAGGGAAATCCAGAAATGTTAGACTGAAAATCCTGTTTCCAGAAGTGAGTTGTCACATCTGAGCAAGGTTGATATTTCTTCAATTCTTTAAGATCAGGGTCATTGGAAGGGGGAGGGTGGAGAGGGGAAGGCATTTGAGCCAGCAGTATGGAAAGTAGTTCTAGTTAGAATTCTTGAGAATTTTTTAAGATTTATAGGCATGCCCCTATGGATGCACTTATCTTCTCCTTTAAGAGGCATTGAACAGTCAGGAGGCCCAGGGACCATGGACTTGGTAGAAGCCATAATTAAGCCTTTTGAAGCTTAAAGGATAAAAAAGGGAAGGGTCAGGAAGTCATGAAACCCAGAGAAGGAATGACTCACCTGATAGGGAAACAAAGGAGGAGACCAAATGGAGATACCACCATTTACAAGTTTCTGCCAAGCGTTTTTAAGAAGGGGTGCTAGAACAATTGCACATTTATTGGGGTTTGGGGTGGGTGGGTGGAGAGGTGAGACAAAAAGGAAAAGAATAAAAGGCCCTTGATCTAAATGTTAAACTTTATAAAAATTAACTCAAATGGATTATGGACTTAAATGTAAAATGTGAAGCTATAAAACTTTTGGATACAGAAAATATTTGAGATTTAGGGATAGGCAAAGAACTTTCAGATGTGGCACCAAAAGCACAGTCCATAAAAGGAAAAAAAATTGATGAATTAGACCTAATCCAAAATTAAAAGTTTTTCTCTGTAGAGGACCCTGTTAATGGCATGAAAAGACAGTGTACAGTCTGGGAGAAAGTATTTGTAAATCACATATCCAACAAGGAATTAGTATTTAGAACATATAAGTAACTCTAAAAACTCATCAGTTAAACAAACAAGTAAACAATCCAATTACAAAATGGGCAAAAGACATGAAAAGAATTTTACCAAAGTGAATAAGAAATAACAAGCACATGAAAAGATGTTCACCAATATTTGCCATGAGGGAAATACAAATTAAAACCACAGTGAGAGGGATGCCTGGGTGGCTCAGTCAGTTGGACATCAGACTCTTGAGTTTGGCTCAGCTCATGATCTCATGGTCGTAAGACTGAGTCCCACATTGGATTCTGCATTAAGCGTGGAGCCTGCTTGGGATTCTCTCTCTCTCTCTCTCTCTCTCTCTCTCTCTCTCCCTCTACCCCTCTCCCCTGCTTGTGCTCTCTCTTTCTCTAAAAAAAAATAAAATAAATAAAATAAAACCACAGTCAGATATATCACATACCTATTAGAATATCTGAGATAAAAAATATATAGTGACAACATAAAGTTCTGGCAAGGATATAGAGAAATTGGTTCACTCATACATTGCTACTGTCAATATATAAAATAGTAAAACTATAAAAGAAAACAGGTTGGCAATTTCCTATAAAACTAAATATGCAAATACAATACAGTTCAGAAATTACACTTGTGGCTAGTTGTCCCAGAGAAATTAAAATTTATATTCACATCTGTATGTGATGCACATAGTGGTTTTATTTGTATTAGTCAAAATTTGGAATGACCAAGAAGTCCTTCACCAGCTGAGTAATTAAACAAATTGTGATACATTCATACTACAGAATACATCTCAGCAACAAAAAGGAGCAAACTATTGGTACATGCAAAATCTTGGCTGAATCTCCAGAGAATTATCCTTTGAGAAAAAACAAATCCCAAAAGGTTGTATACTGTATAATTTTATTTACATACACTCTTTCTTAAGTTTATTTATTTGTTTTGAGAGAGGTAGAGTGCAAGAGGGGGAGAGGGACAGTGGGAGAGGGAGAGAATCCCTGGCAGGATCTATGCTGCCAGCGCAAAGCCCGATGTGGGACTCAAACTCAATTACTGTGAGATCATGACCCGAGCCAAAATCAAGAGTCGGATGCTTAACCGACTGACCCATCCAGGGGCCCCCATAAAAAGTCTTGAAAGTATAAAATTATAAGAATGGAGAATAGATTAGTGATTGTCAAGATTAAAGACAAAGACTGGGGGAGGGAGGAGGCAGGTAGGTTGCTCTTATTAAAGAGCAATAAAAGGGATTTTTGTGGTGGTAGAAATGTTCTGTATCTTAAGTGTATCAATGTCAATATCTTGGTTGTGGTATTGTACTATAGTTTTACAAGATATTACCATTATGAACTGTGTAGTCAGGGGATCTCTCTAGTATTCCTTAAAACTGTATGTGAGGGGCGCCTGGGTGGCGCAGTCGGTTAAGCGTCCGACTTCAGCCAGGTCACGATCTCACGGTCCGTGAGTTCGAGCCCCGCCTCGGGCTCTGGGCTGATGGCTCAGAGCCTGGAGCCTGTTTCCGATTCTGTGTCTCCCTCTCTCTGCCCCTCCCCCGTTCATGCTCTGTCTCTCTCTGTCCCAAAAATAAATAAACGTTGAAAAAAAAAAAGAAAATTAAAAAAAAAAACTGTATGTGAATCTATTATTATCCCAAAATTAAAAGTTCAATTTAATCAATGTATTATCTCCTTTCAAAAGTCCAAATCATATATAAGCTAGATTCTGAGATACAGAGAAAAATGGATGTAAGGAGGCACTTGAACTTTATTTTGTATAGAATGGCTTTGAAGTACTTAATTTTTTTTTTTTTTAATTTAAATTCTAGTTAGTTAACATACAGTGCAATATTGGCTTCAGGAATAGAATTCAGTAATTCATGACTTACATCCAACATTCAGTGCTCATCATAACAAGTGCCTTCTTTAATACCCATCACCCATCTAGTCCATCCCCTACCCACCTCCCTCCATCAACCCTCAGTTTTTTCTCTAAGAGACTCTTTAGGGTTTGTTTCCCTCTCTCTATTTTTCCCCCTTCCCATATGTTAATATTTTATGTTTGTTAAATTCCACACATGTGTAAAATCATATGGGATTTGTCTTTCTCTGACTTATTTTGCTTAGCCTAATGCATTCTAGCTCCATCCACATTGTTGCAAATAGCAAGATTTCATTCTTTTTGATGGGTGAATAATATCCCATCTTCTTTATCCATTCATCAGTCGATGAACATTTGGTTTCTTTCCATAGTTTGGCTATTGTTGATAATGCTGCTATCAACATTGGGGTGCATGTACCCCTTTGAATCTGTATTTTTGTAGCCGTTGAATAAAGACCTAATAGTGCAATTGCTGGATCTCATGGTAGTTCTATTTTTAAACTTTTGAGGAACCTCCATACTATTTTCCAGAGTGGTTACACCAGTTTGGATTCCTACCAACAGTGCAAGAGGATTCCCCATTCTCCACATCTTCACCAACACCTGTTATTCCTTGTGTTGTTAATTTTAGCTATTCTGACAGGTGTGAGGTGGTATCTCATCATAGTTTTGATTTATATTTCCCTGATGATGAGTTATGTTGAGCATTTTTTCATTTGTCTGTTAGCCATCTGGATGTCTTCTTTGAAGAAGTGTCTATTCACGTCTTTCACCCATTTCTTAACTGGAATATTTGATTTTTGGGTGTTGAGTTTGATAAGTTCTTTATAGACTTTGGAGAGTAGCCCTTTATCTGATATGTCATTTGCAAATATCTTCTCCCATCCGTAGGCTACCTTTTAATTTTGTTGATTGTTACCCTCACTGTGCAGAAGCTTTTTATCTTGATGAAGTCCCAATAGTTCATTTTTGCTTTTGTTTTCCTTGCCTCTGGAGGTGAGTCTAGTAATAAGTTGCTCCAGCCGAAGTCAAGACATTGCTTCCTACATTCTCCTCTAGGATTTTACTGGTTTCCTGTCTCAGATTTAGGTCTTTCATCCAGTTTGAATTTATTTTTGTATATGGTGTAAGAAACTGGTCCAATTTCATTCTTCTGCATGTTGCCATTCAGTTTTCCCAACACCATTTGTTGAAGAGACTGTCTTTTTTCCATGGGCTATTCTTTCCTGGTTTCTTGAAAATTAGTTGACCATATAGTTGTGGTTCCATTTATGGGTTTTCTAGTCTGTTCCATTGATTTATGTGTCTGTCTTTGTGCCAGTCTTGATGGTTACAGCTTATAGTAGATCTTGAAGTCCGGGATTGTGATGCCTCCAGCTTTGGTTTTCTTTTTCAGGCCGGCTGTGGATATCCAGGGTCTTTTGTGGCTCCATACACATTTTAGGACTGTTTGTTCTAGCTCTGTGAAAAGTGTTGATGGTATCTTGATAGGGATTGCATTAAATATCTAGATTTCTTTTGACGTATTTTAAGCAGAGGAATACTATGGTCAGATTTTTTTTAATTATTATTTTTAAATTCTGGTATAGTTAACATACAATGTTATATTAGTTTCAGATGTATGATATAGTGATTCAACAATTCTCTACATTTCTTGATGCTCATCATAAGTGTACTTTTTAATCCCCATCATGTATTTCACTAATCCCCGACCCTCCTCCTCTCTGGTAACCATCAGTTTGTTCTCTATAGTTAAGAGTCTGTTTCTTGGTTTGTCCCTCTCTCTCTCTTTTTTCCTTTTCTCATTTGTTTTGTTTCTTAAATTTCACATATGAGTAAAATCATATGGTATTTGTCTTTTTTTGACTGACTTATTTCACTTAGCATTATACTCTTTAGCTCCATCCATGTTATTGCTAATGGCAAGATTTCATTCTTTTTTATGGTCTGAATAATATATATATATATATATATATATATATATATATATGTGTGTATATATATATATATATATATATATATATATATATATATCACATCTACTTTATTAATCAATTGATGGACACTTGGGATGCTTCCATAATTTGGCTATTGTAAATAATGCTGCAATTAACATAGGGGTGCATTTACTTGTATTTTAGAAAATTTATGATTTTTCTATGTGATGTGGATTTGAAGTGGTGGGGTACTTAGGGCTTGGCTGGGGAGACCTGAGAGAATGACAGCAGATAGAGGGTGATGGCTACTAACTAGAAGAAACATAAGGGACTAGTCTACCAAGGCAAAGGCACCAGGGATGTTGAGGTGGGGAAACACACAGAAAACATAGGTGGTGGATCAATAGTATGTCATGACTGGTGTGGTTTGAAGTCTTGGGCAAAGAAGAGTAAGAATCAAGGGCTAGCTCCAGTTTTTCATCACTAGAGGCATGGTAGGGCTTTTAGTGATCAGGTTGCAGTGGAACAGTTTTTAGGGGAGGGGGCTATAAGAAGCAGAGTCCAGTTCAGCTATGTAGTGCTTAGTTATTTCAAAGTCCCCCACCACACACACATCCTGCACCATTATTTTTCTCTTGAGGAAACTATGGTCAGAATTGGTGAAGTCACTTGTCTAGCATATATACCCTGCCTTCCTAACTCCATGAATTTGAATTCTCCAAGAAATATCATGCCAATTATCCAGAAATTCCATCATTCCCAGAAGAGATCTATTTCTTGATGTATTTGTGAAATTAAATGTAAGTAACTGGGGTGCCTGGGTGGCTCGGTCAGTTAAGCGACCGACTCTTGGTTTTAGCTCAGGTAGTGATCTCATGGTTTGTGTGTTTGAGCCATGCATCGGGCTCCACAGCTGGCAGTGTGGAGCCTGCTTGGGATTCTCTCTCTCTCCCTCTCTCTCTGACCCTCCCCTGCTCACACTGTGTCTGTCTATCTCAAAATAAATAAATAAAACTCAAAAAAAAATCAATGTAAGCAACCATCCGTAACCACATAACTGCTCTCTAATTTTGGGAGCCAGAGAGAACATCATATTCATTGTGAGTGCAATCAACTAGCAAATGGCTCTGCCCTGAGGAGGCGTTCAGGGTGAATATGGTATGGAACAGGCCCACCTATGTTTATTGAAGCTCTGACTCAAGCAGTCTCCTTCCAGACTATGGTGTTATATGCAGCCTTATGTGTGGACTGCTCATTGGAGACAGACTGGAGAGCTTGAACAGAAGGGTGTGTGAATACAAAAGCTGTAGACCTTTTCCAGTCCTTCAACCAGAGGCCTATGGCCCAGGAATGATTCCAAGGGGTTCTGAAAAAAACACAAGATGCTCTTTTGAAGTTTCTCTGCTAGAGAGAGAGAATTCTGCCTACCTTGCACATCCTGTATAGTCCCCTTCAAATGACACTGTGAGAATAAGGGAGATTCAGCTTGTGTCTTCCTTCTTTTTAGAAACCCTCACTCCTTTTTCCTGAGGGACCCTGGAACTCTGTAGGTTTCTGCCATGGCATCAGTGCCCCATAGCAACTGTCCTCCTGGTCAGTTCTCCTTAGAGCCTGTTTGCTAAGCCATGAACTTGACCTAGTTTACCTTTTGCCAAGCGAGAATGGGTATGGGGAGGGATGGGTTCTGTTCATGACAGGCACTCACCTCCAGCCATGAGTCATTTTTATCTGTGCCTTCATGTGAGAAGAGAAGCAAGACCATAAAAAAGAAAGCCACCCAAGTTGTCATGTGAACACTTCCTTGCACAGCAGAGACCTAAGGGAGTAATTAAATTTCATTGATGCCCTATCATCTTTAAGGTTGGGTTTTATCCTTACATAAATGCTGAATTACCCTGTGGTGTTTATTTAAGAAAATACCCAGAAGATCCTAAACGTGCTTTCATATACGACTCTTTTCCCTTTCTCTCCATCTGTCTCAATGTTTCTCCGGATCCACTCAAGGGATTCAGCCTAACCCTGGAAAGTGCTTCCTGATGGTGAGAGCCGTTCTGAGTCTGGCCGTGGGAAATGAAGCTCTTTCTAGGGAAATACTATTTTTGTTTTTGTGTCTGCTTGAATAGACATGGACAAGAAATTAAATCTGTCCAGGGGGTTGATGCTGGAGCTTGTGGGGGATAGGGGCATATGGAAGGGTCAAGGGGAGAGAGAAAAGCCTGGCTAGGATGTAGCCCCTAAGGTGATAAAAGGAGGTCTGGAAACTTGCCAAAGAAGATCAGTGTGGCATTAGCAGCAGAAGAGATGTGCTAGCAGCTGATGAAATATGATCTTAAGGGAAAGCTCAAATCCAGTTATTAGTGCGGGGAAAGAACCAGCCTGGGACAGAGAAGTGATTTGAAGTAGAGGGACATAAATAGAAACTGTGATTAGATAATGCCGGCCACTTACCTGCTGCCCAAAGATACCATGAGGAAGAACTAAGCTACATGCTAGGCTCCTGACAGACACACCAGGTTCATCATTGTTTCCATTACATACAACATATAAAGGGAAGCTTGTGTGCACAGACCAGTCCATCTGTGCATCGGCAGATGGGATGGGAGCTGCCTGAGTGAAGAGCACAGTATGATTGAGTGTGGATATGAATGAACTTAGGATAGTTCAAATACAATTGCATTAATGTGGCTGTCTCAGATTTTTAACTGAATGAATAGCTTCTGAATTGATTTTATTGTTTAAATTCATGCTACTTAATGGCTTTTCAAAATAAAATTGACTTTGGCTGACTTAAACATCAATAGAAGATTTTAAAAAATGAATTTGATTGCATTTTTAAGACCCAAATCAAGATTTCTATAAAACTGGACATGTCCCATTTCCCCTTTTGTAAACTGGCTTATTTCTGAATGTGCAATAATCAAAAACAAACCAAATTACAAGAGGATTCTGACAAACCTTACCTCAAACTTCAGACACATCCCCTGTTCTCTATGAATCACTGGGTAAGCTGCTTAATTCCTCAGTTTTATCAACAGAAAAAAAGAAGATAATAATATTTACCTTGCAAGACTATTGTGAAGATAATTATCAAGTGTCTAATATAGTGCTCAGCCTATAATAGATATTCAGCAAAGATTTGTACACAATTGTGTTTATTTTGTATATAGTCTTTATGTGTGTTTATGTCCTATGTTGAAAAAGATCAGGATAGGAGGACCATGGCATTTTGGTTGTATTCAACAGTGGGAAAAAGCACAGACAAAATAACAAGCATGATATATTTGGGAATATCTTTCCAGATCATTAATCCCTGTCACTAGCAATATTAGCAAAAAGTTAGATCACGGAGAGTCTTAGAGATAAAGAGTTTAGATTTAATTCCTTATGTCAGTGGTTGACAAACTTTTTCTGCATAAAGCCAGACAGCAAATACTTTCAGCCTTTTGGACACATAGTCTCTGTTACAAATACTCAACTCTGACATGATAGCATGAGAACAGCCACAGACAATATGTTAATGAATGAATGTGTCTGTGTTCCAATGAAACTTTATTTACCAAACCAGGTGGTTGGCCTGATTTGGCGTGTGGGCTATAGTTTGCCAGCCTCTGATCTAGGTGACAAGAAGTAAATCCAGCATCCTATCTGTCATTTCTTCATTTAGGAATACACAGATATTTTGCTTTTTGGATTGGTTAGATTACAGATAGTTCCAAACTATGTCCATTAATGAAGTCATTTAATAAAGTTTTGAGCATCTACTATCATTAACCATTGGTGTATATGTTGGAGAAACAGCTATAAGCAAAACTCACAGACAACCATTCCTGGCTTTAAGGAACTCATGTTCTAGCAGAATGATAAAACTATATCTATCATTACATTCTTGTAGAAACCCTGCTCTACATAAGCTATATTTTTCAATATTTGTAGTACTGCTCATAGATTTTCTGCACCTAGTTTCCCTATGTCATTAGATAAATGGACATTCTAGCATAGTGTATCTGGATAGCAGCAAGATGTTTGACAAAGTACCCCCTGATATTGTAGTGGACTTGATGGAGAAATGTGGGCTGGTTGATAATGTAGCTCAGTGAACTGGAGCCTGGATGAAAGGCGGTAGTCAATGAATATTGGTTGATTGATCACTGCCAACCTGGAGAGAAATCTCCAGTGACCTAGAGGACTATGTCCTTGTTTCTGTCCCAACTCTTCCATTGATGACTTAGGTGAAAATAGGAAAAGCATGACGATCAAATTTGCAGAAGACGTAAAGCAAAGAGGGAGACAGTTGACAGGGCCAAGATCCAAAATGATTTCGACAGGCCGGAACAATGGCCTGAATCTAACAAGATGAAATTTAATGGGGATAAATGGAAGGTCCTGCACTTGGGTTCAAAAGTCAAATTGTACATGAGAGGGGGGAGAAGTGGTTGAACTGCAGTATATAGGATAAATCCTTTGAGAGTTCACTGACAGTAGGCTCAGTGGGAGCCCACGGTGCAATGTGAATGTCAAAAATGCCAGTGCAAACCTACTGCATTGCTATGAGGGCAGAGTCCAGGGCAGGGGAGGTGGCAATGTTATAGCACTGGGAAAGATCGCATCTTATGCATGTACAGTCCTGAGTGTCATGTGTTCAGAGGGACATGGATAGGCTCCATCTTGGTCGAAAGAGGACTCCATGAGTAATTAGGAAACCTAAGAACATGGGGACTGATTAAGAAAACAGGCTTATAAATTCCTGAATCTGACTTAGGGATTCCATGCCCTTCCACAGAATACATTTTGGGGAGAAATGGCAAAATTTACTCTTGTTGAAATGTTTCTACTTCTCTTGTAGCAAATCTCTTATTTGCTCTTAAGATCAAAGGGGGTGTGTGTGGATATTTTAACACAGTACCCTCTGGGCAAAAGATGCTCTAAGGAACCCAGGGAGCATATGTTTAAACAGCTCTGTTTCAGTGGATTTTCATATCAGTTTCATGCCTTTGTAATCCAAAAACCATTGTTGAAAATCTGCATCAGATAACTGCAGCATGAGACAAGTGAGCAGATTTCTTCTGGCCTGCTAAGAAGCTTAGTAAGAGGGTCATATGTGTGCTTTTCAGGGAACAGGTTCCACATGTGGCCCTAGAGAAATGTCAGGGAATCAGGGACTCAAAGAATGGGGAATTTAATTTTTCTGGTTAACTCTGAAAATATGTTGTCATTCAACATTGTTGTTGATGCAAATCATTCTAAAACACATCTGTTTACTTTCTCGTCTCAGTTAAGGGAGGAAAGGAAGGAAGTAGAGTTGATCTCTAAAACACTCTAATGTTTAAGATAAAATCCGAATGTGGCCTGCACAATCTGATATGGCCCAAACTTAACTCTTTTATATCATTAGCATCATCTCTTTAGTCTTGTGACTCTGACCTTGCAGCCCCTCCTGGCAGTTCTTGCCAGAAAAGCTTAGAAGTCACCATTTCTGCAGAAACTTCCCTGATTCCCAAAACCTGGATACAGCCCCATCTGGTGTTGTCTGAATACTCCCTGTCCTTGTTAGAGCATGGTACTTATTCCACACCATGGTAACCAACTGGCAATTGTTTCTGTCTTCCTCTTAAGCCCTAAGAAAACAGAAACTGTGACTGATCTATTCATTGCTGTATTTCCAGCATTTAGTATGCCTGATGTGGAATCTGTGTTCAGTAGATTTATTAAATTGAATGAATTCATTTGAGGTATTAAGAGCTTTAGAAACATCATTTTAGCCATCAATAACAATGTTCTAAACAAAAGATGGCACTAACATCATAGTAGTGACAAGAACCATCTGTCCAGTATGCTTTTGTGATAGAGTGAAGAAGCTGAGTTCTAGTAAAGGAGATTGACTTGCCTAAGGCCACATAGCTATTGAGCAGTTAAGCCAACACTAGACCTCATTTATTTTGTCTAGAAGTTCTTTTTTGCCTTACCATAACTTCCACTGTCAGACTGTGAAGTCACAAATCTGCTCTAGCAGAATCAGTATACAAGGAATATATTATCTCTGCATCCAGTGAAGGCTGGAGAACCAGATTTGGAAAAAGAGCAGAAACTAAGAATGGTAAGGCATTTGGAAGGACAGCCTGGAGCAGATCCCAGTCTGAAACAAGCATGCTTTGAAATTGTCTGGTTAAGATGCTGCTCTGGCACTGGACGCTCACTGCCACTGCCCCTGAACCTCAGATTCCTCCCCAGGGTCCTAGCACTACTTTGCTCTCCTACTGAATAATTTCTCAATACCTCAGATTCCTCCCCATGGTCCCAGCACCACTTTGCTCTCCTACTGAATAATTTCTCAATGGTCCCTGCATTTTATTTTTTTGTTCCTTTGAGATCCAAAGTTCCAGACAAGAGCATCTGATTGGCTGAGGTCAGGTAGTAGATCTGAAATTTAGACACTCTAAACAAGGAGTTAGAGAGCAACTGGGTCCACCCTAGTTTCTGATATGTGAGGTTACTTTGACCAGGACTCAATCTAGCAAAGACGTCCAGGTCCAGGGAGCCATAAAACACACAAACAAAGCTCTACCAGGTCACTGCTCATTGTATCATTTTTGTCTTCAGTGCCTTCATCTCCCGAGGTGACTGTGACTCACACAAACCAAGTTTCCATCTGGCCTTGAGAATAATGAAAAGATACTGCCTTTATTTTTACTTATTTGGTTTGAAAGAAAAGTCCATAACTATCCCTTTCTTTGCTCATGTCTCCATTTTCCCATCTGTGAAGTGAATGGGGTGTTTGGGTGGCTTCACGAAGAGCTGTCCTTCCTCTAATGCCCAATGGTTGCTTCATAGACCCCTTATCATGACATGCTGGTAACTGTATGGGGAAAAGTATGTTAACTTTCCTGACTCAGTAAAGATAGCGTGGTCACTGCTGAACCTGGCTTGCTGATGGAGACTCTTGCAGAGTTTTTGTCATTGTTCTAGATACCCACTTGCCTTTCTGAGAACTTCAGTTGAGCAGAGATGTCTAGGAGATAGGGCTGATGCACAGGTCCCAGGACATGATGAGAAAACTCTGTTCCTGACTAATACTCTCAGAGCGATTATCAACTTTGGTTATAGGAATATAGGAGTGATCACTAAAGTGGACTGACTCTGAGCACGAAGCAGGAAGTGGGCTTAGAAAGTGTTTGGCTTCAAGAATTGCTTCCTAGCTTAGAACTGAAGTTAGCTTGGCATGGGCTGGCACCTTTGCTCAGTATCCTCTTGATTGGGAAACGGTCCTTTAAATCCACTTAACACATGGCAAAGTAACAGTTTTACAGTGACTTCCAAAACTTCATCCAATGCAAAATCTCAACATGACAGCCAGAAAGCAGATTGTTACTAACTTCTACTGAAGCCTGCTGCTCCTCAGCCTTGTTGGAACATAAGTATTCATGCCAGGCGTAGTATCTTTTTTGACCTCTTAAATGATTTAAAACCTAATAACAAACCAAATGGCAACCCAGGAAAATTCTCCTCTTCGAGACAATGTGGAGCCATTATTCATTTAATAGTATAAACATTACTCTCTATCCCAGGGTTACTAACTTCTGAGCCTTTAATGGACTTCACATTGTACTTAGGGGATTAACAGAGAAGTTTGTAATTGATTCTCTTTGTTGAAGGAAATAAAGAAGACAAGTATTTACCTGGTCATGGGTTATGTTACTGATGGAATGTAAAAAGGCTCTAATGTTTAGAACTGGAGAATTGTTTATTTCTTCCTTCTAAGACACATATTGTTGTTAATACTTAAAGAATAAGTCAGCAGGTGTGTGTGTTCCTTTAAGAGAATCCTAGTTTCCTAATCTCAATTCTTTAAATTTACCTACTTTAACATATTCATTTTACTTTATTGTGAACCTACTATGTACCAGGAATTTTTGTAAGACACAGCATATGTGGTGTTGAACAGCACAAGGGTGATTCTAACCTTCAATGGGGCTCCAAGAAAGGAGCCCTCCAACAATGACACAAATAAGCATAAAATTCACATGTTGTGATAAATGCCCAAATTAGAAAAAATGTTATGGAAAAGAAAAACTGGGGGTGGGGGAAGAGATGGGAGAAAAGGATGGTGGGATTAACATTTTTGAAGAAAAAGCAGTTGAATTAGTGTCCTTGACTGTGTAATTAGGCTCCTTGATACATGCTTCTGACTCCTGAGCAGTGAGTATTTGGTATCATATCATGATTACTCAGTACTTAGGCATGTCAGTCAGAGTTGAGTTAGGAGAACTGGGCCACTACAAATATTATGGGAATGAGGTATTTAATATAGGACTTGGAGCTTATGTAGAAGTAGGAGGAGCTGAGAAGTGCAAATTCTAGAGAGTGAGAGTCAGAGGATCAAACAATAACTAATTCTGTCCAAAGCACTGGTGCAGTTGGGCAAGGCAGAACTTGCGGGAATCCATGGAACACTATGTTGTATAGGCCTGATAATGCAGAACCACAAAAGGGAAGCATATGGAGCGGTCTGTATAGCAGTTAGCTCTGCAGAAACTGCTGCCTCTATGGCATCTCCTGCCCCTTTGGAAACACTTCGTCTGTGAGTTTGCAGCCAAACAATGGTGCTAGGCTTGTGGCTCTCACTGACCAATAGGAGGCAGGATTAGAGACTGGATAGACTAGCTGGAACTAGGGTAGAAAGGGAGCAAGGAGAAGCAGGGTCCTGTTGGAAACTCTGGCATCTCTTCATCACTCTAAACTCCATGATATTCCAAGATGATCTTGATATCACTTCCATTTTCTAAATCTGGGGTAACCAACTTCTTGGTTTATGCAAAACTTTCCCAGTTGTAGCACTGAATTTCCTGCATGCTTGGCAATCTTTCCATCCTGTGCAGGCTGTAGTTGAGCCCCTAAAGTCTCACATGAACACATCTCATTGACCCACTTGAACCCAAAACAGCATAGAAGAGAGATTCAGGGAAACATAATCCCTAGCTTTAGGCAGGTGCTGCAGTACCAGATTGCCCCAGGAAATCTATACCAGATGTATCCCTTTCAAAGATTTGTGATGGCCAATATCCAAACTATACTATGTTTTAATAGTGTGGTTCCATCCCATTTGGTGTGCCCTTAAGGGTTTTGACATAGGTTTAATTCAAATTTAAAAAAAAAAATCCACAATACTCTGATGATAGAAGGAATTTTACAACATCCCTGAAACTAAATTTCAATGTTTTATGGGTTGTCCTCTGTTTGGATTAGTTTTGGTATCACTCTAGTTGGTTAGGTTGGGTAAGTGGAAATCAGAGTGCTCCAAGTATGTCCACTCTCCAGGCTCTAGAACAGAGAACAAGTCCTACAGTTATGAGTATGCAAGATGGAATGAAATCTTAAATCATTCTGGTGGAGGTTTTGCCAGGTGTGAAATGAAGAGAAGTTGGTAGAGTGCAGTGGGGTTACATTGTGATATATTGTTGGGTCTTCCTGACAGACCATTGTTGATTGCAGGGTAACCAGGGGATACAGCAAGCATTGTAAGAATGTGAACATTGGAGGCCAGAATGAGGGTGTTTCAAATAATAGGAAAGGGGAAAAAAAGTTAGTGGGAAAAGGCAACTGTAAGATTTGAAAAGAGAGGAGCTCCAAAGGAGATAAATGCTGTGTATGACTGCCAGAACAATTCAATAATGTCTGAGGAGGGCTTGGATTTATTGGCAATGAAGTAGGCAAGCTTGGGGCCATTCGTTCAGGCTCAGCCCTTATAAATGATTTGGAGGACTTTGTAGCGTGGTAAGTAAGCATAATGGTTTTTGTATTGAACTGTGGGACCCTCAACCAACTTGAAAGAACCAAGATTCTCTAGAATTCAATTTACTTTGCATTAACGGGAGATCTGATCCTCATCTGCTGTAACTGCTTCTTTTATCTAAGCTGCTAAAGAGTCACATGGTTTAGGAAGAAAATTAAGAGATTTCACATTTGTTGCTCTAAGCAAAATCATTTTGTTATCTACTTTAATGAGAGCGTGGATGAGTTTTCCTGTTTTAATAATCACTGTGTCTTAAACTTCTCTTCCATGAAAGCAATATCAACAAAAACTCTCTAGAGGCTTTATCTTTATACAATTATTTTTTTTCTCTCTACCATCTGAAGTCCTTGAAATTATTTTTAAAATAGTAGGAGACATGTCCTTTCTCTGAGCCCTCTGGCACATATAAGGAAAATGGACATTATAATATTGCTTTGAAGAAATAATTGGCGTAATGTAAGGTCTCTATCTTTATCTCAATTTGCATTTGAGTGTACTCAGGTATTTTATTGTATTTTATTCTATTTTGTCATCTTTAATCTTCCATTTTTCTTCCTGTACGTAAAAGACTGCCATGGATTTCTGTGGGCCCTGAAGTCACTGGGAAATGAATTCATTGCACTCACATCTGGTGGTAATTCCTAAGAACCAGGAAAATTCATTCCAAACTACTTTGAATATCATCTTTTTGGTGAATCTATCTTCCGTGGTTGATGACAGAGTAGAATTTTTGTAGTTCCACATTTTGCACCCAAGCATTCTAACAATCCCCATCAAAGGGTACTTTATTAAAGTTTCCAGACTGGAAATAGGCAACTTTGTCTCAGACATAAGTTTAACACTACATCTATCCTTAGTGCATTTATGCATATATTATTTATATAGGTTCTACTTTTAAAGTATTTGAAAGAGCTCACAATGAAAGAGAGGTTTAAAGTAACACTGTTGAAATAGGAAAAAAAAAATGAGAAGAAGAAATGACCTGTCAAGCACAAATTAACAGTGAACTATTTGGAACTATAACAGAAAGAACTGGAAGATTTGTACTATTTTAATTGTCTGATTATAAGAGATATAATGTCCTCAGGGCAGAGAAGTACTTCTCCTAGAAATACATATTAGAAGGTAATGTTTGTGTCCTCACATCAAGGTAAAAATGCATACTGTCTTCAATGATAATATTGAAAGGTATGCTGACATGTATTTGTATGGCAAATTTTTATTGACCCTTGACAAAAAGACAAGAATATAGTATTAAACAACATTTAGTTAAGAGGTTTTTATATGAGGCTAGGCTAACAGGATCCAGGTTAAGCTGGATCAAGCGTGCCAAGACGGACATCTCATAGGCCACAGACATGGAATCAGTGCTATTTAAGCCACTAGAATTCCTGGAAAATTCAATACAGTTTTATATTTTGCATTAAATTTTTTTTAACATTTATTTATTTCTGAGACAGAGAGACAGAGCATGAATGGGGGAGGGTCAGAGAGAGAGAGACACAGAATCTGAAACAGGCTCCAGGCTCTGAGCTGTCAGCACCGAGCCCGACATGGGGCTCGAACTCATGGACCATGAGATCATGACCTGAGCCAAAGTCAGATGCTTAACCAACTGAGCCACCCAGGCGCCCCATATTTTGCATTTTTAAGGGGAATTTATCACTGGTGATCTCCATATAATGTTACTTTCTGTATAATATTAACCATTAAGATTTTTCACAATTTTTAAAAAGTGTTACTCATTTTTATATTAAAAATTATTGGGGAATTCTCTGACTGTGTATTGCTCAGCACTCGAAACCACTTCTAATTCTCCTTTTCTTTTCTCTCTGTAAACCCTAAGGAGTCAGCCTATTGTCTTCAACTCTTGCCATGTACTCCATCCATTGGGATTCTTTTCCTCTTACATCTGACTTCAGAATAAAATATATTTTCCAAATATTCTAATTTCCCTGCAGCTTCCTTAGCAGCCAAGCATGTCTAAAAACAAAACAAAACAAAAACAGTGTGCATCATCTTGCATTTCCTTACCTATCCCCTGGAGTTAGGCTACAAACCCCTCTTCCCCAGACACTAAACTTCATGAAATTGTATTGGTAAATTTAATCCAAGTGTCATAATTTGTTCCATTGGCAATGACTTTTCAGACTGCACATATTCCTTAACTATTTTTCAGCTTGTAACATTGTAGGCTAGTTCCTTTTCCATAAAATCCTAGCTATCCAAGCTTCTGCTCTGGTTAATCTATAAGACTAGTCTTTGTGCAAATATCCATCTTAATTTTGGATATTTACCCCAGTATTCTGTCCCTATCCTTAATCCTGCCTCCTCTCTAAATGTTTGGCCTCTCTGGGTTGATGTCATTCACTCCTATGACTTCAACTACATTGAACCCATTTTTCCAAGTCCTTGCTCTGTATCTCCTGGATATATTTCTTGCTTAGTTCAAGTCTCATAAAGCCTTTTATTTATTGCACACCTTTAAGTTGATATCTCCAGCGTACGGGTCTGAACTTGCCATATTCACCCCCCCAACCTTAGCCATTGCCTTTTTTCCCTTTAGGAATAGCACCACTCTCTGTTCAGATACCCAGGGCAGAAAATTTAAAATCATGCTATGCTTTTTTTTCTCCCTTTATTCTAATATTTAATGGCTTGATCATACTGAAATTTCAGATTTCTCTGAACCTTACAGTATATACTGGAAGAACCTAGGAATGGATCTCATGGGTGCTAGCTGGGGTATTGGACAATATGAAGCTGGAAAAGGAAGACTTTGTTGTTGATCTGATGTCACTCTATACCATGGTTCTCAAGATTGGTCCTCATGTAAGCAGCATCAGCCTCACCTGGAAGTTGTTAGAAATGCAAATTCTTAGGTCCTACACAAACCTACATCAGAAACTCTGCAGATGATTACCAGAAATTTGCAGTTTGAAACAAACTCTCCAGGTGACTATCATGGTCACTAAAGCTTGAGAAGTACCACTCAACTATGATTCAGAATTGAGCTCTCTGGAAGAGGTGCTTGTAGCTGTCCTATAAACCAGTGAAACTTGGCAAAAATGATGGCCCTCATTAAATGAAATGAGATGCAAAAACTGCATAAACAGATGTTAAGGAAGGGGTCAAAATACTAGAAGAAGTGAATATGAAAGGGATTTATAAGACTCAGGAATACACTAGATGGCTACATTCCTGAGACCAGAGGATATTACCTTCACTAAGGCAACAATAAATGGACTGGTGAGGAGGGCACCAGCAACTTCTGTAGGTTTAGTCTGTAGCTTAGCCCATAGTTTAACCTGAGCTTAGTCTGACTCTGAGGTGCCTGAAGCCAATAAAAATAGAATTTTGAATATATAGAGGCCAGTGCCAGTGGTAGCATTTAACCATTGGAGACATGGTAAAATAAATTGCTATGGTGGACATCAAAGTCAGAATCGCAACCAGAAATCCTGGCCTGCAAGGATCTATAGCAATAACAAATAAATAGACCATATAGTTCTTGGAGGGAAGATAAGATGATGGTAAGTCAACCAACAAAAAACAATATGTATGTGTGTGTGTATGTGTGCACGTGTGCATGTACACATGCATATGTACACATGTGTGTGAATGGATGAGCAGAATACTGATGTCACTTGCTCCTGTGATAAGTCATGATACTTTAAACATATCTGACATAGCTCTCAGAATCAAAGTCCGTTAATTATGGCAAAAGTAAGATCTTTCTGAGGAAGGATGCTGTGATGACACAACGAGTGTGTATAATAATAATTATTTTAGTTATTTCCCAAAGTGACACAGCTATTTACATAGATATTTCTACACTGGAAAGAGAATTCCAAAACTTTTGGTCTGTTGGATATCAAGTCTGAGCTGACATTTAGCCCAAGAGCTCCACAGCACAGTTACCACCCTTCTGTTACAATAGGGGCTTAAGGAAACCAGGTGATAAATGGCACTCTGGCCCAGATGTGTCTCACAATGGGTCCAATGAGTCTACAGATCTACCCCGTGGATATTTTTCTTAGAAGCTGGTGGAATTCTCACCAGAGTCACTTGACTTTCAGAATAAGAGAAATTATTATGGGAAAGGTCAAGTTAAAGACTAAAACTGTCTAGTCTAACATATCATTTCCTGTTGCAGCCAAGATACTAAAGCACAAGCACTACCATAAACCAAATGTAATGGAAGATATTGGTACCATTCTCAAAGGCTGAAAGGATGAAGGGTGTTGGCTCACCTGATATCTACATTTAACCAGGAATCTAAGCCACTCCTATCTCTGCTGGGCAAATTAGAGTTGTTGTTGCTGGACCAGAATTGCTGCTAAGAATGAAAGTTCACTATTTCTCTTCTTGAAGCCACCTCTTCAAGATTCAAAGTCCCTTGTGAGTATTTCGTTTTTTTTTTAAATATGAAATTTATTGTCAAATTGGTTTGCATACAACACCCTCATGAGTATTTCTAATTATTTCAGCCACAGTCACATTCTCCTGCTCTGGTTTCTTGTGATAGGTGTAGTAAGGAGTTCAGTGGAAAATGAGGGAGAAGAAGAAAGTTAGCTACCACAGTCATGATGGATAGAATTCACAAAATAGAGGGATGAATAGTCTGGGATGGAAATGAAAGAGCAGTCAGGGACCTGGTCATGTAGGATATCTAGGTTCTGGTTAGGATTTTAACTCTATTGTAAGAGCTATTGCAAAACTATTGAAAGATGTGAAAAGGGAGATATGACATAGCAAATTCTGCCTTTTACAAAGATTGCTTGAGGTGCTTTGTGTAGAATGGGTGAGAGTGGCATGAACAGATGTGAAGAGATTCCCACATATGAAAATTTTTGCAGGAGTCTTAGCAGGATATGAGAGTGGCTCAGGGTAGAAGAAGAAATGGAGACATTTTGTAGTTTTGTAAAATACTTAAACTATTAGATTTAGTTGTCTTTAGTGTTCATTTGGATATCAGCTGAAAGGATAAGGGATGTTAAGGATCTAGTGGTACACCAAGGGTAGGGCTATAGAAACAATCTACCCTGGGTTTAGGAAGTAAAGAGGAATATTGTCTGTAGAGCATTTAAAATGTCAATATAACCCATTAAAAATGGTCTGTTCTTCATTATCATTATGCTTCAGAAAGTTTTTAATTAAAAATTCACTCATTTTAAGTGTTCCATGAGTTTTGACAAATGAATTACGTGTGTAATGACCACTACAAAATATAAATATACTATATATAACTATATATAACTTATGTGTATGTTAATATATGTATGTATGTATGAGATATGTATATATCTCATAGGGTTTTATATTTGTTTGTTTGGTGTACAGTTCAATGAATTTTTAGGTCCATATCAAGTCAGAGACCATCACCATAATCAGGATAGAAATAGTTCTATCATACCAAAAATCAACGTTAGGGATATAACATTTTTTCCAGAAAAATCTTTTTTTGGTCTAAGTTCTAGCAATCCTGTAGTTACAGTTAATAATGTATATGTAACTTTAAATTAGCACATGTTTACAATTTGTTCTTTATAGTCTGTCTACAAGAAGGTTAATTTGGAATTCTCCCAGTTACAAGTCTGGCTCCTGCACCTCACATGTATAAACACAGTTATATGAGTTCATTTGGCAGTAAGTTCCTAAAGGTTAAGGATCCTTTTTGTTCATTTTGGGCTCATTTTGTATTTCCTATCCCAATTATACTGCATATGCCTACATTCAAACAATAGATGTAAAATAAAGAATGACAGCACAGTGATTGTAAAGATGAAGAAAAAATAACTTGAATTATTTCAATGCTGTCATTCTAAGTGACCACTTGGAGTTTTCACTTGTGTTTAAAATTATTTGACTGTGGAACAATTGAAACCTGCTAGTATAGATTCTGAAGAAACATGACAAAGGCAGGACTCCATTTTCTGGATTGTGTGTGTGTGTGTGTGTGTGTGTGTGTGTGTGTGTGTGAGAGAGAGAGAGAGAATGAGAGAGAGAGAGAGAGAAATGTAAATTTTTTGTGAGTCTCCACCGCATCTACGCTTCAAGACTTCTCTCAACTATTGTATATCTATTGTTTCATATCAAAGAAAAGTTTGAAAATTAAAATTAATACAAAAAGTTCCTCAACTATGACTGAAGAAAGATTGACAAATCTGCTGTACCATCTATTAAGCATGAATACATGAAGATCAATTTTGACTTTGACAAATTTTCAGACATTTAGGGCTAAGTAACAGAATCTACATTATTATTCATTACTAACAACCAATATGTAGGTGCAGTTGTACCCATTTTAACACAAAATACATTAAGGTATTTTAAATGTATGAGGCAATTATTTTTTTTCCTTTTTTACTATAAATGTAATTTAATTTTAATCATATATTATTTAATTTCTAGCATGACTACATATATGCAAAATTCAACAAAAGCAGTTTTCACTGAGATTCTGGTGTATTTTTATTGTTTATTCCATTTTATGATTGTTACTGAAAATAATTTTGTTGTGTTGAGAAGGGGGGATTGTAATTCCAGGTTCAAATATCCTGGATATGGTACCACAAAGCTCATTTCTAGTTCTACGAGGTGAGCACCTTGTTGAAGGAGGATGTTGTTTACTGAGGTGAGGAATGGTGAAAGGGAACCAAGCTTGGGTGAGATGCCCATATTGTTGGGACATATTGAGTTTGAGGTGCCATGGAAAGATCCATTAGAAGGTGTCATGTGGGAAGATGGATACAAGTCCCTGAAGCTCAGAAGAGAGGCTTAGGCCTGATGTATAAATTTGTTAGTCATCCAGGCACAGAAAGAAATGGAAACAATGAAAAAGAATAGGATTGACTAGAGAGAATGTATTGCATGAGAATTTAAAATGGGCAAATACTGGTTCATGAGGAAAAATGACATCCAAGAGTAAATAAAGGTTTGCCAGCAAAAGAAACTTAGGAGAAATGATCAGAAAGTAAGAGGAAAAAGAAGGAAAATGAGGTGTCACAGCAGCCAATGAGTAGGTCATGGGGCAACCCACAGTCAAGGTTACTAAGGGGTTGATTAAGGTTGATTAAGGTGCGAACAGATAAAGTATACTCAGGACTGAAGGAAATGGCACTTTTTGTTGACCATGTGAGAGCAGATTCAGGGAGGCCTATGGATGAAGTTAACCTTTTAGAAAGGTGAAGGGAGAATATAAATGAAGGGACTGCTCTTTCAAGAACTTTGTCTGTGACTGGGAGAAAAGAGCGCCTCTAGCAGTACCTGGAGTTGCTGATAGGAAGGCCCTAGGAGAGGAAAGGCTGATGAGAAGGCTTATGGAGGAGGACAGAGTTCAGCATTCCTTTGGTGAAAGGAACCCCAAAAGAGCTAGAGGACTGGTCACTTAAAGAGTGATAGGGGCGGGTAAGAAAAGAGATGTGAAGATGCAGATAGTGTCACTTCAATGAGTTACTTAGTATCAACCTACCATGTAAGTTTTTATTTTGATTCAGTACAATGTGATTTGTCAGTCACCACACTCTACTAAAGTTTTCCATGTGGTCCTATATCCAGCAATCTGAGTGCTTTGGAAAGCAAATTACATCACATTTGTAGCTTTAATTAGTCTTTTCAAGTCATATTAGCCAAAGGTGGTATACAGATCTTTTGCTGGATTGTATGGCAAGCATCCAAGCCATTGTTTTCTGAAGTGATGCCAAAATAGCTCATTTTTCCATTGTTTTTGTTCTATGTAGAAAATTTCTATAACTGAATGAAGTCACTGATTTCATTTTGAGATTTATTAAGCTATCACTGTTTTACATGTTATTAGTGTCCAAGAACATAATTTCCTGGGTTATCCATGCTAGGTGGTACCCTATTTTTTAATTTATTTTTTATTTTTTTAATGTTTATTTATTTTGGGGAGAGAAAGAGAGACAGAGCATAAGTAGGGGAGAGGCATAGAGAGGGGGGACACAGAATCTGAAGCAGGCTCCAGGTTCTGAGCTGTCAGCACAGAGCCCAACAGAGGGCTCGAACTCATGAACTGTGAGATCATGACCTGATGAGCCCAAGTAGGATGCTTAACCAATTGAGCCACCCAGGTGTCCCAGTGGTACTCTATTTTTAAATGCCACAGTACTATTTTAACATCAAAGAAATAAATATCTGGGGTATAGACATGGATTAATTTATCTTCTGTTAAATCTTAGTAGGACTTATAGCAATTCATTTGAACATATCATAGCACATTAAGTCATTGTTGGATATTACATATCCTATGTTAAATCACATTGTTTCTGTATATATGATTTTGATCATGTGCTCTAAAGTTATAATAGACTGCATGTTTTCTTTGTTTTTTTCTTTTCTTCTTATACCAGTGTTCATGCGTTCGTACTTTATCCTTCTTTCATTTCCAGTATTGTCAACATACAGTGTTATATTAGTTTCAGGTATACAATATAGTGATTCAACAATTCCATATATTACCCATTGCTTATCAGAGAAGTTCACTCCTTAATCCACATTATGTATTTCACCCATTCCCCCACCCACCTCCTCTCTGGTAACAAGTTTGTTCTCTATAGTTAAGTCTGTTTCTTTGTCTTGCTCTCTTTTTTTTCCTTTGCCCATTTGTTTTGTCTCTTAAATTCCACATGTTAGTGAAATCATATGCTATTTGTCTTTCTCTGACTGACTTATTTTGCTTAGCATTATATCCTCCTGCTCCATTCATGTTGTTATAAACGGCAAGATTTCATTCATTTTTATGGCTGAACAATGTTGCATTGTATATATGTACCACATCTTCTTTATCCATTCATCTATAGATGGACACTTGGGCTGCATCCATAGTTGGGCTATTGTAAATAATGCTGCTGTAAACATAGGGGTGCAGGTATCCCTTTGAATTAATGTTTTGTGTCCTTTGGGTAAATACCTAGTAGTGCTATTGCTGAATAGTAGGGTAGTTCTGTTTGTAACTTTTTGAGGAGCCTCCATACTGTTTTCCACAGTGGTTACACCAGTTTGCATTCCTACCAACAGTGCACAAGGATTCTACTTTCATCACATCCTCACCAAAACGTTGTTCCTCATGATGTTGATTTTAGCTATTCTGACAGGTGTGGGGTAATATCTCATCATAATTTTGATTTGCAGTTTTTCAATGATGAGTGATGTTGAGCATCTTCATGTGTCTGTTGGCCATCTGGATGTCTCCTTTGGAGTGATGTCTGTTCATATCTTCTCCCATTTTTAATTTTTTTGATTTTTTAAAAAAAATTTTTTAACATTTATTTACCTTTGAGAGAGAGAGAGAGACAGAGTGTGAGTGGGGGAGGGGCAGAGAGACAGGGAGACACAGAATCCCAAGCAGGCTCCAGGCTCCAAGCTGCCAGCATAGGGCCCGACACAGGGTTCGAAATCACGAATTGTGAAATCATGACCTGAGCCGAAGTCAGGCGCTTAACCTACTGAGCCACCCAGGTGCCCCATCTTCTCCCATTTTTTAATTGGGTTGTGTTTTTTGGGTGTTAAATTGTATATAGAAATACTATATATAGAAAACTTCAGGTTTTCCTCTCAAATCTGTTGACTGTTTCTTCCTGGGCACATGGCTACTCAGCTACATACATTTCCCAATACTCTTCTCTTCATTCTCTTTTTCCTGTGTGTAGGATAGACATGGCAGCCACTATACCAACCTTAGACACACCTGGTGAGTTGGCAGAACTGTCCCAGTAGTACCTTGATCACCTCATAAAGCAGAGACTGCCTATCAATACTGATTATTTTATGCAAGTGAGTTAAACTTGACTGAGCCACTCAGCTTTGAGATAGAAGCTTAGCCTTGACCCTAACTAAAATAAAAATTAGTACCTAAAAGTAGAGTTCTGACATACCAAATACTTGAAACATGTGGCATTGATTCAGAGGTTAGGTGTTGGTGGTGAAGAAATAGATACTGCAGGCTGGAAGCTGCTGACAGTCATTATGGCATAGCACACTTCCTGATAAAGCTGTCATCTCTGCCAACTTAGAAAGGCAACCATGTGCTTGTGGCTATGAGAACTGTATAGGAAGCAGTTCGGTAGAGCTATTGTGTTACGGTATGTTGACTACTCCTTGTTGCCCTTTGTAAGGCAAAACAAGAAAAAGAGGAATGCAAGCAAAACTGGGGAAGTTTGTAGGAAGGGTTTGAAAGTAAGCAGTGCTCCCACATCACCAAGAACAAGAAGTAAGACTGTTTGTGTAAAGCCTTTCACAAAGCCCTGCTATTAAGACTTTCAGCCAAATTAAGGGATACAGCCTTGTGCCAGAAAGCCAGATTAATAGTGGTATCTAACTAAGACCTTCTGTTTCACATTTCTGTAAGATACCCTCGTTAAAACAAGGGAGAGAGAAATAGGCTCAACACTGATGCTGGCATATAAGACAGACTTTAGAAGGTGCCCAGAAATGATCTTGGGTGAGGTTACTTGAACATAAAACTGACTGGTATCAAATAGATCAGAAAGCTACTACTTTTTTTTAGGGAATTTTAGGCCACAAGACTAGTTTATAAAAGTGTCCAGGCTTTCAAAACTGCATTAGCTCAAAGCCTACTAAGAAAACTATGTGGTTTTCCAGCTCCCATTTCAGGTGTGGGCACAGGAATACAGACTGAGAAGAACCTCCCAGAGGGCATGGCTAAGAAGCATGGAAGACAATGGATGAGGCAGTTCATCCCAGAGCCAAAGACAGTGTCTAACCTACTAAACTACACTACCCAGGGCAGGGAGCCTTTTCAGTTTCTATCCAGCAGTAATTTATTCATTGCTGCAATCAGTGACTGCATGTGTTTGCAGTTGTTTCCTTTTCTGAATGGGAGATTTTATTGGCGTTATTCTGTTTATTGGCGTTATTCTTCCACAATTGCATATTGTGGAAGGAGAAGGGGCAAATTATCTTTTAGATCACAATGTTATACCCAATAGAGGGTATCTCGAGACCTGATGACAAGGACTGAGCTTCATCTAAAATCCTAGACTGAGGTCTAGGATTTTGAAATAGAGGCAATACTCGAGGGGACCTTATGTTGTCTCCCTTGAGGCAAAAAGTCCGTGTTTGGAGAGGAGAGTGCAGATTATTGTGTGGCAGACCAGAACAACAGGCTGTAGCAGATTGCAGGTTTCAGCCATTTATAGTCCTATTTTCTATTCTTTCTCCCATGGGCACCAACAAGAAATTACATTTTCTAGGGTTTTTGGCTAGGTATGGCCACATGACTAAGTTTTAATGGGATGTGAGGATAAGTACTATATGTAACATCTGGATTACTTTCTTAAAGGCCATTGTCCTGGATTTTCCACCACCTGTTCCTTCTTTTATTTATTTATTTATTTATTTATTTATTTATTTTTAAAGCTTATTTATTTATTTTGAGAGAGAGAGAGAGAGAGGCAGAGAGAAAGAGAGGCAGAGAGAGAGAGAGAGAGAATCCCAAGCAGGCTCCATGATGTCAGTGCAGAGCCTGATACGGGACTTCAATTCATGAACTGTGAGATCATAACCTGAGCCCAAATCAAGAGTCACACACTCAACTGACTGAGCCACCCAGGCACCCTTTCCTTTCTTTTAACTGGAAATGAGATGACCAGAACAAATATGGAAACCCACAGTTAATACTAGAGCTGCCTCACTAGTCTGGGTGCCTGAATGACTTAATGGAACAGAGACAACCTAATGCTCTGGATAGTTACGAGAGAGAGAGAGAGAGAGAGATCTGCCTTGTTTGAGCCAATAATCTTGGTATCTCCTTATATAAAATTTAAAAAGTAAAAGCAGCTTAGCTTTTATTGTAATTCAAATGAACATTTCACAAGTCTCCATAATCAATGTCATATCATTTTAAAGAAGCGAATCTGCCAAAGACTGTATCCAAAAAGGCAAGAGGCAAAGAGAGTCTGCCTAAGTGTGTATCCAAAGAGGAAAGATAAAAATTAGACACAGATATAAAACGCTTTATAAGTTGATAATGCATAATTATGTAGCCATATATATAGCTGCATAATTGTGATATTGTTTAGTTATTCATGAATAGAATCTGAGATACATATAATTAGTGAGTAGCTTAGTGAGAAAGAAGTAATTTTTAATTTTATATTTCACTATGACTGTCTGATATCTGGGCACTGAGAGTAACTGGGATTTCCAAAATACTTCCTTTGGGAATGCTAAAAATTGTGGAATAAAAAGATAAATTCCTAGATCAAATAAGTTTGGGGAATACTGTACAACCCAAGCTGAATAGACTTCTTTAAGGGAGGGTTTTTATGGTTTCGTATATGCTAATCAAAATTGTATGTCTCCAAGAGACAACTCCTTTACCACAGAATATGTAATAGAATCAATATTCTGCATAATATAGGCTATGCACTGCTGCCTTGAGCAAAATAGTGAAGCCATGCTGCTTCACTGGGTGAAGCATGCTCTGGCTTGTAATGAGCTAAAAGTATCCATCATGCAAATCCTGCCCTCTTCCCAGAAATGTACTCACTCCTTGACCCTGGGAGATAGCCAAGCTCCCTCAGAATGATGTCCAGCACTGGCAGAAATTGAAAAACCTTCTCTGAGCCAACTGTGACCATGGACCACACCTTACTGGTAAAAAGAAAACTGTCACCAGTTTGGTTTAGAAACCCTCCTTACCACCTGCCACCAACCCCCACACCCCTTGGAGGGTTTCAACTGGGATGGGACACTTCAAGTGAAAATCACAGGTTTGCTAAATTCAAGACACTGCATTATTTACATTAATACAACCTTTGTGAACATCTTTTCAAAATGTGGGAAGTACTGGCTTGGTTTAAGAGGAATCATCAGTTCTGGTGCTGGTCTTTGTTTTAGTCTTATTTCCCTGTGACAAAACTGTAGCTGAAACTTGAAAATGAGGTGACCTGCTGAAAATTGTTCCCCAAGAGCAAGAGTGTGCAAGGAATGAGTGCTCTTGAGAGCATTGACTTTCTGGAGATACTGTGAGAAAGTTGGCTTCTCTTTAGACATATCAGAGTTTCTTTAGGGAAAACATTGCTTCTTAAATCAGAAGACAAAATCCCCTGAGGGAAAAGAGGAGAGAAAATTTCCCAGGGTCTTCAGTACATAAGAAAAAGGAAAGAGACAGAGATATAGAAAAAAGTTGCACAAGATTACTGATGATGAACAATGGAGCTTAGACTCTTCTGGCTTCTTAGGGCTCAGAACCTCTGCATGAAATGCACTAGGACCATAATCAAATAGGAAAGACAGCAAGGGAAGGAAGACTTCCAATGGAAACTCTCAAAGACAACTTACACTTGTATAGCACCCCCTGACATTTTTACAATGCCCTACACTATGAAAATATACAATCTATTGTTTAAATCTGTGCATGGAGTCAGATTTGATGTGCATCCTCATTTGCCACCTAATTCTGGGAATGTGGGCAAAGGACTTAACTTCTCAGATACCTCATCTGTGAAATAGGGTACTGTTTGTATCACCAACATTTTCATAAAGATAGCATGAGTGTAAAATTAAGAAATGCACATGAAACACTTAGTGCCTAATGATCAATCATTAAATGTTCACTGTTTTTGTTGTTTTTACAAATATTTGCATCCTTATCACACAGTTTTCTTCAGAGTACCCCTGTGGTATCATTATCTCCTGAATTTAGATAACGACACTGATGATCCAAAAGGTTAACCTGATCAAAATTATGCAACTTCCAAAGAGAATTCAAATGTAGCCTTCCTAATTGTGAGTACAATGTTTGTCTAGATATTGCCAAAACAAGGCCATGACTGAATTCACAGATATAGGGAAGTGCAATCTTACCATACGCCTAGGAGGAGAATCATATTTGGGAACAGTTTGTGTAATGGCTATGATAAGCAGGAACCTTATTTGACCTTGATAAGTCAAGTTTACTCAACCCAAGTCACTACTTTCTTGTTCATCCAATGACATGAGAATCTAAATGAGTAAGGTGATATACCCAATTTCTATTGCCCTTGAAAAATCATTGTGCCTCCTTGCAAAAGCATTTCTCCCTTAGGTACTAAGTTCTCTAAAACTGAAGCACTTAGAATCATTAAATGAAAAGCAAAAAATTTGTGCTTGATCACTACGTGCAGTACTGAGAAGTGTCACTCCCATTTCTATCCCTGGTTCTCAGAACCCTGTGTTCACACCTTGGGAGAAGCAGCACCATAAAAAAAAACATATTGCAGGAGAAAAAGACTCTTTTATTAGGTGATGTCCTTCATCTGATGAATGATGTAACTGAGGGTTGAGTTGGCCATCCCACTGTTTTCTAAGTCCAATTTCTAGTGCATTATGGGACACATAGCAGACCCAGTGAATGCCATGAGCTCTAGCCTATCACCTTACTTTCTCTTCCATAAAATTGAATCCCTCATCAGAGACACTAGAATATGAGGTCATAAGATGGCAAAAGAGGGCATTTTTACACAGTCAGGTATCCTGGCAGACAGACTTTGAGGTAGCAGGTTTTGTGCAGATTTCTTGGTGCATATTCCCCAGAACACCTGTAAGGAATGAAGGAGGAAAATTACACACAGGGAGAAATTCAACTAAAATGCAGTTGCAATAGAGGAGTCAGCCTGTCCTTCAGGGAGCTCCAAAGCTAGGATGGCCTGTCCCAGAGAAAAGAGGGTGGCTGGGCCTTTGTACCCCTGTTTCAATATGTCATTGTGGTGTCACCAGGGAAGAGATATAAACTTGGACAAAGCAGATCTTTTCGCTGTGAGCAATTTCCAGAAAGGTTGTTAGCTGTAAGCCAACCCTCTAGCAGCTAGGGGAAGGAGGCCTCTGTCAGCTCACCACAGCATTCAATGTGGGCATTCAGTAAGATCTCACATGGTATTGTGGGGAGAAACAGGACGGGAAGAGAGAACAAATGCAATTCAGAATAAACAAACCCTATTTGAATGAAGACAGAATGCTACTCCCCACCTCCATGATAGGAGGATGTTGTGTGACCAGCCTGCCCTTTGATGGCTGGTAATCTCTACAGGTATGTTTCTCACTTCCGCTTACAAATGTGGGAACTCAGGTGGGCAGGGGCCATTCTAGCCAAGGTGAAGAGAAGTCCACGTTGTTCGGTACATGTATGACATCAGTCCTAGCCACTATGGAAAGTCAGTTAAGATGATTATATTTTTTACTCCTTAACTGATTAATATATTACACACTGATATGCATATGCACATTGATAAATTTTTCTGGTGTTGTACCAGCCTTACATTCTTAAGAAAATCTTTCCTTGGGCAAGATTAAATCTAGACACGTTACTAGATTTGATTTGCCAATATTGTATTAGGATTTTTCCATCTATGTTCATAAGTATGATAGGTCTATAATTATCTAGTTCTCTACTTATCTAATTTTGGTGTCAAGATTAAATCAGTCTCATAAAAGATGTTGGGTTTTTTTTTTTTTTAACCTTTTTCTGTTCTTTGTAACTGGTTTGGGGATTATCTCATTATTGAGGTTTAGAGAACATTTACCAATAAAATTCTTTCACCAATCTGACTACTTCATCTTCTACTCCCTCCTCCCGTTCAATTTCCTCTGCTGCAGTGTCACTGACCCCTTTCTGGTATTTGGAACATGCCAGAAACCTGTTTGCATTGACATTCTGCTCTCTTTCCTCTGCTTGGAACACTCTCCTCCCAAATATCAACATGGCTGATTTGCTCCCTCCTGAACCTGCCTTCTCAGGGATGCATACCTTGACCTTCAATTTAAAATATCAGGCAAAATAATGTCTGTCTCAAATGATCAGCAACCCACAGAGAGTCATTGCAAATGACCTGGTGGTTTCTCCAGGAAGCTGATTTAGCTTGGGGGTATTAATGGATGGGGAAGCAAAGGGAGGCCAGGGCTTTGTTTCCAGACTATTGGAGCTCAGTTACTTTCCCTAGCACTTTTTATGTCATGTTCCATCAGAGAGTTTCTTTCACTATTGGGTAATTATTTGAACTGGGTTAAAAGTCATTTACTTAAGACAAAAAAAAAAGCCAGATGGTCCATTCTATCACATCCACCTTGCTTCTTTCCATCCCCATCCTGTACTTCTTTGTTACTCTGTCCTATGTTTTTCCAGTCTTTGTCACCTACTAACACACACTATCATTCTCATTATTTTTATAGTTTGTAGTTGTCTTGCCTCATTAGAATTTCAACTCCACAAAGACAGTATTTTTTGTTGTTCTGTGTTGTTAATTGATGAGCAAAGAACAGTGCCTGACAGTGCCTAGAAGAGTGCCTACTGGGATCTCAATAAATATGTGTGGAATGAATGATTTATTGAATAAGTGTGCTTGTGACTTTAAGGGAAACAGAGGGGATGGAATTTTTGTCAAAACCAATCTAATTTTATAACTGGTTGTTGCTTTTTAACAGTTTAGGTTTTACACAGTTGGGAACGAATTGTCCCTTTGTTAAATGGTGTTGGGAAAACTGGTTATCCACATGCAAAAAAAAAAAAAAAATGGGATTGACCCTTGTTTTATTGCATACACAAAAATTAACTCAAGATGGATTAAAGACTTAAATGTAAGACATGAAACCATAAAACTCTTGGGAAAAAAAAACATGGAAAATGGTCTTGGCAATGATTCTTTTGGATATGATATCAAAAACACAGACCACCAAAGCAATAATAAACAAGTAGGACTACATCAAACTAAAATCTTCTTTAGCAAAGGAAAAAATCAGCAAAATGAAAAGATGACCTATGGAATGTGAGAAGATATTTGGAAGCCATATATCTGAAAAGGGGTTAATATCCATAATATATAAGGAACTCCTATATGGGTTTAGAGCACATTTACCAATCAATCAAACAATCAATAAAATAAGATAACCCAATTCGAAATACAACAAAGAATTTGAATAGCCTTCTTTCTAAAGAAGACATACAAATGCCCGACAGGTATATGAAAAAATGCTCAATATCACCAATCATCAGAGAAATTCAAACAAAACTACAATGGACTATCACCTAATACCTATTAAGATGGTATTAGGACTATCACCTAATACCTATTAAGTAATGGTAAGGGTTTGGAGAAAAGGAAACCCTTAAGCACTGTTGGTGGGAATGTAATTTAGTATAACCATTCTGAAAAACAGTATAGAGTTTCCTCAAAAGGAACCACGACAGTATCTCAGAGATACCTGCAGTCCCATGCTCACTACAGTATTATTCACAATAGTCAAGATATGGAAATAACCTGTGTATTGATGGACAAATGGATAAAGAAAATGTATGTACCTATATCTATGTATCTATATCTATATATCTCACATGTTTCATGATATGTATCATATCACAGAGACACATTTGAATATTATTCAGTCATAAAAAAAGAAGGAAATCCTGCCATTTGTGACAACATAAATGAATCTGGAGGATGTCATGCTAAGTGAAATAAACCAGTCACAGAGAGGCAAATACTGTATGTGGAATCTGAAAAAGTCAAACTCATAGACTCGGAGAATACAAAAGTGGTGCCAGGGGCTGGGGAGTCAGGGAAATGGGAAGATATTGGTCATAGGGTTCAGACTTTCAGGTTTTTTTTTTTAATTTTTTTTTTTCAACGTTTATTTATTTTTGGGACAGAGAGGGACAGAGCATGAACGGGGGAGGGGCAGAGAGAGAGGGAGACACAGAATCGGAAACAGGCTCCAGGCTCTGAGCCATCAGCCCAGAGCCTGACACGGGGCTCGAACTCACGGACCGCAAGATCGTGAGTGACCTGGCTGAAGTCGGACGCTTAACCGACTGCGCCACCCAGGAGCCCCCAGACTTTCAGTTTTAAGATGAATAATTTTGGGGGATTCGACGTACATAGTTAATAGTACTGTTTTGTATATTTGAAATATGCTAAGGTAGATCTTAAGTGTCCTCACCACACACGCGCGCACACACACACACACACTCTCTCTCTCTCTCTCTCTCTCTCTGTCTCTCTGTCTCTCTCTCTCACACACACAGTGAATGTGCAAAGTGATGGATGTGTTAATTAACTTGGTTATGCTAATCATTTTACAATTTTAAAAAAATTACTTCTTTTAAATTACCACATTGTGTACCTTAAAAAAATAAAGCTTATAGCTTTCTAGAAAAAGAAATGAGATTTTGTTTTCCTTTATAAATCAATTCTGATAATTTATACTTTTCCATGATATGTCACTCTTCTAAGTTGTGAAATTTATTGGCAATTTTTGTTCAAACTAATTTCATGAGACGTTAAAAAGATCCTCTTTACAGTCATATCCTGCTTTTTTTCATTTCTGATTTGCTACCCTCACTCCTTTGATCCCCTTTATTTAGGACAGTCTGTCTTGTGACTATTTTCAAAGAATCAGCTTTGAATTTGCTGATTATCTCTAGTTTTCTCTGTATTTATTAATCCATACTTTTACCTATATTATTTCCTTTCTTCTTCATTCTTTTGGTTACTATTTTTCTAGCTTCTTGAATTGAATACTTAACTCATTTATTTTTAATGGTCCTTTTTAAAAAGTGCTTTTAATACTATAATGGATCTCTGGTTCCACTTATGCTACATCCCACAAGTGTTGCTATGTAGTTCATTTATTGTCATTGTGTTCTATAAATATTTTATAATTCCCCTTGTGTTTTCCTCTTAAATCCATTAGTTATTCAGGACTATGTACGGTTTGGGAGGGACTATCACTTACTACTGATTTCTCATTTTTTGTATCAAGGACAGATATCATATACTGTGTGATATCAATTATTTGAAATGTTTCGAGAATTATTTTATGATCTAGTACTTATTCACATTTTGTAAATATTCCTTGTATATCAAGTTTCTTTGCAAATCGATCTTATTAATTCTGTTGCTCTTTTCTTTATTTCTGGTCTTTTTGGTAGAAAAATTTCTAATGGAAATGTAGAAAATCAGCCACAATATTTTTTGGTCAATTTCATTTTTTCAATTCTGTTAGTTTTTGCCTAATAAATATTAAAGAGATGCTGTAAAAAGCACCTAAGCTCTTTAAAATTTTTTTTTAATGTTTATTATTTTTAAGAGACAGAGACAAAGCGCAAGTGGAGGAGGGCAGAGAGAGAAGAAGACAGAGAATCTGAAGCAGGGTTCAGGCTCCGAGCTGCCAGCACAGAGCTTCAAATGGGGCTCGAACTCAGGAACCTGGAGATCATGACCCGAGCTGAAGTGAGATGCTTAACCAACTGAGTCACCCAGGCACCCATGGGCTCAAGCGCCATGTCGGGCTCTGTGTTGACACCTCAGACCCTGGAGCCTGCTTCAGATTATGTGTCTCCCCCTGTCTCTGCCCCTCTCCTGATTGTGCTCTCTCTCTCTCTCTTTCAAAAATAGATTAATTAAAAAAAGAAAATATTACAAAAATATTCCCAGGATTAGTCATTAAGTTTTTTAAATGCCTGATAGAGAGAATTTATTGTGTGACCATCTCTGTTGAAAATGAAAGCAAAAAGTCATGTTTACATATGTTCAAATGATAATTATAGGTCAGATACTAATATGAAAAACAAATAGCCTATCCTATTTTTTAAATCTTTTGGATTTAAGTCATATAAATGATATACATAATAATACTTGTTTCAGTGTAATGTTAATGGAGAGTTAAGAGTCTTTAAATATCTAGTAGTGTTTTCAGTTTCTTAGCTAGGACATGTGTCTTCATTACTGGATTCACAGGTCAAAGGATGTAGTGAGAGGACCGACACATGGACGCTTTGAAAATTAAAAAAAAAAGTATAAGTACTTCTACAAGGAAATCAAATATCTTAATGGCAAAAATGGTCACACACTTAAAATAATGGTTGGTACTTATAGAGTGTCTTTTCTTTACATGTGAATTATAACCAAAAAAAAATGGTTGCTTTATGTTTCAGACAGAAAATCTTAGAAATTGAAATGTTTCATTTGGCTGCTTTGGTGACAGACCCAGAAATGAATGTTGAAGCTGTATAAGAGCTTGGGACTTTGGCAGGAATCCTCTCCCTTTCCATTTTAGGTCAATCTCTGCCTGTAGAAACGGACTAAACCTTCTCTGGTCCTCCTGGAATTATCAGCCTGTGACTTCCAGCCCGTATGTCCTCTGCCCTGAGTGGTACTTTAACCAGAATCATGAAAAATTCACTAATGAAAGCAAATAAAAGGGCGTGGGTATTTTATTTCAATCCTTTTGACCCTGAAAACTATCCAGTGGATTTCTGCCCTGGGTTCATGCAGGGGTATAGGAAAGTAACTCTCTGGCTAGACCTTAAACTCCATGTGGGGACACGTGGTCTAACTTCCTTGCTTTCCCTGTCTCACTACCATATTTCCCTGTGTGCTCCCAGAAGCTGCTCAACAGTTAGAGCTGACAGACTTGAATTCTACCCTGAGGCTTAAGAAGTCATCTCTGGGCAACTCTGCTGTCACATGGCTATTTCAGAGCCATGGCTATTTCAGAAAGGGACAAAGGAAAGCCCTCCTTTGCCACGTGCGTTGTTCCAGGGTGAGAAGGCTAGAGGACATGGAAAGGATGCTTTGCTCTTTAAGTGCCTGCCTTTCAGCACAAAGCAAACTGCTGCTCTTTTCTTTATAATCCACTTTAGTAAAGATACATAATAGACATTTTATATAATGCATGTAAAAATTCAGAAAACCGAAAAGTTCTCTGACAGTAACACCTTGCAACTTGATGCTAGAGGAAATATCCTTGTAAGATGAACATGGTGCCTTTTGTAGAAATTGCTCCTTCATTCCCAAAGTTTAACTGGCAGGCGTAGCATTTCATTCCATCTCATATAGTGACTGATTGCTCGGGGCATCATAGTCCTTTAAAAGTCATGCCTTTACTGCTTTTCAGTAATTGCATTCTGTGTGTGCAATGATCTGAAAGCTATTTGAGGGAAAAGAGCATAATATTACATATATGTTAGAAAAAGGTGCCAAACCTCTGCCTCATTTCCTGATATTTGATGACTCCAATGGTGCTGATTGAAAAACAGCATGGCCACATTGCTAATTTGTATTACTCTGGTTTGCAATTTATACATACTTTTATTTAAAAAGAAAAAATAAACCCATTTGAGTCTTTCATTCATGGTTAATTAGGTGATTGAAAGGGTCAATCGATGATTTACCAAATAAATTTCTAAACCACTGCAGTGTTACTTGCAAAGCATCCAGCAGTCAATAAATGAATTAAAGGAGAAAATATTTAATGCTGAACAGAGCATACATTAAAATATAATAATCCAGGAAAATGCTCCTTATACATGAGGAGCAAACTGGCGGTTTATTAGAGCCAAGGTTAAAAGTCCATAGGGAGAATAGCAGGAGAAGAATGTAGAGGCCATACCAATAGGAGTACAGTTCCAATTAATTTATTGACATAATTAGCACATGGTTGTTAATAACATTGCAGAAGCAGTTGGCAAGTATGTGTACACATGCGCCATTTGAATGAATTCAAAAGAACCCTGTACTTATCATAATTAAATTATTAGTTCTGGGAAAGCAACGCAGACTATAGAGGCCATAGCAGCAGGCCAAAAGTCATGCATCCAATTTATTTTGTCACTAAAATAAAATGTCTGGAATTTTTATATCTTATCAAGCTGAATCTATAGAGCGGAAATTATTACGACTATCAGGATTGAGTGGTCCACTTGTAACTTCAGCATTTGTGAAACCAAGGGCCCGATCACCTCACGGTTTATAAAAAAGAAGCAGGGAAACATAAAAATAAAATTTTTTGAATGAAATAAGTCTCTTGGCCAAGCAAATTCTCCACTTTGATATCTTTGCTCCTGGATAAACATGTAAAAAGGAGAGCTAAAAGAATGAAGTTTCAGATTTTCTAATGACTACACAGAATTCAATGCATAGTACAGAGAATAATCCTGATTATAGTTAAAATTATAGATTTTTTTAAAACTTTCTCACCTTTTTCCTTAATTATGTCTTTAATGCTATTTGCTTTAATCCTGCACTGCTTTTGTTCACCTGGAGAGAAGGATGCAGACTTTAATCACGTGGATTTCATCCTAGCGGAGCTGTTGTGTATTGGACTTGCTAAAGTCAATGAAACTTGTAAGTAAACAAATCCAAAAATGAAGAAAGAAAGAATATTCTTTAGGGGAAAATTCAGACTCTGGCAATTTTAACAACAACAACAAAAATGGAAACATGCATGAAAAGATAAATTCTTCACCATATGCTTCCTGCAGAGGGAAAGTGCATCTTGGAACATTCTGGATGATATGGATCTGCATATAACTGGGTAGTACTGTAAGTGAGGGTGGGTGTTGGGTGGGGGTGTTAGATACGGGTGGGAGTTTTCAAATCATGGCTGTGGTTGTCTGGAAATCAGACCCACATATTTGGAACACTAGTTGTCCAAGCAGAATATCTATGGGATCAGGAAGTTAAGAGATGACTTTCCTGAGGTGGTTTCTCCTTGATTCTTAGTATTTCTGAATCTGAGTATCTGATAAAATCTCTGTTACTTGTAGCAGAATTGATACGTTTGGGCACAATGTGCAGGAAGAAGAAGATAAGCTTTAATAATTATCATGAGTATTTATTGTGTGCTGGCCATTTGCCCAACATTTTTCTGAGCACTCTGCCCATTTAATTAACCCATTTAATTCTCCCAACAGCCCTCTATATAAACAGTGTCTCCATTTTTTACAGATGAAAAAACTGAAGGAAAGATGAAGTTAATTGTCCAAGTTAAAACAGCTGAAAATGGTAAGTTGCGATGTAAGCCTTCTGGCTTTAGTCTGTACTCTTGGCTACTTTGCTATAATGCTTAGAAACAAGTTACCCCTTCTCAGTCTGGACATAGGAGTTGACACTTCCTCTTCTAACCAATGGTTAAGTGATATAAAGGGTCCGATGAGTGAGGTCATTGTAAGTGCTGGTCAGCTGTGGAGTGAAGGGGAAAACTTAGGACCATAAAACTTCTGCTATCATACACAGCTCTTCCATAATACTTCACTGGCTCACTCTCTTGAATCTGTGTCTGCATAGTGTCCTAGCCTGAGGCCACCAATGCATTGATAATGGCCTCACTGATGTTTGCCTCTGTTCCACATTGCTTTGGACATTATGGCCACTGTGAGAAAATGCAGGAACCTATCTAGAATCTTGTGTCTTCAAGAGATGAGTTCTATTGGCCACCTCCTCTCAAAAGTATTAAAGGACATTATCTGATAACTATCTAATACCATTCATGGATGGGGGAAAGTAGTGCATGCCTGTTCTTACTGGGGACACAGAGCCCACTAATCATCATAGGACCTTGCTGTGTACCCCAGTCAGCCAAGCCTCTACATCAATGCAAGTCTGAATTTTAGGTCTCAAGAGCTAGGCAGTATTATACATCCAGCTTAATTGTACTTGGGTCAGAGCTGTCAGGAGCCCTTGAAATGAGCATACTATCTTTCACACATAGTCTAGGATCCTCTTCTCTCTTCCTGGCCTACAACAGAATCTCTATTTGTTAAAAAAAATCTGTATATATTTCTAGAATAGGTACTTAAAATGGGAGTTTCATTTATTGGTTCATTTTTTTGCAGGGAAATACAGACATTTTAAGTGTGCAGTTTGTTCCGTTTTGACAAATGCATATGCCTCTGTAACCCACACCCCTATCAATATATTAAACATTTAGATTCCCCTTCTCAGACAACCCCATGAAATAAGATGGGAAATACATTAGGCTGATGAGAAATATATTCATGTTTTAGACTTTTGGTACACATTATCAGATTGTGTTCCAGAAGGCTACCCTAATTTATACTCCTGTGGGCAGCAAATAGGAGATAGTCTTTTCCTCCAAACCTGTGAACACTGAGTACTGTTTACTGTTCATCACATACAAAAATTACTCCAATTCTCACTTTGTGTTTTTCAACACACAAATTGGTTCTGTTCTATTCTGTTTTGTTTTGTTTTTAGTGGGTAGTTGGATGAATTTTTTTTTCATTATTTTTCTTTCCCCATTCTAGGGGATCACTATATTCTCCAGGATGTTAAAGTCGCTTTACTGATTTCAAATTCATCTCAAAAGTCTTTTGATGTCATATCTTACTCCCTGGCCATTCAGGATTCTTCTCTGGCATTCATATTTTACAGGAACATGGCCTTGTTAACCCTTTGTTGGCACTGGAAGTCCTGAATAGTCCCAGAAGTGCCCAAATGTCAGGTTCTCAGTCAGAGAGTAAGTTCTTAGTATTACCGTGGTGACTAACTCTCTAGTCTATAGACATTGATTCATGATGCCATAGCAAAATCTAACAAAATCGGTCCTAAGAAGTAGCTTTCTTCTTCAAAACTAGCAAAAAGAGGATTGGATTCAGTGTTCAAAATTAAGAATTCAGGATGTACTACAAGATATCTAGTCAGTACTTAAAGCCTGCATATTAGTTTGCTAGGGCTGATCTAACTAAGTACCACAAGTGAGTGACTTAAAGCAACAGACATTTATTGTCTCACAGTTCTGGAGCCTGGAAGTCTGAAGTCAAAGTGTTCACAGGGCCATGCACCCTCTGAAACCTGTAGGGAAATCTTTTGTTTCCTCTTCCTGATTTCTGGTGTTTTGCCTGTAATCCTTGGTGCTCCTTGGCTTGTAGCTGCATTACTCCAACCTCTGCCTTCCCCATCTCATGGCCTTATCTCTGTGTTTCTGTGTCTTTACTTGGCCATTTTCTTATAAGGGTACTGGTCATAATGGATTAGGAGCCCACCCTAGTTCCAGTATCCCCTCATCTTAACTAAACATCTGCAATGACTTTTTTTCAAATAAAGTCACATTTTGATGTTCTGGGGGTTAGGACTTCAATGTTTTTTGTTTGTTTGTTTTTTTGGTTTGGTTTGGTTTTTTTTGGAGGGTACAGTTCAACCCATAGCACTGATATACTGAGTAGGATACAAGTCATACCAGAATGGGCAGTTTGTCAGGTGATCGTTAAAAATAAGAATGCTGACATTGTTAGGGAGATCTGAGGAGACAGGACTGCCCAATATTCTTGCAGAACAGAGAAATTGCAGACCTGAAATGAATTCCTGATTATCAGCCATGAATCTCTTATCATTTTTCCACTCTAAACACTTGCTTCTAATTATGCCCCTTTGATGTTTGCACCTCTCAAATATCTTGAAACTAAGTTCATTTCCATTTCTCACACTTTCAACATTGTTAACACAAGCCGAACAGAATTTCATTCTTCCAGGCCTTTCTGGTTAGTCAGATCCTACAGCAGCCTAATAATTGTAAGTTGCTCTTTTCTTCACTTTTCTCCTCAGCTGGCAGATTTCCTAGTTCTAAAAACCTCACTATGTCCCTCCCATAGTGGGAAAGAAGATGTGGCCACCTGTATTATCTGTGAAGGGACTTCTGACACATTTAATTTCATCTGGAAGCAGAGTGTTCATGTTAGCAGCTTTGTGTCCCAAGGTGCAGGAACCTGAGTGCTGTCTTTATAGCTCTTACGTGCATTGAGCACTTTGTTTTTCCATCTCTTTCAAAAACACAACATGGAAAGGCGCCCATGTTTTTTGCACCTTTTATATAAGCTTTTTGGTGATTAAAACCTTAGGGTGTTGAGTTAGTGTAAAAGTTAAAAATGTCTACCTAGAGTCCAGTAAGAGCTTTCTGTCTTGTATTTTTAAAAACAGCTTCAGAGTTGTGAAAAATGCTGGCTTGAAAATTCCGGGAAGCCAAAGCCCTCTGATTATAGCTCATGTAGCGATATTGTGCATTTTTTCCAAACTTTGCTGCATTAACGCTTCCACATCATTTCTAAGAAAGAGAAGAAAGCTTAGCTCTCTTACAGGCCTTGGGAATTCTAGAAATTTACTGAACAGTGGCTATTAAAATATGGGCATATATTAAGCACGTCTTTTCTTCTGACGCTTTGACTTCTTGGAATCTTGCTGACACTAAAAGGGTCTTCCCTCTCAAGGTTAGCTCATTCCTAGAGATAACAATCAACTTGCCCTCCAGGAAGTGTGCCTTTCATATGCAAACCAACCAATCCAGAGTTCATACTTCCTTTATCATGCTTTCACCTGGGGAGCCACTGTTTCCTCCCTAATCACCCCAGGGCCAGGTATCAGATAACCAGGGGCAACTCTGCCTGCTGGAGCCTGCTAAAATTATTCAAACTAGCCAATCTTAAATCTGTGTAACCTGCCTACTCTGCCTTGCCCACTTCTGCCTATGGAAAACCACCATAAAGCCTCTTTCCTATATTTTCCTCTTGCTACTTCTGCTTTCTGACCCACCCTGGTGCCCTGCATGGCATGCTGTACCTCCTCTGTTTCTAGCATCTATGAGTGTAAAATTTCTTCCTTCATGTAAGTGTCTGCGTGTATTACCATAGCTGATTAAAATAAATCCAGGTACATTTTAAATCAGAGTACATAAAGATTCACTCAAAAGTAACTCTAATCTAATCAGTTTTGTGGTGTTTTTCATCGATTATAGCTAAGTCAAGGACTTGGTCAAGGGTGATGTTGACCAAGCTTAGTCAAAAGAAGAAAGAGACCCAACAGGCACTCTGAGCTTTGTGTCTGCAACAGGAAATCACTGAGGCTTATTGTGGTGCCATTCTGAAGGGTGTGTGTGAGTGTGTGTGTGTGTGTGTGTGTGTCATGGAGAAAGGCCTTTTTGAAATGGATTGTCTGGGTCCATTTCTCCAGCTGCTATAGGCTTCTTTTAACAACATTCCCTTTTGTTTTGTTCTCCCTTTAAAATATTCACTCCAGGGCTGAGGCTAAAGTGAGGCTAGCTAGGTACCAAGGGCACACATTTTTAAGGAGGCACCTGCTGTTAGTCAGGATTGTCGGGGGTGGGGGGGCGGAGGACATGAGTGCTTCTTTAAATTTTGGACCCTGGTACCTTGCTTGCTTCCCACTGTTCTTCACTCTGATTCTCACAACCATAAGACTCTAAATCTCAAAAATCTGGGCTTTGATTTTGCTGTGTGCTTTTATGCTTAGATAAATCACCATGTCTAAGGGTCATCAGAATTATTCAGAAATTAAATTGAAATTGGGCATGATTTTTACCCTCTGATATATCATAGGCTAAAATTAATGACAAGTGCTGGATATATTGTTCATTCAAACATGGTTAGCGGGGTTACTTCTCTAATACGAATTTTGTCATCCTGGCGGCAAAAGCTAGACAGAAGTTTCCTGGCATTAGTCTCAGTAGAAGGAGTTTTTTGGGTACTAAAATCATATATGGGAAAGAGAGAGTAGTCACCTTTCCTTTGTGTTACTGTAGCACATAATTTATCCCTCTATTATACGTGGCTTTATGTGGTGCTTGAATTGTTGTATCTTTTTTTTTTTTCTTTTTCACTTGATGGACTGTTAAGGACAGAAGCCATTCTTAGTCTTTCTGTGTATCTAGGACATACCAGACACTCAAAAAATAAATGCAGGGAAAACTCTTTATTGAATAAAACTATTTTTTAATGCATTTTAGAAGTATCTATTTGCCCTGTAAGCATGTAATTCTGTGAAACTGTAGTGACTAAAGTTTCAATCCATCAACACAAGGCCACTACTTACAGGTCCATAGTGTAAGACACACCTTTCCAATAAATCTATGAAGTCCTCGAAGACAAAAATGCATATTTTCTGTTTTGCATATATTTCCCAAATCATCTAACAAAAGGGTGTGAATTTACTGATTTTTACTTCACCTGGTGAAGAAAAAAGAACAATCTACAAAACTTTCAATTTGTGAATATTTAATTCAAGATTATTATGTATTTCACATTTCATATGGTGGATATCAGCTGAAAGCATTGGGTACCTCCCAATTTCCATTTTTAAACTAAATTGCAATCTTTGGGAGTCGTTGCCTTGCCATTATGCATAACTTTTGTGTTGTATTTTTAAATTGAGTAAAAAAATATATGGTAGGGTAAATGACATAGTCCTAGGATTTCAATGTGATACTGAACAAAAGCTATGATATTCACAAGATGCAATGGAGCGTGTGTCTACTTATCTGGCTGTGCAAACTTATGAGCCTGATAACAATGGCAATGAAGCATTTTTTTGCATGAGTGACTCTTCAGGGGTTCTTCTAATAGCTATGGAAGGGCATTTGCACTTGGAGATCACAGTTTTTGTGTTGAATAAAACTGCATACTGTTAGCTTCTCTACTGATCTGAATTCTGACCTGAATAAAGACTTCTTCCCATACCCAGCTTGGGCTCGGCTCTGAATCTTGCTTCTTTCTTTATTATATAACCCACCTTTGCCTGACTCACCTGTGTATACTCATTTGTATTGAATTTTAAATGTAATCTGCAGTTGGATCTCCTAACCTCCTTCTTGTTGAGATGTTCCAGCCAAAGCAGTGATTCCTGTGCACACACCCAGCTGCAGGCTGTTCCATGCACTGTTTGATCTTCTCCTTTGCCAAAAATGCCCCTTTCCCAGTCACTTTCACCACATAGGTCCTTTTAGATCCAGGGTAAATGGCCCACCTCACTAATTCTACCTGACCCCCAAACTCAGGGGTTGTCTAGATCCTCTGGATGCTGTATGTTTTCCTCAACAGGGCTTAGGACACATTGCTTTGTGTAATACTGCTTTTGTGTTTCTTCCCATGCACTGAGATGCTAAGTGCCTCCTGCACTGAGGGCTGAGTATCGTGTTTGTTTTCCAGGAATATGCAACAAAGTGCTGAGACACAGGAGTGCATTGAATTGAAAAGGGTTGCTCTGTTTTAATTGTGTTGGGTTTATCCTGAGCCAAATAAAGTGCTATGGTGCCAATCATGATTTGTGGGTTTCACATAGCCAGCATTTTGCCCACCTGTTTCACATAAAGGGCAGTGCAGTGTAGACCTTAAAGGGTGGACTCTGGAATTGTCCTGCCTGAGTATACTCCTGGGCTCTGCCATGCCATGGTTGAGTGCCTTTGGGCAAGTTACTTAATCTCTCTGAACTTTCGTTTCTTGACCCAAAGAATCTGGAGAACAATAGTATTTATCCATTCTTATTCCTTATGTTGTCTATTCCCTTAGTATTTTAAGGTGGAAAAAAATATTAATTATGGAAAATCATTCCACTCGAAATACACTTTCTCTTCTGCATTTCAGAGGAGATTTCTCCATCTGGGGATTCATTCTATGTTTTTCAGGAAGTAAGTCAATTTATTTCTGGGTTCACAGTGTCATGACTCCAATTTAAAAGAAAAAACAAGGTTCTACTTTCTTTATTGCACAGACTTTGTAACTAGGATCCTCCCTTTTTCTTCCAGGTCTATCTGCCTTGTCTGATACCCTGCCCACCCCTTTCAGAATCTCACTTTCTTGATGCCAAGTCCTTCCCTGAATAAGAAGATCCTATTAGGATGGTTGAACCTTATAATCTGTGCTGGAACCAACTAAAATGTGAAAGAAAACACAGAGATTATGAGATTTAACCTGGACAAGGAATCAGTGGTGTTACTCCCGGCAGAAACATCAGGGAGAATAAACTTTAAGGGTGAGGGGCAGTGTCCCTCAAGACATTCTCCATGGTTAACTTCTGTCTACTTTCCGTTCCTTGTGGCAGATTTTTGGGACTCTCACTTTGTTAGCTTTCTCAATCTCTGATATATTTCTCATGATTTTCAAAGAATAAAGACATGCCTCCTAATTTGGGAATACAGTGTAGTAGTTACGACCACACACTTTGGAGTCAAATGGTAACTGTGCTACTTACTTGTGAAGTGATCTTAGACAAACTTACATAACCACTTTCTGCCACAATTTTTCCAGTCTTTAAGATGGGGATGACAATAATAGTAACTCCCTTATAGGATATGAGAGTTAAATTAAAGCACACAAAGCAGTTAAAACTACCTGAAAGGTAACAAGTGTCACTTTGCTCTTATTACCACCTGAGCCCACAAATCTAGCAAAGCAAGGCACCAAATGAATGGGCAGATCTATTTTCTGCCCTTTAAGTTTTAGCTTTTAGCTGACTATCTTTCCCTAGGATTAAGTCAGACCATCCCAAGCATCTGTCCTGAAGTCTGTCTTTCATTTAATTACATGTCTTGTTGATTTCCCTCAATTGATTTCTTGACTCCCATTCATGTACCTCATGCCCTTGGCTCACAGCATCTTCCATTCAAATACTTGCTAATTAATCCTGGATATTCCTTAGCCTCTCCTTACCTCTCAACCTAGATCGTCCTGTGATGAGAAAGGAGGGTTTGATGCAAATTGCAACTGACAAGGTGTACCAAAGTAGACACTTATTGACTCTCACAAACCATGCACACTCATTCAGATAATTACATTCATAGTCCACACACATGGGTGGCCAAATCTCATAGGTAAGGTGATGAGGGGAGGGCTTTAGTCTGATGCAGAGCTTTTCCTGTGAAATAGTCTACTGTTGCTGTCCTTCCATATTAACGATTGATCTTATTCCCATGATGGCAGCTTACCATTTTTCCAAGTATAAAAAATGTATGCTCAAAACACAGCTTTAGACATCTAATCTGGGTCAAGGTCAAGTCTAGTTGCTTCCAGTGGGGCAATGCTCAGTGGGCGTGAGCTCAGAAGGGCAGAGTCAGTGCTCTGTCCTATGCAGGGGTTCTGGGAGAATAGGCTAGATGCAAGGAAGGAATGGAGGTGTTTTGTAGGCCTGAGACATTAATCCAAATGTAATCTGTTAAGCAGTATCCAGGAATGATTTAAGAATCAGCTGGTACAAAGGGACCAAGATAAGAGGGAGAGTGATTGAGTGGGGGATATAGACTAGAGTAGGTAGTTTCAGAAGGGCAAGTAGAAGAGCCAGCTATAATTCCCTTAGATTCTAGAACCTGTAAAGTATTTCAGTAGCCTCATCCAGAGTGAAAAGAAAGTTGGTAAGGACACTAAACTACTTCTTTCTCTTCTCTGGGTCTTCCCCTTGGGTCTCTGTGTAATGAAAATGACATTCCCATATGTACTTTTAGATTTTTCAGTAAAATGAGTATACTTTTTTTTTTTGTAAAAGGATAATGTGTTTTTTGATAGATTTGAGTCCTTGCTTTACCCATCTGATTATTGTCTATACTGTCTGGCTCACAGAACAGAAACACATGCATACACATGATAGAGTATTGTAGAGTCCGGTACTGTGGTAGACTGTGACCAGACCTCTTACAGGAATTACCTTATATCAGGCTCAGTTTAAGCCCATATGGGATCTTGTGCACATTAGAAAAAAGGAGGACATGGTGCTGTGGGGGAAAGCCTGGCTTGGAGAGAAGAACACAGCTTAGGTATTAGCCTATTCAGCCATCAGCTGGACGTACTCTGTAGGGCCTAACACATACAACCATAGTGGAAGCCTTAACTACCTGGTACTCTGCAAGCTGATGTTGCCCCTCCCCAGCCAAATGGAGTAAAAGCAAGCCAGGCTGCTGCACTGGGCTCCTCTGATGGTGCCACATCCTCCCTCCAGGTGGATGGCATCCATCTGTGAAAGCTAAACATGAGTTGGTGCTGGGTGACCAAAACAAAGCAGAGCTGTTTCTACTCCTGGAGGGTTTCAGCTTGCTATCTGCACTGGCTAGAAGTTTGTTGACTGTGGAGGGGGAAATGGGCAAAGTCTGAATAGTCACTTCTGCCCATTTCCAAACCCAGATCAGCTCAGTGTTTCCCTTTAGCTCAGGTGCTCATCACCCACCCTTCTCGAACTGTTTATCTTCCTCTTGACTTGCTTCCCCTGAGCTCATTGTTACCTCCCACACCAAGAGCTCATTTTGTACTGAGGTCCAAGCTCTCTGTAGCTCTACCACTAAATAGCAAATAGTGTCTGAGATAAATGACTTGCCATCTCTGGACTTCAATTTTCTTATCTGTAAAATGGAGTAGCATAAAGATCCACAGAGACTAACAGAGCGAACAGGCAGCAGAGACTATGAAGAACAGTACAAACTAACAACAAATGAAACCAGAAAGAGTTAATTTAGCCTAACAGTAAAATAGAACAATTTACTCACCCAATTTTCTATCATTGCCAGACACAGTTTGGACATCTATTAAGTACTGAAGAAATATATCATTTTCAACTGTCTGAATCCATATGCAGTTGATTTCAAAGCTTAATTGTATTTGAATGAGGAATCAATACATATAACTGCACTAACATTACTGTGCTGAAAATCTGTGCATGTTTCTGATGGTTTCATAATATATTTCAATTTTCCCATTATTTTTCCATTATGATCCCATATTTTTTGAAAGGATTCTTTGAACATTGCAAAGTAGCACAAATCCCAAATGAATGGTAACGACTATTTGTTTCGATTTCAAGCTGCATTTGTTAGAATGTTCTGCAGCTCCTCCTGGTTCCAAGAGGTCTCTCTAACAGAGACACCAAACAATCTAAAAAAACATCTATTTCATCACGTTCCTTTTTGGATTAAAAAACCTGTCCCTCTTTCCTAGCCTGTATTGTTACGAGTAACAGCCAGAGTCCTTCATGGTTTGGCTATAGCCTTTCTTTCCATATTTGGCTCTCAGTTTTAGAATGTACCCCCTTTCCCAGCCAGGCTGCGAACCTCACAAACCCACATGGGAGGAGATTATTCTCCAGGGTACTTTGGATTATTCTCATCTTACCCAGAATGCCTAAATGTCACCTTTTCCATAACTAATTTGACCCCCACTAGACAGAGACCGACTCAAGCCCAAGCTCCTGCTCAGGCCTTGGGACCTTTTAGTTTCTCTGGCCACAGTACCTCTCTCTTTGATAAAACTTGACCCCTGAAACACAGTGCCTGGGAAGCCTCTTGATTTCTGAGACTACATTGCATTTAGGTCAGTGGTGTCATCAATGCCAAAGTCAAGTCCAGATGGTTGCTCAGCCATGCTGTATTATCCCTCCACTTACCCTGAGCCCAATTCTTCATTTCCTAACTAGTGTAACTCCATTGTAAACAGAATCAAGCCCACCAATACAATGCCAATTTGCCGGCTGCTGGTCCTAATAGGTTTAAGAGCAAGAGAAAACACAGTACAGATATGAGACAGCAAAGGTCAATGTAGCAGTGAGGGAAATAGGACATAAAGCCAGATGCTGAAAGAGCAATGTTGGCAAAATTGCATGTAAACTTCATGCATTATGACTCTATATTGGTTTGTTGAAAAAAAAATCAAGGGATGCATTGTTACACATGTTATGTAATGCATAAGTAAACTGCATTCTGGGAGGAGATTTTGACTCTTACCAGAACATATAATCCAGATTGGTAAGATCTCAAAATATTTGGAAGTTTTATTCAACCTGAATCTGCTTGACACCTATTAATGTCAGTTTTGACACCCAGAAAGCATGTAAGTTCTTTTTGTTGGATATTTGGTGTGAATGGCTATCCAGCATCACTTTCCCCTATAGAAGAATCCATATTTTCCTTATTGATCTGTTTCCCCTGATTTTCTGTTCATGCTGTTGAGGGAGGTGACTTAACCCCTGGCTCTAGGGGCAGGCCTGTGACCCAGTTTGGCCTCTGGGCACAGTGACTAGTTGAGTGAAGGCTGGGTATCCTCCTCATTAGCCCGAGGAGACTCAATGTCAGAAAATGTATTTGAACATTTTGGAGAGACACTTTTGACATATATCATTGAGGTTCCCATCAGAGACAAAGAACTAGTAGGATGGATGGATGGATGCATGCATGCATACATGTATAGATTTCAAAAAACTGGCCTATGTGGTTGTGGGGACTGATAAATCTAAAATCTACAGGCCAGGTGGCAAGCTGGAAACCCTCAGGCATGGGCTGCTGCTGCAGTTCAGAGGCAGAATTTCTTTTATGCTGAGGAAATCTTCCTTTTGTTGTTAGGGTCCTTCAACTTCTTGGATGAGTCTCACCCAGATTACTGAGGATAAATGTCATTTAAAATGTCTTTTTAATGTTATTTTAAAGTCAATTTATTGTATATGTTAAACACATCTACTTGAACTTGCTTATTAGGTGTCAACTATTCAGGCATTTCCAAACTTCTTCAAAGGAAAGAAAATGTATAGGAGTCTTTTTATATAACCAGTCATGCCAAGACTTCATGTTAAATTTCAAACCAAGTGTAGATACTCTGTAGCCAGATTCTCTTAAAATCTGTTGAAACAGGAAAAAAAAATATCTGGATGGGATTTCCAATGACTGTTGTAGAATTCTCTGTGTCTAACAGGGACTTTCGGTCATCCAAGTAGTCTCATACAGAGCGCCCCCTAGAGTATGCCACTTCTAGCAAATATTGCTTTTGCAAGTCACTTGTCTAGATGAACAATTTTCATTACCCCAAATCAGCATATCCACTCTGTTCTTTCATGTCGGTCTCTCATGACTTTGTGAAAGAAATACTAAACCCACAAACAGGAACAATTAGTTTAACAAGTCACCTTCCTGGAAATGAGGTCCGCCATGGGGTCTGGAATGACCCCCCATTCTCCACTCCCTGAGCACATCTGAACAACTGGTTGACTCCCTGCAATGAGGGGTAGGTGCAAAGAGGATGTCAGAATGCTCCAAAGGATAAAAACGGAGACTGGGGCTCATGTGGGTCCTGGTCAGGGCTCTGGGTGCTTTACTCCAGGGCAATTATGACTTCCAGCTAGTTTCAGGCACCAAAATGTGACCAGAGTTGAAATTAGAAAATTTTGAGAAAGGAGCTTCAAAGCACCAGGCCCCCTGAAGCAAGGGCCATGCTTACCTAGGTCTAAGGGGAATACCATTTTGATGTCCACATTTTTCTCTTCTGTCAATCTACATGATGATCAGAGTCAGGGCTCATTTCTTTCTTACTTTAATTCTGCGCTCTCCCAGAATAGTAAATCTATTTCTGTGAATTGTATATTTTTAAAAAGCACCCTCCGTCTCCCAATACCACTATCCCTCAATACACACACACACACACACACACACACACGCACACATACACACACACACCCTAAATAGTATTCTTGTTAGAATAACTAAATTCAGAGCTGAATAAGGAGGATTATGTACGGTGCTCATCCTATATTCTCCTCTTACAGTAATTGATATAACATCAGTGAGACTTTGCTGGCAAAATTGATTCAAATCAAACCAGAAAAATTCAGCCTCAAGAACTGAAAATGAGCTAAAAGATGGTAAGCAAAGAATAATAATATGTGGCAATGTCTTCAAATTACTCATATTGTAGGCTTTATACATTTTGAAGTTGCAAAAATGTGTTTAACAAGGGTGGACTTTTTTTTAAAATGTAACATCTTCATTAATGATCGGGAAACAGCACAAAGCACAATAATATCTTTTTCAGTGTTGTTAAATTGGAAGGCGTTAAAAAACATTTGGAAAGACATATAAATAATACAAATAGAGCTATAGAGGTTATAAATATGGATGGAAGGGAGAACAAAGATATTTCAGAAATATACAAAACAATTGTGTCCACGAGAAAATGTAATTGAAAACCAAGGAGTCTTCAGATAGGCTATGGATTCTATGATACTCTCCTCTGAGTGTCCTTTGTGATTTGGGGTCAGTGATACATGATAATCCAAGTGGATTGTCAGAAGTGGTAATGCTGGTGTCAGTCAATTAATGAAACTGTACTTCGAAATGTTTTCTTGTTTTCATAATGTGGCCACATACTAATGTTTATGAAATAAATGTTTTATTCTCGTTGGGTTAAGAGTATTTTAAGACTGCCGCGTTATACAATGCCTGGGGCTCCATGTATGTAATCCCTTCATAGTCTCTGCAGATCATGCCTCTGGAGGTGTCGATGGACAGCTGCATGCCTTTACACCACTGCCTTGATTTTTATTCCAGGGTGTTCCCCAGCGTGCAGTGATATTTGCATGACATATCTAGAATGTACAAAATGTCCATTGGGTTGTGTCAAACAAGCATTTACCATGAGTGATATAAATATTCAAATGCTTAGCATTAGGGCGATCATAATCTGTGTGATTTAATGATTTTCTGACTACTTTTCTGAAAGAATTGAGTAATGTATATATCCCCTATATTATTTTCTGCAGGTTTTATTGGATTATGTATATTTTTTAATTTTTAAAAAAATTTCACTTACTTATTTTTTGAGAGACAGAGAGAGAGAGAGAGAGTGAGTGAGGGGAGGAGGGGCAGAGAGAGACGGAGACACAGAATCTAAAACAGGCTTCTGGCTCTGAGCGGTTAGCACAGAGCCTGACACCAGGCTCAAACTCATGAACTATGAGATCATGACCTGAGCAGAAGTCAGACACTTAACTGACTGAGCCAGTCAGTTAACACTTAACAGACTGAGCCAGGTGTCCCGGCTTATATATTTTTTTAAAGTGATTTTATATATTTATATATTTAATTAGGTTTCATATTCCTGTTAACTTCTAATCAATTGACAGGATAAAATGCATCCACTGATTACTCTGGAAAGAGGGGGTCTCATTGTAAACTGTGCCAGATTAGTGTCTCCCAGATTCTTTGGTGGGACTGGTGCAAGTTCTCCCTGAAGGAGCTTTGGTATTTGCAAGTTTAGGCAAAAAAAAGAAAAAAAAAAACCTAACAAACAACAACAATAACAACAACAAAAACCCAAAAAACATTGAAGCAAATATAGCTTATTCCTTTGTTTCTTACTATGAGAATCCTTTTATTAGATGTCACTTCTGCATTGGTTTTAAACTAGATTTCCAATAATCATTCTTAAGAAACTTCTGTTTGCACATATATTAATACAGATATTAATTAAACATAGATACTTTTCCTCTGCATTATATTTTTCTATTCTGTTAGAGTCCTGAGGTTAGTTCGTAGAGAATTAGATTAAAATATTCCTCAAACTTGGAGATAGAAGTATTTAATAAAATTCACACATTGTGAACAGACTTGACCAACAGTGTTCTCTTTAGAGGAGTCCAAGCGAATCAGCAAAGACAGACTGCCTGGATTTTAGAAAATTAATTAGTATTGTCTGTTTCCTTCTCATTTACTCCAAGGGGAAGGCACCCGCATGAGTGTCTGATTCCACAGCCAGCTGTATATAGTCCCACAGTGGAGAAGGATACATTAGGCACACTGTCCAATGCCAATGTTACCAAAATTAAGCCACTCCTGAGTGGCGCCTGGGTGGCTCAGTCGATTAAGCGTCTGACTTTGGCTCAGGTTGTGATCTCACAGTTCTTGGGCTCAAGCCCTGTGTCAGGGCTCTGTGCTGACAGCTCAGAGCCTGGAACCTACTTTGGATTCTGTGTCTCCCTAGCTCTCTGCCCCTCCCCCGCTTGCACTCTGTCTCTCTCTCAAAAATAAATAAACATTGAAAAAAATTTTTTTAAAAATTAAGCCACTCATTTCTCTTACCAAACTCTGGGAATATCCTGACTTCTCATGTTCCTATTAAAGACAGTGAAAATGTATAGTGACAGGACAATGGGAACATCCTGAGTTGCTTGGAGTTACTCTTTCATTAAAAAATGATATGGCATCCGTGCACTATATCAATTTGCTCTGTTTTTAGTTAATTGACACATCTTTAAGTTCAGTTATCTCTAGCTTCCTTGACAAGATGTGGTGTTTGGATCCAAGGTTGGAGATCAGACACTTAGCCACAGGGATCTGACGGTATAATCGTACCTCATACTTGCCTCATGCCTCCCACTCATGACCCTGCCTGGATATTCAATGATCTCTATGTTTTTTTTAATTAGTTTTTATTCAAGTGTAATTAACATGTAGTGTTATATGTTAGTTTTAGATGTACAATATAACGATAGAACAATTCTATGCATTACTCAGTGTTCATCACAATAAGTTTACTCTTCATCCCCTTCATCTGTTTCACCCATCCCCCACCCACCTCCCCTCTGGCAACCACCAGTTTGTTCTCTATAGTTAAGAGTCTAGGGCTTTTGTTTTTAATTTTGTTTATTTTAAACTTTTTTATGTTTATTTATTTTTGAGAGAGAAAGAGAGAGAGCTTGAGCAGAGGAAGGGCAAAGAGAGAGGGAGACACAGAATCTAAAACAGGCTCCAGGCTCTGAGCTGTCAGTAGAGAGCCCCACGTGGGGCTTGAACTCATGAACTGGGAGATTGTGACCTGAGCCAAGTTTGTACACTTAACTGACTGAGCCATCCAGCTACCCCAGCTTGTCTTTATTTCTTTGTTCATTTGTCAAAAACTTAAAAATAGAATCACCATATGATCCAGTAATTCCATTACTGGGTATTTGGCCCAAGAAAAGAATTCACTAATGCAAAAAGATACATGCACCCCTATGTTTATTGCAGCATATGTTACAAGAGCCAAGATATTGAAGCAGTCATGTGTCCATCCATAGATGAATGGATAAAGAAGATATGGTATGTGTGTGTATGTATGTGTGTGTATAAAATGGAATATTACTCAGCTGTAAAAAAATGAAATATCACCATTTGCAATAATGTGGATGGATCTAGAAGGTACAATGTTAAGTGAAATAAGTCAAAGAAAGACAAACATCATATGATTTCACTCAGATGTGAAATTTAAGAAACAAAATGAATGAACAATGATCTCTCGGGCTCCTGCCTGACCCTTCATTCTTACTACAGAAAGAGAAGGGGTGTGTGTGTGTGTGTGTGTGTGTGTGTGTGTGTTCATCTGGAGGACATGACCACTGGTTGACCCTTGAGTTGGACCCAGGCAGTCGGAGTCTCCTCCCTCCCTTTCCCATTCTTGGAATGTATGTCTTGCCCACCATTTCCACACTAGGGGCTGTTTCAAGGCTGTGACCTTGAGAGAATAAGGTGTTGTTGACTGTCTGGACTAAAGATGTGACTGAACCCAGTTAAGGCCTGTATATGAACTTTAAAGATTCTGATGGTGAGGCATGGAAATTTAGTTATTTTGCAGCCATCCAATACAAACCTCATATATATCATCCCTTGGTTATTAAGTCTGCTACCTATCAATCTGGAGTGGTCCACCTCTTTCTTTAATCTCTGATAGTTAGACTCTTCCAAAGGGATTAACCCTTGGACAATGGGTAGCCAAGGGATAGATAATCATGAATAAGTCATTGTGGTTTCAGGATACATGGGAAGAACATTTTGGTTTGCCTGAAAGAGCCTGAGGCAGTTTTGACTATTTTCCATGTACTGTCTCATAAGGTTCTGGCACCCCTGGCAATATGAAGCTGATGCCTTAGCCTGGGTACAGACTCTAGTAACCAACCCTCCACAACAGATTGGATGCATAGGAAAAGCTGCCATGGTAGCACCTAGGTGGGATGACATATTGCCAAGGATGCTGAATTGCCCTTGAATACAGTGACTTGGTTAATGCAGTAATAGCATGTCCTGTATATTCTAAACAACACCCAAGGAGACTGCCAAAGGAATCTGGGGCCATTCACCAGAGTTTCCAACAGGGAAAGAATTGACAAATTGTTATATTGACTTCCTCCGGTTTTAAATATGCCTTGGCTTATGGTTTATATGGACACTGTTTGGCCTAACCCAGGTTTTTCCCTGTTGTGATGCAAACCTGCCTGCCACTAATAGGGGATTGGGAAACTAAGTACCGTGGACAGATACCCTCATAAACTAGACACTGATAGGAGTGCACATTTCAAAAGTCATGATATGCAAGACTAGACAAAAGAACAGGACATTGAATAAGGTTCCATCTTCCCTATGACCCACAAGCAGCAAGATTACTAGAAATAAAGAATGAAATATTAAAACAGAAGGTTAAATTAACAGGTAAAACCACCTTGGCCAGGAGGACTAAAATACTGTCTCATGCTTTAATACATTTGAATGATCAATTGGGAGGACCTATTGCCTCATATGCCAGACTACTGAGACACCCAACACCATTAGGGGACAGAAATTACTGGAGACAGCCCTTGCCCCGAATATCACTGTGGATCACTGTGCCATGCTGCTGAGAACACCAGGCCACATCACACTGGGAAAAGCAGTAAGACATCCTACCAGTGTGGATGAATTATTTCACTCCCCTGGGTTAGGGGGAACTGCTCAGTCTCCACTGGCAACTGTTGTCCAGTTGAAGCACACTGTGTTTAAACCAGGAAAATCTCCATTGAAAGAGGGGAGAAAGTGGGGGTTCTGGTCTGGCATATCCTGCCCCCAAGTCCATTTCCTGGAGGCTGACCATGCTGCCTCCCCTGGTCACTGTGTGGTAGGCATTACCAGGTAAAGTTCCTAAAGCTGTCAACCTCCCTCTTTTTAAGGCCATGTGAACACAATCTTCATTCTACTGTTTTGATTATTTGGCTGCTGTCTTTGTTCCTTCCACTGGCCTGGAGGACATTACAGCACACATAGAATCCCTTACTAAATTCACCCAGCAAGGCTTACATGATAGCTGACAAAGCATATCCTCACTGAACATTGAAATGTTCTAATGAGAAAAGCTGTCCTCCAAAATGGCCTTGGACATTATTAGTGCCTCGCAAGGAGGCCTGTGCCATCTACCACAGAATGTTATGTGTTCACACCTGATGAGTCTGCTAATGTATCTTTATTAAATCACACGAGGACACAGGTGAATACACTGAGTGATCCGACCCCTAGCCTAGGAGATTTAATAAGTCAGTGGTTTGGATCATGGGGCTCTTGATGGGAAAAAAATGTTACTTATTTTGGGAATCATTATTTTAATTTGTGTTCTCTCTTGCTGTGCCATCTGCCTCCGCTGCAGCCATGTAGCAACCATAGGAGCACCTGCAAGGGGGTGGAACCCATTGTTGATGCTTAAGGCACAGTTTGGAGGTGGGCAGGACCTGTAAGATTGTGAGAGCAGGTCATAAGAGCAGGTCAGGAGCTGTGGAGGGTTGGAGGAGGCCGTTGAGAAGACGTGACCTCCATTTGACCTGGGTCAGGGTAATTGAAGGCTCCTCCCTCCCCATGCCCTTTGAATGTACCTTCTGCCCACCACTTCCACACCAGCAGCCAGTTTCAAGGTAGTGGCCTTGAGAGAGTAAGGTGTTGTTGAGGTTATCTGGGTGGAATATGTGATGAAACCCAGTTAAGGCTGCTGTATAAACTTTTAAGGTTCTGGTGAGCAGGTGCCTGTCCTGCGGTGTCCGACAAGACTCGTAGGTAAGTTGTCTTGCTTGTTAAATCTGCCACCTACCTGTCTAGAGTGGCCTGTCTCTTTCTGCAGTCTGTCCTTGCCCTCCCTGTGTGGGGACTGATCTGCAAACCGACTATGTGTGCCTGTGTTTGGTAGTGGAAAAGACACATTACTTTCCAACTGAGTTTTCAACTTATTTGAGGTAGGTTAGTGTTTATTATTAAAACCAGGTGTTGTTTCCCAGCAAACTCTGATTCAATGCATTTATATCTATGAATTCATCTAACAACTGATCCCAAAATATTTGTGTAGCTATTTAATAAAAAAGGTCTTATTGTACTGACTGTGATTCCGTAGTTCGCAGCAATCTCTGTGTAATTCTGGAATTACTTTATGAGATCTTCCAGACATGATGGATTGGATATTGTGGAGGAATGGTATATGGTCCCAGTGAATTATCCTTCTTTTACCCTCACTGCATTTGTAAAACCTGTTCAATATAGTGCATTCTCTTAATACCTCTCTCTCTCATCTATATACATACATACATACATACATACACATATATATACATATATGCATAAACTTTTTATTGAAAAATCAGATACACAAAGAATAGTACACTGAATATACACCTCAAAGGGTTTTCAAAAAGCAAATGCTATTGAAACTGCTACCCACATCAAAAAATAGAATATTGTTGGCAACATGGAGGCTTTTCATGTGCCTGTCTTGTAGCCACTACCATCTCCAACGTGAATCACTGTCTTACCTCATACCACGTTACTTAATTTTGGCCATTCTTTTGAAATTTATAGAAATGGAGTCATACAGTCTGCGTTATTTTGTAACTGCCTCCCTGCTCTCAACATTTTGTTTTTGAAATTCTTTCATGTTTTTGGAAATCGCAATTGTTTATTCTTATGGTACACTTTCCAATTTCATGAATCTACTACAATTTATCCACTCTACTATTGATGAACTTGTAGATTCTTTTCTGTGTTTAATTAGGAATAGTGCTGCTATGTTCTGCCTATGACTGTTAGTGCCCGAATGTACATGTTTTTGTTGGGTGTGCACCCAGGAATGGAATTGCTATGTCCTAAGGTAAACTTATGCTAAGCTTTAGTAAAGAGTATCAAACATTTTCTAAAGTGGCTTACAAATTTACATTCCCACTGATACTGAATGAGAGTTTTAGTTGCTTCATATCCTTGTCCTCTGCAGCACTAGATATTTTCAGGTTTTTGAAGCTCTAGCCATTATGGTTTTTACCTACTGGCATCTAATCCTGGAATTATTTTGCAGTTATCTGATGATTAATGAAGTTAAACACCTTCTCACATGTTTATTTGACCATTTAGATGATGTAATTGTGTATGTGTGTGTGTGTGTGTGTGAGAGAGAGAGAGAGAGAGAGAGAGAGAGAGAGAGAGAGAGAGAGAGTGTCAGGGAGAGAAACAGGCCCATTTGGGACTTTTGCCCACACTCTGTTGTGTTGGATGTCTTTTGTCTTATTGGTTTGTAGAAATTCTTCATATATTCTGGAGTCCTTTATTGAATTCTGTGTTGCAAAGAGTTTTTTCACAATCCATGGTTTGTGTCTTTTAATGAAGAGATGTTTTTGATTTTACAGTAGTCAAATCCTTTCTTTTATGGGTTAGTGCTTTTGTATCCTATTGAAAGAGTTTGCTTTGTAAATGATGGCATTTGAAACATTTTCTTTCTATGCAGTTGTTTTGTTTTATAGAAAGACAATTGGTTTTTATATAATAACTTAAAAAGTGAACTTGTCAAATTCAACTCTTATTTTTAATGGTTTGACTAGATTATTTTAGATTTCTTTATGTACTCTTTGTCATCTGCAAATTAATTATTGTTTTTATTACTTTCTCTCCAAACCTTACATCATTTACATATTCTTGCCCCATTGGATTGGGTAAAACCTCCAGCACAATATTGAATAGAAATGGAGATGGCTGACTTCCTTGGTTTGCTCTCAATTTTAGAGGAAAGCATTTAGGCTTATGGCTCTAGGCTTTTTTTTTTTAAGTTTATTTATTTTGAGAGAGAGAGAAAGCGCCAAGTCAGGGAAGGGCAGAGAGAGAGGGAGTGAGAGAGAGAATCCCAAGCCCAGTGTGGGGCTTGAACCCATGAACTGTGAGACCATGACCTGAGTCAAAGTCAAGAGTTGGTTGCTTAACTGACTGAGCCACCCAGGAACCCTTAGGCTATTTTTTTTTAAATAGATACTAGTGTATCGCACCAAAGTTTTTCCCTGTATTATCAGTTGCTATTGGTATTTTTTCAGTTGTATTGAGATACAATCAATGTATAATATTGCATTAGCTTAAGGTGTACTATATAATGATTAAATATACATATATATGTATATTGCAAAATGATTACCACATCTAGGTCGAGTTAATATCTATCACTCTACCTACTTAATAAGTTGTTCCTTGTGATGAGAACTTTTAAGATCTGTTCTCTGAGCACCTTTCAAATATACAACATAGTGTTGTTAACTGTGGTCACCATGCTGTATATTACATGCCCAGGATTTATTAACTATATATAGAGAGTTATATATTGATATACATGTCACATCTTCTTACATCTTTATCAGTTCATCCATTGACAGGCACTTAGGTTGTTTTTATATCCTGGGTATTCTGTATAATGCTGCAGGGAGGATGGGGGTACATACATCACTTTGATAGTCTGTTTCATTTCCTTTGGGTATATACCCAGAGGTAAAATCGCTATATCATGTGTTAGGTCGTTTTTTAAAAAAATATTTTGAGGAAGTTTCCTCTTTGTTTATGGCAACTTTAATTCTTTTATTTTCAGCCATTGCATTATATTTAAGTTGTGTCCTTTGTTTTTTTCTGACAAACTTTGTCTTTCAATTGAGCACTTAAAAAAATTACCTTTAATGTATCAATAAATTTTGCTTATTTTGATTTAAATGTTCCAACTTACTCTTCAGTTTCTAATTTTACAACCAATTTCATATTCCTTTTTTCTTCTTTCCTGATTTCTTGACCTCTTTTGGATTAATCGCCATAAAAATACTCTATTTTTCTGTGATCTTTTATTATTCTTTTAAGTATACCCTTTTGGAAACCAGTATGCATTCTTGATTCATTCCCTTAGTCAATTCAAGCTGCTATCACAAAATACCATAGATTGGGTGGCTTATAAACAACAGAAATTTATTTCTAACAATTTTGGAAGTTGGAAGTCTGAGATCAGTGTACCAACATGATCAGGCGATGGTAAGAGCCTTCTTCAGGGCCCTTGAGACCTAATTAAGTCCTCAAAACTCTACCTCTTAATACCATCACATTGGGAGTTAGTATTTTAACACATGAATTTTAGGGAGGACAGAAACTCACTGTGAGATAGTATTTTATCACTTCCCAGATATATCAAAGCAAACTTTATTTATAAAATAGTCACAATAATTATAGAGATTGTACATGAATGAACATGCTCAAATCATAGTCTGACAAAGAATTCATTCAAGTTCTTTTCTGGAAAAAAGTTTTTGAGCACCTACTCTGTGTTAACTACTGTGCTAGTGGTATGAAATCAATAAATTATCCAATATTTATTTAATTCTTTCATGTTTTGGACATTATGATTAGTGCTGAGAATACCAAGGTAATGAAAACTTGACATGGTCCTTTTGCCTCGTACCAATAATATAAACTCTAGTGAGAAGTGGACAAAAGTACATACCTCTGGTATGCAAATGTATTTAACAGTGAAAAAAATGGCAATTATGATAATGAACACTTACTATGTACCATATTTTTGTGAGCACTTTATATTCATCACTCCTTACAATTATCTAATAAGATTAGGTGTTGTCATTGCATCCACCTTACTGATAAGGATAGATTTAAGTGTTTTGCCAAAGTTACATGGCTGGGAAATAGCATAGAAAAAGAGCTTTGGGAATGCAGGGGAGCTAAGCAACTGATCTCACCTAGAATAACTGGGGAAGGCTTCATGAGGGTGGAAGTCATTGGAACTTTGAAGACATGGTTGGGCTGACATTCAGGACACATAGCCTATGATATGTCACAACTGTGCATGTGTGTGCATGTGTGTGGCAGTAACGCATGTTCAGAGAAGAATGAAGAGCCTGGTATGTTGGGATCTCAGGGTTTTAAAGGCAAGTTATAGAAAAAAAGGAAGGTTTTTAAAGGGAAAAACACGATATCTAAACTATTCTGATAAGCATTGATAATCTGTCTCTTCTACCTTCTAGAGTGATAATATCTAATATTTATGGAGGACTTACAACGTGCCAGGCTGTGTAGTAAGCACATTACATATGTTAATTCATTTTAGCCTAAGAAGAAACCCTGATAGGGATATACTAGAAAATAAACAACTGATGTACAGAGCATTTGAGTGAGTCAATCAGGGTCACACCTTTAATTGGTGGAGGTGTTAAGATTGGATGTAGCTTTGCTCTTAATTTCTATACATATAGAGTCTGTTCTTTATTTCTTATAGTCTGACATTGTTAGGTATATTATATGTAATAGATATATACTATTATACATATGTAATATTTTAATATTAATGTTAGATATATATATATAGAGAGAGATAATATATACTATATTAGGTATAAACTATATATTAACATACTGAGCATTATTAGGTATATTATATACATGAAAAGATCTCACTTGCCAGCTGAAATGTAAACCTCAGGGACAGAGACTTTTGTTTATACTGCACTGGGATCTTTTCAGTGATTTTTGGAAAGCTAGGCCATTATGTAGTTGGTACTTGTGGAATGAATGATTACATATTGAAGAATGGTAGATGTCTAACATATTGGCAAAACAACATGTGTATATATACACACAATTACATTATGATTTGTATATATTTTTAATGTTAATATAATCCTAAAATAAGTTAAAATTAATATTAATAAATATATATTAAAATGAATATATATATGTAGGATTGGTTTTGTCTATAATACATATATACATATATATGCAAAACCAATGCTAAATACATGTTCATTTTTTGTTGAAATGATTTAGTATCTTTTATCACTAAGAAATAGTAAACATTTGGGGCACCTGGGTGGCTCAGTCAGTTAAGCATCCGACTTCAGCTCAGGTCATGATCTCATGGTCCATGAGTTCAAGCCCTATGTCAGTCTCTGTGCTGACAGCTCAGAGCCTAGAGCCTGCTTCGGATTCTGTGTCTCCTTCTCTCCCTGCCCTTCCCCCACTCACACTCTGTCTCTCAAAAATAAAAAAAAGTTTAAAAAATTGAAAAAAATAGTAAACATTTCAGATTAATGGATTCTCAGTAATTAAAGAACTTACTTTCTAAGATCTGGCAGAAATTGTAACAATGAACTAAAAAGAATCCTAATTTATGACTATTTAAGAAATATATATTTATTTTGTATTGATATCTAACCCATTTGTCCCCCAGATAATTTCACTGTGGCTGAAAGCGTATGTAGTATATGCTATACATGTAGTGTGTGTGTGTGTGTGTGTGTGTACTAATTCTAAGTTCTATTTTGCACTCAAACCTGAGCTTGACTTTGCCTGAAGGCTGGGTTGATCAGGATAAGGGTTCCTGGTTGCCAACTTTGCAGGAATAAACTCAACCCCCTGACTGTTAGGACTTTCTACAATGCTGCCTCATTGTCTTATGTGGTCTTGCTCTCTTTCCCCACACGGGCAAGCTTCCTGCCCTCCACTGCATGCCAATGCCTCCTCAACCAACCAATGTGAGACAAAGTAGTGTTCCAGGGATCACTACTTTGCTAGCTGGTAGACCACTTTCACCATGAAGTAGACAGGGAGCTAAGAGACTTGAGTCAATACTTTGTTTTGTGACCTGGTACAAATGATATTTCTTCTGCTTGGGTCTTATTTTTTTTTATCTGTAAAAAGAAGAGTTTATACCAAATGTTTTTTAATATCTGAGTTTTTCTGAGGAGGGTAATGAGTACTGTGAATTAATTTCTTGTTAAAAGAACAAATATGCCTTTAAAAGTCAGACAGGGGCGCCTGGGTGGCTCAGTCGGTTAAGCGTCCGACTTCAGCTCAGGTCACGATCTCGAGGTCCGTGAGTTCGAGCCCCGCGTCCGGCTCTGGGCTGATGGCTCAGAGCCTGGAGCCTGCTTCCGGTTCTGTGTCTCCCTCTCTCTCTGCCCCTCCCCCGTTCATGCTCTGTCTCTCTCTGTCTCAAAAATAAATAAAAAACGTTAAAAAAATTAAAAAAAAAGTCAGACAACATTATAAATATTAACAGTGGGACATATCTAGATAGTAGAATCCTGGGTGGACATGGTTGAGGATAACATTGTATATTGGCCTCATCCTGGTGTCAGGAGTCCTCTTGATATAGCCTTCATTATAAGCTATATGGGTTTAAATGGAAGGATTTGGCTCCTAGTTCTGTCAGTCAGATTATTCAGAGTGGCTGGCAGTGGCATGTTCATGGGAAAATTGACCACATGCTAAGATGATATAGGAAAGAGCGGTAGATGTTTCAGGAGGCATTTCTCTGTCTTCCTCATGTTTCTTCTGCATGTCTTGGAAGAGAAGAATGACATTGTCTGTAGTTTTGGATTCTCTTTTCAAGAATGCACACTGAAAAAGCTTGGAAGATGGAGATAATGCTTCCCTCCAGAGCACAGGACAGGCATGCTTACTGCCCAGTACAGAAGACTTAGGTTTGCTGTGACATTACCTGCAGTGCATGGAGGTCTCATGTGGCTCTTTTTGTGTTGCCTAAGAGATAGGAGCTTAGATAACCGATGCGCGAGCACATACACACACATACACACACACACACACACACTGATACTCTGGCTACTCCTACTGCTCTCTCATCTCTGTCTCTCTTCTCTGAACCAAGAGCTTTGTATCAGCATCCATGAGGTGGTGTAAACTAACTTACTAGCTAGCTTGGAGCAGGATAGCATTTCAGACCCTTTACAGTTCTTGAGAAATAGGATTTTAGGATTTTTTTTCTACATCCCTTTTGATCAGTCTTTTCCCCATTCCTTTCTGGAACTGAGACCCACAAGAATTTGAATAACAGGGCCAAGGTTTCACAACTAATTGGTAACAAACCAGACACTAAAGTCTAGATTTCATGACCCTTTTGTCCTGTACATCTTTCAGTAAGTGTTGTAAATCTAAATAGGTCCTGGAAGCACTCCTATGCTGTGCAACAGTTAAAACTTTTAATAACTTCTGTGCAACTTACCTGCTGGTTGAAAGCCCTCTGTATGTGAATAGTCTCTAAAACTGTACAATTAATTAAATGTGAATTTAATAGAGACTTTGGTAAGGTACTTACATATTTAAAGAAAAACACCTTTAAGGAAAAAGATGAGACACTACACTAAAACTCATGATTTAAGTAAAAAGCAACATCCTGATTAAAACCAAGTTTGGGTTACAGTACAGAAGTCAAGTGACAAATGGTGTAGCTAAATCTTTGCTAGTGTTCATTTGTTCTTTTGGTAAATTTGCACAGGCTTCATAAGTGGTTACTAAAATGTTTATGCATTCAGTATGAATAATCTCAAGGCTTCTCAGAGAATTTCCCTAAATTCTGTGTTGTTATAAGGCTTCACTTTCTAATGAAAGTCAGAAATATATCTGCGTATAACTAGTAAGAGAATCGATTAAGAGGTAAAGCTGACTAGAAACATCTTCAGTGATATCTGAGACTGGATAGTGACAAACTCTTATCAGAATAGAAAGGGCACCAGAGATAAGGGACCAGGTCCCCATCTTTCCACTCTCTCCCCATTCTGACACACACCCTGTGGATGTCAGAGTTTTTGCTTAGTTTGTTTTGTGGTTTTCTTGTTGGTTTTCTCTTCAGAGTCTTTATTCACTCATGTGACAGTTTTTCAGTAAAAGACAAAGATCTTCCTAACACCCACTCCATCCCCCCCTCTCAGATTTTACTATTCAGGTTTGCTGATACCTGATATTGTGCCTTTTATAGTTTATGCAAATAGAAGCCTTGTCTCTATAAAATCCAAATGCATATCCTTATCCTCCAGGAAAATTGCAGTTTCTCCATCTGTGGTTGTTCTAAGTTTATTGTTTTTTAATCAACTATATTTGAATAACTGTCTCTGTTTCTAATTTGATAATATGCACATTTATATGATGCTACAATGTAAAGATTGCCTTTAAGTTAATTTGAGGGGCTAAGCTCTCTGCTGCTTTTGGTCCTCGAGTTTACTGCTGGCACTGGGGTCAGGCAATCATGGAGAATTTCCTTCAGTTTGCGTGTGACCACTGGTTCATATACTCTCCACTGAGGGATTTGTCTTTGGATGTTATGGAGATAGAAAAAATGATGAAAAGCTAACTGCCTTCTGGAACAAGAGTATGCTATTTTTCAAGTAATTGAAACCCAAATGAAGAAGAAAGTAAAGACTATGGCTTAATTACAGAATATTCACATTTTGTGAGTTTTGGCTAAGTGTCCGACTTCGGCTTAGGTCATGACTTCATGGTCTGTGAGTTCAAGCCCCACATGGGGCTCTGTGTTGACAGCTCAGAGTCTGGAGCCTGCTTTGGATTCTGTGTCTCCCTCCCTCTGCCCCTCCCTGGTTTGCCCTCTGTTGCTCTCTCGAAAACAAATAAACGTTAAACATTCTTTTAAAAAATTAGTTAAAAATAATTCATTTTGAGCTATTTCCTAATAAGGATTTAGGACCTTAGATTTCTCTTTCTCTGTCTCTTTATGTGTATACAGACACCACACACACCCCTTTGTCTTCCTCCCTCAGTTCTTAGAATTTGGAAATTGCTTCTCCCCCACTTAGTAAAGGAGTTTGGACACTTACTTTCTGGAGATATTAAACCAAAAAAGTGACTGAGGCACCAAACACATGTGAAGGTTGAGAGACAACACACAAATAAGGGAATTAAGTAAAAGCCTATACCAAATAATGAGCCTGGTTAACATCTGTTGAGGGGGGGCCTTATTCTACCTATCATATTTACATTTTGAATTTGGAAATCTCCATTAATGGAAAGATCAGCTAATGGCATTTACTAATAAAACTTATGATCAGACTGAAATGATACTGGTTAAAACCACATTCCCCTGGAAAAAAATTACTTACCTGGTTTTGTACTAGACTATTGAATTAAAATATTTAAACATATTTAATATGTCAACATGTTCTTTATACTGGGGACATATGGAAATGACAAAAATATTTATTGAGGAAGGCTTCGCTTGATTCAAGATAAGAAATCTGCTTTAGCTACACACTTATGGAGTGTGCTCTATGTGTATGTTTGATATACAGTACAGTTAGCAGAACACAGATATCATAGATATACATTAGAGTCTGGAACCAGACTGGCTGAAATCAAATCCTTGCTCTACCATTTATTTGGCAATTTCTCTCTCACTAAGTTTCCCCAGTAGGAACTAGGGGCTAATAGCATCTGTCTCACAGTATTACTATAAGAATTAGTTAGGGGTACCTGGGTGGCTCAGTAGGTTAAGCATCCAACTCTTGGTTTTGACTCGGGTCATAATCTCATGGTTTCATGAGTTTGAGCCCCACATTGGGTTCTGTGCTGATGGCACAGAGCCTATTTAGGATTCACTCTCTCCCTCTCTCTGTCTCTCTCTTTCTCTTTCTCTTTCTCTCTCTCCCTCTCCACCCCTCCTCCACTCACGCTGTCTCTGTCTCTCTCAAAAATAAACTTAAAAAAATAAAGAATTAGTTAAAATATACAAAGCAGTAAGACAGTGATTGGTACATAAAAAATGTTCAGTAGAGGTTAACTGTATTTCTATTAATGAATGTACAAAGAATTATAAAGATACAGTAGATTCTGGGGCATCTGGGTGGCTCAGTTAGCTAAGCAAACAACTCTTGATTTTGGCTCAGGTCATGATCTCACAATTGGTGGGATCTAGCCCTATGCTGGGCTCTGTGCCAACAGTGTGGATATTGGGATTCTCTCATATTCCCTCTCTCTGCTCCTCCCCCTTCTCAAAATAAATAAACATTTAAAAAAAGATACAGTGTATTCTGAAATGCATTTTGGTCACTACAAGAATTTATTGAAGACCACAACCCATGTGTAAACTATTAAAATATTTTCTCTTTTATCCCTGTCTGGATTTATCTTCCTAGACCTGGTGACTGCCTCATCATGCCTGATGATGTCTCTTCTTATGTGAGGTCTAAGATGTACTAAAATGTCTGTTTCTTATTTCAGGACTCTATTAATAAACCTTAGTTTATGTGTGTTTTCTCAGCGTATGAGCAGCAGTGATGTAGGTTAAATTCATAGCCTTTAGAGTTAGGTGACCTGGGTTTAACCTCTTATAAGCTCTGTGACCATGGACATATTCTTTAAACTTTTAAATCTAGTCATCTGACCTGAAAAATGGAATTATAATAGTACCTAACTCATAGTTTTGATGGGAAGATTAAATAAAAAGGTACATTTAAAGCCCTCTGCACAGACCTACCTGGTTCAGCCAGCGGAGAAAATGACCTTGGTTAGCCTTAAGAGACCAATTCAGTATAACTGATTACCTGGTGATTAATGATTCTTTGGGAGGGTACAGAAATATTGACAGACATTTAATATTTAAACTGTAAGTTTGTAGAAAAGTAAGAGGGGAGGTTAAAAATTATTGGAAACTGCATGTGCCAAGAGTTAACCAAAAACATGGACTAAGTTGTCCAATGTGTCAGGAGCCTGGGTATAGGCTAAAGCTTCAAATAATGGCTGAGTTCAAGGGGTAGCCAAAGGAGTAGAATATAATTTCTCTGTGTGTCTGCTTATTATAGTATTTATGTTTCTAACAAAAACAGTATTGTAAGGAGGAGGAAGAATGAATACTATTATCTGCCTTTCCTTTTTGAAGAATTACTTACCTGATATAATGATACAAAAATGTGGTCTGTTTGGAAGCTAAAACTTGATTTGTTTGGGGAATATAGATAGATTTTTCAGTCAAGGCAAAAATAATGACCACGTTTAGGTTTATTATAAGAAAGGATGAAGGCAAAGATTGTAGATATAGTAGCATTTTTCTTTGTCATTGTTTTCTTTACTTCTGGTAGCTCCAGGCTCAGGACCATGCAGGATCTTCCCCCTTCCCCATCAGGATCTAATTGTCCCAGATGATTTTCTTTTGACTAAGTCTTTTCCCTCTCAAAACTCTACCCAAGGTCATATAGCTAGTTGTCATGAAGGATAAGATCTAATAAATTATTTTGCCATAAAATATGAGTGATCAATAACTTCAGAGCTACGACCACAAGTTCCCCCTACATGCAAGCATAGCAGATCTTATCTTTTATTCATAACTTTAATTAATGATATTATTAATGATAATATGACAGAAGAGTTCCATATTGCAAGGGAAATCTCTAGAGATAGTCTACCTGGGCCAGTTTCACCACTGTTCTGAGCAGGGGAGTCCAGCCTGCAGTTATAATGTGGCTTCCCTGCCACATATCCTGTCACAGAATCTCTGGTTTGCAGAATTTTAAGGACCAAAAATGAAAGGTCATTGGTTCTCTGAGCACTAATTGGTTCTCAGAGCACTAATTGCATTATTTTGTTCAGAAATGGTGTTCAAGCAAGCATAAGAGCTAAATATTTGGACTTCAGTAGACAGTTTTCTCTTGTTTTGAGTACTGGTCAGCACCAGAGACAGCAGCCTCTGAGCACCAGTGGGGATGCAAAGATTTCTGTTGTACAAATGAAGCATTTATCATTTTCAAGTCACTCTATTTTAAATGGTTATTGACATAAACCAATTTTCCTTAAAAGACATAAAAACCAAGAAATATAGGGGTAGTTTATGCATGATTCCAAGACTGTTGCATAAATCATGAACTGTCTGGCACTATTTTTTTACAACAGTAACTGAATTTTACCATTGACAATAGATACCTGCCTGCTTCTTTCAAGCCATTTTAATTTTGGTATTTCTTCGTAGGGTATTGATAATTAATTGCATCAACTCTACTACTTTAATAAAACTGGTCATCCACAAAGCAAATATGTATTGCTTAATTTTCAGTTTGAGAGTTGATAACCACTGAAAATTAATCATCCATAGAAAGGGAACTAAGCAGCACTTCTAATCTCTGAAAAGATTGCCAGTCTATTAGAGTTATGTGCTATAATCAATTCACATATAACTGTATAATTTATAAGCTCCAAATTAGATCAGCTATCTATTAGACCTAATGAAAATGGAAATATATTAATCAGATTAGAAAAATTAAAAAAAAAAAGAAAATTAGCAAGGAACTGGATGTGATACTCCTAGAAGAAAGAACAATAACACCTTTTGGTGTGAATCTGAATGGGTTAAACTGGTTTACCTTGTGTACAGCAATATGCTTTTATTGATAGTTCACTATAGTTGATATAAAAATTGTTTAGAAGAAGGCTCTTGGAAATTATATGGAAGCTAATAATGCATGAACAAAAGTTCTTTATGTCAGCTGTTAATTCCGAGAAGACATAACATTTATCAAGCACTTACTACATGCCAGGTGTGGGGGTGGGCCTACAGGACACAGACATACGTTTTGAGATTAATAGTCTTGTTGAGCTCACTTTATAAGTTACAGACATCATTATTTTCCAGTTTCTAGGTATCCAGGTCAAAGATACACTGATTAAATTTGTACTGATGTCTCAAAATTATGAATATTTTACATTTGGTAAAGTTTTAATGCTAATTATGAAATCTAGTTTCACTTTTATGCCATGTTCCTTCCTTTCCTCATTTTGTCCCTTTACTCACCAGCTTAGATTGGACCAGACTCCTAGTGAACTATACTGGCATTGTTTATAGATGATATGACTGCTTATGCAGAAAATTCTAAAGATTCTACCAAAAAAGCTATTAAAGGGGGTGCCTGGGTGGCTCAGTCAGTTAGGTGTCCAACTCTTGATTTCAGTTCGGGTTGTGATCTCATGTTTGGTGAGATTAGTGCAGTGTTGGGCTCCATGATGATAGCACAGAGCCTTCTTGGGGTTCTCTCTCTCTCTCTCTCTCTCTGCTCACTTGTGCACTCTCTTTCAATAAATAAAATAAAAAAGCTATTAGAACTAATGAAATAACAACCACTGGAACCAACAATGACAAACTAAAGGTAACTGTTAGAAAAGTAACAGTGGGAATGAAATCACTTCTGTAAAAATTATGTAAAGAATAACATTTTTATGGTTTTCAAACATTCCTAGTTTTCTTCCAAACTAAAACAAGTGACAATAATGTCTCTGCTATATAAGCCACTACTACTTACACATTAGAAACTTTACAGCATTTAGGGTAATAAAAGCACCCCAATGAATTTTTGTTAGTCACTTATTTGTTGGTTTTGTCTTTGGAAATGTGGATATCCTTCTTCATCTACTGTCAGAGGATACTGGGTATATATCTACAAAATATGTTTGTATGTATGCATGCATGTATGTATGTATATGTATAACTTCTGTATAACTGTTATCATGGAATGAATTTGTATGCGACTGACGGATATACCACTTTGTAAGTTTTAATTTTAATTCTAGTTAGTTAACACAGTGTTATATTAGTTTCAGGTGTATGATATAGTGATTCCACACTTGCATACAACACCTGGTGCTGATCACAGCAAGTGCACTCCTTAATCCCCATCACCTATTTAACCCATCCCTCCACTTCCCTCCCTCTGGTTAACCATCAGTTTGTTTTCTGTAGCTAAGAGTCTGTTTCTTGGTTTCTGTCTGTCTCTGTCTCTTTCCCCCACTTTGCTTATTTGTTTTGTCTCTTAAATTTCACAGATGAATGAAATCATGTGGTATTTGTATACCACTCATTTTAAATCTATACTGCAAAAGAGTACTGAACACCTGGACTTCAACATTATTTGAATACTCTGTATATAACATTCCTTTTTTGCATTTTTTATTTGTTTATCTGATGTTATGAGTTTTCTCAATATTGCAGTATCTAGTAATATTATGTATTTATGTGGACTCTCTCTCTATATATATATACACATTCATTTGAAGTTCATTTTACATTCTCTATTTTAAAGTAATTTTATTTTTAATTTTGATCATGTCTTATATGCAGCCACATTTGTTTGGAAATATTTTTTTAAAGAATTCAGAATAACAATACATCTCTAGATCTATCCCAGATATTTAAAACTCAATAAATATTTTAAATTATCAATTTCCAGAAATGGAAAGACAAGGGACACTTCTCAACTCAATTTTTGAGGCCAGCATTCTCCTGAAAACATAAACAGATAAAAGCAGTATAAGAGAAAAAAATATATAGAGTAACATACTTCATAAAACACAAGCAAAAATCCTCAGCAAAATATTGGCAAATCAAATTCAGCAATATATGAAAAAAAGGTACAATGACCAAATGGATTTTATCCCATTAATTCAAGGTTGGTGCAACATTTGAAAGTCGATTGATTTATTTACCATTTCAACAAATTAAAGGAAAAAACTCATATGATATTCTCAATAGATGCAGAAAAAGCACTGGAAAACTAAAAACATCCACGTATAATAATACTCCCAGTAAACTAGAAACAGAGGGAAACTCCTTCAACCTGATAAAGGAATCGACAAAATCCCCTTAGCTAACCACTCACTTAACAGTCAAACCAAATGCTTTATTCCTAAGAGGGAAAAAACCAAGGAAGTCTGCTCTCACCAGTCCTAATAAATATTGTGCTGGTGTCCTAGCCAGTGTAAAAAGGTAAGAAAAGTAAATAAAAGTCATCCAGATTGTAAAGGGAGTAACGAAATTCTCTCTATAGGTGATATGATTACTTACATAGAAAATCCTAAAACTTCTACAAAAAAGCTATTAGAACTAATAACTGACTTGAGCAAAGTTTCTGACTACTAAAATAATATTAAAGAAACCAATTATAATTCTGTATGCTAGTAATAAACAGCTTAAAATAAAAATTAAAAATGTATAAAAGTACCAAACATATGAAAAAGTTAGATATAAAAGTTGTAAAAATGTGTGCAAGTTCTGTATGTCAAAAACTACAAAATACTGATGAAAGAAGTCAAAGAAATACTATATGCATGGATAACTATATTTTGTTAATGCCTTGGAAGATTCAATATTCCTAAAGTGTCAATTCTCCACAAACTAATATACAGATTTGAGGTAATCCTAATAAAAATCCCAGTGGGACATTTTGAAGAGATTGACAAACTAATTCTAAAATGAAATCAGTGTACATGGAAATGCAACAGAGAATATTCAAAACAACTTTGAAAAAAAATAATTTTGAAGGCATCATACTACCCAATTTTAATGTTTACTATAGACAGTGTGGTGTTAGTGGTAAGTTAGACTCACAAATCAGTGAAATAGAATAAAAAGTCCGGGAAGAGATACACACGTATACATGAGCAACTAGCTTTTGGGATTGATTGAAGGCAATTCAATGTAGAAATGGCAGTGTTTTAAGGAACTCTTGATATTATAAGCAAAAATGGATCCTGACACTCACTTTCACACCAAATATGTAAATTCATACGAAATTAATTCTAGCCCTAAAGTAATAACTAAAATTATAAAACCTCTATAAGAAAATTAAAAGACAAGTATTGATTGGGAAAATATTTGCCAAACTTACATCTGCCAAATTTTTTCTATCCAGAATTTATAAAGAACATCCAAAACTCAATAATAAGAGAATGCAATAAAACACAATGGACAAAATATTTGAATAGGTACTCCATCAAAGATAATATACAAGTGACAAGATGGTGAATACAAATACTGAATATTCTTTGTCACTGGGGAAATTCATATTAAACCAAACAGATATAACTATAATTTGATTAAAATATCCAGGAAGATAAAACAGGAAACAAAACGAAATTCCAGCTGATATACGTTGCCATACAACCCAGCAATCCCACTCTTAAGTATTTACCAAAGATAAATAAAAACTTAGGTTCACACAGATATGCATATGTTTATGGTGGCTTTATTCATAATCAACTTCAACTGTCAATCACACAAATGTTCTTCAATTGTTAAATGGATAAACACACTGTGGTATATCCATATAAATGAATACTGATATATGCAACAAGAAGGATAAATCTCAAATGAACTACACTAAGTGCATAGTGCACTATATGACATATTCTGTGATTCTGTTTGTGTGATGTTCTACAAACCAGTGAGTGTGGATGTAAGACACTGAGAGGAAGGAAAGAGATGACTATACCCTATAAGAATTTTCTTGACTGGTAGAACTGATCTGTATCTTGATTTCAGTGGAGAATTATGAATCTATGATTATACATTTATCCACTCAAGCTGTCCACTTTGAAGGCACTTGTGATGAGCACTGGGTATGTAAGTGATGACTAAATTCTACTGAAACAAATACTGCACTGTATGTTGTGTAACTAAAATTTAAATAAAAAAAAGAACTGTCTTGCTAAAATGAAATACAGAAAAAAATAAAATGAAATACATAACATAACATACATAATATGTATAACATACATAATCAGGATAAACAAATGATAATTCCAAAAACAAATCACATGTTTTGAATTTTTTTACAAATTAATAACTGACTTAAAATGCATTTTTTAGAGATTAAATGAATTAAATGTATAGTATTTTCACAACAAAATGGGTTATTCAGATTTCCAAAAATTACTCTTTTAGAGTTTAGCAACAATGTGCCAAGGTTTAACTTAATTCCTATTTGTCCTGTCTCACATTGAGCACTACTATTAAATACTCTTTAAATACACATAGACATACAGCCATTTCCTCTTTTACATTTACTCATGCTGCCATAATGAGTTTCCACTACTCCATTTTCCTTAGCGCTGCTCTCTCTCACTTTACCCTGGACCTCTCAAATGTTCAATGCAAAGAGATCATTTCAAGCTTCATCATAAGATACCTCAAGGCATTCAGTACTATTGACCATTTCATCCTACACAGAAAAGCATTTTTCATTTCTTGAGTTTTCCCATACTCTCTACTGATTCTCTTTTCAACTGGTTGGCTATTCCTCTATTATTCTCTTTCACTGACTACTTTTGTGGGCAAGTTAAAATGCACTATTCTCCATTCTTACCCTTTTCTCGATGGATGCATTCTTCCTGGGTAAGCCCATCTCCTCCCATGATTTAAACAACTCTCAGTATACTGATGACTCCATAAACCATGGTTTGCCCCCCCCCCCCATATCAGTATCTTGAATTGCAGACTTACATTACTTTAAACTCTCTCATTATCATCCTGCAGCTCAGTGAATGACTGCCATTTTTCTCTTCACTCAATGATGTCATCTCTGCAAACATGTTCATCAGTGTTTCTTGATCTCTAGTAATAGTCCAAAGGTCTTCTGCTTTCCCCAAAACTAAGGATGAAATTAGCCATTTGGCCACATTTTTTTGAAGAATGGGTCCTTGGAAGTCACAATGTAATTTAATTAGTGTTGTGTCAGATATTCTTGAGCTACAGGAAAAGGGACCATTTATACTTGAAGATCTAGATGTCTCTTTCTCTCTCTTTCTTTCATTCTGTGTCCTGATATTTTTTTTTATTTCCATTGGCTGGTAAAGGGACTTGGATATGTCTCATGTTGGTTAGAAGTTACCACCATATTAATAATTTGGGATATGTGCTTTCATAAATTTAGACATTAGGGCACAGACCCTTTTATACTCTGACTTTGGCTCTTGTATTCTTTTTCTTCTCTTTTCTCTGGATCTTTTAACAACATTCAGTGGAGATTTGATACATACATACATACCCACACATACATACAATGGAATACTACTTGTGGATGAAGAAGAATGAAATCCTACCATTTGCAACAACATGGATGGAACTGGAGGGTATTATGCTAAGCAAAATAAGTCAGAGAAAGATATCTTATGATTTCACTCATGTGGAATTTGAGAAACAGAAAAGATGAACATAGGGGAGAGGAAGGGAAAATAAGAAAGAAAAAAAAAACAGAGAGGGAGGCAAACCATAAGAGACTCAGGGTTACTGGAGGGGTGGCAGGTGGGGAGATGAGGTAAATGGGTAGTGGGCACTAAGGATGACACTTTTTGGGATGAGCACTGGGTGTCATATGTAAGAAGTGAATCCCTGGGTTCTACTCCTGAAGCCAAGACTACACTGTATGTTAACTAACATGAATTTAAATAAAAAAAAAAAAAGAAAAGAACACAAAATCTATACTACAAAAATCTAAGCATTTGGGCATCAGAGAGAGAGAGATGCTTAAATAGATTATTATATTAATGGCAAAAGAGATTCATTTGTGGAGTTGGAATATGCTTCTCTGTGACTTTAACTAGAAAACTAGGGGAGGTGTTCAAATGCATAAGGTTTTGGTTTGGGGATTGACAATGGGGAGTAACAGGTGAAAATAGGCTAGTTGCCCTACCTTCTGTTTTATTTAGCTTATGCTGAACTATTTCCCACCTCAATTAACATTTTCATTCCCCTTAATGAAAACTGATAAGTTCTAAAACTATATAAAAATACACATAATAAAATATCAACTACAAAAGTGACAGCCATCCAGAATAAAGAAATGTTAATATTTTATTGCATCTCCTTCAGACTTTATTTTTAAATAAAAGGCATACTGTGTAACATTATGGAAGATGGTAAAGCCCTCTTTGTTCCCCATTGCAATGATGTTATTTTATCTTTTTACTAAGGATAAACAGTATCCCCAATATGATGTGCATCCTTCTTATACATGCTTTTAGTATTTTGTCACTTATAGATCCATAAGCAAAGCAATGCTTTGCATTATTTTAAAAATGTATATTAATGCTGTCATAGTGTATATATCATTCCAGAATATTGTTTTTACTTAGTATTATGTTTTTGAGATCTATTCATGTTCATATGCATTAACTTGTTTTATTGCTCTATGGATTGTGTGAATGCACAATAATTTATTCATTCCCTTAACTAAGGACACTACTGTAATGGATATTTTCATGCATATTTTCTGTGGTGAATATGTACAAGAGTTTCTCCTGGGCATATATTTAAAATCAGCATTGCTGAGTCACAGATTATATATCTCAATATTCACAGATAGACAACTTGCCCTCTAAAATGTTTTACAATTTTCCCCCCTCACCAGCAGTGAATAAGACTTTTAGTTTTCTTTGTCTTTGTCAAATCTTGGTGGTTTTTTGATTTTTTAAATTTAATTGATAGTAAATAACCCATAAATAATTTTCCTGATAATTAAAGAAGATGAATATTTCTTCATATGTTCATTGGTGTTTATTTTTTGGTGAACTGCCTATTTAATAACAAACAATTATTATGGAAAACATATACTGAGATCTGTCCACATAGCTTAAATATCATGACTAAGAACTGAGGCCACCTGTGTCAGCATGTCTGCATGATTTATTCCAGGAATTTATTGCCCAAGAAAATGAGTCTATAAACCAATAAGTATTTTCACTATTTGCTTCAGGAAATTCTTGCACACCAATAGGTCTGGGCAAAGGGTTTGCTCATCTGGGCAAATGGTTGCCCTACAAGATATTAGGTTGCTCACCTGAGTAAACAACTAGCTTATCAAATAACATTTCATTTATCTTGACTCATTTCAAGATCATCGTCTCTTTATGTCCATCACAATTATGTCACAAACTTCTTTCAAAATCCAGCAGTTTTGCACCTTGAAAGAATTACCTTACATCATTTGAACCCAAACTCTAAAACCTATACATGTCCTTACTTGATATGCTTTCTCTGAGTCACCACTCTGACTCAGTCATGGTGTTCTCCTTTACCATAATAAGTCTGATAAATTTAGCTTTATTTTACCTACCTAAATTTAGATAAATCAAAAGGTTTATTGATGATCTTTTGGGGAGTCAACAATTGACAACATGGAAGTAGGAAAAATAGCATAATGATTTCTCCTCCCTATGTATCTGTCACCCAACTTAAATAATAAGCAATCTTGTTTCATCTATATCCCTATCAACTTCCTTCTTCACGTCCAGATATTTTGAATTAATCTTTGACATATCATTTCAGCTCATTTGTTAGAGTGCATGTTTTCTTATTTAAAAATCAAATATATTGTGGACATTCATACTCTTGCTATTTTATGTACTGCAAATATCTTCAATTTTGTGGTTTGGCTTTTATTTGTGATTCAATAATGTTCAGGAGATATTTTTTAATAATTTTAGAATGTATTTTATAAATATGGTTTTCAAATATATGTGGAAATTAGTATTGTGTATAGAATTAGGTAGATATCTAAGTTAATGGTATTCCATATTGGAAATTAATGGTCCCTGCACTAGTTTTGAATACTTGTTTCCTTTGCCCATGATTTGTAATGATACCTTTGTCACTCTCCGAGTTCCTATATATATATACATATATATATATATATATATATATATATATATACACATATATATATGTATATATATATATATATTTTTTTTAGAGCATGCATGATCAGGGTAGGGGCAGAGGGAGAGGGAGAGAGACTCTTAATCAGGTTTCATACCCAGAGCAGAGCCTCATGTGGAGCTTAATCTCATGACTGTGAGATCATGACCAAGTCAAAATCAAGAGACGCGTAAATGAGCCACACAGACACCCCTGTTTGAGTCTAAATCTTATCTCAGTATTCAGTTCCATTGATCTGTTTGTCTATCCCCATATGAAAACTGTATGATTTCAATTAATACAACTTTATACTAACTCTAGATATTCACTATGGCATGCACCACCAACACATTTTTTTTAATCAGAAAAATTTTTGATGTTCTCTTTTAAATGTTTATTTATTTTGAAAGAGGGAGAGAGAGAGAGAAAGAGAGCTGGGAAGGGGCAGAGATAGTGGGAGAGACAGAATCCCAAGCAGTTGTCAGTGCAGAGCCCAACTCAGGGCTTAAACTCATGAACCTCTGAGATCATGACCTGAGCCTAAATCAAGAGTTGACTGCTTAACCAACTGAGCCACCCAGGCACCCCTGGATGTTCTTGAATCTAAACTTAACCATAGTTAATTTAACATAAGGTTATCTTGGGGTGATTGGGTGGCTCACTTGGTTAAGCATCCGACTTCAGGTCATGATCTCATGGCTTGTGAGTTTGAGCCCTGCCTTGGGCTCTGAGCTGACAGCTTAGAGCCTGGAGCCTGCTTTGGATTCTGTGTCTCCTTCTCTCTCTCTCCACCCCTCCCCCACTCATGCTCTGTCTCTCTCTTCTCAAAAATAAATAAAAACATTAAAAATTAAAAAAATAAGTTTATCTTAAGTCTTTTAAAATCCTGCTTGAGATTTTTACTTAAAATTATATTAATTTTATGTATCTATTTCTGGGCAAATGATGCATATATGATGGTGAACATTCAAAACCATGCACACAATATCTCTATTCAAATTTTCTTTTATGTGGCATTAATTGCATTTTGTGCTTTTTTTCTTTTTCAAGAAGTTTTTGTACATTTTTTCTCAACATTTAGCTGTAGGTGTTCTATAGATTTTCTAAAGCTTTTTACTTTAATATAGTTTTAAATTTGCCAAAAACATTGCAAGGATAGTATAGACGGTTTGTATATATCCTACATTCAGTTTCCTCTCTATTTAACATCTTACATTAGTATGGTACATTTGTCACAATTAATGAACCAATATTGATATATTATTATCAACTAAAATGTATATCATATTTAGATTTCCTTAGTTTTTGACAAATTTTCTTTTTCATTTCTAAGATCTCATCTAGGATACACATTGCATTTAGTTGATGTGTTTCCTTGGGCTCCTCTTGACTGATAGTGTCTTGGGCTTTCCTTGTTTTTGATAATATTGACAGTGTTGAGGAGGACTGATCAGACATTTTATAGACAGTCATCAACTGAAATTGATCTATTGCGTTTCTTCATCATTAGGCTAGAATTATGGGTTTTGTGGGGAGGAAGATCACAGAGGTAAGGTGTCATTATTATTACAGCATTTCAAGGCCACATATTAGCAAAATGACATCACTGTTGATGTTGATCTTGATCACCTGCCTGATGTAGTACTTGTCCAGGATATCCTGTGTAAAGTTCTTCCTCTTTCCATACTGTAATCTTTTGAAAGTGGTCACTGCATGCAGCTCACACTAAAGGATAAGTGAGTTGTATTCTGCCTCCTTGAGGGAGAAATACCCAAATAACTTTATTTGGAATACTTCTGCATGGATGATTTGTCTATTCTTACATATTTATTCATTTTTTTATTACTGAGGTATAATTAACATATGACATGATATTAGTTTCAGGTGAAAGGTTATCTCTATAAAATTAATTAAGCTTTTTCAATTGCTTTTCAAAAATCCCATACTATTATTAGGTTTTGTTTGCATAAGCAGCCATTTCTGGAAGATATAATTCAAATTTCTTTCTCTGGTTAATATTCTTCTTTGATTTCTATTTTAGTTCTATAATTTCTGCATCTATAGTCCATTGCAGTCTACAGTGATTTTCTTCTTGGTGGATATACTTTTAGAATACATAGTTTTTGTCTTTATCATCATTAATACTTTTATATATTTTTTCTTATATAGATACTGTTATAATAGCTACCTATTTAGTAATATTTCCCTTTTATTTATTTTTCCATCCCTCTATATTGAACTTTTGGATTCATTTTCTTCCAAAGTTAATTATTGAAGTAGTTTATCCAAAAGAAAAATATTTTTACTGTATGAAAATGGGTCAATAGATATATACTTCTTTTACATTTGTAAGATTGCTACTACATTAGAACTTTTTGAGACTTTATGTTTATACATTGGAACATCTTTAAAATTAGACTGTTTTTTACAACTGATGATTTTCTCTTATGTTCTGCCTTCTGGGGATGGATTCTATTTTTACTGCATTTGTTTCTGCCTTTAATATTGATTGATTTTTATTATTCATTTTCCTTTTACTTGTCTGGAAAGCATAGATTTTATTTCTGTTTTAGTGCCTGATATTTGTTATATGATTGTTAAGTTCTTTGTATGTCTTACAGAGAAGGTAATAAAATAATAGAATGGTGTGAAAAAGGAGATTGTAAAAGCAAAAAAAAAAAATAAATAAATAAATAGAGGTCCAAAGAAACTCCATTTCAGAATGAATAAATAAAAACCACAAGCAAAGAATAGACACAACTGAAATGTGAATCTATATTTTTAATAAAAAGAATGCAGAACACAAAGACAAAGGAGTCAAGGTGATTAGAAATAACAAAGAAGACAGAAATCTGTAATTAAATACACAGACAATTGATTTAAAAAAATAGAGAAAACAAATGCAAACAAAACAAAAAATAGAGTATTATTTCATGAAATGAATACAGAATTAAATATAGGCATAAGTGATATTGTTCTTATGTTCATAGAATACATTGTTTAAAGAGATGATTAATATGATGAGAAATTAAGCACATAATTACAAGAGGACAAATTTCTACTAATAAGATATAATAATATCTATGTAATGGGGCAACTTGTCCAACATTGATATTTAGGGAAGAACTTCCTAAGATCTGAAGAAAATAGATGTTAATCTACTGAAATGGGAGGGCAAAGCCCCAAGAAGTAGTAATATCATATGTGACTTGAATTGAGGAAGAAACATAGCATGTTTTAGGAACTAAAAAGAAATGCATTGTTATAAGATGCATTGTGCCTCCTCCAACCTTGAACCCCAAATTCCAATGTTGAAGACCTAATGCCCAGTACCTCAAAATGTGACTTATATTTGGAGGTAATTAAGTTAAAGTGAGGCCTTTAGGTTAGGCCCTAGTCCAATCTGATTGTTATCTTTACGTGAAAAGGAAATTTGGACTCAGGTATATCAGGGATATGTGTGCACAGAAGAAAAACTGTATGAAGACACAGTGAGGAGACAGCCATGTGTAAGCCAGGGAGAGAAGTCCTAGGAGAAACCAAATCTACCAACACCTTAATCTTGGACTTCCATCCTCCAGAAATATAATGAAATAAATATCTGTTATTTAAGCCATCCAGTCTATGGTATTTTGTTGTTGCAGCCCTGGCAAGCTAATCCATGCGTGTAGCTAGAGTAGAGAAAGAGAGGAGAATGAAGCAAGATAAAATGGGCATAAAACCAAAGCTAGATCATGCAGGTTTTATAAATCATACAAAGGGTAATCTTCTGTATTTTAAGTAGAATGGGAAGCAATTGAAGATTTTGAAGCAGTGCTGTGACACATTCAGCTTTGCATTTTGCTACAATGATTAGTCTAGTTGCTTCATGGAAAATGGCATGGAGAGAGGCCAGACTGGAGGGAGGGCTTCTCTGGTACTCCAGTGATGAGGTGAGGTTACTAGGGACTGAATGTTTGTGCCCCACTCCCAATTCATATGTTGAACCTCTAATCCCTAACGTGATGGTATTTGGATGTGGGGCCTTTGAAGTGTAATTAGATTATGATGGTGGAGCCCTCATCATAGGATTAATGGAGAAAGAGACATGGGAGAGCTTGCTTCCTCTCTCTCTTGATCATATTGAGGAGACAGCAGGAAGATAGCTGTCTATAAAGTAGAAATATGGTCTTTACCAGAACCTAACTGGCTGGTACCTTGGCCTTGGACTTCCCAGTCTCCAGAACTATGAGAAATGAATGTCTGTTGTTTAAACAAACTCAGTCAATATTATTTGTGAGAATAGCTTGAGTTGACTAAAATAAAGGTAGTCTACACTGTGCTTTCATATTCTAATCTGCTACTGTATCATGTATACTTAATATTTCATACTTCTACATTTTCATAGAAGTGTCCCTGCTTTCATTATAGCACCTAAAACATTGCACAATAATTTAGTTGTTTACAAATATTTTATCTGCATTAAACACTGTGCTGTCTCATCATAGGAATGTTATCTGATTTATCTTGGTTTTTGGAGCAGCACATGGCATCTTAAGGTACTCAACAAAGACTTGTTGAATAAATGAATAGAAAATTAATGAATGAGTTACCTTTCCAGAAAATTCTACAATGTAACTATTGAATTTTTATTCTGAACTCTTCTTGATTCCATTGTCATCCTTGTAGTTTGCTGTTACAGTGTCCAGTGATAACCTATAGAAATGTAGAAACATCCATCTGACCTGCCATAGAGAAGTCAGAATTGTTAGCTTCTTTGATTCTTCATAAAACCCTTCTATATTTTGCATTGATGTATCCATTTAATGTGCTCTTTCTATCTCTCCAGGTACTATTAATCATGCATTTTCTTTCTTCTGGCTCTGCTTGGAAAGTTGGTCAGCGTCTTTGCTGATACCTTGTATTTGAGGCTTTGTACCATAGGTTGTGATTGATTTACCACTTGTGAGTATTTGCATTTCCTATTCATCCTTTGATGTTTCTTTGTTTTTCTTTGTAGCTGGGTTTGCTCTAATGCAAGTAGGATTAACGTCTTCAAACACTTATATCTGAATTCTCCTGAGGTCCTGCTGATCCTTTACTTGAAACTTTCTTCACTGAGGTACACTTGCCTTTCATGCAAGCAGATTTGTTAGATGAAGAAAGTTGTTGAGTAAAATGGAGACTCTCATTCTTGATACTGGATATTTTTGTCATTAGATATCCTCAGAAAGGATAAACAATTAACTTAGCCACCCTGAGGTGGAGGTCTGGGTCCCTGTCTGGTAATAGTTGATGCAGAAATGAATTATGTGAGCCATTCAGCTTTGGTGGAAATATTTTATTGTATGCTGCTGATTGAAAAAAGATCCCAAGTCTATACTACATAACTAGATGGATTGTGTTTCCAGAAAAAGATTTAGGAAAAACAAGCAAGTGAAGATTCAACTTGGCAAATTTCAGTCATTCATTTACATACTACATGTATTTGGTACATACTATGTGCTAAAAATATCCTAGTTACTTGGGTTATGGCATTAATAAGAAAACAGTATCTGTCTGGAGAGATATATTCAATACAGTGAGGAAGATGAGGAAGATTGAAGTGTTAAAATAACTGAAATATGTTGATTGATGTATAATCCATGATTAGGGTATGCATATGGAACTGTCAATATGCTTCCAGGTCTCTTTATTTTTTTATGTTAAACTGGCCAGAACATGTCAGAAATCTGGCTTAGGATCACTCTTGGCCCTCTTTGGACCTGGAAACAAAAGATTTTTTATCTGACCTGACATTAATCATTTTGAAAAGTGATGAAGTAAAAGTTTATGTATCACACTCAGGATAATGAACAGAAGTAGAGAAAGAATTAGAAAGTAGAAGTGTCTCAGTGTTAATTTTATCACCCACCCACCCACCCACCTCCAAGAGAAGTGAATATTTCAAAACTGGAAGACTAGAGCTGTACCCAAAGGTCGTAGTGGGAAACCTAGTGATTCTCATTTTAGCATTTAAGACTAACTGGCATATGTTCCTGGCAATCTCATTGCATAAATTAGATTTTAAATAAATGAAGTAGGAAACATTCTCAGAAAATGAGGACATTCAAATTTAGAGTTTCAAAATTGAGCATCATTTTTTTGACCCCTAAACAAAGTTGCCTTTCTGAGTATGCTTCAATGTATCAGCATATAAACTGAAGAATAAGTGGCTGGAAAAAATATCTTAGGTTGTACAGTGGAGGCAGGGGAAGGAAGAGGAGCACACATTGGGAAGAGTCAATAGGGAAGTTAGACGTGGTATGGGAATTTTGAGTGCATGTAATGAACTCTTGGTTGCCTGTGCAATTCAAGCACAGAGCAGTGTCGATGTAATTTCTGTGGGCTGCAAGAGGAGACATGATAAGCCCAGGGTTGATTAAAGAAATGCCTGAGTCTGTGAACAAATGTAAGTTGAAGACAGGCTCCCAGACTCTTGTTACCTCTTTCCAGAGAGGTGAAAGATCTACATCATAGGTACTCAGTCAATGATACTATTAAAAGCTAATATTTGTTGAGCTCTGACTGTGAGCTAGGACTGTTCTAAGTGCTAACATATATTGCCATTTAATCTTTCCAACAATTTCAAGGAGTGGAGGCTATTATTCGACTTTTAAATAAGGAAACAGAAAAGATGAATAACTACCCTGAAGTCACACAAGCTGGAGAGTGGACAAGCCAGGATTTAATCCAAGGAAGCCCAGCACCAGAGCTCACTATGAGCTTCTTAATCACTGTGAGAAGGATCTGGAGATACTTGTGTGGTGAGCTGTTTTCATGGCACTCAGAATGCCATGGAAATCACTAAGTTAGATCCTGGCTCACTTTTGGGAGACAATGCCTACATACAAAACCCAGAAAAACACTAGCCAGAACTGGATTTACTGCTTCTCTGCTACAAATTCATTTTCTGGTGCCTGCTCTGTACGCTTAATTAAACATTTCTCCTTAATGGCACAGTGTGAAGCTTTGTCAGGAGAGATCACTGAGGTATGTTGCATGAGAAGGGGACTTCTCTTCCTGGTTTTGTTTGCTGTATTTACTTCTGTGTGCCCCTGCTGCAGGCTGGTCTGTGATGTGGATGCACTGGGACATCCCGTGGTGCTCTGCCCTGACTGCACACCCAGAGCACTGTACCTCAGAAACCTCACTGCCGTAGCTAGGGTTGGGGGACCACTTTGATGTTGTTCTCCTAACGTGAACACCATGTGCTCCAAACCTTGTGCCTGCAGTCATGTCCTAACTCCGTTGGCCTGTCCACTCACTAGTGTTGGCTCACTTGTGTGTTGGAGGGTTTTTCCTACCTGTTCAGCAGCTGTGAACAAGCTTTAGCCTGGGCATGCCAGCTAACATGTCCACCATCCTGTTGTCTGCGACTCATGGAACTATGCCTTCTTCAGTGAAGTCTGAACCCCATTGTTGGAGAGGTATCCCTTTCCATTTTGCCTTTCTTTGTACACTTACCATCAGCCCTAGAGTCCCCTTAGGAGTTCTTTTTACATTTTTAATGATTCTTTGATCATAGATTAATCAATTCTTTGTATCAAGCATCTCCTTTTGAAAATTATAATGTGGTTCTCTTTCCTGATTGGTCACAGACTGATAGAAAAGGCAGGCAGTACTGTGAGTACTGTGGAGTCCTACAACACATAAGAAGTACATATGGAAGAGCACGTTCCTCGCTCAGTGTGGGAAATGGTGGAGGAAGCTGTATCAGATTGTGTGTACATGTGCATGTGTTTGTGTGTGTGTAAGTTTTGAAGTTGTGAGCACAGCTTAAACTTCTCAGATATGCTGCTGATAAATGTCTGCCCTAAGAAGAGGAAAATGAGGAACTGAGTTCCCACACATTAGACAATATTTCCTACTTAAATGCCAGATTGAGCAACTCACGGACACAGAGTGAATCTGAAACCTTCCTTTGAAAGATTCAAGTCCATAAATCAATGACTAGATTACACTTTGTGATGCCTTTTGAAATTTACAAGATAATGTGTGTAACATTCTTCAAAAATTGACTAATTCAAGTATAATTCAGAACAATTTACTAATGTGCAGTGATTTATACAGAGACTTCGTTTTGCTTAAGAATTTCCAAATGGAATGCATGAGAGAGAATAGCTGAATTGAGATGGCTCTTACAAGCTGTGAAAAAGATGGGATAGCTTATGAAAAATGCTATCACCAGCACATTCAAAATGGGCACAAGCTGACCTTACGGTGTCACAATGTCCAGCCCATGTAAACTGTGATTGGTCCTGTGTCTCTGCTGCATCCCCCACCTTCCCTGGGATCTGAAGTGTGCCCCTCAGCATGAATAACACTGGTTGTAGGATAAGCAGAACAAACAGCAGGTTTTATGGAATGAGAATGGTCCTGGGGAAGGGGGTTATCCATAGTTAACAATCAATATTGCAGTGTTCTGCTTTTATCTACCTTCGTACACTCATTCCACCTTCCCCACTGGAAGAAATAATGAAGAAAATTCCAGACATTATATTAGGTTGAATTGTGAAGTTGCTGATATTTGAGAATTTCTGACCACGAGAGAGATCGGATTTATATGATCAACTTAATGCTACTTTACCTGGGAGCACTTCTGAACCTATTTCAAAAAGATAAGAGCTATTTTAAGATATGGTCAAAATATTATTACCACACCAAAAAAAAAAAAAAAACTAGATTCTTTAATATCATCAAATATCTTTTAATAGTTATTTTGTTTGGAATTTTCTTCTCCTGTCTGGACCTAGGCAAGTTTTTTTTATTTTGTTTTGTTTTGTATGTTCCCCTCTGCCCCCCCCACCCCACCTTGCCGAGAGAGAGAGAGAGAGAGAGAGAGAGAGAGAGAGAGAGAGAGAGAGAAGCGGAAGCAGGGGAGGAGCAGAGAGAGATGGAGACATAGAATTTGAAGCAGTCTCCAGGCTCCAAGCTGTCAGCACAGAGCATGATGCAGGGCTTGAGCACACGAGCTGTTAGACCATGACCTCAGCCAAAGTCAGATGCTTAACCGACTGAGCCACACAGGCACCCCTGACCTAGGCAAGGTTCTGGTCCAAGAGTTGGCAAGTGTTGTCTCCTCCTCTGTTTATGAAAGAGTTTTGTGTAAGATCGGTCGTATTAGTAGTTTACATAGTTGTTCTATTTTACCAGTGAGGCCATCTGGACATTGAGTTAGTTTTCTTTTTGGCAAAGGTTTAAATTACAAATTAAACTTCCTTCAAAGGATACACAGCTAGTCATATTTTTTATTTCTACCTGTGGCCAAATTGGTAAATTGTGTATTTTGGGGTGCCTGGGTGGCTCAATTGGCTAAATGTCCAACTCTTGGTTTCAGCTCAGGTCATGATCTCATGTTTCCTGAGTTCAAGCCCGCATTGGGCTCTGATCTGACAGCATGGAGCCTGCTGGGGATTCTTTCTCTCCCTCTGTCTCTCTGCTCCTCCTCTACTTGCTCTCTGTGTCTGTCTCTCTCTCTCTCTCAAAAAAAGTGTTTTTTGAAGAATTTTTCCATTTTAGATTATTGATTTTATTGGTAGAAAGCTGTTGATAATGTTCACTTTTTATAATTTTTAGGTATGTAAAATCAGTAGTCATTATTTATTGTAATTTAACTTAGTTATTGTCAGAGAACATACTCTGAGTAATTTCAGTCTTTTAAAAGTAATGAGACTTGTATAGTGTGGCATATGATCTCTCTTGATGCACTATCCATATTCACTTTAGCAGAGTGTATTTAAAATTGTCAGATACACTGTTACATAATATTAATTAAATCAAGATAACTTCTATTTCTATTCAAATATTTTTCATTCTTATTGAACTTTTTTTTTTTTTTTTGTCAATCGGTATATCAATTACTGACAAGGGAGTGTTGAAATCTGTAATTAAGTCCATTTCTATTTTTAGGATTTTTTTCCTCTTATTTTTTCCCTTATGTCTTTTGAAGATCCACCATTACGTGTATATTTATTCAGTATTCTGAGTTGTCTTGACAAAATTACCTTTCTATGAAATACCTCTTTTTACTTCAAGTGATACTTCTTGTCTTAAAGTTTTATGTTATTAGAGCCTCTCCACTTTCTTATGCTTGATAATTGAACTTTGTATTTTCCATCCTTTTATTCCTACCTATAAGTATCATTAAATTTAATACATTTAAATCTAATTATTGATCTGGAATTGTTATCCAGTTTGACTGGATTAGATATTTTCTCAATTGAGGGAGTATATTTATTGATATGGTTGGATTCGAGTTTATCAACTTGATATTTGTTTCTATTTTTTCCTTCTCCTTTATTCCTCCTTTGTGTCTACTTTAGGTTAACAGAATGCATTTTCTAGTACTCTATTTTCTCTATTCAAGTTTTGCTTTAATTTTGTATTAAGTTTTAGTAATTACTCAAGTTATTATAAAATGCATCCTTAACTTAGTGCATTACCTATAATGTAAGAACTTTATAAAAATATAAATGAGTGTATCTCTCATAGAGTCAATGTATCCCTCCCTTCTTTAGGGCTAATTTAGTCCTATATTTTTATATCTACATGTATTTAAACCCCAATATACAGAACTATTACTATTGTTCTTTAAACATTTAACTATTTTAAATGTTTATTTACTTATTTTGAGAGAGAGCAAATGTGTGTATGAAGGGGAGGGGCAGAGAGAGAGAGAGAGAGAGTGACAGAGAGGGAGGGAGAAAGAGAGAATCCCAAGCAGGCTCCACACTGTCAGTGCAGGGACTGACGTGGGGTTTGAGCCCATGAACGTGTGAAATAATGACCTGAGCTGAAATCAAGTTGGACACTCAACCTACTGAGACACCCAGGCACCCAAAACATTTATTTTAAAAAGAATTTAAGAAGTGAAAACAAAATCTATTTAAGCTTTTACTATTTCTAGTTCTCTTTTTTTCTTCTTATTCTTTGTTTCTTCTTTTTCTTCGATCTAATTGTCCATCTGGTATCATTTCCTTTCAACCCCAAAATCTTTATTTGCATTCTAGCGAGGTTCTTTCAGCTACAAATTCTTTCAGTTTTCATTCATCTGAAAACATCATTATTTAAATTTTTTTTAAGTTTATTCATTTTTGAGAGAGAGAGAGAGACAGAATATGAGCAGGGGAGGGGCAGAGAGAGAGGAAGACACAGAATCTGAAGCAGCACCCAGGCTCTGAGCTGTCAGTACAGAGCCTAATGTGGTGCTTGAACTGACAAACTGTGATCATGACCTGAGCTGAAGTCAGACGCTTAACCAACTGAGCCACCCAGGTGCCCCAAAGCATCTTTATTTTAAAATGATTTTTGAAGGATATTTTTATTTGGTATAGAATTCTGGGATGTTTTGTTTATTCAGCATTTTAAAGATTTTGTTCCATGAGGTGTTTTGTTTTGTTTTTTTTCTGTTGTTTCTGATGAGAAGTGAACCATCATCATCCTTGTTCCTTTGGCTTCCGGTATGATTTTGTTGTTTTTGACTTTTTTTTTTTTTGAGTATCATATGCCTAGGTATCATTTTCTTCATATTTATCTTTTTGTAGTTTGCTGAGCATCTTGGATCTATTGGTTGATATCTTTAATCAAATGTGGAAAAATTTCCATCAGTATTCTCTCCAAGTATTTTTTTTTCTGCCATATTTTCTCTTTTCTTTCATTTTGGGGCTCCAATTTCATGTACAGGATTTTTTTTTCTGTCGAATATAGGTTACATTTTCCTGATGCTTTGCATATCCAGTAATAATTGATTAAAGATTATATTCTATGACTGAAGCATAGATACCCTGGATACTCTTAACTTCTAAATGTTGTTTTATTTTTTCAGGCAGTAAATTACTGGTAGGAAAGCTTAGACACAGGCTTTGTTATTTTAGTTTTGTCTATATTCCTAGGGTAAGGCCCTTCCTTATTCCCGAATGTGTTCTTAGTTTTATGGCATTGCCCTTCTAAGATCTTAAAAGTAAGTCTGAGTTGTTTGCCAGTCTCCCTTAACATGGCAGGATTTGAACCCTGAAGTTGTCCTCTCCAACATTGAGAAGCTGTTGGAAATCTCTGTTCTACTCCTCAGCTTTACAACCCTTTCAGTTCTCTCAGTTTGAAACTTGGTTTCTACTCTTGCCCTATGCACATCCAGATCAGAAGTTGATCAAGATTTGAGTGATATTTATATGCAGAATTTGAGGATCCTTCTGTTTCTGTATCCTTGTTTTGTGTTTCTCTCCACAATTTCCCATCTCTTTGGCAGCTATGAGTTCTTCCCTTATTTCTCACCAGATGAGACTATGTTGTTTTTTTGTTTTTCTTTGTTTTTTCTTTGCTTGAGATCTATCCACTATATACTGTGAACAGGAGAATTTTCTCCTGGGTAGAACTAGTTTAATGTAGATCTCACCTAATTTGTTTCATTGCTTTCAAGGGTCACACCCATTCCAACTTCTGACTGCCTTTGATTATTTTCCAATAACAGTCAACACTGTTTTCTTTTTTATCTTGATGGGAGCTTGTGGTTAGAGGCTTAGACCAATACAAGTTAGTCCATCAGTGTTGGAAGTGATACTCCCTAACCATCTGCTTTAGTCTTTTAGTTGAACCATGGTAACATCCTTCTATCTGATCTCCTTGCTTACCATCCTTCAACCCCTGCCTCCCCACACATCTTTGTATATAGGACATTTAGTTTTTCTAAAACAAGAACAAAGACAATTTTGATTTTTCCTGCCCCTGGGTAAACTATTCTAGAGCTTCCTTTGCCTCCAATTTAAAGTGTAAACCACTTTCTGGGGCACCTGGGTGGCTCAGTTGTTAAGCGTCCAACTTCAGCTCAGATCGTGATCTCAAGGTTCGTGAGTTCAAGTCCCATGTCAGGCTCTCTGCTGTCAGTGCAGGGCCTGCTTTGGATCCTCTATCCCCCTCTCTCTTTGCCCGACCCCAGCCTGTGCTCACTCTCTTTATCTTTCTCTCTCAAAAATAAATGTTATTTTTATAAAGACTCCAGTCTTTATATTTCTGACTTCCTGAAAAAACTCATTTTCTCCAAACATGGAGTGTCTGTATGGAACCATTCTTTTTCTTCATTGTTACATATACTTGTATTAGTTTCTAAGGGCTGCCATAACAAAACAAACTGACTGGCTTAAACAAATACGAAGTTGTCATCACTCAGTTCTTGAGGCTAGAAATCCAAAATGAAGGTGTCAACAGGGTTCATGTTCTCTCTGAAACCTCCAAGAGAGGATCCCAGGTGGATGTGTCACTTCAATATTTGTTTCCATCAACACATGGCATTTTCCCTATGTATCTTAACTTTTTTCTCTATTTATAAAGACATCGATTTTTGCATTAGGTACCATCCTAATGCAGAATTATCTCAACTTCATTACATCTGCAAACACCCTGATTTTAAACCAGGTCATATTTAACGGATTCCTCACAGATATAAATTTGGGGGTAGAATGGAATATCTAAACTATATTTGCTCTTTTCCAATCAAACGATTCTCCTCTTTGAGTACTTTTGTATTCATAAGATATTTCTCCCTCCGTTGAGTAGTGCTGTGCCCACCACATATTGCATGGGTTTGTTTTCTTGCCTGCCTCCTCCAACAATTTTGAGTCCCTGGAGAAAAATTGGTTTATTATTTATCTTTGCTTCGCCAGTCTACCTTTGAGTAAATGCTTAATAAACGTTTGATAAATGAATGATTTTTAAAAGAACAAAGGGCCTGTCTTCCTCCTCATTCCTTAAAACCCTCAAGTACTATTAACTTTTGTACTACTGGCCCATCCCTGTTGGCCACAATTTTATTTTCACCAGGATGAAGAGAAATTGAAGCCATATTCTTGGTGAATTAGAAACATAAACTTTGATATCAGTATGGACTCTCTAAGTCTAAAAAAAAGAAAGAAACATAATGTAAATCTAAAAATGTTACTGAGAATGTTACTAATGATATTGACTTAATTCTGCTCACTAGGGGAGGACCATGACTGAACTCAATGTGTTGAAAAGTTCAGAGACATTAATCTTCCTATCTCTGCCCCAGAACTCCCCCTGCAAAGACAAATGAGCAAGCATTGATGAATGCTGCTTCATTAGGAGAATTTAAAAATGCAATTTGTCTTCATGAAAAGGAAGTATTTTTACATTTTCCATTTTACAATGAATCAGTGAAAGGAATTTTTCAAGCATTACCCTTTGACTTAGAATGGCCTTTATGAGCAACATCTCAGTGCAGTAATAGACTTACTTTAGGGGAAATCCTGACAAAAAGATACTTCCTGGAAAAACAATACCCACAATACACAGGCCTCTTTGAGACTCTTTTGTAATAATATTTTTAGGGTTTTAAATACTCCCTTTTGTTTAACCTTCTAAGAGACAACAAGACTAAAAACTAAAAATAAAAAAAGGCAAACAAAACACCAAAAATAGCATACCTTTAAACAGAAGTTTTCAGGTTTATGCTAGAGTAAATATATAGCCATACCAATTTTGTCCTCAGTGATTAGCATCAGAATCTGCAAGGTCCCTACTGACCCAAACATGAGTATATCATGATTACTCTGCTGTAAGAGGGATATAGAATGTAAACAAACAAACAAAACAAACAAAGCCTTAATATCATACAGTATATAAATAAAATGTGCCATTTTATTTTTTTCTTGTGCTTGCCCTATCTGTAGCAAGTTTGTTATCAGTAATATTTTCAATCTTTAGTGACCATAAGAATCACCTAGTGAATTTTTAAAAATTCTGCTCCAACTAAAAGTTCCTTCCAGTAGGAAATGGATTGAAGCCTGGAATTTTGCATTAAAAAAAAAAAAGGTGATTCTAATGCAGATGGGTTAGGGGCAATACTTTGATTATCTTTCCTCTACTAAGTATGTTTTCTATATGTAGATCACTCTTTCCTCATTCCAGAGGAAAACATGATTTTTGTTGCTGCATCAGTGAGTTTCTCTTATATCTTTTTAACTTTACATATATTGAGAATTTTTTTTTGAAACCACCAGCTGGCTCCACATGTCACCTCCTTTACTTAGACCTTCCATTTTTTAAACTCTTGTTCACAATTGAATACTTCATTTCCTTCGACCTTGAGAATCAATTTTGTACAGCCTCAAAATCCTTTTACCTTGGGTCCTTGGCCTCTACAAAATTCAGCTCCTCAACTCAAGTGCCCACCATCTGGAAAAAAATCCTGCTTACATTTCTTCACCTCATCAGCTCTCCATATGGCTTTGAAACTCAGTTAAAAAACACATCGCCTTCTTCTGTGCTAAGGATCTCTTGATTTTCACCTATCCTTGAGTTATAATTTATTTCTATCTCCACATCTGCTAACCTTGAAGACCATCTTTTAAAAAGATGGTTTAACTCTTGGTTGGTGGTACAGATTTTAAGATTGATTCCAAGGATTGAAATACTAATCATGTTGGAGAAAGACAAACTCTCTCTCCTTTATAGAGTAACTGCATCTATACAGACCTGTTTGTCTTGTCATTGACCCTAAATTGCACCTTTACTTTTGGTCAGTATGACATCTGGAGCCATCTAAGTATATAAACTGGCTTTAGGATGATGACATGTTATTTTTCTTCCTTTCCTTCTTTTCATGGGACACCCTTCTGGAGGAAGATCTCCACTCAGCATCTTAAGGAGTGTGAAATGTGATATGATCAGAAAGGAAATGGAAATAAATTGCAAATTTGTATGAAAAATGAATGTCATGAAATATTGCACTAAAAAGTGATTCAAGGCCTAGGAAGCAAAAAATGTGAGAAAAAGACATTGGGAGCAATGATGCATGAAATGTCTAAAACCACAGAGGAAATGCATGACAGGATAGGTAGTGATAGGGAGAACAACGTATCAGAGGGCCTGGGAAGGAGCAGGCCCTTCAGGAAAGACAAGAGGGATGAAGGGAAGGAGTTACTGTATTTCTGGGGAGGTGTTTAATATAATAAGCTGGGTAACACCCTAAGGGAAAAGATCATAGAATTTATCTTGAAAATATTCTGTCATTATGGACTAACACTACCATCAGAGAAAGAATGTTGGTGGAATTGCTTAGATTTCTTTTCTCTGAGTTATAACTTTTTTCACCAAGATATTGATCAGGAACCCCTAAGGAACTGAACTAAAGCCAACGATGTAAAAATCATTTGGGGAGTGCATATTCTGTGGGCCATAGCTATTGAAATATTTTACTAGCTTTCCATTCTTAAGGGCTCAGAGGGAAAGAAAGTGCTACCAGCATAGATTCTGATGGTGTTCCCTCTGAACCATGTGGGAAGGAGATGGTGAATTCTGAAGTAATTCACATTTATAGTGAAATCCTATTGTGACAGGCTGCCTGAAGCCTTTCATTTCAGTGAATCTTTGAATTCTGCCTGCTCCTATTGTAGCGCTGCTGTTCCAAATTTCCAGTGCATTGAGCCTCTTCCCTCTCAACTTTGCCTTCTCGTGTTTTCCATATGGATATAGGTATGTGGTTGGAGGTAGAGCCAGATCATCCACTGGGATAGATGTGTGACTCCGTCACACTCTGGAGCACTTCCCTCCCCACCACTTAGGCTGCCTGCCTTGTGTGTGAAGACAATTCTTCCTATGTAGCAGCTCCTGATGGGAATTAAATCATCTCACTGCCTTCCAGGAAGGAATGAGCAGAGGCATTGTGCATCCCAGACAGGGTCAGAGCCTTAGCAGCTAGAAGGACAGGGGAATCTTGAGTCCTCCCTTAAGTCCCTATAGTGTGAACTGGTTCCTATAGAACCTACATTTATTCCCCTGTTGGCTGACTGTTTCAAAACATCCATACTAGTGTTCTGATTTTGAAAGCTAGAATCCTTTGACCTGTAGCCCTGGTTAATTTCTTTTCTTTCATTTAAATCAAAACTGACAGGAAGAAGAATAGACTAAAAGAGTTATTTTCCTTTGCTGCTTAATGGAATATGAAACCTCAGCTTATGACTGAAAATAAAACTTTCCACTTGGGTAAACATAATTTTCTCCCTTTTTCCCCCAGAAATAATCCCATTCATTTACAAGGATATAGTAAGTTAGTATAAAATAATTCCCCTTCAACATCTTCTGTTGTAATTACTTGGCTATCTCCTTACTTCCCTTCTTCTGTGAATTTTGGACCATTCAGAGACTGAGCTGGCAATATAAACTGTGTAGGAGGCTGAAGGGATGGGCACAGAGCCCTATATTGCCCAAGGAAGCTACAGACTCTTAATACCACCCTGCTCAGACACCCATGTAGAGTTGGTATCAGACCCAAAGATGGAAGAACCATGGGACACCCCCTTCAATGCCATGGAAATTTGTGCTTTTTCTTGGGGGAGTCTGGGAGCACATCTCTGATGTTTGGAGACAGCGATGTGCATATGCAGGTGACTCTGGCTAGTCCAGTGAGGAGCAAAAGCAATCAATGCAGCTGTAAGGGAGCTCGTATACAGATAACTTTAGAAATGTTTTATCTCAGTCTCATTGTCTATTTTTTCCTTCATGTGCACCATCTTTTGCTCAAATAATAAGGAGAGGAGGCAGAGAATTTATCATTTAAAATTATCTGCAAGTCCCTTATGGGGCTCAATTAGTCTTGGGTTTTGTCATTCTTAACATTCACTAAGCTGCAGTTTTTCTTTTGAGAGCTTATTCTGCATATATTAATGTGCATTAAAATGTAACAAAAAGTTTGTGATGGGGATGAAAACACCACATATATATAGGTATATCAAGATTTCATTTCTCTTTTGTGGAAGAAACTCAAAGTTTCCTATAGCTTGTTTAATATTGAAACCTAATGAGTCTACCTAGTGCTATTACTGTGAAAGTAATGCTAGGCTTTGCTAAGGAAGGAGCCAGACCCCAGGGCATTGGAAGAGAACAGCTAACCAGACTTTAATATAGAAAAATAGATAAATAGGGTGATAATTCAATTGGAAGGCAATGTACCTATCGTGCACCAGGAGAAAGCACAGCTGGAAGATTTGAAAGTGATTTGGAAGCAAAAACCTCTCATTGAATTACAGACAAAAAATCAAGTTAGGGGTTGGCAGTGGAGTGAAACCTGGTTGTGAGGTTGTAGAAAAGAGACTGCCAGCTCTTCCGTTGTAAGCCAGAATTCCTCAGAGAGGCCAGCCTACCTTGAAAGTTTGTTTTGGGTTAGATCTAAGCCAGCATTCTCCTAACACACATACATACACACACACACACACACACACTTGTTTTTGATTTACTTGGTATCCACATCTCTGGGGATTGGCCCCGAGGCTGTCACTGAAACCAGTGTTGTTCAGAAGCCATGGATGCATGATAGTTTAACACAGGCATGTGATGTCACAGAGCAACCAGCTAGGGGGAAATAGTTTTTAAAAAATACATTACAGTTTTTAAAATTAGTTTATTTAAATTCAAGTTAGTTAACGTACCAGGTAGTATTGGTTTCAGGAGTAGAACCCAGTGATTCATTTCTTTCATATGACATCCAGTGCTCATCCCAACAAGTGCCCTCCTAATGACTGTCACCCATTTAACCCATCCCCCCCACCTCCCCTGCAGCAACCCTCAGTTTCCCTCCCTCTCTGTTTTTATCTTATTTTGCCTTCCTTCCCCTGTTTTCATCTGTTTTGTTTCTTAAATTCTACATATAAGTGAAATCATATATTTGTCTTTCTCTGACATATTTCAGAGTGTATTAACATCATACACTCTAGTTCCATCCACGTTATTACAAATGGCAAGATTCCATTATTTTTGATGACTGAATAATATTCCATTGTCTATATATACCACCTCTTATTTATCCATTCATCAGTCTATAGACATTTCAGCTCTTTCCATAATTTGGCTATTGTTGATAGTGCTGCTATAAACATTAAGATTCATGTGCCCCTTCAAATCAGCATTTTAAAATACTTTGAATAAAAACCTAGTAGTGTTAGGTGTTGCTGGGTCATAGGGTAGTTCTATTTTTAATTTTTTGAGGAGCCTCCATACTGTTTTCCAGAGTGGCTGCACCAGTTTGCATTCCCACCAACAGTGCAAAAATGTTTCCTTTCTCTACATCCTCGGCAACATCTGTTGTTTCCTGAGTTGTTAATTTTAGCCACTCTGACAAGTGTGAGGTGGTATCTTGTTGTTTTGGTCTGTATTTCCCTAATGATGAGTAATGTTGAGCATCTTTTCATATGGAAGAAAGAAAGACATTACAGTTTATATTGAGTTCATACTGGCATAGATTGGGAAAGTTAGTGGGAAAAAATATTTGTAGGATACTTTAATCTTTCTGGAGGCTGATTTGGGATCTGTGGAAGAAATCTTTAATTTTGGATTATCCACATTGCACCATATTATTTCTTGAACTTGCGTTTTAGGTCAAATGAATGTGTATTTTGTGCTCCTATTACAGAAAGATCAAAAGTAAGGTAGACCCAGATTGTTCCTTCAGGAGCTTAGAGTCTAGAAATGGCGGGTGGGAAACAATAAGAGTATAAACCCTACTTAAGTGAGACAAAAATTAGGGTAAAAGAGAGGCAGTGGCAAAATGCTGGGAGTTTGGAGGAGTCAGATGTCATTTTTTTTTTTTATTGCTGAGAAGGTCAGATTCTTCAGTGGCATTGTTTGCCTTCTATACTCTTTGTAGGTATCAAACTAAGATTTCCCATTGTTTTTGAAGGAATATAAAGATGAGTCTTCTAGATTATTTATATTTGTTTTATTTTTCTAGCATCTTCAAAGGCAATTCTTCCTCCTTTTTCTTCCACTAGAGCAGCCAGTCACTTTCCATTGCTGATCATTGGAAGGTCATCTGTAGAAACATGTGTATCCCTCATGCCTCTGGAGATGGAGAAAGGTGGAGTCCAGCTTTTGGATTCCAAGTCCTAAGTTGGTCAGTGCCTGGCAATGCAGAAGCTGGCTCAGTCTTTGCTCTTTAAAGACTTTGGTTACAAATAGGAGAACTTTAGGAATCCTAGAAAGAGATCTCCCGTTCCATGTTTAATCAGCAATGTGGTAGGTCTGGAAATCTATTCACAGCATGGTGCTCTACCTGTAAGAGTAAAACCAGACTGCTTTAAGCTTCTCCAAACTAGCAGGACACTGTGTCTAGTACTCACATTCCCTACTTTATGTACTTCCTTGATTTTTACCTTTTTTTGTACATGCATATCTTTCCTTTGATAGCTCCTTAAAAACAGGGTATATGCCTAAATTATCACTGTATCCTTAGTAATTCCTGGAAAGGTGAAGGGGCTTAATTATGTTCTGGAATAGACGGGTAGGTGATGAAAAAATATAGTTTTATTCATGGGTATTTTTAGACCTTTCTGTAGACTTTGCACCTTATTTCAAAATTGTTCAGAAAGAACCATTTTGACAATCAGGGTCACATTATTTGAACTCTCTTGAGACTTGCTTTTCTTACCTGCCTATGGATCATTGAAATTTCAGATATGGGGATGTTCTCCAACTGCCCAGGACTGACATTTTAGGACTTGGCAAAAGTCACCATGAACTAAAGCACTTAAGTGAATGTCGAAATGCAGACAACTTTTTTGGCAAAGGATTACATGCAATAGTTCTCTTCTACCTGGAGTGTGTGCTTTCTTGAACATATACAAAAACTGCCCATAGCTGCGTGGGAAATGTATACTTTACAGAGATCCCTTCTCAGATTTATACATCTTCTTTTGAAAAATTGAGCTTTGAGAAAGTTCCTTTGCACTGTAATTCTTTTGTTCCCGCCTCAGTCTTCACAATATTCCCATTCACATTTAATAAAAATCAATTTCTCACCCATAGTGACTCTCACTATGTTTCGTTGCCCTGAGAGGTAAAAAAAATCTGAGCCATCAAACAAGAGGCCAGAAGGAAATGTCCTGCTTCAAAGAGAAGTCCTGAGAAAGCAAAGCAAGAATGCAGGGCTCAGCTTCATCCAGCTGGCAAACTTCTGGCAATACTCTGTACTTTTTCTACCTGTTAGTTTGTATTTGAATTGCACTCAGAAGTGAGAGCTTGCCATTAAGCAATTCATTAATAAGTTTATTTGAGCTCAAAAAAGTTGAATTCAAGCTTTTTCTGACAAAAAAATAATGATCATTCTTATTTGATCAAGTGGATGCAAAAATTTGTTTTGCTCATTAGGTCACGTGAAAAATTGTATACATTAGTTAAGTGAGGTAATACTTCAGCTCCAAAGTTTTAAAGTAGCACATACTGAAAACACATTCAGAACATACACTAGACTGGAAATTATATCCTTTGTGATTACACATTCTTATGAAAAAATGTAGATGTCTGCTTAACACTGTGGAAGAGGGTTCTCCAACGCTTTAGTTGGGGGCTCTAGAAACAAAAGTTGGAAGTTCAGGGAAATGTAGACACTATGTAATTAGGGTTAGCATTAATTGCACTTATTGTAGGTAATGATAAACATGGGAAAAAGTATGCTCCATGTAGAGTTACCTAGTCACCCCCTATTAGAGCAGACTTCAGAGGAAATCCTCTGGGGAATAGCTGTTACCAACACCAGGTCCATTGACAACTACACTGGCACCTTCCCATGCCTGCAAGAAAATTACTCAGCAGGCAGAAAGGTCCACCTTTACGCCTGTGATCTCAATTCCAAGTTAGCACTCTGTGCCCACAATCCATTCTTTCACATTTCCTCATCTCCTGTTCTCTACATGAATGTTTTAAATCATGTCAACCTCTTCCAAATCTATAGTTTCAACTCCTCCGTCATGTGCTTTCAATAAATGACCTTGCTTTTTCACAAAGAAGATAAAGGTGAGTCAGGTGATGAATCTCTCACCTTGTGCTACCTGCCCTACACCTCCATTCTAGTTTTCCTCCGGTCCTAAGTAGGAAGAGGCCTGTCCTCATGAGTAAGACCAACCTCCTATTAACTCATGACTTCACTTTTTCCTTTATCTTTATTTCCCCCTACTTTTATTTCAGTCATGATTGAAAAACTGAAGTTTCCTCATCTTAAACAAAGGAACAATAATTATTTTTGTACAATACATTGTTTCTCAAGTGTCATTTGTAGCCATATTTTTTATCTCTTTCCCCCTCACAGCTAATATCTAAAGAATTGTTAACTTGTACCTTTCATACATCTCTAAATTCCACTCATTTACTAGCCCACTCCAGTCTGGCTCCTATCCCTCCTCTGCATAGAAAATCCTTTTGCTTAGGTTCCCATGGACCCACATGGTACTCAACTCAAAAGAATGTTTCAGCCCCTAACCTGCTAGGTACCCCAGGAGTATCTGCTTCCATTGGCAGTTCCCCTTTTCTTTAAATCTATTTGTTTTGCTCTTGACCCCCATGATGTCGTATTCATAGGCTTTTCTTAAATCACCCTCCTTTCTCCCAAGGAACCCTGAAGCACTCATTACTAGACCCAGGGATACCTGGCTTGAATTGTGTAACATTTTCCTACACAGAGGCCTCCTTTCCTTTACATTTTATACTATCTTCCTAAATAATTTCATTCATTCCCATGGTTTTAATTGCCATTTATGTGCAACTGGCCCCAAATTTTAATTTCTAAGCTTCAGACTTATGCATCTGTTTGCTGATGTGTCATCTTCTATTAGCTATCTTAAAGACCTTTCCAACTCATGTCCAAGATTTAGCTTCTATTTTTGCCCCCAAATCTGACTGTCTGTTCTTACAGCGAATGGCACAAACAGATCTCTATTTACAGAAGGCAGAAATCAAGTACTCTCTTGGCTCCTGCTTTACTTTCAACCTTCAGATATAAATTATTTATGAATTGTGAACCACTAAATGTCCCTTGCATCCATCTCTTTCTCTCTAGCTGATTTCACCAGCCCAGCCTAAACATCATTTTCTATAAAATACTTATATCTGTGTTAAGTAAAAAGTGATAGCATTATCTTCTAGAGTTTACAATGTATGGGCCTGTAAAAATTATGACAACTCCTGCATATGGGGAATAAATAGGCTAAGGTTCAAGTTTTCTACATTTTATAAAGTAATACAATAGTAACTCTATACTTTAAAAGATTAAGGATGTATATTTTAATCTGTAGAGCAACTATTACAAAATAATGTTAAGAAATATAGGTAAAAAGTCAATAGATACATCAAAATGGGATTCTAAAAGATATTGAAAAAGAAAAAGGTAGGAAAGGGGAGCCAGTGGGATAAAAACTATAGGCAATAAACAAAAATTAAATAATACACTAAAAACTAAAAAAACACAAAAAAGAAAATTAATAATAAAATCCATTAGTACTAATAATTTCATGAAGTGTTATTGGAGTAAATGCTCTAGTTAATTAAAAGAGAGAGATTGTCAGAACAGATGAAACAGTAAGACCTCACTAACATGTTATCAACAAGAGAGATACTTTAAATACAAAGACACAGATGCTTTGAAAGTAGTTGCATGATGAACATAGGGGAAGGGAAATAAAAATAAAATAAAAACAGGGAGAGGGACAAAACATAAGAGACTTTCAAATATAGAGAACAAACTGAGGGTTGCTGGAGGGGTTGTGAGTTGGGCGATGGCTAAATGGGCAAGGGGCATTGGGGAAGACACTTATTGGGATGAGCACTGGTTGTTATACGTAGAGGATGAATCACTGGATTCTACTCCTGAAATTATTGCACTATATTCTAACTTGGTTGGAAATTAAAAGATAAAAATAAATAATAAAAAGAAAGTACTTGCATTAAAAGAGTATACTATGCAAACAGGAAGGCTGGAGTGGCTATGTTAATATCAATAAAATAATCTTCAAATTAAAGATTAATACCAGAGATAAAGAGGAACATTTCACAATGCTAAGAGGGTCAATTAATGAAAAGGACATAACATTCTTAAAGATCCTAGCCACTTATTAGTTATATGACCATAAGACAGTGAGCCTCAGTTTTCTTATCTGTAAGATGTGTTATAGTATATCTGGACAAATAGGCTTAGATAATATGTATGTTAATAAATATTAATAAGCAAGCAATGGCATTTATGTATATCCCTTGGTATATGGTGGGTGTTCAATGAACATTAATTCTTTTTCTTAATGTGCTCAGTTTGGGTTAAGGAAGGCTAAAAGGAACGATGAGCAGTTTGTTACAGAGATAACTCAAATCCTTAAAAACAGGACAATATAAAGTCCATATGATAAAATTAAAATTTGTTCAATGTTGGCATAAATTAGGAGGTTTTACTGGTACTGGTTCCTAGAGAAAGGGCTTCAACCTTTACCTTGAGATGTTAGAATTGGGGGAACGTGTTATTGAAAAGCGATTTTCCCTTCTTAGGCAAAAGTAACAAAAGCTAATCTTAACCCAAGTGTATTATTTTGGAGATGCTTTATCTTTCAGGCAAAGTGACCAGTAGTCTCTTCTTTAGTACAGCTGCTAACATCACAAACCACTATTAGTACCGCTATCTTCCATTTATTGAGTGTTACATACATTGTCATGTGCAATTTTAACCACAGCTTCTTGAAGTACATAGGGTATTCTTTATTTTGCACACGAACTGAGGTTCATTAAGTGTTTTCTTCTAGCGTACACAGCTCTTACATAGCAGACATAAGGTGATTTCAACCTAAAGCCTAGCTTCTTATATTGCCTGTAAAAATGGGTTACACTTTCCATACATGTTTTAAAATGGTTTTTAAAACGTGAAATTTTGTAGGATCTCCAAAAATTTGATCATATTGTGAAACAATTTTAAATGAAAGTTATAGTCAGTTTTTGAAGGATACCCTGATGGAATTTTAAATAGAATCAAAGCTCAGTCTTTCCACTGAAATGGATTTACAGGAAATATATAGGGGGAAATGGCCACATGTGGCCTAAAATATGGAGAAAAACATCTATGTTTAATTAAGTAGTAACTAAACAATTCAACATTTAACGTTGAACTTAATGCCTATTTTTCCTTCAGAAAATTTTATGAATAAGAGTTTCACAGTCAACTATGAAATTTAATGGAAAATTCTTGCACTGCATATGTATTATGATTTGTTGATCTTGAGGTCACTTTTCTAATTTCATGGAAATTAAGTGTGTGTGAATCAATTGTCCAAAGTGGAAACTTTCTTATACTTTGATGATGATGCTATATTGCAATGATAAACATTTCATATTTACTGAACAATTATTATGTGCCAGTCACTCTGTTAAGTGCTCTCCATACATTAATCTGAAACTCATGAATTCTCAGTGACATAGATACGATGGTTATCCACATTTTATAGCTAATGAAAATTAAACTAGTAGAGGTGAAATGAGTTGTAAGTCACACAGTACATGGTGGTAATGCAATGACAGTGTAGTCCACTTGACTAGAAAAGGCTCTGTATTGAACTATTGGTAGAGATTAGAAATTTTCTTTCACATAATCATATACAGAATCCCATTTCCCTTTTCGTCTTATCTTCTCTGGGCTAGTAGGATTACATTGACTTGAAAGCTTAGAAAGTGTAAGAGAATCAGAAGAGGATTCAGGACAGGGTGACCTGGAATGAGCAGCTTAGTTCACTTATACAATAAGCCTTGAGAAGAATGGGTTGTCCTTCAATGGGTTTATTTTCCTGTGCTACTTTCCACTAATATTGTGGCAGCATCAGAATTTGATCAGGGCTATGGGGCAAGGTGGTCACTGGCAAATAAAGCCTCAGACTCATATGTTAGGTCTTTCCCTAGGAGAAAACTAATAACATTGTCTTGGTCCTCATTCTGATTCTCCCACCTTCTAGCTAGATATGATTTTGGCAAGTTATTTCCTATAGCATCTATTTCCTCAACTGCAAAATGGGGACTGATAATGTATTTCCGTTTAGGGATATTATTGTGATTAGGAGAGAATTCATTTAAAGTGCTTAGTATGATGTCAAATGTACCACAAGCCTGCAAAATACATGTTAGCTACTATAATATCATTATTATTTTCATTATTGTTGTCTTTTGTCTAGATTGCCCTCCATGTGATAAATGTCACAGATAAAAGTTGGGAATTATGATGATTTTAGAAAATTGTTAAATTTGGGGGGGGGGAGTTCTACATCCTCCCTGGGGATTTGACAATGCTTGCAGTTGGCTCTGCTGTGTGATATACTTTTTATATCTTCACATGCATTGTTTTGGTAAAGAAAGGCAGTAAAAGCATGGGTGGTTTCATGGAGAAGATAGGTAAATACTATCTGAAGTGGTTATTTACACTGTTTCTTTGTACATTTCTTCCTGAAAATGTTTCCTGAAAGAAACTCAAGGCATGAGTTGGGATTTATTTTGTAAGAATTCCTGGTATAAGTGGGTCATAGTGACTGACATTGTAAAAAATAGTGGTGACTCTCCACTGAGTCATATTTCTGATCTTTGCTTTGTGACCGGCATGGAGAAAGGAGAGCTGGTAGGCATGGAGTAGTGCATACAGCAGGTGCACAGTGCAAATGAGCAGACCTAACATTTCATGGCAAAACATCTTTCTATCTTGCTGCAGGCATATGGAAGTGGCTGAAGTTTTTTAGGACAATAAAATGCTTAATATTTGGGGGCCAACTACTGTTAGGAAATGTTCTTTTAAGTGAAGAGCTGTGAACAGCTAGCAGAAAGCAATCTCTTTAGCTTCTCAAAAAAGAATATGGGGTATTGTGTGTGTGTATGTGTGAGGGAGGCTTCAATTTAGGACACAGACACTGATAACTTTATTAAATATTGATTTTTGAGATATAATATATATATATATATATATATATATATATATTCACTAAGCCATGAGCCAGAGATGAGAGTTGGTGATAAAAATAATTAGTAGTAGTATTTCAGCTTTATTGCAAACAAAATGAGTTGGCATAATCTATGTATATAACTATATATAAAAATAACTCCCATCCGTAGCCCGCTTGGAAAGTGGATGGTACTCTTCCTCCTGTGACAACAAGGCCACTTCAGAGTGGAACAATATTTGTTTCTTTTGTGGCTTCCGGGGCTGGCAAAGCCAGGATTTCTAGCCCTATAACAAACTTTCAAAGACTATTAACCCAGGCTCAGAGACAAAGGTGCAGAATTTGTGGCAAGCAGGGCTTGGGAAAATTCTCTGGAGAGGAAAGGCCACTTGAACAAAGGCCAGGAATAAGCAGTGGACTTGATAACTCAATACAACATTTATTTGGCATCAGAAGTGTCTCACTCTGGCATTCCTGAGAACCTTCAATGTCAGTCATCTCTGTAGATGAGGTGTAATGAGGAGAAACTATTGATTCATGTAAGAAGTATTTCCTAAGCTCAAAGATATAAATGCAAGCATGAGGAGGATCAGCTTTTGGACTTTGGAGGAGGCTACCTTGAGAATGATGAGCTTCTTGTGTCTACCAGTATTCAGGCAGAGGCTAGACAAGCATTTCCCTGTGACTATGCTGTTGGTGGGGTATTGAGTCAGGTCAGACACCCCCAAAGCATTAGGCATTCCATAATCTTCCATGGGCTCACATCTACTTTGCATACTATGTGCTTTTAGGAATGTAATGAGAACAATACTCATGTTGTTGTTGATGATGGCAATGTTGCTAGCTGCCATTTGCTGAAATTGAATATATCCTAGGCACCGTGATGAATGTTGAGCAATCTGGACATATAATCCTAATCACTACCCTAAAATCGGTACTATCTCCATTTTATGGGTAAGGAAACCGAGGCTTAGATCGGTAAGGCTTGGTTCCTGTGCTTAAATGTTTTGGGGTGAGATAGGATTCACAAATGCAAAGAGTTACTGAAAACCTTGAGTACCTGCTTACATGTGACAGTGTGAGAACCGTTATAAGACTGCACATATGATGTGCATGCCAAGTGTTTATGGCTGGGGGCTGAGAAGGAGCTTTATGGTGGAGGGTGGGAACACATTACTTAAGAGGATGGTCTATTTGGTCAAGTAAGTGGAAGGTTTATGCTTAGTTTGAAATAAAATATTAAAAAAAATGAATGTGCTGGCTGGAATTTTTACTGTGGTGTCAATAACTTCCCATGCTATAGCTATCAAATTGGCTTTGCACTCTGGATAAATATCTTTCCCACTTTATTTGGCTTTAAACCTGAGTTACAGGAGACACAAATCACTATAAGTAGGAATACCCAAATTAAATGAGGGTTCAGTTTTGAGTCTCTGTCTCGGTGTTCTTAAGCCACACATTTTAAAATCCCTTTAGATTACATTGGTGGGATTCTTAGTAAATCCAGATAAAGAAAACAGATATTTCTTATACCTTATGAACTCTTAACCTTGCTAAACTGTTCTGTGAGACAGGAGATACTGACAACTTTGAAAGTTGTGTGTGCACATGCACCTGCATACACAGAGACTTTCTTTAACTTTTCCTGAGATAATGTGCAGTATGAGTTGGAAGATGTGGATTTCAGTGGGGACTTTGCCACTGTGACCTTCTGATTAACCTTAACATCGCTTTCTGTGAAAAGTGACCTCTGGACAAGATGCTATAATGGGATCATTGTGTTAAAGATCCCTTGATTTTGTGGGTTTTTTTTTCACATAAGCAAATAAGTAGAAGAAACTGGAAGTCATCCTTGAGTACAATCCATTTTCTACCATACTGCTTTATGGAGCAATTTTGGAGGTCATGTCAAGTATTCATTTAAGGAAGGAATGATTCTCATGCAAATTAAACCAAATAGTCATTGCCATCTTCAAGGAGAAGGAAGTTTACATAACCTCAATTAAAAACAAATATCACTATAAATTGTTTTTTCCACTTCTTTAACTTCATATAAATGCTTGTTTGAAATATTTGCTATTTTGTGACTGACTTCTTTTGCTCAACATAATATTTTTGAAGTTAATCCATGTTGTTGCATGTATCAGCAATTAAGGTTTTGCATTTTGTTACATGTAAACTATACCTGAGTAAAAAAAAAATGAAAAATGGTTAACAAGGGATAAACAAACAAAATAAAATAATCACCTCCTGGGTCTTGGTACAGGCTGAGATTAGGAGAGATTATATTATGGGATGGAGAGGTCAATTGGGGAAAATTTCTACGTCAGCAAGTTTCTCTTCTCTATTCTGGGCCCTTCCTTTTGTGTAATCAGAAATGGAGGAAAACTCTTTAGGTTTCTAATATATCAGTTTTCCCCATTGTGATCCCACTCAACACAATGTTAAAAACCCCTGCTGTCTTGCAACATGGAGATGGTGCTTTTCACCAGCAATAGCTAGCAAGGCATTTGTGTGGATCTGCTCTTCCAGCGTGAGGTGGGGACATGACTAGACGCAAGCATGAAGTCTAAATTCCAAGCCTGGCGTTTCAAGCTGTTCAGAGCCAGGCCCTGATTCAGACTGATGTGTTCCCACTCTGTTCTGATTTTGGATGGCTTACAAAGGAGCCAGACAGCTCATCATCATGGCACCCCAGAGCTAAATTTAAGGTGGTAGGTTTTCCAGAGTGGTAATTCATTCAAGTCAGCTAGCATTTATATAGTGGTTATTGCATGCCCATCTGTTTTTAGGTAGAAATAAATCATGGTGTGATCTTTTAAACCCTACTTTTTGTTCTCTTATTCCCTATTGTATTCTGATATGAGCACCATTTGATATATCATAGACTGAGACACTAATCTTGTCTCTGAAAAGTGAGAGCATCTTTCAATTTTCCCCTTATTCCTGGCAAGCTCTTTCTCTGGACTATCTTCACTCATCCATCCATCTATCCATCCATCCATCCATCCATCCATTCATTCACACACTCACTCATTAAACCAATATTCTATTCTTGGTGATATATCATAAAACAAAAATGCAAAATTTTCTGTTTTATTTGCCCCAAATATACCTGTTATCCATTGTTTAAGAATCCTCTTACATCCTTCAGGGATCCTCCCCTCTTCTGAGCTTTGCAAACCTCGCTTTCAATATTGTCCACAGATACTGCTTGCTTACACCTCCTTGCAACTTTTCCTTTACAAGGTTAGTTGTTACTGAATTCTTTGAATGCAGATATTTCCATCTCCCAGCAGCATTATCACCTCCAAGGGGTTGTGCATTCCAGATCACTGGACATCTGACCATATCTGCATCAACACATTGTACATAGTAAGTGTAAACTGGACAAGGGAAGGGACATTTCTCTTTAGCAATTGTAGGAAGGAGTGGATCTTGATATCCAGGCTGAGCTCTATCTTCTCTTAAAACCTGGGAATCATGCTAATGTAATTCCATTTAAAACATTCCACTAATTTGAACCTGAAGATACTACTATCTTGGGGCTTGACATATTTCTGCCACTCAAAAAAAAATTAATTTTATGACTTTCTGATGAAGATCCTATGGGTCTTGCATATGTAAAGAACACGAAATTTGCCAAAGGACAAAGTCCTGAAGTCCTTCACAGTGGGGGGTAGGTCTTTACTGGAGTGGGAACATTCAAACAGACAATAGAGGACAAACACTGAGTTGCCTGGAGTGGTTCTGGCCAGAGGGAATGTCATGAGCATGGTCTTATTCCTGGTCTTACTGTTTTTCTTTCTATATATGACCCCCAAAGGAAGAGTATGGTTTTTCAGTAATGACATGAAGAGCTGCTCTCTGGATAAGTATATTGAATGTAAGAGAGTTGAGGAGAACTTCTGAATTGTGAAAGTTGCCTTGTTTCTTGAGTTCTACCCAATTTTCCCTTGGTCAAGAAGCCCTTAATAGATGCTATGCCCTCATCCTACTTAGAGCAGGTCATCTATGGAAGGGGCTACCACAGGAGCATGAGGTTCTTGTGACTCAAGCATAGGCCATATATGTACCTCTCCGGATTTGCTGGGGTGGGGGGCAAGGAGCTTGGTCTCATATCCCCTTTTTATCCTCCTTCAATATACGTGCGTTTTCTTTGATGTTATATGAGAGGAACTCTATTGTAAGGGGAAGGGAAGGCTTCAGTGAGGGCCTGCAGGTGGTCTAGTTAAGCCCCATCAATGCACAGTGGGAATTCTGGGGTGAACTATCCAAGGATAACCAGTGCACCCAAGTGCAACACTGCTAACAGCCTTGAGCATTTCCATTTAACACTTTCATCTCCATTCCCATTTCCCACAAAGTGAACTCAAACTGCCTACCACCTACATATCCTACAGGCTCCTGTGAGGTTGAATGTGTTAATGGTTATAAGTGCTTTGACCTTCTCTCTTGGAATGTACTGCAGGAGTAAAAAAAAATATTATTATTATCATTTCACAGACATTTTGCAGTTCCCACTGGTTAGTTTCATTCTCTCCTTCAATCTTGAATGCATTAAAATGGCTAAATAAAAAGTATTTTGAGTAAATAAAGATACCCATGATTTTTAAAAGTTCTTTATTATATATTTTGATATGCATCATCACCTTCTCCTGACTTTCCACATAAAGTGCTATGACTAAACAGCCCTGTAATGATATTGCTACTTGGCTATAATTTAGAATGCTATAAAGATTATTTAGCACAAAGAAGTATTTCCAGTTAAAATTTAGCAACTCCTTTCAAATAGATTTACATTAAATCTTAGACTGAATTTTAGAAACATTGAACAGAGCAAAAATAAAATCTAGTTCATGTTCTTGTAAAATATCTGCTCCTCTCCTGGATCTTTACCCTGTGTGTGTGTGTATGTGTGCTTGTGGCATTGATTCCCTCTCTGGTTAGAATTAACCTATCCTTCCTTTTTGTTCCTATCTCTTTTTTCCTCTCTCTCTTCCTCCCTCTTTACATCTTTCTGATTTCCAAAAACAAACAAACAAACAAACACCCCACAAAAGCCCCCATAAAAGCACAAATTGAACAAAGCACTTCTTTTAGTGTCTGGCATATTGTGAAGCCTAGATAAATATTCAGTCGTTGTTGTTATATGCCAGATACTGTTTAAGTTCTTGAGAAAACAAAGGAGATTGAGTTCCTGCCCTTAAGAATTAGGCAGTCTAGAGAAACAGAGACATAGACATATAAGCACGTAAATAACAGCACGTTGTTACAGTGCTAAAATGGAGAATATAAAAATGTTGGGAGAGTTAATAATTTCTTAAGGAGCCAATAAACCATAACAGTTAATTGCACAGACTTTAGAGCCAGGCCACCCCTGATAAAATGTCACTTACTTTCTATGTGACCTTAAACAAGTTGACGACCTCTCTGTGCTTCATTTTCTCTTTGTTAAAAAGAAGATACTTCCTCTTCTGGTTGTCTTAAGTCTTAAAGGAGTTAATATATATACAGAACATAGGCTTGTCCCTGGGATGTAAAAAAAAAAAAACATTCAATACACATTACTTCTCATTTTTACTGGGAGTAGGAAAAGATCACACACAAATACACACAATCCTTCACTTGGACTTTTCAAATTATCATCTTATTTCTTCCATTTCTTTAATAGCCACATTTTATGAATAGGGTTTTACATTTTATTTTCCAGACTCTCCTTTTACCCCTTGCATCCCACTTTTGTATTTAATATCATCAGCATAGCATTTAATCAAAGTACTTGGATCCTTCTGAATTCTCCTAGCTGTATGATGCAAAGATTGCAGGCATGCTTAGACAATAGCAGTTGAAGACTGACCCAAGGACTCCTGCTGCTTCTGCTTTCCAAGTACATCACTTTACTATGACTGTACCATTCTCTCTTCAACCCATCCCATTAGGGCTTTCATTCCCTTTACTGAACTTAACACCAACTGCCTTCATCTTGCCGAATCCAGTGTCTAGTTCCCCCCTTTTCTCCTATTTCAGTCCTCTGCCAGTCATTATGAAAGGCCAAGTTTTAGGTAAGATTGGAGGTTTCCTATTGACATCTTCCTCATCTTCATCACGTGCCCTTCTTGAGTTCATTTGAAATCTTTCAGTAGAGGCTGACCCACCATCTTTTCTTCCTCCCATTGCTACTGCCTTTCTCTGCTGGTCACTGAGGAAAGACTCCAATAAGCCTGTCTATATTGGTTTAGTGCACTTTCCAGGGGCACTTGGAATTTAAAAGTCCAGAGAAACAATCCATAACACATGGGTATACACCATAATGCTAAAATTTCAGGGTCTGAAGTAAACACCAGTAGTAATTTCTGAGCATAGATGCTCTCCCATGTTCCTTAGAGAAGACCCTATACCAAGTGGCCCAACACTATGAAAATCCAGACTCTGTTAAATTCGTACCAACCTGGCTAGAGATTAGTCTCCACTGTGAGTTTACATATTCAGACTGAATGAGACAGGAAATTCAGGGGACTGGAGGAATAGCCAGAAAATGACATAACACCTTACGAGGTGATGGAGAAAACAGAACTATCACCTATTTCTACATCCTACTCTCTCTTTCTGACATTTCATTGCTGGTGTCCTCTCCTAAATGTCAGGTTCCTTTTGAAAAGCCTTACACATGGATTAATAAACAATGTGCTGTCAGTTAATTCTTATTAATCTAAGAAAACATCACGGACAATTAGAGATTTTGAAGTGAGGAGGATAACCTTAGCATGGGCTTAAATATGGTTCAAGAAGCAGTGAGCTTACAACTGAATTTATTCACAAAGTAAACTGATAGGTTCAGTGTTTTTAAAACATATGTCATATATCAAAACACCAGAATTACATTAAAAGTGCATGATGATGAGTAAAATGTGTGTGTGTCTGTCTGTCTCAGTGTGACAAAGTTTTCTGGGGTAGTTTATACTAACAGTAACCATGGGCAGCCCCAGTTTTCATTAGAGGAGATACATAACTCACAGACACAATCACTGGCTGCAATAGTCAAAGCTCACTGCATATCCGTTGTGATATGGTTACAACAAGCATTTTAGATTCTGGCATATTCTGAAAAGAAAATTATGGTAACATGGTACTGATGCCAATTATCTGAATATGACTGACAGAGCAACCACGTATAAAGTCAAGCTTGTGATTTCCCTTAGACTGTCGGTTTTTGAACTACAGGGGGTTGAGTTCCCAATCAGATTTTCTTGTTTACCAGACTCAGCCTGTGTAGAGCTGCATTTTCCTTACTTTAAGTTTGTCATCCTAGGGCCACAGGGCGTTTTTACCTTATACAGTGGGCTTTATTTCTGACTTGGTAACTACAAGGAAACAGAGAACTCTGGGTGAGGCATCTCATACAGTGTGGTGACCAATTGTCTCATGATTCACCAGCCTTTAAGACCTATATGCTCTGAAGGACGTTAAGTTGGACCCCTCAGATATGCCTTCCTTACTTTATATTCAACCCAACACTTGGGTCATTCCATTGTCCCAAGGGCTGGCCACATCACATCTCCTAGGATTTCATATAGACTTGCTACCTCCCTCTGTGAAGAATTCATCTTGTGGAACCACACACAGAGAGCACCTTGCTTTTTGCAGGTGATGTTCAACCCATCACCAATCATATTAGCTTTACCTGTAGAAGGTATGTATAAATGACCACCTTTCACCACCTCGATCACTATTGTTTGAGCCCAAACACCTTCAGCTCTGGCTTGACCTTGAAATAACATTCTAAACCTTAGATCATCCTCTTAGATGCTTGTTTCCTTGAAATTCATTCTCCGTAAAGCATCCAGAGTGATCTTTCTGAAACTTAAGTTAGAAGGGGTTACTAGTCTAACAAAAATATTTTAATGGCTTTCTAACTGACTCAGAGCATAAGCCATGGCCCTTAGTAGCAGTAGAACCACCCACATGGCCTATGTGAGCTGGCCACCAAAAGCTTCCCCCTTTTGGTCCCTCTCCTTCCTAAGTCACATAGGTTTCCTTACATTTCCTCAAACTCACCAAGCACGTTCAAGCCTTAGGGTTTAATTTGCACTTTCTGATTCTCCAGGCAGGAATGATTTTCTCTGAGTTATCCACATGGGCATTAGTCCTTTCCTGCAGATTTCAGCTCAAATATCACCTCCACTGAAAGGCCTATGCCAAACAGCCTGTCTGCAGTAGCATTCCTCATGTGCATACTGTCTCTCCCTTTGGCCTGCTTAACTTTTCTTCTTAGCACTTAAGCATACCAAACTACTGTGTTTTTTTCTTTTTTTTGTTTGTTTGTTTGGTTTTGTTGTTGTTGTTTATTGTCTATCTCCTCTCACTGGGATTGGGCATCATGAGCACAGGGCCTTTTTCTGGTTTGTTTACTATCAGACCCACTCATATAGAGTGGTGTCTGTGACACAGAGTAGCATTAAATTAAGAAATGGCTGAGTTAATATCTGTGGCCCTTAGTACATGGTCTTTTGCTCTTTTGTTTTACAGCTGTACATTTGGCCATTTCAGTGCCTCCTTCTGACAAGTGAGCTGCTATATCAGGATTCCTAATTGGACCTTCATCTTCCCAGGAATCCAAGTTTGATATTTGTGTAACTCATGCTTGATGATTCTGTTATTCCAGTTTTTAAAAATACTCACCTGGAAACAAACTTTTCTTTCTGACAAGTTTTAGAATTATGGCAGACAATTGAGAAGAAGAAATCATTTCTCATATATTTATATATATATATATACACATATATACGTGTATATATGTATATATACACATACATATATGTGTGTGTGTGTGTATAAAAATCAGGTTTATAGTTCAAAACCTTTCTTTAGCAGATGAGTCTGTGGCCACACAAGTGAAGTACTTTTCTTGTCACACAGAAAGTCACATTTGGAGGAGGCAGAACTCAATTATAGTGTTTTTTCCCTTTACTCTCCTGTCCTCGGAATTGATTCCTGGGACCATCTGTATATGGTCTCTCTGTGGGGGAGGGCAGAAGGAGGCGGCTATACTGTGTTCAGACATAGTACTTGTAAGGGACAAAATAGGATGCGATGCATGCTCTTTTTTATGGATCATGCCCTAGGGCCCCTAGTTTCCTTGTTCTCTATTTTGTCTTGGAACCATTAGTCATTTCTCTCCTGCCACTGGTGGTTCTGTGCACCATTTAATTCATTTATAACTTATCCAAATTACACATACCATTATGAATTCTGACCACCTCGCTCATGGAATTCCAGGAAACAACGTAATTCTATGCCTACTAAGTGCTTCCATCTCCTCTTTAATTGCAGACGGAGTTTGAATTCACAGTTGCGTTCATGGAGACACATATTTCTATACTGAAACATTTTCCTCCTGCCAAAGCCAAATGTTAAATACATTCATTCTCAGCTGAAGTTTTAGAAAGCAAAATTGCATGGTTTGAGAGTGAAAAATCAAAGTATCATTTTAGGATATGTCAGGTACAATTCTAAATCTGTGTGCAAAGGCTGGAGCTGCTCTAAGTACAGATCCAGGCTGGTATTAAAATTAGCATTCCTGTAGAATACAGAGGAACAGGCAATGCTACTTCAGCTGTACCTCCAGGGGATGCATAGGCTTGCTTGTTCACCTGACTTTTGTGTTTATCTGAATATTTAGGCAGGCTTTCCCAGGGCAGAGTTATCTATTGGCTTAGCTACCTCTCTGCATCTGTAAGGATGTAAGTATGAATGAATGCACTTTTCACTTCATTGTTTAGGGGATCTGATTAGATTCTGTGATAATATACAAAAAAAAAAAAAAACAGAAGTCACACTCTATTTTCATTATTCACATCCAAACAGACCCTTGCATGCTACAGACACCGTTCTCTTTTCATGATCACCTGACTCCATGATTGTTTACCCCTGCACTGAAATTCCTAAAGGAGGCATCATTAAGCATTTTTTTCAAGACAATAATAACTGTTGTATGAGGCCACTATGCTTCTGGTAGCCTTACCTCACTCACTGTTGAGCCTGTTATTATAACGTCTTCACAAACATAATGCCCCTTTTGTGCAAAAGTGAAAAAATCAGCACAAAAATAAATCTCTTATTGGGGTTTCAAAAGAGTAGATTTTCAGTCCCTAAGAAATGTATGAAGTAGAAATAGATGAAAGGAGACACAATCAGAAATGAAATATCTTCATGATTAATCAGAGGCAAATAATTCCATCACTGAAAAATGACTCTGTGTTTAAGGCTTTTCTCTATTTCTTAACAACAGAATTCTGGAAGACTTTGAACTCTCAATATTGGAAATGTAACTACGGAAAATTTTCATTCAATAATTTTCTTTAAAAAAATGGAATATTATACTTTAGAGCATAAAATAATTGCTTCTTATTGCCTATCAATGAAAATCCAAACTCCTGGGCTTGGACTCAGAAGTCTCCAGCTGGAGCCCTACTAGCCTACTTCATCTCCCTAAATTCATAGCAGAGACCATCTGCCCTAGTCATCCTCATTGTAAGCTTCTCTTTCATCTTAAGCACCTTCTTTTTCACCTCTCCGAGCATCTTGACCATCAAGAACCTATTAAAGGTCATAAACTACCATCAGCTACTCTTAAGGCTTGAATACAGAATGGGTATTATATTTCTCATACAGAAATGGATATTAAATTGAAGTTTAGTTCCTGTCTTCAAGGAACCTTTCCTTCCTGCCCAACCTCAGATTCGTCTCTACCTTTCCTAAGCTGTAGTAGCACCTATAAACTTCCACAGCTGTCCCCACCAGCCCACTGTGGCATTATAGGCTATTTTGAAGTGGTAATAGATTGTAAATTCTTCAAGAACTCTGAACATGGCTTACACTTCCTTACCATTCCCCAGAGTGCCTAAGAAAGTATGAAGTTCAGGGATTAGCCTTGTTTTATGATTTGATATTTCCAGAAAGGACTCTATTGTTTATGAAAGAGGACATACTCTCATCTTTAGGCATGACCAGGTGAGGTTCAGGTAATTACTACTGGGAAGAGGTATCTTAATGAAAATGTCAAGTGGCCTGGAGACACTGTACTTCACATTCAGCACCTCTCAAGTGGCTTTCCTCACCTACAATTAGAATTTATGTTCTGGGTACTTCTTTAACATCTGTAAAAATCCTAAAATGTTTTCTTTATATGGAGTACTCAGAGACACCTGCAATGAGATTGAATGACAGTAGGAGTCTGTAGTCCCAGTGTGTGAGATCGTCAGGTAAAGCTTTTTCCAGAAGCAAACAAAAACTGGAGTTGTTTAAAATAGAGCTTTATATACCACCATGAAACAGTACTTTTTTACAATATTTATAGTGTACAATACACTTCATACTTTTTTTGTATTTTATTTCTTCTCTTTGAATCTCATATCTAGATTTTCTCTCTTTCTAAATTTTTTTTAAAATGTTTATTTTGAGAGAGAGACAGTGTGAGCCAGGGAGAGGCAGAGAGAGAGGGAGACACAGAATCCAAAGCAGGCTCCAGGCTCTGAGCTGTCAGCACAGAGCCTGACTCAGGACTTGAACTCACTAACTGTGAGATTATGACTGGAGCCAAAGTCGGAGGCTCAACAGACTGAACCACCCACACACCCCTCATATCTAGATTTTCAAAGATGAAGAAACAGGCTTGGAGATGGTGGAGGTGGTGGTGTTGAGCTATCCTAGAGGAACAGAAAACATCTGTGGCAGAAACTTAATAAGGTTGCTAGTTCTTCCTTCTATAACAGCAGCTCACCTGTCTCATAATTCCATAATACAAACGTTGGAGGGCTTTATTAGTTACAGGGGAAAGTAAAGCTGAGAATTCTTTAAACTACTTTTCTTGCATAGTCCAAATCCACATGAGACCAATATTTTCGGACTTTCTTTTAGTATATGATTCCCTTTTAACATATATCATTGTACCTATGTACCCATACAACAAAGGAACAATACACTTTTGCTTAGTAAGCATTTGAGAGAATGTGTAAGTAAATATTGTATGGAGGCAAGTAAACAAAACTGGATCTCTTGGCTGGTAAATTTCCCTTCATAAAGAATTTGGTTCAAACCTTGGAGAAAACAGCCCCATGTTTCACATTATGTGGATAACTGTGACTCTTTTCTTCAGTAAGTTATTAGTCTGGGGTGACATGAATTCTGTTGCAAGGTGTTTCCTTTTTAGAGTCCTCTTTTTTTTTTTTTTTATAAAAGTTTATTTATTTTGAGAGAGGGAGAGAGAGTGTGTGTGTGCATGAGCAGAGGAGGGGCAGAGAGAGGTAGACAGAGGATCCAAAGCAGGCTCCACACCATCAGTGCAAAGCCAGATATGGGGCTTGAACCCACAAACCATGAGATCATGACGTGAGTCGAAACCAAGAGTCAGATGCTGAACGGAGCCACCCAGGCATCCCACTTTTTAGAGTCATCTTGGACTTCTGTTAGAGACAGATGTTCTAGCATAGTTAAAAGCCTGAATTTTTTTATATTTTTGTCAAATGTCAGTCATTCCTTTTGTAGATGGGTGGGCTACATTGTTACTTTGATGATCCCAGGGAACCATATCCTTTGATATCTATGCTCCTGTGAGGTCCCTTTTGTTGAATCAGGGCCATGACCTGCTCTAAAGAATAAAATATGACAGGAATCATGCTATGCCTAATAAAATAAAAGAAATTAAAAAAAATAATAAGGCTATGCCTATTTCAGGCCTAAACCTTAAGACCTGGATGCTTTCACCTTTGTGGTCTGGGGGAATCCAGCCTCTACATAAGACATTAGATTACTCTGAGACCACCGTGCAACAAGAAGCCAGACCCAACCATTTGAGAAGCTCTGTTGAGAACTAAAGCCCTAACTAACAAGGCCAGCTGAGCTCACAGCTGATAGTCTTCAATTTGCTGGCCACGTGTGTGAGGTTATCCAGGAGGCAATGTCTTCATCCTTAATCAAGACACTCCCATGCCCCATGACAAAGAGATAGACCTCCCTTGTTGAGTTCTGCCTAAATTGTAGAATTGCAGCAAATGTATTGGTGTTAGGATAGTTTATTATACAGCAGTATATAACAAAAACAACAAATAACCAGGAAATTGAGAGCTATCAGAAGAAACTGAATTAGGGCACCTGGGTGGCTCTGTCAGTTAAGCATCTGACTCTTGGTTTCAGCTCAGGTCATGATCTCACGGTTCAAGCCAAGTGTCAGGCTTTGCACCAACAGTGAGGATTCTTGGTATTCTCTTTCTCTCTCTGTACCTCCCCAGCTCTCTCTCTCTCTCTCTCTCTCTCTCTCTCTCTCAAAATAAATAATTAAAAAAAGGTGGAAGCTGAATAGGTAACTCTGGCTTGAAAAAAAAATGCATTGAAGAGTAAAAGCTTTTGTTAACCCACTGTAACATGTCCCTGGCCTGTGCCATCTGTCTGCCCCAGAAATCTGCCTCTCTGTTTCCTCCTTCATTTCTCCCTCTGACCCCCTGACCACTTGAACCCCTTCCCTCCTTCCCTGATGTCATTACTACTTCTGGTCACATAGAACAAAACACATATTATTACAACACAAGAAAATGATAAAAATTACCAAAACAACAGCAGCCAAACACTGGTGTAAAGTTTTATATACAAATGGGCAAGAAGAATGATTTCCAATTATTTCCACTAATTGTTGCCAGCATTTAGGAATAAGATTTGTTTCTATTTTATTGACTGTTTCTGTCATCCTGCTAATTAGTCTTATCTGAAGCTACCATATTTTAAATGAAACCATTTGATCTGTATTTACTATCTATACCAGCACAACTTCTAGTCCTTTAGCTCATATTCTTGAAAGGATTTTAGAGTCTGTATTAATTAATGAAGTTGGCATCCAGAGCTACAAATCATGGCAATTTTTACTTTTCTCTGCCACAGTCTATTTTGCTTTCGAATGTTTTTCTTCAGCTGGTAAACAAACTTTCTGGCTTCCCAGAATAACTTTCAGTCTTTTCTATAAAAATTCATTACCATGAACTCTAAGCAGTGGCTTGCAATTTCATAGATAGTAAAATGCTCAAGAAAACGTCCCAGGTCACATCAACCTGTTTATCATTATGGTTGCTACAAAGTGTTTGTAAGTCAATGTTTTAGTGGTTTTATACTAATATGAATCGTGCTGGTAATTGCTCATCTATTTTTATTCTTTACTAAAATATTTTATTTCTACCTTTCCCCAAATTACAAAACTCAGTTAATAGCAACTTTTGACCTGTTTATAGTTATGTGCTTAATGCAAACATGCCCATGGGACACCAACCTAGACATTCTTTTGTACACTGTTAAGCATTTCTTATATATAATAACATAATAAATCACAATTATGAAATAAATAAAAACAAATAATAAAAACAAAACAATCCCATTTATGTTTATTTTGCAGGTTAAGAAAATAAATCAGTCTGGTACACCTAGGTGGCTCAGTTGCTTAAGCAGCTGACATGGGCTCAGTTCATGATTTCATGGTTCATGAGTTTGGGCCCCACATCGGGCTTTGTGCTGCTTGGGTTTCTCTCTCTCTCCCTCTCTGCCCCTACCCCACTTGCGTGTGTGCTCTCTCTCTGAAAATAAATAAACTTAAAAAAATAAATAAATAAAGCCTTACTCTGATTAAATAAATAGCATTTACAAAAAAAAAAAAAAGAAGAAGAAGAAAATAAAATCATTCTGGTGTGGTGAGAAGGAGACCTCAGTTGAAATCAAAAGAACTGTGTTTATATCTGTCATTAAGTTACATCTCTTAAAGTTTCTCCACCTCAGTTTCCTTGTCTGTAAGGTACAGATAATATCACCTACCCTACAGAATTCTTCTGACCATCAAATGAGACAACAGTGGGCAGAGTACTTAGCACAGGCATCTTGGGCAGAATAGTCATTCAGAAAATGTTTGTTGCCTGAATGGTTTTAAATACTGGTATTTTATTGAGTTAATAAGGAGGAGGCTGCTTAATAAATATCTATACTACTGCATACATTTGACTATCCCATTGGTTTCTGGGTAATTATATTCAACTTCACTTCTGTGTGTCATCTGGATGATAAAATAATCTCTCCTTTTCAGATTCATGAGCATGTAGGTGCAGGTTATCTGGACATATTGAGAATGTAGAGAATGTATGGGTAGTTTTCATATCCAGTGTAGCTAGCTCCCTGATATGGTGAATCACTCAGATGATGGACGTAATTATTTACATTCAATTTAACAAAAAGTGGGTGATTGTTATTCATGCTGGGCACGGGAAATGCAAAGCTGACTCAGACGCACAACTTTTTTTTCTAGAAGATTTCAGAACCTATTTATGGAGACAAATATACAGCCAACTGATCATGAAATACATCAAAATGAAATAAGGGTTAAATGTAAAGAAAAGTTCTATGGATCACACAAAGTAGTAGCTTGATGATAGGAAGATCTGGAAAGTCTTCAGGGAAGAGGTAAACTGTTAATAATGACTTCAAAGATGAAATAATTCAGAGATTACTTCTCTTGGACTGATCTCAGTCCATACCCCTCTGTGCTGGGTATTTTAGGTTGTCATCCAGATGCACTCCATGCTTCTCTGGTCTGCTCTGTGCTGAGGGTTTCTCACCAGAAAAGACTACATCAACTGCCTCTGTTGGTCTCTGGCTTCAGGTTGGCTTTGACAAATGGGGAGCACCAGTAGAAGACATGAAAGAGGGTGAAGACTGAAGTCAGGAGTATTTATCCTCCTGGTTCCCTTCCTGCAGACTTGTGAATTGACTGAACGTCAGATTCAGTCTCAGGTGTTTGCTCCTGCTAAGCAGCTCCTCTGTTTCTGGACTGCTATTTCTCCCCCCTGTGCCCTTCAGTCTGTGATACTTGGATTATCCCTTGTCATTTCTCAACACCTGCACACGCCTTTGTGAATAAACCCTTTATTAAACTTGATTTAGATGATCCTAATTTTGTTTTACTTTCTATTTCCTACTGAGAGACCTTGACTAGAATGCTTTCTTTCACAAAATTTTGTTGGCTTTCACTGTTTGATTTCCTAAGACACCACACTATGTCTGTTTTCCTATTTGGCTCATGCTGCATCACTGCTGGTAGCACCTGCCCATTCTGCTCAGGCTGGTTTCCACTCCATCTTTCAAAACTCTTAGTTCAAGAAGTCATCCTTGGGTCCTTACTGTGGACTCAGTTTCCTTCCTTTACTTTGTGTAGCATCATTAACATATATTAGCCACAGCCCTTGCCACAGGAGTATTTAAACTAGTAGTTCCCATTAAATGTGAAATCTTCAGGGGTAGGGATCCCACCTTTTCCATCTTCATATAATAGTGGTTCCCATTGTTATCATAATACCACTTATTACACTGGAATTATTTAGTGTTTTATTCAATAATAAGTAAAAATCTTAGTTTTTCTTCTTCACTTGATTAATTTAAAACAATCTTGGGCTTGGTATGTGAAAGTTCAAATCAGATAATGGATTTCTGTAGATGAAAACTTTGTTCTGGGTTAAACTAGCCTGGTAGGTATTTTCTGTGTCTTGGTTAGTCTGACAATACGCATTCCATGATACGGAGAAGGTTGATTAATTCTTTGTGCTATTATGTATCAGACTCTCTGGATTCCCTCACAGTCCTTTCTGTTACCTGAAGTTAACATGCAGTACACAGAGTCACATAGGATTCTCATGACAGGCATATGTCATTCACAAGCATAACATCCTTTGTGGGCTGTAGCATAGAGGAGCAAGTGTATGTTTGGCTAAACTTTACACTTTCTCCTATTCAATAAAGAATGTCATCATTACACTGAAAGAGAGTGATGTCATAGAACTGAACTAGCCTTGGGCCTATTCTAATTCATTTTGTGAAGAAAACTTAAGAAGGAATTTAGCACAATAGCTAAGTTTTGTTTTTTGTAAAAATTACTTGGGAAAGTGATGTAATTGTGCCAATGGGTAAGCCTTTTCTAGTTCCTTAGAGGCTGGCATTCCTGTTTACCTTTCCTTATCTTTAGTGTCTTGAGAAGAGATGGAATGGCGAGCCATTTCTGTGTCCTCATAAAATATATTACTAAGCAGAATATGAGAAGGAGGTTGCAGAGTAACTCTTTTCTCAATTTTCCACCTGTTGCGCTCCCTTTCTGCCTCCATGGAAGGAGAAATTGAGAGAAGAGAAACCCAGCGCTTTGGGTGGTTTGGGGTGAAAATCTTTGCCTATTCAAAGAACAAATAGGGATTTGTTCCAGAACCTCTGTAGATTCTACTTCAAAATTACTCCAAAAATGCTGCTACCATGGTTTCTTGTTCTCTATCTGTGTTGGATTTTAAGAGGGCCAAGTGACATGGTTTCTAAGCCCAAGATCTTTTGTAGTAAAACCACAGGTGAAAATGCCATCAATTTCTTGTTGCCTTGTTTTCAAGAACAAACTGGTTTGATGTTTTTTCTTCTTCGATTTTTCCAGGACATCACATTCAATTCTCAACTGTCCTGTTTTTGAAGAAAGATAAGACTTTGGTTTTGATTGAATTTTCCTTGAGATCAGTTATTTCCAAGTCCAGTTTATTAAAGGACTAACATAGCTTCAGTTCTGAATTCTCTGAGGTCATAGTCAAGTTCATCTTTGAATTACAGAAGTTTTTTTTCCCCCCAAAGTGTGAATCTTGAGTTAATTTGTGTCCTATGCAGGGGGAAAGAGGATACCTACAAGGTAAAATGGAAAGACTATCCTTCCTTCATTTTGGCATTTAATGCTTTATTCTTAAATTTGTGCAGATGTTGATTCAAATCCATTGAATATATATACTTGTTCAGCTTAATGCTTTGTTTCTTTGTTTTTGTTATGTATATGTTACTGACTTCTATAGTTTATTTAGAATAAATGTTTAGAATGTGAGATTTTTATAAGAAAGTATTTTTCCCTTTATTTAAGGACTTGAAAGATAAGAAGAAAATGTGATTTGGTGCCAAACAAAAATGCATGGCTCCTCATCTTTAGTGTGTTACAGTGTAATGGGTGAAAATTCTATATACTTTGCTTTCTTGGAGAGCATTCTGTGTGGGAAGATGCCAGAAAGAAAGGAGTTACAGGTGCCCCCCCCCTTATATTACAGATCAGCTAGCATTGTACACCTATGTTGACGATACAACTTTGTAGGTGTCATACCTGTGCAGGTGTAACACTTATGTAAATTTCAAACCTATTAGGTTGGCATACGTTTGTGTGGATGGTACAATAGAATTCATGGTACATATTTGTCCTTCTAGGAAACATCTGTACAGAATGCATTTTTGTGTGGATGATACACGAGAGTATCCTAACATTTGAGCTTTGGTTGGCCAATTGGTCCATGCTTTCCTAAAAATGTACACCATTTAGGACTCTCAAACTTTAGAAAACATTTCCTCTTCTATTATCTCAGCTAACCCAGAAAACTGTCAGGATCTCAGGGTGAGAAACCATGATTGAAATCATATGTAAAAAGCTAGAAGATTTTTTGGGTGCCTGGGTGGCTCAGTCAGTTAAGCATATGACTCTTGATTTCAGCTCAGGTCATGACCTCATGGCTTCTGGGCTTGAGACCCACATTGGGCTCAGTGCTGTGAGCATGGAGCCTGCTAGGGATTCTCTCTCTCTCTCTCTCTCTCTCTCTCTGTTTCTCTCTCTCTCTCTGCCCTTCACCTGTGCTTTCTATCTCTTTCTCAAAATAAATAAAAACCTTATTTAAAAAATAGACTCATTTATAAATTAAAAAAAGATAAAAAATATTAATTTCAAATTTCTGCTCAGAAATTCTCAGCATTTTTTACTTGTTGTGTGAAGTCTAGCATTTTTAACATAGGATTCAAGGCCCCCCATAATTTGGTCTTATCTTGCTTTTTGACTATATCTTCATTGTCTTCAAAGGCATGGAACAATTCTGTCAAGTGTGGTCTTCACTATTACCATACTATGGTCACCTATGACTCACTTATTTTTTTTTATCAGGTCATTCTCTTTACTAATAGTTTTAATTTTCCTGTTTCTCCAGTATCTGTTCATCCTTCTATTCCAGCTAGGAACTTCACTTAGCTGAGGAGATTTCACTGGACATTTCAAGATGCAGGATTTTTTTTTGTTTCTCTAAGCTTCTACAGAATGTATTTTTTTTTAATTTTGTTTTTATTTTTTTCATTTTAGAGAGGGCATGCATGAATGGGGTAGAGGGGCAGAGGGAGGGAAAGAGGCTCAGCATGGAGCCTGATGTGAGGCTTGACCCCATGACCTAACCAGAAATTGAATCAGACACTCAACTGGTGAGCCACCCAAGTACCCTCAGAATGCATTTTTTTGATGTGGAATTTTTCTGTTCCAAACAACTTACTGTTGCTTCACGGGTGTGATTCTCTTTTTTCCCCCCAGTGATCATTCCCTCTTCTGCCTGCTTCGATAGTTCACTTTGTTGATTATAGAGACAATGCCTCCTATTTTTCTACTCCCAGACTGCAAGAGATGAATGCCTATGACTGGGTTTCTCCTTTGCCTCTTTTCCAGGTCCTCCTGGCAGGACTTTGGTCTTTCCAAATGCTGGCATCTTTAATCTGTGAGTTTCCTGAAAGCTAGGTCTTTTTATATGCCTCCTCAGTTTCTCAAACTGTGAGTTCTTTATAGTACAGTCTGGGTCTTCTGTTTCTCTGTTTGAACACCTCATGAAGCCATCCATGCCTGCTTCAGCCCCCCTTGATCTCTGTTCCTAAAGTTGTACAGTATTTAATGGTTTAAGTCCCATACTGTCATCAGATCCATAGAGCAGATTGTGTCAGCACAAATGGGGAGTTTGTGTGTTTGGGGAGGTAGGTGTTGAGAAACAGAGGTCATCTGATGTACCTCTTATTTTAAGAACTAGAAGAAACACTGTGGCTGCTCAGTCAATGCTTATTGATGATTCATTTAAGAAATGATAATTCTGCTTTACTGATTATCTTCTGTCTCCTTCCTCCTACAGTCTGTTCCCAGGTATTCAATGACTCAAGTTTCAACTTTTTTGTCATGTCTTTGAGCTACTTCTTACCTGTCTCCTTCCTTAGTTTTTATGTCCTTGAAAGTTGTGCTCTAGCCTTAGAATTTTATACCTTGTGCATGCTTTGCTGTCTGATGATATCTGCATTTTCTATGATTCTTCTCATTTGGCCTGAAATCCCACACCCTGTTTAAATGGAACTTTGTGATTACCTCTCAAGCCTTTCCCAGCCCCTTGTCCTAATACCTTAAATACTAATTTTCAGACTTTAGTCTATTTTGGTGACTTACTAGATTTTTCTTTTAGCTTTCCTCCAGGGGACATCAATTTCAAACCCTCACAAGCACAGGTGCAACTTCTGCTCTTATAATTCCCACCCACACTCCTAACTCCACTCTATCTCCTGATAACACCATATTAAGTCACTAATGGCTAGAGTTTGAAAGATTGAATGTTAAAAGCATAATTAGAGACTTAAGGGAAACAAATTGTACCCATAAAATTTAGAATTAATTTCAGGAAAATAGGGCAATTGAAGCACCTAGTGCAATTTGAAATGACTTTTCTAAATGAGCGACTGTGCCAGAAATCAGCCCCCTCCTAACTTCCACTGTTTCCTTCTTATTTCCTTCCACGAATAAGGGCAGGTCAGTGGGGGAGGTTTGGCAAACATCAATGTACGTTTCTTGTCAGAATATCAAAGGCAAAGAGCTCACCTTAAAGTTTAGCTTTCTCTCTTTAGTGGAAAGGGAAAATAGGAGAAGGTGTGTGGGTGAGACCAATCATTGCCCTTGGGCAAGCTTGAGAAATTGCAAGACCAGAACCTATACATTCAAAGAGGCAGTACTTCTGAGCCCAGGCTAATCCCATCAGTCAGTAATTTCTTATTTCTTATATCCAATATTGGCTAACGGCACCATTCCAGTTTACACACAGTCATATTACATACCTTCAGTCTCCTGATGCCTTTGCCTTAGCAATCTTCCCTTTATGGGAATGTTGGGTAGCTTAACTTAGCCAGTCCAAACCCATCCACATTTACACCATCTCTCCTTACACAGCCAGGGAGCTGGCTCTGCCCTGTCTCTCCCTTATCAAGCCTACAAAGAGACTAAAACAAATAGTAGCAGTTCTGTGAAAGGAACTGTGTAAGCCACTGTGGGTACAAAGAAGAAAACATATGATCCTACTTACTAGGGGCTTATAGTCTAGTGTGGGAGGCAGCCACAGAAGTGGCAATTATGAAGCATAGAAGTACCTGTGAATAGGATGTTATGTGGTCACAATAGGGATATCAATGGCTCTGCTCTTCCTCCTCCTAGCTATATGAATAGAGAAAGGTCATTTCTCTGGTCTTCAGATTTTTCACCTTTAAAATGATAAAGTTCACAATTATTCTGTGGGGTGGTTTTACATGTTAAGTGAGATAATGAATGTAAGATGCATGGTAAAAGTCTCACCTCATTTCCTAGTTGGTATTCAGTTAGAAAATGGTTGAAGAGACTCCAATTATAGGTTTGGTTTCAATTTAAGGCTGTTAGTGGCTCCAGGTCAGCCTTGCCTGCCATGCAATGTTTATTTCTCTTAAGAGAGCAAGAATGAAGAGTATGGATGAATCAGAGCATCTTCAACCTTAGTTTTAGAAACCAATGACGGTAGGTGGCAGCTAGGATTTTTTGTTGGTTAGAAAAATTGAGAAAGCAAGTTATCTCAGGTTGGTGAAGTTGGACTGGCAGTGAATATTTTGAACATGTGAGTGAAACCAAGGCAAGCTTAGGAAACCGCAAGTTTCTCTAAAAGATTAACCATACAAATTTCTTCCCCGGGGGACTTACTAGAGAAAATTCTTCTAAAATATCTTATTCCCTGGGGTCTCCAGCTGTCTCTCTCTTTTGTTGTTACTGAAGCACAAAGAAGAGAGCAAGGAAAATCTATAAAATCCAAATAAAAATACAGATTTAAAGCAAGCATAAAAGAGGCCCTTTCACAGTCCCTTTTACTGGCCTGGTAGTTATTTCCATGTACTATGCATGAGTTTTAGTAAGACTGTGTGTCTTTCTTTGGTAAGAAAATGGAAAACTATTGATTTTGTTTGGAGAAATCTCAGTGTCTTCTCAAATTGATCCTGAACCATGTTCCATATGCTAGAAAGTAAAAATAACTTCAGGGGTAGGCATGCTGAGAGGTGGCATGAGCTTTAGCAAATGAGACCTTACCATGGTTTGTGGACTATACCTGAAGGCTGACATAGCTACCAGCTTGCCTGTGCAAAGAGCCTCAGCAGGTATATGGCATGTATTCCCTTCTTATATCTTCTGGAGGTCCTTAGCAGTTTGTTTCTCATTTGTATTTGATCAACTTAGGACTAGTGTCACTGGGTCATAAAGTGGAGAATGCCAGTGCTAGAAGTTCCCTGTGATCAATTACTGGCCATTCTTTGTGTCTACAGGCAAGGAAACAAACCAAAAGGAATAAAATAATATATGAGGTTACTTTAGCTACTTCCAGACTAAACCTGGAGTAGAAACATGGGCTCTTGGCTGTCAGTCCAGTGGTCTATTAAAATGTGGACAGATGTGCTGGAACTGTCAGAGATGAGAGGACAGTATCATTGCCACAAAGTAGTTGCCTCTTCATTCAGGAAAGCAACTGTAGGTGGGTAATGACAATGAAAATGCTGCAAATGTTGTGTATGGTGCATTCAACTATAAGAGACATATTGAACCTCTACAATGAGCAATGGTATTAAGACAATGTGGTGGGTTAAATAAGGAGACAGATGAGAAAGAATATGTCCCCTGTCCTCTGATAACTCCAATCTGGGTGTGTGGGGGGGGATGTACTTCTGACTCTTGTACCAGGGAAACAATGACAACTGCTTAGTGTTAAATTGTGTAATAGGAATTATTAGGCACTGTACAATTTAAGAATTCATGAAGAGGGCAGCAAAAAGTACCACAGATGTAAAGATCATGCAGTGGAAGGGTCTGAAGAGGCTTTTCAGAGGAGATGGCTTTTTCTGTGTAATTTGCATAGAGGTGGGAGTTTGGTAAATATATAGAGAGAAATTTTTCCCTTGATTGGAAAATTGGTAAATGCCCACTCTCTCCATATAACCTGGATGAATGGCATCCAGAAAGAGGTATGTGCCATTTATTGAAGGAAAGATCTAAGGGAAAGAAGAGGAGATGATGCCTTAGGGGAATACAAGAGGGAGTAAAGAAGTATAGCCAATACCCAAGTTGGGATGGAGTCATGATAGAGCAAGATGATGCTTAAAAAGTCTGACAGGGGCCAGATTCTAGGACATTTTATATTTGTCTTCTCTTACACTACCAGCAAATAAAACTCTAAGGCCTCAGAACAGAGGACTGGCACAGATATAGTTTTGATTTCAGAAATATTCCATTTCAACAGGACCATGTTATGACTTTCTTGGGTCCTAGATGCTTTTGTCTTCATGGGCATTTTCTGCCATTAAAGACTGCCTTGATATAATAGTGAACATATTAATACTATACATTAAGACTGTTCTTTGACCTAAAAGTTCCTTTTTAAAAATTCTTATTTCAAAGGAAACTAAACCATTTCCATGGGCCCCTAAAAGTAGTGGGAAACCTAAGCATTTTACCTATGTGCCTTTTGGATAAATTGGCTCTGACTCTAAAAGCAACCTTTGAATTGTTTTAAGGGGCAAGTATGAAAGGAAGAGGTTTTGTTAATGATCTAAATTAGAGTTGTATCTAATAGTCACAAGTTGTGTATAAACATATATAAACAAAAAATTGAGAAAATGTTCTGAATTAGTCTTTCACAAAAAAATACAAAGGAAATCCAAATTTAATATATAAAAACAAGAATAGTAATCATTGTGAGACTAAGAATATCTGCAAAAGAACTGTATGTTTTCATCCAAGTTAATATGAACTTTGTGGTTTATATTATACTGGGTATCCTTTATTATATAAGAGTTTAGTACATTTCTATTTCTCCTACTCAGCCTCTACTACTTATAAGCATTCAGCATACTATTATAAGCATACTATTATAAGCATTTGCACACACCCTTGCTCATTTTTCAATTACTGGGTTATTCTAAGATGTACCTAGATCAAGGTCATCTATTTGACCTCCCAAGTTTACACTGGGGGCTCAGAGCTATTGTCTAAGAGTGTTATTTCTTCTGATATGTAGTAAAATCCCTTGCCTGTTGTTGCAGGAAGCTCTCTCCTGAGTCAGACTGGCTTCTTTTTGTTCCCTTCTGAAATTTATAATTTAGTGTAGAAGACCCACAGACCCTGGGCTTTGCAGCTTCCCTGGTGATCAGGCTTTGTGGGTAGTGATATACTCACTTTGTTTAGGGAGGCTAACCCCTCTCACATCACCAGGGGCATATCTTCATTTGCCAGTTCTTAAACTTTGACTATGTACCCTCATGAAGTAATTCATCACTATTGTCTACATTTATTTTTTACTCATCTCTACCTACAGGGTTACCCATTCCCAATCACACAAACATTTTTAATAAACTGCAGCCTTCCAAATAACATTTAGCTACATGTTGGAGAAATTATTAATTCATGTTTAACAAGTTCTCTGCCCTTGTAAAACTTAGTTGTATTAAAAGAAGAGATACAAAGCAAGTCTTAACAAATTTAGGAAGATTCAAATAATATCAGATAAGTTTTATGACCACAATGGAATGAAACTAGACATCAATAACAGTAGGAAAATTGGCAAATTAACAAATATGTGTCAATTAAGGATGGGGCGCCTGGGTGGCGCAGTCGGTTAAGCATCCGACTTCAGCCAGGTCACGATCTCACGGTCCATGAATTCGAGCCCCGCGTCAGGCTCTGGGCTGATGGCTCGGAGCCTGGAGCCTGTTTCCGATTCTGTGTCTCCCTCTTTCTCTGCCCCTCTTCCGTTCATGCTCTGTCTCTCTCTGTCCCAAAAATAAATAAAAATGAAAAAAAAAAAAAGGAATACACTCCTGAATAACCCATGAGTCAAAGAATAAATCAAAAGTGAACTGAAAAATACCCTGAAATAAATGAAAATGGAACACAGCATAGTAAGACTTAATGGGAAGCAGCAAAAACAGTTCTAAGAGGGAGGGTAATAGTGATAAATGCCTATAGTAAGAAAAAGAGCTTGAGTAAATAACCCAACTTTACAACTCAAGGACTAGAAAAAGATAAACTAAGTGCAAAGTTAGCAGAAGAAAAGAAGTAATAAATATTAAAGCAGAAATAAATGAAATAGACTCAGAAATATAATAAAAAATATCAATGAAACTAAGAGGGTTTTTTCCCAGAAAGATAAAATTGACCATGTTTTAGCTTGACTAACCAAGAAAAAGGAGAGAAGACTCAAATTATAATCAAAAGAGGACACATTATAACTGATATGACTGAAATCAAAGGATCATACAAGACTACCATGAACAAGTGTACATCAACAAATTGGATAATGTAGAAGAAATGGATAAATTCCTAGAAACATACATCTTACCAACACTGAATCATGAAGAAATAGAAAATCAGAATAGAAAAGTAGTGAGTAATGAGATTGAATCAGTAATAAAAAATCTCCCAACAAATAAAAAGGCCTGGGTCCAGATGACTTCCCTGCTAAATTTTACCAAACATTTAAGGAAGAATTAATGCCAATCATTTTCAAACTCTTCCAAAACATCAAAGAGGGGGTGTACTCCTGAACTTATTATATGAGGCCAACATTATCCTGACACATTATCAAGAAAAGAAAAATATAGGCCAATATCCCTGATGAATATAGATGCAAAAATCTTCAACAAATACTTGCATATGAACTAATTTTGTTATTTTTAAAATTTTGTTGTAAACTGAACTTAACAGCACAGTAAAAGGGTCATAGTCGGATGATCAAGTTGGATTTACTCCTAGAATGTAAGGATGGTTTAACATACACAAATCAAGACATTTGATATATATCATAATAACTCTCTCCTATAATTTAAATGACTGGCAATTCACTAACTATTTAAGTGCATTTGGCAGAAAACATATTTATTTTCTGGCTTTAAACTGTCTCTTGCTCTCTTTCTCTTTCTCTCTCTCTCAAAAATAAATAAACATTAAAAAGATTTAAAAAGTTAACAAAAAATATATTAGACCAATGGAGCAGAATAGAGAGCCCAGAAATAAATCCATGGGTTTATGGTCAACTTATCTTTGGAAAGGTTGCCAAGAACACACAATGGGGAAAGCTAGTCTCTTCAATGAATGGTGTCAAGAAAACTGGCCATCTATATGCAGAAGAATGGATTGGATTCCTATAGCCCACCATAAACAAAAATCAACTGAAAATTGGTTAAAGCGTTAAACATAAGACCTGAAACTATAAAACTACTGGAAGACAGTATAAAGAAAAAGCTTTTTGACATTGGTCTGGGAAATGATTTTTTTCAATATGACCCTAAAAGCACATGTAGCAAAAGCAAAAATATACAAATTTGATTGAATAAAACTAAAAACCCTCTGCACAACAAAAGACACAGTTAATAGAGTGCAGAGACAACCTATGGAGTGGGAGAAAATATTGCAAACCATACATATGATAAGGGATTAATATCCAAAATATGTTAGAAAAACAACTCAGTAACAATAAATAAATAAATATCCTGATTTAGAAATGGGCAAAGGATTTGAATGGACATTTCTCAAAAGAAGATATACAGGTGGACATCACTAATTATCAAGGAAATGCAATTCATAACCAACAAGATATCACATCAAACCTGTAGAATGGCTATTAACGAAAAGATAAAAGATTGCCAGGGTTGGTGAGGATCTGGGGAAAATGGACCCCTTATATACTGTTGGTACATTGCTGAATGTAAATTGGTATAACCATTATGCAAACTATTATGGACATTCCTAAAAACTTAAAAGTAGAACTACTATATGACAACAATTCCATTTCTGGGTATACACTCAAAAGAAATCAGATTCTTAAACAGATATCCATACTCCCATGTTTATTGCAGCATTATTCACAATGGCCAAGACATGGAAACAACCTAAACTCCTGTACATGGATGAATGGATAAAGGAAATGTGGGGTGTGTGTGTGTGTGTGTGTGTGTGTGTGTGTGTGTGTGTGTATACAGAAAGGAATATTATTCTGGTTTAAAAAAGAAGGACATCTCAGCTGACATCTCTTGTGTTGATCTCTTTGTCTTGAGGTGTTGTGTTCTCCATGAATCTTTGCCATCCCAATTTGATTCTATGATCTGAGGGCAAGGTCTGTGTCTTTCATTTCCCAGAACCCCCTTCTGTGCTGGTTACAGAAGATGGCCATAATGGGAATTGGGGATGATAATGATGTCTGGTCCACTGAGATTTAGTAAACTTCAGTAAGGTAGGTGGTAGCCATTGTCGGGGAAAATCACTGAGTAGTGTTTTCTCATGACGGTAGGTGTTCAACACAGATGCTGACTGGATGAATCCTTAGGTAGAGTGTGATAACATGGCATATTAGAGATCGCATAGATTTTTCTATAAAAAGAATCAGGTTCCAATCCCAGGTCCACTGTTCATAAATGTTGGAAAAGTCTCTTAATTCCTCTCAATCTGTTTCTTTATTTGTAAAACAGAAATAGATCCAGGCATGCAATAAAGATCATACGTAATTTAAATAAATCCTATAGGTGTTCAGTGTATGGTAGGTGTGATAATGACAAGTTAGGCATACACTAATAGCTCAGTAAGTCTTATCTTATCCAGAGAAGCTCCATCACCAATTCCTTGAAGCATCAGGGCCTCACACAACCTACCTGGTTCTGACTAGCCAGGCCTACTTAATGTTTTTAAAGGATTTGTCCGCTTGCTGGGAACAAATTAAGATCCTGCTCATAGTTCTATTCTAGCGAAAGTGCCCCAGAGGGCTTTGACATATCCCCCTCAGCTCTGCCACCTCCTTACCTCTTGCCTGGAGGCTCCTTTCTGTTCCCTGATTTTGCTGAGAGAATGGTTAATGAAGAGGAAGCCTCAGATCCTTGTGTCATTGTTCTTTGTTTTGTATTTTGTTTTGTTTTGCTTCATTTTTGCACTTGAAAACAAGCAGAGGGCCTACGTTTTCTTCAGGCATCTTGGAATGAGCAGGATTTAATTACTGCTGAAGGGCTGGTACAAAAGGTTATCCAACAGTGTGCGATCTTATTTGGCACTGAACTTTGAAGCAGAGAATTATGGATTGTGGAACAAGATACAACCGTCTGCTGCTGTCTCAGAGCCGGGAATATAGAATTTAGAGGAAACTGGGTTAGAGCTGATGGGACCTCTCAGGGAGGTCAGAAAGAAACTAACTAGCCATCCATAAAGCTGTCGGAGCAGTTATTTGAAGGAAAAGGCCGAGGCTTCTCTTCCGTGTTTCTAAAAACTTCAAATAAAAATAGACAATTCTGCATTGACATAGATATGAAATGGGCAGCAATTGAGGGCATCAAACTCAGAAATGAAACTGAGGTAACCTGTCATCGCTCTGAGGAAAAACTGTGAAATTGGTAGCCATGACCCAAGCTGGGGAGATGCTGAACGAGGGAAGAATTTTTCTTTCATACTTATCTAAAGCCACAAGAGAAATGGGATGACCAGGGAGTTGAGGAAGGGAAAGGAGTCATGACACTATTGTTACAAATGCAGGGCAAAGCGTGGAGCCAAGTGTCCATCATTCCTTCAGTTTTACCTTGAAGAGGCAGAGCTGAGCTGCTTGCTGACGTTGGAGAATTGTACCTCTCATGTTCCTTTCCTAACTGTCAGACCATTTGGCATTTTGTGATATGGCATTCGAAAGCCTACACTGAGTCTTGATAAAATTGGGAAGTATACCTATAGGTCCTTCTCTCTGCGTTTCCTTGGGTGAGTGTTGTTCGCCAATCTCCTACTCGTCCCAAGTATCCAAACTATTTAATATTCCTGCAAGTCTGTATTAGCTATGAGACAAGCTGTTAATTATCTAACCTCCTGCAAGTCTGCAAAGTTTCATACACCAAGAGTCTTTTCACTGTATAGAATAGTGGTAGATAAAGCAAGATAGTTGAACTACATAAACCCTCTGACATCTCCTTGAGTTTTGCTACTGGTCAATTGACCCTGGGAAGGTTACTCAAAGAGAGAACTTATTCTCTCTTCTCTGACGGTTATCTGTATCCACTATAGGGTACCAATGGGATTATCAGGCTTGCCCCAGCTTCTCAGTCTAGTTTCTAAGCCCTTTCCCTAGGGAACCTCACATCTTTGAATAGGTCTGGCTATTACAAAGGTTTCCTTGCTAGCAGAGTGAAAAGTTTGCAAATCTACTGATTCATCCGGCCCATTTACAAAGGGTTGGTGTTAGTTTCATCAAATTGTAACATTTTCTTGGATGCTCATTTTTAACAAAAACATATCCATTTGGCTACAAGGATGACCTTTTCTGCCTCCTTACCCCTCCACGCAGGAAGTCTTCATTTCCTGATGCCTGCTGCTAATATAGGACACATGTTGAAATGTTTATGCTAATTAGGCTTTGATTGGAATCTCAGAAACAAGTTAAAAATGACAGATTTTATCCCATTGATGAATTAATTAATGAAATGAAATCACTCTTATGCTGTTTGAAATCAGCTCTCTGATTTTTGCAAAAGACAGGAGGATTTTTCTACTCTAAAACCCAGTAGTTTTTATGCAGAAAGCCATGAAGGACTTTTATATGTTTTCGGGTGGAAGTGCTGAAGGATAAGAAAGGATCATTCTTTTGGTGAACAAGTGACTAGCAACGGTAGATTATAAAAGCAGGCATTCATTCATGTGACTGTGTGTGTATGAATGAGGAGGTATTGAAACAGCAGGTAGAAGGATCAGTGGCCTATGTCTGTGATTCTAATAAGCTGAAAATTTCCCAACAGAATCCTATTTGGAATTCAGCTCTTTGATGATGTCTCTGTATTCTGGTTCTCCAGAGAAACAGTACCAATAGGATACATAGGTGCCAGTAGGATTGAGTACCAATAGGATGGGAATACATATACAGTATATCCTATTGAGGAATTGGCTTGCACAAATATGGAGGTTGAGAAGTGATGTGAATGATCTGCCTTCTGCAAACTGGAGACTCAGGAAATCAGTGGTGTGATTCTAATCCAAATCTGAAGGCCTGAGAACAAGGGGAACTAATGGTATAAATCTCAATCTGAGGAGGGAAGACCAATGTCCTAGCTCAAGCAATCAGGCAGGAAGCAAAAAGGGCAAAATCCCTCCTTTCTTTGCCTATTTGTTCTAACGAGGTGGTCAAGGGACTGGATGCTCATTCACACTGGGGAGGGTAACCTGCTTTATAGAGCCCACTGATTCAAATGGTAACCTCCTCTAAAAACACCTTTACAGAGATATACCCGGAAAGAGTGCTTAATCTGGGTACTTGTTGACCCTACCAAATTGACTTATACAATAAACCATCACAAAACTTGTCCTGAATAATATAACATGCTGGTGAGGTTGTTCACAATGGATCAGGGCCCTAAAAGAAGTCCACTTTTTAAAAACTTTAAAATATTATTTATATATATATATATATATATATATACACACACACACACACATATACATATACACATACATACACTATATATATATATATATATATATATATATATATATATATATATATATATATATATCTCCTTAGGAGTAAACATGAAATAGCTTGATTCTGCAGGGAATTAGTCTTTTCACTTGAATCATTTGACCATCAGAAACTAAAAGCTCATCCTATGATGAACAATGGGTGTGCGAATACCATAGAGTAACCTAATTAGTTTAATAACCTCACATTGCAGAGCATCCTAAAAAGGGTGAGGGTCTTGTCCCAGATCACACATTCTGCCTCATGGTGAAATGAGACAAAATGCATTATTTCTTCATCTGTTTTAGGCTCTTTCTACTGTTTTGATTGTGTGAAACAATGCATCGTAATAATGTCAGAACAAATAATCATTCAAGGAAATTGAAGTCCAAAAACAAAACATGAATTGCCTGAGGCCACCCAACAGATTGTGATAGACACAGACTATATGCCAGGACATTCACCAAAGCCATAATGAGCAAATTCAGACTTGGTTTCTATTGGCCTATTTAGTCTCTGAGTTAATGTTTGCAGTGAGTTTTAAAATAAGTGCCCCCCAATACATGACAATGTGTTTGTATGTTCATAAGTCACACATTTCACTTTGTTCAGTCAGGCTGAAAAAACACTTTTGTCCTCAATGACTATGATTTAGATAGACCTTGTATTTAAGTAGTAATTCCTGGTGTTGCAAGTCCTGAGATTGCAAAAGTCTTTAACAGATTCATTAATGTTCTTTCTTCACAGGGAAAATAGCCAGAGCTTAACACAGTTTAATTCCAATGAGCATATAATTTGGATTTAGGATATGCATGTCATTATGCTTGGTGCTGCCTAAAATAGAAAGATGAGTAAGTTCTGGACCTTGCATTCTACAGACTATGTATTTAAGGGAGTAAATGTGTAAAAAAAAAAAAAGTAACTTTGATACAAAGCAGAATGAACCCTGTTCTCTAGGAGAGGTACATACAGTAGGCTGTGGGACTTACTAATCAGGAACAATTTAATGGGCCAGGGGTGTCTGAAACGTTGCATGAAGCAATAGTATTTATGTAAAGCTTAAAATATTTGTGAGATTTTTGCCTGGAGAAAAGGGAAAGGCAGCCCTTTTAAACCATGGGAACACTATGGAAAAAGTCCTATGTACAAGAAAAGGAAAGGCATGTATGGGTGAAGTACAAGTAACTAGTTAAGACCATGACAATGTTTGGAAGATACACACAGACACATACAGCCATGTTTACTTATATATTCTAGATTGAAGCTTATAAGCTACTTGAATTGCCAACGTGTACATATGGAGGTCAGATAATGACTCGTTCTTTGTGTAATGAGCAATTATTTTCTAGGATTGAGAATGAGTTTGGCATTCATGGGGTCAAGCCTCCTCCCTTGCCCTAAGATGACACAATGGTAGCCTGTGGCAGCAACACAGCCGTGATAAATGTAAGGAAGTCTTGCATTGCTCTGCCACATGCTTTCAGGTAGCCATGCTGGCTTCATTGTATTAGAGAGATGGATAAATTTAGCCTGCACCTATAATTTAAATGACTGGCAATTCACTAACTATTTAAGTGCATTTGGCAGAAAACATATTTATTTTCTGGCTTTAAACTGCAAAAGAGTCTTTATAATTCACACCAGATTTGGAACCTGTTCAGAAACACTTAGTTAAATTAATGAGATATTACCTACTACTGTTTTTCAATAGCTTCGGTCATGCTATCCAGTGGAGGCTGTGTTTTTGGAGACCCTGTTAGATCCAAACCCAACTCAGGGACTTGTTTCTAATTGGTAAGAAGGCATATGACTGATTTGAGCAATTCCTTTTGAGAACTCTACATAATGCACGCTTGCTGTATTTATTGTAAATTGGCATCATGGATGTAGTTGGTAGGGGCCAGGATTTGTACACTCATTGACCTCTTCTCAAGTTTACTCCCTGCACAGTCCATCTACCTTACATACTTTTGTACATGAACATAAATAGACCCTCAGCAGAGACTGGCTAAATGTGATATTATTCTAATGAGAATAGTCATACTATTAGCGTCCAATGGTTTTTCATTGCTCTGGGACAAATATTTTACTTACCTTTCCCATAATATTGCAGAATTTCCTTCCTAGCAGGTTAGTAATTGTATCATATTCAGCTATACTTTCAGACTCCTGGAAAGGAAGTTTTTGCTTCCCCAGACAAGCCTTAAGCCAAGAAATACTTAAGCTACTTAAGTATTTCATGAAATACTGGAAAAATATTCCACTCAATATTTTTAGATGTAAATATTCTTCATATGTCATTCAAAAAATAAATAGAATGATGTAATATGGAACTATAATACCGGATTTGCAATAGACATCATTCATTGTAAAACATTCTTCTTGTAGTAGAAAGAAGTCAATGCTAATATAAAGATGACATCTTAGGTCTCTCTACTGCACACTGTCCTATAATATCAGAAAGTATCCATATAAAAATTTATCAAATTAAATGATAACTTTCTTGCTCACAGCTGAGGAGTGACTCTAAGTTTGAAATATTATGATTGGTTGTAAGAGCAAGTATTATTTTATTTTTGCTGATATCTCTAATATCAGGAGAGGGCTTTCTTCCCTGAAAGCCCTTTAATGACAGTAACAAGCTTACCTTCCCATCTTGTATCCAGGAAGAGAATATTTTAATTAAGAAGAAAGGGAAATGGAGGGGGTGGGTCAGTATAATTTGTTGAGGGGCAAGATCATAGGTTCAGGTAGAAGTAAAATTTCGATCTGCCATAGCTCACTCCTCTGACCCTGTTAAAGGCTTTTGGCCCAGTATATAATCACGGGAACATCATGGGGTTCATTTAGAGTTCAAGGCCTGGATTTCCTTAGTTGTATTTCCAGCTGTTAGCCTGCCGGCTGCTGGAAGAAGAGAGTGGAAGATTGTTAGGAACACATGCTCAGCACTGGTCCCACTGGGTATAACAGAAATTAGGAGCATGCCTCCCCCCCCAATCCCAGTGAGGGAGTAGTTTCTGCTAGGTCCTGAAAGGTGGCCAGGAACAGGGGGCCTTGCACTGGGAATGGAGATCTTTGATTCAAGATTGGGTAAAATACATCATTTTTTATATACCACCCCCCAGATTCCATAGAACACGTTTCTATTTTAAATCTAGTGCAATAATGCAGGAAGAATTTTGTAATCATTAAGAAGAAAATTTGAATTAAGCTTTTATTCTATTTTCTTTTGCTCTTGAAGCCAAACTTCTGCCCAATTTGTCGATTCCAAAGGGAAAGACAACTAATCCTTCTAACAGAAATCATCAGGATTTCTTAAGCATAAAAATGAATAAGAGAGGGTGGGGGGGGAAGGATTTCTGCATGAAAGTTAATTTTATGATATTGCAGCATAAATTGTGACCTGGCAGTTCCTTCTGCAGTTTAATAGAACTGGCAGCAGGCTCCATGACTTAAGCAGACTCTGTATAATGAGAAGCAAAGACAAATCGGTGTGAAGGACAGGAAGAAGGGCATTACTGCTTCCCTCCTGGAAGATTAAAAATAGTAAAATATTGCAACCAGAATTTATCTAAAAGGAGATACTATCTCAGAAAGAGGGGGGAAAAGGATTTTAAAAGACCGCCATTGCCCAGTGTCTGCTGAACAGAGCCAGAGAGCCTGGTGCTGCCATTTGAAAGAAGTCTGTGAGGGTTGACCATGCTCCCAAAGACCTGGTGGCAGGTAATTTCTGACATTATAATTTTGAAATGGGACAGTTTTCTAAAGCATAATTAGAGTAAAATGAGTATATTACTCCTTCCGCACAGTGAAACGCAGGCAAGAGGTTGGGTATACTAAATAAATGAGAGAGTTTACTGTCACAGGACAAGAGTCAGTCTGCACTGTCAACCAGGCAGGTGACTTCCTCAGAGTGCTGTCCTGAGGAGCCCAAGCACGTGTGACAGGCCTGCTCTGAGCTCCGTATCCACAGGAGCTATATCAGAGCAATTTCCAAAATTACACAGGGCATGCAGCTTCTAAATCTCCTAGCAGAACAGCCATATTATCCTGAGGACTTGCAATAACAGGAATTATATGCAATTTTCTGATAATGACTCCATTAATGTGAGTCACTGCTGACAATACAATTTGTTAAACATCCCTGGATTCCTAAGTCTTGCATTCTGTCACTCTGAAATCCATCTTTACCAGCACTGCCATCATCACAGTGGCTGTCATTGTCATCATCTTTATCAGCATCAGCATCAGCATCATCGTCGGCATCAGCATCATCAGAATAGCTGCGGACATGTTTAGGTTCACCAATATTACCTTTTCTTAATTTCACCGACATTTTAAAAGGGCGGGGGGAAGCCCATGTCTTTATCTGTTCAGTTTTGTAGTCGATGTGTTTGATTCCTTCTTTGGGAAGCTAGGATCCCAAATTAATTAAATTTGGACCAGATATAGCTTAACTTTAAATTGTCCTTTATATCAAGGGAAACTGCCTTGGCAATCAGGTGCTTCCAACGAGTGCCTGTAAATACCCATTATTGTACATTCTAATATAGCTGGACATAGAATAGAACCTACAGCTCATGGTCTATCTGATTTACTAATTGGGAGCAGCAAGTGCACCTAGTGTTTTGAACCTGAATTAATTAACCAAAACTGATTAAATTGTCTTTGAGCTATTCAAGGGAGTGACACCAAAGGCAGAATTGAATGAGAAAAGGACTATTTAACTTTTTTTAATCACAAAGGTCAGCCTTTTTATGTAGCAGATCATTAGAAAGTCTTCAAAGGTGGAAAGAAACCAACAAAACAGCCTAAGCTTCCCATACAAATATGTAATCTGCTTCTCCTTCAACCAGCTTCCCTTCCAGTGATGAGGCCTTCTCCCAGGACACATGCCTTTGTCTGAAGAAGTATATTTTTGCTTACCAAATTTGCACATTCAACGGAGTTTTGTGTTCTGTACATGAAGCTACCTCTTGAGCTTTATTTCCTCATTAATCCTGAAGCCACCACCAACTAACTGCCTTTGTGACATTCCTGTGTTACCACCCTTGTCTCCTCAGTGGCCACGCTGCCTCTACTTCCTCTTCCTTCCAGCTCAAAGTGAAGAGTAACTAACATAGGAAAGTATTTTTATCTCATTATCCCCTTGCTCAAGAAAATGCCATAGTTCTCTCATTGCCTAGCGAACACAATTATAACTCCATCTTCAGTTTCCAGGGCTTGCTGGAAGCTGGATTGAGACACAACATATCATGCTGATGGGGACATGCTTGCTTTGCTCAGATTAGGCTGGGCCCTGCCAGTCCCTTTGTCACTTCTGATCTCTGATCGGTTTCCTCATATCCTCCCCGCACCCCCGCCCTGCCACCCCACTCCCAGCAAATAAAATGCATATACAGAATGTTCCACTCCTTCCTTTGTCTGCAGGAAACCACTGATACTTTGGAGAGAAAGAGAAGGAGGGACAAGAGAAGGAAGGATATGAATCATTCCTCCCTTCCTTAGGGATTTTCTTCTTCTTTTTTTGTTTTTTTAAAGATTTTTTTAAATGTTTATTTATTTTGAGAGAGAGAGAGAGAGAGAGAGAGAGAGATTGAGACAGAGAGAGAGAAAGCGAGAATGAGTGGGGTAAGGGCAGAAAGACATACACAGAATCCAAAGTAGTCTCCAGGCTCTGAGCTGTCAGTACAGAGCCCAGTGTGGGGCTTGAACCCACCAACCCTGAGAACATGACCTGAGCAGGAAGTCAACACTTAACCGACTGAGCCACACAGGCGCCCCCAGGGTTTACTGCTTTTTTATTCTAAACCACCTTATGTCTTTCTCCTAAATACCTGAATGAGAGTGTTAGGTCTTCACACAAATGTACTTGGGAAACAGTTTAAAATTTTGTCTTTATTTTTTTCTTGTTTGTTTTTTGAGAATCAGTTTGAGAAATGGCCCTTTAAAGATTATTGCTGGATGTTTTGTAAAATTTTGATAGAAAACATCCATTATGTTCTTCAGTAACATTCATATTTTTTTAAAAACCTGACATACTAAGTGGAAGTCTCTTTAATTTGTTTGTAGGTCTCTTTTAATGACACTTTATGATTTAACATATTAAATTTGTCTTTTACTTTGATGGCTGGAAAGTTTAGCTCAAATTTTATTCTCATTTTCAGTAGCTTCTAACCCACGGTTTTTAAAAACAATTATTTCCAAAATCAAGCCCATTTCTTTCATTACTTAGTTTTCCCCTTATGATGTAGTTTAGACATTATGTTTGTGCCCTTGTAATCCATCTGAAGCCAAGTCTTGGAGTCTCTACAAGGGATCCGAATGGTAAAGCTACACAGAGATATTTGTCAGGCATGTTCTTTTTGATTGCAGATCATTGTTATTTCTCTTGAAAAATCCAGTGTGTGCTTCCTGAAAAACAATGAAAATAATGGAGGCTTCTTTAAGTAAAAAGTGCACTGGTTCCCAAGGCCTCCCACTTCCTCCCACTCCTCCAAAGTCCTCCCAAGTCCTCCCACTCTTTGGTTGCCCCTCTTCTCTCCTGTGTCACCAACCTTTCTCCCTTTCCTGAATCTTTTCCAGCAGCATGCACTCACCTGTGTATCCTACACCATCTTTTAGGTGGAATAGAACCAGTTTTTTGTTTTATCACTTCAACTAGTGCCCTCCCTTGCCATCCATTGTTCTTATGCAAAGTTGTGCATACCATTCTATATCTGAAATTCTGTGGTGGCTCCCCGTGGCACCTAGGATAAAACAAAATGCTCTTCCATACCACACAAGACTATTATCTGATCCCTGCCTTTACTCCAACTTCATTTAATGCCATACCTCTCTTCTAATTGCCAGGAGGTAATTCACTCAGTGTCTAAAATATATCACACCTTTTCTTATTCAAAGGTTTTACTAATTCATATATTATTTTGTCTGCTTCTGGTCTCCTTCCCTATACTGACCACATGTTGAAACTTTCCTGTCCTTTAGAAGTAATCATAAATATCACTTCCCCTAAGAGGCCTTCCATGACTACCTTAGAGTAATAAATTCATTACCAGCCTCACAGCCTGATTTTCCTGTCATCTATGCTGCTTTTTACAACATGTATTATTTTCATCTGTTTATATTTTATCTGCCTCTGAATTTGATTAACCTCCAATTTAATTTAACCTCCAAGAGGTTAGAAATAGTGCCTAGCTTATGCCTTCATGCTTGCATGAGAATTCTCCATTAGTATCAGGGAATGAATGGATGAATGAATGGATTGGGCAAATTAATTACAAGACAAGGTTTCCTCATCACATTGCTACTCCAACTTGTACTTCCCATTCTCCCAAAGGAAATCACAGTTAAGACTTTGCTATGTGTCCTTTCATGTTTCTACTTGAGTCATTATTTTAATAGTCATGTCTTTGTGGAATGTTTCTTCCTCTCCACTAATCCACATCCTTGTCATTATTCAATAATTACTTCAATTTCTCACTCTCCCTGGAGACTTCTGATTCACTTCATCCTATTTGCATCCTTCTTGTTTTGAATTCCTATCTCCTGATTAAAATATCACATACTTGCTCACTGAACAAATAACCCCAGCTCCTCATCACCTCTGCACCCACGGCCCTGTGTTAGCGATTGATTACATTATTTTATATAGTTTTCTTAAAATTCCATTTTGCAGATGCAAACATTGATACTGAGCATGATAATTCCAAACCGGAAATAACCAAATGTCTGCCAAGATGTTAATGGATGAACAAGATGTGTTTTATCCATGCAATGGAATGCTACTCAACAATAAAAGGGAAAAATACTGATGCACACAATAATATTGATGAATCTCAAAAATAAGTATGCTGACTAAAATAAGCCTGATGAAAAAACATATATACTATAAGATTCTATTTCTTAAAAATTCTAGAAAATACAAATTTATAGGTTTTGAGAGTACATCAGTGGTTGCTTAGAGTCAGGGGGGAAAGGATGGATTCAAAAGAATCACAAAGAAATTTTGGGAGGAGATAAGAATGTTCTGTGTCTTTGTTGTGACATCAGTTTCACTTGCATATGATTCACTGGTTGCACAGGTGTATATATATCTGTTAAACTCATCAGAGTTTACACTTGTAATGTGTGCAGTCTACTCTATAAATCGTATGTCAATAAAGTTATTTGAAAGAAACCCTGAAGCTTTGAAAGTTTGAATAAGTTGATTAAAGTTTCATAGCTTCATAACAGAAACACAAAGCTCATGTTCTTAACTGGTCTGAATTACTACTTTGAAATTATTTGTTATTATGTGGTATAATTACATTTTTGCTTAAAAATTTCCTTGACTGACAAAATGTAAACTAGGGTCACCTGGGTAACTTGGTAATTTAAGTATCTGACTCTTGATCTCAGGTTGTGTTTTCAGTTTCATGAGTTCAAGCCCTGCATTGGGCTCCACACAAAGTGTGGAGCCTACTTAAAAATAAATAAATATATACGTGTATGTATATATGTATACACATACATATATATATTTATTTTTATAAACTATAATATATACACATATATGTATAATATATACATACACATATGCATAATATACACATAAATGTATATATACATGTATAATATATACACACATGTATATAATACATATATGTATACACATACATGTATATATACATACATGTGTATATTTTTATAAACTATAATACATATATATACATATATGTATAATATATAACCTATATATGTATAATATATGTATATATATGTATTATAGCTTATATATTATAGTTTATAGATATATATGTTAACTATAAACTTATTCAAAGCAACATGAATATAGATTACATTCATATCCTGAGGCAACCTACATTATGCTAAATGCATAATGTGTGTGATATAAATCAACTAATTGATTATTAAACCACACATTTGAATAATTTATTGATGAATGATTACTTTTTCCAAATATGGCCTTTATAATACCTCCTGTTCCACATGTGACCTTTATTAAGAATTGATCTTAAAAAAAAAAAAAAAGAATTGATCTAGTTTCCCTTTTGAATTTGGATGTATTTGTGATAGTTTCAACCAAACTATGTGACTTATAAGGCTTCATCATAATATTTGATACAGTTTCTTCCTTGTCTGCTGAAATATTTACACGTGGAGTTTCAGCCTGCCATGGAAGAGGTCCCTCATTGGGCTCTAAAGAAGGCACACCACAAGGAGAGAGCATGTTTAGGCATTCTAACTGGCATTCCAGTTATTCAAATCATCCCAGCCAAGGCACCAGCCACAAGAGTAAACAAGTCTTCAGACAATTCTGGTCCCCAGTGGTTGTGTCACTCCTGCCTTTGTGTCTTCCCATCAGGGGCCCTAGATGTGATGGAGCAGAGATCAGTCATTCTCAGAGAGCCCTGTCCTAATTCCTGTCCTACAAAACCTGTGACTGTAAGAAATAATTATTTTAACAGCTAAATTATTTACTATAAACTTAGAACATAAGCTCAGTACTACAAATAGGGTTCTACTGTTGTTAAAACTTAAACATATGGTATTGGCTTTGGAACAGGGCACCTGGTATAAGCTGAAAGGTCCTTTAATGCTATTTCTGCAAGTTAGTATATTAGTTAAAGCAAGGCAGAACTTGAGACTTTTCATAAAATCTAGCAGGGCTTCAGAAAATTGGGAAGTAAGGCTGTCAGGACAGTAAGGAAATTGTTATTGGAGGGTGGAAAATAAAAGGACCCTTGTGGCAGAAATTTTGCAAAACTATCATCTGTGTTGATGTGAAAAATATAATATTTATCTATATTAACTGATGGATTTGGCTAAGGAAATTTTCAGGCAGTTTTTGAAAGTACCCACTGATTTAGCTGCATATAAGAAGATGCAGAGAGGAGAAAGAGAAGTGAACAAAAAAACACTTTATATTTTTGAGCAAAGTTTAAAGGAAATATAGAGGAGCTGGGACTTATTGGGCTCAAAAACAAAGCTATTTTTCACCTCTTATCTCACAGTAAGTTTTTTAATATACTTAAAAAATTTTTTTGAAATGTTTATTTTTGAGAGGTGGGGAGAGAGGGAGGGAGAGGGGCAGAGAGAGAGGTAGACACAGAATCCGAAGCAGGCTCCAGGCTCTGAGCTGTCAGCACAGACCCCAATGCAGGGCTTAAACTTGTGAACCACGAGATCATGACCTGAGCTGAAGTGGGGAGTTTAACCCACTGAATCACCTAGGTGTCCCTAATATACTTTATTTTTAAAGCAGTTTTAAGATCACAGCAAAATTGAGTGGAAGTTACAGGTATTTCCCATATACCTCATGCCCCTTCACATGCATATCTTCCCCCATTATCAGCATCCACCACTACAGTGGTATTTTGTTACAATTGATGAACCTGTGTTGACATGCCATTATCACCTGGAGTCCATGGTTTACATGAGGGTTCACTCCTAGTGTCATACATTTTATGGATTCAGACAAATGTATAATGATTTGTATCCATCATGGTATCAGACATAGTAGCTTTTCAATTTGTTCAAGTTTTTACTAGCTGTTAGAATGGAGTGGTGATTTCCCAGCTTCTTATATGCTAGAGCAGAAACAGGTGTCTCCAGAGTCCAAAAGTTTTTGGTTTATTTTCAAAGTAAGAAAGGACCTTGGGGAAAAATAAAACTGAGGGTCTATCAGAAATATGTCTTAGGATAAAGATGGAGCAGATGTATAACTGTAAAACCCCAGGAAAATTTAACAAGATGCTTTATAAACTCTTTCAGTTGCATAAATGGCCTTCTGAGGATCTTTAGGACATCTCTTGCTTAGCCTTTCTTAATAATAAATTCCTGAAGAACCTTAAGGTCATTATACTGCAACAACCCAAGGTAAGAAAAGGACTTATCTGTAAGACAGTGGTGGATATGAGTTTTGTTTGATAAAGTGGATTAGAAACTGATACATAAAAAATCCACAAAGTTTTCAAGGATATTTTTGATTAGTTTGGACCAAAAGGGGCAAGGACAGTACAAGATGAAAAGGAACACTTTGGACACCACCCCTTCCAACTCTTCACAGGCAGGAAGCAGGCAGAGAAATCTACTTGGTTGTAAACATAGGCTATTTTTTGTGAAAAAAAGAAATGTTGACCCAGAGGATGAAGCCAAGAATCCTAGATGTAGAACTAAAAGCCAGAGCAAGTAACTTCTTGGAAGTAGGATGGCACTTTTATCAAGGAACTGGGCAACATGTGCCCTGCTCAATTTCAGAATTGCATTGAACATGGACTACCGTCAAGTGCCTACAGCAATTATCTAGGGCTGACCTGCCATTGTATCTTGGGTATGAATGCATAGGATCATTCTTTCTTTTTAGTTTATAGTTCTTCATACTGAGAACTATAGTACTAAAGGTGCCATATCCAAAATGCCTCTTGCATCTAGACATGAATTAAACAACAATATCCTGGAATTTCTAATGGGATGAGAATATGGGATCTTGAAGGAAGAGCATCAAAGATAAACAAAGCCATATATTAATTAAAGTGGTGAAAACAGATTCTGTTCAGTCACTCCTGACACTTGGGAAGAGAGATGAGTGGCCTCCATTTCCATGTGAGCAGAGGAGTTTGGGTGTTTTAAAAGGATAAGTGAGGGAGCAGGGAAGGAGAGCAGCAGGGCTCAAGTAAAAACTTACAAAGGTTGGTCAGTGTAAATGAGGTTAGGTCAGCTGTGTCTGCTAAGATGGCAATAATTGAAGTAAGGATTCTATTCCACAGAGACTGGGAGACTGAGGCCCTATCTTCCTGATGATTACATTTCAACAAAGCAGCTTTTGGGTCCTTGAGAAAGACACTCCTGAGTTATAGGAGATACATATATATCTCAAAGGAAGAGAGAAAGGAATCACAATTGTAAACCCTTCATAAGAGGCTGGGGCCTATCTTTAGGTGTTTGCTAGGACAAACAGTAGATTCTCCTGGCACCCTTAAGCTTTCTCAGGTCAGCTTTTTAATGGAATGCTGGGGTCATCCTAAGGACACAGCCTTATGCGGCTAGAAGCCATGCTAGAGTTTGGTCCTGTCTTAGTGCACAGGTTTGAATGGAGTCATGCTGTGCTGAGGGTTCTCCAGTTCTCAGGAGGTGAGTGCATTTTGTATGTTAGAAGATTATAAATAATTTATAGCCAGAAGTCAGACTGGAAATTTTAAAACATACCCTGCAAATTCTCTGATACTCTGACTATCAATAAAGGGCTATAATTGCCCTTCTTTTGAATCTGGGACAGCTTGTGGCTGACTGATAGATAGGATATGGCAGAAATGATGCCATGGACATCCAAGGCCAGGCCATAAAAGTCTCTGTCCACTGGAGCAGCCACACTTGGAGACTAATCTTCCATGTTAGAAGAATGGACAATTATTTCCAGAAGAATGGAAGGTTGAATAGATTAGAAGACTACAGGATGATTACTAGGTACCACTAATGGATCAGTTGAAGTATAAGTCATTCAAGTAATATTGGTAGAGTGCATAAAAGCTGATTGAATAACTGAAGTAATGAATGGATGTCTTCATAGTGGACAATGCTGTATCTGAATTGGAACAACATTAGAATTAAAATAAATTTAAGTAATTAATGATAAATTTCTGAACACAACATTTAAAACATGACAAGATAATGGATCCTAAGTTATGTAATGGTCACGTTAGGAACTTTGAAGGTATTTGAAAGTTTTCTACTAAAAACGAGAAAGGTCGCCTTGCCATGTACAAAATAGAATGGTTTGGATTCATGGTAATTATTTGTTATGTGAATCTCACTTTTAATTAATATGCACTTGTGTGCCTAGCCTTGTGAGGAGAGTATTTTCATGCATCATATACCAAAATGGCAGGTATTATTAAAATACCTTTATACAGATGAGAAAATGCATTAATTTGCCCAAAGAAAAGGACTGGGGTTTAAGACGGGTTTTAGTAAGTCTTTACTATGACTTTTTTTTTAATGTTTACTTATTTTTGAGAGACAGAGTGTGAGTTGTGGAGGGGAAGAGAGACAGGGAGACACAGAATCCAAAGCAGGCTCCAAGCTCTGAGCTGTCAGCACAGAGCCCGACACAGGGCTCAAACTCATGGACCCCAAGATCATGATGTGAACCAATGTTGCACGCTTAATCAACTGAGCCACCCAGGCACCCTTGCCATGACTTTTAAAAAGTGTTTTGTTTCAAAACATTCCACAATTTTTTTTAACAGTTATTTTAACAACTGAGTAAATTAATTTTGGAAACTTACATCCTAAAAGACAGTTAATTAAACTTTCCTGAGATAGCTGAACAGCCTTCTCCCTGGACACCTTCATGCCTTTGCCCAAATGTCACCTTCTGATGGGAATGGGATCTTCCTGGAAACTTCCATTTGAATTGTATCCCGCATTCCTGGTATTCTTGTTCTCCCCTAACCTGATCTGTTTTGTTTTGTTTTTTCTACAGTATGGATCAGGATCACTTTTGAACATACTATATTCTTTACTTATGTTTATTTATGTTTATGGTTCTCTCCCAGCCTTAGAACATAAAGCTCACAAGGTCAAGTGTTTGAATCTATTTTATTCACTTATATGAACTTAGAACTTTTAGGATAGCACCTGAGACATAGCAGGCATTCAGTACAGTTTGCTGGAAGAAAGAATTTGTGACGTTACACCATGTGCTATGTGCCATGTCTAAAATGGTGATCAGAAAGACAAAACTCCTGCTTGAGGGGGTTTACCCTGTGGTAGGAGAAAATGAGCAGAGATTTTCCCTTATGGTTCGGTGGGTTAATTCAGCTTAATTCAGCTAACTCTTTTTTATTTAGGGGCTCGTAGTTCTTGATTCCTTCATCCCCTCTTTGTCTAGCTTTTCTTAAATATTCCTATTTAGTTGGTCCAATTTTTCACTCTTATCTTCTCCTCTTATCTTTACATAATATGAAGTAAATAAACTTGAAAGGAAAGTCACTCTTTCAATGAAGCCAAAGCATAGAACAAGGTACTTCTCAGTGTCTTTTCTCTCTGCGCTTTTGCAAACCCTTCATTTATCTTGTACCATCTAGTGTGGGTTAAATTCACATTTGCCAGAGCTATTCCTTGCCTTCTTGGTTCTCACTCACCCACCTTCAAGTTTCATCAGAACTTGACGGACCTATTATTGATTCTTGGGACATTTTTTTGTTCACTACCACCCCTCCCCCATTTTCACTATTACAGTAATATTTAGTGAGTAGTACTATTTCCAGCTCTTAGATATCACCTTCAAGCAATAATAAATGGTATAAATCCAGGAAACAAGATGTGTCTCGCTTACTCCAAATATATAAATGCTTATTTCCTTTTGGAACAAACCAATAATATGAACATTACAGAGTATGCCAAGTTGGTACAAGAAACTATCCACTTGGGAAGATAAAATTGGAGAGGGAGGTCAGTTAGACTGAGGACATTTTAAGAACAACAAGTAAAGCTTTCAGTATAAATTATGCCCTCAATTTCTGTATGTTATTTTTCCTTCAGAAATGTAAAAGCTGGTAAGAGTAAGAAGTTTTGTTAGTCAACTAGAATGTCAAACTCTTGGGTGTGTGCTTTCCCACGTATGCACACATGCACACATGGGCCCACATATACACATGCCATCACAAAGGAAAATACAAGCACACGTGTACATACAATAATCATATTACAGAAGACACCTTTTCCTTATTATTTAGAATTTTTTAAAAATGCCTTTAGTGAGGAGAGTGAAGAACTGTCAGAGAAGGATGTAGTTGACTATGATTCTGGAGAGTGTTTGGGTTGCAGGCAGTTTCACAATAAGAATTTTATTCTTAGTTAATTGTATCAGATCATATTAGTATATTTCTATTTTAGTTATTACTTATCTTACATTATCCAGTTTTGATTCTAATTTCTCTTACTGTCACACTATTTTTGTGTTTATGTTATACACTTTATTTTTTACAGCGTATTCTAGTATTTATTATACTTTTGCAACATATGCTTAAGGATCACTTTCCCTTCCTTCATGTTCATATTGTCATCTGATAATCTTTTCCAAATAAAAATGAAATTTGTTTTATCCATTCATGGAAAACAAAACAAGCAAGTAGAAATACCTATAGGATTTTGATAGGACCATGCTCAATTTTTGAAACACTTCAAATACAAATAATAATCTAGAGAAATCTCTCATCTACTATATTAATAACTAACAAACCGAACTGAGAAAAACACATTCCAATACCAAATCATTTGGTAAGATGTAAACACTATTGACAACAAAAATGAATCTTAAAAATATACACTACTTATATAAAGTAAGTGGTATGTTAAATCATGAATTGTTTTTATTTTAACAGTAAGATAAACTCCTAAGTGTTCCTTTTGGGAACAGATACATAAAGATCATTTCTAATCTCATTATCTTTATTTAATTCTTTGTAAATTTTAATTGTTAGAATAAAACATGGAAAACTTACAAGGATAAATAATAAAAAGAAGATTTAAATAGCACAACATGTAAAAATATAGAAGAAGAAGTTAAAGTGTATGGATTTTGCATGGGGCTTGTACATCAGGAAGTTTATAAGATAGCAATAATCTGCTTAGAAAAAAAAAGGAAATTGGTATTTCACTGACACAAGCAACAAAATTGTAAAACACGTGAAAGTAGTCTTAATAAGAGATACATGACAACTATATAAATGCAATAGTAAAATGCAAGTTACCAAAGACCTATGTATGCGGAATAGTCATGTTAATGTAAAAATGAAGTATGTAATATCTTTGTATTTTGCCTAAAATCCTTTATGAAAATGAGCCAGGCAACATTTAGATAATGTAATTATGATCTTAATTTTGTAATTTTTTTCTCTCTTTCTTAAGAATACATATTATTCATAAGTCAGACATCCACATTCTTCTCTCCATGATTTACTGTTTGGCATTTTCCTTTCTTCATTGTTCCCATTGTTTTTCTCCATTTCTTATTGTACTTTTTGATGCTTCCAATGATTACCCTAATTGTTCTATTGCATATTTTTTATTTGTAGACATGCATTGCTTTCTTTTGTTGAATGGTGTCTGTGCCCTCTTTATTTTTTTTTAATATATTTCAGAGCATCTCAAAAGTCTTTTTTTTTGTATATAGTGTGGAAAATCTTTTCAAGGGAAGTTTAGCTCTGATCTGTTCAAGCATTGTTGTTCCTTTGGCTACGGAATATTGTCTCATTCCCAAACCGGTATTTGCTTTAAGTTTTAATTTGCACACATATCAATAGGTATACAGACAATCCCTGACTCGTGATGGTTCAACTTACGATTTTTTGACTTTATGATGATGCGAAAATGATATACAGTGATATACAGCGATATAATATACTGTACTTCGAATTTTGAATTTGGATCTTTTCCCAGGCTGGTGGTATGTGGTATGATCTTTTCTCGGGATGCTGGACAGTGGCAGCAGCCGCAGCTCCCAGACAGGTGCACGTTCACGAGGGTGAATCACTGATGCGCTTAACAATCATTCTGCACCCACACAACTGTTCTGTTCATCACTTTCAGTGTGGTATTCAATAAATCACATGAGATAGTCAATACTTCTCATAAAATAGGCTTTGTGTTAGATGATTGTGTCCACTGTAGGCTAATGGAAGTGTTCTGATCACATGTGAGGTAGGCTAAGCTAAGCTGTGATGTTCGCTGGTTAGGTGTATTAAATGCATTTTTGACTTACAGTGTTTTTAACTCACAATGGTTTTATTGGAATGTAACCCATTGTAAGTTGAGAAAGATCTGTACTCTGTGATTTGCTAATGTGTTCATTTGTATCAGGTGATGCTAATGCTAGTGCAGTTCAATAACAGTAGGCTGCTGATATTTCAGAAATCTTTTATTAATCTTTTCCAGATTTTCTTAAGTCTTCTTCTAACCAAGAGAACATCCCTTTGGCAGGGAATTCAGGCTCACTGCAGAAAATATCACTCAGGCTATAGCCACAGTACCTGTCGATGATAAATTCACTATTGGGCTCATCAAGAGATGGGTAGACAATTGGTGCACAATGAAGCTCCCAATTAAAAAGTAGGCTACAAATAATTAATTATCCAGATATACTTTTAAAAATTATGCAAGTTAACATTCAAGAATATTTGAATGATAATACTAGCAAATGCAATGGCAATCATTTTGTTAAAAAAAAACGGACGTCACATAGAAAGGGAAAATAAAAGAGAGAGAAAACATTAAGAACAAGTTTTAGAGGTACCTAACAAAACTGAGCAGAATGTACAAATACGAGCAAAACACAAAATCAGTTATCAGATCTGATGAATATAAAAATAGAAATCTCAGATTTGAAAAACAAGTATGGCTTTGAATGCAGGACGAGTGCCAGGACAATACTAGCATGCCAATTAAGAAAACAATGTGTTTCTGGAATATGACCAAAATAAGGTATCCAAACCCAAACGGATGTAAAGAAGAGATAAGACATGGCAATACTGCCTATACATCATCATAGCATTCTGTAATTATAATTTCTGGGGAATATATTTAAAGAAAATAAGCAATAATTAGTGGGTAGTGGATAGAAGTATACTAATAAGGAATCCTAATAGGACATGCTGTTTAATTTCATCAAAATTATTATCATTTTTGCCCTAATGAATTACTGTACTCAGCCAAGATGGCTCCCTCAGAAATAGAAACAGATAAAGAGGAATAAAATAAATCCACTTTTATAGACATCAATTCACTGACATAAATAAAGTGAACACACGTATAAATTAAAAGATACCAAACAGTTCTGAACTGCCTATGTTTCAGGAGCAATTATTGGATACATCATAGTTAGATTATGCTAACTTCAACTTGTTTTAGAAAACTTTTTGCAATATCAATATCTTTTTTTTTTCCTATCACAAAAGTGAAGGCTCTTAAAAAGCCGGCATGCTGGACTAGCCTGACACACTGAATTGATAATGTTAATGCTTCAACCAGAAACAACCAGCAAAGCAGTCTGCATCCCTCTTCAGGACAGTGTTTCCATTAATAACAATTCCAAGTTTAGCTGAGGGCAGTTACCTGAGGCATACATTTTAGAAGCCCTCCAGATGTTTCAATAAATTTTATTTATTTATTTTTATTTTTTTTAAGTATTTGTTTTTGAGAGAGAGAGAGAGAGAGAAGGGGAGGGGCAGAGAGAGAAAGAGGGAGACACAGAATCTGAAACAGACTCCAGGCTGTGAGCTGTCTGCACAGAGCCTGCCATGGGGCTCGGACCCACGAACCATAAGATCATGACCTGAGCCAAAGTTGGATGCTTAACCAACTGAACCCCCTGGGCGCCCTCTCAATACATTTTAAAAGCAGGAGAAAAGTAGGGGGTGGGTCATTACATTCACAGACTCCACAGAAAACCAAAGCACTTCAGGTCTAGTTTCTTCTGCTGGGATTTGAGTCGTTATGATTGTAGACAGAGCACCTTCTCCTTGTATTCCCTTCTATGGCTCCGCATGTCACATAGGTTGTGCAAAGTGGTATGCGTGCCACTAGATAATTAACTAGATAATTTGGAATCTATATATTATACTTCTGTAAGTTTTGTTGTAGACTCAAAGGAGATAAAATACTAAGAGTTTAGGCACTTGATTCCAGGCCCTGAAATAAAATACAAAAGGTGACACTTTGAGCTGGTTGAGAAAAATGTGGCTTAGAAAATTAGTACATGAACTATTCTGACATATAAAAATATTTAAAGCATATTATATGAACACTGTAGATCCTAAATAGTCCATGTCCACTCAGTATAACTTTGAAATTATTTATATAAGTATATTAATAAATACCAGAATAGAGAATTAAGAGAAGAGGACTGAATCACTCTTTGGAAACTACTATTTGCCAAGCACTGTATATGTTATGGTATTAATAGTTTAGAATCAGGGAAGGCCTGGGTTCAAACCATGTCTCTGCCATTGCTAGCTAAGTGATCTAAGGAAATTTACTTCCTCTCTCTAAATTTCCTCATCTATAGTATTGTGTTTCAAATTTTGAATGTTGCCTAGATGCCAGGTCCTGAAGATGCATCAGTGAACAAGACTAACACGATTCTGCCCTTATTCAACTTATAGTCTAATAGAATAATAATTTAATCATTTAAAATACATTTGTGGCACACTATCATATGCCAAATAAAATTCTAGGCAATGATGCTACAGTAATCAACAAGAAAGAAAAGGCCCATGCTCTCATGGAGCTTACATTCTAATGGGGGAGAAAAACTTTTTTTGTAGATTTCTTTTTATATCATCATTACCTAAACATTCACAACATTATCACTGCTACCCTTTTTGGGTCTCTAGGATTTCAAAAACATGAAAAAAATTTTTATTAAAAATGTTTTTAATGTTTATTTGTTTTTCAGAGAGAGAGAGAGGGAGGGAGAGAGGAAGGGAGGGAGGGAGGATGATCTGGGGAATGGCACAGTGAGAGGGAGACACAGAATCTGAAGCAGCCTCCAGGCTCTAAGCTATCAGCACAGAGCCAGATGAGGGGCTGGAACCCATGAACTGTGAGGTCATGACCTGAGCCCAGGTTGGATGCTCAACAACTGAGCCACCCAGGCGCCCCCCCCCCCCAAAATTGTCTTTTCTAAATAATCAGTTATTCTGATCTCTATGAGGGCCTTCAAGTGTCTGAAACAAGAGAAAGATTCCCTGGAAGTGGTGATTATACCCAGTTGTCCTTGGCCTGTGGAAATATTTTGTTCACAATCTGTTTTACTCACTTATAAACTCAATAATAAAGTCGATGCCACACAAGCAATATAGAAGAAAAATACCCTTGGTTGAGCAGCAGTACACCATCTGGAGCATGCAATGCACGGAATTAAAGGTTTTGTGGAATTTGTAGAACACAGTGATGAATATTTTTCTCGGTGTTCAGTGCATACTCAGGCATTGAAATGTTAAATCATCTCATGATTGGTTGCTACCAGTAGCACCAATTCATATCCCTGGACATCCTCTGAACAAGTCCTAGCACTGATACAGTGGGATATCAGTAAATGGAGTTTAGGTACAACAGATATATGTCCTAGGGTCCCTGGTGTCTAATATATTCGTTATCATGCACGCATTCAGCTAAATGTTTGTGAAGACCTTCTTAAAGTCTAATGGGGGCTGTAAGCAAGGACACAGGCAGTGATTGTAATGCAGTACTTCTCAGAGTCCCACAGGAGGAGAAGAGCAATGTAAACATAATTTCTGGGGCCCAAAGGTCCATTGCCTTCCAAATATCTCTTCCACCTTCTTGCTCATGTTTTATATTCCAGAGGTTCAACAACGCTTTAACTAATCTTGACTGAATGTGACCTGGAATTTTAATTTTTTTTTTTCCACAGACTAGTCTTGGCTTTCTACATAGTTCCGCTGGCATCCAACTCAGAACATGTTCCTGGTTTTGACTTTGCTCCTTTCATTTGGGTACTGTCAGTTTATAGCATGATTTCATTCTTGTTTGGATAGGCTACTCTACCATACCTGGCTGGATAACCTCCTTATTTTTATATACATGCTTTTTCCTTACAGGGTTGACTGACTAGACATAAACCTTAATTTTAATAAATTATTTAACACTTCTTAATTCTTAATTAAAAAAAAATACGCAGCTGCATACACATTCCCCAAGACTACTTAGTTTAATGCTAAGAGATTAGGGTTAATCATCTTAGGTAATAGTTTCAAATTTTATTGGCTTCTATAACTGTAATTGAACTGTCAGATTTTTATTCAATTGATATGTGTTTCTTATGTTGTGCTTTAAATAAGACATGAGATTTGCAACGCTTTTAGGAGAGACTAAACACATAAAATAATAATTTTTAGCTTATAATTGGTTTGAAGTTTTCAGCACTTCGTTTCAACATAACACTGACTTTGCTGGGCCCTCTGTTTGGAGTTTTTAACTCTCATGAGAGTACAACATTAGAGTTTTCAAGTTGGCATATCATGCTCTTCACAGTGTGAACAGATTCAATCAGTTTTGTTTTGTTTTGTTTTGTTTTGGAAAGGGACAGGGAAGGAGAAATATGAAGGCATTATATCCTTATAGGATGAGAGAGAAGCATATTAAGGAGTGAAGGAAGCAAAGAATCCCATAGTTAAGGAAGCTGGAGGGAGGACAGTTGTCCTGGGTTTCACATGTCTGTGGACGGCCAGGACACCTCAAGACTGAAACATCTCATGCTGTTCTTTCTCTTGAGAGTCTGTCTCCTTTCCTTCTTCTTGATTCAATCTTCTACATTCTTAAAGATCTGTTTGAAACGTGTCATCCTATTTCAAGCCCTCTTCAACTCCCCTTTCTCTTCCAGATAGACTCTACCCTTCAACTGAATACATTGAATACAACTGAATACAGGGCAATTTTGCCTGTACTTAGTGCCATAGAGATAATTCTGTGCTTTATTCAGTTTATGTGTTTTTACTTCTCCAACTTAGGGAGACTTGGGATACAACTAACATCCCTTGGACACTCATTAGCTCTCAGGCACCATAATTGTCACACATTGCGTACCGCCCTTGCAAAAGCCTTGTAAGTTAAGGACTTCCGTGATATTTTATGCCACTCTGAATTTCCTTTGTAGTAATTTACAAAATATATTTATTTGGGGGATTACTTTAAATCTTTATCTTCTCTGCTAAGCTCCAGGAGAACATGTACTCTGTTTTGTTTACCTCCTCAGTATCCAGCACAGGGCTAGTACCTAATAACCAATCAATAAATATCTGTTGAGTGAATGAATAGATCAATAAAAAAGTATTTTATGCCTATTTTATAAGTCAGGAAACTCAGTCTCAATAAAAGTAAATAACTCAAGGTCACTTAGCAAGTAGGGGCAGTGTTGTGACCAGACTGACAAACATTGATTCCATTCCAGTCAAATCTTAGCCAGACCTCATGGCACTTTACAATCACAGGCTGAGGGATGGTCATGGAGTTCCTGAAACAGAACAGGATCAAGGTAAATACTCGTCATCTGTTTCAAGTCACATTAGGAAGACATCATTGGATCATTCATTTCTTCATTCAGAAACTATTATGCACATAACTGCCTACTTTTCTTGATTCTGGTTCTGCCTGCTGCTGTTGGCCTATGGGTTTGGCAAGATTCTGAGTGGCAACAGGTATCTCTTTAAATTTGCTGTATCAGAAACTGTTAATTCCCTCTCAACATCTCTTCTGATTGTCCACAAAATGCAATGCTGATTTTTCCTGGCTGCCTACATGTATACTGAAAATGGCTTTTACTGGGATGTAGGAGTGGCTTGGAGACCAATTGTTGTGAATAAGATGTAAGTAGAAACGTAACATGGGACTTTCAGGAAATCCCCTTAGAGGGTAGTGGGAGGTTAGCATGCTTTTCTTTCTCCCTTCGTCCATCCTTGGGTGGATGCAGTTCTGAATTCCATGAGGACAAATGTCTCAGCCTGATGCAACACTAGAAGCAGCCCAAGTCCATAGTGGTAACTATACTAACTCTGGATATTTATCTCTGAGTTTCTTTTAATAAAGAAGAAAGCAGTTGTTGTCTTGTATAAGCCATTGATTTCTGGAGCTTTTTAACTTTTTTTTTAAAACTTGTAGCCAAATGTAATTCTAACTGATACTCATTCTAAAAGACATGAAGATGATTAAACATTAGCAAGTCTTCTGGTTTTACAAGACATCAAAGAGAAATCACATATGACAATAAAATAAGTCTTTCAAATGGGTGAGTGGTTTTAACACAAGGTTTTCTATAAATAAGACATAATTCATAAAATGAAAAGCTGATGATAAAAGTATTCATCAGAGCACATTTGAAGTATGGGAGGTTTTCATTTCCATTTAAGACCATTTATTCTGTCTTTTAGCATGATATAAATTATGTTTTATGAAAATGCTCTCATAACTAAATATGCAAAGAATAAGAAAATAAATGAAAACAAAAGACAAAATTAAAAGTATAGGAAATCGTGTTATATGATTCTTAAGAAACATGGGCTGAAATATTTTCTTTAAATGTAAAACACAGGGGCCCCTGGGTGGCTCAGCAGGTTAAGCATCCAATTTCAGCTCAGGTCACAATGTTGCAGTTTGTGAGTACCAGCCCCGAATCAGGCTCTGTGCTGACAGCTCAGAGCCTGGAGTCTGCTTTGGATTCTGTGTCTCCCTCTTTCGCTGCCCCTTCCCCCTCACACTTTGTCTGTCTCTCTATCTCAAATAAATAAATAAATAAATAAATAAATTAATAAATTAATTAATTAATAAACATTAAAAAATAAAAAATAAATATAAAAGAGAACATAGCATCCAATTTTAAAGAATAATGGTGTGTGATTATAAATGTTCTGCACAAGATAAGCATGTTGTTTTGAAGATATCAAGGAGAGTTAACAGTTAGATCATATTTATATATTCCATTCTCATTGCTTCCAAATTAAAAGGCACTACTACCTGAGCTTGTACCAGAAAGGATGACCCCACCCAACTGTCTAGAAGACAGGTCTCAAACACTGGCTCTGAGGACAGGACAGGGCACTCAGGACTGGTTGTACCAGTGCCATCTTTTGAAGGCAACTTGCACTGAAACTAAGTCTGAAGTGATGATATCCAAAAGGAAATGAATCTCCTGAGTTTGGCTGTCTGCATTTTCAAGGTTTCAAAAACTATGTGCCTGTTTCCTTTTAGCTGGCCACAGGACTCCTTTTGCAGCAATCTGTTGTCCTGACATCAGTCATCTTATGCAGTATTGTCCTTAGTAGGCAAGCAAGTATGCTCCCTCAAGATCATCTGACCCTGTCATCTGACTTCACATCTACTTAGATGGTCCAGAATACATGTAGGAGCTAAGCTTGAAAGTTTCCTTTGCCAGATCACTTTCTTGGAGTGATTGCTCTGAAAAAAATTAAGAGTCTAGGTTTATTCAGCAAGTGTTTGTCAAGAGCCTACTGTGTGCCAGGTGCTATACGAGGACTTATTGGGATCAAGTCTGTATAATCTAAGCAATCCAAAGAGGGAATTCAATTTTATCTTAAAAACCACTTGACCCAGTGTTTAACCCCCTTCTGCTTTTTTTTGAAATGATGTTTAAATACTGTGAGCCTCTGTTACCCCACTTTATAGATGAGAAAATATTTGTTAGAGTCTATAACTTTTTCAGTGAATATTTTATTGAAAAGAAAAAAAAAGTCTCTTCTTTTACAATAAATGGTGAACTGGGAGAAAGACAATGAAAGGTATCAATATCAGGAGTGAATGCCTGAGATCACCCTACCTGTTGAGGAGATCTCAGGGACTAGATGTGGAAGTAGGGACTAAGACTAACAATGGTTCTGGTCACCAGTTACCTTGGTCTGGATCTAATAGTGGCCCTCAGTGAAATAAGGGATTCTTTCATCTCCTGAGATGAAGACCAAGAACTTTCATTTCTTTCCTACTATAAGTTTTAAATATTAAAAGAAGAATAAAGGATTAAGCTTAAAGTCTTGCCAACTAAGGGGAAAAAAGGTATTTTTCCACTTTTGTGAGTATAATGCTACTATTTTCAAAATGTTAATTTGCTTTTTCATAGTATACTTAGTAATTAGTGAACAAAACCATAATGTACTGTGGGTATGATTTGTAAAGGCTTAAATGACAGACTCTAACTAGGATAATTTCAGTCCTGATGTGTTGTTAAGTAACAATATATTCTAAATGAGTAAACTTGAAATAACTAAGCCATTGGGGATTATTGGCCACCTGATAATTAAACTTGATCTAACATGGACATCAAAACCAATTATATGTACTAAACAGAAAGAGACAGGTCAACTCCTCAGAGAGATGAAATGAACTTGGACAGATGGACAGAATGCAAATCATGACGGGTTTCTTAATGAAAAAGAAATGAAATGCAATTTAAAGCCCTATGAAAAATCTGGATAGCTATTCCTAGTGTACAAATTGCTGAAAAACAATTATGCTGAAACAAGATGGATTGCCATATTTCCAACAACCAGGAAAACCATTCCTCCAGAGAATTTAGATTTTCTAGTTTCTTAGGCAATGAGGTTAAGGGGAAAATTACTTTAATACTATATTCATATTAGGTTGCAAGGGCAACCATAACAAAGTACCGCAGACCAGGGGCTTAAACAACAGATGTTTATTTCCTCTCAGTTGTGGAGACTGAAAGTCCAGGACCAAGGTGGTGGTAGGGTTGGTTTCATGTGAGGCCTCTTTCCTCAGCTTGCAAATGTCTGTCTTCTTCCTGGGTCCTCCCATGACCTTTTCTCTGTGGGTCCCTGGTGTCTTTTCCTTGCTTCTGAGGATGCCAGTCATATCGGATTAAGGTCTGACCCTTGTGACCTCATTTTACTTTAATCACCTCTTTAAAGATCCTATCTCCCAATACCATCACACTCTGAGGTAGTGGGGGGTTAGAACTTCAAAATAGGAATTTTGGAGGGACACAGTCAGCCCAGAAAAAATATTCAATGCACAAATTATATGTATTTCAGAGAACAAAAATATCAAAACATAGAAGTGGGTTGAGGTGAAATAAATGGAGTACCTTACAGAAGGAGGTCCTGATCTACTGGAAGGGTGACCAACAATCCTTGTGTGCCTGATTTCAGCACTGAAAATTCTATATACCTTAGGAAAGTCTTCAAACCAGAGTGTTTGGTCACCAGGGTCATGTACTGGATACCCCTCAACAACTGTTAAGGGTAGGCATTTGTTTAGTGACCTAATGAAGTATGGTGGTATGCTGCATAAGATCATTCTTGGGTCCTTAAAATTTTTCCAGGAATATGAATTATGCTCCAGTAGGCAGACTTCCATATGAGCATGGAAGAGAATCTAGGAAGGCCTCTGATTGTTGGGAAGTTAAGAGATCAGTTTGCAATAAGAGTGACAGGTTCCTAGTTGCCAGCAAACCTGTCTCAAATGTATCTGGTTGACAGATGTTGTCACCCAAATATAGCCTCCCTCCTTTCTGCTTAGTTTTTATTCAGGGAGAATAATACTCTTTTTTTTCAAATTCTAGGACTTATATTTGGAATGACAAAATATATGGATGACTCTAATCCTGGTTTTTGTAGGACAATCTCCTTTTTCCTGTTGTTTCAACATAATTTTTGGTAAGGCCCCCTTCACTCTCCAAAGGTCTTCATTTATAGGATAAAATATATGGTCACACAACTTATCTTGCTCAGAGTCCTGGCTTCAGCTCTTCTCTGCTTCTCTTTTCATATAACACACCAGTTCCTGAGCTAGCCATTCACGACCCATAGGTTCCTTGATCCTCTATGTTACTTTTCTGCTTATGTCTGACTAGAAGAGTGGAAATGGAACTCACAAATTTTGTTTTGGACCCTCCTGCTTGGCCAAAGTTTTTATTGTGATAACACATGAGGAAGCATAACTTTCCCATCATCTAAGAATCAAGATATAGTAACTTAAAGCTTAAGTAGAGAAAAAGATTAGAGATTTAAAATAATACAAATAAATTACATGTGTGTGCAAAATATTGTTAATAATCACAGAATCTCAAAAAGTTTCAGACATCATCTACTTGAATCCTGACTCCTCTCTTTTTGCCAATGGATAAAGTGAGCCTTAGGCATAGGAAGCGATTTGTTCTGGAACATAATCTAATTTGATCCAGTTAAAGAAAGATTCATGACCACCAATGAATTAGCTACTTCTGTCACCCAAGTTTAGGTTTTTTTTTTTTTGTTTTTTGTTTTTTTTTTGCCATATGAGAAGACCTTAATAATGGTTTCCTTAGAACATTCTTTCCAGGTTTCTTTTTTTTCCTTAAAATAGCATACTAGTTTTTTAAATGCAAGACTATTTTATGAACCTTAGAAAAAATTATATAATAGATGTAAGCAAAAGAAACTTTTATGAAAATTGTGAATCCACTCACTTATCATAAATAATCATAGAATTATTTCCTTCCATTATGATTTCAGTTTGGTGTGTGTGAGGGCTGTGTGTGTGTGTGCCTGTGTGTCTCTGTATCGGTGTGTTTGGTTGATGTGTGTATACATAAATTTATGCCTCCACCTGCATGCAAAGTGAGAGCGATTTATTTCTTGATATATATTAGCTATATTTTTAAACCTAAAATATATATCATGAGCATATTTCTGGGCTATTAAATATTATTTCTATAATACTGTTTTCAATGGTCACTCCTTATTCCTTTATATGATGGGCCAGCATGTATTCAACCACCATGATGTTACCATTGAAGATTTAACTTGTTTGCTTTTATTTTGTTGCTATATAAGCAACGTTGCCAGAAAAACCCTTGCAATGGTGTTTGTAAATTATTACTTATATCTGTACCACTAGCCACCTGAAGTGAAAAATTGATAATCAGAAAGCTGTCATTCTTAGTCCTTTTTAAAATGGATTGCCTATGGCCACTAAAGAAGGTTGTTCCAATTTCTACACCTACAGTGCTGTGGAAGCATTTCTGTTTTCCTCCGGTCCCTGACAACACTGGCAGTTATCTTTTCTTTGTCTTTGACAGCTTGATAGAAAAAAAATAGTGTATTATGGTTTTAATTTGCATTCATTTTATTATGATTGCACTTGTGCAGTTTTTACATGTTTATAAGTCTTTTGTGAAATACTTGTTTCTGTTTTTTAACCTTTTTAATCTTGTTGGGTTATTTATGTTTTTCTTAACACTTAGCCATTGATCTTTAAAATAACATAATAATGTATTAACATAGCTCCTTGGATTGAGTATACATGATTTTTTAAAAGTTTATTTATTTATTTTGAAAGAGAGAGAGAAAGAGAGAGTACACGAGCAGGGGAGGGACAGAGAGAGGGAGAGAGAGAGACAATCACAAGTAAGCTTTGTGATGGCATCATCAGCATGGCACCATGCGAGACTCAAACTCATGCACTGGGAGATCATGACCTGAGGCAAAACCAAGAGTCCATGCTTAACTGACTGAGGTACCCAGGTGCCCCATACATGGAAAAAAATGTCCATTTCAATCATCTGTATTTTTTAATTTAAGGAGGTTTTAAAAGGTGTCATGTTATTATTTTATATTGTTCACTCCATCCTGAATATTAGAGAAATACTTATCCTATACTAGTATATGCATTTTTATTGGTGGATTTATGCACTTTTGCATTTATTACTCCATCCAGAAATTTGCATGTAAGTAGGTATGAGGTAGGGATGTTATTTTATTTCTTTTTCTAAACATTGACTATTTACGTCAATAATAATCATTGAAAAACCCACCTTTTCTCTTATTTGAAATGGTTCCTTATATTACATCAGTTACTAAAACACTACAATGCATCTTAACATATGCTGCTAAAATTTCTGTGTGCTACATGGACTTTTCTTTTTAGAAATGATTTTGGATATTGCTACATGTTCATTGATGAATTTTTAAATCATTTCATTATACCCAATACTAAATTAAGCAGAGCTTTTAATCAACCTGATGAATAGGGAAAAAAATAAGTTGGGGAGAGGTAAAACCATTCTGAGGTTTAATCTTTATATAAGAATATTGTATGGCTCTCCATTTGAAAAAATATTTGTATCTGTGTGCTTGCACCTGTGTGCATGTATGCATGTATGTACGTTTATGTGTATTCCTCAGTAACCTGCTGAAGGATTCATTGTTGTTTAAACAACTAACATCCAAAAATATTATATAGTGATTTCAACTACTCTTCTTTAGCTTATATTGGCTAGGTTACCAGTCATACCTATAAATACTGAAATTTGGTCTTTAATATTTTCTTGTGTTGTTTCTTTTTTTCACCTGGAAAATTCGTAAAGTTACAGAATAATAATCAGAAGACACCTTTGTTTTGTTGTGGACTTTAATGTCTGTGAGTGCCTCTATTCTGATATTTGCTGTCGGTATTAGTTATATATTCTTTATCATATTCGTGATCTTATTCTTATTTTATTAAGATAATTAAAAAAATCTTAATGTTTATTTATTTTTGAGACAGAGAGAGACAGAGCACGAACAGGGAAGGGGCAGAGAGAGGGAGACACAGAATCTGAAGCAGGCTCCAGTCTCTGAGCTGTCAGCACAGAGCCTGACACGGGGTTCAAACTCACGGACCGTGAGATCATGAGCTGAGCCGAAGTCAGATGCTTAACTGACTGACCACCCAGGCACCCCAAGATAATTTTTTAAATTCAGAAATAAATTTTGACTTATATTAAATGTCTTTTCATCTTCTTCAAGATGATATTATTGTTCTTAGTTAAGGTTATAAAGTATATTAAGTTTTAAAATAATTTTGTACCATTCATTTTTGCTTGGAAACAAATTTTACACAGTGTGGATTATGTTCTATAAAATTCTATTTATAAAATTGTATCTGTATTACATTTATGCACCTCTATATCAAGAAATTATATTATTTCATAATTACATATACACACACATTCTCAGGCTTTGAGAATTTCAAAAATTGATTGGGATATTTTCCCCAAACCTAGGTATTTTAATTATCATTTGAAATTATCTGTTTCTTGCAAACTTAGTAGAGCATGCTTATAATATTAACCAAGTTAGTGTCTATTTGATTGACAGTACTTATCCATATTTTTTTCTTATCAGCGAGAGTAGGCTAATGTATTCAAATGGCTTAACACAATGCACATTTAGTGATCATTCCAGTCACTGTCTAATGCAGTATGTTAGGATTGGGGAAACTCTGCTCCATTCATTCAAACTCCCATGTTCCTTACATTTTATGGTTTTGCCATCCTATGTGTTTTCAGATTTACTCAGTCAAGTTAGTTCCCAGGGAGACAGATACCTGCCTGTGAGAGGTTATTATGGGCCATGCTCTAAGCGATTCACACCTTCTCTGCTCATATCTGTGTGATCAGAAAAAAGAGAGCATAGATATTTATAAGCACTTGTGTTTGCTGTCAGGTGAACTAACTCAAACATTTATATTTTCCTGGAAATAGTGTAATTATTTAAGATGTTTAGAGGTATTAGCAGATAGTTGTATGGATTATTTTTTGTCTATGGTTAAATCCTTTCCTTAAGTTCCCTAGTCCCGACTTTTCTTACTTTCTACCTGCTTTTCTTCTTTCCTTCTCTGTTTGCCTCTCCCTCCATGTTCCCTTGCTCTCACCTTCTCTCCTGGTCTGTCTCCTTCCTTTTTTTCTCCCAACGTTTATTAAGTATACAATATGTCAATGACCTCAGAAAACAGCAAAGATCGTCTTATCGCTTCTGCCTGCACCATATCTAGCACTGTGCCTCTCTCAATTTAGGCATTCACTAAGCTATTGAGTGGGACTTGAATTGAATCAACCATTTCCTGGGTTCTTCTTACAGCCTCACAACCGCTGTCCTGCCTCCAGTGATATTCGCAGTATCCTGCACACACTGCCAGATTTATGTTCTTGCAACATAGCCTGATCAGCTGTGTCCTCCTACACACTAATATTCCAGAACTCCCCCTTGCCTCTCATATTAGGTAGATGTGGCCAGGCTCCTCACCTGCACAAGGGCTATCTATTCTGAGGTGGTAGCTTTGTTTCTCATTACTCATGCATACTAGCTTTGTGCTTTAACCAACCCCAGACCTCATCTTAATACTTACATTTGTGCTGTTTTTCAAATTTACAATATGCTGTCATCTTCTTCCAGGGAATTGCTAAGGTGGTTTCTTCGCCTGAAATGTCATTGTGTTTCAGATTCTGCCTCTTATTGGTTTGCTCATTCTTTAAGGACTTACTGTCTCTTCCCCCAAACCCACAACTAAATGGACTATCCTTCCTCTTTATCTCACAATGGCATATAGCACATTAGAGGAGATTCTAATCAGGGAGAAAATTTATACTAATATCCTCTGTGCCCTGATCTTTCAAAGAAGAAGCATACATTTTGCCAGCTTTCTCTGCTATTTATCTGCCTGTTATATGTCTAGAATAAAGACCAAACCAAAGCATCTATTTGAGAAATAGACTAGAATCTCAGATGAAGCGGATGGAGAGGTGGTTTTGGCAGACCCAAGGACACAGCTGAGTTTTTAGGAGAGGTACTAAAAATAAAAACATAGGCTCTCATAATTCTTTCTGAGACTTCTGACTCTTAATTCCAAATGAAAAAAGAGAGAGTTTAAACCAACTTTTTGATAAAGGGCATCTACTTAACCCAGAAAAAATTTATGATGAAAAAGGCAAGCATGGTCACAGACCTCCTTCCTAAATTAAACGGTAATGTCCATTCCTAATAAAAAAAAGGTTTATATTTTATTTATATTTGATATTTCAGTAGATCTAACATAATTTCCAATTTAGATATGGAAAACTCAAAATGTGCAGAAATTACAGCTTAATGCCTGGGGTAAGAAGGAAAGGAATTCACCTTTTTACAATTCAATCAAATGCAGAATAGGAGCAGTTAATAATTGTAGAATATGAATAATCAGATAAGACATTTTCTAGTGAAAACTCATAAATTTTATTTTGGGAGTACATTAAAATTCAGTTAAATTTTAAAATCATAGCATATCTTGAGTCACTGTTGAATAGTTGCCGTATCTATAGAAATCTATTTTAGAAATATGCAAGTACAAATTATAGAATGTCAGCATGCAATTTGATTTTATGTGCTTTTCTACTAATATAAATAATGAAGCATGCTGAGAGCATTCAGATACATTCAGCTGAGTATAATTAAAATACTGAGGTGTAACATGTTAAAAAAAAAAGAAACAAATTAAGTACTAAAATGAAGTAGGTAGAAATACCAGCAATTCAAAGCAATAACTATGTTGTGATTACAGTATTGTGAATAGACTAAATCTAATATTTTGGTTTAAATGAAATCAGTGATAGCTGGAAAGTTAATAGAAGCAGTGCCTTTATATTTTCTGTGAATAATGGAGAGGCTTCATTTCAGGAGCAAACATTTTTTGCCATCTCTGGAAATAAGTCTCCATGGTACTCTGAATAAACATTCTCGCCCAAATGGAACAAACTCTCTGATGAAATTGGCCACTGGGGCCTACAACAAATAATTAAAATGGGATTTGGGAATCAGCTGGGTTTTTTGTGTTCCTCACTCCCCATTGGGTTAGCTGAATGAGGGCAAATCAGCTTCTTCAGACCATGTAAAAAACACAATTGAACTTCCTGCTGGTCACCACTAATTACACTGTGGTTGTGACTGCCCACTCCAGGCAGAAGGCAAACTTTTGGGTTTGTTGCTGAGCCCACCAAAGGACCAACTGTTTATTTGCGTTTGCCCAGGCCAGTTCAGAGTAAGATGTACCATATTGTTAAAAGAAAGAGTATTCAGTTAACTTTGTTCTATTCTGTCACATGAACCACCCACTTTAGTCCTCCTCTGCTACAATGAGCCTCTGGTTTCTGCATAACCTACTTTGTACTCTCCTACCTCCAGCTTTATCCTGACCTCCTAACAGTCAGTTGAGATTTACGAAAACTGATAAGAAATTGGAAAAAAAAGAGATAATTTCATTTTACATCTACCAGTAAAATACAAATGTTTATAGTTGGAGAAGAAAGCATTGGAACAAGTGGATTAATCCTCCCCAAAGGAGCAGAATCTACTTTGTGCTAACTCCAAATGTGGGACTGCAATTGTAAAGTTGGAGCTAGAATCTTAATAGTGTAAGTACAAGACTTTCTACATTTTGGCCTTGCAAAGGTCACTTGTCCCTGGATCCAAAGTCTTTCCCTTCTTTGAGTAATCCTTAGTTTTTCTGAATCATATCCTTAAGTAGCTTCCTGAGAAAGGTTGAATGGAAAGTAGACTTACTCAGCCCTTACATATATCCCACATTGAAGATTAATAATGTATTGTTTATCTAGAAACATGGATTGGACTTGCCCATGTACTGATTCTCAACTATCACTTGTATTAGAGTTCCTTGGCTATATCCATCATCTTCTTGGAACTTCAAATTCCATGTGATTCATATGAAAAACAAAGAATTATATAAAGCACATGGATTTTTGTCAGTTATAAACTGTGTGACCTTCTGTAAGGCTCTTAATCTGTGTGAGCCTTAGTTTTCCCATTTGTGTATAGACATAACTGTAGATAATCTAGAAAGTTTCTGTGACAGCCACACAAAATGCATGTCAAATACTGGCACGGAGCCTGGTACAGAGTAGGTATTCAACAAATGACAATTGATATTTTGCTACTGTATTTGAGATTAATGAAGGGAGCATCAAACTTCCCTAATATCATAAAAATTTTCACTACTGTCTTATCTAACTTCTTTGGTTAAATGGAATCTATACATTATTTTCTAAAATTCCTTGACTACTTATATTTAAGATTCAAAACACAGTTTCTGTGGATGGATAAACTGGGAAACACTGAGAAATCTTGAAATAATGTTTGCCTTTGTTTACCCAATGCTTCCCAAACTTATTGATAAAGGAACATTTTTTTTGTGTGTGCGCACAACACCTATCAACAAACTGCATATGGGATGTGAAACCTAGTTACATAACACACGTATAGAATCACTGTAGTTCATATGTAATAGAAGCCTAATAACAAATTGTTGAATCTGTGCATGAAAGATGCTTTTTGCACCCTTGATCTAGGTTGCTGATGCAGAATGCCTTCTACACTTCAACCATCCAAATCTTACCTATTCTCCTTTCCAGATTAAGTGCCATATATTTGTCTTCAGAGGAAGGTGTTTATCCTCCTCTGAATTGCAGAATATACTATCAGTGCCCTGCCATTTAGTATTTGTTTTGTTCCAAATTGTATGTGTATGAATCATGATAATGGCAGCTCCATGGAATAGAGAAGCACCTTTGTTACTGGTTTTATCCCATTGTAACAAAACCTGGCACAGATCTGGGAGAAATATGCCCTGGTGGATTTGCACCTCTTTATCTTGTTCTTCTATATGCACTGCACTTTCCTCTTTGCATCTAGGGACTTATTGCCCAAAAAGATGCTCAAAGACCCCTCGCATCAGCAGAAGAACAAAACAGCGAGTGAAATTACCCAATTTCTGCAGAACTCATAAACATCCTGAATGTAGGTCACACTCACTGCCTGATGTGCTGTGTGTGTCATGTTCCAACAAAGCAGCTGCCGCGAGTAGCCAAACTCCCGGAAAGCAGCACAGCCCCAAAAAGAGCAGCCATTTGGAAACACATTTTCATTGACAATTTGGGGAAGTTGGGCATTCACTTAAGAAAAAGCCATAATTCTGTAAGAAATGAGCAATTTATGCACATTATAATCAAATTTATTTTTATATCCAGCTACTCCTACATGTGGCATAATTCAGTCTGGGAAATCATGCTAATTAGTTAGAAATCCATTACATTGTAAGTCTTGTAGCATATGCAAATGCTGTTTCAAGGGTTCTCACCTCCATAATGCATGTGCTTTTATTAGAATGCATTCCCGATGTGGGCAGTTTGTCGGTGAACCAGGCTCTAAAGTGCATTGGAGGGGAAAATACTCTCACAATAACCATTGATAGCATAACTTTTCATGCACTTTTTAGTGCATTATGTCTTAAAATATAAAGACAATGCCACTTGTCAGAAGAGTGGCCAGAGCAGTAAACTCTCCAAATAAAATAATAATGATGATATTAATGTTTTAGGTTCTCATGGTTAATAAGATGTGCATCTTTGCTAAACTCAGCACCTGGCCATGCCCTTCACAGGTGGTGAGGAAGAGAAATGACCCCCAGACTAAGAGTACAAAGACAGAGTTCCACAGAGAAGGACACTACTTGTGGGTCATGCTGACCAAGTCACTAAACTTTTAGATGCTACGCTTCTTCCACTGTAACTAGAAATAATATAACCTGACTCTGTCTCCCTCACAGAGCTGTTATGAATTTAAACTATGATTAAGATGTAGTTTATAACTTAAAAAAATGCTCTAGTGAGTCTTATTCTTGGATTATTAAAAATATCCTAGCCCCATTAAAAAGTAAAGCTGAGCATAAAATTTCTGTAAGAACATCATAAACTGTATTATAAACATACAGTACATTCTGTGAGGACATCATAAACCTAATTATATTTTAAGGTAACTGATCAATGATGAAGTGCAATTGAGGAAATCTGGTCAAACAAGTACCTGATAAAAGATTTTCTGTTGAGTTAAGGCATTGGGATCCAGAAGCTAGCAGTTAGAAGGGTGAATTTGGTGAAATTCACATTTCAGATCCATACTAACAACAATAAAAACAAACCAAAAAACCCACCATTCAATAGAGAGGAAGATGTACACCCTCTCTTACCTCCCCAGATACCACCACCACCACCATCCCAGGCAGTTTCCCCATCTTCCTATATGCCCCACCCCAGTAATTGGTACCACCACTACCTAGCAGAAGCCATAAACCAGAAATCTAGATTGCTCTTTGCCCTTTCTATCTGCCTTTCTGTCTAGTCTAGCAGAACAGCTCATGAATTCTGTACCCTAAACATCTTTAAAACCTATCCCTTCCCCTGTACCCTTTTATACTTTCTCAGGCCATGGTTCTATTTCCTCAAGAAGTCTTTTACTGCCTCCTAATGGGTCTCTGCCTCCTGGGCAGTTCTACCCACAACTGGTCCCATCAATGCCATCAATGATTTTCTAACCTACAATTTAATTTTAAATGACTTTTAAATTTTAAATGTTTCAAACAGCTCCAAGCAACCTCTAGATAAAGTACCCTTACAAATGGTCCCTATATGCTTCTCCAGCTCTTTTTGTACAGGCTCCAGGTATGCTCCTATAATGGCTTTCCTGGAGTTTCCAAAGTATCCTTGCTCTCTCACACTTTAAGGCTTTTGTGTAACTTAATTCTGACTCAAATGATTTCACCAATATCTTTCTAGGTCAGTTTCTTCTTTTTGTTTCAGTTTTCATTTATGTTCATGATTCTGACTAGTATGTCTTTCTTTCACCAATACTTAGTTGACTTTTCCTGTCAACTAAGTCTATCAGAGAACTGGGAATTTTTTGGGAAGATGGCATCACTTCTCTACCATTCTTTTCCCAGAGCTGGGCATGAGTAGGTATTTATTTTCTTGAAGAAAATTTATTTTATTAAAAAAAAAGAAAATTTATTTTCTCGACTAAAATGAATGAAGACAATGATCTCACTTAAATAACCAATTTAAATCCTTTTCAGAATTCTCCTTCAGCCTGCTCAAGAGGCTCAGCGATATCAATGGGAACTTTCAGAATAAAACACAGATTCTTTAGTAAACATTGTGAATTCACTTGTGCAGTGAAAAAAACCTCTGAAAACAAGGCCCAGATGTGACACCTATTAACCATCTATGGAAACAATATGAAAAGAGAAAAAAAAAAGGAATCCCCCACTACTCCTCCTTGCCCTACAGAAATATCCACCAGTACCTTCAAAACAAACAAACATACAAGAACACCCATCGCTTACAATATATTTTTGAATCTAACAGTCTAAGGATGGTCTGTCAATTCTAAGATTTTAATAAAATAATAACTAAGATTTAAAGTATTAGAAGTGTCCTTCTGATCCAATTGAGGAGTGTATAATAAGTCATTATTCATTTCCATCTTCATAATCTTTGACCTTTGAGAATATATGCAATCTGAACATCACAAAGAACTTGTCCTACAGGAGTTAATTAAGCCTTGCAAAATCCATTAGAGATGAGCATTTTCCGGCCTCATGTGTTGGTTTCACTGTTGAGTCCTGAGAGTTTGTACTCTCGTGCTGTCAGATACTCGGGGTGGGTCCTAGCTTGGTTGGTAGGATTTTTTTTTAATTTTTAAAGTATATTTATTTACTTTTGGACAGATGGGGGGGGGAGGCAAGCACAGGAGGGGCGGAGAAAGGGGAACAGAGGATCTGGAGTGGGCTCTGTGCTAACAGTAGCGAGCCTGATGTGGGGCTCAAACTCATGACCCATGAGATCATGACCTGAACCGAAGTCAGATGCTAAACTGAGCCACCTAGGAGCCCCAAACATGGTCTCTTTTAAATGAGTGTCCAATTTAGAAGGGAGGTAAGTGGGAGCATACCTACCAAGGCAGAGATTTGGAGAACTATTGGTTAGGAAAGGAAGCCAGGAATAAGAAAGTAGCCTAACATATGTGGAGGATAAACTTGTAAATCTTGCCCCTTTCAGTTGACCATTTGGGTTGGACCACTTGTGGAGTGAGATTGAGAAGGGAGGCCACTATTTTTTAGAAAAAAACAAAAAACAAACAAAACAAGTACTATCTCTTTTTTTCCCCTGCAATGACACATGGAAGTTTTAGGACTCTGGTTTTGATTCTTTCTTTTGATTGCGGACGGTCAGTGTTTTTGTTTTTTTGTTTTATTCAGGCATTCATTCCTTCAAGTACTGACTCTTTTCCATAATGTTTTCAGCATGGAAAGATCCAGGACTTTGAAACATGTGTTTTAAATCATTGGGGAGCCTGGGTGGCTCGATTGATTATGCGTCCACCTTTGGTTCAGGTCATGATCTCCCGGTTTGTGGGTTCGGGCCCTGCGTCAGGCTCTGTGCTGACAGCTCAGAGCCTGGAGCCTGCTTGGGATTCTGTGTCTTCCTCTCTCTCTGCCCCTCCCCCACTCACACTCTGTGTGTGTCTCTCTCAAAAATAAATAAGGTTCAAAAAAATTTTAAAAAAAATAAAAAAAATAAATCATGTTCTGCCACTTAGCTGTGAAAGTGTGGACAACTCTCAGAGCCTTAGTTGATTACTATGAAAATGAAAAAAAAAAAACTGTGTGTGTACAGGTGTTTTTAAGATTTGTGCAATGCTATTGCATTGTTTAAAACATAGTAATGTCCTTGGTACAGAATTTGGGATACAGAAATTGTAGGTATATCTGAATCCTACCATCAAAGTCATTGTAATCTACTTGGGACAACAAGATGATTACTTAAAAACATAGGGATTGAATGAAGGGGTGGAGAGTATCAGGGCTCATTATCAAGAGTGATGATTATAGATGATCAAAGCAATGTTATTACAAAGAGATAGGCCTCGGTCGAGAAAATGGCAAAAGGAAAGTCAAGGAAACCTCTATGGCTCCGTGCCCATCCATATAGGCAGATTCTAGAATCTCAGAATGGGGCTTGTTTTCACCATGCCCCCCCTTTTTTTTGGTGCTTGATTTAGACTTCAGATAATTTTAAGTTAGTTCTGAAAAGGAAATATTTCTTTTCCCACTCTGTATATGCAACCCCCTTGACCCAACTCAGGTGGCCTGAGCCGTGGAAAATGTGCATCAGGCTTTTAATAACAAGCACTGCTAAATAAAGATGCCGTGCTGGGGGGAAAAAAGGGGTGTCAACAGATTCGGGACAAAAGCGGTCCAGCACCTGCGGCTGCTGTAAAGCTCAAGACGTAAACAGAATATTACAAATCATTATCTCTTTTTTTCTTTGCCCTCCTCCTCTCTGTCTCTCTTTTTCCTCCCTCCCTTCACTTCTCTCAGCAAAAGGGTATTTAAAGTCTATGTAAATTTCAAGACCCCCAAACCGGAAGCATCTGATATCAGATATGTTCCATACTGTTTGTGTACACCTTAAAGCCGAATATATAAACATATTAATTCATGAAGTAAGTCCATTAATAGGAGTCATTTGCATATCAGGGCTATCCTTATACTTGTAAAGGAGAGTCTGTGAGATCGCCTGTAATAGGAAGTTTCCCCAGCCCATATAAAATGTGAATAATTTCTGTGTATCTTTTTAGGAAGGCATCTGTTGTGTGAAACAAGACACACCTGCATACCCAATTTTAAATGCCAATGTAAAAAACACATATGAATTACTGATGAAAGAGAAAATATATTCTAGGACACCATATTTCCAGTCTCTCATTCTTGTTATCATAGGAATTTTTAATAAAATGCCTTACATTCAATATCACTTCACAAGTCACTTTCCTATTGTTTTAGCAAACAGGACACTTTTCCAGTTTTCAGCTCCGAAGTGAATGATTCAATGTGACTTGTACTAGCCACAACTGTACATTATCATGAAACTATTATTCAAATGCTCTGAACAAAGATTCCTAATCTTCAGCAAATAGCATACGCCTAAATGCCATTTTTGACATCTTAAGGAATTAATCAAGATTTCGTAGGTGTCTAAAGATGCATAGGTAGAATGTTTTTTTAAAGTTTCCTTTTTAGTCAGAAGTAAATTGCTGACTCCTCATTTTTAACTTCCAAGAAAATTTGCAAACTGAACAGTAAGTATATGCCTTAAAGTCTAAAGACTTATCTTGGAATACGAAATGGTTGCAGAAGAAAAAAGTAATTACTTCGTGCAGATAACTCCATTGGATAATCCTAGGTGGTTGATCTGGAGTTATGCTAAGATAGAAGAATTGGGCTCTGTTAAGGAAATTATAAAATGAATTTAAGAAGGAATAATAAGAGAGGCTATTTTGGAGTTTAAAAATAATGAGTTTGATCAGAACATAAAGTTTTGGATGTTAGAACTTGAATCCTTGAGGCGTGGATCAAGTAAATTAAAATTTGCATATGATGGAGTGATCTTGGGTAAAGACGATGAAGGAATTAGATCTGTCTTTTAGGACAGGTAGCATTAGCATCAGTGAATCCCCATGACGATGATTTCATGGGTCTTCCCAGGTGATGCTTCTGGGTACCTGGAACACACGTCCGTGTCCTCTTAGCATGCCCAACTGACTTCTTTCCACTATTTAAGTGGCTAAGATACATTTCTGCCTCCTATCACTTCCAACTAGGGGTAAGTCAGAGGCCACGTAATGGGCCCTAGAATATCCCACATTTCCCTTTCTCAGCACTTTGGTCACTTAAAATTATATAAGAGCTTATTTGCCATTAATGTCACTGTTTTTCACTGCTGCTGAGGGCTGCGCTTGTTATGTACATCAGCATAAACTCAGCACCTAGCACACAGGGTGCCTTACGGAGACATATGAAACTTTGCTCTTTGACCAGTTGAAGGAAATCCATAATTAGTTACACTTATTTTGAAGAGGGTATTTTTATTTCTTTTTTTTAAGGTGGTAGGAGTTCAGACTTTTTTTATTTTTAATGTTTGTTTATTTTTGAGAGAGAGAGAGTGCGAGTGGGGAAGGGGCAGAGAGAAAGGAAGACACAGAATCCGAACCAGCCTCTGGGCTCCAAGCTGTCAGCGCAGAGTCTGATGTGGGGCCTGGACCTACAAACCATGAGATCATGACCTGAGCCAAAGTTGGACACTTAATTGACCAAGCCACCCAGATGCCCTGAAGAGGGTAATTTTCACGGTCAGTGATCTCTTGGCTTCTCGCCACTCTTACTGGGAAGCGTTGTCTAGTAGCAGCCGTTTAGCCTGCACAGAGAAAGCATATGTGAACAATAAGGCCATAGCTGTCCTGGCTTTGGGGTTAAAAATAAAAACAGATGGGTTCCCATTGAAACTTCATTCCATCCACCACTGAGGTGATCCAGTTAGGAACCACTTTCCCTGGCCTGCCGATTTGATGTAGGAAGAAGCCATTCCTCTTCAGCATCTCCCCTTAGGAGGGCCACATGTAGGAAGAAGCCATTCCTCTTCAGCATCTCTCCCTTAAGAGGGCCACATGCAATACACAGGGTGCCTGGAGAGAACACTTGAGTACTTGCTCTGGTGTGAAATTGCCCTTTCTTGGCCTTTGGCTTGTCTTTTGCTATGCATGAGGCTGCATTTTAAAGCTATACCAAGAGATAACGTTCCCTTGATAACAGCATAATCTGGGGATCACCATCCCTTAATGGTGTTGCCCAATGACTCTTAAAAAAAAGTCAGCAGCCCATGTGATAGAATTTTCTTGGTTCTTAGAATGCTTTTTCCTTTGCTATACTTTAGTAAATCTTTAGTAAATGTAAATAACCGAAGTTCTTTTCTGATCCATCCTTAGTTTAGATTTGCTTTGAAACAAAAAATGATTATTTCTCTTAAGATTTAACTTTTATTTCCTTATTAATCCATTCGAGCTTTCCCTTCCTTAGATTCCCCTGAGCTGAGCTGCCAATCTCAGACTCTGTGAATGACTTTGTTCTAGAAAGTAAAAATAAATGCATGGGTCCATTTCATAAAAGATTCCAGAAGAATGCTGTCTTTTACTTTTATTTCAAATACCATTTAAGTTTTGCAGCCTTGCACAGAGACCTATCTCTTCAAGGCTGTTTCTTTTTCTGAAGATGATGAAATTATTAGCTTAAAACTCTAGTGATCTCTTCTTAAAACATAGTGGAAGAAAACATTGTCAAGAAGAGGGCACTTGGCCGAATCTCATCACCTGGATTTCCTGACATTCAGAATCGGGCTTATCTACCAGTCCACAGTGCTCAACACTTGTTCCCATTCTCCAGCCAAAGGAAATAGGTGCTATACCTGGAAAAGAAAATGATTGACATTTGTTGATGAATTTCTATCTCTTGGGGGGGTTTAGGGTAATTTCTGAATGTAGTCTGAGAATAACAAAAATTGTTCTAATGTCTCTGTGTAGGGATTTACTTTCTGCCATTTTATGAACCATGCTCAGGATATATAGGAAATGCAGCCAATGGCCTTTTACCTGTATAATTTCAGGGATGAAAATGACTTTGAGAAATCATTTCCCCATTTTTCTTCCCTTCAGTATGTCTAATCCAGATAATATAATCAATCATGTTCTGAAAAAAGTGTAAAAAAGATGTGACCACCTCTATTTAAACCTAGTAGTTCTCTTTTTCTGTACACTTATATGACAATTTTAAGTTCATGTTCTCTATAACTGATCCTGATGCGACTAAACTGGACTGCCAAATTTTAGAATAAGAGCTAATAATGGTCCGTGTGATATTGAAGCCCCTGGCAAATGCTTAGCACAAGGACAAGGAAAAATAAATAAATACAAAGATTGAAAGGGAAATAAAAAGTCATTATTTGTAGATGGTATGATCATCTACCTAGTAAACTCAGAAGGACCCTAAAACAATTATTAGAACTGATAAGACAGTTCAGCAATCCTCCTGGCTAATATAAAAACATGAGAGCCAAAAGCCTTCTTTTAAAATAGTTTGAAAAAACTTAAATAAATAAAAAATGAAAAACCTACTACAATAAAGTATTTGAGAACTAATCTAACAAAGAAAACCTTTATAGAAAGCTATTTTATAGAAGGACCATTTTAAATTAATTAAAGTAGATAAAAAAAAATCTGAATGAGATATATGTGTTTGTAGGTGAAAAAGTTAACCTTGTACGATGTTATCCTTACTATCCTGAATTTATTCTGTAAGTTCCATGCAACTTTAATCAGGTCTCTGCCAAGATTTGGGAGGAATATCTAAGATGTACATGAAATAATAAAGCTTATCAAATAGCTAATTTTGAGGGGAAAATAGTAATCTCTCAGTTTTTTAGGACCTATGATATAGGCATAGTGATTAAAAAAAACAATAATATTGACACAGGATGAAGTAGATCAATTCAACACATCAGAGAACCAGAGAGAGATTTACATTAATGTAGGAACTGATGGTACAGGATGGCATCACAAAGGAGTGAGGAAATAATGAATTATTTAATATAGTGCTGTTTGAAAAAAAATAGTGCTGAAAAAATAGTGCTGGCTTAGTGTATACTAAAAATTTACAATATAGTAAAACTATTTTGGAACCCATAAAGGGAAAACTCCTATTTTTCTGTCCACTCAAATAATGCTCTACTTCTCTTCTAACACTTCTTAGAACACTTCTGATACTTCTGGTCACCAATGTGTTCAGGATTCCCCCCCCCCCCAAGCAATTTTCAGACACTAGCTGAGTGTCCTACAACATAGCTCAATTCTGACACTATCTCCCTGGATATATAAGACTGTCCCTCCATCTCCCTCAGATGCCAATCTTAAATCTGGGTTTGTTGCCTGTGCTTCTGACCAACTGGCTGGCTCTAACTTAGAGGATCCACATGTTTTCACTCTTATGTGGATCCTGAGAAACTTAACAGAAGACCATGGGGGAGAGGAAGGGGGAAAAAAAGGTTACAGAGAGGGAAGGAGGTAAACCATAAGAGATTCTTAAAAGACAAGAATAAACTGAGGATTGATGGGGGTGGGAGGGAGGGGAAAGGGGGCGATGGGCGGAGGGCACCTGTTGGGATGAGCACTGGGTGTTGTATGGAAACCAATTTGACAATAAATTTCGTATTAAAAAAAAATAGAGTCCCACAACCTCCTCCTCTAGCCATTTGCTAGAACAGCTCACAGAACTCAGGAAAACAGTTAGTTACCTTACTATTTTACTGTTTTATTATAAAAAGATATAACTTAGGAACAGTCAAATGAAAGAGATTCATGGGGCAAGATATGTGGGAAGGGATAAGAGCTTTCATGCACTCCCCACGGGTACGATCCTCCCAGACCTAAAAGTGTTCACCAATCCAGAAACTCCACCACCCTGTCCTTTTGGATTTTTATGGAGGCTTCATTACATATGCATGTTGACTAAATCATTAGCCATTAGTGATTAACTCACTTTTCTCTTCCCAACCCAGAGATGGAGGGTTGTGGCTGAAAGTTCCAAACCTTTAATCACATGGTTGGTTAGTTGGTTCCCTCCCTCCCCCACCCCCTCCCCTGTGACTAGCCCTCATCCTTAGGGACTTTCCAAAAATCAACTCTTTACCATAAGCACAGGTGTGACTGAAAAGGGCTTGTTATGAATAACAACAGGAACTTTTATCACCCTTGACACTCAGGAAATTCCAAGAGCTTTAGGATCTCTGGTAGGAACAAAAATGAAGATGAAATATACGGATTTTATAATATACGTATCACCAAACCCTATAGAAAAACATATACAAATAAAATTAAATGGTAAAGAAAAAAAAAACTATGAGGCTGATAAAAATATAGGAGAATATTTCTGGGTCTTTGGGTGAGACAGATCTAAAAAACGATAAAAAAAGTCATATATATATCAAAAAGAGATTAATGAACAGTACCAGAGAAAAATTAACAGAAGTATGACAACTGAGTGTTGATACTTGCAGAGTGTAAAGGTGGCAAAGTATTACTATACAGAAAAGGAAAGAATAACCATAAACAAGCAAGAAAAAGTCAAATTCTCCAGTGGAAAAAATTGACCAAAGAATATGGAAGAGCAATTCTATATGAATAGAGAGAAAAATCCAGTAACTAATAAGACTATGAGATAATGTGCATCCCCTTGGTAACCAGAGAAATGCAAATTAAGACAAGGAGGCATTACTTTATGTACTTCCAAATAGTAAAAATCAAAAGCTTTCTAATATTAAGGGCATAAGATTGTGTGGAACTTCCATACACTACGGTAAGAGTATATCCTGGTATAGTCATCCTGACAGTTTGTTAAAATTCAGTATGCATGTACAGGGGTGGGGGTTTGGTGGGTAGGGCTCAGTAAGACTGTAAGGAAAGTCTAAAACCCATAGCAAGATATTTTGTAGGAAGGGGTTGGAAGCATGACTAGTGATATGTAAAATGTGTAATATGCATGCCTCAGAATAATGTATCAGTCCCAAGAAACAGCCCAAGAAGCCTAAACCAACATGGATAGCTCCCAAGAACATAGAAGTTGATTTTAAAAAAGGAAAAACACCAGCATGAGAACCGTACTACAATACCATTTTGTATTTTAAAAAGCCATGCTATTTTATATATATTTAAAATATTTTTATTTTAAAATAGCACATATATATAGAACAACATAATATCAATTTACACATCCCATCATAAAAGTTGACATTTTATAATAATTCCCTCAGATTAGTTTTAAAGTTAAGAAATCACAGATTCACATTTTTCACAGAAATATCTATATCTAAATAAACATATGGAGGGCAGGCATTAAATACATAATGTTTATGAGAGGGAGTCTTAAGTAATTGCAGGGTGGAAGGGATTTGGTGACAGGACATGAAAGGTAAAAAAAATAAAATCAGTGGTCTTACTTGGACTGATAATTATAGAGTGCTATTAACTGATGGGTATAAACAGCTCAATTCTGTGTATCTGTGGTCCAGAAAGATGAACAAAGAAATAAAGAACTGCATGTATGTGTTTGTGTGTGTATGTGTGTGTAAGCATGCATGTGTTTATTTCACTTCAGGCTATTTCCATGTCTATGTAAACTTTTTCAGAAGCTTCCCTAAGTTTTCTCTTCCTACCGTGAAGCTTGGAATTGAACCCTTCACTTGATACCTGAAAAATCATGGCCTGTAAGTTACCTCCTTCCCACCCACTTATCATTCTGATTACAATCTTGCCTGCCTTTCTAAGGTTGGCCCTTGAAATATTATCTCAACACTACAGTTGCAAGCAACATTTTTGACCTGGATCTTTTCCATTCCTGATTTCATCTTCCTGGCCTTTCTTGTTCATCTGCAACACAGATACAGACACCTTTAGCTTTCTTATCATCCTTTTTGTTCCTCTTTGCTGTGTAAGCTCTGACCCTGCTTTTCTGTAACTCAGGATTGTATTGCCCATTAAGACCACAGGGCCTCTCCCTGTTTCAAAGAACGTATCATTTACTCACGATGGAAGTGTGAGTTCCTCTTTGTATCTTGTCTCCGTGTCCCTGTGCCCTCCACAGACACACAGAGCCATGCTTTCTAAACAATCAGAGCCCTCCCCTCTCACAAGGCCAGATCAGCATGAACAAGGTGGAGGAAGACATTGCCCGTGCTACAACACTAAGCTTCAGGAAGGGAATGAAGTTTAAGCTGGTAGAGGACACGAATGTTTGCCACCACATTCCCACACAGAAAAAGGAGAGAGCATTCTATTGAGATTTCCAGAAAGGAAATTAGTGAGTTAAGGGAAATTAACACTTTTAAGGCTTTTTTAAAATAAATACTGACACATGTCTTTCCCGTAGGGTTTTTAAGTAAACTATGTTCACATTTCTGTTGCTATAAATGTGCCTCTTTCACTTCTACCAATGGGCATCGTTCTGTGTATATTAAATTGAAACCATTGCTAATTTGTTGGAATTAAAAAATGCATACCATTATACTACTGGTTTATTTATTTGACTACTCTGAAGGTAAACATTTTTTCTTTCAATGTGTTTGTTAACATTTTAACAAAATATCCTATTTCCATTTTGAGGAATTATCCTTTTTATATCCATTGCTCATTTATATACTGGAGTCTTTATACACTTATTTTTTCTTTTTAGAATTTACCTCTTTATTTCATCTTGTGTGTGTTTTGAGGTACAATCTAAGAGTAGAATCTATATTTTTAAAAATAAAATTTTTATTACCCCAGCTCTATTTATTATTCTTATCCTTCCATTCTTATTGGGGATGACTCATTTATTACATATAAACTTATTTTATGTATTTTTCAGATTGGCTTATCACTTACATAAAACAGTATTCTTTTGCTGAGAGGCAGAACACTCCTTTTTTTGATGGTGTCAATTTAAAAGTAATAATGGAAAATATAATCATATCTGAAAATATTATGAAACTGGTCTTTAATTTTCAAAACTGTCTGTCTTCCTATTCTGTCTTCCTATTCTTCCTTTCTGTCTTCCTATTTTTTCATGCACAGTAAGTAATTGAAGAAATATTCTGCTTATTGATTTAAAAACTTGGCAGAAAATTTTAATATATTTCAGAAGAAAGTGAAGCAAAATAAATAAGTTATGACCACCCTTGTACTGTGTTAAAGCAAAGAGTGTATTAATCAAATTCAAAAATAAATCTAAATTTTTAGTGTTGATTAACAGATTTGGACTTTCTGGATGAGGATACTTCATAGTTATGGCCTTTCATTTTTTCCTTCCTTCCTTCCTTCCTTCCTTCCTTCCTTCCTTCCTTCAGTAGCTTAATAAGTATGATTCCTTCGGGTTTGTGATGGTTGTAAAATAATGGATGGTTAGTATATTCTCATTCTTTGTGTTTTCTATCTTTTGTTGCTTTTGTTGTTGTTGATTTGTTTGCTGATGGGCCTTTCATTCAATAGATACCTAAAAAGAAATACAAACTGACTGAATGTAAAGAAACATGTTCAAAGATGGAAAGAAACACCTTGGGAAGCAAAGTGACCATTGCAAAATTCATGAACAGATTGCCAGTGAATACTGACCTAATAACTGCAAAAGTAATCTTTAATGAGTAATGCAGAATGGGGGAGATGCGACAGGACTGGGAATGGGCAAATGACATATTCATGCTCAATGTAGGGAAAAGCTGGAATAGGAAATTGACAAACAGATTTGTGCCAACTTATGGCAATATTATAAAACTGTAAAACAATGGCCCTCTGAGCCCCTAAAAGAAAAAAAAATGTTGTGTGTGTGTATGTACACACAAAACAGGCTCATTAAGTAGTCATATCCAAAATAGAGTCTTTTTTTGTTTAATGTAACAGTGATAAGGCTGGTATTGCCAGAAAATGCAACAGATATAACTCAGGTATTTTAATTAATATCCTTGTGAATAAAGTGAAGATATGTAGGATGAGTAACAGGGAAATAAAGAGAAGTATTAGCTGGTAGAAGATCTCTTTGAAAAGAGTTTGGAAAATCTGAATCTGAAGAGATTGCTGAAGGCCACCAGGATGTTGTCCAATACATTTTCCATTTTAGCATTTATATCAGTAACTTGAATGCCTGTTGTAACTTGAAAGATAGTAGACCTTTAAAATTGTTGGATAATATTGTGTCTATTGTCAGATGTGTTGATTATCTAAATATTTACTGAAAAAGATCTAAACAGACTGGAGAGAACCAAATGTAAAGATGTGAAATTATTAAGAATAAATGTACAAATCCAAATTTAGATCTAAAAAACAAAACAATTGCATGTGTGCAGGATGGGAGGGACAAATATATTAGTTGTCTATTACTGTATTACAAACTAACCTAACACTAGCAGCTGAAAACATGAAAATTTATTTTCCTGCATAGTTTCTGAGAGTAGAAAGCCAGCAGGGGCTTGGGTGCTTCTGGCTTAGGGTCTTTCATGAGGTTATATTCAAGGCTAACTTGGGGCTAGAGGTTTTACTTCTAAGATGACTCATTCACATGGCTGCTGGTAGAGGGGCCGCAACAATATGAGTCTCTCCCTGTGGGTGGCATGTCCTTATGAGAACCTTGCTTCCTCCAGTGCAAAGGAATAAAGAGAGAGCAAGGCAGACATCAAAAATGTATTTTATAACCTAGCCTCAGAAGTTACATACCACCACTTGTGTTATACTGCACTAGTCACATAGACCAACCTTCATACAATGCTGTGGGGACTATGAGAGGTCTTAATGCCAGAAGGCAAGGCTCACCGGGGGCCATCTTGGAGGATGGCCACCACATAAGACTTGCTGCAGTTCTGTGAAAATTACTTGGGGATTTTTGTTTGTTTGTTTGTTTGTTTGTTTATAAACAGTGTAAGTCATCGGTATGATGTAGCTGCCAAAAATGTTTATGTGATATTAAGTGTTATCATGTACATATATGAGCTCACATACATACACTATCTTATCTGTATCAGTCAAAATATACCTGTAAATATTTTTATCACTTTAGAGCTCCATGTTTTATGAAAAATAGATATAAATTAGAATATATTCAGAAGAAAAGTGAGAGAAATTTGAATGTACAAAATATGAAATGGAAGAAAGTCTGGATATTCCTAGCCTGCATAAAAGAACCTGTACAGGGGATTTGAAGGCAATAATCAAAGAACTGATGGGGAGAAGGGATTAAGTTTGCTTTGTGTGTTTACAAGGGGTGGGAATGTTTGTTAATAGGTAGAACACTTCGGGAAGACAAACCTCAAATGAATAAGAGAAAACTTGTGTTATAAAATCTGGGCAAAAATGGAGAACTACTGAGTTTATTATCACTATTTCTACTCAAGAAAAAATAGGAATAACACTTGCTTAAGATATCAACAAGTATGTTTAAGGGGAGGGTTAAGTACTGAATGAATTATTCATTCCATTCCTCATTCTTTCTGAAGGGAATAAATGAGCACCCACTCTATTTGTAAGGTCTAGATTGAGAGATTGGTGATTGCACAGGCAAGATCCTGCTCTTGCTAGGTTTCTGTCAGATTGTGCAAGATGTACAATAAACAAGAAAACAAATAACATATAGGTTTATTTCACTGACATAAAACAAGCTCTGGTAATAGAGTGCGAAGAGGTATTTGTGGACAGGTGTATGAGCTAGAGTGGTCAGGAAAGCTTTTTCTGGGGATGAAATCTTTAAGCCAAGGATGTGAATGTCAGAAGAATCCAGCCCTGTGAACATGTAGGGGAAAAGATCTCTGGCAGAGGGAAACGTAAACCAAAGTCCCGTTGACTCAGCTAAGTGTAGAATATTTTATCTGCAGAAGTAGCCCCTCTGACTAGACCATCACTAGTGATGGGGAAGGTAGGAGGAGACCAAGTAAAAGAGGTAGTAACATCATCTGCAAAGTATGTGGCTTGTGGATAATAGTAATGAATTTAGATGTTACTTTGGTATGTTTAAGAAAATCTACAGGTTTTAAGCAGAAGCTGGGGATATAGTCTGGTTTACAATTTATAAAATCATTTTGTTTGCTTTGTGGGTAAAATGGTCAAACGAAGGGCAACCTTTAGGTGTAAATAGGAAAAGGAATCAAAAGCTATTGTTCTAGTGTGAGAGAGAAGAGAAGCTGTCAAATTATTTATTGACACATTCTCTTGGCCAGATATAGTTTGAGTCCTCGAAATACAGAGGTAAAAAAATAAAATTTGTACTTTCAAAGGGCACACTGCCTACTGAGGAGGGTTGGCATGCACAGCTGTGATGAACCTCTGGCGGTTGATGTGAGATAGACACAGTGTTGTCAGAGCAGGAACAAAGACTGAGTGAATGACATGGTACCAAACAAGATGCATGGGCTTGAAAACTGCACAGATAATCTTTTATATTTTTAAAAATTTTTATGTTTATTTTTGAGAGGGAGGAGGGGAAGGAGAGAGACAGGGAGAGACAGACAAAACTGGGGAGGGACAGAGAGAAAGGGAGAGAGAAATCCCAAGCAGGCTCCACACAGTCGGCACAGAGACCAGTGCAGGACTTGAACTCACAAACTGTGAGATCACAACCTGAGCCAAAACCAAGAACTGAACGCTTAACTGACTGAACCACCCAGGTGCTCCTATACAGATAACCTTTGAGATGGTTTCCAAATATGGGATTATATGATTGTACTGAAGCTCTAAAAAAGGCTGTCTTTCAGCTGGTTCTGAACATGGCAGATAGGGTTGTGAGATCTATGTCCTGCATGGCCATGAAGAATGGGGAAGTTAATATATTGTTGGATAACTGAGGAGCCATGATTCTTTTTCTCCTCACGCATGGGCCCTGATAGTCCAGCCCTAAAGAAAAAGCCCACTGTAAGACCACTTAGAGACAGGAACATGAAAGGTGTCTCTTTTTTAGGAGCCAAATATGAGTCCAGTACTTCTAACTCTTTACTGATCTAATCCCCTAAACTTCTTTGAGTTCATTTATTCTTGCCTGAAAACAAATACAAATCTGTAAGAATTTAATACTGGTTCTATCCAAATGACAAAGGTGTTGGGATGATTAAATTGTCATTATTTCAGAAAGGCTTGGAAGCCCATCTGAAATCTATGGAAAAGTGAATAGCTATCTAAGAGAATAGAAAAATGAATGGCTACCTGAGAGTCCTTGTTTTTATTTAATGCTCAGTTAGAGTAGGCCAGAGTTCCAGCTAGACATCACATTGAGTTGGCCACACACAAAGAGGGAATGACCTCTCATTAGGGTGGATTTTTTTTTCAGTGCCCTCCGACCACCACAAGTCTCCCTGAGGGAGTGGGAAGGAGAAATGGAGCATGAAGACAGAGTTAGTCTTCTTAGCACAGATCACTAGCATTTCCTATTTGCAAAGAGCTTGAAATCATTTATGTTAATTTCATGCCTGTGCCTATGAAGAGAGGGCACTGATAGCCTTATTTTATAGATCAGAAACCCAAAGACGGTAAAACGTAGTAACTTATACTTGGTTTCACAGTGAATAATCACAAAGCTGGAGAAAGGACTCTTAGGTCAGTCTGTGGTTATACAACCTGGGACTCAAAGGCGTCTGAGGAAGTAGTCTCAATAATCTCTTTGAACCACTTGTGAGTGCTTTTAACAATGGAAGGCTTTCTATCCATTGAACAGATTCCAATACAAATGAATCTATTTTTTTCCCTTTTCGGGGTTGCTCTCCCCCATCCTTTTATTCAGGTAAAATTTCTTGGAATACAAGAAACTCACACAATCTGTGAGTTTAGTGAAAGAGAAAATGGAGTATAGGTAGATAAATAGCAGATGAGAAGGGATGGGCTGGCAAAAGTTGTTTCACTTCATCTTTAGGAGAAGAGAATGCAAGTTGTGTTAATGACACTAGAGCCTTCTCACTAACTGCATTATCTTCTGATTCCCAGGACCCAAAATGTGAGTGGAAAAGTTAGGATGCCTAGTCAGGGTGGCTATATAGAGTCAACCTGAGCTCTGCCGTAGTTACTGTGGGAAAAGCTCAAACCATATGAAAGAAGACATTTGAGAAAGGGAAGTACAAATGGTTGGAACTTTTCTCAGCCTTCTGTCATTATTCCTTTTGCCAAGTAGAACAGGGTTTCAGAAAGTTTTTCCAAAGAACTTCTTTTGATTTTATCAAAAGCTTCAAATTACCAACCTGAAACACCAGGAGGGCCAAAATCATCTAAAGAGAGGCTCCTATTATAAATGCCAATTCTTTTATGATTCCTTAATTGAGCTTCCTTACAGCACTTGCATAAAGAATGGGAATATTTTCTAAATGTGAACAGAAAACTATGTAGAGATAATGCCACCTTAAAGCCCTGCACACAATATGTGGGAGAATCAAGTATGGGACAATGGGACTATGTAGACATGAGTTAACATAGTAGCCTGTGACTGCCTGTCCTTAGAAAGGCCTGCTTACAAGATTTATCCTTGACTAGTGTCTGGATATTTGGCCAGTAAATGTACCTACACTGACATAAAACTTTCTCTGAATCTTAAGAGTGGCTCACTGTGCTGAAACTGTATAAACAACCTGGCTGCTTCTGGGAGCTTGGAATTTTGGTACATGCTAGGCAAGAAGGTGCCTATGTGATCAGCCTCCAGTTAACACCTTGAGCATTGACTCTCTAAAGTGTATCCCTGGCAGAAACACTTCTCATGTGTTGACAAACTCACTGCTGGGATAGTTTGTTAAGTCTCGTGTAACCCTGCTGGGAGATGAATCTTAGAAGCTAGTGCTTGGTTTCTCCAGACTTCACCCTTTGCATCAGTTACCTTTTTTTGCATTTGGTTTGTGTCTTTTCACTTGTTACCAATCTTAGGCAGGCATATAACTATAGAAGAATCCTGTGAGTACTTCTAGAAAAACATAAAGCTAGCAAATCTGGGGTGGTCTTGAAGATCTCTAATACAGGACTCCTCTCTGAATTTCTAAGGACAAGGCCACTCATTTTCTTAAGACTACTTTCCTTACCATGTACACATTTTAGTTTAAATTAGAAAAATTTAAAAGAAGTACTAGGCCTGAAAAAATCAGTGCATTTAGACATTTTCTCAAATTTTTAGACTCTTCTGTGTTTCTCTCCTTCAATTTCCCCACCTCAACCGTAGCATGCATTTTTGTCTTCCATGATAATCTTCTATAGAAGTGACTGACATTGCAAAATCCCATGAAAGCACATACAGACACACACACACACACACACACACACACACACACAGAGACAAATAGAAAGCAATCCTCATATTCTTATAGCATTTTCAGCTCAATTGGGAGCAAAACACTGTAAAGTCTTACAAGGGTGCCTGCGATCCTGAGATATGAGATCAGATTGGTTGATTAGAGAGGTTTGAATCTCAGGGTGCTGGAAACAGGATCCTATACCTTTCCCCATTTTCATTGGTTTGAAAAAAAAAATGAATGTGAATTATAATGGTTTGAATCTGAGTATAGGGTCAGGAAAGCATTCACAGAAATGAGATAGTTGAGTCTGTCTCAAACACACACAAAGGACATGCACATTTGAAAAGCTCTTAAAAACCTGAGAAATTTAACAGAAGACTATGGGGGAGGGGAAGGGAAAAAAAGTTATAGAAGGAGAGAGCCAAACCATAAGAGACTCTTGAAAACTGAGAACAATCTGAGGGTTGATGGGGGGTGGAAGGGAGGGGAGAGTGGGTGATGGGTATTGAGGAGGGCACCTGTTGGGATGAGCACTGGGTGTTGTATGGAAACCAATTTGACAATAAATTTCAAATTAAAAAAAAAAACAGAGTTTTGTTCCTGGAAACTATCATGGGTCCCAGCTCTGCATATTAGGGCTGTGAATTTGGAGATCGTGGCCTAGGATTTATTTGTCCTCCTTCCAACTCTAAACTTTCAAGTACCCACTGTCATTTGTAATGTTGTCTTTGTGTTGGAGAAAATGAAGTGAAGCTAATGGCATCCACTGTGTGGGCAGAGGAAAAGGATGCCCATGTGTACAGTGGGGGTGCTGGAATAAGATATTAAGAACAAAGACCTTCTTGAAAGCAGTGGCTTTATGGGAGAAAAGGTATGCTGCCTCTTTATTCTCATACAGAAACAGAGAGGCTTCACTCCATTTCAGAGTAGTCCTGCTCATCTAGTGTCAATGCACCCAGGACCATGACACTTAGAGCAGACTCTGCCCCCAAAGAAACAAATCGCCCTTGCTACCATTTGCTACCACTGAATGAGTTTTGTCATCCTAGGCAATCCCGTCTAGTTATGAAAAGTAAAATAACTGGCTTTTTTTTTTTTTTAAGAAATGAGAGTATTTGTCCAAAAGGGATCCTCTTTGATCTGTTTAGAAATCTTATCAACAGTTCTGACAGTCTTGTGAAATGATATCTCTGGGTGTGCCACTGCACGAACAATAGGAATATTTTTTTTTTCTATTAGCTCCTGTAATGAGCAGCTTTCTCCAGAAACGAAGAGTATATTAAACTCCATAGTGCCCTGGAATTTTAAAAAGCTAAATATGACTTAATTTATACTAAAAGTCTTTAATTTTCACTGGTGATAGAAACAGAATCGATAGATTTCACTATAAAAATAAATAAACACAAAACAGAAAAAATGTTTTCTTTCCAGCCATTATAATTCCCACCCAAGGTATAATGGTGTTGAACTCTGCTAGGTAATCACAAGTATTAAATCTGTTTGCATAGTTTGTTTCAAGATTTAAATTTGTTTATTTAAAAATAGTTCTTGTCTGATTATTTGCATAAAATATGGAGACTAGATATATAATGCCACACTATAGTTTTCTAACATTTCAGCAGTTTACTTAGCTTGTCTTTAATGCCTCATTACAAATCTCATCAAGGCTAATTTATTGGGTGTCTTAATGGCTTTGTTTTTGTAAATATGATGGATAGCAAAAGCATTTGTGTATTCAGTTATTTCTAGTTTTCCTTAATATGTCACACTCACAATTTACATCTTTGTGGGAACTTGCACATGGAGGTATCCTCCCTCTATGCAGACGTTGATAAGGAAATAAGGGGGTCCTGGTGTGAGGACCAAGGTAGATCTTTGTCATATTTCTTACCTGTCTTTCTCTTCCTTCTGTCTTCCTGTATCTAAGTTAGGTATCCACATGTAGATGTCTCTTGGACATAATGCATACCTTAGCTTTGGGAATATATTGGGGAATCAAGCAAACCTACTCATTTAGTGGGAAGTTTTAGCTTATGAACTCATTTATCATCGAAAAGTCATCCAAATAAGCCTTACATGGAAGAGTCTGCTTTTAGTCAGGTTTAGACTTGTAAGTCACTTCTGCCCCACCATGCTTCTCCTACTTTCTCCCCAACTCAAAACTATGCCATGGAGGTTTGCCTTTGAGGAATTGGGAAGCTACCCAAGGAGTGAGGAAGAATGAACTAGTTTATTCCCACAGTCCCTCTGAAAAAAGACATGAGGAAATGGCAATATATTGCATGGAAGAGTGTTTTATGTGTCTAGAATATTAGCTAAAGAAGCAAGTGTGATGAACAAAATAACTTTCTGGAAACTGCTATCTTTTTTGACAAATGTTGCATAGTAGAGCTAAAAAAATCTAAGTCCCAAATAAATCCAATTGTCATTGACTTTGGGGGTGCTAGTTTTTGGAAAGAGATGACATTTATGATACCTTCACTAAACATTATGAAAACCTTTAAGCTTCAGATCCAAACTATGACCTTCGAGCAATGTCCTACCTTCTTCCTTAATAGTATGTTAAATGTTAGTTGAATCACTCTGATGGTGAATCTTTGGGACATTCTGTCATAATAATCAAATAGTCAAGTAATCTTAGCCAAGTGAAAAAAAAAAGGGATGGGAAAGAACAAGAAAGGAAGGGTAAAGGGAGGTAGTAAAGTATATATATAATATAATATAATATAATATAATATAATATAATATAATATAATATAATATATATAGATATAGATAGATATAGATATTTGCACAAGTGTTATTTACTTTTTAAGGTAATACTTTAATGTAATTAAGAAAAAAAGATAATACAGAAAATACAGAGTGAAAAAGTTATTTTTTCTATCCTTTTTTTTTTCATTGAAGCATAGCTGACATACAATGTTATATTAGTGTTTCATGTGTACAACATAATGATTCAAGCTTTCTATCACTCAGTGCTCACCATGTTAAGTGTAGTTACCATATAATAGAACATTATTAAATATTATTGACTGTGTTCCCTATGCTATACATTTCATCTCTGTGACTTCTGTATGCTATACATTTCATCTCAGTGCCTGGCATGTAGTAGATAGATGGTCTAAAAATATTTATTAAGTGGAAGAACAAATAAGGCATGTAATAAATATGTTAGTGTTAATATTGTGGTTGTCATTCTTACCTGGCCATGCCCAAATCAGTCATCATATGTGGGACAGCATCATAATTACCCACCTTCCTAACTCTGATTATAACTCATTAATCAACCCATGCCTAGTCATAACTGGTATCTGAGAATATTTTCATTGAATACCCCAAGTATTTGACAATAGCAAATACTTTGTATTTAATTTCTTGGATCAAAAGAAAATGTTTTTCATTCAAAAGAATGTGATCATTAGCAGGAATTGTGTTTACATGGATGATCATTCAAAACTTTTATCTAATCTCTGAGAAAAGAGTCTAGTAAATGTGGCCATTAAAGAAAATCCTGGCTCTGTTATTCACAAGCTGTATGATAGCTAAATCTCTGTGTCTTAATTCCATCATCTATAAAATAGACATAATTATACTTATTTTGAAGGATTTGGGGGAAAATTAAAAGTGTTCCTATTTATAAAGTGCCTAGCAAGAGCCTAAAACAGAGTAGGAGTTCAAGAAATTAAAATATTATTTCATTCAAAGTCACCAACTAGCAATGATGACAAAGTAATTAGTGGTGCCATATTCCTTTCAGTTATCAAGTAAATTTCCCTATTAGAACCTGAGAAAAATCTTGAAGTTCCCCACATAGTAGAATATGTAACAGTGGCTGATAGAACATTCTTTGTGGGAACTGGGAATTTCAGCAGTCTCAGTAACTATGACTTCCTTGACTACTGACACTTTCGTTGGAAAACAGAGACCTTCTAGAAGAGGAAAACATTATGGGCCAAGTATAAACTCACATTCATGCAGAATGAGTGCAGTAAACACCACATTATTCCCAGTTAGTCATTCAATAGTCATTCACTGAGCTTCTATTAAGTATCAGACACTGTTCTAGCCCTGGTTTGCATAGGTTGTTGAAATACCTCCTGTCTTCAAATAAATCACAGTCTAATAAAGTGAACTGGAACTCAAACAGATGGTTATATTACAGAAGAATTACAATTTTGAACAAAAACTGGTAGAAGCACAAAGTATCCTCTGTTCTGCAATGGGGTCATGAAAATTTCAAGCCATGGATTATCCTTAAGGATCTTTTTCTCAGAGGAGGAATGGGACGTGTGAGTGGCTGACTGATAATAGCTATAAGAATAAGAGCAGGTTTTGATGTCCTTTTTTTTTCTTTTAGCATTTGTCACTTTCTGCTTGTGTGAAGCCACCCTCTCCCAAATGTACATGATTATATGGTTATAGCACCCTGTATTTTGTCACTTATGGTAACCCTTAGGTAGAAAAAGAGGCATTGAGGGTGCCAGGTCCCTTCCCTAGGCTTTTGCCTCTGTACCATTCACCTGCTGCTTTACATCTGGAGCAATCTTTCTGTGTGCATGCCCTACTAATACAGGCCTTCCAACTTCCCTTGATATAAACCTTAAAGAGCAATTTGTGACTCATTCTTATGTCATTTTTTAAATATTTATTTATTTTTGAGAGAGAGAGAGAGAGGGTACAAATGGGAGGGGGTAAAGACAGAGAGAGGGAGAGAGAGAGAGAGAGAAAGAGAGAGAGAATCCCAAGCAGGCTCTGCACTGTCAGTGTAAAGCCCAATGCGGGGCTCAAATCCACAAACTATGAGATGACCTGAGCAGATGTCAGAAGCTTAACCGATTGAGCCACCCAGGTGCCCCCCCAAGTCAATTTTTATGTGTATCTCTTTCTATACAGTAGGTGAACACAGAATCCTGCAGAAGGGGATATCAGATGGAAGAACGGGTTCATTATTTTGTTTTATTTTTAAAATTCTTTTAATGTTTTATTTATTTTTGAGAGAAACAGAGCACAAGCAAAGAAGGGGCAGAGAGAGAGGGAGACAGAATCTGAAGTAGGCTCTAGGCTCTGAGCTGTCAGCACAGAGCCTGACACGGGGCTCAAACCCATGGACCATGAGATCATGACCTGAGCTGAAGTCAGTCACTTAACTGAATGAGCCACCCAGTGGTAGGTGAACCCCCATGGGATTCATTTTTCTTATTTATTTTGAGATATGAGGAGAGGGACAGAGAGAGAGGGAGAGAGAGGATCTGAAGCAGCCTCTGTGCTGGCAGCTCAGAGCCCTATGCAGGGCTTGATTTCATGAACTGTGAGATCATGACCTAAGCTGAAATTGAGAGTCAGGTGCTTAACTGACTGAGTCACTCAGTTTCCTTTGGGGATCATTTTTGTCCTGCCTTATGAAATGGTATACAGAAAGGGAGATGCTTTTATCACCCACAAGGTGAGCTGGACTTTCAAAAATATATAAAATTTTGGTTTGGGTCCAGCATGTAGGTCCTGGATATCACATGAAGGGGAAGGAAAGCATTGCCATGAGTAAAAGATGTAATTTCCTCATGTTTCTTGCAATCTAGTTTTCTTAGTATAGGACCACGGACAGGGATGACATTGTTCAGGACAATGTTGCTGTAGGGAGCTTTTTAACTTGTGAAATAAATGGGTTCAGAACATGCTAGATACAAATAGGAAATAAAAGGAGAAGAGGAGCTGGACTCTAGAAATATGAGCTTGTTTTTGGATCCACCACCTCTCTTGTTTTAGTACTTAAGCTTCCTTAAGTTGTGACTTGCTTCCTCGTTGCTACATTTTCCAGTGAAATGCTAAGACTCTGAGGCTGTGAGGCAAGTTTAGTTCTTTTTTGTACCTAATTGCTCCCTCTTAGTCACCGCTACTGATATTACAGTAGTAGGAATATCACAATGCAGTAGGATATAATTCAACCTTCATGAAGGCAGGACATATTGGACTTGCAAGCTCCATACAAGTGAGGCAAGGAGGGCTTTGGCAGGTAAACCAGGTAATCAGGAGAAGATCCAATGGGAAAGTAGTAGGAAAGGTAAAGATAAGTAAAAAGTAAATGGAGGGTGGCTAAGAGCTGGAGAAGTGATCCAGGCAAACTGGATCCTGGGAGATCACTTGGAGTTGGTAGCTGACGAAGATGGTGCACCTTATCGTATGGGGTGAATCCAGTGCTAGATTGAGAGTCCAGGTGGGAAGAATGTGGTGCTTACTGGAAAGTCCTGACCTAAGAGCAGGGGCAGGGTGTGGGGGCCATTCTCCATAAGGATTGGTAAGAGCAAAGCCACTGAGGGTGGGAAGTGAGAGAAGAATGGGGGCAGAGGGACCCACATTGCTGAAATTGGAACTGAAAGAGATGAGAACTTAGCCCCCAAGGAATAGTGAAAAGCTTCCTTCCTGAGGACTAAGGTCCAAGTCCAGAGCCAAAATGTTGCCAGGCTTACTTGGTGCTAGGCTGTCCAGCTTTTAAATAGGGAACCACTCAGTTCTCCCAGCCACAAGACAAGATTGGTTCTCAGGCCTAGGATAGTGTTTACCATGCATATGGGAACTAATGGTACCGGTATGTATTTAAAGAGCAGTGGGAGAGATATTAGGTGGTTCTCTATCATAAAGTCCTGATGCACATCTGGTAAGAATGATGGCAAAGGTGATCTTGATTCTCTGACACTGATGTCTGTTTCAGCCTGCTCAGAGGAGACCCATGCAGGGAAGCTAATAGTAAGGAAGTTTTACGCTTTAGCCCTAATGAGGGTCATTGCAGGATGGATCCCAGACACAATCAGATGGGCTAGGAGCTCCAAGGCATTTTGCCACTGAAGACTTATTTTCAGTTTGGGCAATTGGTCCATGTGAAATAAAAGCTAATTCCACTCTACCAGCTTTCTATAGACTTAAATATCTTAATTTCAACCCTTCAACCTATGTTCTCTTCCTTTTTCCTTATATTATTTTTTTATTTTAAAATTAAAATTAGTTTCTGGGTTAAAGTTAGTTTTGGACTAAATCCTAGAATTTCAGCACTTCATACTCAGGGGTGTGTTAGCTCTAGTTCAGCTGTTTTTCTGAGAGTACCTGACTGTGTTGACAAGAATATTTGGAGAAGCTTCCCAGGCTGCTTGAGTATAATTGGCTAATATATTTCAGAGCTCTATTTAATGGATATTACATGGGGGACTCCATTTTCTGCTGTTTTCTTCAATTTGTGATTTAGCACTCATAACAAAGGTGTTTGCCTCTCCCTTTGACTCTCTGCTACTTTTTATTCTTCTTTTACATGAAATCCATCAAATAACAGGACTGAAGAGACCTATCTCCTATTTTTAAAGTTCTACAAAGAAAGGATGAATACTCTAGTCCTCAACATTTCCCAAATCCCAAAAACTCCCACTTCCCCAGCCTCCCAGATTCTTTACCATGGGAATACAGACCTGAGCTCTTTTCCTAACTCTGCTTTCAGTACAAAATGGAATACTGAGCAAACTATTACCTCCTGAGAGGCTTCTCAGTATAGAAGAGAGGAGGGGAAAAAAAGCAATGGGAGGAGCAGAATTGATCCAATTAAAGTGCTTCCAGTATATAGATGATAGAATTATCTGTAAAGTGAATGTTATGTAACATTTTATTTTAAATTCCATGTGTTGACTGTTTCATGTTTACTCTATGGCAGGTTCTGTGCTACATTCCTTATATAGGTCATTTCATTTAATCTTTACAAAATCCCTATGAAGTTGATACTTGTATCCTCAGGTTAAGCTTGAGGAAATAAAAAGAATGAGTAATGGCCCAAGGTCATTATACCATGACAGACCCAGATATTGATGCTTGATTTAACTCCAATGTTGTGTCCTTCTTGGCTATATGTCATACCTCCATTTCTTCAGGTATTAAACTGACTTTTGCTTCCTACTGTGCTTCAGATAGAAAAATAAACATGTCATTACATAGGCAATACCCAGAGATTGCCATCATGGACCAGGAGAAAGGAAACTGGTGAAGGAAGATAAGGAGATGGAAAAAAAGTTGATGTGATTGGAAGCTGTGATTCCCAAGGAGGAATCCAAGATACCCATTGCTTAGTGAGTCTGGTGATAGGAATAATTATTTACAGCAGTAAAATAGTGGGGGAGGCAGAGCTATTGGAAGGAAGTGACATATAGCATCTTGGGTCCAGCCCATTTATCTGCTATGACAGGACCTTCATCAACAGTTAAAGACACAGAGAGTACAGTCCAATCTCATGAAAGGAGGATGATGAGAAGGTCAAATATTGGCTAAGTAATGCTGAAATTTTCCAAGATTCTAGGCCCAAAGAAGGCCTCAATTATGAGGCATGAAAGCAAAGTTGACCAACATGGTAGAATGACAAGTGGAAAGGTGATAGGAGCTCCCCTAAACTCAACATTAGTTGCCGTTGCACTAACATAGCTTTTATTCTTATTACTAGTGAGCTAGGTGCTGGTGATGTGCTATTTGCCTCATCCAGTCTTGTTAAGGAAAGCAGAGATTCTGTGAATTTTGGCAGTTTGTATATTTTAAAGGATTGGCAATTTTATCTAAGTTATCAAATACAAGGCCTTAGAATTATTCATAGCATTCCTTTTTATCTTTTTAGTGTATATGAGATCAGTATTGATGACCCTTATTTTATTTCTGATGTTGGTGAGTTATATCTTCTCTATCAGTATTCTACTTTTTTTTTTAAGGTTTATTTATTTTTGAGACAGAGAGAGACAGAGCATGAACGGGGGAGGGGCAGAGAGAGAGGGAGACACAGAATTGGAAGCAGGCTCCAGGCTCTGAGCCATCAGCTCAGAGCTAGATGCGGTGCTTGAACTCACGGACCACGAGATCGTGACTTGAGCTGAAGTCCGACGCTTAACCGACTGAGCCACCCAGGCGCCCCTCAGTATTCTACTTTGAATGGCAGACAGACACCAGGGCTGATGCACTGCTACAGCTATTTGATGGCCTAAGGCAGGTATATGTTAAAGACACTGTGTTTTCATTCTCTACAAATCAGATGGTACAGACTGCATATAATTTGCAAGGTGAGGAAAGAGAAGAAATGGAGTCCAACCAGAGGAAAGTGATGGTGAAAAACAAGAGGGTGTGAGATTTAAAAAGCACAGATCGGTGCTCCAAAGCTCTAACTAGGAAGTAGCATCCATCATCCAAGAACTCATGTATCAGGGGGAGTTTAGAGATAGTACTGAGTAACCCTAACAGCCTCTAAGAAATCCCCAAATTTTATTCCTTACAGTGATGGAATACTACTACTACTATTACTTCTCCTTCTCCTCCTCCTCCTCCTCCTCCTCCTTCTTCTTCTCCTTCTCCTCCTTCAGAGCCCAATGGTTGTATTACCAACTACTTTGGGGAAAGCACTTGGGGACAGGCATGATGTACTTTCAGTACAAATGTTGAAAAGTCCAGCAAAATATCATCTTATACTGAATCCCACATCAGAGGAATAACTTACCTAAGACTTTATTTGATCTTTCGAAAGGTCTACAAGTTTGAGAAATATTTGAGTTACAGATAAATTGAACAAGGTCCAGAAGGGTTGAGTGAAACGCCTAATAAGAGTATAAGCTAGGCTTAAAACTTGTTTCCAAACCCCAATTCCCGTGTTCTTTCTATAGCAAACACTGTTCATCTTCAAATTTGCATCCTTGAGCATATGTTTTCGCTTCCATCAAATACACATACATGAATTCTTGTTGAACCATCCAATTATCTAATCTACTCCCTTTACTCAGGATAAAGGCATGCTGGCAGAGGCTACAAAGGACTGTTCAATGCTCATGTCACTCATACTATAGTAACTCCAGGTGCCTCAAACCTCCGAGTGACAATCTCTACTACAGCACCTTTCAAACCTACCAGAGAAATGATGCGTTAAGGATGTAAACCTGAGTGACAACCTGAAATTAAAGTTAACATTCAGTGACTATATATATTACAATAACTTGGAACTTTAAAAGTATATATTTGTCTGCTGTGTCTGTCATGTTAATAACCAATTTTGTCCAAAGGACACTTACCTTTTTACCACTCAATGTGATGAATTCTTTATTTTTTGTGATACGTGTTTAATCTTAGTTTTCTGTTTACCTCATGTTAAAATTATAACGTCCTGTGATTGACTAGATGATTTAAAGAAAAACAAATTAAAATTAAAATTATATAGGAATAATGTATATACATTTGTATATAATACATACACGTGAAAGGAGTCTATATATGTATTTTAATAACTATACATGCTTATAATTATATTTATTTATGTATTTATTGGGGGAATTTTTTGAGCATCTTCTATGTGCCAGACATTGTTATAGACACTGAAAATATAGGAGTGAATAGGACCAACAAATATCCTATGTGAGGAAGCTATATTCTAAAGAAAGAGAATAAAAGAGAGAGAGAGAGAGAGAGAGAGAGAGAGAGAAAGAAAGAAAGAAAGAAAGAAAGAAAGAAAGAAAGAAAGAAAGACAGAAAGACAAAATTACCAAAAACTGGGGAAAAAACCCACAAGATAATTTAATGTAATGATATATAGTCTGGATGAAATGAAAGCTTATCTAGAAGTATGAATGTTTAGATAGAAAAGAAAGCATCTTCTAGTAAGTCACACCTAAATATATATTTTTCAGTGTGCTTTTGAGCTGGTAGAAAAGTAGAGAAATGAAATATAAGAAAGTCTAAATCAGGAGGAGAAAGCAAGGACTGATATTCTTCTGGGAGATTCTGTACATTCTTGATGACCTAACACATGGAAGGTTGGACAACTGCATGAATCTAGATGCACTTAAGGCCAACAGTCTCATTGACAAAATATAAAGCATAAATGCACCCTACAGTGGAAGATGTGTGAACTTGTACCCCTTTGGCACACTATGTCTAAGTGATAATTTTTTTAAAAGAAGAAAAGAATTTTCTAATGAGAATTCCAAACCAAGAATCTTCTCTTTTAAAATTTGAGGCTTAAAGTTAACATTCTCCCACTTCTCAAAGAAAAAAAAAATCTAAAGTGACTATAAATGGTAGTCCTTCAGGCATTAGTCAAAAGCAACTGATTATATTTGAGGGAGCAACATATTTTAAACCTAAATCTCATCTCAACAACCTCTCACAGAATAGAGTTCCAAGGCACATGTGTTCACAATAAAAAGTTATTAAAAAAGTCATGACACTAACCATCATGAGTTAGAGATAGCAGAAATAACTAATTTTATGGTAAGGACATCAAAGTCTTCCACTTCGGAGATTATCAATAGATCCTACATTTTTTTTTTAAAATAGAGGCTGTTAAAAATATGATGAATGGGCAGATACTACTAAAATAAACATGGGTACATTTGCAAAAGAACCAATTAAAATTGTGAAACACAATGATTGAAATTAGAAATTTAATGAACAGGCTAAGCGTTCAATTAAACAGAGCTGAAGAGGGAATTAGCAAACTGGATGATAAATCTGACAATATGGAATGACATAAAAAGAGGAACAGAGTGAAAAGGAGATTAAAAAAAATTGAAAGAGGGGTTATGGACACAGAAGATTAAGATAATTATTTCTAGTTCTATTGTGATGATTAGGGTACAGGCCAAAATGCTAGGATCAAGAGACTATTACACAGTGGCTTAAGTGAAATCGATTTTATATCTCCTTCCCACAAAAGTCTGGAAATAAGTGGTTTAGAAGTGGATGGGGGCCTCAGCTATTGTCAATATGTGTTTTCCAAGGTTATTTAAGTACCAATAGGAATATGTGGAAATGAGAGGTTCTAGGGCAAGCATCTTGTTTGTAGGAAAGTGACCTGGAAGTTTCCCATAGCACCTTTACTCTCAGACAATTGGCCAGAATTCAGAACTCCATTACATGGACCCATTTGGCTGCATTTTTAATCCCAGAACTGGCACATCAAGTTTCCTGTATGTTTCTGATCTTATTCTCTTCTGCTACCAGCTCTAGAAACTTTCTGTTCTTGAAAGGCTTATAAGTTTGTATTATATCCATACAGATAATCCCCCTATCTTAAATTCAACTGGGCCATATGACATGATATAAATATGGGAGTACCACCTCCTCACACTCAAAAGTTCTGGAGATTAGGGTATGGAAACTACAGGCCATTTTTAGATTTCTGCCCACCATATAAAGTAAGCATACTTTTAAGAAGGAAAACATAAAAAAAAATGATAGTAAATTAAGGAAAGAGTGAGACAAAGATATAATGGATAAAGGAAAAAAAAAAGACAAAATGTGTTGTTTTAATAGACAAATAAAATGGACAATTCAATTTTCTAGATAAAGTAGAGGGAAAAACCTAAACAATATTAGGACAATAATCAAATAAACAATAAACAAAATGGACAATAATCACAGATATGGCACATATTAAAGTAATGATATGCTAATAAATTCAAAGCATATCTGCAGGGAATGAATTCCTAGAAAATATAAGTGGCAAAAACAGATTTAAGAAGAAATAGGAAATATCAATAGTCTTAAATTCATTAAGAACATTATATTAAATATTTCCCCAAAGAAAAGTCTGAGGGCTTTATAGGCTAATTCTACCAAATATTCATGAAACACATAATTCCAATCTCACATAAACTTTTTCAGAAAATTGAAATAGAAATAATTCTCCCCAATTCACATAATAGTTTAACATAACATTGACACTAAAACCAAACAAAAGCATCATGAGAAAGAAACCAACAGGATAATCATAGTGATAATTATAGATGCAACATTCTTAACATATTAAAAATAGAGCATTTAGGTATATTCAGAAAATACTTCATAGCAATGTTGGATTATTTCTAGAAATACATACTTCTGCTTTAACTTTGGAAAACCTTGTAATATAATTCAGCATATTTACTTATTAAATAATAAAAATCATATATAACTTGTTATTCATTAATTTGCTAATTTATTAAACCACCTAAAAATTACTAGATATCATTCTAAGTGCTGGGGAAACAGCAGCAAACAAATAAAAATTCCTGCTCCAATATAGTGGTAAAGATCAATGCTCTTGAAGAGGAAGGCCAGTGATGCGCTGGTAAATTTTTACCAACCAGGAAAATAAAATCTCTGGGCTGGGTTGTATTACTTGCTGATTTCTGTGGTGCATACTCCTACAATGGCCAATTTTAAGCTATCAAATGTTACAGAGTTGGCAAGAGATGTCTTCAGTCAGCTCTCTTGGGCTTGCACGAGCAATTGCAAAACACTACTGGGAAGACAGACAATATAATAATTCAGCAAGTTATGTAGTATATTGGGAGTTGAGATATGTTACAAAGGATAATTAACACAGTAAATTGGATAGTAGGTTCTAGTGGAGGGGTTCATTTTAATTTTCAATATTCAAACATGTTCAGCCTCACTGACAAGGTGACTTTTGAGTAAAACCTTGTAGGAGGTGAGGAACCTTGCTCTGTGATCAATCTAGAACAAATGTACTCAGGCAGAAATGTGTTGGTCTTTTCAAGAAAGTGTGGCTGGAGTGCACTGGGGAGGAGAGAGAGTAGCAGTGATGAATTCAGAGGGAGAGAGTGGGGTAAGCTCTCAGAGGGCTTGGTAGGCCATGGTCAGGGGTTTTAGCTATTATGATGTAAAATGGGGTATCATTGGAGGATTTTGATGAGTGGGTGACACAATGTAACTTAGTGTTGGGATGATCAGTGGAGGTCACTATACTGATGATGATTCCTGGGATAGTTAGGGTGAAGAGAGAGACAAGTTAATGATGTAGCAATCCAGGAAATAAGTGGTGGCAGCTTCGACCAGGCAATAAGAGTATGAATGGAAAGAATTGGTCAGTTTCTGGGTACACCTGAATTTTGCATGAAGCACATGAAGAAAAGGGTGGAGGCCAATATAGACTGGTCCTTGATGCCATCTAGTTTTAAAAGGCCAGGAATGAGACAAAGAGTAGTCACTGATGCATGAAAACAAACAAACAAAAAAAACAACAACAGAGTTTAATAATTTATAAACCAAGGGAGGGTGTTTCAGGGAGAGAGTGATCAACTCTGCCCAAATCAATGTTAGTCAAATTTATCAACATAATGGTCATTGATGATCTTTGCAAGAACACTGTCAATAGAATGGTGTAATTGAATGCCTGAATGGAGTGAGTTTAAGAGAGACTAGGATAAGAGTTATTAAAACAGTGATTCTAATCAACTCTTTCAAAGAGTTTTGTTAAAAGGGAGCAGAGAAATCAATACAGCTGAGGGATATCAATGTTCAAGAGAAAGCTGTCTTAGTTGTTTCTTTCTAGGATAAAGTATGCTTATATGCTGATGAGAACAACTCTTTAGAGAAGGCAAATTTATGAATTAAGAGAAGAGAAGAGAGAATCACTGGACACTGTCCTTAAATGAAAGAAAGTGGTTGAGATTGTGTACACAATTACAGAACAACACATAACATTTCTATTCTAATATAGTAAGCAAAGAAGCTCATTGTGGTATCTTTTACCAGATACTTGTGTACAGAGTAGATGTGGTGGCAAGTAGTCTGTACAAATTGAATTCTGATTGCATCACTTTTCTGTATAAAGTAGGAAGTAAGATATTCATTCACTCATTCATTCATTCATAGTTGACATACAATATTACATAAGTTTCAGTTGTACAACATAGTGATTTGATAATTTTACACATTATGCTTTGTTCACCACAAGTATAGCTACCAAGTATCTTAATATATCACTATTACAATATCATTGACTATATTCTTTATGCTCTGCAGTTTGTTCCCATGACTCAATCATTTCTATAACAGGAATCCTGTATCTCCCTCTACTCTTCACACATTTTGCTCAACCTTCCATACCTCTCCTCTCTGGTAACCATCAGTTCTCTATATTTATAGTTCTCTTTATGTTTTTTGTTTGTTTATTAATTTATTTGGATTCCATTTATAAGTGGAATCATATGATATTTGTCTTTTTTAGTATGACTCATTTCACTTAGCATAACACCTTCCGGGTCCCTCTCTATTGTCTCAAATGACAAAAATTCACATTTTTCATGGCTATGTAATAGTCCAGTGTGTGTGTGTGTGTGTGTGTGTGTGTGTGTGTGTGTGTGTACCACATTTTTCTTATTCATTCATCTAATAATGGATACTTAAGTTAATTTCATGTCTTGGCTATTGTAAATAATGCTTCTATAAACAAAACAGTCCATGTACCTTTTCAAGTTAGTGTTTACATTTTCCCTGGGTAAATACCCATAGTGAAATTATTGGTTCATATAGTATGTCTATTTTTTATTTTTATTTGTTGAAGAATCTCAAACTGTTTTCCACAGTGGCTGTACCAATTTCCATTCACATCAACAAGCACAAATGTTCCTTTTTCTCCATATCCTCACCAACACTTGTGATTTCTTATCCTAATTTTAACCATTATATTAGATGTGAGATGATATCTCATGTGGCTTTGATTTGCATTTTTCTGATTATCAGTGATGGTTAGCATCTTTTCACATGTCTGTTGGCCATATGCATGTATTTTAAAAAGTTTTTTTTTTAATCTTTACTTTTGAGGGCAGGGGCACAGGGCGGAACAGAGAGAGAGGGAGACCCAGAATCTGAAACAGGCTCCAGGCTCTGAGCTGTCAGCACAGAGCCCAATTCAGGGCTCAAACTCACCAACTGTGAGCTCATGACCTGAGCCAAAGTTGGACGCTCAACTGACTGAGCCACCCATGTGCCCCTGTATGTATTCTTTTTTTGAAAAATATTTGTTCAGGTCCTCTGCCCATGTTTTAATCAGATAATTTGGTGTTTTTTGTTTGGTTTGGTTTGGTTTGGTATTGAGTTGTGTAAGTTCTTTGTATATTCTGAAAAGTAACCCCTTATCAGATATGTCATTTGTAAATATCTTCTCTCATTCAGTAGATTGTCTTTTAGTTTTATTGATGCTTTCGTTTGTTGTGCAGAAACTTTTTATTTTGATGTAGTCCCAATAGTTTATTTTTGCTCTTGTTTCTCTTCCTTTAGGAGACATTTCTAGAAAAATACTGCTATAGCCAATGTCAGAGGAATTATTGCCTGTGTTCTCCTCTAGGATTTTTATGGTTACAGGTCTCACATTTAGGTTTTTTATCCATTTTGAGTTTATTTTTATGTATGGTATTAGAAAGTTGTCCAGTTTCATTCTTTTACATTTAGTTCTCCAATTTTCCCAGCACCATTTATTGAAAAGACTATCTTTTCCCTATTGTATATTCTTGCTTCCTTTGTCATAGATCGACATTAGTTAATTAATTAGTCACTCATAGATTTATTTCTGGACCCTCTACTATGGTTCTCTATGTCTGTTTTTATGTGAGTACCATACTGTTTCCATTACTATAGCTTTGTAGTACATCTTGAAATCTAGAATTGTAATACCTTCAGCTATGTTCTTTCTCAGGTTTGCTCTGGCTATTTTAGGATTTTGTGTTTCTGTACAAATTTTAGTACTATTTTTATAATTTTGTGAAAAAGAATGTTGGTGTTTTGATATAGATTGTGTTGAATCTATAGATTGCTTTGGGTAATACGAACATTTTGACAATATTAATATCTTTACACTTATTTATGTCATCCTCAATTTTTTCATCAATATTTTACATTTTTCAGAGTACAAGTGTTTCATCTCTGGTTCCTAAGTATCTTATTATTTTAGTGCAGTTGTAAATGGTGCGTTTTAATTTTTCTTTCTGCAATTTTATTGTTAATGTATAGGAATACTACTGATTTCTGAGTTTTAACATTGTATCCTGCTACTTTACTGAATTCATTTATTACTTGCAGTAATTTTTTTCTATATATAGTATTACATTGTCTAAAAATAGTGACAGTTTAACTACTTGTTTACCAATATTGATGCCTCTTTTTTTCCTTATCTGATTTCTATGGCTAGGACTTCTAATACTATGTTGAATAAAAGTGGTAAGAGTGGACCTCCTTGGCTTGTTCCTGACTTTAGAGGAATCTCTCAGTTTTTCACCATTAAGTATGATGTTACCTGTGGGTTTTTCATATTTGGTCTTTATTATGTTGAGGTATGTCCCCTCTAATTCCATTTTGGTGAGATTTTTTGATGGATGTGGAAATTGCCATATAGTTATTCTGCATCTATTGAGATGATCAGAAGATTTTTATCCTTCCTTTTGTTGATGTGGTGTATGACATTGATTGATTTGCAAATATTGAACCATCCTTGCATCCTGGGAATAAATCCCACCTGACTGTGGCAAATGTTCTTTTAAATATATTGTTGTATGCTAATATTTTATTGAGGACTTTTGCATCTATGTTGATCAGAAAATGGGCCTATAGTTGTCTTTCTGTGGTGTCTTTGGTTTTGGTATCAGGGGAATGCTGGCCTCATAGAATGTATTTGGAAACTTTCCTTCCTTTTCTATTTTGGAATAATTTGAAGAGGATAGAGGTTAACTCTTCTTTAAAGGCGGAGTAGAATTTACCTGTGAATCCATCTGGTACTGGACTTCTATTTTTTGGTAGTTTTTTGATTACCAATTCAACTTTGTTATTTATAATTCATCTATTCAGATTTTCTATTTCTTCTTTGTTCACTTTTGGAAGATTATATGTTTCTAGTAATTTATCCATTCTTCTAGGTTGTCTATTTTTTTGGCATATAATTTTCCTTTGTATTTTTGCAGTATTGGTTATTTCTCTCTCATTTCTGATTATATTTATTTGAGTCCTTTTTCTTTTTTTCTTGATGAGCCTAGCTAAGAGGTGGTCAACTTTGTTTATCTCTTCAAAGAACCACCTCTTGCTTTCATTAAATTTTTTCTATTTTTTTTCAAGTCTCTACATCATTTTTTTTCTGCTATGATTTTTATTATTCCCTTACTTCTATTCACCTCAAGCTTTTTTTTTCCTAGTTCCTTTAGACATAAGGTTAGATTGTTTATTTGAATTATTTTCTTGTTTCTTGAAGTAGGCCTGTATTATTATATACTTCCATCTTAGAATTGTTTTTCTGTGTTACAGAGATTTTGGACCATTGTGTTTCATTTCATTTGTCTTATGTATTTTATTTCCTTTTTATTGCTTCATTGCCATTGGTTGTTTAGATCATGTTGTTTAGTCTCATGTGTTTGTGGGGTTTTTTTTCATTTTTTCTTGTGATTTTCTTTTTCTTGTTTCATACCATTATGGTCAGAAAAGATGCATGGTATAATTTCAATCTTCTTAAATTTGATGAGTGTGCTTTTATGGCCTAGTATGTGATCTATTCTGGAGAATCTCCCATATGCTCCTGAAAAGACTGTACTCACTTGGTTTTGGATTGAATGCTTTGTATATATCTCTTATGTCCATCCAGTCCAATGTGTCATTCAAAGACATTGCTCCTTACTGGTTTTCTGTCTGGATGATCTATCCATTGATATAAATTGAGTATTAAAGTCTCCTATTATTATGGTATTACTATCAATTCCTCTTTTTATAATCTGTTAATACTTGCTTTATGTATTTACATACTCCAGTGTTGGGTGTGTAGATATTACAATTGTTATTTCCTCTTGTTGAATTGATCCCTTTATCATTATGTAATACCCTCCATTGTCTCTTGTTAAGTTCTTTGTTTGAAAGTCTATTTCATCTGATATAAGTATTCTACCCTACCTTTTTTTAAAAAATTTTTAACGTTTATTTATTTTTGAGACAGAGAGAGACAGAGCATGAACGGGGGGGTGTGGGTCAGAGAGAGAGGGAGACACAGAATCTGAAACAGGCTCCAGGCTCTGAGCTGTCAGCACAGAGCCCGACGCGGGGCTCAAAATCACAGACCGCGAGATCATGACCTGAGTCGAAGTCGGATGCTCAACCGACTGAGCCACCCAGGCGCCCCCCTCCCTTTCTTTTCAAAATTGTTCTTTTATACAAGAGCCACTTCCATTCGCATGGTGAATGTTTTCATATCTTTTCACTCTCAGTCTGTATGCATCTTTAGGTTTTAGGTGAGTCTTTTGTAGGCAGAACATAGATGAGTCTTGCTCTTTGTTGTTGTTGCTGATTTTGTTGTTTTATCCACTCCACTACTCTTGACTGGAGGATTTAGGCCATTTTCATTTAAAGTAATTATTTATAAGTGTGTACTTAATGACATTTAGAAATTTTGTTTTCTGGTTATTTTTGTAGTTCTTTTTTGTTCCTTTGTTCTTCTCTTGCTCTCTTTGTGACCAATGAATATGAATATATATATATATATGTGTGTGTGTGTGTATATATATATATATATATATATATATATATATATATATATGTAGTGTTTTGTTTGGCTTTCTTTTCTTTCTCTTTTGGGTATCTGTCATAGATTTTGGGTTTATGGTTACCATTAAGTTCATATATAAATTCAAACAGAGATGGAGGTAAAGCGTAAGAGACTCTTAAATACAGAGAACAAACTGGAGATTGATGGGGGTTGGGGAAGAGGGGAAAATGGGTGATGGGCATTGAGGAGGGCACCTGTTGGGAAGAACACTGGGTGTTGTATGTCAGCAACGAATCATGGGAATCTACCCCTGAAGCCTAGAGCACACTGAATACACTGCATGCTAGATAACTTGGCAATAAATTACATTAAAAACAAAAGAAAAAGAAAAAGATTCTTTTTTTAATTCCTCCTTCTCTTCCTTTTTTAATTCCCATCTCCATATTTTATGTGTATATTATCATATTTTGCATCATTTTATTTATATTTTTCTGATGTATGATTATGACCATTTCTTTTCCACTCAAAGTAGTCCCTTTATTTAATTTTTAAAGTTTTTTTTATTTTGATAGAGACAGAGAGAGAGAGAGAAAATGAGAGAATCCCAAGCAGGCTCTGAACTTTCAGTGAAGAACCAGATGCAGGGATGGAACTCACTCACTTTGAGATCATGACCTAAGCTGAAATCAAGAGTTGGAAGCTTAACTGACTGAGCCACCCAGATGCCCCTCAAAGTAGTCTCTTTAACATTTCTTGTAAGGCTGGTTTAGTGATGATAAACTCTTTTATCTTTTGTTTGTCTATGGAACTCTTTACCTCTCCTTCAAATCTGAATTATAACCTTGCTAAGTAGAGTATTCTTAGTTGTAGATTTTTTGTTGTCCTTTCAGCATTTTGAATATATCATGACACTCCTGGCTTGCAAATTTCTGCTGAAAAATCAGCTGATACTGTTATAGGTAACTTTTGTTTTTCTCTTGAGGCTTTTATTATTTTCTCTGACATTTTAATTACTATGTGCCATGGTGTGGACCTCCTTGGGTTCATCTTGTTTGAAATTCTCTGTGCATCTTGGACTTATGTCTACTTCCCTCCCTAGGTTAGGACGTTTTTAGTTATTATTTCTTCAAATAAGTTTTCTACCCCGTTCTCTCTCTCTTCTTCTCGGATGGTACAATGCAAATATTTGTTCACTCGATGATGTCCAAGAGACCTCTTAATCCATCCTCTTTTGAAAACATTCTTGTCTCTTTTTGCTATTCATGTCATGTTCTTTCCATTACCCTGTCTTCCAGATTGCTGATATGCTCTGCATCCTCTAATCTATTGGTTTTCTCGAGTATGTTTTTTATTTCAGTTATTGTATTTTTCAATTCTGATTCGTTCTTTTTAATATTTTTTGTCTCTTTATTGAAAGTCTCACTGATTTCTTTCATTATTTCTCTAGGCCAGTGAATATCTTCATGATTATTACTTTGAATTCCTTATCAGGCTTTTGCTTATCTGTTTCATTTTGTTGTTTTCCTGAGGCTTCTTCTTGTTCTTTTGGAGCATATTCCTTTGTCTCCCCATTCTGCTGTGCTTTCTATGTTTGTTTCTGTGGATTAGGTGAAATGGCTACTTTTAAAGTTGAAGGAATGGTCTTATATATGATGTCCTTTATGCAGACTGTGTGTTCTTGGTAACTTTTGCTGGCTGGCTGGAGTTGTGGCTGTATATGCTAGTTATTCTTAAATCCGTGGCATGTCTCCATCTTTATTGCTGTTCTCTTCCCATTCTTTCTATCTTTGGTTGTTGAGTAGCTGTCAGTCAGCACTCAATTCTTCTTCAAGAGGAATTGTTTTAGTAATAGGTGTAATTTGGTGTGTTCTATGGAGGAGTGAGTTCAGAATCTTCCTATGTTGCCATCTTGAGCTGGAACCAGGAAGTAAGATATTTAAACTGGTTAGACAAGTGGATAGAAAAATTGAACAGAAAAGGATTACCAGAAATATATTTACACATATATGGACTCTTGACATGGGAAAAGATAGCACTGAAAATCATTGATCACTGCATTATGGTAATGAGGTCTATGTACTAATTCCATAGAAAAAAAATGGTTATGAAAATGGAATACAATAGCAGAATCAATTAGTACACATTTTGGGTGATTTTCATTTTTATTTAATTTGTATATGTGCATACTCTGTATTCCAACTGTTCCAACTTATGATACATGGCATACAGAATTCTTTTTAATACATACCACGAGATATGACCAAATCATTATATAGCAGAATATTTTCAAAATTACCAAAAACTGGAAACAGCTCAAATGTCCATCGGTAGTAAAACAGACAACTGATTTGTGGTATATAAATTATAGATAGAGGGACCCCTGGGTGACTCAGTTGTTTAAGCATGGGATTCTTGATTGCAGCTCAGCTCATGATCTCACAGTTCATGGGTTCTGGCCCCACATTAGGCTCCATGCTGGCTCCTTTAGGCTCAATGCTTGGGATTCTCTCCATTTCTCTGTGTTCCACTTCCACTCACACTGTCTCTTTCTCTTTCAAAATAAATACATAACCATTTTAAAAAATTTAAGCAATAAATTACAGGTAGACACATAAAGATGAATCTTGCAAACATAATCCTGAGTACAAATTTTTAAAATAGTTTATTGCATAAGAATTTATTGCATATGGTATAAAGTTTAAAAACTAAAAAGTTGGTAAAAGTAAATAAAATACAGTTAGGGATATGCTTATGTGTGGTAAAACTATATAAAATAGTATAAATTTGGGATAGTGGTTATATTTGGGAGGGATAGAAATATGGTTAAGGAGAGGCACATAGGATTCTTCTAAGGTGTTACTTTTCTCTCCTTTAACCTAAGTGATGATTTGTGTTTATGTTATTATTATTATTATTATTACTACTACTATTACTATTACTATTGCTATTACTATTAATATTATTATTTAAACACTGACCACATTGGCTAAATGTATTTTTTTTAATGCTGGCATGATTTCTCATTTTAGGTATGAGTTTTCTGTATGAATTTCTCATTTGTTTCACTTTTAATGAGAACATCTAAAAATGTATTAATTCATTCAGAATCTATAGGCACTGGGTCTATAGATATCACAAATCAGAAAGAAAGAGTGGCTAATGTCTGTGTAAAGGAAGGATGTTAGCATACGTATGAAAACCTTTCATTTATGTTGCCAACATAAAGAAATGTAACGTTATTTAAGGACACTAGAATTTGGTTAAGGGATCTATACCTTAGGCAAATAGGCAAAACTGAGGGGTTTTTGAGAGTGGATCTATGGCTATGCAAGAAGGCTTGAAGACACTCTATGCCTCTGGTCTTCAGGAGAAGTGCCTTTGTGCCTTTTGGTCACTCACAGGGGAAAATATTATATGGATATTAAAACAGCCTTGAAGGAGAACAAGCAGCAGGTATTAAAAGATGTTTTTAGAGAAGTCCATCTATCCTTATATCTTGGTCATGGTGGAAGTTTGAGGTCACTTTATATCATGGTCCCCAGCCCAAGGGTTTTCTGTATTTGCTTTTATGTTTTATTTGTTCATTTTCTCATTTTTACCTTGTTTATATTTTTTAAATAGTGATGTTAGTCATGCTATTTTTTTCCTACTTCCTCAGAAATCTTTGTGAATCTTTGTTCCTCTTTATTCAGATCAAGGTGCTGCCATAATTAAATCCAGGTAGAAAATGATATCAAATCTATGGTGTTTAGTTTATTCTCATCAAGTAAATTATGATTATATAATGCTATCTGGCAACCTGAAATAGCTCTTGTGTTGCTATTTTTTCCCCTCATTCCAGACATCCATATCTCCTCTCACCAAAGCTTAATTCAGCATCACGGAGTTTCTCCATTAGCAAAGAAAATTTTACTTTATTGCATAGTACAGGAAAAAAAAAGTATTTATGTCTATATATACACATATGCATTATTATACATACTTGTATGTATACATAAATTATATGTATACATATATAATATATATATATATGTAGTACATATATAATATATACAGTATATGATATACTGTATATATGATTTGGGGATTGAAGATCCACGTCTATGGTCACTTCTTATTAAATTTATGAACAATTCATACCTCTTCCCAAGATTCAGAGATCTACATAACTCAGCTAAACTGGAGGCTATACCTGATCATCAAACTATTTGCCAGAATGTGGTCAATAGGCAAGACTAGACATGACCTAGACACCATCAGGACACACCAAGATCCCAAAGAGAGTGATCCTGAAAGCTGCAGTCTAAAATTGAAGCCAACAACTGAGAATTAGTAGACATAGCCTAAGTACAGGGAGGCATGCATATAGCAGGGTTTAGAACAGAATCTCAACTCATTCTACCAAATGGCATTTTCTTGCCCAGGTCTGTTCTTTGAAGTGTGTCACCCACTCAAGTCTTAAAGCATTTTTTGCTTTTGGAATTTTAAAAGACTTCAACTGGTCACTGAAAGTAAACAGGTTGAGTTGGAATAGATTTTCTTTTACAGTCCTTCTTAGTCAGGCATTCCTTGATATACAAATGACTTTCACTAAAAATTTATGCACACCTGGATAAGCACATTGCAAATCCTGATTGCTTATGAGAAAAAAAAAACCACTTCTGAATGAGTTCATGAAAGGACAGATCAATTTTGTTGGGAAAATTCAATCTTCCCTACTGAGCATTGAAAAATCTTATTAATGATACCTCAAAATCCCACTCTGACAAATATTCTGGAGATGAGGAGGAAAGGATGTAATTTTTACCTCCTGTATGCACGGTCCTGTGACAATTGCTATATTTATTTTCTCTAAAGTTTTGTTTTATCCTGTGTAGAAAATGTGTTATATTTCCTTCATAGGTATTTTATTATTTCATAGGTGTTTGTTAAATTACTAAATGTATAATATCTATTAAAATTCCTAGAAAGTTATAAATTTCCTTAAAGGAGATTATTTTATCATCATTATTATCATTATTCCAACTTATAGTCATTTCATAATCTATAAATTAATTGCCAAATATTTTTGTGATGCCTAAAATGGTACTGCCCTGGATACTAGGGATAGCAGGAGAAAATTTTTGCACAAAGTCTGTGCCTCAGTTAGCTTGTGATCTAACAGGGTAACATCATACAGACATGTATAAATAGAGCTTCACATAATAGGAGTCAGGAGAATAGCATAGAAAATCAAGTTCAAACTATTTCAATCATATTGGGCAACAAAGTTGGAGAGAGTCGTAAAGACTGGATCTCAGATGAGGTAGGTCCTGAGGTCTTGAGTTCACTGGCAAATGAGGCTGTTTGTTAAGGGTCATTGGTGTATATGGGTGGATAGAAAGTGGGGACAGGTGCATTTCCACTCTCTGTCATTGGTTTTTGTGTTTATTAATTTGGCAGACACTCTGCTTTATAAATAAGTGAGGTTATTTCTTGTGGCATAATAAAAAATATATATTTGATCATCTTTGTCCCTGGTTCTGATTCCTGGTATCTATCTCCTAAAACCCTTGGAATATCTGGAGTGATAAGAGTGTCTTTTTTATGCTAATGAGATGATTGGTGTCTGGAGCCCTTATATAGCATCAGGATGGTTTCTCATCACCAGAAAGACCAAGGAGTGTTTAGAAGATTGAAACTTTCAGCTCTACCCCCAGACTTCTCGGAGGGGAGCGGGGTTAGAGGTTGAGTTTAATCACCAATGGACTATAATTTCATCAGTCATGTGTACATAATGAAACCTCTATAAAAACTGCTAAAGGACAGAACTTGGAGAGCTTCTGGGTTGGTGAACACATTGAGGTACTAGGAGGTTGGGATGCCAGCAGACAGCATGAAAGCTATTTTCATCATCCCCCCATATTTTGCTCTATGCATTTCTTCAATTTGGCTGTTCCAAATGGAATTGCGTTGTTTATAATAATCCAGGTGTATTAAGTAAAGTGAATTTCTGAGTTGTTTGAATTGTTCAATCAAATTATCAAATCTGAGGAAAGGATTTGGAAACCATTGAATTTATAACTGGCCAGTCAGAAGAACAGGTGAACACCAGGGACTTATAGCTAGCATCTGCAGTGGAGGAGTCCTGTGGGACTGAGCCCTTTTAACTTATGGGATCTGGTGCTGAATCCAGATGGGTAAGAACAGAATTGAATTGAATTGAATTATAGGAAACCCATCTGGTGTCTACAGAGTTGAAGAATTGGATGTTGGTGTTAGAAAACAGTGAAGACTACTCTGTTCATTCATTTGGCAGACACCGTGCTTTTTAAGTTGCATTATTTTCCTAGTGGAAAAGAAGTTTATAGCAGTAGCTCTCAGATAAAGATATATCCCAGTGTAATTTCAGCCAAAATTAGAGAGAACCAACCTCATAGAGGGTTGGATTACGGAATTTGTGTGCCTGATTGAAAAGGTGTTCAAAGAGATCCAGAGAAAGCTTTCCCTGAATAGAACCCAGGCTGGAAGTGGAGACTCTGGAGGTGGCTTGATTGCACAAAGCACATTGTGACAGCAAAGCTAGTAATTTTTTTCTGATGAATGTACCTAGTCTGAACATTGAACTGTCTCTTTAGCATGGGATCATATTTTAACAACCAAGGGGGCTTCAAACTAATATTTGTGGAAAAGCCTCAGGAAATAGACCATGTTAGTGGCAAGTGACCCCTGTATGCTGGCTAGGATGTGTGAATCTGAAGAAGAACATTGTTTCTGATCTTGGCCATATCTGTCTCGTGACCTAAATAGCTGGATGCTACCTATTGGCATGTTAGTGGAAAACACACACACACACACACACACACACACACACACACACACACACACACATTTTCCCATAGCTTTGCCAGTAGATATGTATTACCTAAAAAAGAAAAGAGAAGTATACATGCTTGCAGAGGGATGGGAAGAGGCAAGGAGGGAGGGATGGAGCCAAGGAATGAAAAGGAGGAGCAGGAGAGCTGTGGGAGAGAACACAAAAACTTACTCATCCAGTTAATTTCAGTGTTCTTCTTGCTATTACTGAGGCAGAGAAAGAAATACGATGCTGGAAGAGAACTCTCTTTATCTCTTTCCCTCAGCCAAACTTCCTGCTGACAGACTCTGTCCAAGAACCATTTTTCTTTTGCAATGGTCTGTGACAGTTTATGTGGATGACCACAGGGTTGAGTGCCTAAGTAGTGGAGACAGGCAAAGGATCTCTCACCCTTGCCTATGTCCCTATCCCCTTCCACACTTGCTGGCATTATCAGATAACAAGGGCAAGGTCAGAGCTCCCCTATCAGACTGTGATGTAGTTTCCATAGAAGGCAGTTATGCTCAGGGAAATGGCTGGGCTGCATAGCCACTATCTTACGGAGATTTGGTGGGCTTCATTATTATTACTGTTATTTTCACATGGGCCCTGCCCTCTGATGATTCCATATGCTACTCAAACATATTTAAAATAAGCATCCTGTTCTTGCTTATAAATTCAGGCCCATGTTTTGTAATACAAAGCAGGTGAGTATTGGTCCGATTTTGTTTGTTTTAGAAAAACAAATGTGGAATCAGAAGTTGAGGTTCGGGTCTAAGTCACTAGGGCCCTGAATCAGATTCTCTAGTCCATCTGCTATTGGATAAGCAAGGGTCTACCTTAAAGTCAAAATCTTATATCTATGGTTTCTGTAGTAGCTTCTCAAGGGACCGTACTCTGCAAGCTGCAAAGAAATATACCATGTCCTCCACTCTGCTTATTTCTTGAGTTCTTAATCAGAACGTTGTCTTTCATAATTGATTTTCTGATGATCCAAAAACTTGTGTCTCCATTCCATTCACTTATGTATGTGATTAAAAAAAAACAAACTTGTGTCTTATCTGATTTCTCAGTCATTTTGGAGGATAGAGTTAGGAACACAGGAATACTATTTTCCATAGTAGTATAGCAACCATATGTATAAAGAGAAAAGCGACAGGTATATAATGTTACTTGTGTTATGTTAGTTTTGAAAGGCATTAGCAAATTCTGGGTGACAGTAATGTTTGGGAGAAAAGCTTTTTTAACCATTCTCCATAAATAGAGTATCTGCAGGAAGTGGTAGATTGGGCTGGGGCAGTTCAGGAGTAGTGTATAGACATTTCAATTCCACCTTGATAGTTGACATTCTACTGTAAAAAATATTGATCTAGGGGTGCCTGGGTGGCTGAGTCAGTTAAGCATCTGACTTCAGCTTGGGTCATGATCTCACGGTTCATGAGTTCAAGCCCCACATTGGGCTCCACGCTGACAGTGTGGAGCCTGCTTGGGGTTCTCTCTCTCCCTCTCTCTCTGCCCCTCCTCCACTTGCACTTTCTCTCTCTCTCTCTCTCTCTCTCTCTCTCTCTCAAAATAAATAAACTTAAAAGAATATTGATCTTGCACATACTATTTTATATTTTAAAAACAATGAAGTGGATGAAAAGACAAGCCCAAGACTAGAAAAAAATATTTTCAAAAAATACATTTGATAAAGGATGATAGAGAATTATTATATAAAATATACAAAGAACTTTTTAAAAATCAATCAGAACACAGACAATACAATAACTGGGTCAAAGAGACTTAAAATATATTTCACTGAAGACATACAGATGGCAGAAAAGCATATGAAAAGATGCTCCACATCATGTCATTAGGGAAATGCAAATTAAAACAATGAGATACCATTGCACAACTACTAGAATGGCCAAAATCCAAAATACCGACAATACTAAATGATGGCAAGGATGTGGGACAATAGGAACTCTAATTCACTGCTAGTGGGAATGCAAAATGGTATAGCCAGTTTCAACAATAGTTTGATGGTTCCTTATAAAACCAAATATACTCTTACCATAGGATTCAACAGTTGTGCTCATTGGTATTGCCCAGAGCAGTTGAAAAATCATATCTATACAAAAACCTACACATGGATATTGATAGCTTTATTTTTTATTGTCAAAACTTGGACGAAAGCAAGATGCCCTTGAGTAGGTGATTCAATGATGAAACAGTAGTATATCCATCCAATAGAATATTTTTCAGCACTAGAAATAAATGAGCAATTAATCCATGAAAAAACACAAAGGAAACTTAATTTTGCATCATTAAGCGAAAGAAACCAATCTGAAAAAGCTACCTATGTAATTCCAACTTTGTGACATTCTGGAGACAGCAAAACTATGGAGACCATAGAATGATCAGTGGTTGCCAGGGTTGGGAGGGGATGTAAATAAACAGAGCACAGAGAACTTTTAGAACAGTGAAAATATTGTGTATGATATTATACTGGTAGATACACATCATAATACATTTGTCCAAACCCATAGAATATACAATATGAAGAGTAAACCTCAAGTTAAACTATGGATTCTGGGTGATAATGATGTCATGATAGGTTCATCAGTTGTAACAAATGTACCACTCCAGTGGGGGTGTTGATAACAGGAAGACTATGCGTGTGTCTGGGTAGGGAGAATATAGGAAATCTCTGTACATCTGCTCAATTTTGCTGTGATCCTAAAACTGCTATAAAGGTAGTTTGTTAAAAAAAGAGTTCAATTATTAAAAGCATAAAATAAACAAACCACACTTTTTAGAATAATTATTAGTACAGTAAAACCTTGGATTGCGAGTAACTTGTTCTGTGAGTGTTCTACAAGATGAGCAAACATATCTAATAAATTTTAACTTGATAAACGAGTGATGTCTTGCAATATGAGTAGTCCATGATGCCAAATGTCACATGATCACAACTGAGCCAATGGTTATTGAAATTTGCTTTGAAATAAAAGTGCTTTGGATCACAATCATGTTCCCAGAATGAACTATGCTTGCAAACCAAGGTTTTACTGTATTTTATAAAACAGTAACAATAGTTCTTTTACAAGCTTATTAGTAGTGGCTGACACATAGTAGGTGTTGAATCAACATTTATTAACTGAATGTATGTATATATGTATGAGTGTCTGCTCACTCATGCACACACAGCACTCAATAGCTCAAAATACTTTTAGTACTACAACCTAAGGAACACTCTAATTTAATCCAAGTTGATCCTTGAAGACATAGTCCTACTACACTAGAAGCAATTCTACTTCAGGAGACTTTCCTAGAAGTTTTGGGGTGTTTTTAAAAATATTTCTTTGTTTTTATTGATTTTTGAGAGAGAGAGACAGAGAGACACAGCAAGTGGGGGAGGGGCAGAGAGGGAGAGGGAGACACAGAATCTGTAGCAGGTTCCAGGCTCTGAGCTGTCAGCACAGAGCCTGATATAGGACTCAAACTCATGAGCTGTGAGAACATGACTGGAGCCAAAGTTGGACACTCAACTGACTGAGCCACCCGGGTGCCCCTAGAAATTTTTGATTTTAATGATCATCTCTGTGTTTTGTTTTTAAGCTAGTCAGTAGTTTTGTAATAAAATTATGATTTAGACATTTTGCTTTTAAAAATCCACTGACTATTTCTGTATCCCTTGAAAGTCGACAGTAGAACTGGCAAAATGTCAAGAACAATTCACAAAAATGCCAATACAGGATATTCTTCAACAGAAGGAATACATCTTTAGAAGATTCTCTGCCTGAGTTAATTAGTTGTCTTTCTGAAACCTCTTACAGAAATATCTTAGAACCACTTTTATTAGTGGTTTTATCCATAGCATACAAGTTATGGGCAGGCTTTTAGTCTGGCCTTAATACAGTGATATCTGTTCTGACGATCCCTGTTCTTTGATTGGAAAAGGGATTTCAAGAAGACTCATTATTAACTATTGTTATGAGAAATTGGCTCCTCAGCATTGAGTTTAGTATTTGAAATGATATTTTCCTAGTCCTAGAATATGGTTGGAAATTGAAAGAAATGTTCTGTATTTGATGGAGTCAGCTGGGGTATCAGCCCAGGATTCCACTCTGTGGAAGTCCTGGATATTGGTATTTCCTTTGTGCACTGCTCCCCAAAACCTCCTTACATAAAGGAAGACTTTTAATCAAGGTAAATTCTCTTCCCTGTCAATGAGTGAGGCTGACAGATTCTGAAATATCCACTCGAAAATAAGTGTCCTTTTATAGCTTCTGATCCCTTCCCTCCTTGCCTGTCCCCATTCTGGATCCCTTGATGCATGTGGTAGGTGAGATAAGATGGGGAATATTTTATATCTTGAAGAGCTGTACTTATTCTGCAATAATATACTTTGTTTAAAGCCATTTCACCCAGGCACAGAAAACTAAAAATAGCTTCTCCATATCTTTCCTTCTGTTCTTCTCTCCTTGCCCTGAGAGACACATTCATATTTACTTCTTAAACAATAGTCCTTGCATTTATTACATTTCTGTTTTAATAATTGTGGGGAAAAAAGTCTGACAGAAATAACAAGTGACATTTCATAAGAGAAAAAGACATAGAAGCAATTAGAACAACTTAGATGTCTGGCAAATTTTTTGTTTAAAAAAATCAAACCAAACCAAAACAAACAAATAAACAAAACTAAGATATGCCTTACATGTAGTATTAAGTCAAAGATGTGGGAAGAGGAGAAAGGAAAGTTTCAATATTGTCATCCACAATAATTACCCTAAGTCATCAAGTAAAGGCTGAGCATATTAAAAAATAATTGCAGGGCATATTTATGTAATACTTTTTATTTATTTTTTTGAAATTTTATTTATTTATTTTGAGAGAGAAAGAGAGAGAGGCGTGGCAGAGAGGGAGAGAGAGAATTCCAAGCAGGCTCCATGCTACCAGGACAGAGTCCATCAAGGGGCTCAATCTCATAAACGATGGGATCATGACCTGAGCTGAAATCAGTAGTCAGATGCTTAAACCACTGAGCCACCCAGGTGCCCCAATACTTTTTATTTTTCAAAGCATATTCTCAAACATAATTTCCTTTGATGTAGCAAGGTAAGGTATGAAGGAAAGGCAACTTTTAAAAAACTGTTTCCATTTTGTTTGGAAAAACTGAGGACTAGAGAGGTGAAATGGCTTTATAATGTCCTACAATGGCAGAAAAGTCAGAACCATCACCTGCTGATTTTAACTTTCCCTATGCACCATCTCTGATGCAAACTCACAGAAAGTCTTCTGCATCATTAACAGATAATGGTTCATTTACTCCTGAATTATTAGGCCCATATTTCACCAGTTCAAAGAAGGCATAAAAGAACTAGAGAACATATGGAAAGAGGAAGGCAGGATCAAGCTGCTGAGTCAGAGAATGGATAGAGATGAAGAGATGCAAGATTGCAGGACAATATTTAAATTTTTATCCTCAGAACATGTTTGGAGAGAAAATAACCAAATCATTAATGTGATTAATTAATAATTTGAACATTTATTGAGCACATATTATATGATGATTCCAGAAACCATATTATGTGCTTAAGATACAAGGATGATAGGTAGTCCCTTTGGGAGAAACACACTTAAAATTCTTTTTTTTTTAAATGTTTATTTATCTTTGAGAGACAGAGAGACAGAGAGAGACAGAACATGAGCAGGGGAGGGGCAGAGAGAGGGGAGACACAGAATCGTAAGCAGGCTTCAGGCTCTGAGCAGTCAGCACAGAGCCAGACGTGGGCCTCAAACTCAGGAACTTCCAGATCATGACCTGAGCTGAGGTCGGACACTTAACCAACTGAGCCACCCAGGTGCCCCTGGGAGAAACACACTTAAACAAATATAGAAAAACCACACAGATAAGTATTCTGGTTCAAAATGATAATTTGAGTCCTATACATTTAACTCCCTTCTCTCTCAAATTCACATTTATAAGAATACATATGCATATATACAAATATATGCATAAGCATGTATATGGATATATACATATGTACATGTGTATATTTATGAATGAATTCATGTAAATATGTTTATTATGTATGTGTCTGTATGTGTATGTGTCTATGTACATATGCACACACACAAATTAGAAGAAGTTCATATCAGCATAGATAAGAAAGTGAAAAATATACAATGTCATGTTGCCAGGATCAAATTGAAGGCTGGACTGATAAATGCAATATCTAATAACCAAAGTCATATTACAAAGGGTTATGAGTATATAATCTTATAACAAGGAAAGGAGAATTTTGGAACAATAAATAAATAACACATGACAACCATAATTTGTATATATGTCTATATATTATGTTCCTAAAATAATTCATAATGTTAGGATTTTATCCCAGCCACTATCATTATCCACCCTTTCCTGTCACCTTTATTCCTATTCCTATCCACCTCTGCCTGTGTGGGCTTAACCATAGGGTTGTGGCCCCTGGAATGTATTCAGTGGTCACAGTTTACCAGTTTCAACCTAGGCCCTTAAGAATTGTCTTTTTCTCTGGCTCACCATCCTGTGGTCCTGTGATCCACCATGGGAAGCACATGAGTCAGGTGTCAGTTTCCCCAGAGGAGAAGTTGTTTGGAACAATCTAAATCTGACCTGTTGCCCAGTCCATTCTAGCCTATCAATGTCATAACCTACCCACAAAAATAAGAAAACTAAGTGCTTGCTATTTTAACCTATTAAGATATTGAGGTTGCTTGTCATTATTATTGTAGCAATAATTTACCAATACACCATGGGTTCTCACTTAGTATACTTGGCACAGGGCAAATGCCGTTTAAAGTACAGGTGTTACTGAAGGGAATTTGTTAATAAAATTGTGTCCATTAGGAAGAGAGAGGAACAGCCCAGCTAACTTCAATGTGTCACAGCTAACTCTAGGGAGAAGTTCAACTATTTTGCCAGTAGCAGCAAGGTTTGTTAGCATATATTGCTCTTTCCAGTTGTAAGGCAAAGGCATGCCAGTCAGGTAGGAGTGCCCACTGGGACAGGTAGCAAGGATGGAGAAGAAGGGTTGGGGGCAGTGGGGCCAAATTTCAATTTTTGGAAATGCAGAGATGCACAGAGCCTTCTCTGGAGGTATGCCAGATAACGAGGAGGTCTTGCACCCACCTCACAACCTGGACATTTGCACCACCTTTTACATAAGGACCAGGTGTCTATTAAGGTTAAGCTGCTACCTCAAACACAAATGACAGTCACAAACACAGAAAAATATATTTGTGTCATAAGAGTAAAAGTTTCTCACAGAACAAATTCCTGTAGTTTTAACTCTCCTCTTACTCCTTATTTACAAGTGGCATCCATATCTGGCAAGATAGAAGTGCAAAAAAAAAAAAAATAGCACAAATCAACCAGGTCATTATCAGTGGCTTGCTGAGGAAATGTCTCTATTTTATTTGGTGTGGTTTTTTTGTGTGGCTACCTATGGCCTGAACCCTGTGACCTCAATGATTTCCCTGATGTCCATCCAGAAGCCATTCACATTGTGAAATTTGGGCTCCCTTGATGATTTCCCAGGTCCTCTCCATCTCTCTGATCCCTATCCCTGTGGTTCAGAGAATTGAAGGATTGCCTTCCTTGTATTGAATCTTAGGCTGGTAATTTTTCTATCTAGTAATCCAAACCTATGTTATATCTTGGAAAAATGTTCTCTCAATATTGAATATGTGGATGGTATCCTTCCTGTTTGGTCACACTGATAGTTTCCTAAAATATACATATTTTTATATAACATTGTAAATATAAATGAATATTTAGCCTGGTACAAATATATGGGCTCTGTTTACCATCTTGAATAGAAACTTGAAGCGTTTCCAGGATCTAATGAACAAAATTGACAATGGATTATATATGGGAGAAATTTAGAGGTTTTGTTTTATTTGGGATCCTCAGAGATGAAATTATATAAGGAGAGTACATGTAGGGGGAACTGAAAAGAATCCTTTATAGTCCTAACATTTAATGACCAAATAATGGAAAAAGACTACTCAAGAAAGTTTGGAAGAAATTTTCAAGACTGTAAAGAGAAAAATCAAGATACTGCATAGTCCTGGAAACAAGAGTTCAGAAAATAAATGGGTAACAAAAAGTGATAAATGTTGTTGGCAAATGGGTATAAGAATTGAACTGGCCATCAGATTGGAATGTTGAGTAGCCCTGGTGATCTTGGGGAGATCATTATCAGAGAGGGGTGTGGGCCAGAATGCAGTGTTAGGAAGTGAATGAAAGGATTGAATGGAGACTGCAAAAGTCAACAACCCTTTTGGGAATTCAGTCAGCTTGCCATCTCTCTCTCCTATTATATGTTCTGATAATTTGTTCACTTGACTATCTTCCCCAGAGGGCAGTAAGAGCTTGAGGGTAGGCACAACGTCTTTAACTTTTGGATCTCCAGCATCTAGCACAGAGACTGGCACATGGTAAACATTCATTAATGTTCCTAAATGAGTGAATTACCAGATTTGGTGGCTGTAAGCACCATGTTGACAGATACTTATACCATCTTTGGTAAAGGAGCCAGGGAAAGCATGATCCCCCTGGAGAGAGTTCTCTAAAAGCCTTAGCAAAGCTTTTCTGTGCAACCTGGAATAGATGGATGGCCAGAACTACAGTCTGCAGAAACTGCAAGGGTAATTTTAGGTCATCAAGATGTCATTTCCCTAAATGGAATAACTAGTCTCTTGCTGGTTGGAAATCAAGTGTATTCTTGTCAGAGAGCTTTCGGTGCGGATACTGGTGATGGCCTTGCTGGTTTGAACTGAAGCTTTTAGCCCTCATTCTATAAGCATTAGATTTGGATCCACATTTAAAATGGAAAATGCTATTTAAAAATATCTGATAGCCCATTAAAGTTCATCGTTCTGTCATCTTATCATCTCTTCTCAAAAGGAAGTGCCGGGCTATGCTCCTCTCTGCTGGAAGCAGCTTTTACAGTGACACAGCACACAAAAGCTGATTGTCTCTTCTTGAAGGGGTACGATCTTCCCATCTCTGGATAGGCCACTTTTTAGAAAGCATTGTTCCAATTCAGCTAATTTCAGTCTCATCATTTTCTTCTGTTCAATCTTCTCAAAAAGCATCCATTTTGCAACTCTAAATTCCATTCTGATTTTTCTTAGGTTTCTTCTCTTGTCACGTTATTTTTTTTTTTCCTTTTTGCCTTTTCCAACCAGTCCTATACCCACATACATATATTTGAATATATATTTGTGTGTGTCTCTCTCTCCATATGTATTTTGCAAGCATTTTTATACATGAAGGTATTTTATCATAACGGAGTTTAAAATTGAATAGATGGATTAATTTGTCTATAAATCGTGGAATGGTGGCCATGTGCCCAAGACACCCAAAAGAAAAGTAGGTTTAGTGTTTATCTCCTTATCTTTTATCCTGTTTGGAATGAACAGAGCAGAGGACATCATCTATATTTAAGGCTTCTCCTAGGTTTGACTAACTTGCTAATATGCCTTTTGTTTCAGTCTGACACGATGGTCCAGACTGATATTGTGGATAATAACCTCAAAGACAGAGGCATACTTAAGATGGCGACACCCTGGATTGAAACAAAGTATCTATCTCTTTTCCTCTCCTTCCGCACTCATCCCTTCCAACCTCTATTCCATCTAAGATATTTAACTGTCTGTTCCATTTTATAGACTCAAAGCTGTCACTCTTCCTATTCAATTCATAAACCCTTCCTCCACAAAGTTTCCTTGACCACTAAATCCATGGGGATCTCTCCTCACTCTGATCACTCAGCTCTCATTTAGCCAGGTCTCTGTGTTCTTCACATGCTATGTAGACATTTATTTTTTAATAGTATATGGCTGCATTCTGATCTTTTTAGGATCAGGGATACTAGTTATTTTCAGCTCTGCATTTCCATCAGTCTTAGAGAACACCTAGACATAGTAGGTGTTCAATCAGCACATTTTGTTGGATTTGTTGGTTCACTGACTAGATCGCCTTTTAAAATTCTATTTTTAAAAGTCTGATTGTGGCTTTCAATTTTACATAACCTTTAGTTAAATGGCTCTTCTCCTAGGCAACCAGTTTGGGCTGATCCCTTAGGACTCTCCTCAAGAACAAATTTGTTTTCTTTCAAAATGGCAGACAGTATTTGGTTGTAACTTTTATAATCATTAAGATACTATATAACTGCCTATCTGAAGGTCTCAAAATAATCCAAATATTTGTGGAGTGATTAATGATTTCACAGAACATCTCACTCATAAGATCTTATTTTGTTTCACAATTACTTACAGCAAGTACGTAAGGCAAGTATTATTCCATATTAGAGAAAGGTGAAATGTCTTAACTTGCTGAATGTCACAAAGCCAGCAAACAGCAAACTGGAACTGGAAACCTAGTTTTCTAACCCTAGGACTAGGAGGGGTTAGTTTGTTATTTGCTTGTTTCCCTTCAACATAGTGTTTCCTTGGATATTTAAAATTTTTGCATGCCCCTTCACTTGTTTCCTAGAAATTATGGCATTTATTTTTATTTATATTTATTTTATGGCATTTAAATTTAAATTTTTATGGCATTTATATTTATTTATTATGGCATTGCTTTTATTTAGTTTTGCACTCTAATGTGGTAACTCTGTCTTCTGTGGCTATATAAAAGGTTTTCCCAAAGTGCATGGCTTTTTTTTTTTTTTTTTTTTTTTTTAGCAAATTTGTAGCATGGTATTTTAAACAGAGTCCTTCAAATGAAATTTCAAAAGGTTGGCATGTTAGGGCTGACCTTTACACAGAGTGAATCCAACTTGACATTTCCCATGCTTTAAGATGAGACTTCTCCATGATTGCTTCCTCTCCCCAACCTGCCTGCCTTAATTATTCCTGATCTCTTACACTAAAGCTCTGCTTAAGTGAACTCCACTGTACCTACTAGTGGCCTCCCAGAAGAGTGGGTCAAAAGCAATTACCATTACAAAGTGATTGGCTTTTCTTAGTAGAACCAAGACTTATAGGAGGGGTACTTTTACTGCCTTTCTGCGGCTGAGTCCATGCAGAAAGGCTCCCCTGCAGAGCCTGGCACATCATCTCACACAAAGCAAGCTCCCCAAATATAATGGTATCGTTATCAGCCTAGTCCTTGAATTCTCCCAGTCTAAGAAAGATACTAAGCATCAAAAGCAGGATGAGGGTATATCTCTGCCCTGGGTTCCCCCACAATTACATGTCTAAACAGAATCTCAGAATGCAAGCTTTGTAGAAATAAGATCTTTGCAAATGTAATTGGTTACAATAGGTTCATATTGTTTTAGAGTGAAACTTAAATCCAGTATGTCTTGCCTCCTTATAAGAAGAGGAGAGGAGACACAGGGATACTGACACAGCAGGAAAGTGGCCATGTCAGGATGACAGCAGAGATTAGAGGATACACAAGACAAGGGAATGTCCAGGATTGTAGGTAATACTAGTGGCTAAGAGAAATGCATGGAATGTATCCTTCCTTTGAGGCTTTAGAGTATGACTCTGCTGATAACCTTATCATGAACTTCTGCCTCCAGAACTGTGAAAGCATATATTTCTGTTGTTTTAAGCTACTTGATTTGTGATAATTTATTACAGCACCCCTAGAAAATGAATATAACTTCCACCTTCCCAGACTTGTGATTTCTTTTTTTTTCAATATATGAAATTTATTGTCAAATTGGTTTCCATACAACACCCAGTGCTCATCCCAAAAGGTGCCCTCCTCAATACCCATCACCCACCCTCCCCTCCCTCCCACCCCCATCAACCCTCAGTTTGTTCTCAGTTTTTAACAGTCTCTGATGCTTTGGCTCTCTCCCACTCTAACCTCTTTTTTTTTTTTCCTTCCCCTCCCCCATGGGTTTCTGTTAAGTTTCTCAAGATCCACATAAGAGTGAAACCATATGGTATCTGTATTTCTCTGTATGGCTTATTTCACTTAGCATCACACTCTCCAGTTCCATCCACGTTGCTACAAAAGGCCATATTTCATTCTTTCTTATTGCCACGTAGTATTCCCTTGTGTATATAAACCACAATTTCTTTACCCATTCATCAGTTGATGGACATTTCGGCTCTTTCCACAATTTGGCTATTGTTGAGAGTGCTGCTATAAACATTGGGGTACAAGTGCCCCTATGCATCAGTACTCCTGTATCCCTTGGGTAAATTCCTAGCAGTGCCATTGCTGGGTGATAGGGTAGGTCTATTTTTAATTTTCTGAGGAACCTCCACACTGCTTTCCAGAGCGGCTGCACCAATTTGCATTCCCACCAAGAGTGCAAGAGGGTTCCCGTTTCTCCACATCCTCCCCAGCATCTATAGTCTCCTGATTTGTTCATTTTGGCCACTCTGACTGGCGTGAGGTGATCTCTGAGTCTGGTTTTGATTTGTATTTCCCTGATAAGGAGCGACGCTGAACATCTTTTCATGTGCCTGTTGGCCATCCGGATGTCTTCTTTAGAGAAGTGTCTATTCATGTTTTGTGCCCATTTCTTCCTGGGTTATTTGTTTTTCGGGTGTGGAGTTTGGTGAGCTCTTTATAGATTTTGGATACTAGCCCTTTGTCCGATATGTCATTTGCAAATATCTTTTCCCATTCCGTTGGTTGCCTTTTAGTTTTGTTTCCTTTGCTGTGCAGAAGCTTTTTATCTTCATAAGGTCCCAGTAGTTCATTTTTGCTTTTAATTCCCTTGCCTTTGGGGATGTGTCGAGTAAGAGATTGCTACGGCTGAGGTCAGAGAGGTCTTTTCCTGCTTTCTCCTCTAGGGTTTTGATGGTTTCCTGTCTCACATTCAGGTCCTTTATCCATTTTGAATTTTTTTTTGTGAATGGTGTGAGAAAGTGGTCTAGTTTCAACCTTCTGCATGTTGCCGTCCAGTTCTCCCAGCACCATTTGTTAAAGAGACTGTCTTTTTTCCATTGGATGTTCTTTCCTGCTTTGTCAAAGATGAGTTGGCCATACTTTTGTGGGTCTAGTTCTGGGGTTTCTATTCTATTCCATTGGTCTATGTGTCTGTTTTTGTGCCAATACCATGCTGTCTTGATGATTACAGCTTTGTAGTAGAGGCTAAAGTCTGGGATTGTGATGCCTCCTGCTTGGGTCTTCTTCTTCAAAATTACTTTGGCTATTCGGGGCCTTTTGTGGTTCCATATGGATTTTAGGATTGCTTGTTCTAGTTTCGAGAAGAATGCTGGTGCAATTTTGATTGGGATTGCATTGAATGTGTAGATAGCTTTGGGTAGTATTGACATTTTGACAATATTTATTCTTCCAATCCATGAGCAGGGAATGTCTTTCCATTTCTGTATATCTTCTTCAACTTCCTTCATAAACTTTCTATAGTTTTCAGCATACAGATCTTTTACATCTTTGGTTAGATTTATTCCTAGGTATTTTATGCTTCTTGGTGCAATTGTGAATGGGATCAGTTTCTTTATTTGTCTTTCTGTTGCTTCATTGTTAGTGTATAAGAATGCAACTGATTTCTGTACATTGATTTTGTATCCTGCAACTTTGCTGAATTCATGTATCAGTTCTAGCAGACTTCTGGTGGAGTCTATCGGATTTTCCATGTATAATATCATGTCATCTGCAAAAAGCGAAAGCTTGACTTCATCTTTGCCAATTTTGATGCCTTTGATTTCCTTTTGTTGTCTGATTGCTGATGCTAGAACTTCCAACACTATGTTAAACAACAGCGGTGAGAGTGGACATCCCTGTTGTGTTCCTGATCTCAGGGAAAAAGCTCTCAGTTTTTCCCCATTGAGGATGATGTTAGCTGTGGGCTTTTCATAAATGGCTTTTATGATGTGTAAGTATGTTCCTTCTATCCCGACTTTCTCAAGGGTTTTTATTAAGAAAGGGTGCTGGATTTTGTCAAAGGCCTTTTCTGCATAGATTGACAGGATCATATGGTTCTTCTCTTTTTTTTTTTTTATTAATGTGATGTATCATGTTGATTGATTTGCGAATGTTGAACCAGCCCTGCTTCCCAGGAATGAATCCCACTTGATCATGGTGAATAATTCTTTTTATATGCTGTTGAATTCGATTTGCTAGTATCTTATTGAGAATTTTTGCATCCATATTCATCAGGGATATTGGCCTGTAGTTCTCTTTTTTTACTGGGTCTCTGTCTGGTTTAGGAATCAAACAATACTGGCTTCATAGAATGAGTCTGAGTGTTTTCCTTCCCTTTCTATTTCTTGGAATAGCTTGAGAAGGATAGATATTATCTCTGCTTTAAACGTCTGGTAGAACTCTCCTGGGAAGCCATCTGGTCCTGGACTCTTATTTGTTGGGAGATTTTTGATAACCGATTCAATTTCTTCGCTGGTTATGGGTCTGTTCAAGCTTTCTCTTTCCTCCTGATTGAGTTTTGGAAGAGTGTGGGTGTTTAGGAATTTGTCCATTTCTTCCAGGTTGTCCAATTTGTTGGCATATAATTTTTCATAGTATTCCCTGATAATTGTTTGTATCTCTGAGGGATTGGTTGTCATAATTCCATTTTCATTCATGATTTTATCTGTTTGGGTCATCTCCCTTTTCTTTTTGAGAAGGCTGGCTAGAGGTTTATCAATTTTGTTTATTTTTTCAAAAAACCAACTCTTGGTTTCATTGATCTGCTCTACAGTTTTTTTAGATTCTATATTGTTTATTTCTGCTCTGATCTTTATTATTTCTCTTCTTCTGCTGGGTTTAGGCTGCCTTTGCTGTTCTGCTTCTAGTTCCTTTAGGTGTGCTGTTAGATTTTGTATTTGGGATTTTTCTTGTTTCTTGAGATAGGCCTGGATTGCGATGTATTTTCCTCTCAGGACTGCCTTCGCTGCATCCCAAAGCGTCTGGATTGTTGTATTTTCATTTTCGTTTGTTTCCATATATTTTTAAATTTCTTCTGTAATTGCCTGGTTGATCCACTCATTCTTTAGTAGGGTGTTCTTTAACCTCCATGCTTTTGGAGGTTTTCCAGACTTTTTCCTGTGGTTGATTTCAAGCTTCATAGCATTGTGGTCTGAAAGTATGCATGGTATGATTTCAATTCTTGTAAACTTATGAAGGGCTGTTTTGTGACCCAGTATATGATCTATCTTGGAGAATGTTCCATGTGCACTCGAGAAGAAAGTATATTCTGTTGCTTTGGGATGCAGAGTTCTAAATATATCTGTCAAGTCCATCTGATCCAATGTATCATTCAGGGCTCTTGTTTCTTTATTGACCGTGTGTCTAGATGATCTACCCATTTCTGTAATTGGAGTGTTAAAGTCCCCTGCAATTACCACATTCTTATCAATAAGGTTGCTTATGTTTATGAGTAATTGTTTTATATATTTGGGGGCTCTGGTATTCAGCGCATAGACATTTATAATTGTTAGCTCTTCCTGATGGATAGACCCTGTAACTATTATATAATGTCCTTCTTCATCTCTTGTTACAGCCTTTAATTTAAAGTCTAGTTTGTCTGATATAAGTATGGCTACTCCAGCTTTCTTTTGGCTTCCAGTAGCATGATAAATAGTTCTCCATCCTCTCACTCTCAATCTAAAGGTGTCCTCAGATCTAAAATGAGTCTCTTGTAGACAGCAAATAGATGGGTCTTGTTTTTTTATCCATTCTGATACCCTATGTCTTTTGGTTGGCACATTTAATCCATTTACATTCAGTGTTATTATAGAAAGATACGGGTTTAGAGTCATTGTGATGTCTGTATGTTTTATGCTTGTAGTGATGTCTCTGGTACTTTGTCTCACAGGGTCCCCCTTAGGATCTCTTGTAGGGATGGTTTAGTGGTGACGAATTCCTTCAGTTTTTGTTTGTTTGGGAAGACCTTTATCTCTCCTTCTATTCTAAATGACAGACTTGCTGGATAAAGGATTCTCGGCTGCATATTTTTTCTGTTTAGCACACTGAAGATCTCGTGCCAATCCTTTCTGGCCTGCCAAGTTTCAAAAGAGAGATCAGTCACGAGTCTTATAGGTCTCCCTTTATATGTTAGAGCACGTTTATCTCTAGCTGCTTTCAGAATTTTCCCTTTATCCTTGTATTTTGCCAGTTTCACTATGATATGTCGTGCAGAAGATCGATTCAAGTTACATCTGAAGGGAGTTCTCTGTGCCTCTTGGATTTCAGTGATTTTTTCCTTCCCCAGTTCAGGGAAGTTCTCAACTATTATTTCTTCAAGTACCCCTTCAGCACCTTTCCCTCTCTCTTCCTCTTCTCTAATTTTAGTTCTCTAATTTTAGTTCTCTAATTTTCCCCTCATACTCCTGAATTATTTTATCTCTCTTTTTCTCAGCTTCCTCTTTTTCCATAACTTTATCTTCTAGTTCACCTATTCTCTCCTCTGCCTCTTCAATCCGAGCCATCGTGGTTTCCATTTTGTTTTGCATTTTGTTTAAAGCGTTTTTCAGCTCCTCGTGACTGTTCCTTAGTCCCTTGATCTCTGTAGCAAGAGATTCTCTGCTGTCCTCTATACTGTTTTCAAGCCCAGCGGTTAATTTTATGACTATTATTCTAAATTCACTTTGTGTTATATCATTTAAATCCTTTTTGATCAGTTCATTAGCTGTTGTTATTTCCTGGAGATTTTTCTGAGGGGAATTCTTCCGTTTGGCCATTTTGGATAGTCCCTGGAGTGGTGAGGACCTGCAGGGCACTTCCCCTGTGCTGTGGTGTATAACTGGAGTTGGTGGGCGGGGCTGCAGTCCGACCTGATGTCTGCCCCCAGCCCACCACTGGGGCCACAGTCAGACTGGTGTGTGCCTTCTTTTCCCCTCTCCTAGGGGCGGGATTCACTGTGGGGTGGCATGGCCCGTCTGGGCTACTTGCACACTACCAGGCTTGTGATGCTGGGGATCTGGCGTATTAGCTGGGGTGGATTGGCAAGGTGCAGGGGGGCAGGAGGGGCAGGCTTAGCTCGCTTCTCCTTAGGTGATCCACTTCAGGAGGGGCCCTGTGGCAGCGGAAGGGAGTCAGATCCGCTGCTGGAGGTTTGGCTCCACAGAAGCACAGAGTTGGGTTTTGCGCGGAGCGAGCAAGTTCCCTGGCAGGAACTGGTTCCCTTTGGGATTTTGGCTGCGGGATGGGCAAGGGAGATGGCGCTGGCGAGCGCCTTTGTTCCCCACCAAACTGAGTTCTGTCGTCCGGGGGCTCAGTAGCTCTCCCTCCCTTTGTCCCTTTGTCCTCCAGCCCTCCCGCTCTCTGAGCAGAGCTGTTAACTTATCACCTTCCACATGTTAAGTCCCGCTTACTGTCAGAACACACTCCGTCCAGTCCCTCTGCTTTTGCAAGCCAGACTCGGGGGCTCTGCTTGGCCAGCGGGCAGCCCCTCTGCCCCGGCTCCCTCCCGCCAGTCTGTGTAGCGTGCACCGCCTCGCCGCCCTTCCTACCCTCTTCCGTGGGCCTCTCGTCTGCGCTTGACTCCAGAGACTCCGTTCTGCTAATCCTCTGGCGGTTTTCTGGGTTATTTAGGCAGGTGTAGGTAGAATCTAAGTGATCAGCAGGACGCGCGGTGAGCCCAGCGTCCTCCTATGCCCCCAACTTCCCATAGACTTGTGATTTCTTTGAGAGGACAGCATACCTACAAAACCTAGTAGGCAGTGGCTGCCTTGGTAGTTTAAATGGGGTCTCAACCACCTCAGGGAGGAAAGTCTGGTGAATTAGTGTGGTCAGTGCACTGACCATGAGGAGGTATAATTATAATTGGAACATTAAGTGGAACATAGAAAATTATAAGTAGTGGAGGGGAGAGACATTCTAGGGAGATGATTCTTGGGTTTCATAGTGAAATTAGGGGAGTGGGTGGAAACCATGGAGAGGCCTACACTAAGAATAGGTGCAGGTTTTTGGATTGCACATTTAGATGTGATGGGAGCATTGAAGATTGCAAAACCCTGAGGAAAGGCATTCCTCACCCTTTCACTGGTTATTTTATTATTTTTTTATTACAATTTTTAATGTTTTTATTTTATTTTTGAAAGAGACAGAGTATGAGTGGGGGAGGGGTGGAGAGAGAGGGAGACACAGAATCTGAAGCAGGCTCCAGGTTCTGAGGTGTCAACACAGAGCCTGATACAGGACTCAAACTCACAAACTGTGAGATCTGACCTGAGCCAAAGTCAATGCTTAACCGACTGAGCCATCCAGGTGCCCCAACCCCTTCACTGGTTATTGATAAGGCTCCTTTTCATTCCATTTCCAATATATTAAAAGCTGTATGGAAAAAAAATGGAAAAAAAATACAAAACAGACTGTAGGGAAGTCTATATTACTTAATGGAAAGGAAAAGAAGCCCAAGCTTTGATTTTTTTCCCAACACTTTGTTTCAAATGAATCCCTGTCAGTTCTTGTCAGCCTGCTTTCATTTGGTACAGTCAATGAAAGCCTAGTGTCCTGTGAAACTGTGTCTCAGCCTGGCATGCTGTGAGATAGCCATTGAAAAACTGATTATTCTGGCCTTTTTTTGTTGGAAGGAGTATTTTCTTGGGAGGCTATTCCTGGTGGATCTTCCAGGCTAGATATGCAGGTGAGTTCTGCTGCAGCACCCTATCTTGGCTGAGTATCAAGACGTGTGCTGTGCACAGGTAGTGTGTTACATTCACATGTCTCCTTCCAGAAAGTGAAGTAAGGCCAAGTGTAAGGTCTTCTCTTACACTTAAGGACACTATGATAAGTGTTCCTCAAGCCATGATACAGTGATATTGCCTTTGGTAACAATCAAGCAAAGTCTGGGTTGGAAGGGCTTTTACTTGTACACTATGACCACTTTGAAGGTATTTTCTTCAGGGATACCTGAGGCCAACACAATAGATTGGGTCAGAAAAGGAATGGGAAGTGAGGAGGGGTGCCTGGGTGGCTCAGTTAGTTGAGCATCTGACTTTGGCTCAGGTCATGATCTCAGGGTTTGTGAGTTTGGGCCCCGCATCAGGCTCGGCCCAACATTGGGCTCTCTGCTGTCAGTGGCAGAGCCTGCTTCAGATCCTCTGTCCCCCTCTCTCTCTGTCCCTCCACCTCCCCCACCCACTATCTCAAAAATAAATAAACATAAAAAAACTTTAAAAAAAAGAATGGAAAGTGAGATTACACAATAGTGTTTCTTTTTTGTACTTTATGATAATTAATTGATATATTTGCCATTGATAATGAGATATTTTAAGTGTGCAGGAGTTTCTTTCTATTTTAAACATTTATTTCATATTCAGTAAGTACATAATAATACCAAAAGATCCATAAGTGAGTAGATTAAATAAGTAATATTCACAATGCCTGACACATAGTAAAGGCTTCATAACTATAGAATGAATGAATGAATGAATGAATGAACACATCTAATTTTCACACATACTTCTGGCAACAAGTGTTTTCTATATATATTTTAAAATATGTGTTTTCATAAGTTTTTTTTCTAGATTAAATAAGAATGTGTTCATTTTTGACATGAGGTCAAATAAAGAGTTATATGAAAATGCATAAGACCTAATTCCTTCTCTTAATTCAAAATCTGGTGGGTAGCTGGGTTCTAGTAAATTAAAAGTTACTATATAATATGATATGTAATAGACTATTCTATGTGAAGAACAATCTGGGGACCAAGGATAGAGACAAACAAGCACCATTTCTTCCCTCAGGAGCTCACATGTTGAATTTATTAGAGAAAGATAAGTAAAAAGATGTTTATAATAAGCTTCATTGTACTCTATGCTAAGAAGGATAGGATGGCAAGTAGGCCCAGAGAAGGGAGCCCCTAACACTGTCTGGATCACACAAAAAGACTCTAGTAGAAGTTACTGAACAAAGATTCAGTTATCCAACTGGTGTTCAAAGTGGAACAAAGCCCAGGCCCCATCACTAGCATGGGACCTAAATTAGGGATGAAATGATGTCGAGTTCTAAGTATTGTCTAGGGGTCTTTGCTTTCAGTAGTGAAATGACCCCCAAATGACTTCTGTGATATCAGCTGTGTGAAAAGAAGGCCAATAGAGGTTTAGATAAGCATGATCATTTGATATGGTTTAAAATGTTCCAAGGAAGGCCCTGAATCAGCCTTCTTGAATTGGCCTCCAACACTAATTGTATTTTGTAAATCTTTTGCTACTTCCTATATTGCACCTGCTACCAATCCCTGGCCTAAATTTCCAGGAAGATTCTCACTTCCCCCTTCCTGATGAAAGTTAATAAATAAGATGACAGTGTTCCCACATTGATACAAGAAGAAAAATATGAATTGATTGTCTGGGAATATTTTGTCTACAAAGGAGAAGCTCTACAGAGCAGAGAGCTGGCAGGAGGGATGGTTGTGACTGTCAACATTTTAGAAAGAAAGTTGTCATACTGTATAATTGTTTAGGAGGTGTAGTCTCAGGGGTGAAAAGGCAGTGGTCAGTTGACTGCAAACTTGTAGTGCTGGAAATGCGTTCTTTGTGCCTCTAGGCTTAGCCAACCCTCACAGACTTCCAGGATTATATTTTTGAATTGCACTGCCTAACTTAGGAATTTTTTTTTTTTTGGAAAATGATGTTTCTGAATCATTTAATCTCTATTATTAATGCATGGCCGTCATTCCTATATTTTAATTATATGTTATAGACAATGTTTCAGGGGTATGCGCATCACTGTAGAACCAGGAGAAAGGACTGTAATTGTACAGAGAGGAATGATGTTTGCTTAAAAAGCATAAAGCATTGTTAGACCAAAATAAATTATCACTAAGTATGTCACAGGAGTTAAATTACAGCAACTTGCTCACCACATGATTTTGTACAGATAATATGAAAGAGTCCTATAATGTGATTCTTTTGTCTGGAGTAGACGATTGTGCACTGTGTCTACACAGTTGTGAGTGTGTGTGAGCCCCCTAGAGTTTTGGGAATGAGAGCACTGTGCATTCAAAACAGTACAAAGCAAATGCACAAGACTACACTGTGCTTCAGTCCTTTCTATTCATCATTGAGATGTTTACAAGGTAACTTCAATCTCAACCCACAGGCCTTTGCAAATCAGAGTCAGTTGCTGGAATTTCTAGGGAGAGCTGAATGGGGTCAGCATTCTGATGTGGCACTTTCTGCAAGGAGGTGAGCAGGAAGCCAGCACTGAGAGAGAGTACTATAGGGTGCACTTTGTCGAGTGGGGCTATAGGAGATTAACAAGAATCTGACAGTGAGTTCAGACTGTCCCTCTGGCTTTAACCTGGGCAGTACACCTTCATCATGGGTTTCCCACAGGCCTGTGTGACCCATACAGAGATGCATTACAACTAGATTCCAAAGAAACCATCTCCTTAGACACCAAACAAAAAACAACTCCTAGGAGGAGCCCATCTGGCTTTTTCCTTCCTAGATCATTGAGGTTTAGGCCTCTAATTACACCTGTAAGTCAACTTATATGACTTATTTAGCACTTGTTTTAGTTCTTTAGGGCTGTTATAACAAAATACCACAGACTGGTATAAAAACATAGAAATTTATTTCTCACAGTTTTAGAGGTTGAGAAGTTGAAGACCAAGGTACTGATAGCTTTGTCAAATCCAAGATCAGTGTCTGGTGAGGGCCCACTTTCTGGTTCATAGATGGCGCCTACTCACTGTGTCCTGCCATAGTGGAACACCACAGCTCTGTGGAACTTCTCTTATAATGGCAATAATGACCTGATTGTCCCTCAAGCATCCCACCTTTCAATATCATGACTTTGGGAATTAATATTTTAATATATGAATTTGGGGAGGCACAGACATTCAGACCACAGCAACACTATCTGAAAGTCACTTTATCATACCCTAAATACCCCTGAGCACAGCAGAGAGCCTTTCCTTTCCCATCTCAAAAACTCCCCTGCCTAAGTGTTACATCTCACAGGTAGTGGTGATTTTTCCTAATTTCTGCCTATATTAAAAATACATATAATCCCTTTAAATTGCCCATTTTGAGATATTGCAACAGACTACCCTGAAATCACTTCCAGATTTTTAGGCTTTCCCTTGAACTTTTTTAAAGAGATGCTACTTAAAAAAGAAAAGGAAAAAAAGTCCTCTTTCCATCACCTGAGAATAAATAGAAGCAGCACAGAAAGAGGAGAAGTTTTTGTAAACATAAAAAAATATAAATGCAAAGAAATGTCTTTGTTGTTCTATACTTTAGAATAACCTGGCATTACTATTACCCTGAGCATGGAAGACCGTAATCTCACAGAATTTTGTTGCCCCAAGCTTTAGGACAATGGGTGTTGAGGTCAAATGATTTCTGGGGTTCTATAATAATTTTAAAAACTTTCATATTCCCTATCATTTGTAAAGCTGCAGAATATCAGTGAGGAACTTTGTTATGTCTGAATAGTTTCCTACCTCTTTATCACTGGGTCAATGGATATCTGACTAGGCTCTGAGCTCCATGAAAGAGACCATAATTTCTCAGCCCACTCCATCTTTCCAGTCCCAATTCCAACAGAGTGCCCAGGATTGTTTTTTTTTTTAAACAGTAAGTATTTTTGTTTTGAGCAATTGGATAAATGAAGCAATTCTGGAAATGGATGCTAACTATAGAAAAGGCAAATAAAGGGAATCTGGGATAGTGGAACCAAAAAAGGTTAGAGAAGGTGGCCATCTTAGAAAAACAGACATTGTGGTCAAGAACAGGGAGTTCCCTATATTCACTTTCCAGGAAGTTCCCTATGTTTTGAAGTTGTTTTAAATACCTTGTAATAGAAAACACCTCTCCTAGTATAATATGTTTTCTTTCTGTCTCTGTGTATGGGCCAAATCTCAGTTGAAACTTACTTCAAAGAGCCTAAAAGAGGAAACTGCTACACTTTGGTCCTTTTTAAAATCTATTTTCGGGGGTGTCTGGGTGGCTCAGTTAAGGATCCAACTGGTGGTTTTGGCTTAAGTCATGATCTCGCAATTCATTAGTTCAAGCCCTGCATTGGGTTCTGTGCTGACAGTGTGGGGCCTGCTTGGAATTATCTTTCTCCTCTTTCTCTTCCTCTCTCTGCCCCTTCCCCACTTTCTCTCTCAAAATAAATACATAAATATAAATAAATATAAACATATTTTGTTGTTGTTGGAGTATTGTTTTTTATACCTGGTGATTATGACATCTTCCTGTGTACCATCAAGAAAAGTCATTATCTTTTAGTTGAATGTGTGATCTGATCATTAATAAGAGTGTTGATGAAACTCAGCTGGTGGTTGAACCCCAAACCTCAATCTGAAGTTGTTCACATCCCTGAAGCTCCACCTGGAGAGAGCACAGAGCCCTCAGAGATGTAGTAGACTCATCTGAAGTGAGTCATTGAATCATTTTTGTTGCTGTTGTTAATGTCAAAACTAAGAATTTAATTTGGTAGGCTGTGGATGTAAACACACTATCCATCAACTTCATGATTTGGCCACACATTAAGCCTTTGAATAGTTAGGTTTTACCAATTTTTTATTTTAGCCACCATGGGGAAGAGATAGATAAGAAAATGTGTTTACTTGCATTATCTCATTTTATTCTATCAGCAGACAGACAGACATACACACACAAACACACACAATCTCAATTTTATTTATTTATTTATTTATTTATTTATTTATTTATTTATTTATTTATTTTTGAGATACAGCACAAGCAGGGGAGGGTCAGAGACAGAGGGAGACACAGAATCCAAAGCAGGCTCTAGGCTCTGAGCTATCAGCCCAGAGCCTGACACAGGGCTCAAATTCATGAACCTCAAGATTATGACCTGAGCTGAAGCCAGATGCTCAACTGACTGAGCCACCCAGGTGCCCCACATTATCTCAATTTTAAAGAGGTGAAGATCACAGCGCTAACAGAAAACAAAGCTTTTGTCTTTAATTCCCTTTTTCTCTTTCTCTCCTTGTCTTCCATTCCTCTCTCCATCTTTCTGTCTCTACTCTCTTCTTACTCTCTTCTTTTGCTTTCCTCTAACTCCCTGTGCCTCTCAACTCTTCATCTCTCCCTCCTTCTGTGCTACTCTTTCTCACTCCATTTCCATCTCTGTACTTCTTATTCTGTTTCCTCTCTCTTTATCTCTTTCTTATTTTCTTATAAAAGAATACCCAGAATGGGAACTCAAACCAGGAGGGATCTCCCTCCTCTCTGTCTCATTCCATGGTAAGAGAGAAGTGGACTTTGGGCTTTTCCCAAACATTTCTACTTCTACCCTTAGAGGAGAAGGGGCCTTGGGTTTAGGAAATAAGAGAATTGTCATGTTTTAGTGTGAATCATTTTCTGTAAATGTCCTTAACCATTACCTTCTTCGTGACAATATATTTCCCTGTAGGCCATGGAGAGATGCAGTTTAGCATGAACAGATTCCTGGTCCAGGTTCAGGAATTTCAAGAGATTTGGATGTGAATTAGTGTCCAGGATTTTCAGCTGCCAAACTCTGCTGGAGTCACAAGACCTGGCTTGAGAACTGTTTTACTTAGTCTCCTCTGTAGGTCTGTGCTCTTCTTCTGTAACGTGGGCATGGTATCTCCTCTCCCTACTTCACCGATGTGTTCTGAGGATCAGATTAGATAGCACAGAAAAAACATTAATTGTAAAAGGATAAAATGATCATGCAATTGTATTATGCTTGATAGATCATTGTATAAGAACAAAAGAAGTCATTAAGAGAGAGAAAAAGTAACCCTCAATGGGGAGAAGTTATTGATGATACATCTATTTAATAAGAACTACTATCTAAAATATATAGACCACCCCTAAAGATCAATAATAACAAGGGAAAACACTGCAGTAGAAAAATATGCAACAATGTGAACACAACTCCTCAAAAGAGGAGGTCCACATGGCCAGGAAACAAATGAAAAGGGGCTTCACTTTTTTAATTATTTGGCACTTCACAGACTATGTCCAAATGGTAAATAAATGCATGAAAATGTGATCAGTTGGAGATCATTTAATCAGAATGTGATACCACCACGATCTCATCAAAAATTTTATAATGTAATAATAATTAATAATAATAATAATTCCATAAAAACTGCAATTTGATGAGTATGCAGGGCCACTGGGATACTTCTTATACAATGATGGTAATGGTGTACATTTCTATAGCCACTTTAAGATACTGTTAGGTGGTATCTACTACAATTGAACATATGTACACTCTAGAAGTCAACAATTCACTTCTGAAATTTTCCTATAGAAATTCATATATATATTTTCACCAAAAGACATGGACAAAAATGTTTGCGGCACAACTATTCATGATGCTTTAAATAAGTAATTAACGAAATGTCCACCAATAGAGGGATATATAAATTGTTCATTTACAAAATGGCATGTGACACAACGACACTGAGTGTACTATAACTCCATGCAACCATATGAATGACTGTCTAATGTTGGCTGAAAGAAGTAACACACAAAAGAATTAATATCATGTGATTTCATTTATATAAAATTCCAGAGCAGGCAAATTAATTGTTGGTAATAGAATACAGGATAATTTTCTATCACCTCCTGGGATGGAGGGTAGTGACTGTTGATGGGCCCTCAGGGAGACTTCTGTTGTACTGCTAATATTCTTTTCTTGAGCTGCATAGCTGGTTACAAAGGTGTATTGAATTCTGAAAATTCATCTGGCTGAACACTTATGATATAAGCACTATTCTATATATCTATTATACCTTGATACAAAAGTTAAAAATATCCCATAGGTTGTCTTGAGATTCAGAAATGGGGGAAAATTTTTTCCAGTAGAAATGCATTCTATTTGTCAGAAAGTCTATGCATGGGAAAGAGGAATTATGACCTTCTCTTAGTCAAGGGACAAGTTCAGACTAAGAAAAAAAATGATGTAGATTTGAATTCAGTGAAGAATCAAGGAATTAAAGAAAAGAGAATATTTATGATATAATCCTGGATTTATGTGTCAACAAGGCTGACTAGAAAATGGAGGAAAAGTGGCTGGCGTGAAGTTTTGGTGGAAATCCAATTTAAATAATTTGTTCTTAATTCTGAGATATTGAAAGAGTTTGGTCTCTTACCATGGGGGGGAGCAGGGGGAACAGATAGAATGACAGGACAGCATGTGGGATCTGAAGTCCAACACGGAATGAAGGGGAGAAGTGAGATGGAAGAAAGGACAGTTGGGTGCAAAGAATAAAGCCCTCAGTCATGAACTTACTGAGACCTGTAAATTCTTTTTATTAAACAAGACTATCATATGTTCTGACAGAAATTAAAGTCAACATCTGTTCTAAGGGTTCTCACAGAACTGGGATTTCACTATGAGTTTATGTATTTGTCCACATACACCATATATATGTGCGGTGAGGAATCTTAACTATCCTCACATTAATATGTGGGAAAACTATAATTTTTTGTTTTTTAAAGCATCGTTAAAAAACCTGGCGGTCTTCTCTTCCTTCTCAGCCAAAATGGAGTAGTAGATTGCACTCCATTTATGAACCGGCAGTACGTTAACTTGCAGCGTGGGTAGGATTACCATAAATTAAAGCAAAACTACAACGCTAAGCAAAAGAACAGAATGTGTTTGGCAATGGGCTATCCTTGACTTTGTAATCATTTGTTTTAGTTCTAATCTGCACACTCCAGTAATCTGCCAGCCAAAGAGGCTTGTGAATTAGCAAGGTTTAGCTGTTTATAAAACACATGCATAAATATATGCAGGGACTGTGTTTGCATACAGGGTGTGCATTTATGTGTGCAGATGCATCTGTGTGGGAATGGGCAAAACGCTGGATGTCTTGAAGGGAATGTGAATGTGTGGGTCTGTGTATTGTGTTGAGTGGGCATGTGTGTCAGTGTGTGAGGGGGAGTTGGAGTTGTCATGCACACAGTTGTGCTGGCAAGAATTTTCTCATGAAGAATTGACACAGCCAGAGGTTTGCACAAATGCTTCCCTAGTCTACTCAACCACAATCAGTGTAATCGTAGAGCAGATGGGGATCTTCGGGATCTTTTGTAGAAGACATCATGGAAAGAAGAGGTGGTATGCTCACAGCCACATGGATAATGGAGAACTACTCCAGAAAATAAGGATACAATGAAGGAATTTTTAAGTCCATGGAATAACTCTGGCTCTGAGAGTTGTAATCAGAATCAGGTAGGAAGAATCAGGAATTCAGTTGGAAGGTAGGCAGTTCTCATCCAAAGAACTCTTAAGTGTCACTATCTTTATTTGTTTGTTGTGGTAAAATGACGGCCATTGTCTCATTTGCCAGAGCCTCTTGAGACTAAAGACTGAAACACAGGGAAATATACAAGGAGACACTTTGGTATGTTTGTTTAAGAGATCCTGGTATTTATAGGGTGTGCACATACCAATGTCCCTATATGTGTCTATACATGGCTTTAGGTATACAGAACTAAGTGGTAACAATATACTCTGAGGTAGATAAGTAACCTTCCTTCCATGCTTACTTATGCATTAAATTCCCCTAGTAAGAGGAAACATCTTTTCCTTCTCTACATGACAGGGGTTAGCAATTGGTCTCCCTAGGAAGCTTGGAGTAATCTGAAGGGATAAGAAACTGATTTTTAGAATCCTTCCCAAGAAGATTACTGAAAACTGGAGAAACAAAAGAGTGTGAGAAGAAACAGGAATGCAGGAAGTATAAAAAAGAGAAGGGCTCATGAGCTAAGTTTCACTGTTGCTGAATTTGCTGAGCATTGGCTGTGTGTTATGTGGTGTGTGTGTGTGTGTGTGTGTGTGTGTGTGTGTGTGTGTGTGTTGGGCATGTACACACATGAACACATATTGAATATATAAATTACCAGCACATTTTCTCTGTTGTGAAGTAGTTAAGTGCCAAGATATAGGTGGTTCTTGGAAGTACTTACAGAACATATGCTGTGCTATTCCACCATCTGTAGCCTAGGACTTTGGACCAGATTCTGTTGCTTTGCTTTGGGGCAAGGAAAAAGGAAATGAGCAGATTTCTCCCTCATTTGTGACTCCTCTGCCCAACCAGCTGAGTTCTGTGACTCTAACCTTGCATGGGTCTAGTTCACTCTTCTCCCTGGGGTGCACTAGAAACTTGATGTTTAAAGTTAAGAAATGACTCTGTTCTCACCTGAGGGGGAAAGTTTTACCCTTGCAGACAACACTGTGGAAGCATTTGTACTCAACAGTGTGTTTGTCCAAATTCTTCAAATATGCCATGTTTTTTCCTTCCTTCAGGACTTCATGAATTCCACTCCCAACTGCAATTGCCTTCCTTGCCTTGATGATATAGTCTATCTAAGACCAGTCTGATCACTGTCTACCCATAGCTTTTGCAACAGAATCTAAACTCTTAATTTAGCTACATCAAACTGTTCATGGCCAGATTCTGCCTACCTTTGCTGACTCATGTCTCACTACTATTATATCTGTTCTGTTGTCCCTACCAATTGGATGTATGTGAAGTTACACCAACTTGCCACTCTCTAGGATGCCAAATATGTTATTTCTTCTGCCTGGAGGGATGAAGGGCAATAGACATCCCTCCTACAACCCCTGCTCCACCAAGCCCTGATGCTACCACACCAGGCTCTTATAACACTGTGAGGCTTCAAGCTCTCCTGGTGAGACAGAAAGAGAAATATTTTCATTTGTCCTCCAAAGATAAGGAGGTTTTTTTTTTTTAAGTGAGAACACTGAGGGGAAAACAGAGAAAAAAACATGCAACAAAAAGTAGATTTTATTAAATTATACAAAATGGGTTCCTTATTAAAATAACTTGCCCCAAAGACTTAGCTATCCCAGTTTTCTGCAATCCTGCCTTGGCTGAACCAGGGAATAAACAGATTTCCTGAGACCTTGGCCAGTATTCTGCCACTGTCTTGGGAGGTTTTCTCCTTCGCTCTAGGGGACATTGCTGATTCATATTGCTTCGTTCTGGAAATTTGAAAAGGGCAGTCAGATGTTACACTGCATGATTTTTCATCTCCATGCTCTCACAGAGGGCTGCAATGAGGGCATTGAGTGAGGTGACCTCCAGGATTAGCCCTCCCTGGGTCTCTCTCCCTAGCAGCCTCCCTTTGCTGAATTTTTAGCCCTTGCAGCTGAAACTTTGCTTTTCACTCATCCTCAGGGTGATTCTGGCATGACAAGACTTGGAGTAGAGGAAGCACACTTCGCAATTAATTATGATCTGGGACCTGTTAATGACGAAGCTTGTCAGATGGCAGCAGTGATGTGAATGGAGACTTGAAGCACCACTTGTGGGGTGATAAGCTCCATTCAGCTCTTGGCTGTCTCTTGGTTGCCATGGCAACATCCTTGCTTTAGGGCTCTGTGTCTATGTGAGGGGTTGTAGGGACGAATTTATGGCAGCCTTTGGGAGTCAGTCCTGAGGCTGAAGGACCACTCTCCTAACCCCCAAGAGACAGCGGTTTCTCTGCTATATCGGTAAAAAGGGAGAATGCGACATTGCCATTTTGAAGCTGTTAGTTTGTGTGGTTCAAAGGCATAGTTGAATGCTAGGGTGAAAGGAGCTGGAAAGTAGAAGAGAAGAACAGGGGTTCTCAGCTGCTCAGGCCTGGCATTAGTGGCCTGAGGAGTGAGTTCCGGCTTCAGACAGTAAATAACTTGGGAAGCTTTGATGCACTGAGGTGTCGTCTGGAATGCTGGGTGATGGAGCAGAGCTGGCTTTCTAACTCATGTTTGCCCTGTACTGGTGGTTTTCCGGATGGGTCCTGTCTCTTGCTTGCTTTCATACATTTATATGAACTCCTTCTTTTCCCAGTCCATAGGAATCCCCGCTGCATTCCAGCTCTAGTGCAGGGCCATGTTTACTGAGCTGGTATTTTTTGTTTAGCATTATTGAAGTGCAATTGACAATTAAACTTATTTATATTTAAGGTGTACAGCTTGAGGTCTTGATACATATACACATTGTAAGATGAAGTCTGTGGGGAGGCCTGCAAGGCATGTTGAGGGTGAACACTTTGCCTGGGTAATGGGGTGGCCTCTGCATCATGCTCCCCCTCATTGTGACCTCTCTCTTAACACAAGATGTCTGTACTTTAAAATATTTAGAGGACAATTTATTTATCCAATCCCTGTTAGGGAGAGAATAATAAGAGTTCGGAAAAATATTTTAAGTATTTCTAAATGGGAAGTGGCATTCAATAAGGAAGGGCACAATTAGTGAAAAATGGTGTTGAAACAGGTTTCTGAGGACAGTGATGACTGCTACTTGGAGGACATTTGTTTCACTCTATGCAGTGAGATAAGGAGGGAATGCAGGTCAGGATGTGGACAGAGATGAATTGCTCCATGTACTGCAAGGAGCAGAATTAGAAATTCAGGGACATTCCAGAATGGAGGCAAGAATTGGATAGTAATCTAGAAGCTAGAAACAGAGATATGTGATAGGTTATAATCCTGCCCACAGATTAGTCCTGTGTTCTCTTATGAATTAATCTTTGGCATGATACCTGGTGTACTTTTCATAAGCCAGGATAGCAATAATGACACCTTCTAAGTCTATAATGTGAAGTAGTTTCCTTGCATTATCTCACTTATACTAGCAGGTCAAGATGGTTTTGCCTGCTTTCTAGATGAGGACACATCCGGCATGTTTATTAGATAAAAACACCTAATTTCAACAAGTGTTATTTCCAAGTGTAAAAATCCATTTATGTGGACATTCTCAGACATAAAAATTATATTAAATTTATGTATGATTTATTTTTTCAGCAACATATATTCCTTTTTAAAAGAATAAAAGTGAGTGCCTAGACCTAAGGCAGCACAGGCCCGGGCAAATTCAGGTTATAGGGTTATTGTATCATAGAAGCCAAGAGTCACCTTCCACTCAAGGATTAGCTTCAAGTCTAGTGTGGAATTTACTGGGGTATCTCTGCTCTTCTCAGCTGCACTTAAACACTGTGAATCCTGCCTTCTTGTTCACTGTCAGCCCTCCCCTGGAATCCTTATTCTGGTCTCTTCAAGTCTCAATAAGTATTTTCTTGTCTTATAATTAGGAGAAGATGATATATAGTTCCTGCTCTTGGGAATAAGATTCTCAATCTCATAGATTAATTTGCTACTCTTTTCAGAGTACATATTGCTTTCTAGAAAAGGGATTTGGGGAAATTATACTGGAGTCATCTTGCTGCCGACAGAATGAGTCAAATTTTAAAAGACTGCCCTGCTTTTGGTGACTGGCTCGTAGAGCACCCGCGAAGCTTGCCGTAAGCATCGCCATTAGGTTTTACACATCATTTTAGAACAGTCTTGCTTGCTGGAATTTTCTAGTTACAGATAGTAATTTTACCTTTGGGTTCTCCAGTTAGGTTATAGTTGGGGGGTCTCATAATATTTCTCAAAAACCATAAAAACTCAAATACTTTCAGAGTCTCTTATGAAGAGGGCAAGGTATAGTGAAGACAATGAGGACTATGGAAAATATGCAATAAATTTATATATAAGTACATATTATGCATATAAATACACACACACATACATATATATGTATGTGTGTGTGTATATATATATATATATATATATATATATACATATATATATGAGAGAAACACTGTACCTTCCAAACTAACAAATCTATAGTCATAAGGAGTCCAAAGATCTTTAGTCTAAAAACCTCTGAATATTACTTGGACTATAAATTACTCTGAAGTTGAAAAAGAAAAAAAAATTGATTCTTTAGTCTGCAATGAATCTTATAGATTGATGTTCACTATATTCTTTTGAAGTCTCCTTAGCCCACTGAGACCCTGGTGAGAACCTTGAACACACACTATTCAGAGCCAGGGATCAGAAATGGGCATTACAGGAAGACATATTTCTGTCTCTGAGCCTCTGGTCACCAAGAAGGAGATGTGGCTTTGGACGATGACACTGATGACTCAAGGTCAGAGTAGAATCAATGCCTTAACCAGTTATTCAGTATAGTAAAAATTCATAATTTAGAACAGATTATTAAGAGAATGGCTTGGAGTAAAATATGTTTGTGTCTGAAGATTGTCTTACTGAGTTTGTGTTAAATATGCTGATTGTACATGTCATTTTGAGCCATTGGATTTCTCTTTTTCACATTTAGATTCATACCTTCAATAGGGTATATTACAGCTTCAACCCAACTGCTATCAGATTCTACATTGGGAATTTGGTTGAGATAAGAGGTTATCAAGTAAACAATTAGAATCATGAGGGAGTAGAGAAGGTGTTCTTCTAGTGGTGTTGCTTCAGGGGATATGTTTGTTAGCACTTGGCTTTGTTGAAATGTGCACAATATATTTGGGAGATCTTGAGAGGCTTTTTAAAGTTTAATTGCTGCAAATCTCTTGTTATCATGCTTTCCTGTGAGATTTACACAGCCTTAAATGCTTTCCAGTATGAAAATTATTCTTTCCTATATTGTTTTGCCTGAAAAAGTAGAGTGTGATGAGCTATAGGAAAGAACAGCCTTCATTCTGTAGAGTCAGTAAGAGAGTGTGCGTTAGTTTGCTACAACTGCCATAACAGCATACCACTGACTGGGGATCATAAAAAACAAACTATTATTTTCACAGCTCTGGAGGCTTGAAGTTCAAGTTCAAAGCTTTGGCAGCCATGGTCTTTTCTGAGACCTCTCTCCTTGGCTTGCAGATGGCTGACTTCTCCCTGTGTCTCACATGGTCTTTCTCTCTTTTGAGATATCCCTGGTATCTCTTTACATGTCCCAATTTCCTTTTCTTGTAATTACATTAGACAGTTGGATTAGGGGCCAACTAAAGGCTTTGTTTTAAGGTGATCACCTGTTTCAAGGTCTCATATCCAAATACATTCACTTTCTGAGGTCCTTCCATTTAGGGCTTCAACAAAGGAATTTTCAGGAGATGCAATTCAGCCCATAAAAAACATAAGTGCTTTTAGGGTTGGACCAAATGGTGGGTAAGGCCCCTTTTTAGACATATAATTGTAGGATTCTCTAATTCTAGAACTTGATTTACCTTTGACTTTTGAAAAATCAGACCTTGATAGAAAGCTGGTTTTCTTTTTTTTTTTTATTTTTTTTTAATGTTTATTTATTTTTGAGACAGAGAGAGACAGAGCATGAATGGGGGAGGGGCAGAGAGAGAGGGAGACACAGAATCAGAAGCAGGCTCCAGGCTCTGAGCCATCAGCCCAGAGCCCGATGTGGGGCTCGAACTCACGGACTGCGAGATCGTGACCTGAGCTGAAGTCGGATGCTTAACCGAGTGGACTGAGCCACCCCGGCACCCCGAAAGCTGGTTTTCTATCTCTTTTTCATGCACTGTGGTGGCTAAATAGCACCAGCTTCCCGCAAAGAATCAAATTCAGACATGCCCTCCTATTTTATGACCAAAATGTCTCCCCACTCTCAACATCATCCCCATTCACAACCTGCTCTAGTTCTTTTCTTAATCATAAAAACTATCAATAGGGACAATACAAATACAAGTTACTAAGAAGAGAGGAGCGGCTGCTAAATACAATTTCCTTTAAGGGAACTGCACCTGTTGACACATCCTCATGAGAAATGATGCCTCCAGAGCAGAAGCAGAATAGAGATTTAAGAGAAAAATTCTAGGGTAAAATTCTACTGACTTGACTTCTAGATTTTCTGCTTCTATGGGTGGTGGAGCCATTAGCAGAGATCACTAGTAAAGGAATGATGTTATTTTAAGTTATCTAAAGGCATTTGTGCATGCACACACACACACACACACACACACACACACACACACACGTATAGTTCCCTACTGACACATTTTCAACTGTGCCAACTAAGCAGAACTTCTGCATTCTTTCAAAACATCCTAGTCACAGAGCTTGACTTCTTCAATGGTTAACAGAAGCATAGCCCCAGGCTAAGGTGCCTAAGAGCATTTCTGTTTTAAATGGAAAATGGATAAATGCAAAAACTGGACCATATGTAAACACATGATATTTATATCTTAGACAAAATAATCTCTGTCAAGAAAAAGAATCCTATAGCAAAGAATCCAGCATATAGAATTAAATAGTATATGAATTAAATCAAAAGACTACCAATCGTGCAATGTTTTAGTTCTTTTGTACAATTCCTTTTTATCAAAAGGATAATGCTCACTACTCCTCAGTAACTAATTAACAATAAACAATGTGTGGAAAAGGTTGAGAAATAAAACATTCATAGTGAGCATTTCATTATGTGATTAAAGATCATTAGATGCATTAACTGCCTTACTAATGAATGCATTGTTAATTGTTAGTATTTTATCCAGTCACATTACTTAGAACACTGCTGACTTTTGTGAGGAGATATGTTGGCAGTAAAAAGTGGAAATATTGGGCTACTTCTAGAGAAACAGCAAACCTATGAAGTTCCCCTTCTAAGATTATATCAATATTCCTTTCTGAATTATTAAGCAAAAACCATCAATGTAAATTGACTTTTGATATTTAGACTCACTAAAAGCAGAGAATGTGTTGATCCTCTGAGGCTAAAAGGATGAATTTCTGCATGTGTGCATTACACTTTACTGCTAAACTTACTTTAACCGTATTCTTCATTCTGTAAGATGGAGTTCAAAGGTTGATGATACTAGGTTTCAATATTGCCAGATCCACAATTGGACCATTTAGGGATAGTATAAGCTTAACCGTAGAATAACCCATCTCATCCAACATGTATAGAACATTTCTGTTTCATTGAAGAGTCCGAGAAATTGTCTTTGTTGAGACATGGTGAAGTAGATAGCTGTAGCAGATGCCTAACTAGCCTCCATGTAACCAAATCATCAGAATATTTAGTTCAGCACTCCATTTGTAAACATACTGAGCAGTGTCCAGGCACTCTTATCTTGTGGCCCACAGGCTCTGCACCCCTGTTCTTGTGCCTATGTGCTCTCACCACTGGTGCTAAGCTTATCACGAGTCAGTAAATGTATTTATGTCAGTTGCCCTTGCCATTGTAATTGCATAACTCAATTAAATATTATATGTCAATGGACCATGAGTGCAAAGAAAAAAAATGTTTCAGATTGTTTTTCTGAGAAGGTGAGGTGCTAAAAAAATTTGTTGTGAAATTAGGTGTGGTTAGATAATTATAAAGGTAGAGGACATTTTGTAAAATCCTAGAATTCTGGGCTCAGATCAGCTCTCTAGAGACTTTGCATTCTTACCCTTACTTAAAGACACCCCCCAAAATGGAATAGTAGACCATGCATCATAAATGTGACTTTTGTTAAGAAAACTGTGAAACTCTAATCAAAGGATGTGAACATGAAGAAAAAAACCTTGGCCCTACATCATAAGCATAGCTGATGAATGTACACTTACATATCTTAAGAGAAAACAAGACATTTAGGCAGTAAACATGTTTTTTTCTTAAGCAATGAATGTGGTTTTTAATGATTCTCTGCTTTACAGAATTTTTTTTCTGATTAATTGGTCAGTTACTGACTCTGCACTACATAGAAGAACTTTGATTGCTTATGAGGAATGAAAAAGCAGTGTACATTACATTTAAAATATAACCTAACTTTAAAAAAATATACTTGCAAGCATGTATGTATATCTGTAGAAAAAGTTAGGCAAGAATATTAATATTTAATGTTGGGGGGTATGTTTATGCTAGTCTTTTATTTTCTTTGTTATATTTTTCTATATTACATTTTCCCATAATTCATTCCCATTATTTTTATAATGAGATGATAAAATGCTAAGTGATTTTTAAAAATATTTTATTTTAATTTATTTTAATTTACTTATTTTGAGAGGAAGAGGGGTAGAGAGCAAGCAGGGAAATGGCAGGGAGAGAAGGAGACAGAGAATCTTAAGCAGGATCCACATGGGCAGCACAGAGCCCAATGCAGGGCTTGATCTCAGGAATCGTGAGGTCATGACCTGAGCTGACACCAATAGTCAGACACTTAACTGACTCAGCACCCATGTGCCTCAAGATTTAACTTTTTAAATAATCTCTGCATCCAACGAGGAGTTTGAGCTCACAACCCCAAGATCAAGTGTCACATACTCTGCCAACTGAGGCAGCCCGGTGCCCCAACCATTAAATGCTTCCTAATGCACTATGTTTTTGCTCCTTTGTCCCTATCCTCATATCTCCACCAGAGGCATAAGCCATTCCTGAGAGTAAGACGGATCTGGGCTGCTTCTTGAATGATGTAAAGGGGCTTAACTGCTAAAAGACCCTTTTTAACGTGTATTCATTCACATGGGCTCTTCTTGGTCCAAGGAACAATTTAGAGCCAGTCTGTGTGTATTCTAGAGGTATAGTGTTTCCCTTCCTGTGTTTAGCCCAAATAACCATGGTTTGGCTGAGTAATTGCAGTTGTAGAGAATGGAAGAATTTTGAATCTCAGCAACATTTACAAACATTTCAAATTGGTGGTAGAGTTTACATACATCTCCTTGCACCCATGTTCTGAAAAAAATTGACTTTAGTTGAACATGTACTTTGAAACTGCATTTGTGGAGTTCTTGTTTGTTTGTTTGTTTGTTTAGTCATTGTTGAATGAATAGGGAAAGAAGTGTCTTGTTTGTTTATGTCAGGAAGATGAGGTAAACACCTACCACTAAAGCTGAAAACTCAGAGGAAAGAAGACAAAACTCTAGAAAGGCTTTAAAAGGAGGTAACACAGAGGCTTTGTTACCTTGGCCTCGTGACTCTTGCTGCATAAAGCACACAAGGAACCAGAGCCTCAAAGACAGCACACAAGGCATCTAAAACTCTGCCCAGAGCATTCTAAGTTTTGCCAGTCACTGATAAGTGACAGATGGATGTGTGTTTATTTTCAGTATGTCTTGTCTGATTATGTTTACATCTGAATTTATTATTTTGGTTAGATAAAATTTAGTTTAATTTTAATTGTGCTGTGATGTGCTGGCATTTTTCTTTTGTAGGGCACTAATAATATTTTTTTTCTATGATACAATATCATCATGTCTTTGCATCAGATTTGGACAGATCGGAGGAAACGAGAAGAGTGAGTTTAGGGGTCTAGGCTATCCCGCAGTCATTCAGTCTGTGCTCCTTGGGTATGCTAACACTGTCCCTGCGGCTTCTCATCACCTTTGTGTGGGCTGCAGTCTGCCCCATCTATAGTTGAGTATGAGAATAAAAGTGGTACTTAACTGAAGTGAGCATATAGGTATACATAATTTACAAATGTTCCCTTGCATGGTCTTCACCATTGAGAAAATTGAGACTCTGTTGAGTTTAAAGTCAATTGTCTGATGGTCACAATTACATGGCTGAGATGGGTGATAGCCAGAGTTTCAATTTAGTCCAGCTGTGAAGGTTCTAAGAGACTAGTTCCACATTTGAGGGGTTGCTACACCTGTCTGGACCTGTCCCTTCGTACATAGCTCGATTGTTCACACAGGGAGCAGAGAGCACAGAAAAGTCAACCATACACATCAATCCTCAACTTGGGATTTCACTCTGCATCTGTTCTACTTCTTGGGTCTTTGTCTCTACATATTAGCTCTTCTTGTTTACATTGAACTATGAAAAACATTGTCTGGTAGTATTTTTTTTCTTTAAAAAAATAACAAGGTATAATTTACATATAATGTCTATATTTTAGCTGTATAGTTAAGTGAACTTTGACAAATATATATAACGATTCAACTACTATCCTAATCTAACATGTAAAACACTTCCCTTTTTCCAAATATTCCTTCATGCCACTTTGTAGTCAATTGCCACACTCCCATCTCTAACTTTCACTCTGATGTCTAGCACCATGAAATGATTTTGCCTAGTGTAAATTTCATTTGGGCCAGAATTGTAGAGTGTATAATTTTTGTCTGATTTATTTGACTCAATAAAATGTCTATAAGGTTCAATATGTTTCATGTCTCATTTTTATTGCCCAGTAATTTTCCACTGTCCAAATATATCTCAATTTGTTTCTCCATTTTCCTATCAGTGGACATTTAGTTTTTGTACTTTGGGGCTGGTATGCATAAAGTTGCCATGAACATTCACATAGCAGTCTTTCTGTGGACATGTTACTTCATTTCTCTTGGGTAAATACTTGGGGATGAAATTAAGTCATGGGGAAGGTATGTTGTAATATTTATAAGAAACTGTGTGCTGTTTTCCAACATAATGGTACCATTTTACATTCCCACAAGCAACACATGAAGATTTCACATCTTTGCCAGTATTTAGTATTAGACATTGTTTTCAATTGTAGATGTTCTAGTTGGGTGTGAAGAGGCATCTCATTGTGGTTTTAATTAATGTTTTCCTGATGTCTTATGATGCCCAGGCAATTTTCATGTGTGTTATGTCCATTAATATATATTTTTGTTGGTGTTAAAATGTCTGTTCAAGTCTTATCCTAATCTAAACGGAAAAATAAGTTGTTATTATTGAGTTTTTAGAGTTCTTTACATATTTGGGATTCAAGTCCTTTGCCATGTATATGTACTGTGATTATTTTCACCCAGTTTGTAGTTTGTGTTGACTTTCTTTTTCTTTTTTTTTTTTAAGTTTATTTTTGAGGTGGGGGGGAGTAAGGAATTGGCAGAGAGACAGAGAATACCAAGCAGGCTCCACGCTGTCAGTGCAGAGCCCAATGTGGGGCTGGAACCCACAAACTGTGAGATCATGACCTGAGCCAAAATCAAGAGTCAGTTGCTTAACCAGCAGAACCACCCAGGAACCCTTGTAGTGACTTTTAAGTACCCTTTTTTCTCTTTATCGCATTCTCCGCACCATTGTGCTGCCTACTCAGTGAGCATTCTTAACTCACACAACTCCTTTCTCCCCTGAATGCTCCCCTGAATAATGCACTGGGGTGTGCTAGTAACACCTAAGAGAGAGGTCCTTGTTCCAGGGAGCATCTTGCAGCCACAGAGTCATGTGCCCTCCTCTTGCACCTCTTTGCTCTCCTCACCAGGAATCTGACATGGTCCTAAAATCAAATGTGGCTTAAATATTTCAGGTCCCCGCTTCTTTCTCCCTTTACCTTATGATTACTTCCAAATGCTAATGATAAAATGGATGGAATCTTGAAGATTTTGTGATAATCTGATTTTTTAATAACTACTTATGCCAATCTGGTGACTAATACCACTACTAGAATGCACAACACATTTTGGTTCATTTATGCTGTGTACCTGTCCTAAGGGGGGATGGAGCCATGGAATTCAGGAACAGTAACTTCAAACACAGGGAGCAATTGGTTGGGCGACTAATATCAGATATGGCTATATTTTTCAAGGTGGAATGAATGGCGCTATAAGTAAAAATTGCATTTTTCGCAGGAGGTTGAGAATTTTTTTGGATGCCTGAAGAAAATGAAATTGTCAGTTTGAAGTGAATATAAACAGTTTGAAGTTGAATGATCTATGCAGCTTTCACCAATAGCAAATAGCTTCTGGTGGAGGATATGTTACAATGTAAAATGTAGGATATATTGTCATTTTTATTACAATATAGAAGCAATGGCAAACACTCTGGTGTGCTCGAAGCTGTTTCAATCTATCCTAGGGACTGCTGGGTTTCTTTGCTCCATGTCCCCTCTGCTTAAATCCACAGGTAAATAGAATCAGTTCCCACTTGGGCATCAAGACTTACAAGACTAGTCTTAGTGATGGGGCAAGAATTCAGAGCTCATGAAATCCCCAGAGGGACCCAGGTCACATGGACTAGGTATTGGATATCAGAGTAGAAAGGCTAAATAAGTTTAGTGTCTTTTTAGGTTCTAGCCTTATTGGAGTTCAATGGGTACAGAATATATAACGATTTCAGCAGAGTTTCTCTATGACCTATCAAACTGAACTGGAAAAAGTTCAGGAAAAAGAGAATTTCCAAAATTCTTGTAGGAATCCCTGAATTCAGTAGAGATGATGATGGATCCCTAATTCACAAAACGTACTGCATGGAATTCAAACCTCTTGAGCCAAGGGTATCACTGTCCCTTCTATGTGTGAGCTAATGAATCTATAGCACATGGAGAGACAAAGAAAACATAGGAATCCCTTTCTAAAAGATGCATAGTTGAACATATTCCACTTGTTTAAGATTGGACTACTTCTCAGCTTAAGAAATTATAAGGCATTGTGATGCTATGAAAGTAAAAATTATTTTTTTGTTAGTTCTGATTGTTATAATTCATATACACGAAGGCTAGAGCTTCATGCAGCAAGCAGTGCTGGATCGTGGCAACACTAGAAGTGCAAACTTTCAGCTTTCACCTGAACCTGGAGTATTAATGCTTGTGTTTACAGTGGACTTACATCTGCATGAAGAATGGCCTTATTTCAGCGATCCTGACATCTACAGCGGCAGTTGGGCTGCATCTATTATATATCCTACGTTTCTTTCTTGACTGATGCCTTCAATCCTTTTGTCCCTGAGACAGAAGAATGTCACATTAACCTTCTGTTTCACTATGATAACTGTGTTTTGTTCAGAATTCAGCACAGTTACGTAAAACCAATAGTCTATCCACAGGCTTGCTGGGGGGTCATTAGTAGATTTGGCTGCCATAATTATTGAATGATCCATCATCCTGAAAGGCTTATCCTCATGGTTCTCCTTTTATGTAAATCCTCAGCAACAAGATATGTTTTTCTTGAATTGTAGAAACCAGTCTTGTGGCAGTAGCTCCCCTGTCACCCTCTATGGAAAAGGGACATTCCAAATGTGGTGCCGTGCTTTGGAAATGAGAGCCAGAAAGTGGTGTCTGGGCTTCTGTGCCACAAAAGAAAAAACAAATCAGAAAAGCAGGTGAAGGCAGAGATCTCCCGCCCTAGGTACATAGGATGCTTAGTAAATAGCCATAGATCCTGGGAACTAGTATATGTCACCTTGATAGACAGAACCTTGCTGATAACCTGCTTACCTGACCCACCTCCCAGAAATCTATCTATGGAGAAACCCATGGGAGTTGGTCCTCTGGGCTCTCGTAGCCAGAAGGCAAGCTAAAAAGAATCTGTGGTTTCTTCAGGATAGATCTAACAGTTATTTAAACCAAAAATTCACAGACAGGAAGGGGGAGGATTAAAATATTTTAACAGAAGGTAAAATGCATTGCCTGAGTTCACAGTGTAGAATCTCAGACCTTCAGAAGTTTTAAAATAAATGTCCTTGGGTTTAGACTTAGTGTGCCTTCTCAAAGAAGAAGTTAATTATGTCTCTAAGAATAAAGATTTATCTCATCAGAAACACTGGAATGTTCCTCACAACTTGTAGTTGATTTTTTCAGGTATAATGGGAAGGAAATGTTTTTGTAATCTTTTACTTAAAGTAAAGCACATATTTTTAATAATTAAGATTTCTTGAATTAAAAAATATGTATATTATTATTTTTTATTTCACTAACCCAGAGTGTCAAAAGTACTGAATCATAATTATGGATGCCAGTGTGTGAAAGCTTGTTGAATATAATCCGCTTGCTCAGATGTGGGGTGGGAAAGGTAAATCCACAGGGCAGGGCTGGCCTGGCAAGGGGGGCTGGGGCTGATGCCACTGGATGCAGTGAGAAGTGTCCCGTTCTGTAAGAGGTATACTCCTAAGAAGGTGAGCAGGGAAAACAAGGGAAGGTATGAGAGAAGGAAAATTCTCTAGAGCTGGTCTGGAACCAACCAGATCACACTTTGCTTCTCTGTCTCCTGAAGGTACCAGGCTAATCCTGATTTTCCCCTTCCATTTAGTTCAACAAGTGTGTGTGTGTGTGTGTGTGTGTGTGTGTGTGTGTGTGTGTGTGTGCGGGCACGCGTGCGCACGCAATCCAGAATCTATGCTAGGTGCTTGGGATACAAATATCAATTAAACACGATATTTTTTTGTTCTCATGTTGCTCAGAGCATTTGAGGATTATAAACATATTAGCTAAATATTCTCACTTTTATTTTTCCTGAGGTATTATTTAATTTTTAAATTTATTATCTTTGCATAGGCAACAGATGCTTATAGGAGAAAATTTTGTAAAAATCAGAAAAAAATATTCTTGTTGTTTGCATTTTGATTACAAGGTTGCTATACCTTTTATAGGAGGAATGTGTTGATACATATTTTGGTGGTGGTTTTCTCTTTACTTCTCCCTTAATGAGAGATCTGTACAATTTTGTTGTTCTAAGTCTGGGGAGAAATAAGCCTCTGTTTCAAGTGAGGCTTTCTTTCTCAAAGATTGCTGTGGAGACTTCCAAGTTATAGCCCACAGGCAAATTACAAATACCTGCCCACTAATTACTGAGTGGATTGCCGAATCAAATAGTGATTATACAGAGAATAATCTACATTATGCAAGATGTGGTCAGGAGGACAGAAGTCACTCTAGATATTTCAAGCAGGAAGGATTTAATATAGGAAATCAGTTACTTATAAAATTTTGAAAGAAGGTTGGGGAAGCCATGAACCAACGTTAGTTTAAGCAGTTGGCTTTGTGGCAATCAAGACATGTAAGTCTTACAGGGATTTCCACACATGATCTCAAAGACCCACAGCTCTGGAGGGGGTGATTCATAGGAGCAGATGCAGAACGCTCTGTGAACTTCACTTTTGCCTTCTGCCCTCTCACCTACTTGGGGGATGAGAATAATGGCTTTTCTTTTCTGTGTTTTTCAGTTTTGTCTAGGTGAGTTTCATTAATAGACTCTAAATTTGAACCTGTAAATATGAGAAAGGTATTTTCAAGACCTTTCTTGTAAGGTTTAGGGGTGTGTGTGTGTGTGGCTGGGGCAGATGCTGAATACAACAGACATATAATAAAAATATAAACAATAAAGCTAACAGGTACTAAACTTCACCTTGTTCACGTGTAGGATTTTACATGTTCTCATGGGAGTTATGTGCAAAGGTCACTAATATTATCCTTGTTTTACAGGTCAGATTTACTGAATCTTATAAATATTAAGGAAATTTATGAAAGCCTCTCCCCCCATACCATGTAGCAGAGTTGGCATGCATATCTGGGTCAACTTTATTCCCAGGCATGGACTCTATGTAAAATTGTATCTGGCTTCCACCATTTGATCAACTAATGGCACAGAGAGATATTTACTCATGAATAATTAGATGCATTCTATAGTTATCCTCTTGCCATAAAGCCAAAATCAAAAATGACAACTCAGAGAGTTCATCAGTTTCCCAGATCTTCACACCTGCCCCTTTCATCTAGGCATTTTTATTCCCTCAAAACTTCATCTGTGCTTTGGTTAGTAGAAATTCCCCCAGGGCTTTGGCATTTTTCAAGTTTCTAGTGCTGTTTCCACTTGGTAACACTTGGGTGTATGTTTTCATAAATGTTATATCAGGGCCACAATGAGAGGCGTTCACAGATCTTTTCAAAAAATATATGTCCATTAATAGAGTTAGGAAGGAACACACAATGTATATCTTTCTATTGTGCTAACAGTCTTTAAAAAGTAGATCACATATCCTGCCGTTTTTATTCAAATCACATGGTCACTATAAACATGGATAGTAGAAAGAAGATACTTAGCTATGAGGGAGCTAGGTATTAGCACTGGACCAGATGCTGCCCACCTAACTAAAGTTTCTGGGCTTTGTTCTTCAAAAGGTGAACCTATCCTTTCATACTTGAGATTGTAGTTAAAGAGCAAATAGAATAAAATAATTGTAAGAGAAGAATTATGTACAGTTATTAAAGCTTTAAGAATTATAGTTTTTATCACCTTCATTCACATTTTATCCCTTCAACCAACCTAAAAAGTAGATAGAACACATAGTATATCCTTATTTACAAATGAAGAATCTTTAGTTCAAAAGGATTAAGAGTGACATAATGTGTTCAGTTAGCACTTGACTAAATTGATCTCCCATGAAGTTGGCAGTGTGCTCGATTGAAGCCTGTTGCAACCCCTGCTCTCAGGTGTTTAACTTGAGGACACATAACTGATACAGATGATTTGTGAAATGCCAATTATATACAGAATATGGTGTGGCAGGCTAGATATGCAGAGTGTCCAAATGAGTTGTGCAAACATCCAGTGCTGAACACACTTGGAAAAGGGACAGAAGCATACATAAAAGCATTGTCAAGAAAGTTCTCTTGAGACTCTGGGCAGTGGATAGGAAGTGAATAAATGAGACGTTGGCCAGAAACCTGTCAGGGGTATGTTACTAAGGCAGGAAAAAAGAACTTCCCCTAAATCTCTGCTATACTCTAGAAATCATGCTAATCATGGCATACATCATTTTTCCATTTAAAACCCATCAAAGTCCCATGAATTAGATAAAATTGTCCCTTTTAACCCCCACGCCCCCCTCCCCCCCACACACAGGGAAATCAAGGATATGAAGTTGAAGTTAACTATTCCAAAATTACACAATTTTTGGGTGGTGAGGACAAGATTTGAATACAGTTTCCCTGACTTTGAAGTCCAGACTTGGGACTTTGTCCTGCACCAAACTAGCAAAGCAATTACTATGCTTTATCATTTCAGGTTCCCACCCATTTCTTCAGCAAATGTTCAGGAAGCTCTTCTTATGTTCAAAAGGAGAATCTTTCCTTTCAGAATCTTGAGTGAGTGAGAAGCTGGGTAGTGATGTTCACTCTCCGTGACAATGACCAGGTATGTTGCCAGTATGCTAATATTCCATTTGAGGAATCTCCTGTCTTAACACAATCTTCATAGGATTTAGGGGATTTCCACCAAGACTAAGAGTCTTTTTTACTTAGAGGCACATTATACAACACACCAAAATCACTATAACCTCCTGCTCCCCTACAAAATCAAAGGCATTTTTTGCACACTTTATAGTGGGAACGTGCTTTTTTCCCTTTCAGGTCTAGAGTCCCAAATCACAGGGCAGTGGTGGTTGAAATGACTTGGACATGAATTTAAGGTATAAAGTACCATCTGTTTTAAGCAGTTAGGATAAAGATAATGTGAGAGACAGTTTCCAAGATAGATGGTTATTGGAAAACAACATTTGGTTGAGGAATTGCTAAAACAGCATAGTCGGGTCATTTCCAGTCCGTCCAGTGTTCTTGACAGAAGGAGAACAAAATGGTGTGACAACAGAAGTGGTGCCACTTTCCTGCCCGTGGTTTAGCTCTGGAGATTGGTGTGTTGTATTACATCAAGAGAGCACATCACAAGGCATTCACAGGCCTACTCTGTGAGTCATCATCAAACAAGACCCAGCATTGGTCAGAAATGCAGCCATCTGCCTTCTGATGCCCTGAGCCCCTATCCCCCAATGGCACGAAATCAGTTTCTAAGGTGTTGGTACTGGACTTCAGTTATGGAGCTTCTACATTTTATTAGACAGTGTCCCCAAACGTCTTTGGGAGACAATCAAATAATGGAAGGTACCCAGTGTCCTAATTCGGATCTAAGCCATGTTAACTTCCCATCCCTCTGTATTTGTGCATTCTCCTTTCAGCCATTTTTACTGTTGCCTTTTTCAGAATTATAGAGATGTGTGAAGGTCTTATTTTCTTGTTTGTTTGCTCCTCTTAAGTTCATCCTCTCTGGTATTAAATGTGTGTGATTCTCTCTCTCTGAATTCCCCAGCATTGGTTGACCTCTGTTTAAAATACAGAGACCCAAAGTGAAAACGCCCCTGCAGATCCAAAACATCAGTCACGCAGAGGCTTTGTTTTCTTTCGCCTTGGTTAGAGGAGAGCTTTTTGTCCACAGCCCAAGTGATTCCTGCACGTCTGTTCCCATCTCCTCTTGGCAATGTCTTTATGATGAAGCGTCCACTTTCACCAAACCCTCATGGTCCCTGCTGCTCTGCTTCCCATTAACCGTGTGTGTTTCTGCTTGTTTGCCTCCAGATGTATTCGTTAGCATTTTTCCAGTTGAATCTCATCCTGCTATTTCTTGCTCATATTGCTAACCTCTCCAGGGGCCCATATGCTTCCACAGCTCTTGTGCCAAAATCACAGAGCATCTTAATACAAACCTTCCTTCAATGTCTTCACACCAGCCAAAACCACAGGCTCAATGGACTGCCAGTCTGATTTACAACAGGCTCTGCTGCAGCATAATAGGACAGTCACCAGGTTTGGCACTGAATCATAACCATGCTATTTCCTAGTTATGCAACCTTAGGCAAGGTGGTTCCACCCTTGAGCCTCAGTTTCCTCATGTCCATTCTAAAAATGGTAACTGTCTTGCATAGTCAGAATGTGAGATGATGGTTGCTAAGTATTTCCTAAGTTCCTTGGCACAGTGGGAGGCACCTCTGTCTCCAGGGATAGCAGAAAAGAACTGAGATTGTTGGTAAGCACCCAAGGAAAAGATTATGCCACACTTAGACAAAACTGGGGCATTAGTGAAATGACTGTCTTTAAAAAGTAAACTGTGAAGGCAAATTGGTAAAAAAAAAAAATGATGAGCACAGAAAATTGGCATTTGGGGCAATGTTGTTCTCCTAAATCATTTGATATTTGTTTCTTGTGGACAGGCTTCTAGTTCTCTGAACACAATGTGCTTGTCCACACCTGCATGTCTAAATAGCATTATCTTTCTATACAATGCTTGTCCTTTCCCATTATGTCTTCCCGCCTAACTTTTCTTCAGCCTTCAAGAGTCAGGCCAGGCATCCCCTCCTGCAGGAAGCTGCCTTAACCTCCCCAGGCTGAATTAAACACTTATGTCTGTGCTTCCACACCAGCCTCTGCAAATCTCTCAAAGCACAAATCACATTACTGTGTTTTGGGCTGCACTGTCTATCCCTGCTCTTGTCTGTAAACTCTGCAAAGCAAGGGCTACCTTCCACTTTTGTCTGTACTCCAGAGCCAGAACTATTTGAGATACTAAATGAACACTGATGAAGGCATGTGCTAATGAATGAGTGAATTAATGCACCCACGCATGCATGTATGAATAGTAATGAAAAAACATTCCATCACTTTCATTCAACTTCGGCTAGTTGCAATCTGGAACAATGATTTTCAGACTTTTTCTTAGGTTAAGAGAAAAAATAAGCTCCATTGAAATGTCTTGCATAATAGCTATCCACTCTACTGCCATCAAAAACAGCACTTACTATGCCCTCTTCCTACTGCCACGGACTGAGGAAACCAGATTATTCTTCTTCTGTTTTTTGAGTGTTTAATAAGAACAGATCAGAAACTGAGGAAGCTAAGCAGCAAAACTGGATCTGCTTGCTGTACTCATATACAAAAGGGATTTCAGTTGATTAGTACGAGGAGGAGCTCAGAATGGACTCACAGCTCTAGGAGGGTACAGACTATCTTTCTACATTTGGATATACAATGTTAAGCTCATTTTTCTTCAGGAATCTGTCTAATATCCAACCCTTTCCTTGGAATATTCTTTCCCAAATCATCTCAGGGTTAAGAGTGGGCTTCTTTGGCCATCCTTTATAGTGTGGCTCCCCATGTCTCCACTCTCTACAATAGCATCAAAGTTTATTTTTTCCCATCATTTATAACCTTATAAACTTACTTTGTTTACTTATTTGTTTACTTGCCTATGTCTTTTGCCATTACTCTGCCTCCCTTATCCCAAGACTCTAGGTCCCATGAGAACAGGAATCTTTTTTGACTTAATAAATACTGCATAAGTATTTGCAGATTTACTAATTCATTTCTCATGCTGTAACATTTTCCTTCTTCTTTTGCTTATTCATTAGTTAACAATAACTGACTGTGTGCCAAGCTCTAATATACTGTGTGTGTGTGTGTGTGTGGAGGGGGGGTGATGTGGTTAATTTGAGGGAAATTAATTTAGAGGGTTTAAAATGGAGAAGGGCCATCTTTGAAAAATAGCTATCTCTGATATTGGAAGGTAGTGCAGTAACATAAAGTAGTGCATGAGAATTATGTATTTTCCAGAAATCCTTATTTTTCTACATATGGGGATACAAGAAGGAAAGACAAATATTAACTACCATTTCTATCCAACATAATTCCTGACTGAGAGATGAGAGATTGCTTACACAATCCATGCACCTATGCGTCCAGGCTACGCTTAATCCCTGGGCACATATTTAACCTGAACTGGAAAATGAGCTCATGGAGAAGAACAGAATCTCAAGCTATGGATTCTTAACACCCTTAAACTTGCAGGTATGGGATTATTGAGTAATAAGAAACTAATAGTCATTTACCACAATTGACAGTTTTTGCTCTTTTAAATTACGTGAATCTAGAATGTAACCATGGATAAAATAGGAAATCAAGCACTAATTATCCATCTCACAGGTGATTTCCAAGAAGGTTTTTTCTTCCCTCTGGAGCTTTGGAAAAATACAAAGGAAATTTTGAAGCCAGTAGCTTGAGGAAGACATAGTATTCTCTTGGAATGGAATCTCAAGGCAGGAGGCCATAAATATGAATGAAGAATATAAGAATCAGAATGAATGCACTTGAACTTGGATGATGTTCCATTGTTAGAAGCTACTTAAACATCTGAGAGGTGGAACACACAAAGTGACAATCAGGTGCTATCCAAAACAGGCAATGCCATCAGAGCTCTAGCCAAGTAAGGAAAAGTGTCCTTCACTTCTGGTGGTCTCAATACAGAGAAGTGAATTTGTGGCCCTGGTGTGGAAGACAGCATCAGTAATAACCATCATGAGTTACATACACAATTTAGCACATACATTTTAAGTATTTCATTTATTTTTCTATGTATTCATACTTACATATACCACACACACACACACACACACACACACGCTTAAAAGAAAAAGTAACCACACCTTAAGGAGACTCTTTGTAAAAGACAATGCACCTAACATTATTTATAAGCTTTCTAGAGTTCTGAAACAGGTACCAGATATAAGGCCAGCCAACATGGTGAAGAAATTTCAATGCCAAATTATTTTATCTATCAATGTTGCTCAATTTCTCCCTTTCTCACCATGGTATAGCCATGATGAGATCATTGCAGGGAGGGACATATCCAGAAGCAGAGGAATGCTGCAACTCAGAGACTCTACATTTGTAGCTGCCAAGACAGGGCATTGCCAAATCCCTAGATTTCGGCAACTGTATATCCATATGGGAAACCAGGAGGTCTTATCCCCATATGGAGTAGAGGGTGCTGGACAATGGTAAAAGTTTACCCTCAACCAGTCTTTCCTATGTTTTCCTAGCTGCTGACTACTTCCTCCTACTATACTTGGTCCACCATTCCTTGCCACTCTCCTCAGACTGGCCCCTAATGTTTAATTCTTAAGCCAGAACCTTAATGGGGCATAAAACCATGGATAGAGGAAAGAATTTTTTTGTAGAAAACAAGAGGAAAGACCAGTGACTGCACTTTACAAAGAACTTCATTCACTAAGCTGACACACCAAGTGCCTATTTTGTGTTAGGGACCATGGCAGTCTCAAGTGTTGCATAGGTCCTGACCTTCAGGACTCAGTCTAGGGAGGGATATAGAAAAATTCTTGGCCAACTATAATGAAATGTGACTATATTGGTGTTAAACCTGTCTCTGAACTACTCATGCAAAATACTTTATATACACCCAGATTTCTTGACTTCCCCCCCACCCTCCATGCAGAATGTATTAAAACAGAATCTCCCAGGATGGGACCTAGAATTCTGTATTAAAAACACAAAACCTGTTTCAGGTGATTCTGATGGCCTAGTTCACAAACTTCCTTTGGGAAACACCGCTCTGATAGATGTATGCATGGTGGATGGTAGATAAACAAGAGGAGTTTCTCAGTCTCTTGCTTCCTTAAAGGTTCTCCTTCAACATCTTTGACTTTATAGGTTTCACACTCCCTATGCTTAGAGAAATTGTTTTACTTTTATTTGCTAGTTTTGTCAACTACTGTATTAGTAACAGAATGCCTCAGAAGGGTGGTTCCTTTGTTGTGTACTATTAAAAAAAATTATACTATATGCTACATGTCTGTAGAAAAGTCTCCAACTTTTATGTACTATAGATTTCAGCTCATGTTTTGAGCTTAATAGCAATGTGCTTTAACACCTGGTCTGTGATGTATTTTGGAATGCATTCAGGAGCCTGCTACTTCCTATGCATAATTTAAAAATATAGGCACCATGTGTCGTTTAATGGAGGAGAAACCACCAACTGCAAACTGACCTTGCTTGCTCTTCCATTCAAGTGCTCTGCTAAGTTAATTGTCACTAAGAACAAAATAACATTTTATGAGAGACCATTCCCTGCCATCAACCCTAAAGGCCCAATCTCATCCTCTGCTAATTGACTTGACCAAGACCTTTTTGATGAATACATCATGTAAAACTGGCAAGAAATTTTCTGTCTGAAGCTCTGTTGACTCTCAAATTGAAAATTTCAGCAGAAAGATATTGATGGTGTCATATATGCATGTGTGTGTGTGTATACAACAAAAATAGAGAAGCATTTTATATAGGTAGAGTCAAAGCTGCATTTAAAAATCTGAATACTTAGGAGGTGCCTGGGTGGCTTAGTCGGTTGGGCGTCCAACTTCGGCTCAGGTCATGATCTCGCGGTCTGTGGGTTCAAGCCCCACGTTGGGCTCTGTGCTGATGGCTCAGAGCCTAGAGCCTGTTTCAGATTCCGTGTCTCCCTCTCTCTCTGCCCCTCCCCTGTTCATGCTCTGTCTGTCTCTGTCTCAAAAATAAATAAATGTTAAAAAATTAAAAAAAAATCAGTTTGTACTTCTTTGCACTTCCTTTAGAGACAGCCCATGATCTAGGCGGAGCCCTGTTTTTCCATCTCAAATGTAAGTATAGCTGCATTCATATACTTCAAAGAAATTTTGTGAGAATTAATAGGAAAAGGAAAATGACCTCAGATCTTCTGATTCTGACACCATTATCACCATCAGAACACTGTAATTTGCTCCACCTAACAGTTTAGAAATTGTGAGTCTGGCCATGTGGGCATCAATCCATTTCTCTTAAGACATTAATTACTTCTACAGTTCAAGTCATGATAAAGTCTCTGAAGGGGTAAAGTTTATGTCCTACTTCTTTCTTGTGTTTTTTTTTTCTCTGTATAAAAGAGAGCCTATATCTGCTTAGTAAGTATGTAACATCCACTTAGTAAATCTTGCTGAGTATTGTTTGCTTGGTTATGGTCTTATAGTTCAAAGCCTTAACTTTATTTATTTATTTATTTATTTATTTATTTATTTAATCTTTATTTATTTTTGAGAGAGAGAGAGAGCAAGCGGGGGAGGAACAGAGAGAGAGGGAGATACAGAATCCAAAGCAGGCTCCAGGCTCCAAGCTGTCAACACAGAGCCTGACACGGGGCTCAAACTCACAAACTGTGAGATCATGACCTGAGCCTAAGTTGGATGCTTAACTGACTGAGCCACCCAGGTGCCCCCAAAGCCTTAACTTTAAAAGGTGCCATTCCAGAGTTCTCAAAGTCTACCATCATGCAACACCTTACCACTCCAGGAAACCTCAGATGGAAGAAGATGTGCCAAAATAGTATTACTATAGTAATAGTATAAATAGAGTATCCTATAAATAGTAGTAGTATTTATTGACTATTTACCGGGCATTGTACCCAAAGTACAGTTGTTAATTGTCCCCAATTTTACATATGAGGAAAATGGAACATAATAGTAACTGTGACTTGCCCAAGGTAAAATTGAAAACCCAGGAAATCGAATGCCAGAACTGCCATCCTAATCACTATGCTTTTTGTGGTGCAGGTACCACCTGCATGTTACCCACTCACCTCTTCAGTACTTCCCAAGCCCACTTAAATAGTGTAGTTCTGAGTTAATTAGTTTTATCTATTGACTTTCACAGGATATTTCAAATGAGCAATGTGATTAGTGAATAAACCACTATTGTACAAAATAGGGACAGGTAACCCTTTATATATTCATAAAATGTCTTTTCTGGAGCCTTTCTTAGGCTTCAGATAACATCATAAAAACTAATATTTTCATTCAAACTGACATAATTTAGAGTAAAATGCAAAGAAATGCCAATGGAGCACTTGGAATGGCAATGGAATGGCAATGGATCAATGGAATGGCATTGTTCATGGTAAGAACTAAGAACATACCATGAGTTCCATTCATCCTTTAGTGCAAAATAAGCTTTGCAGAAGCCACTGGGCTTAGACTGAGCTCCTTTTGCTTAACACTCTGTGGCTGAATATGCTGATGCTCCAAGTTAACCAGGCTGCCACGATGCTGCTGTCATGTTTATTGAATGTAAGTTACTGTAAATAGCAAGATGCACCATTGTGTTATGTACCATTAAGAAGAAAAAACATACAGTTGTTAACTATATGATGACACACAGCAAATGCAAGATGAATTTAATTTCAGACAGGTTAAAATGTGAAAATATGCATCTAGGAATTAACTAAATGTGATTAATTTCAGTTGTCCTGTGAAGTTACTAGCCTTTAACTCTTATCTTAGAGGAGAAATAATTCAACTTCGGTGTAAAGAGTCGTGGTTAAGAAAATGAACTTGGGATTGGGACTTCACAGGTTAGAATTCTGACTATCTCACATAAACTGTGTGATATTAGATAGCTTACTTTCTGTTTATTTGCATCATTTATAAGTAGCAATGAATAATATTATCTACCTCATGGCGTTGTGAAGATGACATTGAGTAATTCACATAAAATTGTTTTAGCACATAATAAGTTTGGTTGGTGTAAATTAGGTATTGGGTATTTGTATTTCACAATAAGACATGAAAATAGTAAGGAAGATAATGAGTATTTTCTTCAAAGGTAGAAAATGACCAAAATCTTAGAAGTTCCTCCTGTCAAAAGTAACTCTTCATTTTTCCACTGCTTGAACATGAGCTTGGCCTTATGAATTTCCTTGACCAATGGGAAACTGGCAAACAGAGTACAAGCAGAAACTTAAAAAGTGTTATTTCTTAACTATCGTGTGAATGAATTACTGGATGATGAGAGACATGGAAGCATCACCCCAGTTGATACAGCTAACAATCAGACACATGTGCCCATATCCACAGCTTGCCAAATGCCAGAAATGTGTGTGAGGCCATCCAAGACAAAGGACCCCTCAGCTGACCAGTTGTCTGACCAAACAAATAAGAAAGCTCAGGAAAGTATAGCAGGAGTACTGCCCAGTGGAGCCCAGCCCACATTGCTGACCCACATAATTGTCAGCAATTACCAATTGCTATTTTAAGCCACTAAGTGTTAGAATGGTTGTTTTGTAGCAAACCTAACGAATACAGCCACAGAGACAACTGTTTCCCTGTGGCTGTTTTTTACTGTTTCTTTTTATCAACATGAAAAAAAAAACCCAAGTCCTATTGGCCTTATTTTATTTAATTTTTATTATTAAATAAATAGTAGAAACAGATTTCAATTCCTTTCGGGTTATAATTTTTAATTTTGAAGCATTTTCAAGAGTAAAGAGATATTTCACATGGGGGTATACAGTAGTTTCTCCACATTTCTGTTTTGCAATTTTATGAAAAAACAAAAACATGGAGTATTTAGGGCCGCATCGTATTGACAATTCACAACTTAAATATTTGTTTGGAAGCCTGCTTGTTTAAAATTTTTTAAAGCCATAACAGGCGATTTAAGACTGGCCACAATTAAAAATAAATTCACAGGTGGGGCGCCTGGGTGGCGCAGTCGTTAAGCGTCCGACTTCAGCCAGGTCACGATCTCGCGGTCCGGGAGTTCGAGCCCCGCGTCAGGCTCTGGGGTGATGGCTCAGAGCCTGGAGCCTGTTTCCGATTCTGTGTCTCCCTCTCTCTCTGCCCCTCCCTCGTTCATGCTCTGTCTCTCTCTGTCCCAAAAATAAATAAACGTTGAAAAAAAAATTTAAAAAAAATAAAAATAAAAATAAATTCACAGGAGAACCTTGGCATGCAGGAACAATGCAAAATCCCCAATAGTGTCAAAAGAACAGCAAAATGAATGTGCTATGAAGCCAGACCCCAAAAGAAGTGTGTTTAAAATGCTAACAGTAAGCTCTCAGAAGACACTACCCTTCTGGCACCAACTTAAACAGCTCAATCTTTCCTTACCCTTGAGATGTCAAATCAGTCTTTTCTGAAGGTTCTGGAATTCCATGGAGGACTGAAGAATTGTATGCTCCCCTTTTAGGCAGGCCAGCCCTAGTGAGGTTACTAGATGATGCTCATTAAAAACATTTTTTAAAAGAGTTTTAAAACCCACTGGCCTCACAATAAATACACAGAACAACCACAAAGCAGCAATATTATGTCCGATTTGCTGTGTGTTTGCTAGTGAAAAAAGTTCTATGAGATTCATTTTAGAAAATGTATGTCAGCATTTGCAGCATGTTATTAATGCAGAAAACTATTGCCTGAAATTGGAAACAGCTTCAGAAGTATTTGCCTTGGTGTCAGTTTTATCTCCTATAGAATTTATGGCAATGTTCATTTTATTTTGCAAGATAAAACACATTAATGTAGAATTATTCTTATAATTGTAGAATTATTATCATCAAATTATTAGTAGTAGATGTAGTAATACTAGCATCATGTAAAATTATTTTGTAAATAGGACTTGTTTTCTCCACTAGAGAGTTCCTGTGGAGAGTCAAAGCTGTGCCTAATATACTTTAGACTCCCCTCGCCTTCCCTATCCCATGTCTTTTGGTAACATCCTTGGACTGTTGCAGGTGCAGAGTAAAGCTCTTTCTGGCAGACAAGTTTGTTAATATATTTGCATATGTGTTTTTCTAGCATATGTATCATCTTTTTCCATCTTCATGGCCGGCACAGTGCTGAGCATAAAGAAGGTGCTTAATATAATAGACCAGCTTTAAGGACAACACATTCTCTGAGGATGATAATACCAGCTAAGGGATGATTTTTTTTTTTAATTCTGCACATTATAGATTTTCACGTATGTACTGAATCACAAAGAAAACCTCCTTCTGACACCAATGACTTAATTAGAAATTATTAATACTTCTTTAAAGAAAAAACTAATTTGAAGAACTCTGGAAAAAGTAGGAGACACAAGTAAGGAATTCTCTCACAATTCTTTTTGCCTTCTCACCTTGCCAAATGAAAAGTAGAAAGGAATTTTCAGACCTATGCTTTATGATTGTTGAATAATTAAGGAAAGGCATATCTGAAAATCTGTGGGATTCTTCCAAGAAATCTCTCTACTGGTCTATGAACCATTTCACTACTTGTTTTCTTTGTTTTTGATTTCTTACCACTGCAAAGGAAGATGCGCCTTCACGTTTGCACCAAAAAATAGGTTAGTGATAAGACAGTTTCCATCATACTCGTACATGTTTTTGTAATATGTGATTAAATATTTATATACCCATCTCCTCTACCCATCACTGAGTTATTCTGGAATATATACTTCTACCTTTTATCTTTCATGACTGGCATAGTACCAGGAGCATAATGCCTCAGTTATCTATTGCTGCATAATAAAATACCCCAAATTTAGTAGCTTAAAATAATAGCAGTTTCTTTTTTCTTGTGATTCTGTGAGTTGATGGGCAGTCCTCTGCATCCCATTTAGAGCTGAGCTGTGGCTGGAAAGTTCAAGACAGCTTCATTCACGTTTGTCAAGCAGTGTTGGCCATTGGCCGGGTAGCTCAGTTCTCCTCCACATGGTCTCTCTTTTTCCATTAGTGTAGACCAGCTTCCCTAATGTATGGTGACTAGATTCCAAGAGAATAAAGCTCAGGCTGCCAGGCTTCTTTGCATTGGACCCAGAGCTGGCACAGTGTCCCATCTGCTGCATTCTGTTAGTCAAAGGAAGTCACAAAGCCAGACCAGATTCAAGTGGGAATGAAACAGAGCCCATCTCTGGAAGGGAGGAGGGGCAAACCAGGTGCTGAATGGAAAGAACTGTTGGTGGTCATCTCTGAAGGCAATCTAAATTTTTAGATTCTGATAAATATCTGTTGAATGAATAACCAAGCAATCAGAAAACCCAGTCAGGTTGACAACCAGAATTGAGAAGCATCAAATACTAGACAGAGAATATATGTATTTTTTTCTTCCTTTTTCCCTTGCTCTCTATCCTTTCTCTCTCTCTCTCTCTCTCTCTCTCTCTCTCTCTTTCTTTCTTTCATTCACAAGCTTTGAATAATGAATCTGCATTTGCCAGAAAAAGAATGAAGTGACTGGCATTTCTATGCAAGAACTAAGATAATGAACTTACATGATGGATTTGAAGAATAGCAAGTAAGTGGATATGCCTGATGAAATCATATGTTTGCAGAGGAGTGGTGGGGAATGAAACTGAAAATGTGTGAGGAGCTTGTATATTACAGGAGGAGATTATCATCTGTTCTTTAAGCAATGTAGAGTTGAAAAATTAGAAGTAGGATGCCATCATGAACATCATGGTGAGTTTTTCCAGTATGGGTCTAAAATGGATCGTATGGACTCTAGTGAAAACAAAAGTCATGTCTACCTTATTTTTTGCTAGGTCCTCTATTCTTACAACTCTGCCATACTTTACCAACCATATTCCAGGTAATGGGAAATTAACTTAAGAATAAGTTTGAATACTTGATTGTTAAGTGAATGAAGGTATTATGTGCCATATCGTTCAGAAAACTAAGTATGAGGGAGCTTGTGCATAAGATTTTTTGTCATTAGCTGGAGCCCTAGGTGATGAACTTTGCATGCAGGCTTTGAAATCCATGATGAAGGTGAATCTATCAAAGGGAGATCTTGTTCAATGAATCCTTTCACAAGGCAAATTCTGCATAGATCACATCATTTAATTAATTTTATACTCAAGACATATTCTAAAGAAATATTTTAATGACTCATGTAATTAAATGTAAGTTGCCTCTATTATTTTAACTCATTATTTTAACTATATCATAAGTATTTTATTTTTGGCATTTTACTCGTTTGCCATATCTCTTTGAATTTTGGACTACCTGGAATAAAGACTCTCTTTATATACTTTGCTTACATCATGTTTTTATTGGTCTGGAGGGAACGATGGCTAGCATTCAAATTCTTTTAGTTACAAAGTGCTTTTGTGTACATAATATTGATACCCACTGCAACTATATGGGATGGGATGTTTAGATATTAGAATCCCTTGTACAAATCCAAAGGAAAAAAACGGTGACATTTTTATTGTTTAAGCAACTGCTGGTTGAGAACTATGCATTTATTCTGATTTTGGAGAAACTACTCCTAATGAACCATATAAGTAGAACCAAATAGAAGATGGATTCAATGAAATTTGGAAGAGTCCTGAATTACTTCTTGTATCTGACATCTGGGTTCTCTGCTCCATGACCTGTGGCTTCCCAATTTCATATTTCTCAGTAATTGCTTACTTAATGCCTCAAGCTAAATATCTCCTGGGTGACCAAGACCAAGAGCAGCAAGAAGTACGTATTTCCCCTTAAGGTCACTTGACCAGTAGGGCCACAGGCCAAGTCCAAATTTACATCATTCTGTAATATACAGGAATGCCTGGTGACCATGCTTCAGCATGTACAGGGCTCCAGAGACAAGCCTATGGCTTTGCCTTCAGGATCTCAGCCTTTGGACTCAAGTTGGAGAGCATACTATGGATTTTTTAAAGGTGGTGCATATGAATTTGGAGCCCATTATTCTATACACCGAAAACAAATTCCACTGAGTACTAGAGAAAAAAAAAGTAAATTTAGAACAGATTTCTTTATAGACTGTCACTTACCCTGATCAATAGAATGGCTATACTTAAGGAAGTGGTGGTAAGAAGGTAAAATGATGATTCCTTCAAAAATTCTCTCTTCTCAAAAGGGAGTGCTTTGTAAATGAAAAATAAAAAGGTGCCTTCCTGAGTTTCATCAAGGATGTAGGGAAAGAATTAGCTCCATGGGCCCTTCCTATTATCATTCTTGTTTAGATTCCCCTTTCCCTTCCTCTCCTTACTCTAGTGTGTTCACTTTCACGTTGCCCTACATTGTACTTTTATTTTAATCATATGGATGGACCCAGGATGTTTTTTGGTTCAATATATCCAGATACAAATTCATGATGGAGATACTGTTGGGTAGCATTGGAATGTATTAATCCTGGTATTAACCTGTCTCCCTTCCATCTTTATGGTATCAAGAATTATATTGTGAATGAGTTCATGATCACCTTTCTAAAGATGTTACTTGGGAGGTTGATCAAGTTACTTGTAGATGTGCAAGAATTCAGTGTTGTGGTTTCAATGTCCTAGTACTTGCCATCTAGATGTGAATTCGTAGGCTCCCACACACACATAATCTCGAACCCACACATACACACCCCTTTGCAAACTGGTCACTACTCAGCTTGATTTCTCATTCACATCTAATGTTATGTGATGTCAGTGTAAATTGTTTATTTCCACTCTTCAGGTGTCCACTGGGAGATATTTTCCCTTACATTTCAAGCTTCTTACCCCATTCCCTCACTTACCCCTTTCTAGAAAAAAAAATGAGTGTATTCTAATTAACCCTATACACAGCAGAAACTAACTAAGGATGTGAAACCAGATGCTCCCCTTTTTCTCTTTGGGATATGCTTGCCTGCAGAGAGCTTATGCTTTGGTCTGCCCTTGGGCATATGGTGTGCTGACCAGCAGGTGAGACCCATGGTTTCCTAGCAGTGCTTTCAATGTGGTAAGTAATTTAAATTCAAGGATGTGGTATCACCAAGTCCACCTAGTTAATAGGTTTAAATCCATATTCTCCAAGCTCGCCTTTGAGATCCATACATGTGATGTGCTCATCTTTATCTTCCTGATTCATTTCTCATTCAGTGTGATCAGAATTGGGATAGAAAGGCAAAGGTGCAATTGATTAGTCCCCTTGAACTTCAACATCTATGACTGAATTTTTCCTCTATAACTTGTTGTCAGGCTCCTCTGAATGCCCTTGTATGTGACGAGAATGATCTCGTTATATCTTCTTTTGCTTCAGCTAGTAAGCTCATATTAATTCTCTCCATGGAAATAGAAAGAAAAGTACTTTGCCTAAGACATGCATGATGGTGAATAATACAACCATAACTGCTGACAACTACGAACAGGGAAGTGGAAGCCTAGAGGCATGCAATTTGGAATTTCCCTATGAGTGACTATATTTTTCTTGGATGAAGGAGAGGTAGCAGCATAGAGTGTAATCATTTTAATTTTTTTTATTTTTTTCTTTTGTCAAGGGAATCTCTTTGTTTGAAGTCTTATTTTAGTCCAATATGTAGTAGAGATAAAAATGATGCCATCGTAGATAAAGTGGGGTGAAAGTCTACAGTTAGATACTACCTCCTCTTGCATTATGACACTTCCATGATACCCTTAGAACATATGGCTGGAACTCATTTTTAAGACCAGAGGAGAAAGATCACTGCACTGGATGTCAAGCACATGAGAATTTATGTCCATAAACACCTTAATGAACAAAGGACATTTCAACCAGTCCATTTATTTTCTCATCTCCTGTTGGAGACAACTGGTCCCTTAAATGCCTCTGGCTTGTAGAATTAAAGATAATATTTTTAAAAGTAGAAGATGACCCAATTTCTAAATTCCTGTGGTATCACATTTCAACATTCCATTCTTTAATTTTCTACAGTATCTAGAATAGTACACCTGGCACAGAGCTGATAGTCAATGAATGTTTGATGACTGAATGAGTGAATGAATGAGTAAATAGAAAAAGTTGATAGCTGTCCTTAGGAGCAGCAGAGTGCAGGAACCAAGCATGCAATGTGTAATAAAGAATCTCATTCAGAAAGTTCTCTGTTGACTTTTCAAAGATCAGCAATCTATGGACCTAAAATTGCCTTCTCCATTTTCAAAGGTAAATTTTGACAGAGAAATCCCTGTCTGTTGAAATATGCTTCTCACCTGCTGAAAACACCTGTTCCTGATAAATTTGGCTTCTTTATCCTGCCAAGGCATTGTGAAGAGACCACCCACAGGCTTCCAGAGCCAAAAATAAAAGAAAATAACATTGTTTCATTTAGGTGGCAAGTCTGCTTCTTGATGAGAAAGAATCTTTTTCACGTGTATCTAGGTTTCTAATTTCAACCACCTTTTTTTCTTTTCCTCTAGAAAATAAATACCAGGTCTTAAAAAAAAATTGTCTTCTCACTCCCAACCCTATCACCTTGCGCCTCTAAACCATAACTATTGACTCCAAAGGAAGGCTGTCTGTGAATGAGAGATTAACCTAGTATCATTCTTTTTATATCTGTGGCTCCCGAAATGTGTGCCAAAGTGTTCCAGAGCACTGTGGCAAAATCACAGGGGCATTTAGGATAATTTGAAACACAGCCTTTGTTGGACATTGCCCAAAATAATTTCCATGTTAGGTTAAGTGACTTTCCCTTAGATGATGTCATATCTTTATGTGACTAGGCTTCAAGAGATTGCTATAAAAAGAAGGTTCACATTCAGGCTTCATCTCTTCTAGGAGTTATAGCAGGGATTAAGCATAAATGACTCTTGCTCATGAACTGGTGAGCTAGTGTTTCCCATGTGACATCTAGTTCCTGTCATTCATAATCATGGGAAAGAAAAATTTGAAGAGAAGGCTTACTAGGGAAAGACATGATATTCAGATGTCTAGAAATCAGAGAGTGTGTGCCACAACCCTACTACTGAAGGAAGAGGCTAGATGTAAAATATAAAGGAAAAAATTGTGCAGAACAAGGTTCGAATCCTCGGTGAGCAATAGTGCTTCAGAAGTCCCTGGGAAAATGCAACACAGAGATCAGAAAAGGACACAAAACACAATGTGCCTCCCACAGGGTGGGTTTTGAGAGGAGCAAGCTGCTGTTTGGCATCTCAGTGGCTTGCAGGTTTGCAAGCTGGGCAGGAAAACAGAGGGCACCATGGAGGGTACCTCTCTCCATGTTGTTGAGGAAGAAATCCCTCAGTTTGTAAACAGTGAACATCATCAGGAAAGCAGAGTCAGAGTCAGGAAAGCAGCAGAAACATATTAGGAACATATAAGAGACACCACCTGGGGAATCCCAGAAATGCCTGAGAAGACTTCATGGGTGGGGGGGTGGGATGGTTATACATCAGCAAGTTAAGGTGATATGTATGTTAATATGAGCACAATTATGTCCACAAACTGCTGGGTATGGAATGTTTTTATTTTCACAAATTCCCATTCTCAATGGAACTTATTTGTTCCTCTGTTGTGCCTCATCTTTTTCCTGTTATCTGTACGGGATATACAAGCAACACTTGAATAAGGCCGTTTCACGTCAGTGTCCGTATGCCTGTCTTCTTGACTATACTGTAAGCTCTTTGAGGGCAGGCACCATGATCTTTCCTGTGTTTTTGCTCACTGAATACAGTACTAGGAAAAAGAGTAGATGCTCATTAATGCTAATTAACTAGAACTGAATTGCCTCTGCCACCTTAGAGAGGACTGGATGACTGAAGTATTATTTTCTAATTTGCAACTAAGAGACAACTAGCAAGCTTCCTCATAATCAAAGAAGTGATAACTATCAAAGCACTATTAATCAAAATGTGTTTTATTTCCTACCAGGCTTTACTCATTAGGAAAATGAAGGAGGGGATTTATGTGCAGGCATAAATCAAAGTTTGTGATGCTAAAAGTATTGCAATGCTAAAGCCAGACAAATGACCCCCAGTTTAAAAGAAACAACATTTAAACCTCTCTGTACATAGCATTCTTTCCAAGAACACTCAAGATTTCTGTAACTGTCTAAATGTTGGAACAAGATTTAATATTGAAGAAGAGAGATGTACGTACACATTGAAGCATTGTTTGTATCTTTTCTATGTAATTCCAAAATTATTTGGGTTTTCTTCTTTATCATGTTATTGAAGTGTCCCTACAGTTTATACACATCAATAATAGAACTAGGAATTGTGTTGGAAATAAAAATAAATAAAAATTGGTTTCTTACTATTGATGGTTATTAATAATGAATATTCTTCTTGTTGACTAAAACTTAACCATATTACAGAAAGGAGCTAAGGCATCATAATATGGAAAATAGTCAAGAATATGCCCATGCCTGGGAACTAGGTGTGAGTCTCAGTGATCAATAGATGCCATGAATGTATTGTCTGTGATGGTGAATATAGTTCTGCCTTTGGTTTTGCAACTAGATCTAAATAGGTTACTGGTTTAAATATCCCTCCCTTGAGGCAGAAATGAGGGCACTCAATTGAAATGTAGGGAGAAACCCTGATATGGAATGCATGATCTTTAACTGGGCTCCAGTTTTTGGATTCTTGTCCTATAAAACAAAAAGGAAATGAGAGTGTTGCAGATGCCTTGGGTAGCATGGATAATCCTCAAGAATCTATTTGGTGAAGACTTCAACCCCACTAAAGTGTCCTTTAATACTCTCAGATGTCCTGCAAGGGCTCATGAGTTTCATACAGGTTCCATTTAAGGATGTACATGAGCTCCAGCCTAGTAACTATATTTTTTACGATGCCACTTACACCAGTTGCTCTTTATATACCTAACTCATTTCATTCTGACAAACATCCTATGAAATCAGTATTATTATCACCATTTTCCCATGAGGAATATGAGCTTCAGAAATGTAAGAAATATCTCCAGTCCTTCATATGGTTAAATGGCATAGCTGTATCTTAAGCCACATATCAAGGAATGACATTGATTCACCACTAATTATATTGCAACAGTCTCCACAGAAACAGAATATGGCTTGTAATTCAACTAATTTAAGTCATCAATGAAGGATGATAGAATCCTTTCCAGATGGATTTCCAACTTTCTGTGCTAATTTCTAAAATTCATATTTTCTACATAGATTCTGTCTCTGAGCTAGACAAAGATGTATTCTCTTATTTCAAGAATTTCTAGGTCTGAGGGGAGGAAAGATTTCTAAGTTCCCAGCTACAAAAAATCATGAGTATATAAAGAGACATCTACACAATGATATGAGAGGTTCAAAAAAAAGGAGAGATTAGCTCTGAGTTAGAGTATCTATTAATTTTACTTGAACTGGTCAGAGGACTTGGATGGAACAAGAGACTTTGACAAGTAGAGATGGAAATGCTGAATCTTATAGACAAAAGGGCAGCATAAACAGAGGTGTGAAAGCAGGGAGTGAAGACTGTTTCAGCATAGGATATTTTAGGTAAAGACTTGGGATAGGGTATATAGAAAGAGAGATGGAAGAAAAGATTAGACTCTTAATAAAACAAGTTGTTTGATATAATTTCTCCTTTCCATTTAACCTATTCTGGGAATTTCTAACATTAAAATTTAATTACCGTACTTGAGTAAGATGTTGATCAGAAGGGAGTGTATCTAGGTGTAAAACATGTTTGATATGTGTAGAGAGATGAATATCCAGCATATTAAAGGTAATAAATAAACACTTCTTAAATGACTGAATAATCAAACTATTAATGGCTATCTAGAATTTGTGTGAATTTTCAAAATCACTGATATTTTATTGTATAGGTAGTATGAATTAAATTTTAATGAGTTTTAATTTAAAGTGGTTCCAAATGTGAATTTTTTTCCATAATAAAGTATGTTCTAATTATTACCAGAGTAGTTCATATTTGGTAATGGCTGGCATTGCTGTTGGGTAGTCCATTAAATCATGAAGTGATTGATTTTCTTTTCCTTTTCTACTTTCAAGGGGATTATTTCTACCAAATATAATTGCCCTTTAGTGAACAGTGTTAGTTTGATGTACTGTGAACTTCCTTGGGGATGATCAGCCTCTGTGAATAGTAGCATTAATCTAGTACAGAAACATTAGTGGCTTGTAAGGATTAATTCTATTTTAAGAACCTTTTACGAACCTTGAGTGTACACATGCTCCATAATAACTTGTTCCCAATTTCTCAACTGTCACATCTTTAATTTGGTTATTCACATTGTTTCTTCACAGTTGTTGATTCAAAAATCTGCTATACATTCTTTACATAATATTTTCAACCACCCCTGTCTTTCTGAGAATGAAAAATAGATGACAAGAATGCCATTGGTGTTTAAAGCACATACATCAAAGGTAGAATGGGTCTTTCGATCTTCCTTTCTATTGCAGCAAATAAATAGCCCAGGTTTTTCCTGATTAAGTTCTGTCTCTTCTATGTTGTCAGCAGAAATTTGTGTTTAAATTTTAAATTCAGATTTCTCAAACAATTATCACTTCACCTGGGCTTTCCAACAAGTTAATCAGTGGTTGAACTGAGATCATCATCAGCTCATCAAGCAATTGCACAGAGTATCTGCTAATTCAGTTCCAGTCAATTAATCCCCAATGGAATGAAGCTGTGGCAGATGGAGATGGAGGGAGTCTCTTCTATCCAACTCATCATTGGTCCTAAGTCATCAAGAAACCAGTGAGCTTTCTTCCTGGAACTTACACTTGATGCACAAAGGCCATATCATTTTCCTACTTAGCATGATGGATTATAAGATTCTCAGGGAAAATATTTGCATTGTGTAATGATCATAGGCAGGAAATGTTTTTCTTTATAGAGGCTATTCAACGGCTAACTTGAGATGACTGTCTATTTCTGGCACTAAAAATATACAAGTAAAAGGGAAGCATGGTCTAATATTATGCTTTGGATTAATTCTAATTGATCCCAGAGAATTTAGAACCTAAGTCTGGAGAGGTTAACATATGAAGTAAAGCTCCTTAAAAATAAATGACTTTTCTATTGACAGTTTGATGGCTATGACATCCCTGGGTGTAATAGCCTTTTTATCCAGAAAGATCCCCAAATTGAATGTGAGGATGGAGATGAGATTTAGCTTATTATCTTTTGTTGCATCTCAGTTCTTGTGGGTGATAGTATTGTTTACTAGCACACCAGAGTGGCTCTAAGCACTTAATAGAGTATACATGTCATTTGGACATAGGAAAGCTTACTTCATAAGCACCCACTGGTAAATGTTCTCTGGCTGAAGGCCAACATAGGCTAATATGAACTTGGTAAATTAATGAACCATCTACTCTTTTTAAAAAGTATTTGTGTTCTGAAGTAAATCTTATATTGGGAAGGCTATATAGCTTTTGAGGTAGGGGCATCCACGGTTTGAGAAATTGAGGCAAATGAGCATGCCAATGTATCACTGTGGTTGAATTCAATCATTCACTTTTTCACATATACAACTATTCAATAATTTTGATCAAACATATTTCATGAGGATAATGTGAAAAGAACATAAGATTGAATGATAGAATTCCTTTATGCAAGAAGGTTTAAGGCCATCATTCAAAGAACTGTGATGATTGCTTTAATATTAAAGGGGGGGAAAGAGGAATAAAGAATTTAAGCTCCAGCAAATTAAGCACCATGTCATATTCTCAGCCACTTCCTTGGCTAACATAGGGTCAGGCTTACATCAGACACTTGCCCAAAAGCTCAAGGATAATGGTAATGCCAGGGTCGTGAGTTTGGGCTTTTCTATGCAGTGATCCCATGCTTCTGATAGTGAAGCAGAAGGAGAACTAGGATGCTTCAGGATAATAATGCTCTGGTTTTAGTTGATAAATGCTTTCTTAACAGGAGTAAGGTTGGGGTGGGGGGTAAATGCCCAGTAGTTAATTTGAAGGACTATAAATCTTTGGAGCAAGCCAGAAGACTGGTGTAACTTTGCGTACATTGTTAATTTCTAAGTCTTGTTTTTTATTGTCCTGGAAGGACATTTTGAAAGTTAACAGACATCATGCAGAATTCTCTAAGTGATTCAACTTTTTTAAAGGCAAATCTGTTGAAAAAAACTATCTGATTAATATTCTGCTTTGTAACTTACATAATCCATATTCAATTGCTTAATGAGTTTTTGATTGTCACAGTGTTCCCTGTATGTACTTGAAGGTGAATTGAAAACAAAAGTAGTGGAAAACTATAGTGAATATCCAAATACTATAGAAAAGCCATTCAATAAGTAATCAATATTTTATATATTTAATATATTTGAGATATATATTTCCATTTTATTAAAAGAATATCAAGCTTGAAGTAGGATTCAAGAAAAAGTATATAACATGGGCTTTAAAGATTATATGCTTATATAAACTTCCAGAACAAGACTGAGAAGAAACAATGCATTGCATTGATTGTATATTTATAGTTATAAGTAATATAGTAGAGATTTTCTCCCAAATCCCTAACATACTAACATAACTTTAAAAAATATTATTCCATTTTTAGATGATTCACAGGCATGGTCAACCTGTCATGACAAAAAAGTCAAGAATCCTCCAATGGAGCATTCATAACCTCACTGCACATACCCATATTTATTGAAAACATTATATTATAATTAAATATTTTCATGTTTTTACTTCTTATTAGACCTTTGAGTCTTATCATTCTATTTTTGTAGATTCAATTCCTTACATAGATGCTATAAAAGCAATGGATATTTATTTGATAAGTTATTGGATATTAATAGCATATTATTTTACAGAACTTACTTTATTGTTCTGGTTATTACTTTAAAGAAAAATACTAGAAAATTAGAACATTTCATTAGTTTGAACAACAGCTAGGCCAGAATTACAAAGTTAATTTTGTCTACCATTCCCTAGCATTAAAATAAGCAAATATTGGACTCCACCAAATATCTACTAGGAATTTATTTTTTAATGACTTGTTCTGGAAAAAAAAGATGTATTCAAAATTCATATGTACTATAAAAGCCATTCTGAGATGGCAGACAACTTTCTTTTTTAAATATGTCCAGACCCTGTGGTGTATTCCTACCTTATGATGAAGAATAGAGAATTGTATACTTACACAAGGTATATACTTGGACAAGAACAACCTTGTGGGGGGCGGGGGAGGGGAGTGTTTCTATGAGTATGACATGATAATAAGATGTCCCTATAACTAGTCAGGAAAAGAAGTCTGACTTTTATTTTCATAGCTGAATGTAAACTTTGCCATCTGGTCATCTTATTGGTCAAAGACAAAGATATCTATAGCTCAGCATAGGATATTGAATTGATCTTGACTATACAGTTATTGAGTTTCCCATTATTTTTTAGAATACTTAGTTATACTATTTTAAATATTATTTTATTGTAAATTACCTCAAATCATCTTGAAAATATTCACAGTATGTATTATGTCCATACAGTGCTCGTATCTGTTTATGTGACAAGATAATATGTATTTATAATGATACCTAGATATGCAATTTTTTGTATGAAATTTTGAGACTTCAGGAAACTTTCTTGAAATGAAAGAGATACAGTGGATCTTGAAACATGATTAGGATTTGGATACACACATATTTATTCAGAATTTTCTGTGAGATTGACTGGATCCTCTCTTACTCATGGCAGACCAAAATGGTCTGGATGACTGTTTAGTGGAGGTATAATGAAGTAGCTTGTTAATTAACCCAAATGTTTAAAATATGGTCAAAAAGGAGAAATAATCATTTTACGTAAAGTAACTAGAATTTGGAATTTTATTCTTCTTTGGTATTATTTTTTCATAGTTCCTTTTACATTTGCCATCTAAGACTTTACCTTAAGGTTTTTTTTCTGACCCTAATTGATAGGTCAATTATGTGCCATACAATTCCCATTTATTTAAGATTGTTTATTAAAGAAGATGATGTTTGTAATATGGTATACAACTAATTTACTCTGATTCCTACTTGAGGACTTCTCTTGCTATCTTAGTAGCTTTTACTGAACCCAGAGAGAATTGTTAGCTCAGTGATTGCCAGGTCTTAATTAATTACAAACTGCTTTGCATTACCTGTGACCTATGGATTTATGGTTAGAGAGAAAGCATCTTGCAAAGGATCCTTGGGGTAGATACTTAAGAAGATATGGAAATAGAACTCTGTCTCTCTGTTTTGCTTTTGTAAAGAGTGAGTCTTGTCAATGAAATTATGTCTGTGTGTTAGAAAGGAAGATTTATTCTCGGCTTCTCATATTATCATATGGAAAGTCTTCAGTTAGACTGACTTTCCTGGTTTTTCTCTGCACACCTCCCAGTGCCCCACCTTTCCCTACAAGAGGAGGAGTATGTTATCAGAATTTGATGAATTTGAAGGGATAAAATCACCATGCTCAACTCAGCCCATTCCTTTCTCTTCTTTTGGATTTTTTGCTATAGATGATACGTTATGATCATCCTGGTAAGGGACTCTTTGGCAATACAGAGTGCTGAATTCTGGAGAAATAAGTTAGTTTTGATAAATCCTTTAGAGTTAGGATTGGCCTGTTTGCTATGCATGCTAAACATATTCTTTATATTCATTTATGAGAAAGGCACACAAGGGACTTGGTATTATTGAACCAATGCAACTTACATGTTCTTGAAAGAATATTTTTCTAGTTTTGCCAGTAAGGGATGAGTAAGTCCATTTAATATAAAGACTGTGAGTATTAACAAGCTCTTTTATTGGCAGACCTAAAGTTATATTGTAGAACTTTTTTTTTCCTTCCATTAATGCAATTGGTATTTTCATCTCCATTTTTCTGTCTTGTATGTTGCACAGTTGGTTCCAATCTCAGGAGAGAAAAGGACAATCCTTACCAACCCTATAAAGCCCCAGCCATATTCTATGCAATAAGAAAAAATAATGTTAGACAGGGAACAATCAATTTTAATACTTTCTATAAAATGTATTTCAAGTATGAACATAAACAAATTAGGGGTAATTTCTACAAGATCAATAATTCTGGCTTATTTACAATAGTTGTAAAAAAATTCCACTATAATTAACCTCTACAGTGAGTTTCCTTTGAGACAATTTATCTTTGATAAAGTTAAGTGTATCTAGGAATTTCTTTTGATATGGATCACAGATATTCTAAGAACCTGTGGTATATTATTATTCTCAGCTTTTCCTGCCATTCTCTATCACATTTGTCATTGTAGGGCCCTTCCCTATAGGAGAAATGTAAACCACCTCCCATTGAGTTCATCTTGGCCCTCTAACTTGTTTTGCCAGTGGAATCCAGCTGAAGTAAAGTAGGCCCCATCTGAGAAGCTTAAAGAGCTGTCCCTCAATTCCATCTTTGCTTCTTTCCCATGCCATGAGCATGCATGTCCCAGATGTAGGCAGTCCGCTACTTTAGCCTGGATCCCACACAATAAAGGTGAGAAATAACCCCTTGTCCTCACAAACCTTTGAGACTAGAAGTTGTTTGTTGACATGACACAGCCTAGCACATGTGGGTGATACAGATTCAACAGTAACCATTTACACACATATTTCCTCTCTTTTGTCATTCTTGTCTATGTCCTTGATCACAATTTGTAAAAAAAAAAAAAAATTTCCTTGTCCTTTGTCTCCTCCCTATTTTATTCCTTCTTTAAATTTCTGGTTTTCTGCTCATTTGTGTCTGTTTGTTGGTTTAACCTTCTCAACTCACTTCTTTTTTTTTAAAGGTTCTGTCATAAATCTGGTCATATCTAGAGCTAAAGAAAAAAATCAATTTTCCTAAATTGACTCATCTGGGTGGGGTTTATATCCAACTTATTTTATTTTTGAAAAGGTCTATGAGAAACTTTTGACAGTGAGCATTTTGAAAAATCTTACTTATAAACATTCTTTGGTCTCTTAGCATTGTCATGCCATGGAAAAGAAGGAGGACATGCATAAGATTTATATAGCTGACAGAGATTTCTATGTACTGTGTGCACTACATTTATATTTTCAGCTTAAATCATTGAGTGATTATTTTCTGAAAGAATTTCGTCTTTCTTGGGGGAGGTTGAAAATCATGTCTACTCGATGATTTATTAAGTGAATAAGTAAGTGAAAATGAACAGACTGGTACTGATTTTTACCATAGGCAGCAAATTATGAATAATGATTCTTCCATGCTTGAACTCCTTTGCAGTGATTCTGCAAATAATTCTAGTTTTCTCAGGTTGTTTCAGCCAAATGGATTTGCATAGGCAAGAGAGGCTGAAAGATAGCAGGTTAGGCTTGAAGCACTATGTCAGGGGGCACATTAGAATTTTATTAGAAATATGGGCTTTTCTGCCATTAGGTGCGCTGCGTTCATCACTGTCATATACTGTAAGTAAAGGGAAGATTAGAAAACATTTAGGATAGTATAGCAAATAAACAAATATGTGGGTTAAAGAACTTTTATAACCTACCTTAGAACACCAAAGGTCTTATAATTAAACTGAAAAGATATAGGAAATCTGTGGACTCTGTCACTGCCTACATTTATAAATACTGTTGACTGGCATTCCTTGAGAGGAAAACTGCTTCTATTTTCCAAGGTAGCATTTTTAATACATTAGACTGAACCAAACGCCATTTCCTTTTTTTAGGTCAAAAGCAATTGAAATTTGGCAATATCAGACTGTCCAAGCAAATAACTTAAAATTTGCTATCCAAGTACACTCTATGACAAAATGTCCATTTCTCAATGTGTACATTTGAATTCATATACAAAATGTGCATTTATAGATTTATACCTGTCAATTTCTATTTTATTGTATATATTTTATACCATAAATATCTTGTTCCTAAATAACAGACTCTCTAAATTATGGGGTTTTTAAGATACCATAATTTATTAAATTGTCTTAATATGGAAGATGTACTTTGCTTTATTAATTTTGGTGGTGTTGTTGTTGATAGTTGTAGTAGACTGAATTTTGTTTGCTTTTGCTTTAATAGGTTATAGTAAAATACCCCTCCCCCAATATATATCATACATATGTTGCATGTTTTGTTTTGTTTTTTTTTACAAATATGTCTATGGTTTCTTTATATTGTACCCTTTTGTTTTCCTAAAATACAAACTTAAAATAGGATTACAAGTAGTTTATTAATCATCTTTAATTGTGCTTCCATTACATAATTATATTATCTTTATCTTCATATGTCAATGCATGTACAAACATTATCTAACTTGCTAAAGTATGAATTTACTGCGTTTCTATTGAAATCTAATGTTCTGGGGGTAAATTATCTGTTGATATTTTTGGGTCATTTATTCTAGTGCAGGCTTTCATTTTTTTCCATGGCTTAATAATTTTCTCACAGTTACATACGGAGATGTTTGATAAATGTGAGAAGGCGGGGAGAAAGGGAAGTCAGTGTGCAAGGACAAGCAAAGGTGACCCAGAGAGAACGTGCCTGGGAAGGAGGAGGAAATCTGTCAGAGTAGTGCACATGTAATATGAGGCCTCATCAATGCAGAGTCCAAGCAAAGTGTGGAGATGTGTCTGATCTCTTCCTGTCCCTTGAACTCCCATCCCCTGGACCTGCCACTTCCTGATTTTGTATAGTTGTAAGGAGAAGGTTGCATTAGAAAGGCAAAAGACAATTTCATTACGCTGCGAACATCTTCTAAAAGATCCCAAATTAGGAATAGGCAATAGGCAGGAATGTGGTTACTTTTATTGAAGTGTGTGATGGCAGGATGTGTGGCCTGGAGGCACTGGCAGGAGTTCAAGAGGGGACCTGACCTAAGTTGGATGAAAGCAAAGGTAGTAAGTGCTGCAGAGGCATGACATAGCCTCTAGCAAGGTTTCTGGTGTGTCTGAGTCTCTTGAAATCCCATGTGAGGATACCTGTGGGGATCCCAAATGGAAAAAAAATGAGATTCTGGTCTTCTCTGAATATACTTGACATTTTAAGCTGTTCACATTTCTTATTTGTAAGGAGTCTGATTGAAAAGGACAATTATTTTCTGGCACTTAGAGAAATTTTGAAATATTCTTCCTTTATGTTTTATGTTCTCATCCAGGAGATTTAAAAGTTCTTTTATTTAAATGTTTAAAACAGCTTTAAAAACTTAGTATTTTTGTCTTTTCTTAATAATTTAAACGTTTTATGATTCAATATGTCACCCATGTAGAAAGTTTATAAAGTGAATGTGTAAAGTTTTAAGAATAATAAGATGATTACTCAGGTAGTCAAAACCCAGTTTAATAAAAAGAATATCACCAGACTTAGAGACTGTCAGAGTGGCCCCCAGTGTGGATACCACACTATCCCCCAGGGAACCACTGTTCTGGATTCTGTATTCATCACCCTCACACTTTGATTGAAGATAGTCCACCTTCTGTTTATGCACTCCTCAACAATGTATATGGTAGGAATCCTATTTTGATTTGTCTCTTTGTCACTACTTTAATTTTTCATCCATGTGATTACAAGTCCCTGAGTAGTTGTAGCATATTTCATATTTTTATTGTTTTAAAGATATTCTAGAATTTTTTTTTTTACTTTTTATCATAGACAGTTGGGTCTTCCCATTTTTTCACCTTTATGAAAACTGCTGATGTGAATGTTCCTGTCTGTGTGCCATGCTGCACGTGGCCATGAATTTAGCTGGTGTGTGTTTATACCTGGACGTGGGATGCCAGGGTATGCACGTGATCAACTTTGCCAGTGGATTAAACCATTTCCTAAAGCGGTTTTGTCAATGGACAAAACCACAGCAAGAAGTGGATGAGTTTGTTTTGCTTCAGAATTTCTCCAACAACTGGTACAGTTTGACTCTAATGCTTGCCAGGGAGAGTGTAGAATGGTACCTCATTTTGTTTTCTACTATATAACATGTTTTTCATTTAAATGTTCTCATTGGCAGTAAGGTAGACTATTTTCACATGTTTATAGATCATTTTTGTTTTCTCTCCTCTTCTTGCCTTTACGCATGTTTCTGGGGGAAGGTTGAGCTTTTTTTGTTGTTGCCTGGAGGAAGTCTATTTAACATGAGTTTTAATAATTTGTCTCTTATATGAGGCACAAGTATCTTGCCCACTGTAAAGCTTCCCATTTACTCACTGTGTGATAACAGAACTTCATGGATCTTTGATATTTTCTGTCAACCTTCAGACTTTTTGCATGTTGCTTAAGAAATTTTTCTATCATGAGATCATGAAAAATTTGTCTCTGTTGTTTTCCTAAAAGTTTAATAATGTCTTTTTTTTCCTGTTAAGTTTTTCATCCACTCAAAATTGGTTTTTTTGGGGTGTGAGGGAGGGATAGAAAGTAATTATTTTGCATGGATAAGCAATTATTTAAGCACGCTTAGATAGTTGGTTCTTCCTCCAATGATCTGAAGGGCCAGCTCAGTTGTAAATCATATTTGCATATATGCATGAATTGTAATGAATCTGTTTTATAATAAATCTTGCTAACTGTTAAGGCAAGTTATCCCATCTTGCTCTCTTCTAAGAAGACCTCACTCTTTTTAATCTTTGGTTTTTTCACATAAATTTTAGAATCCCTCTGTCATTTCCATGACTAGTTCTATACAGACTTAGTTTGGAATTTCATTGAAGTTAAAAGTGTATAGAGAATATTTACATCCTCGAATATTCAGTCTTCTTGTCTTACAATATATCACTTGATTTAGGTACTTTTTAATACCTTGAAAAGAGTTTGTAATTAATTCCTTGAAGAATTGATACAACTTCTCCTGTTACTTCTACATATGTTTTATTTTTCTTGCCTTTGTAAATAGCATTCTTGATCCTTTTAGTGCTCAAAGTCCTCCTGAAGCTTTACCTTCATTCTATTTCCCATCCAAAATTTACCACTATCTTCGCTTGTAATAACATACATTAGTTTTGACAATTTTTGAACAATTTTTGAATCATACTCATACTGTACACTCTTTCATGTCTGGCTTCTTTTGTTCAATAGTATACTGCTGATAGTAAGATTAATACTAAATGATGAATAAGTATAAATATTTTTCCATTCTAGCAATATATTCATCTTTACTGATAGACATTTGATTTGTTTCTTGTTTCATGTGTTAGGAAAGATAACACGTACAATATTACATACCTACAATAAACATACCTATACATAATTTCTGATGCACGTATATATGCATTCCTGTTGGGTTTATACAGATAAGTGAAAGTATGATATCATAGTCTATGCATATGTTCAGCTTTTATAGATATTATCAGTTTTTCAAAGTGGTTAAAAATTTTTAAAAACATCCTTCCATAGTAATATATGAGTGTTGACGTTTCCCATTATTTCTCCCTCCTAGTGTGATAGGCTTTTTTAATTTTAATTGTGTTTTTTCTGGTAAGTGCCTAGTAGTTGTCTCTCATTATAGTTTTAGCATGTATTTCTCTGAAGCCTAATGAGGTTGAACACTGTTTTATGTCTATTGGCCATTTAATTTTTTCTCTTGCAAGATGTCTGATTATGTCTTTTGACCTTTTTAAAAAACACAAATTGGATTTGCAGCCATTTTCTAATTCACATGTATGAGAATTTTTCATAAATATTTGATATGTTTTTTATCATATGCAGTTTAAATACTATGTCCCACTTGTTGGTTTGTCTTTCACATTGTTGATGGTATCTGTTGATGAACTGAAGTTCTTTTTTTTTTTATTTTTGAGAGAGAGAGAGACAGAAAGACAGACAGACAGATAGCACAAACAGGGAAAGGACTGAGAGAGAGGGGGACAGAGGATCCAAAGCAGGCTCCATGCTCACAGCAGAGAGACCAATGTGGGGCTTGAGCTCACAGACTGATATCATGACCTGAGCAGAAGACAGATGCTTAACCAACTGAGCCACCCAAGTGTCCCAGTGAACAGAAGTTCTTAATTTTAATTTTGTTTCTTCACATATTTCCTCTTTACCATTGTCTTCTAGAAGTTCTGACAAACATTCCTTATATCTTCTTATTCTGAACATAATGTTTTTCGTATCAGCTTTATCAAGTTGCATCGTATATAACTTCATCATATGTGTTTTTCATTTTACTAATTCTCTCTTCAGCTATACAAAATCACAGTTTTTCCTTTGTCTTTTCTTTTTTGTATTTTTGACTTCTTGGTGAAGATTCTCCCTCTACATCTAACCTCAAAGACTAGACATAATATTTCCTTTCTCTTTCCTTATGTATAGTAGGTTTCGATTTTGTTTACACTTGTAATATAGGAGTGTCTGAAGAACCCAGATTTATGTGAGACTTTCCTGATAGACACTCAATATTGGATGCCCTTGAGACTTACTTTCTATCCCAGAAATTTGTGTAGCTATAAATTCAAAAGCTCAAGATCTCCAGGGGTTGTTAAAAATATGAAGGGTAAAATCTCTTTTGGGATACAACTTATGAACCAAAGTTCTGACTTTCACTTTGATTTTGTCTTTGGCCTCTATAGGTATCTTCAATTTCTCTAGAACAGCAATGTGTTATTAATGATTTATTTTAATCAGCATTTTTATTTTATTTTTGTTTTAATTTGCAGTAAGAAAGAACATATAGGCTGTCTGTCTACCATACAGCTAGAAAGAGAAGTCTAGTTATCTTAATAACAAAAACTTATGCACATCAAAATAAGTGTATCTCATGCTTTATTTTGAGAAAGAATTTTTGTTGTTGTTTTATCCATTGCTTTAGTACAAGAGAGTTACTGAGGATTTGTCTTGTATTCAAGTGAATTATCCTACAAAGTATAGTATGTTTAATGGATTTTTTTACATTTATTTTTAACTATAATGTTATAAGCATTATTTTTCCAATTTTAATAGCATTTTCATACAATAATACCTGTAATATTAAAAATTTAACCAATTATGTTTTATCAACTTAAATGTTGGTTTTTATTTGGGTACTTTTGCATTATTTTTATATAAGGTCTAATAATATTTACATATTGTTTGTTTATTTGATTAGAATACTTGTTTAATTTTGTAAAGTTTTATTTTGTATCTACTGTAGGGATGCCTTGGTTTTTCTCCCTATTAACATCCCCCAATGAGCCCTATTTAGAAGGTTATTTCTAGAGCACACAAATATACACTGATGGTTCTTAAAATAAAGCAAGTGAGATCTCAATGGCCAAATGTGGAACAATTTTAACAGCAAGATAAATGCAGTAGCACTAGATTGTTACCCAAAATATAAAATAAATACCCATGAGTCCATATTGACATAAATAAATGCTTGAATAAACTTATAAATGGAGGAGAAGAGACAAATCTCCCATACAGAAGAATTCTAAATAAATTAAAGGGATACTCTCTTTGAGAGTGAGCCTAACTCCCCACCCTTTAAATTTAGGCTTTGGATAGTGACTTCCTTCCAAAGAGCAGAGTGTGGAAAGGGGAAAAAGAGTAACTTTGCAGTTCAGAAACCTGACAAACATTACTTCAAGAAATAGATGTTCAAGGTCAACAATTAACCATTATAAATCATGTTGATACAATGTACCCTTGATATGATGTGGAGACAATGACATTTTACCTCTATTATGTTCCTCCCTAAGACCCATAACCTCAGTCTCACCAGAAAAAAAACATCACACAAATACCAATAGTGAGGCATCCCACAATATATCTCACCAGCTTTCCTCAAAACTGTCAAGGTCATCAAAAACAAGGAAACTTTGAGAAACTTTCATAATGAGGAGCCTAAAAAGACATGAAAACTGAAAATAATGTGGATGGAATCCTAGAACAGAAAAAGGACAATATGTAAAAATTAAGGAAATCTGAATAAACTATGGACTTTAGTTAATAATAATGTGCCACAATTGGTTCATTAATTGTAATGAATGTGACCTGCTTGTGGAAGATGTTAATTGTGGATGTGGGACATATGCAGACCATCTGCATTACCTTCTTAATTTTTCTCTAAATCTAAAACCATTCAAACAAGAAATTCTATTGATAAAAATAAGTAAAGCCAGGGAAATGTGTAAAGCTGATGTACTTTCAGGGAACTTGGTGTCAATTCAATTCTGAATATTTTTTGATCTGGTTATATTACCATTCAATGTACTTTACGTCTTGAATGCGGTGATACTCCTAAATTATCAATGATTGCCTACAAGTTACCCTGGAACCATTGCATCAAAATGAGTGAGCGTTGTCCAATTTGTAGTACAAGTGAACATCTTTTTTTTAAAAAAGAAGGTAGGTAATTGAAATAATAATTATCCATCGTCATTTATTATAGCCTGTGATGGGAGCTAGTGCTCTAACCTAGTATACTTAGCAGAAACATGAACTTTTATAAATATTGAATGATAATTAATCAAATTGAAATACTTTGCTCCAAGACATAAACCTTAATTCTTTAGAAAATTAATTGAATTTAAAGTAATATTTTTATAGGTTTGGGTAACCATTAATACCAGGGGACATTTACAATTACATAACTTTAAGAACATTTAATAGAAATACAGACTCACAGAACTAAAAGAGAGATCATCTGTTCTAGTCTCTCATTTACTCTACTGGAGAGAGGGACCAAATGACCTGGCCAAGATTGTTGTATTGTTTGTCACAGAGCACTTGGCATTTATTTCAGTTTGCTGCTGAAGCTTAGAAGTTGGAGCCAAGAGATTTGGATTTGGGCTCTGAATGTGTCCCTCATGGTCTGTGTGAAAATAGCCTGATTCTTTAACTTTTGTGTTTGTAAGTATTTTCCTTGTTAAAGAATGAGGATAAGGATGATGATATAGTAAAAATTCTCCAAGTACTTCATAATGCTGTTTAAGGTTTCAATGGCATCATGTACTGGAAGGAAAATTTAAAACTCTAAAGCAAAATAGAATTTGTTAATATTGTTTTTATTTTTTATCAAATTTTATCTACTATCTCTCACCTCTGATTTTCCCATTCTAGATGGATAAATTAGTAACCAAGCCAGGAAGCCCAGTCTTACAGAGCTGTTAAATTTTATTTTATATATATTTAGATATGGATAGATTGTACAATTTTCCCTTAATTTCTATGTGTCTTTCTCTCTCTCTCACTCCCTCTCCCTCCTTTCCTCCCCTTCTCCCTCCCCATCTCCCAGTCTCCTCCTCTCCTCTCCTCTCCTCTCCTCTCCTCTCCTCTCCTCTCCTCTCCTCTCCTCTCCTCTTCTCCCTTCCTCCCTATCATAGCTTCTTGGGTACTTTAATTTGGTTTGCTAGGCTTTATAGTCCTAAGAGTAGGAGAGAGTGTTCCTCTGCAGTCTTAGATTATCTTCACCCTTTTTCCTTACAGTTACTCTTTCTTCCAGTGGCTTCTGCAATAATACTCTTTCCTGGTTTTCCTTCCACTTCTTTGAATAGTCCTTTGCGGCCTTTCCTTCCTCCTGTGCCTTAGACAGAAATGTTAACTCTGAGTTCTATATTTAGCATCCTTATCTTTTCATTACACATGTTTTTCCTGGATAACTCCATTTAACTTCCATGACCCCAAGTAGACATCAATGAACTTCATATTTCTGTCTCTAGCTCAGACCATTCTCTTGAGTTTCAGACTTACAAAGCTAACTACCTACAGATACTTTTCCCAGAATATTTAAGAGTCACATAGAATTCAGAATATACAAAGATAAAGTCATGGTGCCATACTCCCTCTAATTAATTTCCATAACCTTCCACTCAGCTCTCAACTCGTATTGATCTATTGTACAATTCAGAATTCTGGAAGTTATCTGTAACATTGTCTTCTCTTAACATTCTCATTTCTATTTGTGAAAAACCTTCTATTGAGTTTATTTCCCAAATAATTATTAAATATGTCTCATTTTGCACATTTTCACTTTCTCTGTTTTGGCTAAGGTTTCCATGGTCTCTCCCCTGTACCTTCACAATAGTGTCTTAGCTCAGGTGCCTGAGATTCAGGTGACTAACTCCTCCACATAATTCACATGTCCCTAGGTTTCTAAATTACATGTATGCTATGTGACTTCCCTGCTTAAAACTGTTTGGTGGTTCCCTGTTTATAACATACAAATTAAAGAACAAATTTCCTGGAAAGCAATCAAGGATATTCATTCAAAAAAGATCTGAAAATCTTTCCAACCTCATCTTTCTCAGTTCCCCACATTCTATGTTTAACTTCCCAACTGAAATGCCTTTTAATAAATGTTCACGTTATGTGGGGTGTGTTATATGTAGTTAATCTACTGTGTTCAAGATCCAAGTCAAATGTTATTTCTTACAATTTCTTCAGACAAAGTATAGCAGTCTACATCTCTAACAGTTTTTCATGGCAATTAAATTAGTTTTTATGTATATACTTTCACTGCTAGGCTATAATGTACCATATTATTCTACAAAGTAAAATAGTCATCCACTCCTGGGTATTCACTTGATAAAGTTAAGTTCCAAGTATAAAGTAGTAGAAGATTCCATTTAGTATATATCACATGAATGATTCCAATGTAATTAATAACTATATAAATTGGTGGAAACTGGTATTTTTATAATACAAGTTATTATATATAATTATATTATATATAATATGATCAATATAATATGATCAACTGTCATTACTTGTCAACACAGAAGTAAAGGGATCAGTCAGTATAGGAATCCTTGGCCCAATCCCTTCCAATAAAAAGGACTCTTTAATTTGATAATTCATTGAAATACTCTGTTCTAGCAACATTTATTTAAATGTTGCTGATACATTTTTCCTATGATGTATTCTCAGGAAAACTTCTGGTCACTAGTGTTACCACAAGAAAGTTGTTGTTAAGGTTGGGTCTGCTAATGAACTCTGTAAACACATTCAGCATCTGGCAGACATTCCAAGGTGAAAGCCAAGCAGATGGCTAATTTAATATAATCTAAGTGACTTTGGATCAGATAAAGCAATTGAATTAACAGCACTTTAACTCCGCATACATCAGTTCCCAGCCATTCCTACCATTTCATTCCAATAGGCACTTCTTCAGGATGAAAATCAATGCTAATTGAAAGCTCATATGGTGATGTTTATGCCTGTAAAATGTGTGGTTAAATAGCATATTAAAAACATGTGGGCATGAATATTAGGATTGGGAAATGGGTTTAATACAGAATAAATCATAATGCCCTTAGAGTTGCTTTATGGATTTTAAATCACAAATTGTATTTTACCCATTGTGCCTACTGTATTAATCTCGATTTCATTCAGACTCTTTCCATTAGATCCACTGGGATTTATGGTTGATTCATAGTGACTTTCAACTTGTTGTCCTGTGGGGTAGGAGTGTGTGTGTGTGTGTGTGTGTGTGTGTGTGTGTGTGTGTATTGAGAGAGAGAGAGTGATTTTAATTTGTTATTCCATACTTTGTTTTTAATACTTGCACTTGGCAAATATATTTTAACCTTATTTTATAAAGAGAGATTCATGTGCAACACAAAGTTGTAAACAATTAGTCTCAAGTCACTTAGCCAGGAGGTAGCAGAGTAAGCCCTCAACTGTTGACTTTCCACTGTAGTGGAAGAACATGGATATAATAGTTAGAAAGACTAGGGTTCAAATTCTGGTTGTGTAACTAACCAACTGGGTAACAGACTAGAACTGTGCCTATTGAGAGGACTGCATGGCATGATGCCTATAATTCACAGTATACAGTATGTCAGGTACTTCATTAATATGTATCATTATTGTCAATATTGTCTCATCATCATCACATTTAGCATGACAGCCATCCTTTAATCAGTGTATTCAATAAGCATTCATTTACTCTTTGCAGAGAGCTATGCTAAGCACTAGTAATAGAAACATAATATAAAGGAGGAGAGATAACAGAATGAAGTGGGCTTTGAAGCCAACATGCCTGGGTACAGATTCCAGCATCACTACTTACTGGTTCTGTGCCCTTGATCAAGGCACTTACACTCCCCCTGCTTTAGTCCTTCCATGTAAATATGGAACTAGTACCAGTACTTACTCCATAGGTTATTGCTTTAGCATATTAATACATGTCTAGAGCTTTGAACATTGGAATACAGTAAGCATTGTAGGAATGTTAGGAAACCACTAAAATGTAGGCTGCATGAGGAAGGAGATTATTTTGCTATTCTGTTTACTCCTTTAGAAAATTACAAATATTTGTTTAATAAATGAAAAGTAAATTACATTTTTTCAAGGGACATGCAGTCTAGTGAAGGCTTTTAGAATCACACAGATCACAATCAAAGTATCTTTTTTTGTGTGTATGCTAAATAGAGTTATGCTTACACATGACTCCTGCCCTCTTAGAGGGATTTGTGAGAAGCAAGAAAAACATTAATGAAATATGTGTGATGACTTCACAATTAATTATTGTGCTGGAGGCATAGACTTTTGTCTTTGGATAATTCAATGAGAAAAAAAAGAGAGTTCTGCCTTACAGAGTCTGATGAAACCTAACTGATGCCATGATCTTTCCAGGCAACATGGCCATGGGTGACACCATTTTACACTCACAGTGCAAATGAGTATAGTTGATTGAAAATAGCGCCTCCCTCTGCATTTCCCAGCACCCTCTACTTCAGCACATCTTCTCTTGTCACTGATGTCTCACATCAAAATTAGCAAAAGGACATATCGTAAGGAAATATAGGAGAGCACCTACACGTAATGACCTCAACTATCAATTCACAGGTAATTTTATTACTTTCTTGTAGGACCTTGACATCTTGTGATATGCATTACTCCAACTGAGCATTAATGTGTACATGGAAATTTTCCAAGATGAGGAACTTTTAACCATTTAACTACTGATAATACTTTGACCATGTATACACACACATGCATGCAAACAGGATGGTCACAGTAGAACTTGGCTGTCCCATATACCCCACTAGCATGTAAGCTGTGAGAAAGACTACTTTCCATTTTCACCTTGAAATTCCAGATTAATGCAAATGGCTGAATCTTGTACTTTCTTCTCCTTGTGTTTCTCTGGGTCTGTCCAAGGAAGCACAGGGAGTAGTCTCTTCATTTATACCTAGATGTGGTATGTGCTCTTGCGGCTGCCTTCTCTCCTATAACTCTCCCTCACTGTAGCCATCTGTCTGCAGAGGCTTATTGTGCCCTCTGGTAAGTCACCCATGTGATGATCTCACTCCTGACTTCTAAGGCCTTTGGTTTATCTGCTTTATTTAACAAATTTCTGTCTAATGGGGAATAGGCCCTCCACAAATCTCTTGTTCTGAAGAATGGATCTCAGGCACAGTTCATGGCCTCTAGGTGATGCAGTATTTTGTTCTTTATAATACAAGCCTCTCTTTTTTCCAAACTTTGGTAGTTACTCTCAGGGTCTTGTTTAAATTTGTGTCATACCAACTGCTTTATTCCTTTTCTATGTCTTTCCAAACTCCAGTTGAAAACAAATTTCAAAGTTTTTTCCTCCACAGTAACTCCATAAACATGAAAAGCAAGGAATGTTACAGGACACCTGTGTTAATGCCACAGGCTATTTTATGGGAGACATAAATGACTAAGGGGCAACACAGTAGCTAAGTCCATGGTACAGTATACAGAGACATGTTACTGCAATCACAAATAAAAGATAATGTACCACATCACTGCATGCTAAACTTACCAATTGAAAACCACTATCTCAAAAAAGAAAGGAAGGAAGGAAGGAAGGAAGGAAACAAGGAAACAAGTTGAGAAAATGAATGCAAGTCAAGGGGTTTGAACCATCCACAGCAGGACCTTGGTTTTAAGTTGAATGTTCAATTTAGCTCATCCCAATTTTTTTGAGCATTTCCTTTTATAAGCATCCACAGAGTGAAAGATATATTATCATGTATGAACAAATGAGTAAGAAAATAGTGTGAGCAAGTAAGAATGTGCATGAGTCATGTGACTGAATCTAGTTTTAGATCCTGTTTAGGTTGAGTCTACAACTTCCCCTTGCCTGTAACTTGACATGTCCTAAAAACCTCAGCATCGTCTTATCCCTCCCTACTTCTCCCAGCCCATCCCCCACAGTGTTTACACCAACTTTCTCAGTTCTGCCCATACTGGCCTTCGTTTCATTTCTCAAATATGTGATGCTCTTTCCCATCCCACAGCCTTAACGCATGCTGTTCTTTTCATATCTGAGCGCCATCATTGTTTCCTTGGGGAAATGCTGCAAGACTCACTGGCTACACCACATCCCCTTATCAAATGCTCTCATAGCACTAACACATCTCAGCTGTTGTACAAGTCACTTTTGACATTTTATATTTATTTTTCATTAATGTGATTAATATTTCTGTCTACCTGTAGCCCATAAGGTTCATCAAAGCAGGGACTCCATCTGTTTTGTTCACAATCTGTTCCTTCAGCCCTGACTCAAGTATCTGACACATAGTAGGTCTCAATGAATATTTGTTGAGCAAATTACTGATTGAGATTTTTCCTCTTCTTTTTCTTCTTCATTTTTTTAACATTTTTGAACTTTGACTCTGGCTAACCACTTTCGTGTCCTAGCACATGTATGTTTTCATGTACTTCTGTTATTACTTTGAGTTTTATTTTCTGGTTTAAAATATTGATAGTCTTAGAAGCTGTAATTTTGCAAATTCCTTAATTGGAGAATGGAGAGGATCTTGATGAACAAAGAAAGGATGACAGATTTTGTAAGGAGGTTTAGAATTAATGATCTATGATAACTAGGAATGAGAAATGGTCATATAGTGAGCAAGGAGGGGAGAGAGAGGAAGAGAGAGAGAGGAGAAAGGGAGAAAGTCCACAATCCAGGGGGCTGTAACTGCTGCTATGAGCCCTAGGAGGAGTGGATATAAGTATTTGGGATTGAATAAACTTGTTCTTGGCCCCAAACTTAAGGTACCTGTCACTGCAGCTGGCCATGATGAATTAAGTGGAACCTGTTCTAAACAGGCCACCCTGCATATTAAACTTCTCAAATGCACTAACAAAGCACTTTTGGAAGTATTCTAACTAGGTCAGCAATACATTTGCCATATATCACACGAATAATTCTAATGTAATTCATAAGTATCTGGGCTTATGGAAATTGATGTTTTCTGTAAATATTGGAGTGTGAACAACTTTCACTGCCAGTCAAAACAGAATTAAATTTCAGGCTGGGCTATATCAAGGGAAATAATAGAGATTCATAGATTATAGGGTGAGAGGGGTCAAGTGCTATGTATTATCTGACATAAACAGAAACTTTCAGACTTATAGCTTTTTTTTCATAGAGTTATAGACAATCTGCTCTTCCTTTGAACTATGTTCCTGAAGGTACCTCAGTGAGATTTTCTGGAGTAAACGATTCTATTGCCTGCTTGAGCTTATTTGAAAAGATTCATCCTAATGCATCCTCTGAGCTTCTCTTTCAAATCACAGTTCATTGCCTCTGCTTGGCCCCTTGACTGCCTTGATTAACTTTTCCAGACTTATATCACTATGATCTCTTCAGAAGCTACAATAACTTTAATAGGAAATCATCCAAAAATTTTCACTGAAATGTTAACAGTGGTTAACTCAGGATAGCAACATTACACACACGTATGCATATCTATTTTCCAAACTTTCTGCAATTAGTATGCATTGATTTTATAATGTGTCACTCAATTATTTATTCAGCCAATATTGATTGAGTGCCTACTGTGTACCCTTCAGTCTTCTAGCTGATAGAGATACAGAGGAAATAATGATTGAAATAAATCACCAGAGTGTCATGTGGGAAGGTGTCAGTAAGAGCCATGCTGACTCCTGCCATTACATTCCACACAGTATCTTTCAGAACCAAAAGAGCAGAGTCTGTGGCAAGAGTTTCTGGTCTGAAACTTGGGAAAGGAATGGTTTAGCTGAGAGGAGAGGAAGCTATACTTTTTAGTCAATATAAAGTCCTGAGTTTTTATTTCAGAGTCAAGTTAAAATTACTTCCTGAAGGTGAACTAATTTTCTCTTTTATGTTTTTAAAGTTTCCTGTGGGGTGAAGCATTTAGTCACCTAATTCTTGGCAAGACTTTGTAATCTGGAGGGATGAAACTGAAAGAAAGGATGTATGTTCAGGAAAGAAAGGAAGAAATAGTAAAAAAAAAAAAAGATGCTGGATCACACAGACTCCTGCTTAAGAAAAACAACAACAAAAATATCTGTTAACTTGCCACTATGTTGATTTTGTGTCCAACTGTTTTTTGGGGAGTTGTTGATATAAAAGTGGTTTGATAAAAGTATTTGAATTTATTATCCCAGATTCTCTAAATATCTAATAGGCAAGAATGAGATCTTTTAAATACTATATTTAATTAAATATTTATTTGGTGTCAGCTGTGTGCTCATCAATAGACAAAATGCCTACCTGCCCATAGAAACTATTCTGTTGTTTCAATTTTTTTTTATATGTGACAGATAGCTAAGGCATAACATATAGATGTCAGCTGCCATTCTCATGGCTTGCCCCAGGCATCTGTCACTTCAAGAAGCATTGAGAGGAGACCTGGATTCCCAGCCCAGAGCTTCAGAAGGAACATATGGCTTCAGGAAGTTTGTCATAGATGATTCTTTTGCTGACCCTATCCTTGATGGACAGCTCTGGGCTTTGAGCTGCCTGACTCAATAGTTGAGCTCTGGTTTATGCCATAGGACCTTTCCTATGACTTGTCTTGGGTTAGCCTGGTCCTTGGAAGGATGCCACCCTCCCACACACACATTCAGTTCTTGAATTCCCTGGACATGTTCTTTTGGCTATGTCAGGAAGTGGGACACATCTTGGGATCCCTGTGTATGCTTTTTGTCAACCATAGCTAGTCACTGTGGCTCATATCCAGGCTCTGACCTATCATGGATGGGCAACAGAGAGAAACTGAAGAATATGTAGGAAGACTCTTATTAGGTGTGCATCTCTACTTTTTTTTTTACATCTCACCCTTTTCTTGATACACTCAACACAATGGAATTTATCATCACAGAAGTCAGATGAAGTCACAGAAGTCAGATGCAAGTATAGGACCCACCTTGAGATCTTTTTCTCTGGGTCTTATTTCTAAACAGGGCAGCTTCCTCAATGGTGGTCCAAACCTATACTAGGCACATTCTACCCACTGTGTTAAAAAAAGAAACAAAAGAAAACAACAAGGAAGCAAAAAGCCACTTGTTAAGGTAGACTTCTGCCTCTTCTGATATATTCTTCATACTCAGGGAAAGCATTCTTTTAAAAATGCAACCAAGATTATGGCAATAACCATTTTTCTCCTTAAATCTTCATTTTTAGGATTTTTAAGTGACTTCCCATTGCCCTCAGAATAAAATCTTCATTAAGACCTGGGAATCTTCTAACTTTCCAGTTTCATTGTGTGCCCTCTGCTTTTTGCATTCTTGGCTTTGTCCACATGAGTTTTCCCTTAGGATCTCTAAAGCTGCCACTTGATTTATAGCTTCTCTGTGTTTTTGCACATATGATTCAGTTTGCCTAGAGAGAACCCTCTCCCTGAGACTCACTGCCCAGCCCCCAGCACATGTTCGTGTCCCAGCTTACACACCATTTCCTGTCTCCAAGGCCATGCTAAGTCTTCATGGTCTACATGCCCATGCAACCCAGCACATCACCCACAAATAGTCCAGGATGCTAACTAGCCTTGCCCAATGTTGATATTTCTTGATGGTTTATGAATTCAGTGAAGAAAATAACTCTTTCTTTTTATCTACATATTTGACAAGAAATAATTATGGGTTGAATGAATTAAAAGCCTAGATTTTTCTCTTGTTCTTGAGTCTTTATCTTTCTGAGAAAGAAAACAAATACAAACATCTGTAATGTATGGTCTACCTGTCAGGAAGAAATTTTGGTTTTGGACCTAACGCATGTATTTACATTACGGACTGAACTATGTAACTTTTAGTACCATCTTTGTGGCATTTTTGTTTTGTTTTGTTTTGTCTTCTAAATGGCTTCATCTCCAGTTAATATCACAGAGATTAGAAGGGAGGTATGGTTTACAAAATGGAATTCTGTTTCGTGCATTCTTCCCCAGAAAACTTAATTCATACTGGCCCTTAAATATTTGACAAATACCACTAGCGATTAACACTGTAAACTAAAACAAACAATAATAATAATAATAATAATAATAATAATAATAACACTAAAATTCACAGGTTTTTGCAAGGGACTTATGATCCTGCCCACTTAGGACACAAAGGCAATGAAAAAGTACTTCATCAGCAATTTACCATTAAATGTCTTACAACTTTCCCAGATTTTCTCTCTCTGAGCAATCAGGAGTATAATTGAACATAATGAGGTGTTGAAAGCTTCTTCAAAGTAATACAGAACAAGATTAACTATTCAGTTATACTTTATACACCTAGAATATCACTCTTCTTGTTTCATAACCTCATCTTACAGAAGATTGTTTTCACTGTTTTTGAACTCTTTATTAGTTTACTACCCCATCATCACTGTCTGTCATTACACCAGAAGACTAAAGTATAGGACAATTTATCCTTCACGTTGCAACAACAATATACATTATCATTATGTGAAAAATAACAGTCCAACAATCACATATTTATATCATTTTCATACAAAACATAGAATAACTATGACAAATATTTTCACTGTATATATCGAAGCAACGTCAGCCAGTGCTACAGGAGACATAAAATCGCATAAAGCAGAAATAGTAATTTAAAAACATAGCAGGCTGGGTTATTTATTATGGGGGAAAATATGTCCTTTATGACTCACTAGTTTCTGGGTCATTGCTGAGTGACAGTCCAGGATGGTTTGTGTATTTAGCATAATGACCCAGAGTCATCTAATCAATTTGAGTTATTTTTATATCCTCAGGTTCAGGAGTCAGAGAATTGTGTCATGCATTTTTTAAAGATTTCAAGCTTAGAATTGAGGTATAAAAGTTTATTATGGATACTTTGTGCAGTCAATAAACAACATGATTTCAGTGGTAAAATTCAGCTGGTTTGACTCAGAAGCCCTGACATGAGGAGCTGCTCCCCTGGGAGCTCCTGGCATCCTGCAAACACTTGTCAGATTCCACTGTAATTGGTTGTACATCTGTCTTCTCAATTAGGCTCTTAGCCCCAAAGAGGAAGAATTGAATTTTCTTCTGTATAACACACAGCACCTGGAGCATAGTAGGAAATCCATAAGTGTTTCCTGAAGGAAGGATACCCACTTGGAACAGTCTCTGTCAGTCTGCATTGGCTGATTGGACAGAGGCCAAAAACTCTGAACTTCCAGATTCTTCAAATCTAGTCTGGAATGGAAATTCCCCTCCTTTTGTATCAAATGTGGGCATGTTTGTAGTTAGGTCAATATGTACATGAAGCATTGATAATCATTCAGAAATTCAGATGGTTAAGGAAAATGAGCCAAAACAGAGAAAGGATTACAGAAAGTCTTTTCATTGTATTGCTAGACATTATCTAACAGCCCTGCCCAGGAATTACCCAATCCTCTTGTTTTGTATATTCCCTGTTTGACCTGCTATTTACCATCACTTAAAATGATAGTTTGCAACTTTGCAAAGATACATGTTACCCTGAAGAAAATGGACAGCAATGTAATTGATTCCAATCTTCTAGCAACGGGAATTAATTTTGTGTGCAAATTGCAAATGGTTCTTGACCAAAGATTACAGAATTAGATGCTCTTGATGAAGTTTAACTAGTTTTACACCTGAACTGGCAATCTTTCTAAGATATTTTTTTTTCTTTTTAGCCACTATAAATATCTCCATATCTCAATACTTTTAAACCAGCTTCAGTATCCTGGTGATTTCTTCATCAGTAACCTCAACAGTCTTTGACATGTGCTCACTTTACATTTGCATATAATTTATTGTTTTAGCTTTTGAAAATTATACTTTGACAATGTAAAATTCATATATAGTTGGTATAATCATGTTTTCAAAGTATTGGAAAACACAGAAATAACCATCCAGACCCCCCCCCCCACCACCATAAATATTGGTTTGAGAAGCCAAATATGTGTGTGTGAGGTTAATCTATAGAGCACATGTTGGATTTTGCATGCAATTAATTTTTTTTTTTTTTTACAAAAAACAAGGTGGATCAAGTGAAGAAAATGGATTTTGACAATGAGGATGCCAGTGGGAAAGTGATACATTTGTCAACACAGAGTTCAGGAAACAAAAATACCAGCAGGCCAGGAAATATGCCAGTAAGAGAGCCATGGGCAAATGTGAGGTGTTGGGTGGGAAACTGACATTGTTAAGGCAATCTACTCCCAGTATCCCTGGAGTGTAAAACTTTAATAATAATAATAATAATAATAATAATAATAACAATAATAACAATAACAACAACAACATAATTATATAGGCATTTTTCTATGAAATATTTGGTCAAAACTCCACCTTAAAATAGGTTATTTGGGAGGAAATTCAGGGACTAGTTAAAAAATAGCAATACCAGTTAAAGAATGACATTTTTGAATATATATATATATATATATATATATATATATATATTGCAGGTTTTTAAAAAAAGTAAGTCATGGGTCTTTTCCTCAACAATGTGGAATTTATTGGGAATTCAAGGCATAGCAAAACAAAACAGAAGAAGAGAGAGGAGAAAGTAGCTAGGGATATCAATGGTGGGAGGGGAAGCAGACTATGGGATAGCTACTTCTTGAATAAAAGATAGTTATGGCCATTCCTAAATCTTTCTTGACATTTGTCATCAATCATCAGTTTAGGGAAATTCTTATGAACAGAAAAACTACCCGAGTAGTAGATTAATATCATTTTATTAGGAAATGGGACCCTTTCAATAGAGGTGTCCATCTGGACTCCTGAATTGGACCATCAATCTCGTGTCACAATGCTTGTTTCAGATATGCCTGTGGGCAGTGCCTGCTTGTCTAGACATCTCAGGGAGGAAGCTGGGGAACAAGACTTTATGCAGCTCTGTTCTTCATTCCTCCTCTCAGCCTTCTGAGATAAGGGGTAGATCATGCAAGACCAGCCTTTACTGCTTTCTTTAGATCTCTGAATTTGCTACATTTTCCTTTATTGCACAAATACCCTTAAAACAAAATTTTGTTGGGGAGGGGGTTATGAAAAAAAATGCAGTCTCCTCCAGCCCTGTTATTGGGAATATTTAAAGTGCTTTTTAAATTTCCCCCCTATAATAGGGTGCCGGGGTGTCTCAGTCAGTTAAGCTTCCACTCTTGATTTCAGCCTAGGTCATGATCTCATGGTTTGTGAGCCCTGCATTAGGCCCCACACTGAAACTAGAGAAATAGTTGTGTTTTTTTTTTTAATGTTTCCTATTCATTTAATGTTCTTTCATAAATATTCTCCTTGTAATTATATGTTCATAATTATTTTATATTGCTGCATAAGATTTAGAGTGGGTATGCTTCACTTAGATCTTTATCTAGTTGTAGGCATTTATTAAATATTAGTTTACTGTTTTAAATAATTCTGCCTTAAATATATTTGTGAATGTCTCTGTTTTCATCATATGAATGACTATAAACCCTAATTCCTAAAATAAATATTTTTAATATCTTAACTACTCTAAAATCAGGGTAAGTATGATAATCTATGTGTATTTAACATGGTTATTAAATATTATTAACAAGCTGTATTAAATTGGTGGCATATCCTAGAATCATTATTAGTTTGGAATCGAAAAGTTTAAGTGTTTCCTTAGTGTAAATTCCTAAATTGGTGATAATAATCATATTGGAATATATAAATGTGATAAAAATTAACTACTGTAATATCAAATATGCAAAACAAAAAAATTCAAATGTTCAGTAATGTATATATACAAACACACTTAACAAACCAGAATATCAATAAATTACAAAATTTATAAATACTAGGTTTATACAAGTTGTATTTTTTTTTATTTTAGAGAGAGAGAGAGAGTGGGAGTGGGGGAGAGGGGCAGAGGGAGAAAGAGAGATAATCTCAAGTAGTACCCATGCTCAATGTGGAGTCAGACACAGGGCTCCACCTACAACCCTGGGATCATGACCTGATCTGAAATCAAGAGTGAGGCATTCAACTGACTGGGCCACCTAGGTGCTCCTAGGTTTATAGAAGTTGTAAATGCCATTGCCACTTACAACCGAAATACAAAAATAGATATTAAGAATGAAAATAGAAACAAAAGTAGGAAAACCTATCACAAGTAATTTTATAAAATATATTTTAAAATACATTTTAAGAATATATTTATTTTTAAATAAACATATTTTATGTATGTATTTATTTATTTATTAAATGTCACATTTAGCCAGACACATCAAGAACAAAAATCAGGAAGTTACAAATAACATTCAGAAATAGTGGGGAAAAAAAGACAAATACTAACAGATATACAAAATTGCACCTGTATCTATGCCTTACACAAATAATTTAGAAAATCTAGATCAAATACAAATTTCCAGAAAGAAATATGTTAATAAAAATTACTGAGAAAACACACAGAAAATAAAGAACACATAAAAAAATTAAACAGACTTTTAATCCATATGAAATTTTGAGAAGGTTATTACAGCCATCTCTAGTCAAAATCAAAGGGCTCAGATATTTTTCCAAGTAAATTACATTAAATATTTAAACACCAATTTTTATACATTGAGAAAAAAATATATATATATTTAAATGTCATTTTTAAAATGTCTTTTTAAGAAAATGAAAAATAAGCATGTACTAAAAACTATAAGCCAATTAGTTTAGAAATGCCAATGCAACTGTAGGCCAATTCATTTAGGAATGGCTGTGCAAAGTCCAAATAAAATAAATATTAGTAATTAAACCTGAAGTAAATTTAAAATACATTGCTTTTTGATTCAGTACATTACTAGAGCACTTACTATGTGTGAATTACTGTTCTAAAACTCCTAAAAACTATAGATAGGAAGCAGACACATAGTAGACAAAGTCTTTGGAGAGCTCACACTCCTAGGGAGAAATAGACAGTAGCCAAATAAAGAAGTTTACCAATCACTTAGAGATTTTTGACCTATGATGTAGAGTAACTATAAAGAAAGATGAGATAGAAAGTATTTGGGGCTGTCACTTCGGATAAGGTGGCAATGGGTGTCTCTCTAAGTAGATGACACTTGTCCTCCAGAGTTTCATTCCAGAGTAAAATTCTTTGATAAAAGTCAACATTCATGTCTTGTAAAAAGTGTTAGCAAATAGAGGTCAATGTATACTTCCTTGACTCTCTTTCATCTTCTTCCTCCTCTCTCTTTCTTTCACCACCCCTATAAAAACAAAACTTCCCTCACCTAACAAAATAAACAATATAAGTAATCCCATTAAACCAAGAAGATAAAGGACTCATTATTAGTAGTGTTATTTAAATGTGTTCTGGTAATACTAACAAATGCAATTAGATGAAGCTACAATGTAACATATACAAAAGCTGCTAAAAAGGTAAAATTGTCATATTTGTATATTGCATATTATATGGTTATTTATGAAGCAACTCCAAGAAAATGAGCTTAAAAAGTTAGAAATAATAAGGTAATACAGCAAAACAGGTGAAAACAAAAAATCAATTTAAAACAATCGGTAGCTTACCAATGTATATTGTATGATAAAACTTAATTACATAGTGTAATAAACGGGAAAAAAATCTCTCCACAGTAAAAATAAAACCAACTTACTAGAGATATATTTATCAAAAATAAATAGGTTTTTAATTAAATAAATCTTAAAAATTCTTCTGATATAAAAGAATAATAAAAGGAATCAACAATATTGGAGAACTCAAGAAAGTAGAGATAGTAATTAAAACAAAATACATAAGTAAATTCAAAGTGATCCGTTCAAAATGCCAACAGTGCATTTCTAATATAATAACATGGAGAGTACAAGGAAGCAAATGAAAATGAAAACATGACAACCCAAACCCTTTGGAACGCAGCAAAGGGAATCCTAAGAGGAAAGTACATTGCAATTCAGGCCTATCTCAAGAAGCAAGAAAGGTCTCAAATATACAATCTAACCTTACACCTAAAGGAGCTAGAAAAGGAGCAGCAAATAAAGTCCAAAGCCAGCAGAAGAAGGGAAATAATAAATATTAGAGCAGGAATAAATGATATAGAAACAAAAACCAGTAGAACAGATCTATGAAACTAAAAACTGGATTTTTGAAAGAGTAAACAAAATTGATAAACCCCTAGTCAGACTTATCAAAAAGAAAAGAGAAAGGACCTAAATAGATAAAATAACAAATGAAAGAGGAGAGAACACAACCAACACCACAGAAATACAAACAATTATAAAAGAATACTATGTAAAATTATATGCCAACTATCTGGACACTCTGGAAGAAATGGACAAATTCCTAGATACTCTCACATTACCAAAACTTAAAAAGGAAGAAATAGAAAATGTGAACAGACCATAATGAGAAAAGAAATTGAATCAGTTATCAAAATTCTCCCAATAAATAAGAGTCCTGGGCCAGATGGCTTGTCAGGGGAATTCTACCAGACATTTAAAGAAGAGTTAACACCTATTTTTCTCAAACTGTTCCCCTAAAAAAGGAAGAAAAGCTTCTAAATTCATTCTATGAAGCCAGCATTACCTTGATTCCAAAACCAGACAAAGACCTTACTAAAAAGGTGAATTACAGACCAATGATGAACATGGATGCAAATATTCGCAATAAGATACTAGCCAATCAAATTCAACAGCACATTAAAATAATTCTTCACCATGATCAAGTGGGATTTATTCCTGGGCTGCAGGGCTGTTTCAATATTCTCAAATCAATCAGTGTGATACACCACATTAATAAATGAAAGGATAAGAACCATATGATCCTTTCAACAGATGCAGAAAGAACATTTAACAAAATACAGCACCTTTCTTGATAAAAACCCTCAAGAAAGAAGGGAGAGAAGGAACATTCCTCAACATCATAAAAGCCATGTATGAAAAGCCCACAACTAATATCATCCTTAATGGAGAAAACTGAGAGTTTCCCCTCTAAGGTCAGGAACAAGACAGGGATGTCCACTCTCACCACTGTTGTTCAACATAGTACTGGAAGTCCTAGCCTCAGAAAGCAGACAACAAAAAGAAACAAAAGGCATCCAAAATGGTAAAGAAGAAGTCAAACTCGGGGCACCTGGGTGGCTCAGTAGGTTGAGTGTCCTACTTTGGCTCAGGTAATGATCTCACACATTGTGAGTTCGAGCCCCACGTCAGGCTCTGTGCTAACAGCTCGGAGCCTGGAGCCTGCTTAGGATTGTGTGTCTCCCTCTCTCTCTGCCCCTAACCCACTCACATTCTGTCTCTGTCTCTCCCAAAAATAAATAAACATTAAAAAATAAAAGAAGTCAAACTCATCACAAATGGCATGATACTCCACATGGAAAACTCAAAAGAATGGGTAGAACTGATGTAGCAAATGTGCAGGATATAAAATCAACATACAAAAATTGATTTCATGTCTATACGCCAATAATGAAGCAGCAGAAAGAGAAATCAAGGAATTGATACCATTTGAAATTGTACCAAAATCCATAAGATATCTACGGATAAACCTAACCAAAAAGGTAAAGATCTATATACACTGAAAACTATAGAAAACTTATGAAAGAAAGTGAAGAAGACAGAAAGAAATGGAAAAACATTCTGTGCTCATGGATTAGAAGAACAAATATTGTTAAAATGTCTCTACTACCCAAAGCAATATACACATTCAATGCAATCCCTATCAAAATAACACCAACATTCTTCACAGAGCTAGAACAAACAATCCTAAAGTTAATTAGTATAGAACTAGAAAAGACCACAAATAGACAAAGTAATGTTAAAAAGAAACCAAGCTGGAGGCATCACAATTCCAGACTTTAAGCTGTATTACAAAGCTATAATCATCAAAACAGTATGGTATGGGCACAAAAACAGACAGATCAGTGGAACAGAATAGAGAATCCAGAAATGGACCCACAAATGTATGGCCAACTAATCTTCGACAAAGTAGGAAAGAGTATCCAATGGAAAAAAGACCACCTCTTCAGCAAATGGTACTGGGAAAACTGGATAGCGACATGCAGAAGAATGAACCTGGAGCACTTCTTATACCATACTCAAAAATAAATTGAAAATGGAGAAAAGACCTAAATCTGAGACAGGAAGTCATCAAAATCCTAGAGGAGAAAACAGACAACAACATTTTGACCTTGGCTGCATCAACTTCTTACTTGATATGTCTCCAGAGGCAAGGGAAATAAAAGCAAAAATGAACTATTGGGATCTCATTAAGATAAAAACCTGCACAGTGAAGGAAACAATCAGCAAAACTGAAAGGTAACTGATGAAATGGGAGAAGATATTTGCAAATGACATATTGGGTAAAGGGTTAGTATCCAAAATCTATAAAAAGCTTATAAAACTCAACACCCAAAATACAATTAATCCAATGAAGAAATGGACAAAAGACATTAATAGACACTTTTCCAAAGAAGACATACAGATGGCTAACAGCCACATGAAAAGATGCTCTCTGTTATTCATCATCAGGGAAATACAGATCAAAACCACAATGAGGGACTACTTCACACCTGTCAGAATGGCTAAAATTAACTCAGGAAACAACAGATGTTGTAAAGATGTGGAGAAAGAGGAACACTTTTGCACTGTTGGTGGGAATGCAAACTGCTGCAGCTACTCTGGAAAACAGTATGGAGGTTCCTCAGAAAATTAAAAATAGAACTACCCTATGACCCAGCAATTGTACTACAAGGTATTTATTGAAAGGATACAAAAATGCTGATCCAAAGGGGCACATACACCCCAATTTTTATAGCAGCACTATCAACAATGGCCAAATTATGGGAAGAGCCAAAATGTCCATGAACTGATGAAGGGTAAAGAAGGGTAAAGAAGATGTATATATATATACATACACACACAATGGAGTATTACTTGGCAGTTGAAAAAAATGAAACCTTGCCGTTTGCAACTACATGGATGGAACCAGAGTGTATTATGCTGAGCAAAAATAAGTCAGTAAGAGAAAGAGAAATATCATATGATTTTACTCGTGTGTAATTTAAGAAGCACAACAGGTGAACGTAGGGGAAGTGAAAGCAAAATAAGATAAAAAGAGACAGGGAGTCAAACCATACTAAGGGTTGCTGGAGGAAAGCTGGGTGAGGGATGATCTAAATGGGTGTTGGGCATTAAGGAGGTCACTTGAGATGAGCACTGGGTGTCATAAGTAAGAGAGGAATCACTGGGTTCTACCCCTGAAACCAATACTACACTGTATGTTAACTAACTTGAATTTAAGTAAGTAAGTAAGTAAGTAAGTAAGTAAGTAAGTAAATAAGAAAGTTCTTCTGGAGGAATAAAAGTTCATGGCAAAAATTTTTAAGTGTATTGTAAAGTTTACTGTGACTTTACAATACATTTTGATGCATTGCCGCATTAGTCTCCCCACCCTCCACTTCCCATTTCACATCTTTCTGGATTTGTCCTGGTTAGCCTCACCTACTTCTTCTTATTCTAGATGCACTTCAGTATCAGGTTCTTGGTACTAGACCAGATACTCAAATCGTTGAGCAGAAATTAGCCCCCATTCACAGTCTGTACCAATTTAACATATGTTAAAATTTGTATTACAGGTAAGTGAATAACAATGTTAACCTAATTCATGCTATAGGGATAACTGGCTAAACATTTCTAAAACCTAAAAAGTAAATAAACATAGATGATCATGACAAAAGCAATTGAAACTATATGAAATACTTAAGTGTAAAGAAGTAAACTCTAAAGTACTAGAAGGAAATGCAGGTGCATTATTTGTAAAAATATATATTTTTTTTTACTGTGGAAGACCTTTCTAAACATAACATATGACCAGAAATTATGAAAGAAGAATAAAATGTTTCCTTGTCCTAAATAAATATCAGAGTGCTCAAAAAGATCCTAACTGAAGTCAAAAGACTAACAGTAAATTGATAACAACCATTTGTAATTCATGATAGAAAATGGCTAATTTTCTTCACACAAATTTGTCTAATGGATGCTTTGACAAAGTACTTCAAAGAAAAACAAGTGACCAGCAAGTAGATAAACACATACAAAACTTCAGTATTGATTGAAGAAATAAAAATGAAAATTAAATATTAATTTGACCTATTATCCCAACTCACCTTCTCCCTGAGTTTTAAAAAGTATTACAAGAGCATTTGTGTACCAAGGCAAAGCAAAACAAGAAATAGCACATGCTGCTGGTGTGTTTCTGTGCAGAAAGGATTAATATAGCCGAACTGATGCTTAGAACGGCCTGCTTGTAAAGGGGGCAGCTGGGAACTTGAATTTCCACAGGGTTTCCACTTTTTCCTAATAGAGGACAGTGACTCACTGGGCCTGTACTGTTTATACAATAATATGGCTTCTGCTGAACACTTGCTTTCTTTCTGGAATTTTGGTAAATGCCAGATAGAAGGTGTCTACATTAGCAGCCTCCAATGAAGACCTTGGGCATTGCATCTCTAATGCACTAGGGAGAGACATCACACATATTGTTTGTTGCCTTTTCATTGCTGGAGGAAGAGTGTTCGGTGTGGCCCCTCATGAGATGGAGAGTATCTAGGGAAGTCTACCTGGGGATTCCTCCAGATTCTGTTGACTATTTTACCCTTATGATCTAGCTGTGTGCCCCTACTATGTCACTGTAATACATCCCAGCCATGAGTAAAATTGTATGCTGAGTCTTTTGAGGCCTTCTAGTGACTCTCTGAACATGGACTTCAGTTTCCCATTTGTGCATCCTTAATGGAAAGTGTTTGGCAAGTACTGTCAAATATGCATCATCTTTGTCTCAGTAATTCCAATCAAATATACACTTTCATAGGTGAAACCCTTGGGAATACAGGGTAGGGTAAATTCAGCCACGAGAGCATGTTGTGTTAAATATGGTGGTCCTGCAACTGTAATTGAAAGTATATCCACGTAGACATGACTCTTGATTCCAAGTGCCAGATTTGTTTTCCAGGAGGGTTGCATCTTAATGTACACAGATGCTACACTTATTACCATGTTAGCTTTTCATAACCTTTCCTTCATTGGCTTTCATCATATATGTGTTTCTGCCTTAACAAAAATGTAAGATTCTTTATTTAAATGTATGTTTCTTTTCTGAGTTGCATATTTTTTTATTTGTTGCAATTTGATTTTTCTGAGTTGCCCAATTCTGTCCTGTGTCTATAAAATTTTTTAATATTTTCCTTAAAGATTTTAATTATCATTGAAAAATTTTAAATTAGCAATTTGAATGATATAAAAATTATGACATTTATGTGTTTGCATATAACTCTCATTAGTTTAGAGACTTTTTTCTGTAGTTTACTTTTCACTTTTAAAATATCTAAATATATCTAATTTGATATACTACATATTATTTTCCTATCTATATGTGTTTTGATGTCTGTCACAAATTTAAGCATCATATATAGTCTATGAACTTTCTGTAAATCCATTGGGAGGAATATGTATACATGTATATATATAGAGGGAGAGATAAATACATAATACATACTATGTATAATATATCACATATGATATATATATGTATATTTTTTATTCTGCACTAATTACAGTTGCTTAATGAGTTTTAAAAAATTTTTTTTTAAATTATTTTATTTTTGAGAGATAGAGTGTGAGCAGGGGAGGGGCAGAGAGGGAGACACAGAATCCGAAGCAGACTCCAGGCTCTGAGCTGTCAGCACAGAGCCTGATGTGGGGCTCGAACTCACAAACCATGAGATCATGACCTGAGCTGAAGTTGGACGCTTAACTGACTGAGCCACCCAGGTGCCCAGGCTTAATGATTTTTAGTTTAAATTTTTTTTGTCTAAAGTGATCTGTGCATATTATGGACTAATTAAAAATAAAGAAAAAGGCATTAAGTATCATCCTTAATCTAACAGTTGAGAGTTAATCATTAGTCATACTTTGTGTATATCTTCTAGAATGTTTCCTATCCTAATATGTACTCATACCATATATAATGATTTTTACCCTGTTGTTCATTGGTTTGTTCTGCTTGATAATCCACCGTGACCTTATTTCCATGTTATTATTTTTCCATTACCTAACCTTTAATTGCTAAATAGATTTCCATAAAAAGATTTGGCATGATTATTTAACCACTTTCATGTTTAGGAAACATATGTTGTTTTCAATTTTTTATCAACTGCGATCAGATGACTATTCTTGCAAATTAATATTTTCACACATGCTTAATCACTTCCTTAGGATAAATTCCTAGTTGCAGAATTGTTGGATCAAATGTTATGATTATTATAATAATCTTTGATACATATCATAATATGGCCTCCCAAAAAGATTTTATATTTTGCAATCCTACCAGCAGTATATGTGGGGCAAGATACATGTTTGTCTATATATTTGTCAATATTAGATATTAAGATACCAGCTCGTCTTTTAGAGGAAAGCAGTGTTTCCTCATTAATTAGCATGTTTATTATGTGTGAAATTTTCATACATGTATCGGCTATTTATGTTTTTTACTTTTAAAGTTTTGGGGTTGGTTATGACAACTCATCTGAGGATATTCATTTTTTTAATTTATACTTTAAAATTTTTTTAAGTTTATTTATTTGAGGGGGGAGGGCAGACAGAAGGGGAGAGAGAGACTCCCAAGCTAGCTCCACACAGTCAGTGCAGAGCCCGACAAACCGTGAGATCATGACCTGAGGGGAGGGCAAGAGTTGGATGATTGACTGAGCCACCCAGGTGCCGTTTTAAAAAATTTATAATAGTTATGAAATTGGCTTATTTTTCTTTAGATGCCAGTACATGAATCAATAAGGAATAAAACAGACCCCTACATGGCTGGTCGAATAATAGAATTAAATATCTATTTCTCTATTGCCTGTGTATGGTAGAAATGTGGCAAAATTAGGCTTATCTTCAACTTTGCACTCTTGAAGCTTAGTGATTCTTATTTTCATTTCAGTCTCCATTGTGTGTGTGTTCTTTTGTTTTGTTTTGTTTTTGTCTTTTTCAGTTGTGTTCTCTGTGTAATTGATCCTGATACTGTTTCCTAGATGTGATATTAGTTTTTTGGAGACAGCTTAAAATTGTTTTTCATTTGGGCTCAGACTAAAAAAAAAAATCCATTCATTTATTTGTTGCTGACTTTGCTTATTTGATCTTCACTCTAGCTTTCTGATCTCTCAATGAGCCAATAAAAACATGTTTCTTCAAGAAAAGAACTTTTCATTAGTCAGCTTACATTTAGTTATTGTGCAATGAAAACAATCCCAGAGTCTCAATGGCTTTCACGCAGTAAAGGTTTATTTCTCACCCATGCTGATAAATACCGTGGATTAGTTGCAGCTCTATTCCATGTTACTTTACTAAGGGTTCAGGCTGTCAGGACAACCTCTAAGACATCGCCAGTCTCCTTCCAGATGGAAAAGAGTGCATGGCAAGTCATGCATTGGATTTTAAAGCTTCTTCCTGGAGGTGAAGCACATTATTCAATTCACAGTTCATTGGGCAAAGAAGTTATATGGCTAGACCTGATGTTAAAGGAGCCAGAAAATATAATTCTCCTCCCAGAAAGATACAGCAAATAGTTTGAACAGAAAATAATATCACCTTCTCTGTTCAAGTAGTTTGCTAATATTTGGCTCTAGAATTATAAAGCCATGCCAGTGTAAAGCCCCTTATGCATTAATTAGCTTAAGAAGTTTGACCCCAATGAATCCCTAAGTGATGTAAAGCAAGGGCCTGCAAACTTTTCTGTAAAGAGCCAGATGATAAATATTTTTATTTTTGTGGCCCATACAGTCTGTTGCAACACTTGGAAATTCTCAAATCTGCTGATATAGTCAGGAATGAGCCATAGTTATTGCAGAAACAAATATGTCTATGCTTTAATAAACCTTTATTCTAAAAAAATAGGTCACAGGCTGGATTTGTCTTGATGATCATTATTTGTCAATCCCTCAGGTAAACCAGTTCTTATCTGGTTAGAGTAGAAATTTAGAACATCTTGTTGGATCCTAGAGTTTTATCTGTTCTTACTGACAGAAACTGTGAAATTTTGTTTATGGTAGGTCCCACTCTAGTTTAAGGCAGGCTTTTATTTTATTTTATTTTGTTTTATTTTATTTTATTTATTTATTTTTTAACGTTTATTTATTTTTGAGACAGAGAGAGACAGAGCATGAACAGGGGAGGGGCAGAGAGAGAGGGAGACACAGAATCGGAAGCAGGCTCCAGGCTCTGAGCCATCAGCCCAGAGCCCGATGCGGGGCTCGAACTCACGGAGCACGAGATCGTGACCTGAGCTGAAGTCGGACGCCCAACCGACTGAGCCACCCAGGCGCCCCGATTTTATTTTATTTTATTTTATTTTTATTTTTTCTAATTTATTTATTTTGAGAGAGAGAGCACAAGTTGGGAAGGGGCAGAGAGAGGTGAGAGAGAAAATCCCAAGCAGGCTCTGTGCTGTCAATGTAGAGTCAGACAAGGGGCTCTATCTCATGAACTGCGAAATTATGACCTAACCTGAAACCAAGAGTCAGACACTTGACCAAATGAGCCACCCAAACATTCTAAACAGCTGTTGATTCTCTGAGAAATAGTCCAACGTACAGAGACATAATTTGAAACATCATTTTCAATATACTTGCTTTCTTAAAACAGGCTTAGAAAGGAAAGCTCTATGAAATTTGCTTGACCAATGGGAACATGCAGAGAACTTGGAAAATATTGTAAGGGATATGAGTTAAGAAAAGGATGAGAAATCCTGATTTAATTGTTATAATAGAAATAAAGAGAATAGTTTCTTGGAAAGGGTAGTCATTTCACTATCTTATTGGAAAAGGCACATTACTACTTAACATCTAAATAGATACAATATAGATATAATCACAATATAGCCATGCAGTGTGTGTGTGTGTGCATAGACACACACATGCACACACACACACACACACACATATAGTTCATAATATATATAATGAAACTATAGTCACAAAAACAATGAAAGCATAAAATCTAGAAAAGGATGGCCATTTCTATGTCTTTTAAACCTTCAGAGTTATTGTAGGTAACCATAAAAATAGAACTGTCTAATAGAGTTGAAAAATTAAAACATTATCATTCTATTGGACTGAGACTTGCTGAAAATATTTAACAAAATTATATTGCTCAATTTTGTTTTTAGAATCAGTACAAAGATTTCAAATTTCTTTCCCCAAAAATGCAGGCTTAAGTACAAAGAAATGTTAATTGATTCATTGAACTTTTGAAGCAACTATTTAACATTTTCAATAAAAAGAAGCCTACCTCTAATCCCAGGTGGTAGATTTACTAAAGACATACATTATAATTATGCTTCTGTTTTCATTTTCTCCTAATAACAGAGACTGGGAAAGCCTGCTTTCTACATCTGGATTTCAAACCATCATTCAGACAAAGCTTCATTAAACCCACCAAACACTAAAGGTCACTGCGGTTTCATATGTTTGTGTTGTAGCAACCAAATGTTGCAAAAACTCTATCAGCACCCAGCAAAATTCTGAAATACCAGAAAATGGCAAGAATAAGATGAGGACATAGGTGATAAGTTCATCTGTTCAACAAATAGAAAGACAGATGAATAGAATATAGTTCTTTTCCTCAAGGAAATCATTCTGCATAGAAGACTAAAACTAAATTGACAATTAGGATATTTCATGTAAATGCAAAGTTGATTTCCATTAAATAGCTGGGCTGAGCTGACCCAGAAAGTCTTCTTTCCTATTTCAAATATATAGAAGTGCCATTTAAAACATAACTGCAAATGTAAATATTTGGCTGAGTTCAAGATACAAACAGAGATTTAAAAAACAAAACAAAACAAACAAACCTCCAAATACAGAGGGAATTCAAAATTGGAGCAGTGAATGGAACCTGTAGCCCAGGACACACAGGTCTTACTGGCTGCATGGGACTCTGCTACCCACTCGAAGAGCAGAGGCCATACTGGGCATTAGAAATGAGCTACAGATAAAACCAGGATTCATAAAGTTTGATCCATTCATAAAATGGCAACTATTCAAATTCTTAACAATCTAGGAAAATAGCACAAAAATTTGTAGCCTGCTTGAGGGCATGGACAGAAAAAATGACCTGAGAAAAATTATAAACTCGGTGCCTTTCCCCTTCTATGAAGTCTAAACTCACACTCTACAATCCACACCACCAGCTGTTAAGGGAAAATACCTATTAGGGGCAAATATTTCTGAAGAGATATTTTTACAATCTAGGAAAAAATAGAACTTCCACTGAATGTGGTTTCTTGTGAGGATGATTTTATTTTAAAAATTACAAACCACACATGAAATAAAATATTGAGCAGGAGTCAGCAAGCACACCAAATAGAAGAGAACTGGGGATAATAAACTAACTTAAAGAATTTAAAATGAGTGGATTTTGAAATTTTCAGGCAGACAAAGGAAATAATACTGTAACAACATTAAATTATGATATAGGAAAAGGCAACGTTGAAAGGAAACAAATACATAGTCTAAAAAACAAAATACACAAATGTTAACATTAAAAAAATCCCTCTTTGGATCAAGTGATAAATAGATTGGATATAGTTGAAGAGTGAATATATTAATTGGAAGACAGAGGGTAGGAAATCATCTGGGATCATATGGACTGATAATTGCATAGAAAAGAGATTTTAGGAGATATAAAGAGCAAAATAGAGTCTAAATGTTCCAAATGAAAGAGTATACAGAATAAGAGAGAGGTAATACTGTACTGAGAAATGTCCATATTGATGAGTGCCTGACTTTTCAGATTTTTAAACTTTCTAAGTCTTAAATTGGATAAGTACATATCCACACTTGGCTGAATTATAGTGAAATCACACAACAATAAACATAAAAAAATAGACTTCCTGAAAGAGAAGTTCAATTACTTCTTATAAAGAGTTACCAAATATACTTACAACAAATATTTCACTAACTATGTCAAATCCAGAACACTGTGAAATATACCCTCATGCTTCAAAGGAAAAATAACTGATTACCTAGAGTTTCAACCGAAGCTAAACTTTCTTTAAGAATGAGGGTGAAGGGGTACCTGAGTGGCTCAGTTAGTTTAGCATCCAACTCTTGATTTTGGCTGAAGTCATGATCCCAGAGTCATGGGATCAAGCCCCACATTGGGCTCTGTCCTGAGCTCATAGCCTGCTTGGAACTGTGTCTCTTCCTCTCTCTCTGCCTATTGCCCACCTTTCTCTCTCAAAAGTAGTATACAAAAATGTAGGCGGGGGGGGGGGGAGAATGAGGGTGAAATAAGGGAATTTCCTAGCAAAGATTGAGGGAATTTCCTTCAGGCAGATTGATAATAACAACTAAGGATATGTGTCAGCAAGAAGGATATTGAAGCCAAAGGAAAGAGTAGGATGAAAGAAACATCAAATAGGGATCTATATAAATAAGCATTGGCAGTAAATAATAGGAATGACTCATCTGGAAAGTAAAGAAACTAGTAGATCTGAGACACCAAACAATAATAGGAAAGGAGACAGGAAGATTCTTCTGTAAGAATTCTAAAGTTCTTATAAACAAAGGAGGCTAGAGAGGTGGATTAACTTTTCACTATTCTGAGTATTTATGTTAAATGTTAAGGGTAGTGACTAAAACAAAAGAAAGAGTATGTACACCTTTCCAACAGGTAGAGGACACAAAAATGAATAACACATGAGGGTATTATATTAGGTGAATAAGTCAGAATGAGAAAGACACATGATTTCATTCATATGTAGAATCTAAAGCAAGCAAACAAACAAAAATACAAAACGAATTAAACAAATATAAAGTAGAATCAGACTTATAAATACAGAGAACAAATTGATGGTTGCCAGAGGGGAGGATAGTGGGCAGATGGGCAAAATGGGTGAAGAGGAGTGGAAGGTACAGGCTTCCAGTTATGGAATAAGGCAGGGGAATAAAAGGCACAACATAAGAAATATAGTCAACAATATTGTAATGGTGACAGATGGTAGCTACACTTGTGGGGGCATAGCATAATGTATAAACTTGTGGAATCACTAAGTTGTATACCTGAGACTAATGTAACATTGTGTGTCAACTATACTTCCATTTATTTATTTTTTTGTTTTTTGGGTTTTTTTTAATTTTTTTTTTTTAACATTTACTTATTTTTGAGACAGAGAGAGAGCATGAACAGGGGAGGGTCAGAGAAAGAGGGAGACACAGAATTTGAAACAGGCTCCAGGCTCTGAGCTGTCAGCACAGAGCCCGACGCGGGGCTTGAACCCACGGACCGCGAGATCATGACCTGAGCCGAAGTCCGGCGCTTAACTGACTGAGCCACCCAGGCGCCCCAACTACACTTCAATTTAAAAACAAAACAAAACAATAACAACAAACCAAACACTTGGCCAATCCAATAAAGGGCAGAAAATCAGAAAAACATAGTGAACGGTTAAAGGAAGACATACAATAAAATGATATGAACAGCCATAATGTAGCTAATGTACAATAGAATATAATTATTAAGCTCACCTGTTTTATCAGGATCTAAAGAATTGGAAAAATAAAATAAATTCAGCCATGTGCTAGTCAAAAGAGCTATGCATACAGTAAAACTAACTTGGAAAGATTATTATAAAATGACGAAAATAAGAACATGTACTATTAGATGAGTTCAAATATGTTCATTACATTACTGTTTGCAATAAAAATTTCTGTGAAGTGTTGTGTTTCAGTGGGGGAACTGATAAATATTTATATGCAGTTTATTTTTTTTTTAATTTTTATTTTCCCATTTATTTCCCATTGGTTTTTCTAACCAATTATTCCTTGTACACACGGATATAATTACTTTTAAGTTTTTATTTTGCAATCATTTATATGCTAAAACCTTGTTAATCATCTAATCTATACATAATTATACATTAGCTTCTTTTTCCCAGTGATGGAAAAAAATAATTTTATCATACTACAATGGCTAGACATTCAGAGAAATACTAAATCACATGGTGAGTGCTAGTATATGTTTTGCTCCTGGGCTCAATGAGAATTCTTAATACTTCACTACAAGTAATTTTATCTTGTTAGGGTAGGTTCTTATTTCTTATTTTATATAGGTTTTTTTTGTTAGGTGAAGAATTTTATTAAAATTCATCATATCTAATGAGATGGTCAGATAGATTTTCCTTTTTTGCCCTACTAATAAGAATATTATTAATAGTTCCTTGTTATCAACCATTCTTTCATTTTTAAAATAAACACTAATTTGCTATAAAGCAAATGCTATAAAGCATTTTTTTGTTATAGCGATTATTTTGGTTGGTATTCCATTTTGAATTATTGGATCTATGTTTCTAAGTAAGATTATTCTGTATTTTTCTTGAAAATTGTATTTTTTTTCCTTGAAAAACAATTCTCTAACATCTCTCAAGTCAATTAAATCAGGAACAGGTTTGTTAGATTCTCATTCCCTTAACATTTAACATTTATGCTTAACACAGTTCTGGGCACACAGCAGAAAATCAGTAAATATTTGTTGAGTAAATATGAAAATCTGACTTTTATCAGCAGCATCTGCTTGAACTAAGTTTTTTAAAACGCTTTATTCTCTCCAGCCTTTCCTTTTCTAGGTTCTTCAGTGGCCAGGTAATTGTCAAACATCTCTTATCCTGAAGAAAATCACACTAAATTCTTTAGGACTTATTTAGAAATCTCTCTAAAGAGTCCCCTTTATTGTGATTTTTAAAATAATAATTAAGGAGATGTTAATCTGTTAAATGACTCCTGATTATTCCTGTTTGCATTTGGAGATGAAAGGAAGAGTAAAATTTTATTGACATGTTTCTTGTTTCTAAGAAGCACTTAGACAGTAACTGTCTTAATTCTCTGTAAATGGCAATAACCTCTAAGTCAGTATTATATTGGATCATAGGGAATAAGAAGACATAAATTGATCACCTTTTTCAGGCAATCTAATTCTGTGGCTTCCTGACCTGTCTAGGCAGAGTACTGTGGGGCAGGGAGGGTGCTCTGAGATAGTCTGATGAATATGTACTTCCAGATCTTCCTCTGACTTATGATAAAATGTTGGTTCAAACTGTTTGCGTGGAGCTCCTGGAAAATTTATCAGCACCTTGACAAGTGATTACTCTTGGCCAACAAGAGCAGAGCCTGGCTTGGCTTTCTTCTAATATTCCGTGTGGCATTGTCCCTTTTCTCTCCCTATTCCTCCTCACCATAGCATGACCACTGTCTTTGACTCTTGCAGATATTGTTGCCATTATGTGAAAATTTTTGAACCAGAAAATAGAAGTTACTAAATCACTCTAAACGTTAGCTTCTCCAATTATAAACTGTAAGTGAAAATCCCTAACTCAGTAGGTTGCTGTAGGAGTAAGAGTGTTCAGTCTTAGGAAGAATGCCCTATGGCTCCTAGCATACAGTAGGGTCTAAAAAGAGATGAATGCTTGTTTACCCACCAGTGTCTTAGGGTTATATAATTCTTTAAACTTTGTCTCCCTTTCCTTCTTTATTTGTAATAAGTAATACAAAAATTCCCATATTGTATGTTTGGAAAGGCAGTCTTGTGTGTTCAGTCTTTCAGCCCCACTTAGCTAAGAATGAACCTGGGGCCTGACACAGTCCATTACCAAGAGACAAGGGGCCTCCACAGCCTATACTGGGCTTATCACATTGTGTGGGACTATCTTCCCTGTTTCATACTCAGTTTATACTCCTTTGTTCTGTTTATGTGTGTGTCATTAAACACCTGGCCAGCCCCATTACTATATCTGTCTTCTGTGGGGAGGGGAGGAGATCATTCTGAGGTACAAGAGGGTAGCATGCAAGCCAATGGCCCTGTGTTGGCTTCCAGGAGTGCCTGCTGGCTATTGGGTCCAACACCCACCACTAAAGCTGAGCTTTCCTTGTCCCCTCTCCATGTGAGCAAAGCATTGCTCCATTCAGTATTTGACTGCACTGTGTTTTCCTTGACGTCTCCACTACCAATGTGCAGTGGACAGAAGTGTGTACTCCTTGTGTTACTCCCGGTGGTAAGCAACAGATGCCACTTGCTCAACAGTTTATAACAATTCCAGAGAATTGCTATAAATATAGAATAAGATGTGGAAGTCTTGTTACTAGTCCCCACTTTTTCCTCTTCTATCTTACCCAGAGGTAACCATTGTTAAAGACTTAGTGTACACAACACAAGTCTTTTTTAATGATTTTGATTTTAATGTGTATATATGTATATGTGCACATGTATGGTATCATTAAATAATCACATGTCTTTTGTGACTTAGTTTTTCTTAGTATATTTTTAAATATCTTATTGTTCTTTATAAAGCTGCATAGAATATCATGGTATGGATATATTATAATCATTTTTCCTCTATCCTTTGAGGAATTTTTAATTTTGCCCTCTTAATTTTGAAAAATATAGCCAAATTTTCTTCCAAGGCAATTATATAAATTTACGCTTTTTCCAATGATGTATATACAGTTCCATTTTGTGAATGAACAAATAATTTATTTTACTTAGTATAATGCCCTTCCTATTCATCCATGTTGCCATAAATTACAGGAATTCCTTCTTTTTACATTTACATTTACAATAATATCCCACTGTTTACATGTATATACCACATTGTTTTTATCCATTCATCTGTCAAAGGGCATTTAGGTTGTTTCCATATCTTGGCTATTGAGAATAATGTTGAAAGGAACATGGGTGTGCCGATATCTCTTCAAGATAATGATTTTAATCCCTTCCGATATATACCCAGGTGGGATTCCTGGATCATATGGTAGTTCAATTTTTAATTTTGAGGAACAGCCACACTGTTTTCCATAACGGCTGTGCCATTTTACATTCCCATTAACAGTGTCTAAGAGTTTCCTTTTATGCACATCCTTGCCAACATTTGTCTTTTTGATAATAGTCATCCTAACAGATTTGCATTTTAAAAGGATGCTCTCCTGCAGTGTGAGGAATCTAGAGGTATAAGAATGGAAGTATAAAGTTTTTGTTTTCCTCAAAGAGATGACCAGTTCTCTAAAAAAAATATTAAACTACCTTTCTCTCACAAAGTTAATGAAGTAAAATGTTATTAGATCTGAAGCTGATTCTATTGATATGCTTCTTCATTTCTATTAGTATGTAGGACTATTTCAGTTACCATATGGTTTGAATTAGGCCAAGTTTTACCTCATTATTCTCTTTATACTTCTTTACTATTGTGCATTCTCTTTATCAGTTGTAGAATCACCAGGAAAACACGTATTTTCAAAACTTGTTGGTTTTATTTATAAATGAGTACAGAAGAAATTTACATATTTACGATTTTGAGTCTTTCTAACGAGGACTCTCTAGGTCTTTTTTAAATGTCTCTGAGAGTGACAGAGAGCATGAGCAGGGGAAAGGCAGAGAGAGAGAGAGAGAGAGAGAGAATCCCAAGCAGACTCTATACTGTCAGCGCAGAACACAACATGGGGCTTGAACTTCCTAACCATGAGATCAAGACCTGAGCTGAAATCAAAAGTGGGATGCTTAACCAACTGAGCCACCCAGGCACCCCAGTCTATATCATTTTTAAGGGAGATCTAGTATACTTCTTGTTAATGTGTTCTTAGGGATTAAATGGCTTTTTGGAGCATTTGTGAATGGATTTTTAAAATTACACTTTTAAAATTTTTACCAGGCTAAATGTTCAAATGTCTTATGCAAATTTTATCTTGTATTCAGATGCTTAATTCTCTTGCATTATTTTTAATAGTTTGTTGGTCAATTCTTTAGAATTTTCAATGTAAATAATTTGAATTTCCTTTAATGAGTAACTATTTTGAATATTATTTACCAATATTTTACTTCCATTTATTTTATTTTAACATATTTGTTAGGACCCTCAATAAAATGTTAACAATTGTTAAAAAGAGATTTGACCTGGAACATCTTAAGATGTCTTCATCACTAATATGGTGAGAAACATGTTTTATAATCAAAGGCATTTCTAAGTTGTAATTTAGGGAATACTTACCATTTTTTTTCATTTAATCTTTCTAATACTAATGACACTGTACCCTTAGTGTAACACTTTTTGTATGAGCAAACTGAGGCCTAGAATAAATAAGCAACTTGCCTAGGGCGCATAATAGATAATGGAATGCAGAACTTAGAGGGCTGAACTCAGAGTGGTAATACTTGGAAAATCATTTCAGATTAAGAAAGTTTTCTTCTCTTAGTGTACTGAGGGTTTTATCAAGTATGAATGTTGAGTTCTATCAACACTCTACTGAGATAATAATATAGTTGTTCACCTTTAATCTTTTAATACACTGAATTACATTAATAGGTTCCCTGTTGTTAATCCATTAATGCATTGCATTCCTGGGATACACCCTCACTGGTAATGACATACTGGTGTATTTGATTTGCTAATATTTTATCTATGATATTTCATCTAAATTTATAATTGAAATTGACATTTTTATTTCATTTTACTAGCCAAGATAAATATTAGGATTAGGCTATGCTTTTAAAATAAAGTAGAAAGATTTCCATGTTTTCTAATAATAAAATAGTAATATGAATCATCAAAAACAGCTAAAATTTGGGGGACTATGTTAAAGATTTGCAGGTATAGCCTCATTGAATTCTTACAATGAGCCCTATGGAACAATAATATAATTATCTACTTATTAAGAGATAACAGCTAGGATGTTGAGTAACTTGAGAAAAGCCACACAATTAGAAAAAACTAATGTATGTTGATTAGAACAACTGAGTTTTTATGTCTATAATGTCTTTATTTCTACTTCATGCTTTCAAATGGTAGCTTAGCTGATTAAAGAATTTAAACTTGACAGTTTCTCCCTCAGCACGTTGAGATTTCCTGTAGTAGGACCTACTATGCTGATGGTAAGTCAGTCTGGTGTCAATCTGACTGTTGCCCTTCAAAAATCTATTTTCTCTCTCTCAAAGCTACTAAATGCTTCTACTTATCAGTGACTTATTTACAATTTATACAATAGGCCTGTGTGTGTGGACTGGGGCAGGTACTTGGGTGGTTTAATCAGAGGAGTTGGTATTTAGTTTTTTCATTTCTTCATATAACAAATATTTATCGGACACCCTGTGTTCCAGGTACTGTTCTAGCTGTGGGGCATACATTAATGAATAAATAAGAGAAAATCCTGCCCTCATTGAGCTTATTGTCTAATCTGTGGAGTTAGACAAAGGATAAAATAAATAAGTAAATTATGGAGCATGTCATACAGTGATAACTCTATGAGAGAAAATAAGGCAGGAAGGGTGATGTGGAAATTCAGGTTTTGGAGTGGAAATTTTAATAGACGTGGTCTTCACTGGGAAGGTGGCATTTGAGAGAGTGAGCAATGTGTATATGATGTAGGGAAGAGGGTTCCATGTAGAGAGAATAGCAAATGCAAAGGCTATGTTGTAGAAGTGTACCTGGCATGCTTGAATGACAGAAGAGGCCACCATGGTTATAGAGAAGTGAATAAGTGGGATAGAGGTAAGAGATACAATCAGAGAGATATCATCGGTCTAATGGTGTAGAACTTTCTAGGCCATTTAAAGAGGTCTCTATTTTAATCTGTGCAAGATGGCCAGCCAATAGCACTTTTAGCAGAAGAGTTTCTCAACTGGATTTATGTTTTCACAGGATCATCCTGACTACCCTGTTGTAAATAAATTATAAAAGGGCAAGAGTAGAAACAGGGAAAACAGTTAACAAGTTATTGAGTTATTTTAATGATTTTAAGAGCATAGAACAGGTGGTAGCAGTGGAGGTTATCAGAAGTAGTAAGATTCTGTACATATTTTGAAGGTAGAGCCAAGTGATTTTGCAGATGGATTAGATGTGGGTTGAAAGAAGAAAGGAGAAATCGAGGAAAATTTTTATCTTAGTCACTGTAGTCATTGAGATGCCATATGGGGTCTAGAAGAGACTTTGGGAGAAGAAGGCTTGAGAGGAAATAACAAGAGATCAGTTTGGGATCTATCACATTTGTGATGGTTATTAGATCTCCACATAGAGTAGGCAGTTGGAAACCTGAGCCTGCAGTTCAAGAGAGAAGTCTGTACTAAGATACAATCCCTAGACTGTCCAACTTATACATGGTATTTAAATCCAGACACTTGATAAAAACTCCAAGAGAGAGACTGGATATAAACAGAGAAGAGAGTAGAAGGAAGGGAATATTTAAAATGTCAAAAAACAAAGATTGAGACCCCTGGCACTCCAACACAAATGGTTAAAAGATTAACAGTTTCCTTCAGCAAAGGAGACTGAAAAGGGTGAGTCAATAGTTTAGGAGGAAACTTAGAAGTGTGTGATATCTGAGAAATTAATTGAAATCATTTCAGAAGCATAACTCAAATGCTACTAATATATCAGAACTTATACTGGAGTTTTAGGGAAGCTCTAGTCTGAATTGGTTTAAGAGAGTTGGAAGGACAGGTCTAGCAGATATTAAAATAAACATATAGACAGTGGTTTCAAGGACTTTTGCTGTAAAATAAAGAAATACCTACTGTCAGCTGGAGGTAGAATTGAAGACAGCAGTGAGTATTCTTTTTAAGACAGGAGAAATGAAAAGAACAATTTCATATGTTGATGGAAATAAATCCAGTAAAGATGGGGAAGCTGTCGATACAGAAAAGATAGGAGAAAGTGCTGGTGTGATGTCCTTGATTACCCCTTGAGGGCCTGAGAGCTAGTACACAGGAGGAAGGCTTGATCTCAGCCAGAAGCATGGGGGGAGTTCATTTGTAGTTGCAGGAAAGAAGGCAGCACATATGGCTGCAGATGTTGGTGAATGCATATGTGACAACTTGTGAGAGTTCTTTTCTAATTGCTTCAGGTTTTCAATGAAGCAAGGAAAAAGGGTCACTCAGTAAGATTAAGGATGGTGAAGGAGGTATTGCAGGTTTGACAAAACAGAAAATGACTAAAGTAACCACCTAGGAGACTGAGTTAATGCACTAGAGAAATGTATTATGATTGGTATTCATATATAAAGAGCTCTTCCAGATGAACAAGAAATAGATAAACATGCCGATAAAAATATGAGAAATAATGTATATCTATGATTCACACACATATTTGTAAATACATATGGCTAATAATCAGAGGAAGTAATCATTAACTTCAATCTTGATATAAGTAGGGAAAACCAACAGATTGGTTGGTGTCACTGAGGAACACTCTTTCTAGAGAGCAATGTGTAAAAGAAATTGTTAGTTTCAATAATATGCCTATCCTTTCACTTGCATTAAGGAATTTTTCCTCCAAGGAAATAATTGATTATGCTTGAAAACTTTTAATTATATATTGTTCATCTCTACTATTTCTGAACATTGGGGGGAAAGTAAATGTTGGAAGAAGGAAAGTGGATAAGTAAATTGCTGTGAAAGGCAATTAAATTATATTCAACCAGTAAAATGTCATTAATTGTAGATGAATATTTAATTAAAAAGTTTATGAGACATATAAATGAATTCATGATGCTAATTATGGTTGTGTCTTCTTTTGAAAATGTAATGCATATATTTATATTATGAAGAAATGAGATTATTTGCTGTATATAATTTTGGCATTGGTCTGTGTCTATTCATTAGTTTAACATCATGAAAGTTTGTCCTGGTTTTTTGTTGGTCATGATAACTTCCAAATCAGTGATTCCACTGCCATCTTTCTGGGAAGCTCAATTCACTGATTGTTTCCGCTAGATCTGTGGCCTGATCTGATTTTCATTCTAGAAAGATTATTCAAATACCACAAATGGTGTGGTTTGGACAGAGATAAATTCGACACACAGACTTAGAGCCCTCTTTAGGAATCCCTGTGGGAGGTGATAAGGATCAGGGATGTGAGCAGTGGGGACAGAGAATAGGGAAAAGCATGGAGCTTCCAGACAGGGTGTATGAAGGGGAAATCCCCTGATATTCACATAGAAAACCACATACCAAGAAGAACATTTGGGGAAATCTACAAACGCAGGCATAAGCATGAAGCAGAACCAATTTCTTTGGTACTAAAAAAGCCAATCTCTGCTTGTACCCAAGCTTTACTATTACAATTTAAAATTATAGGATTATTTTTGTCTTCAGTTACTCTGTCTGTGTTTAATTATACACCACTGAGATGATAGCAGCTATTTTGAGGACACTGTACCTTTTCAGGCTCTGTATCCCCTCTCCATGTGATACTGGAGTTAAAAAAAGGAAGGCTAAATAGAAGAGGCGCAGGTGGTTGTGTTTATGGGCTTCAGGGAGATATGATTACCTCACTCGGCTGATTGCTACCTGAAGGAAGTCAGATTACAATTAAGACTGTCAGGTAAAGCACACAATTAAAGTTCATTGCAAATGCTGTCGACAAACTAGTATTAGCTGGGAAATGCTCTCTGGCAAACAGATGTACCCTGGAAAATAGAAAGGGAATGTTTCCTTCTAGAACAAATCTACTTTATCAAATCTGACAACTTTCACTTGAGCTCTGGGTCCTGCGCTAAAAAGAGCTTCTCGTTTGATTTAAGCAATTGGCACGTAACATGCAGGTTGGAAATGAGTTGACTCATTAACTTATTTTGCTTAGTAGAAAAGGTGAAGGTGAGAGAAAACATGCTTGCATCACCACATTTTGTTCTCTGCCTTCCAGATTTGCTTTAGATCTAGCAATATTGCATTCTATGTTTATTAAGAGGTGAGGTTGTAGCTCTAGAACTGGAATATTCTTATCACAAAATGTCAGGAAAAAAATCATACGGATCTGTTTTTAGAATTGGTTTTTAGTCATTCTAATGGTGTGACTGTACGTGGCCCATGTGTTATCAATCTCTTTAAGTATCTACTTGCATTTATGTGACACTAATAAGGAAGAGTTCCCATAGACAAATAGCAATTCTGCTATTTGATTTTACTTCATAAGTAACTGTATATATCATTTCCTCCTAATAAAGTGGAGTATTCCCTCAGCTCACACACATCACAGACATTACTGCTAATGGAAGTTATACATGGGATTGAGTAGAAACTACAGCTGCTACTCCCAAGCTTCCACTCTGTGTTTTCCTCTACTAATGATATTTTTCATCTGGTCAGTAATGGAGGCAGTTGATCTGGGGAATGGATATCACAGAGAAATTCTAATCCAGGGGAAGCTTAGAAGTTTGCTTTTCTCCATAACACTGGGAGCATATGGTCTAGATTAGACCTCTTTCTATGACAGAAACTGCTTCACCAACAGCAGAACTGAGGCAAAACACCAGATTAGAAAAATAGTAAGGAAACACACAGTATTCTGGTTTAGGATGAGAAGACTTCTAGGATTCAGCCGTCATCTTCTCTTTCTCACGGCACATCACTCCCTTGGGAAAATTAACGCCTCCAAGTTCCTTTCAATTACTTTATCTGTTAACTAGATTTAGGATTAAATGAGATAACATGTATAAAGCTTGAGGTAAGCCCGCAAAGAATGCTGGTTTTCATTCTCCTTTCCTCAGAATCTTTGGTGTCCAGAGTGCACAACCATTGGTCCCATGCCATTTTAGCCTGTCCCAAGCTCACTCCTTCTAGAAGTCCCCTTCAACTACCAACGTAAGCTTAGAATAGCCAGTGCACAACCTGAGTCGTGTCCAGCTCTGCTACGATTGCTAGTGGCAGTAACCCAGTGTGTTCTGAGGAATTCAGAAAGTGCACTGACCTTCTACTACATTCCTTCTAGTACATGTTTTTAATTGAAGTATCAATTACATGCAATAAGGTATAAAAAAATGCATAAAGTTTAAATGAACAGTTTGATATATTTTGATGTATTTCTAGGTAAGTGTCCATTCCTGTAACCATCACCTCACTTTAACAAACTTTATTTTCACTTCTTTTAGTAAAATTTCCAAGAGCACCTCAACCTCCACTTCCTTCAGTATATAAGAACATTACATTCCTACCTGCTCTCTCTTGAGGTGCTTTGAAGTTATTGTTGTCCTTCTTAACCAAGATGCCCCAGGCTTTTAGGCTTGTGTTACCTGACAGGGAAGCAGGGCTGCAGAAATGAAAAGACAAAACAAAACAACAACAACAACAAAAACTCTTCCTAATCACTAAGCGCTTGTATAGCAGTAGCGAAGACATTGTGAAACACTCCAAAACATGAGAGATGCCATCTGATTGTAATTTATTTATGGCAGTGAGGTCAAGGGAAAATATAGTGAAACTAACATTTAATCAGTGCCTATTCTGGGCCAAGGATTATGCTAGGTGTTTTACAGAGTTGTAGCCTTTAATCTTCCAAGCATTCTCTGTGGAAAGCCCCACTTAATACTCTCCAGAATCTCCATCATTTTCTCACTCTTTTTCTGAACACCTTTGTAGTGATTATCTTGCCACAAGGTTATCCTTTGTAGGTATTGCCTTGTCCCCAGCCTCCGTTTCTCTCTATTTCTCCTTCCCTCTCTCATTCTCAGTCTCTCTCTCACTCCCTCTCTCTTTTTCTCTCCTGGTCTTTACCCCTCTTTCTGGCCCTTCATTTAGACTTACCTTCTTCCTTTGATATTCATGAGCATCCTTTCTTGATTTCTTGCTTTAATCTCTCTCCTCTATGCTGTACGCTCATAGTTCAGATTGATGAAAATCCATTTGTAATTGGTTCCTGAGAACACTAGTCCTCTATATTGGGTGTTAGGCCATCTCATAAACTGTCTTCTTCAGTCATCTTCCACTGGCATAGAGAGACTCAGAAGTTCCAAAAATGACAGCTATCTCCTAGAAGGGAGCATATGCTACTTCACAAATTTGGCTACTGGTATTAGTTGAGTCATTTCCCACCGTTTTTAGAAGAGTTATTTCTTTACTTGATTCCAGCCCCCACCCGTCTTTTTTTTTTAACAGTTGTAGGCATCCTTCATCATTCTGAGCCAATATCCATATTAATCTCTTATGTTAATTACTGTAATTCTTTAACATCCTGTTCAAAGCAATTTAAAACAATGAAATAGCATCTTACTTAAATAGAATTACTAATGTTTCTCAGGAGCTTTTCCATTTGATTCTCACCCTACACTGTGAAGTAGGCAGTTTGGGCATTATTATTTTCATGTTTCTGAATATGAAGGAAAGGGACACGATAGGATGTTATGGGTCACTTATCTCACCCTGCAATTGTCTCTATGTTGTGTTTTGCAGTTTCTATGTCCTCCACTACAAGATAAACTTAAGACCCAGGACCACATATGTGTAGTTCACTTTTTTATTTGCATGTTTATCCCATACAAAGCCCTGAGAAATCAGTAGTGGGCTGTGGATCGGAACCTGGAGCTCCAGTCCAAAACTGTGTCATATCGAGGAGCTGGTGTGCTGTTACTGCCCATACGTGAGGCCTCAGTTTCTATTTCCCTTAGTCTGAACTTATCCTTTGTGACCTGCAAGCCCTTTGTCCATGTGCGGCTTTTCCACATGGTAGCTGTCTCTTCTTCAGTAATACTCCTAGGGCTGTTGATACTTCACCTGTCTTGCTGCTGAGACCCTTAGACATTCCATCTCTTAATCAGTTTTTTAAACTAATCTTCATAAGCCCAGGGAAACCCAGTACTCTGTGGCCAGAATATGGCCCATGAGGCAGGACTTCCTCGCATCTTATGCTCAACACTTATGGTTCCTGAGGTGAGGAGACTTGGGAACCTACCCCTAGAGTCCTTTCTGATTCTTTTTATTCCTGGTTCTTCTGCTGTATCTCTCCTTCCAGTCTTTGAGACCACATGGGTCTTAACTCTCCAGAGCTGTAATTCCCTTCCCCATATTCAATACACATAAAAACAATAATGGAAATGATGACCCCAAGAAATAACAATTCTTGCTTCCTTTACTGCTTTGTCAGATTAGAATGTGACTATGCAAGTAAATCATTCTGAATCAGTTCTTTTCTGAAAAGGCTGGTTATTTGTTTGTTTGTTTGTTTGTTTATTCAGAGAGCATAAGTGGGGGATGGGCAGAGAGGGTGTCAGCACAGACCCAACTCAGGGCTCAAACACACAAACTGTGAGATCATGACCTGAGCCAAAACCAAGAGTCACATGCTTAACCAACTGAGCCACCCAGGTGCCCCTGAAAAGAGCTTTTAAATGGATCATATTGCTCTTTCTTTCTTCCTCCAGGCTCTCACTTGGGATTCATCAAAGTAATTGTCACTGGATTAAATTCATCCATAATGTCAGTAGAGTTTTATAATATTCCAGAATTTCCAACGTCTGCAATTATTAGGCATCTATGAAACAAATCAGCACTTTGAAGAGCCCCATTTTTGCATGGTGTTCAGCTAAAATAGTCCTGTTATCAAATAGGTCGACAGCCATTGGCTTTAGGCTAAAACCCAGGCTTCCCACCAGAGTGGACTTAGCAGAGCATTGTGCACAACTCCAGTTAAACTCAGATTTGCAATATGATGGTAAAATGAAACTCAGTTATTAGACTGAAGTTTTTGATGAACAATAATTTTGAAAGAATAAAGCACCTGTGTTGATTTTCAACACTGGAAGTCCCTCTGCCCCTCCCCTCTGGACATACAGGCTCTGGACTCCTAGAGGTGGCTTTCAATAGTGGTTTTATTAGCACCATTGCATCATGGACTTGTCAACCCACCCAAGTAAATACTTGGTACTGAGAAAACTAGGAATTCAAAATTTTTAATGTGTTTTATGTGCTTTAATTAAAAAAATAGGTGGAGAAGGAGAAAGTTATGGAATCTATGTTTAGTTAAATTTGAGTTTAGCTCTAGGTTTGGGGTCTCTGGCTAGCCCCTTCACATGCTGAATATCTCACCCACTTGTACCACTGGTTTGGGTTCAGGCAGAGGTCCATGGGAACCTTGGTTCTTCTGATTGCTGGCTGCGTAAACTTGTTTCTGTTTCTCATTCTTTCTGAATCTTTGTTTCCTTGTCTATGAAACAGGGATAGGCCTTCCCCCCACCCCCATCCTACTCTGAGGATTAATTGAAATAATGTGTATGTGGCACCTGTACACTGCTCCCACAGAATACAACATAGTAAAGGCATTAGTTACTTTTTGTCCTTGTTGGTACTACTACTATTACTCATGTATTTATTGCCTCATTCAACAAATATTTGTTGTTCCATCTTTCAAGATGCTATGAATATAGATACAAATAATAACTAATTAGTGCTTTTACTGTGCTCATGCTCTGCAGGACACACAGATGAGGAAATCCTGCAGTTTTAGTTCAGTGAGCTAAGGGTCACAATGGAGAAGATAGAAACTTTAGCTGCCATGTCCCCATAACATTGTGCTTACTGCAGGAAGGGAACTTTTCCCTCCATTTAGCACTGTGCCAGGAACACAGAGTGGTTGCTTTCACCTGCACCTGTTCGGCCCAAGGTGTATTTGAACTGCAGCAGCAGGGGGCTGGCAATGGAGCCTCCACAAATTTTCTGCTGGGCACAGGGTCAGGTTTTCCTCTCAGAACTGAAATTTTCTCTCTTTACCTACCTCTTAACCAGTTGTGAAGAAGCAAGAGTCCTCTGGGAAATTTGCATCAGTACCCTCATGGTGTGCATCTCAGGAACAAGGAGAAACTGGAAACCCAAAGGTCTTCTAGGAACGTGGGTACAGTTCTTTTATCCCTGTAGATACATCCAAGCCTAACATAACCCTTTTAAGAAACTGAAAGGAGAACGTTATTTGCCTTAGATGAGATGGTTGATTTGGGACAGAGCCAAGACTAGGAACTGCCTCCTGAATCCTGCTATACAGCTCCTTCTATCTGCTAAATCTGTCAGAGCATGTAAGAGAGTGGCACCGTGGATGAGGAATAATGAAATCAGTATTGTAGAAACTCTTTTTTAAAAAATAATGTTTATTTATTTTTGAGAGAGAGACAGAGTGCAAGCAGGGGACGGTCAGAGAGAGATAGGAGGACACAGAATCCAAAGCAGGCTCCAGGCTCTGAGCTGTCAGCATAGAGCCTGATGTGGGGCTCAAACTCCTGAACCACAAGATCACGACCTGAGCTGAAGTCAGATGCTCAACTGACTGATCCACCCAGACACACTTCATTGCAACTCTTAATAAGAGCATCTAACTACTACAAAGCGCCTATTTTGTAGCAGGTATTGTTTAAAGATTTTGGATAGTCCTAGTTTATTTGGGCCTTGGAACAACACTAATACCTGGATCCTTTTATTCCTATTTTATAAATAAAGTCATAGAGCTATTGAGTAGTTGTCCAAAAACACATAGTAGTAGCTGGCAGGGGAAGACTTTGAGCAGCCTGATTCTCTGAATGCATCTCTGTGCTATCCTCCCTTGATACCATATTCTCATGGCCACCCCCAGCCCAAACTTGTGCTGGGCATACCAGGTTCAGGAGCAGCAGTATGACAACTGATCACGGGGTTTAATCATCACTTCTGTAGAAGGAAGGTATTACAGATTAAAATCAGAGCAGAGTCCTATAAGACCTTGGGTTATAAGAGCTGGTCTTCAAAAACATCAGCCCTTCTGTTAAAAATAAGGAAATTGGCTGTAAGCCTTGATTGGTGAGCTGGTTAGACCCTGATTGCTTTCATTCTTTCAGGCATTTACTCAGTATATACTTGAGTGTGTCCTACGAAGCAGACACTGTCCAATGTTCTGGGAGATTGAGAGGACTAGACATATGCTGGGACAGTGAGGAAAGGATAATCTTGTAAGAGCTATAGGGTCTTGCCTTTTCAAAATGTAGGGAATCCTGATATCTGCACTTGCCCCCACTTACACTTTTTTTTTTCCTGAAATGCACACCTTTCTCTTCCAGAAAATTCCAATTTGTCCTTCAAGTCCAAAAGAAAATATTACCCTGACATTTTAGTTTTCCCTTCATTTATGGGAAAATTATTCACCACTGTCTCTGTGTTCTCAAAGCATTTTCTATGTACAGATCTTACGGCACCTGTTGCATTGTATTCTAATGATGCATTTACCACCCCTCCCTATATCCTGCCTGAAACCTTATATTGTCATCATCATATCTCTAATACCCAGTATAGAGCTTGAATCATAATAGATACTTAGTGAATGTTTGGATTCTATGTGTTTATCCTGCCATATATTTATTTCTTATTATTCTCATTATTCCTTTTTTGTCTCCTGGGTTCTAACAGTAGATACCATGATGTCAGGGTCAACGTTTGCTCCTTGTTTTTTGTTACTCATACTAACTGCAGTGCTGGGAAGATGGTACACATGCTCTGTCCCCGAGAGGTGGGTAGGGGCTGATGTGTATCTTTTCAAGTTTAATTTCTCAGATTCTTAGGTCTTTAGAAAGTGGTAGTACTATATTGCCCTCAGCTTGGTTCAAAGCTTGTATCAACAAAGGTACCAGTGGAAATCCCATACTACAGAGAGTATTCCGACATCCACTCTTAGAGACTGTGTATCTGTGCTCATTTGCATATTCTCAGGTAGTTCTGTGTCCTCGGAGGTCTCTTGACACCTGCTCTTATTGTTCTATCTCTAGGTGAACCATTCTTGAGATACCAAGATTAGTAAGGATATAATGTTCATTCATTCTCCTCTATTATATTCTATCCCATTCTATTCTATAAAAACAATTTATTCAGTACCTGCTAAATGCCTGGCACTATCCTACATGCTTGCAATGCATCAGTGAACAAAAGTGATCAAAAATTGCCAACCACATAGAGTTTACATAGTGAGGGGACACACATTAAATACTGCATGGAATATATAGATATGTTTTATAAGGTATTAGAAAAGGGAGCAGGATAACGAGACAAGAAAGAGTTCAGGGAGAGCTACCAAGGTGAGGCAATAACAATTTTAATTCTAGTGGTTAGGGTGGGTCTCCTTGCAAAGGTAACATTTGAGCAAAGACTTGAAGGAGGTGAGGGGTTTAGCCCATGCACATCTGGGAGGGGGGGATATTCAAAAGAGAAGAAACTGTTCGTGAAAGGTGATGATCTATCGATCTATCGATTTATCTTCCAATGGCATAACTGATTTTTATACTTGTGTGCCTGCCCCTGTTGCTCCCTCTGATTTATCCAATACTGAAATGTAAGTTAAATTAACAGATTTGAAATGGTAGAGTCTGTCACCATTGATAGTAAAACCTCACAAGGATGGATACTACATCCATAGATGAGGCATAGTCCACTTGATGGTGACAGATTTAAACACATAAGAAGTCAGAAATTGTCACAGTCATTAACACATTCCGGCCTCAGGGAAAGAGGTTTCTGTGCAGAGATCTGCTCAGACTTGCCACCTTCCACCTGCCTTGGGCAAAAGCCCTTTAGACCCCAGATGTGTGAGGGAACAGGGAGGTCAAAGGGCAGGTGCTTTTGCTGCTGGGTCCCTGAGCCTGATCTATTCCTTTCACCACGCATGAGGGAGCCTGATCTCAGTTCAGATTGAGTTTAACAGTAGGAGACAATACTGCCAGAGCTTCCCAAAAGGATTCAGTTGCCCTTGTCTTGTACATTCTTGTGTCTGTGTGTACTCTGCTTGCCATGTCTCTGAGTCTTTGCCCATATTGTGGGGGTGAGTTGGGGGAGAGGTGCCAGGGTTATATCAATGAACAAGTACAATTTCTGTCCACAGTGAGTTGAAAAGATACTAGGAAAATAAGAATCAGTCATATAAAAACAGTCAACAACTGAGATCCCAAATAAAGTTTTCTATAAGTCATGGATGTAAGAGCTCAGAAACGAAAGAAATTCCCATGGACCTAAGGCACCAAGAAGGGCTTCCTGGAGGAGGTGAGGATCTGAATAACATATGGAGGGTATGAGGCTGGTGAAAGAAGACCCCTCCAGGTTAGATGAAGTGACTGGCAGGGTAAGAACTATGTGAGAATTAGAGATTGGCAAGGAAAGAAGATGGTGCGTACATATTTTTAAGTTTATTTATTTATTTTGAGAAAGAGAGAGAAAGAGTATGCACACATGAGCAGGGGAAGGGCAGAGAGGGGGAAAGAGAGAGAATCCCAAGAAGACTCCACACTGCCACTGCAGAGCCTGAAGTAGGGCTCAAACTCACAAACTGTGACATCATGACCTGAGCCAAAATCAGGAGTCAGATGCTTAATGGACTGAGCCACCCAGGCACTCCTATGAGATAATTTTAAAAGCCTCCAGACTGCCTAACAGGTCTCCGGGTTCCGTTTTGCTTCTCCTGTGCAACTGACTGTTGTAATTAAAAGCATTACTAACAAAAACCGAGGTGCAATCTGGTGACAGAGATTAGAATTTATCTGCAGAGGACCTGGTTATGTCCTGGCACCATCAGTTCAACACCAGCTAACAGTCAGGACCTGGAATTCAGTTTATTTGCTTGTGAAATTAGGATTACTTACAGAATTTTCAGAGTCAGTTGAAACAATTGTCATGGATTCCTTGTAAAGTGTAAATGAGGCACATGTGCCCACTCCGAATCATTGACATCATCTTGGGTTGTTGCCTTCCAGAAGCTTCTAACTTAACCTTGAAACAGCTGGTAATTGGATAAAGCAAATAAGCAACAAAAATATAAACAAGATCAAGTATGAAGAGAGAATGAAACCAGATTAAATTGACAATAGCTTATTTGCAAAGCTTGGGGAGGCTTTTTGCCTATGGTTCAGTTTCTAAACAACTGTTCTGTTCTCCACCAGTAAACCTCAAGCTATCCTCATGGCTCTGCTCATATGTCTGCAGCAGGAAACTGGCTGTCTGTGGCCCACCTCTGCATGGCCTCTGGAAAGCAGGGAATAGTTAGGGTTGCCATAAAATTAATCATCTAACCAGGGCCATTTTTGAGAGTGAAAGAGAATATTAGTAACCAGATTATTCTAGGAAAACTGGGTTATTTGGTCACTTGTCAAACAGTTCCTTTGCTTTGATGGGTGTAGTAATCTCAGAGGCTCTGTGACACATCCCAAAAATACAGAGGATTCTGGTTACGGAATTGTTGCTAGTGGTCGTAACTACCAATACCCTGGCTCTGATAAAGCCATCTCTGGGGAGAGACAGGGAAGGCACATGGTGTATTCCAAGGGTAGGGCTATAATCAAATACCTCTCTGCTTAGTCTTCATGAACAGGTGAAGACCCAAGGACTTCTAAGATAATCCTCTGGGTGGTTTATATTTTCAGTCTATGGTGCGTTTGGTTGGTGATCCCTGTGTGTACTTTGTGCTATGTAAAGACTTTCTGCTTCATTGGCATGTAAACTTCCTTTGAATTTTGTGGATTACCACCTTCTTTTTTTTTAAGTTTATTTATTTATTTTGAGATGGAGAAAGAGAGAGTGCAGGCAGGGAGGGGCAAAGAGAGAGGGAGAGAGGTGATATCAAGCAGGCTCCATGCACACTCAGCACAGAATCCAAGGCTGGGTTCAATCTCAGAGTTTGTGAGATCATGACCTGAGCTGAAATCAAGAGCTGGACGCTTGTTAACCCATTGAGCCAACCAGGTGCCCCTCCACTTTCTTAATCTACCTCCAATCATGTTCATGGAATCACTGTGTGAGATTAAAAAAAAAAAAAGGAAGATGGATTTGTATCCATTTTAAAAGTAGAGAAGCTGGAGTTTCTCAAGTTCACACAAATTTTCAGATTCTTGTTAGCAGTCATGACTTCCAAATGCCATCTCCCCCTTGAAGACTCCTTCATCTATAGCAATGACTTGTTTTTGTTTGTTTGTTTGTTATTTTGTTTTTTGTTTTGTTTTGTTTTTGGAGATCTATTACACATTGGCTATGCCTTCCTTTTGATGCTTAATGTTTGCTATTGTGAATTCTCCTAGATAATTAACCTCTAGAGGACAGAGACCATCTGTAAATTAGCTTGTACTAACTCACTCTGCCTACCCCAGTGTTTGGTATTTGTTTAACGAGTATGTGTTGACAAGCATTGTGCCTGGAATTGCTTCAGTCTCACTGCTGTGATAATACTCCAAGCTCTGAGGTCTCTTTGGAGAGAAGGCTCTGCAGAGCTGAAGAATGTCAAGAACCTTATGCAGAATAGTAGATGTAGATTTAGACAGGAAGAGTTGCCAAATGCTAATACTGTTGAATAAATAATTAGCTAAAACTCATAAGAGTGGATGGATGTGTAACTTCTTCTGTCATAGACTCTAAGTCTAAAGTTCTCTTTTGACCAGCAAAAGAGCAGATGCAGGATTAAAGTAAGAGATGACTAATGTCCAGGAAAAGACAAGAGCCCCGAATAGGGGTCCTTGCCCCATTTTTATTAGGATCAGAAGGCTTACAAACATGGCGATGGATGTGCACAAAGGGACAATGAATCTGTGAACATTAACTTGTGGATGTGTGGGAAAGGGGTCTTGAGGATATTTGTGGTTAGGGGTTTGGGTTAATACAAAACAAAATCTGAGCACTGGGTAGTTGGGAGGAAGGTTTACAGTGGACGTGAGGCAGCACCTCTGTTTATCTTACCTTAGGGGATGAGATAGATGGGGGAAGTAACCTCAGGGTTGACAAGGCATCTTTTCTTTTGTTAACCATATCTGCTCTGAGCTGCTTTGCCTGCAGTGCAGTGGTCCATAGTCCAGTTCACCAATTTACCTAACCTGGCCCTATCCTCCTGTGAAAACAGCTTTTCTGCCATAGTACTAAATTGGGGTGTTTTCACCCTGAATATCTAATCTTGTTTATTTCATATACCTATGTATTAGGCAATTTTGTGCCATTTTTATTTCAGGCCTTTGCCTCTCCCTTTCTTTTGGGGGCTCTGCACCCCTCTCTATTTTGGGGTGCATTTGTACCTCCCTATTCCTGGCACCTTTGTGCCTCCCTCTTCTCAGGGTGTCTTTGCACCCCCCCTATTCTTGGGGTGCCGGTCTGGTTTACCCAAACTTGGGCATGAGCACTCTATGACTTTGTATTTCTTCATGCCTTGGTAACCCTTTGGTGTAAGCCCAGGGGGATTCCTAAGCTTATCGCCCACATTCTTCTGTCATAATGCTAAGAAAATGAATGCATGGATAAATTCCACAGCAAGAGAAGAGAAATGAAATGCTGTGCAGTTTACAGTCATGTCTGCTGTATCCACTTATTGAGGGTCAGTTCTCTCTGCTCTGGAAGGTACCCTGACTAAGACAGGATGATAATTTAGTAGGGATGATAAGAGAAGGTAAAACAAGGTGACCAATGAGGTTCCCTCTAGACATGAACATGTATGATTTAGGTACAATTTTTGTTTTCAATTTTTGGCTTTTACAACTTCGTCTTGTGAAGACAACCAAAGTAGTTTACTCAGACATTTACTCAGAGATTTTGCATTTTCTGTAACCTCCCAATTCATCTTGTTGCTTATATTATGCTGTCAGACCTGGAGTGTAACTACTGAACCATGATGTGTGGGAACAGATGAGAACACTGTCAGTGGAGGCAAGATGGATTGGACTTTTTCTCTTCTGATAAGTCTTTGTCCCCAACACTACCTTCTTGGAGTGGTGGGAGGGGCATAATATTTTGGTGCTACCGGTAGTCTGTTCCAGATCATTTGTGAATTAATGACAAATATAGAAAAACTATCATAAATGAACAAAATTTGGTACACTAGATTAGAGGAAAAGATACATGATTTACCCCTTTCTATTTCATCCTTATTAAAAACTATTGTGACTAATCCCAATGTCTGAGGGCTTGTGTTCTTCAAAGGCAAATGTTAACACAATTACTTCAGTGGGAGAGAGAAGAGAGAATCATGCTCCATGTCTCCCCATTCAAAACAGGAGTCCAGAACTGAGACCAGAATGAAATGTTAGCAGCCTCCCTCCAAGTTTACTCACTTTATTATTGTACCTTTGTGTTATTGCTATTATTGTCATCTTAATCGCATGCCAACATGATCCAGAGTTTCTCTTCCTGCTATACACTGGGTAGTCATTGAACTTGAAGCACCTGCCTCATTCTTTAGAACTAAAGATCATGTCAAAATGTGAAAACCACAAGTATGTGAGGAGTAATATCTGAAGGCAGTGTCTGTTGTAAATAATCATTTCCATAAACCTAAATTATTCACGTCTGTAAAAGAACAGAACCTCGGACTCTTTGTCAAATTATAAACATGTCATTGACTCAGAGTGGATGTTGCAGTGGAGATTCTGGGAGCAGCCTAAGAGTACCAGAGAGTTGGACGGGAGCTTGGGTAAGGGAGGAGGGGTAAGAAGTAGGACAGAAGGTGTTTCTTTTTATCTTGGCCAAGTCTATCATTTCTCCACCCGGGGTTCACCACCACTAATAGGAAATCTGTCCCCATCAGGGAAGAGCAGAGATTTCTGCAGTTCAGTAGCCACGGAGATTATAACTTCTGTTCACTAAGACAGTCTTCATTTCTCCAACCTCTGTAAAAATGCAGCAAGTTTTACCCCTGGTTGCATTTTCTTTTATTCACTTTGTCTTCCTGATATAATACATTTTTTTAAATGTGTTTATTGTAACTTTAATGGGCTTGCAGAGAGAAAGGAGATAAACAACAGTAAAATAAAAGTTATTATTTAAGCTTTGTCATTTTGAATATATTCCTCTCAGTGTCTAGGTAAAGACTAACAAGTTAAAGTATTTATCATGGTGTTTGCACATAGTTAATACTCAAATTATATCATCACCATAATTATTATCCCCATTACTGGTATAGACCTTATATCGTGTATGCATTGTGTCTCTGATTTCTACCCTGTGGCCTCATACCTTTGTGCCCTGACTCTATAGGCAGTTCTTCTATTGGATCATAATTCTTACTTCTAAGTCCTGGCTTACCCTTGGAATTTATGTTTTGGCTTTTCCCTTTTAAAACACTAATACCTAATCATTGACAATTCTCCCAGGTTCCTGGAACCCATTTCTGGAACCAGTGCACTGGTTCCCACTTGCTTGGGAGTAGATGCTTTTTCCAAAGAGCCTAACAATCCAATGTAAAGAAAGATTTGAGCAAATAAATAGCAATGAATCCCAATGCAAACTCTACAAAAAATCACGCATGTGTTATAGTGAAAATCCAGAGAAGGTAGCAATTAACCATATGGACAATTTATCCTAGAGAAGATTATTTCTTGAATTGTTAGAAAGTGTCTTTCCCTAAGGTTTTCTTTGTTTTTAACCCCACAGTCTAATTTTTTTCTAAATTCTCCTATCTAATTTCCTGACATACTATCTCTTACTGCCCACCTCTCCCTGTTAACACTGTCCTTTTCCCAGGGCTGACCTTCATAACATGCCTAGAGCATGGTACTATTTGCCACATGGGATTGTTTATAATTATTATTCCCTAGTCTCACATATCCTGCATACTGCTGTCAGGTTAAGCAAACTTCAGTACTCTCTTGATCATCATACCCTATGATCAGAGAGATAGAATTTTCCCACTACCATTTACATGAAAGGGACTTCTAATATCTTCCTTACTTGAATTGCTCTGATTTGCTACCAAATATCCATTCTTGTATTCGTTTATTAATTTTTTTAATAAGTCAGGTAGTTAGCAGTCAGCATATATGTAATAGTTGGCTTCTCATGAGAGAAGCACTGTAACCAGAATTTTGTCACCCTTGGCCGTATAGCTCCCTCCCTCCCTCCCTCCTCTTTCTGACTCTCTCCTTTTCTCCCTCTCTCTGTCTCTCTCTTTTGTGTGCTTATTTTTCTCTCTTCCTCTGTGTGTCTGTCTATCTCTTTATCTCTCTCTGGTGGATGTGCATCCTTTCCATCCAGCCACACACACTGCTCAGACACTGACATCCATATCTAGGTGTTTCCTGGTCTCTTCTGGCTGGCACAAAGGCAGTAAGTAAGCAGGTGGGTGTGTGAAATATGATGAGCCAAAGATTCATTCCTTTATTTTCTTCTAACTGCTTCAGCCTTCATAAAATCCAGTCCTATAGGTTATTGATTTTCACAAAAAGAAGAAAAACGAGTGGGGGTGGAAAATTATGATGTTATGTCCTAAATGAATTTTTCACAGAAAAAGAAGAAGAAGAAGAAAAAAAACAACTATTCTCCGTCTTGGGCAGTTGGTCAGAAATGAGGTTTGGGGTATGGAATAGGAAAGGCAGGAGTGCGTCTGCCCCAGGGGCAAACAAGCATTGATCTCTTGGGTGATTGCCCTGACTACCTCTGAAGCTGAGAATTAGGTTCAATATGTTAGTGCTAACATTTAAGTCCTTTCAAATCTCCAGGGGCAGAATCTGCTTTCTCTCCCTCTACCTCGTTTATGGTTAGGTGAAATCTGACTTAACTCTTTAGCTTCCAGCTTTGTACAGAAATCTAGTCTTCAGGAAACCCATGAAAGCATTGATGAGATGTCTTAACTACTGTTTCACAAGCAACGTTGAAAATTAAGATAAAGCCAAACCTCTACCTCTATAATAGTTTACTGTCTAGAAAAGATAGCAGTAATAGACCCATTCCTTTTGCTCATCATCTATGAATGAATAGATCATCTATGAATCATTCACCACATGGTGTTGCAAAAAAGTAGTCATACATCAGAATTACTTATAGAACTTTTAAAGTGTGCATTTGCAGATAGATGCAGCCTCAGATCTGCAATCTGCATCTCCGAGGGTGAGCCCTGGGAATCTGTATTTTAACTTTCTTATAGTTTACATTAATTAGCTACTAGATGTAAAAGGACAAATGCAATGCAAAGGGATGGTGCACCAAACTCCATGGATAAAACTGCTACAGATCAAAAATTTTAAGCTGCTTTGCCTAATTTCATGAATATGGCAACAAAGAAAGAACATGATAAAAATTTGAACTACAGACTTCTAGCAGCATAAAGATGTCCCGAAAAGCATGTCTAATGATCTGTTGATCTGTGTTATGAGATCTGGGGTCAGGCACGGGGTAAGGAAGAGGTGGACAACAGTCCTGTGGAAAAATTGCTCAACATTCCTCAGTCATCAGAGAGGGAGGCTTAAGAAGGAAAGCTACCAGCTATTTCTATCATTTAAAATGCAGCCTGTTCTCTTAGGAGGAAATCTGGTGAGGAAGGGTGTTGAACAGAGATTTTGTAAGCTAAAGGACTTTGATTTGAGCCACACCAAGCTAGTGAATATAGGAACCTGGGTAATACGTGCCCTTGAGGCAAAAGATAAATTAGATTTGGCCTGAGGATGTTTGGAACAACAAGGTCATGTAGAGGCTGATAAATACACCAAATTGCTCCCCTCCAGCCTTCTGCACAGGATGTTCCAGCAGTAGCCAGAGTCACTCAGGAAAGAATAATTTCAAGAGGAATAATTGGAAATACGCCAAGAGGAAACCTATGAATGAAAAACAGTAAGCCATATTTTAGTCAAGTTAATGAATTCCAAGGAAAAAAGAATCACAAGTCATTGACACAGTGATACGTAGGGTGGGAACATCAAACTTCTATAGTGAACAAAGGTGTCAAGGGAACAAATCATCAATCTCCATATCCATAAAGTAGAAGGGGAATTAATTTATTCATTCATGAATTTATTCAACTACTATTAATTGAATAAGTACTATGTGCCAGTCACTACTGGAGGATTTGGGGATATAGTTCTTCACCACAGAGACAGATCCCAGCTCTCAGAGAGCCAATATTCTGATGGAGGGAAGAAGCAATATAAAAAATAAGCAAGAAAAAGTATTTTGGAGTCAGAATAACCTGGTTTCAAATCTCAGCTGTGCCACCTACCATCTGTATTGTACTTAACCTTGTTGCAACTGTTTTCTTCTCTGCAAAATTGATAGGAATGCCAACCTTGAAAGGTTGTGATGAGGATACGAGAAAATTTGTGCTGCCGAATAGTATCTGGAATATAATGAGCATTTTTTAAATATGTGCTGAATGAAAAATTGGCAACATGCAGGAGTCAGTTAAAAGGGAGAGGATGAAATTCAAAGCACAGTAGAAGAATGTACTCCTCAAGAAGTAGAAAAATGATTGATACACACACACACACACACACACACACACGTATGTATTAATGTATCTATGAAAGACAGAGAGTCACAAAGAGACAGAGAAGCAGAGAAAGAAGACACATGGTTGAAGATATACGTGAGGTGATTTGGTGAGTTTGGAACAAAAAGAAGATGAGGAAGCCTTATCTAGTGGTTTCTATTTCCTCTATAATACAGAAGGTAAGAGAGGAAGAGCTGAGATGTTCACGGAGGGTAATGATGTTGAGGAGGAGAGTAGCTGTGTAAAAGAATTAAGAATAGAATGGCATAGTGTATTGGGGCACCTGGGTGGCTCAGTTGGTTAAGCGTCTGACTTTGGCTCAGGTCATGATCTCACGGCTCGTGAGTTCGAGCCTTGCATCAGGCTTTGTGCTGACAAGCTCCCTCTCTCTCAAAAATAAACATTAAAAAAAATGGCATAGTGTATTGAACAGAGTGGCCATCGCTTTTATAGGTTCAGAATATTAATTTCATCATCATATGGGAAGATTTCTCTTTCAGAGATCTCTGTAAGAAGTCGTTGGAGACATAATTAACCTAAGTACCTATTAATATGTAGTGAGAAAAATGTTGGTCACAGAAGAGTTAGAACTCATGGGCTTAACCAACTTCTTACAATCTGAAGGCCTACGTGGGAAGTCAGATTGCAATCATGGGACTATCATAGTGTCTTACAGAATCTCAGAACATAGTCTCTAAGAGAGCTTGGGGAATACTTTGCATTTCTAGGGAAGGTTTTGTCAGTGGGACTCAAACATCCCCCCCCCACCTCACCTAAGTGGACACTAGCAGCATTGATCTCTCTGACTGCCCTTCTCCCAAATTTTCATAGGACCAACACTCCTTCTGGCCAAAATAGTCTTTCCTAGATATGTTAATATATTCATTTACTCTAAGTAGATTTTAATTGGCCTGGAAACCTTTTTCTTTAAAGCATATTTGCATATGTCTATTTTATTAATTATCTATTGATTTATTATTTAACTTACAATCAAGTGCTGCAGGAAGAGTTTTACTATTTTTCCAAAGTACTGAGATGACAGAGCACCACTTTTCCTGAGTCTCAGGCAGAAGACAGATTTTAAGAAATTTCTACAGGGAGAATTCCTGGGCTGCATGATTAATAATTAGGAAAAAGAAAAGGGGGCACAAAACCTTCCAGAAAGTCTGTAATATCTTAGTGTTTGGAAATCCCAAGTTGAAGTAAGCAAGGCAAAAGCCAATGGCAAGTTAAGGCTGTCTTCATTGAGAAAGACTAACTCTTCTGTTTAATGCTTCTGTGGTTAAGATTTAGCCTATTACCTAAATAGGCTTCTGCCACCACCTGCCAATCTGTAATGCAGTATCCTTTATCACTTTCTCTCTAGTAATAATTCTGAGGTTTTCCTGATAGCATGATTAAGGGCTTTTTCCATCCAAGGTTTGAGGGTAGGATTTTTGGTTCCCTAGATGCACCGGTTTCTCAGCGTTATTTCCCTATTTATTAGCCTTCATTCTTCCTTTAATTTTCAGGTCATAATGTAATGAATAATCTATACGGTTATCACTAGTGATGCACAAGAATGCAGTTGGGAGTAATCGGTGCTAAGTATGCTAATGGAGATAGAAACTTACTCTACATAATCCTAGGTACCAGTAATTGTTCAATCACACCAACCCCCATAGATACTCCCACAAAAGAGAAGAGAATCCAGAGGCACCTCTCCATTACAACTTCAGGAGGTCATCTATGGATCCTGGTTTCCTTAGAGAGCTATGCTCCAATTTAAGAAGAATTACCTTAAAATACCAGAGAAGATAATTTTCTATTTGAAATTATATGTCCCAGATGTAGCTAATAATCATGTGTATAATTAAAAGAGAAGCTCTGACTCACAACTAGATCCTCCCCAGACCTTAACTCTTAGTAACACATGCTGTTTGCATGATGATCATGGGATTTCTAAAAGAAATGACACCCAGGACTATTGCTCACTTTTTCATTTCTTCCTTCCTTCCTACTTTTCTTTCTTTCTTTCTTTCTTTCTTTCTTTCTTTCTTTCTTTCTTTCTTTCTTTCCTCTTCTCCTTCTTAACTTCTTGCACAAGCCCTTCTTTCCTTTTCTTCTTCCTCTAGAAAGTGTCTTCCTCTGTATCCATCATGGTTCATGGGTAAAGTGAGTGTAAGGAAGACTGATTCATACTTTAGGATGATGAACTCCCCCCAGATTACCACCAGAGAGCTGTTGATCAAGCAAAACCAAACCTTTGCTAGGATTTACTGCATTAAGGAAGAACACCATCTTGACAGAATCTCAGCAACGCCTGAACTGAGGAAACCAGAATTTGAATATTTATAGGGCTTTGGGATCTGAATTTAAGTTTATGTTTAAGTCACATCTTTAAAGGTGGGAATTTGTTGGAACTGGGTACAATTTGTAAGGTAATTGGTTAGAATGGCAGATGCAGTAGAGTGAAGGTCTTGAAGTGAGTCTTGATAAGTAAGCTGTGGTTAATAAGTAAGCTGTTTCCTAGCTGTCTCTTATACGCTGATTGTGGGAAGCTCCTGAAGCATGCTGTGAAATTATTTATTAAGTTATAGCTTATCTTTTCCGGGCAAAGCTTTCTTGGAACAAACGAGTAAATTATTTTTAGGTCAGAGGTCTATAGTCTTATCTAAGTCATACTAACATAGATGGTCTCAATTCTCAATTCTTATGAACTGGTTGAAAATTCAAGGCATCCCAGACAACACATGATGGGTCTTTGAGGGTTGGATATAACTCACCAGTTCAGAAGGAAATATCTTTCAGAAAAGGTGACAATAAATCCTGATGCAACTTAACTTGGGCTAGAATGTGTCTAATGAGGGTAGAGTATTTCCACTGGAGTTAATTATATCAGGAAGGATTTGGAGGTGACAATTATGTTCATGTATTCATGGAATTCTGATGTGATTTATCTATGTGAAGCAGAGGTTAAATTTGGGGAGCTATGCTAAATAAGGTTGAGTCATGATAAATCATTTTATGAAGGGCTCAGAATTCTAGATAAATTGGTTTGAATTGGTTAAGATTAGCATGGAGGAATTTGAATCAAGGGCTTCCTTGCAGTCTTTTTGGCCATTTGAGATCCTGGGGGTAATTTTAAAGAGGAGGCCAATCTGCCAACACTTACTGAAGATTTTAATATGCACAGGAAACCAACGAATCCAGTAAGAAATAGATAATATAATACCCCAAACCTCCTACAAACATGTATTTTTTTATAATTTAGGTAAAATTCACATATTACAAAATTATAATTTTAATGACTTTAAGATGTATAATTCAGTGGCATTTATTATACTTCCAATGTTTTGAAGCCATCATCTCTGTCTAGTTTCAAAATATTTCATCACTTCATAAGGAAACTTCCCTTTCCAATCTCCCCTTCCCTCAGCTCCTGGCAACCACTCCTCCCTGCTTTCTCTCTCCATCAATTTGCCTTTTCTGAAACTCGCATATAAATGGTATAATACAACATGTGACTTTTGTGTCTGTTTTTTTTCCTTTAGCATAATGTTTTCATGTGTTGTACATATCAGTACTGCATTTTCTTTTAGAGATGAATAATATTCCATTGTATAGATATACTGCTTTTGTTTATCCACTCATCAGCTGATGGACATTTGGGTTATTTCTACCTTGTGCTATATTGAATAGTGAGATATGAAAACTTGTGAAAATATATACTTTTCCCCAAGAATTCTACAGTTAGTGAAAACTGCACCCCTTCATAAGTTTAGGATATTTCTAACTTAATATTATAATCATCTACATCAATTAACAAAGAACTAGATGAATGTGTCATCAGGATATACACAAGAAAAATTAAGATGCACCTACCAATTTAACCTTGGTCTTAGCAGGTCCTCTCCTGTTCTTCCCTGGAGAGTTCTTGGAATCTTTTTATTATTAACATCTACTTTTAAACACTGAAAAATCTACACATATTAATTTTTGGTACTTTCTTGTCCACAGAAGATTATCAAAATTATGAAAGCCTTACATGTCAACTAGGGAAAACATGAAAAAAAACATTCAGTAGTATAATTAACAGATTATCAAAAAGTGACTCTGTTAACTAATGGTAGGTTAGAGTTTACATTTAATACAGAATGGTGCAAAGTTGAGATTTGCCTCACTTACCAAGATCTGACCCTGGATCAATGATGGTGAATGGGAGCATTCAGAAGAAAATGATCTGAATCTATTATGAGAGAACCATTGGAACTGATGGAAGGTTTGAAGCTTGAGAGTAATATGATAAGAATGATAGTTTGGAAGATAACTAATAAGGCAGTGGGATAGATTCATGAATCAATTCTTATGAAGCATTTAAAAGACTACCTGGCAGGGGTGCCTGGGTGGCTCAGTAGGTTGAGTGTTGACCATTGATTTTGTCTCAAGTTATGAGCCCCACATTGGGCTGTATGTGGAGCCTGATTAAGATTCTCTCTTTCTCTCTCTCTCTCTCTCTCTCTCCCACCCTCTACTCCTCTCCCTTGCTCATACTCTCTCTTTCCTTATAAAAAGAATAATAGAAATAATAATAATAATAATAATAATATTGATAATTTGAAGAAGGAAGATAGTTCGGAGGTAGGGAGAACAATCAGGAGGCCATGTCAATAACACAAAGGTACTGGTGCTTGCCCGAGGGTGTAGGTAACAAGGAAAAGTTAACCAAGTTCCCAAAGCAAAGTAAATTAGTGAGTCAGATAAAACGCACAACCTTTTCTTTGCTTACCACAGCATCTGTTAGCCTTAGGCATGGTTATTCAACTTGTGACAGAGAAGCAGCAAGGGCTTCTTAGAAATGCAGAATCTCAGGCTCCATCCCAGATGTTCACTGAATCTGAATCAGTATTTTAATAACTTAGCTAGATGATTCTATGTCTCTAATTAATGAAGGACCTATTTTCAAATTCAAATGGCTCCTGGGTGGAAAATGTATTTTTCTTTATAGAAAGTTCATTGGCCTTATTCGTCTGGGCTCTTGGATGCACATGGCCACAAACCTTGACGTTTCCCAACTTCAGAAAAGATAACCTCTTCATTCCATCTTTTTTTTTTATTAATACGAGCATTTAAAATACAAATTACAACTCTACTTAATATCCTTCAAACTCTAAACTTCTTGTACCTATTTAGTCATTTATTCTAATTTTTTAATCATTCAGAATAGTTTCCAGACAGATCAGTTGTTCAATGTTTTCACTCTCAAGCCTTTTTGAGAATTTGGCAAAATCTATGGAGTTCCTTCACAGAAAAATGCACATAAACACATGCAAGCATTTATCCCCCACACAACTTACTTTTGCATTGTAAATGTATTTCCTTCACATGTTATTAACTGTAAAAATCTTCATAAATATTATGCCTCTTGTTTTTCATGCAAAAATAAATATACCTACTTCCTGGAAAGGGGTGAATAAACCCAAACCATACAAAATAAACAATATAAAACATTTTATTACTGAGAAATAAATTCCAATGAGATGCCAACTTTGACATTCAACTGATTCTAACTTTTTGTTTTGATTCCAACAAGTGCTGAAAGCTCTTGACGTACAAAGGTAAGGATAAGCAGAGAGTATCAGAGTTCCCATGGCTCACATTGCAGATGAAAGTAGGCTCTCATCAAGAACAAGAGAATTCTTTAAAACCCTTCAGGTTGAATCTATGTCCCAGTATTTTCTTTTCTTTGTCCTCGAGTCAATTGGGCAATCTTAGGCAAAGTCTGCATCATGGATATTATCTTGAGCATGAGGCAGGTTATGAATTTATTACCTCTCTGAATCTACCTAAATTTTGAAATTATTGAACAGAACCAACCTCTAAAAAGAAATTCTATAGTTTCTTTTAAGGTATAACAGATGTCCAATTCTTGAAAAATGTGTGTGTGCACACCTGCACACAAAGACTTTTCTCCTGTTGGCTGTAGCCAATGGAAGACATTTTGTAAATATTTGAAGTTTTATAGCAGCACAATCTTTTCTTCTAGAGTGGAAACTTACTTTATCCAAGAAAGGACATAGTTTTGTTTTGGTGTTTGCTTTCCACTCCTCTTCACCAGTGGGGGTCATAACAATGATTTCTAGGTTATATATTGAAATTTTTGCTTTATCGGTAAGATCAAATACATGTAGCAAGTAAGTCAACAAATAAAAAAATTCTTCCCAAATTGCCTTAAGGAATGGATTTTTTCTCTTTCACAAAAAACAAAAGAAACAAAAAACCCCCACAAAACAGAGAGAGACAGACAGACAGACAGAGACAGAGATAAAGTTTATTTAAGTGTTTTAACAATTCCCCTGGTAAGCCAAATGATTTCTGTACAATAGTGATAGTAATTTCTGTATACATTTGACTTTAATTTCTTGAAAGTTGTCTTAAACAGTGATGTTTCAAGGTCTAAGGCTGGTAAAGATAACAGTTTGCATGGCAATAAGCCAAGATTTCTTTTTTTTTTTTATTTCTTTTTTTTTATTTAAAAAAAAATTTTTTTTTTCCAACGTTTATTTACTTTTGGGACAGAGAGAGACAGAGCATGAACGGGGGAGGGGCAGAGAGAGAGGGAGACACAGAATCGGAAACAGGCTCCAGGCTCTGAGCCATCAGCCCAGAGCCTGACGCGGGGCTCGAACTCCCAGACCGCGAGATCATGACCTGGCTGAAGTCGGACGCTTAACCGACTGCGCCACCCAGGCGCCCCAAGCTAAGATTTCTTTAAATAAAATTATGTGGCTCTAGAAAGCAATGAATAACTGTAACTTTTATTGATCAAAACACCAAAATCATATATGTTTTACACAGAAATTATTGCCTTTCCTGAATATATGTGGCCATCTAGGGTATCCTGTCCTGATAAAGAAGAATCCACTTGGTAGGAAGTAATGTAACATGGTATTCCACAGGCCACTAGAGGAAGTCAGGAAGAGCCTGCTCTTTCTTAACTCAGAATTAAGAGCCTCCTTCTGCACCTATGAACTATCACATCCCCCATAATACCCTCTATGTCCTCCTATTCACCCCATTTCCAAACTTCTCCCTTGTTGAATGAATGAAGAAGAGGGTTTATTTGCTATTTTGTTTGGTTCCTTTTTTTTAAATGTTTATTTTATTTATCTTGAGAGAGAGAGAGACAGAGACAGAGAGAGAGAGAGAAAGAGAGAGAGGGAGGGATTGGGGGAAGGGGAGAGAGAGGGAGAGAGATAATCCCACGCAGACTCCACAGTCTCAGCACAGCGTCCGACCTCGGTCTCGATCTCATGAACCACAAGATCATGACCTGAACTAAAATCAAGAGCCAGATGCTTAATAGAGCCAGGTGCCCCTATTTTGTTTGGTTCCTTTATCTCACATTTTAATAACTCAAATTTGAGGGGCGCCTGGGTGTTTCAGTCGGTTAAGCCTCCGACATCGGCCCAGGTCATGATCTTGCTGTCTGTGAGTTCGAGCCCCATGTCGGTCTCTGTGCTGACAGCTCAGAGCCTGGAGTCTGCTTTAGATTCTGTCTCCCTGTCTCTCTCTGCCCCTCCTGAGCTCACAATCTGTTCTGACTCTCAAAAATGAATAAACGTTAAAAAAATAAAATTTAAAAAAAAAACATTCAAATTTGACCTTGAGATTTGAAGAAATAAATTACCTTAAGTTTACATATAGGTGATGCTGTGTCTCTTGTCAAAATAGTAATATAAGAGGCACACTAAAGCAACTTTGTGAAATGAAGAAAGGAAAGAAAAAGGAAGGTCACATGGAACTGTCATTTACCACCTTGAAAAATCTAGGAAGACAAAGTATAAGATATGAGAATTCTTTGTTGAGTTCTTGGGTATCCTTATAATAATAGCAGCTGCTACAACCTATTCCTTGTGGAGTAATAAGATTTTGTATTCATGGAATTTTCCTTGTCAAAGAAACCTTTACTCACTATCAGTCACTGTGAATCTCTAACGTGGTTGCTAACAGAAAGTCATCCATGATTTTTTTATTCTATTTAATTTATTTTATTGTACGTTTTGTGTGATTATCCTATGCCAGAAACTGCACTAATCAAGGAACAAACATTACTTAATACTTATGAAAATTATTGACATAGGTATCTCCGTTTCATAAATGAAGAAAATGGAGTTCAGAAAAATTAAGTAGTAGGGGCACCTGGTGGCTCAGTCAGGTAAGCAACCAACTCTTGGTTTCAGCGCAGGTCATGATTTCACATTTCATGGGTCCGAGCCCTGTGTCAGGCTCTGCACTGACAGTGTGGAGCCTGCTTGAAATTCTCTCTCTCCCTCTCCCTCTACCCCTCCCCTGCTCTCTCTCTCAAAATAAATGGATAAACATTTTTTAAAAAGAAAAAAAAAAGAAAAATCAAGTAGTATACAGGGAGAACTAGAATTGTGTTCTAGATTTATTTTACTTCGTAAACATCAGTTCTAACTGCTGCACTGCACTCTCCGATGAAATCATCTGTATTCATCTGGCAGAAAAAACCCAGGAGCTAGTTGCCTACACCAGAGAGATCTGTGGTTTAATTCAATATGTTTTTGAAAAAAAAATCTCTACGGTCATTCCAAAATATATGCGCTCCCTAAGATATCCTTGGACTTTTAAGTATTGTTTAAAACCGGAGCAGACTTGCAGCCATTCATAGGAGAGTTGCCCATGTGAGAAGCCACTAAGTCACACATCACTGCCTGTGATTCAAAATATCTGTCAGTGACTTTCAGTTTAGAGTTACTGTTTGTTTTCCCTGTACATAGTATGTTATTGTGTATGATTCCTCCCTCCTGGTTGACAATTGCAGAAACCTCTCAGTAAGCCTCACTTCTAGCTAGCTGTTCTGGAGGTAAGGGTCATTTATGAGATCCTCCAGAGCACTTTCCCCCTAACTGAATGTCATGAATGCCACATAGTCTCTATTTTAAGCCAGATGAATGACTCATATATGGTGCCCATTTATCCAGTTTTGGGGGTTGACAAAAAATAATTCTATGTACATTTTACTAAGCACTCTCTATATATTTAAAAACACCCATTGTAAGTGCCAAAATACCACTATCCCGCACGCTTCACAAAACAGTCCAGGCTCTGTGTGGGTTTCTGCTCTGTAGGACTGGTTATCCAAATAATGCCCTCTTACTGTTCCATGGGCAGAAATCAAATAGTCTGAAAGTAATTTTAGAAAATGAATCTTCTTATACAGAGGGAAATTCACTTCCCCTCTTATAGCATAAATATCTCATTAAAGGACACGTCTTGTGCCAAATTGAGATAATCCAGGGGAAAAACTGTGTCAACCAAAAGAGGCTTCCTTCTGTGTTTAGTTTCAAGCCTTCCTGACAAGGAGACTCAGGTAGTACAATTCTCCTGGAGTACATATTTGATATGTTTATTTTCTAACCTGAATCACAGAAACTTGCCTTGATGAAGGATTTTTTTTCCAAAGGGTTTGCCTGTCAAAACTGTTTTACCACTTTATAATTTTTCATTGCTTCAATAAGTTCCTCATGCCCCGTAGGGAAAGTCCAGCCAAGCCTGTTTGCTGACGTCAAAGACTTCAATTCAAATGTCCCCTTTTGTCCGCAGGAAAAATAATGGATGTGGGGCGCCAGGGCTACATCCAGGCATTAAGTCTGTTTACCAAAGAAGGTCATTATTCTGTAATTCTCTCTGCTAATTTTGTGTGGGAACAAAGCCTTTTGGCTCCCTGATGCTAATGAGCTTAGGGCATTTCTCTTGTTTCAGGTCCAAGGCAGGGATTTTTCTTATTTTCCTTTTCTGTCACCTTCAGGTGAGCTAATCAGCAATGAGCAGCCACTGCTTTTGGAGCCAGAGAGTTTTCAGCGTCCCTCCTTCATGCTTCCATCTTCAGCCAGGTCCCTTTTCTTTCCCAAGTCATTTTTGGCTCATATATCCTTTGTGTTTGGCCTCCCATGTGGATGCCTGATAGCTTTCCTCCTGGAAACCACTCTGTGGGGATTTCTTTTTGTTTTCTGAACATGACTTTTAATTACACTTGGATTATTTGGCCATCAGCTGCTATGTAAAGCCTGAGTTACTGCCATCTAACAACATTAGGGTAGAGAGTGGCTACTGGCCAAAAAAGTGGCCTTTGCTCTTTACTCTGAAATGGGCCATCTGTAGAAAAACAGGGGCTGTGGTGACAATCCCTTATACAACTGATCCAAACTCTACACATAGTAGTATGATTCCTACCCTCTAGGCTTGACAAGGAAAGACTTTAAAATACTAAAATTCTTTAGTATGTTCTCACTCCTCACTATACCATTTACAATTTTCAAACATTTCAATGGGACATATGGACCTGTGGTTGTAAATGGCATCTTATATTCTGGACACATTTGATGAATGGAGAAATTGTGCTATACTCATTGACATCTGGGTACAGTATGGCCTTAAACGAGTCTCCCAAATTGATTATGTGATTTCACCGATTATGTGATTGCACCAATGTGCAATAGAAGCTTGCCCCAATCATCTGAGAAGAGTCTTTGAATTTTCATGTCTTCTTAGAGTTCTTACATTCTAGTACAGTAGCTTGGTAACAAGAGACATTTAAAAAACGTTTGCTAACAAATCAATGATAAAGTTCATTAAGGGCAGTGCAAGATTAAGAATGTTTGTAGGAAACTCACTTTTTAAGTTTAGGATCAGTCTTCAGAAGATACTTCTTTTTAAAATGAATGTTATAGTCTAGAAACCTTTATGATAGATTTTTCACTGCATCTCTCATTTGGAGAAACTAAGAGTGGTCTTGTTCCTTGGTAGACAATTACAAAAGAAATTATCAAACTATCAAAAATCCATCATTTCATGTAGTTTTTAAAATTATAGTCTAAACATATTTTATTTGACAAGACATATTTTGTTTTTGTTGCTGTTGTTGTTGTTGTTTTTCAAATATCTCTCCATCATTTAGAACCAGGTCTTAACGCGTCACTTGTTTCATAGAAACATTTATTTCTAGTTCCTATTAAAACAAATTGTATAAGAGGAAAAATATATGTAAATGTAGCCAGACTTTAAAAATCCCTTAGCATGCATTTTGTAAGTTTAACATAAATTCTTATCCATTCAATTGTATAAGATGAGAATTTATTTCTCTGGTAGTTCAAAAGACACTTCAGGGCCCCTTAGGAAATCCATACTCACCAAACAAAAGCAGTACAGTGTCACATTCCTGGAACAGATAACACATATAACAAGGAGAAGTAAAGGCAAATACATTTCTTTGATTTCCCTGTGGACACTTCTGGTCATGGTATTTAAAAGGAGCAACCCAATGGAAAATGTTTTTCTTGCAAAACTCAAATATCTAATACTAACATTTACCTGGACCTGGATTCACCTTAGCAAGCTGTAACTGACTGATCTTATAAACTTGAAACATACCCAATAAGTTCAAGGTGACGTCTGTCTGCACACTCCTTCCCTCTCTGTCTCTCTAGGTAGTCTGTGTCAAGATCTTTTGTTATGTGAAAACTAACATGCCGAAGAACCAAGAGAATTGTTCCCTTAGCACTAGTATTTTGGCTAGGACAGAAAAGAGGCTTTACATTAAAATTTTAAAATATCCGTTTGATCACTGGCATTAATACAACTAAAATGGGGTTGAACTTGTCATTAGAACTCTTTCATGCATGATGAACTAAGCTGCTCTTTTATTGCTAGTTCATTCTACAAACTAGCATTGAGTGCCCACCACATATTAGGACCTAGGGGCAAAAACAGCAACAACAACAACAAAAACAAAAACAGAAAAACACACAAAAAAAGATAAAATATATTCTCTGCTCTCAAGGTGTACACTGTCTGCTGAGGGGAACAAACACAAATATTTTTGAAACATTGTGAAAACGAATAGATAGCTGTATGTTGAAAGCACCACAGGAATGGAGAGAATAGCCGAAATGCAATGAAACCAGATGTCAATATCAATCAAGACTGATTTTCTAATTATTTTCTAAAAAGTAAAAAAAGAAAAACACGCTCCTTTTAATTTCAAAGAAATTTCAAAGGAAACTAAGAAGAATAAGTCATGTGCAATTCGCTCATATGCAGTGGGGAGGGGAGGGGAATGGTCAAAGAAGCAGAGAAAAGAGACAAAAACCTGAAACCACATGACCATGGTGTTACTGGAGCACAAACTGTATACTATTAAGTTCTGAAAGATGTTGCTAGATAGATAGGGCCAGCAATGGAGAGTTTTGTACATTTAGCACTATAAATGTTATTGTGAAGGTGATTTAGAGGAAGGAAAAGCCTTCAAGGAGAGGGTGAATAATAAGATTTGTGTTTTAGGATTAATTTTTCAGTGGTTATCGTATGTTTTCACTCATATGTGGATTCTGAGAAACTTAACAGAAGACCATGGAGGAGAGGAAGGGGAGGAAAAAAAAAGTTACTGACAGAGAAGAAGGCAAAAAATAAGAGACTCTTAAATACTGAGAACAAACTGAGGGTTGAGGGGGGGTAGAGGAGAGGGAAAAGTGGGTGATGGGTATCGAGGAGGGCACCTGTTGGGATGAGCACTGGGTGTTGTATGGAAACCAATTTGACAATAAATTACATTTAATATAAAAAGATTTTCAGTGTTTATGAGGAGGGTGGTTTGGCTGGTGCAACAAGATTAGGGCAGGTGAGGACATTTAGAAGGTCCCCAAATCCAGGCATGTTAAAGAGGGTAGACCTAAACTAGAGTCAAGTAGAGAGAAGAAGAGAGGAAATGAAGGGCTATTTAGAAATCAAAACCAACAGAAAATGGTGCTTTGATAAAGGCATAAAGGAAAAGGCAGAGGGAAGTTTTAGTCTCCTGTGTCTAGCTTGAGAACTGAATAGATCTCAGTGATACGAATATAGCATCGAGTGTTTATTAAAGTCAGGTGCCTCATTTTTATACCTCTGTCCAAACAACTGGGATGTAGTAGGTGAAATACTTTATTAAAAGGTGATAGTGAGGCTAGACCTTCAAAGGTGAATCTGGCATTCATTGATGGAGACTAGAAATTATTTAGACTGCTATAATTAAACCAGGTAAACAAGAGATTAGAACCTATGAGTAGTCATGGTGAGAGAAGATTGGAGTGCTGATATTGAAGAAAGACCCCCATCATGGCAACTGATTTGTAATCTACAGATAAGAAAGTGGTTTGTTGTTTATTTAGGTTTTCATTATTTTTCCCAATCAGCAGGGGCAAGACATTGTGAGAGAAGTAGTTTAGGGAAGCTATCTTGTGCAGTGTCTAATATGGGAGGTCTGGGGAGGATGGAGGCAGAACACTCAGAAGGCTGCTGTCAAGCAATAAAAATATGATACATTGAGACAGTGGGACAATGGGAGCTTAAATATGGGGGAAAGTAATAGAAATAGGAATGATGGGCAGGCAGAGTTTGTGTAAGAACTTGTGCCACTTGTTTCACAATTGAAATTGAATTGATTTCTTAGAGAGAGACAGGCAGACAGAGTCTGAGAGAGAGAGAGAGAGAGAGTGAGAGAGAGATTTCTTCTATTTCTTCTATTTTGGTGGTGTTGTGCAGTCTTTAGCAATTCCATCATGAGGCCCAAGGGTGAACCATATGTTAAGTACATTCATACAACAGAAACACGGATTGCTCTCTGGCAGCCATGACTGGCTACCCAGGTTTGCAAGATGCTTGTACAGTCTTAACAGGACATCACCTAGAAGATGCAGAGCTAGCCAAAATACCTTTCTATACCAGTTTCATCTTTCCACCCTAGTTGTTTTAATTGTGAAAACAATACTATAAATACCAATAAGGGGGTTTTGAAGTAGAAAAGCAATGCTTCCAAATTTTACTTCCCTTATGAAAAGTATTATCTTTCACATTACCTTCCAGTTATTTTTTCTGTTCAAATACATATTTTTGCAAAGTTCCATATGTACTATACATACAATTTTCTCCTATTTTCCCACTGATATGTGTATTCTACAGATTGCCATTTCTATCATCTGCATATTATTGAATCACATATCTACATTGTAATGTTTGTAGCCATTTTTTCACTGAAAAAGTATTTCAGTTGCACACTAAAATGCCTGCATCATAGGCCATGAAACACGTCATAAACATCTTTCTGTACGTACAGCCCTTTTTTTCTTTTTCCTTTTTAGGACATCGATCCAATAGAAATAAAATGCAAAACAGAAAAGTGAGCCACACTCATAACTTTAAATTTGCTAACAGCCACATTACAAAGGTAAAAAGAGAAAAGTGATATTAACTCTAATAATATATTTATAGTTTATTTGATCAAATACCTTAAAAGCATTTCATTTCTACATACTATCAAATTAAAGTTATTACGGCGATATCTTACATTCTTTTTTTAAAAATTGTCTTCAGACTCTAGTGTGCATATCACTTACATATGGTAGCACATCTCAGTCAGACTAGGCAAATATCAAGCACTCAATAAGGCTTATGGGTACTGTGTTATACAGAATGGGTTTAACATATTTCCCTAAAGAGAAATTCATAGTCACGGGACCACCAGTTCAAAAGTCGAACAATTTCAAGACTTTGCTTCATACAGTAATTCCCATACTTAAGCTGTATGCTTATTTTAATTATCTAATTAATTCAATACTTCCTATATATCGATCCTGAGCCAGATGTTACAGAAAAAGTCCTATAACATAAAATATTGCCATTCAACCCCAATATGAAATCACATGGAGAGGAAGGTTGAGATGTCATAGCTTTACTTCAGAATCGAACACAACCCAGTGTTATGTTGTAAAAGTAAAATAAAAACATAAATAAACATAAATTTTAACATTTGGTCACATTTATAAACAGAAAGTATGGAGAAATGTATTCAGCATTGTTTAAAGTTTCTTATAAAAATTTATCCTTTTAATAATTAACTTAGATGGTATGATCAAAAGCAAAAGAAGAAAAGGAAACAAAGTCTACACAAACATAATCAGAGAAAAACTGTTCAGTATGGCCCATCCAGATAATTCCAGTCCACCCCAAACAAAACAGGTATCTTCCTCCTACCCCTATAGACAGCTGATATCTATAATTCCCTAGGCAGCAAATAGGGCTTTGCCCAGGTGGAAGTATTCAAACCACACATATCTTGGGCTGTTCCACTCCATAGGCGTGAATTGCCAATCCTATCATAGCAGCTTCCACTCGCATTTTCGGCTGTAATTGTTCCATTCTTGCAGTACTTATGCTACGAGGGCAACAGCATCAACAAACAGAAGCATTTGCAGTTTCTCTCCATCTACTGGGAAGCCGCCTTCCTAATCAATTCTCCTCAGCAAATGCTCCAGGACAGTGGAAAATTCCTTGGGCGAGAGATAATACCACCCAAGGGAAAATGCATTTATAATTGATGTGGTAAAAGCTGTCAGACAGACATAGGTTTTCTCAACCATTTTTGTAAACACTGTTAGCAGCACTTCCTACAACCACAGAAGTCTACAATCTCTCTACCTCTGGGTAGAAAATTGTCTGCAGCGGGGAAAAGCCCACGTGCCATATCTTGTGCTTCTGCCTATCACAGTACCTGCCCCCATCAACCCCGCACCAAACTGAATAATTACTATAGATACTCATGGCTTATGCTTACCTAACCGTGCATTGTGTAAAATATGTTTTTAAGTGAAATGCTTGATTTACTGTTGAGTACATTGTCAAGGATGGGGAAGAAAGGGGAAGAGAAATATAGAAAGGTGCTCTATCCAAAATTGAAGTTTCCTTCTTAAATGGTTTTAGAAGGTATCAAGAAAAGGACATGGTTTGCCATATTTTTGGATTACAAAAGATTTCAGAGATCTGTGTGTTACATAAAGCCAGGTATATTCTGCAATTGGCAGCTGTTTCTAGAGATCACGAGTTTAAGTTATTTTAGCCATCAGATGTGAAAATCCCAACTGTAGGCATTCTTACCTCACTTGTGTCTGCTTTCAGGGAAACTTAAAAAAGAAAACAAATAAATTTCATTATATCTGCATAATCTCCAAAGTCAGTCAAAATAACAGACATATTACAGAACTAGGAAAAGCTTAAGTAGAATTCAAGGTGGTTTTCACCTTTCCAAGGACATTGAATTTTGAATTGTGTAATTCTGCACCTGTGAGTGCAATAATTGAAAAAACACACATGTGATATTAAGAGTCATATTTGAGTTTGAATCCTGGTTTTGCAGTCATGTTTTGATTCTGAGAAAAATAATTTGATCAGTCTGATCCTCCACACTGATAAATGTGACTAATAAATATCTATTTATTTTGTTTAATTTTTTATGTTTATTTATTTTTGAGAGTGAGAGCAAGAGAGACCATGAGAGGGGAAGGAGCAGAGAGAGAGGGAGACACAGAATCTGAAGCAGGCTCCAGGCTCTGAGCTGTCAGCACAGAGCCCGATGCAAGGCTTGAACCCATGAACCATGAAATTATGACCTGAGCCAAAGTCAGACACTTAACTGACTGAGCCACCCATGTGCCCCATTAATAATATCTACCTTTAAAGGGTGTGGAGAAAGTTAATAGCTATTTGTAGGTAAAGTCTGACACATATAGTAGGTATTTAGTACACAGTGGCATTAAAACACTATTAAATTTATGGTTAATTTCTGGCTAATATATTGTAGGATTTGAGTTGAGTATGCTATCAGCTACATGGACTTCATGGGAGTTTCCTTTTCAAAGTTCCTTTTTGGATTAAAGTTCAATCTTTCTGTTGGTTTTAGTTCAGACAAAGGACTGGCTTCAGTGTTTGACGTGTCCAGTTGGGATTTTGATTTTATACTATAGTTCTTCATTATTCACGTGCCCCATGTTTTTAATTGTGCAGTATTTTTAGTTTATCATAAATCCATGCCTATCCATCTCTCCTGTTTAAATGCAAAACGAACAATAGTAGAACCTGGAAGAAGGTCATATGAAAACCATGGCCAAATGCAATGCTCTCCTTTTTCATGGGTAACTCTGCCCATATCCTTTCTGAAATTGGTCTGATGATATTTAGCTTCTGGAAAAAAGAAACCTTTGCTTGTGGTTTCAGCCAATAAGAAGAAATTGAAAGCCTAAACTAGTATTAAAACCAGTTATCTGGCTAAATTTGGAGACCTAGAGACAGCATTAGATAGTCCTAAGAACACACATTATGGGGCCAGACATCCCAGGTTTGAATCCCAATGAGGCTACTCACTAGTTGCATGATCTTGAGCAAGTAACTTAATATCATCATCCCTCAATTTCCTTACTTATAAAGGTTGGTGTCTAGGTAGTAAGATATATACTCAAAAGGGATAATTTAAGAGAGTTTCAGTAGAGGAATATTTACAAAGTTGTGAACAATCGTAAGGAAAACTTATAAGAGATAGTAGTGTACCCTGACAATGAAAGAATCTCACCCTTCCTAGACCTGAAGGGGCCAGGCAGAGAATTGCTAATGGAATGTTACGGGAGTTATTGTTGTTGGAGTAGATCAGCAATGGATGTTGTGGGCTTGGCAGAGAAAATTACCTATTGTAAGAATGCAGCCTGGCATAGAGAAAACTGATGGAGTAAAAGTACTGACTGTCCTGTCCTCCTACCCTTTCACATCTGGTATCTCTCACTGCCTGGATTTAAGAACAAACCAGAGTTCAAGGAGCCTGAAGCAGGGTGAAGAATGGAGGAGACTGGATGTAGAGTGTCTAGAGGAGAATATTCATTGGAGTAATAGTAGCTATTTCATATTTTCTTTATAAAAATGAAATGAGTTAATATCTATAAAACACCAAGAATTGTACTCAGTGGGAAGTAAGCATTATATAAGGGATTATTTATTTATTTATTTTTTTAGCAAAAACATTTACTATTGGGACACCTGGGTGACTCAGTCGATTAAGCTTCCAACCCTTGATTTTGGCTCAGGTCATGATCTCATGGTCGTGAGATTGAGCCCCGTGTTGGGCTCTGCATTGGATGAAGAGCCTGCTTAAGATTTTCTCTTTCTCTCTCCTACTTCTCCCCTGCTCACTTGCTCTCTCTGTCTCAGAAAGAAAGAAAGAAAGAAAGAAAGAAAGAAAGAAAGAAAGAAAGAAAGAAAGAAAGAAAGAAAGAGAAATTTAAAAAATTGCTATTAACTTTACTATTACCAATATCTTCGTAAGTGATCAGACCTAAAGAGAGCGCAAGATTCTATGAGCATAGGATTGTCTCATCTTTAGAAAAATGTAAAATACTTATGATGAAATTTAGGAACAAGATGCTAGTCTTCAAAATACCAGAATGTGTTAGTAGACTTCAAGGAGGAATAGGGTGCATATTAGTCCACATATTTCAGTCAGGATTACATTGACTATTTTAGCTTGATTTTTCTTTGTTTAATGTCAAATACTCACCTCAGAAGATTAAACTACAGTCAGGAAGGGTGGAAGAAGAATAGGATAGAAATGTAAGAAATTGGCCTGACTGAGTGCCTCAGGTTAAAAGAAGAGCAGAGTCCTGGAGGAGATTAGTCAAGTTTGATTAACATGGCATTAGCAAGAGGTTTGAGTATAAGCTGATACCTATAGTAATGAATAATGAATTAGTTTTATTGGGTAGCTACTTATATGCAGGCAATATGGGTCAAGCATATATCAATACCCCAAACACAATCCCAGATCTTCAGGTGTCTTATTTTGTTGGGTAGCAAACACAGAAAACTAACTATGCTAGTAAGTCATGATAAGGCTCTAAATTAGTGTTAATAAGAATAAATGCTAAAGGATTCTGGCAGCTGAAGTGTCTCCAGAGTAATGGGGTTAAAGGCTTAATGGAAGAATAGAAAATATATTTTTGAGCAGGGATTTGGTTATAGGATGGTCTTTTTAGGCAGAAAAGAGATAGAAAGGAAATTTATGGCAATGATGGAATTGAAAGGTAGAGGTTTGCTATTTGTGGAGACTGAAAAAATATGCACGAAGGAGTACATATTACAGGGCAAGACAAATTAGACCAGTCCAACAGGAACAACTGGAAAGAAGACATGATGGGTATGATGTAATATTTTTAGTACAGAGCCAAGAATTTTGTCACGTCCTATTTTCTGTTCAGCTAAAGCCATAGCTCAAGGAGTTGATATCCCTTTTAGCTTTTAGATGCGTATACAAACACATTAGTTCTGGACTACCTATATCTGAATCAATGACTAGCACAGAGAAATCCATGCATGCTAACTGGTTCATATATACTCTGTATTTTCTGACTTGTTGTTTGGAATTTATTGATCCTTCTCAACTTTCTATCTACTCTGTGATAGACAGAGAAGTCAATGTAACTATATTAGAATTGATCTTGTATTCAAAAAGCTAACCTCGAGCCAATACTAATGGATTGGGGATATAGAACTGAAGCTGGACATGAATGCCTGTCAGTCCTGCATTGGGAATGACATTGTTTGGAGTGATGAAGTACAAGACAAGAGAAGGCTGCAGTCTTATAGTCAGTCTGCTCAGTTAATACACATGGCACTTAGAACCTATGAGGTAAATAAACATGGGTGAGTGCTTATGACATGTGTCTCTCCTGCTAGGGTTTGGAGACATTTCAATTAATAATATGAAGCAGCAAAGCAAAACATTCCAGTGTCATTCTTTCCAGTGGAAGATGGTGTCAAACCTGCTACCTTATTGTAGTTAGAAGTCATATGAGACGGAATAGCTCATAATGAGATAGATACAGACATTGAAGAAATTATCACAAGACAAACATCCCGGTAGAAAAATGAGAGAAAAAAAAAGTAGGCATCACAAAACAGAAAATCTGAATGGGATATAAACATAGTAAAAACTGCTTAACATCATTAATAACCAGGGAATACAATTTTAAGTGCATTGGGTTACCATTTTATAGCCATAGAATAAATAAAAAATTGAAGTCTGAGAATTCCAAGTGTTGGCAAGGTTTTGAAGTGACAAGAACCATCATATACTGGCAAAGGAGGTGTAATTAGTACAACTGTTTTGAAAATGAATCCTATAACCCATAAATTTGGTTCCTGGACATATAGCCTAAAAGAATAGGGATTATGTACAAAAAAGTACATTGCAAGCATTTTCTGAAAAATAAAATACTAGAAGCAATAAAATAGATAAATCGATTTTAGTATATTCATATATCATAATAAATACACAGCAGTAAAACTGAGTGCGCTATAACTACATAAATTAAAATAGATGGATCTCAAAAATACAATGTCTATTGAGAAAATAGTCATAGGGCCCCTGGGTGGCTCAGTCAGTTAAGTGTCTGACTTTGGCTCAAGTCATGATCTTGTGGTTCATGAGTTCAAGCCCTGCATCAAGCTTCGTGCCTGGAGCCTGCTTCGGATTCTGTGTCTCCCTCTCTCTCTTCCCCTCATCTGCTCATGCTCTGTCTTACTCTCTCTCTCAAAAGTGAATAAACATTTAAAAAAAAGAAAAAAAAAGAAAAAGAAGTCATAAAGAAATTTAAGAGTGCATTTCCACTTACTGTTATAATGAACTGAACTAAACAGTAACGCTGTTTGGAAATAGATTAATATGTGATAAAACTATTTTTAAAAAGCAATGGGATGATTAATACAAAACTCAAAGTAGTGGGAGAAAGGAAAGAGAGGCAGTTATTAAGGGGCATACTTGTAGTTTATTAAGTTCTGCTGATGTATTATATCTAAAGTTGGACAGTAGGTAAATGATGTTTCTTTTCATACTAAAATGTAAATGCATTCTCTCTCTCTCTCTCTTTCTCTATACATTCATGCATACATATATACATACAAATAAGTGTATATGCAGATGTAAATACATGTACTCATTTTTCTATGGAAGATATATTTAATGATAGAAAGTCTCTTTCTCTTACATTCACCACCTTCATCTGGACAATAACCAGTTTGGGCTAAGTTTTTACCCACTTGAGGAGATGTACTTGCTTTTTTCCCATTGGTGTAAATTGTCCACTTTCCACACAGAACAAACTGGAAAACAAGTTTTGTCTCTAGTTCTCTTTCTATTTTCTTCTCTTCATCACATAAAATCTTTCTGGTGTTTGAACTCACTTCAATCAGACTTTTGTCCCTGTATCTGCACTGAATTTTTTCCCTTAATACCAGTCATGTCCATTAGGAGCATAGGTCATTATTTCTTAGTTCTGGTATTATTTGATATATCTATTTTAGTCAGTAGAGTGATTACCTCATCTTTCTTGAAACACTTCACCTGACCTGTGGACACCTCTCAGTAATCCTCCTAATTTTCTGCTGTATATTTTCAATCTCCTTGGTGAATTCCTCTTCAATTGGCAACTTCTTTTTTTTTAAGTTTATTTATTTATTTTGAGAGTGAAAGAGTGTGAGTGCATGTGTGCATGCAATTTGGGGATGGACAGAAAGAAAGGAGAGAGAGAATCCCAAGCAGGCTCTGCATTATTAGCAACCATGAGATCATGACCTGAGCTGAAATCAAGAGTTGGATGCTTAACTGACTGAGCCATCCAGGCACCCCTGGATTGTACCATTGGTTTAAATAACCATCTACATAAGTCTCTAAAGTCTTCTTTCCAGCCCAGAATTTTAAGGAACTCCAGACTTATAATGAAGTATGTACTCACTGTATCCACTTTTCAATGCCATCCCCACCGCCAGTGTGTTCTTCCTCCTGGGTCTCTGTCAGGACATGGTATCAGGACATTTAATCTCAACTGTAAATTAGAAATTCCTTGACTCCTTTTTCTCATTCTCCCACATGCAATCCATCCTGTTGGCCTTAACTTCAAAATCTATCCCCAAGCTGTTAATTTTTTTGCCATGTCCATAGCTACCACCACAGTTCAAGCTTTCACATCTCTTACCTGGACTCTTGTAATAGTCTGTTGTGTCCCTACTTCTGTACTTTCCTCCTTCTGTCTTTTTTTCACAAAGGAGCTAGAATGAACCCTCTAGAAGATAAATGATATCAGTTTTCTACAGAAAACCTTCTTAAGGCTTTCCTTCATATTTTGGTAAAAATTTAAGGTCCTTAACTTTAACTCAATGCTCCTGTATTTGACCCACTGTCTAACTCTCCAGCCTCATCAACCACTCTCTCTACCTCACTCTCCTCTAGATTTATTGGTATTTTCTCTTCACCCATTGCAGGAAACATAATCCTACATTAATATTTTGTACTTGCTAATCCTTCTGCTTTTAATAATCTTACCCCAGCTATGTGCAGGACCATCTTCCTCTCTTAGGTCTGGTTTCTTTCTAAATGTGAGGAAAGGCTAAATAATGCGTCTTTCCTTGACCACCTTATTTAAAAACTGCCTATGAATCTGTCTTCTCACTCTGCTTAATTTTTCTTCATGGAATTTGCCATTCCTTGACTTAACACTAACTTCATTTTTTGTTTGTTTCTTATTATCCATGTCTCCTTCTAGAGTAAAAATTTCATGGAGACAGAGACTATTTTTGTTCATTGCTATGTTTTCATACTTAGAATGGTGCTTACCATATCATAGACACTCAATAAATAGTTAATTGAACAAATGAATCTCTGGAAGAAGTACATATATAGTTTGAAATTTGGTTCCCAATTTGAATTATCACTTATTTTCCCTCTCAATCTTTCTCAGAGGGGGCTCCTCAGTTGCTCATAATCTCCAGGTAAATTTAATATATTCTTGGCAAATATTAGTGGACAAATCTCTGGATAAACAATTCTAATAAATTAACGTTTAAGGGACATTTTCCATGGTTGAAATCATATTTGTTTCCTCTTTTAAATGTCTTATAGTCTTAAATGTGGACTAAGTTAGTGATACCAATTTGATTAGGACAAACTGAGTGGATCCTGACTCATCACTTATCACATGAATGGGGTTATGTGGCCCTCTCTCACAGTCACTATGAGAGTGTGCTAGGCTTACACACTCTCACTTACAATATAAGCTTGGGGCTCCACTGTGACCTATCTCTGACCCAAGATTACACATCATGCTGACTTTTTGTCCCATATTATTTTGATGATTAATGATTTGATACAGGGTAGATGTAAACTATTTTTCCATTAGCTTTTTGATAGTTTATTTGAAATGGTTTCACATCTTGTTGAGATTTTGGCAAGTCAACCCATTGCTGACTCTTTTAGAGTATTATCTCATAGAGCTAATAAAATGATTCAACAAAGTTAAAATGTCACAAAGGAAAGCTCATTTTCCACAAGCTTATTTAATAAGAACAATTAAAGCACTGAATATTGTAATGAATTTAAAACATAAAATCACATTTAATTGACTGACAGCCTCTGGAAGAAACCAACATTTCTGATTTCCCTGGGATTAATCTTCCTTTCATTCAGTTACTAGGGTCTTTGTTGGAACTGCTTGATGCTATGCCTGTTGACTGAATCTCTCCTCCTTAATCCTCATGGCCCTTTATTTTATTCTGGTGATGAAGGACCTCTGCAATCTTGCTAAATGACTCTTCTCAAGATTTATCTGCTTTTATCTTCTGCACAGATCCTTTGGTTCCACTTAAGTGATCCCACTGTCTTCTATACAAAGATTGCTCAGTTTCTTTTTTAAAGTTTTCATTAATGATATCTCCAACTGATCTGGCTATATCTTGCTTATCCTTTTCATATATATATATATATATATATGTGTGTGTGTGTGTATATATATATATATATATACACATATATATATATACATATATATATATGAATACACACACACACACACACATACATTAGCCTGCAATTTAAGGTAAATCTAAATGAGGCCTCCTCCATGGAAACTTGCCTCTCCTCAGTGGGAAGGAATTCCTTCATCCCCTGAAATCCTACAGCCTGTTTATGTGAGCACCTATATATTTGACAGCTGATCAAACACCTTATTACTTTGTAATGTTAATTCTCTCTCCACACACAAGTGTATGTATGTCCTTGTGTGTATAAACTCCTAGAAGACATTCAAATTTTCTTGTTAACAAGGGCTTTTAATTCCACAAAGTATTCGTACAATTCATCTTCCTAGGTATTTGAACATTTTTCAGCTTTGCAACATGCCTTTGCAACTTAAGTGACTGTTGTCTGCATTTCACTTTAGAAGTAAGGTATTCCCAGCTTATTGTTCCTCATTACTTTTGTGGTCTTTGGGGGCTGATGAAGAGGCCCTACACTTGCTACATGCAGCTCTTTATGACTTTGATGCATCCAGGATGGGGCTCCATTAACTCCAGAAGCTCCCAATTCTCTTGGTGGCAAGAGAAAATGGCATGACACCACTCCTTTGTTCCTTGCATATAAGCCAAAATAGTTAGAGAGGATGAAAACAGGAAGTCTAGGGCTGATTAGCTATCTAGCATTATTAAAAACAAAACAAAACAAAAAGACAAGTTGTGGCAATCCCCAAGAGGAATTGCTACAGAAAAAATGGCGTCAGTGGATTATCCAACAAGCTGGAGAATTCCAGCTCTGATTAATAACACAGTTCCCAGGACACATCTGCTTCCCTCACATCTGTCAGGATTCTGGGTTCACAAAGCATTTTTCCATGATATCAAATTCCCTCACAGCAGACTTATGAGGAAGAAAAAGTAGAAATTGTCCCAATTTTTATATTGTCTCTATCAAACAATGTTTTCTGATTCAAAAATCTCTTTTTGCAGCAGAAATGGGACTCCTCCCCCCTTTGAAACCCTTCCTTATGAAGTCTTACAAGCCAGGAGTATAGCCATTGTGGCTTCTGAAAGCCTTCAACTGATTGGCTTGCTTCTTAGACCCTCTCCTGCTGTGTGCTTCTTTTCAGCACCAAATAAGTGTCAGACAATTAGAGATGGGACTGGAGATGTGTAAATTGTACTGTCGCCAGCAACAAATTAGTAATTTCGTGATAATACACTGTCCTTGTAACATGGCTAGAGTTAGCACAGTTACCTGCCTCTATTTGTGCTAAAAGGCCATGGGTAAGATTGATGAAGATCCTGTGTGGTAATTCATTTTCCTTCTTGACACTCTCCCCTCACCACCCCCTCCCAAGAAATGAGACATTATCCAGCCCCTGAGCATTGAACAAAGCCTCTACCTGGCCTTCCCAAACTCCCAGTGCTTTCCTTGTAGTCATTACCTGGAAGGCATTGCACCACCTTTGTTGAACAGGTGCAGGAAAGAAAGCCTGTCACTCAGTGAAGAGAATAAACTTCCCACACCTCTTGATCTAGCCTTTTATTCTGTGATCAGGGCCTTAATGGGAGCTGATAGTGGCTCAAAACTCTCAGTTACCTCTTTAAATTGAAAGCTTATAAATATGAATGGAAGATATTCTGGCCTTTGTCCTTCCTTAATAAGTAGATATGGGAATAATTCCTCCACAGAGGTGCTGTTTCCAGGTCTTGACACTTCCCAGCCTTGACATTTCCACAGGAGGAGTTTCTGCATTTCTGAAAAGTCCTCCCATGGATGGATAGCTGCCTCCTCACTTGCCTGTTATCACTCTGATTGCTCTTCTAAGGATCAAGAGAACAGAAGTTGAACGATTTGCTCTAAAAAGTCCCAGTTAAACTATGCCTGGTGGCATAGTCTTTGGTCTTTGTCCACAGTTTCTGGCTCACAGCTCCCAAACCCTTGGAATTTCCAAACTGTTAAGAGCATTAAAGGAATCTTTTGTTGTGTTAGTGAAGGTGGGTTTTTGATTTTGCCCTAGGCAGGGAGGGTAGGGGGCTAGTTGTAGGGAGGAAATCCTGAGATTAGGAGGTTGGAAGTTTCTTTTTATTTTATTTTATTTAAAATTTTTTAATGTTTATTTTTTGAGAGAGAGAGTGCGAGTGGAGGAGGCACACACACAGAGAGGGGGACACACAGAATCTGAAGCAGGCTTCAGGCTTTGAGATGTCAGCACAGAGCATGACATGGGGCTTGAACTCACTAGCCGTGAGATCATGACCTGAGCTGAAGTGAGAGGCTTAACCAACTGAGCCACTCAGGTGCCCCTCTTTTATTTTATTTTATTTTATTTTATTTTATTTTATTTTATTTTATTTTATTTATTATTATTATTATTATTATTATTATTATATTTTAATTTACATCCAAATTAGCATACAGTGCAATAATGATTTCAAAAGTAGAATCCAGTGATTCATCACCTACATGTGACACCTAGTTCTCATCCCAACAAGTGCCCTCCTCAATGCCTCCTGCCCATTTGACCCATCCCTCTACCTTTCAGTCCCATACCCTACCTCCAGACCTCTAGAGCAGGGAAGGGGGCTGGAGGCTAAATCAGCCAATGGCCAATGACTTAGTTAATCATGACTATGCAATGAAGCCTCCATAAAACCAAAAAAAAAGAGAGGTTTCAGAGAGCTTCCATGTTGGTGAACACATGGAGATTCAGGGAGAAAGGCATGTCTGGAAAGAGTATGGAAGCTCTGTGCTCTTCCCCATATCTTGCCCTATATATCTCTTCATGTGGCTATTGATTCATATCCTTTTTCATGTCCTTTAATAAATGGGCAAACATTAGTAACTGTTTCCCTGAATTCTGTAAGCCATTATAGCAAATTAATGGAACATAAGACGGAGGTTAGAACCTCCAATCTGTAGCTGGTGGGTCAGAAGCACAGGTAATGACCTGGTCTTGCAACTGGCATCCAGAGAGTGGGGTAGATGATGGGCACTCTTACAGGACTGAACCCTTAACGTGTAGAATCTGATGCTATCTCCAGGTAGATAGTGTCAGACTTAAGTTGAATTCTTGGACACCCACCTGATGTCTGAGAATTAATTGTGAGTGTGGTTGGTGGGAGGGATGGCCCTCACATTGGAATTGAGTCTGGGAACCCTAATAGAGCCATCAACATACTATTTGTTACCTAGATATGATTTTCTGTACTTTTGTGGCAATGATTTATCTCATAATCAGGATAAACTTACCACAAACCAATTTCACTACAACCCATGGAAAAGTAAAGGTTCAAGAATAGCCAAGGGAAGTTAAGTAGGAAAAGAGAGTGAATCTTTCTTTTTTCAAAAATAGGATATTCTATAATTATAGTAATGTGTGGTAATAATGTGGTGGTAACTAATACATAAGTGGAAGGGAAGAGAGAGTCAAGAGACTGAACCACATATCTATAGAGAAATGGAGTATGATTGACATAGTTACAAATCAGTGGGGAAGTGAACCGATAAAATAACAAGCTATGAACTAAGTAGAACTGGGAAGGAAGCCCCAGTCTCACATTCTTAATTCAAAACTCATAGCAGATATCATAACCAAGAATATATTTTTTCTCCTTCCTTCCTTCCTTCTTTCCTTCTTTCCTTCCTTCCTTCCTTCCTTCCTTTCTTCCCTGCCTCCTTCCCTCCCTCAACTTCCTTCTTTTCTTCATTTTTTCCTCTTTTTCTATTTCTTTTCTGTTTCTCTCTTTTTCTGTATTTCTCTCCTCTGTATCATATATATGTGTATATGCATGTATGTATGTACCTATCATCCACATGAAGAAATTTAGAGAGCATAATGTTGAAGAAAGTAAGCAAGTTATAAAATAGCATTTAAAATATGTACTAAATATATATATTTCAAACATACTCCAGGGGCACCTGGGTGGCTCAGTCAGTTATACGTCTGACTTTGGCTCAGGTCATGATCTCACATTTCATGAGTTGGAGCCCCTCCTTGGGCTCTGGGCTGATAACTTGGAGTCTGGAGCATGCTTCAGATTCTGTGTCTCCCTCTCTCTCTGCCTCTCCCCTGCTTATGCGGTCTCTCTCTCTCAATAAATAAAAATTTAAAAAAATATACTCCAAAAACTCTTGATATGTAATTAATAATGTGTGTGCTTATGTCTGGAAAGGTAAAGCAGACAGCAAAAAAAAATATTAAGCAAAATAAGCAATATACCAACAGGAAAGATACCCATATAATTCATAATAGTGTGCAACTCTAGGGAGTCAGGGCAGAGAATGGAGCAATGGATGTGGGACGAAGGATGATACTTATTCCTTAGAAAAAGGTTATAGTTGACGTGACAAAAAGTTAATAGTTTCTCTTCTGAGCCCTGGGTACATGACATATATAATAGGTATTTTTCTCTATTTCAATAAAGAGAAAAAAAATGTCTCTGCTGACCTACCTTCTTACTAGAATATACATTCTGTATGTTGTCCTCTAATTGGCAGAGCTGGGTTAGTATGCACATACACACACATGTGCACACACAGACATATAGACACACACACACCACCACCCAGATTTGGAAGTATATTAAAAGCCCATAGAATTCAGAGAAAATTCTGTTTTACTCTTAACTTTCCTTGTTGCTCCCTCTTCAGAAAGAACAGAGAAGTAACTCCCTGGGAGGAAAGTGAAGTGGCAGTCATATATATTTCTCCTCTACTTGTTTTTTAGTCTCTAATAAACCTTTGATAAATTCTACCCCATCTCAGCTATGCTGATGAGGACAAAGCAAGGGGTTTAGATTTGTTTTACACTGAAGAGGAAAGGAGAGCAAGGGACCAAGATTGATGAAAACAGTAGGTGTGAGTGCATGTGGGTGTGGCTGTGTGTGTGTGTGTGTGTGTGTGTGTGTGTGTGTGTGGCAGTGGGGTGGTGATGGTGGTGAACTAATGACAAATGAGAGTGCTCAGGGGAGGAAGACTTGGTTGGCAAGCAGCAAGAATCCTCTGGATTTTTCCTACAGCTTCTTCATCTGTTCAAGCCATGAACCTTTATGGCTTTAAACAAAGCCAGAGCCATTAGCCCAATGGCTCTCAAGTGTTTGGTGGTGTTTATGTTATTCACGGAAGGGGTTCATCAGATGAAGTTGAAAGACTAGTTATCAGAATTTTTGGTAAATGGTAAATGGTAATGATAAACAGAGGGCAACATAGTAGGGAAAATAAAAGTCGTTGTTGCTGGGTGTCTGGGAGAGAAAAGGGGGAAACAAATCTATCTTCCTGGATATGTGTGACGTAAAGTGCCAGTGTTCTAGAGACCAATTTCACTGACTTTCCCAACTTTAGTGAAACCATTCATTTTCCTCTTAAATAAGAACCATTGTCATTTTCTGCATTGCAGGATAATTAACTAACATGGATAAAGAGCTATTGAAATGTTGAGTGTCATTACCCTGGTGATTCATTTTTTGCAGTGGCTGTAGAACATGATTGGCAAAGTTTGTGAGTCATAGTGAGGAAAGTTTCCAGAGTAGTAAAGCCCTAGATTTTTAACTATGCAGAACTCAGGGTGCAGGGCACAGATAAAACTTAAGGATGACAAGTTTGAAACTTCTGTCACCTTGTCTGAGGCATTAAGCTGCCAGGGGAGGGGTGCTGAAAATTCAAAGTGCTTCCTCAAATCTGTTGTTACCCCCATTAATGAAGCAGCTTCAGATCTAACCATCAGTGAATGATCTATCTCTAAGCCTTTTTTTTCCCAATAGGCATGTTGTGAATCGTTTGACCATAAAAAATGAAATTTAGATATTAATACTCTATTATTATGTATTAACTATAGAAGTTAGCACTTATTTATTTAGTGGTATTTAATATAAACTATGGAAAATGAAGGTCAGTGGTCTCAACCTTCAAATAATTTTGCTTGTACAGAAGAAACTGTTTCTCCTAAAACAGAAAAGGTGGCACAGTTTAATCAAGCATTTATATTTGATTTGAAAAAAGAATGATGCCTGTGTTTTAATATGGATGCACAGCACCAGGGAAGGCTTCAAGGAGAATGGACAATGCCCTAGATACAGGTCAGGAGAGAAAAAGCAGTAGTGCATTTCAGAAAGAGAAACTCCTATGATATAACATAAACACTGAAAGCTTCCTTTCCCTTCATTTTCTTTATTTTCACCACTCACGTTATTTTAGGAACCGCAGGGAATATGTAGCTGGATCATAAATGCTGTTCAAAGATCATATGGTTAATGTTGCAATTTTTTAAATATAGAAATGGCTTCAGGCTGGCTCTAATTGAGCAGTCGCTGTAAAACATACTAAACCACAAAGAACTTATGCAGAGAAGGATTTTTTAATTTATTTGTATGGCCTCTTTGGAGTGGAGGCGGAGGCATTAACAACTTAGAATGGCATTTTTTTTGTAAAATCAACATAAATATGGGCAGTTGGATTAGAGGATTAATGGCGCCCTCGTTGCCTGATCTTTCTTTTTTCTTAATACTCTTTTCAGACAGCATATTGTCCATAAGGGTTTCTGATTATCTTCCTCGTTATGCTTAGTGAGAACTTTGAAAAACTCTGAAATTGGACTCAGTAGGTGTTAAAAAAGTTTATTAAATGCTGATGGGAATCTGTCTAATTCTGGAGATTTTCCAGTTCTAAGGAAATTGCCTTATTTGCAGCATTTCCATTCCATTGTTAACTGATTGTGTTTGTAACTTTTAAGTATATGTCACTTGATAAGAAAAAAAAATCAGAAAGACAAGTTATGACAAAGAATTATTACTGCCTTTCTCCATTGCTGTCTTATTCCTTTGTTTGTGCATGTGCTATTTACCAGAGGACTGGACTCCTTTATAGGTCTCTGGATTAGTCATTAACACCTTCATGTGGGGGCGAGATACACAGGCATCCTGTGGGGAAGATAACGAGTTTGGGATTTTATTGCAATGACTGCATTCCAGTTCCCAATTTTTTTCTATAGGTCACTCATATTGCAAGTAATTCTTGAGCAAACCATTCCCCATCTGTTCAGATCTTGTTATAACAAAATCAGCCATGACAGATTATGGTACATAAAACAGAATAAACTTTGCCCAGCTGGACGTACACAGTAAGGAGAGGAAGGATATACAGGGCCCTCTGGCTACAGAAAACTGCAATCAACAGAACACTCTCCATCAGGAAGAGTGAAAGGTGTGAAAATGTTATGAGGAGAAAAATGTAGGGTTGCCTCTTTGGAAAACCACTTCCCACAGCTGATTAATGTAAACAGGAAAATTAGAGATTTTTCTTCTTTTAAATTTTATTTTACTGTGCATGAATGCTTCATGTGAGAAATACTCTCTTAATAAATTTTTAAGTGTGTAATATATAATTGTTGACGAAAGGCACAATGTTGTACAGTAAGTAGATCTCTAGCTCTATTCATCCTGCCTATTGAAACTTTATGGCTATTAATTAATAACTGCCCATTTTCTCCCTCTGTCCCAGCCTCTGGCAACCCACCATTCCATTCTTTGATTCTTTGATTTTGACCTTTTTAGACCCCTCATATTTAAGTGGAATCAGTCAGTATTTGCTTTTCTGTGACTGGCTTATTTCACTTAACATAATGTCCTCAAGACTTATCCATGTTGTCCCATAAGATGGGATTTCCTCCTTCTTCTAAGGCTGGATATTATTTCCATTGTATGTGTACACCACATTTCCTATATCCATTCATCTGTGGATGGGCATTTATTTAGGTTATTTCCATAGTTATTTCTATATCTTAGCTATTAAACATAATGCTACAATGAACATTGGAATGTTAGTATTTCTTTAAGATCTTGATTTTAATTCTTTTGGATAAATAACCAGAAGTGGGATTGTTGGATCATATAGTAGTCCTACTTTCAATTTTTGAGGAACCTCTCTACTGTTTTGTTTAGTGGCTTCACTGTTTCACATTCCTACTAATGATGTGTAAGGGTTCCAATTTCTCTACATTCTTACCTAGGCTTCTTGCTTTTATTTTGTGATCATTGCTTTGTCTTCATATGCATGTCCCCAGGTACAGCCGCCTGATGTTTTACCTCAAAACTGTGTTCACATAAAAAATGTGGGTATATCCCATTTCAGGGGATACATAGTAGGCAATGTACCATCACTAAGAGTAATTGAGGGGGAAAAAATCCCTCGGTATGAGTTGAAAAATCTCTCTAATGTATTCTGATGAAAAGGCCATTTTGTTCATGAATGTTCTAGGAATACCAGAGATACCTCTGAAGACCTGCTTTCAACTTTATGACAACCATGGGTTCACTTTCACAGGGGCCGTTCTGGAGAGCAGGGCTTGTTTATAATAATTTGCTCTGAATTTTCACCTTTGCGGTAAAGGAACAGCATGAGTTATGAAAGTCAAACTATGGGTGACATTTCTGATGTCCATGTGATTGAAGAAATTGGTGGGCAGCCACCCATAGGCCTCCCATTTCTCCCAAATGCCCTTTTCCAGAGATAATCTGTAGTATCTGATTGGTGGCAGTATGAGAGAACCATGACTACAATCCAGTCCTAAATTAGTGGGGTTGTTGTTTTTTTGTTTTTGGTTTTGTTTTTTTGTGTTTTTTTGTTTTGTTTTGTTTTTGTTTTTGTTTTTTTGGTGTTTTTTTTTTGTTTTTTTTTTTTTTTTTTTTTTTGCATTGCTTTGGAAAGAAAAGCTGGAGGTCCACTTTTCTTTCTTTTCTCACGTGGGCAGACTGTTGTTGATTCAAAGACCTTCTTTGGAGAAATACACTGACCAACTCCCTTCTCCCTTGCCCAAACTTTCCTACATCTATCACCACGTTCACTCTTTAGTGTTTTGCAGAACCAATCAAGTCAACAGCTGGTTAAATCATAAAACAAAAGAACAAATAAATCCAACTTGCAAACGTCAACTAGGTGCTCTGGCCTCTCCTTTTCTACTTTGCTTTCTTCAACTCACTGTCAGTTTTAAAGACAGGAAAGGCCCATTGCTTGCTATTATGTTTTCATAGCTCTAGGGGTTATTGCTATGTGGTCATTATGCAGTTCTTTGAAATGATCTAGAATATTTCTTTTGAGAGGTATGTTATGTGTGATCAATAGGACAGGCTTTCAGGATTCCATTCAAATGAAGATGGGCTATATAACATTCTCTAATACATTTGATATGTACATTATTTTTACAACATAATATTCATATACATCTCATGAACAGAAATGTTCATGTATAGTGTACATTTGCATGTATACTTATTTATTTATTTGAATTTTCCTTTTTAATTATTGCTGCTGATCTTAGTACATTTATCTAATGGCATTAAAATATTTTACAATATAAATATTTATGCATTTCTTATGAATAATTATTACCTTTAGTATTTATTTAATGTTTTTTTCTGCTTTGTTTATAATTTTTAGAAAATAAATGTTTTATTATGATGTCAAATCTATTCATCCTTTATTTTTTTCTTTGAAAATGTAGTCAAATTTATTATGAAAATATATGATCAGAAATGTGTGATATTTATTTGTTTGTTTATTTTTATTAAGTTTTTAAATTTTGATTGCACTGCTGCATTAGTTTCAGGTAGACAATATAGTGATTCAACAGTTCTATCCATTATTCAGTGCTCATCATGATAAGTGTACTCTTTAATTCCCATTACCTATTCCACCCATTCCTTTAATATTGTCAAACTTAGATTGATCTGCCCCATCCAAATATATTTTTTGATGTTTGCATACATTTTCTATATTTTTTATAGTTAAAAACTAATCCAAATATCAATATGGAATTATTTGTGTTGATACATTATATGAGATTTTACATAAAGTTTGATGGCTTACTCAAATAACCAAAGAATTTTCTAATGTCATTTAATAAATTATCCTTCTCTTTTCCAATGATTTATAATTTCTTCTCTAGGAATATGAAATTCTTAGATAAACTAAGGCATACACAGAAGTACACTATTCTGACCCACTAACTCTTCAGTAAATATTTATTAATGGATAGATTAATATATAGGAATTTCTGGAGTAATATATTTCCATCTATTTCCAAAATGATTTTCTAGTTATTATGATTTGGACTATGTTTTAATATCTGAAAGGAGAAGTTTCTCATGATAATAACTTTGTAAAATGGTTTATACTAGTGACCACTGGCTATTCATTCAGGGAAACATGAGAATCACTTTAAGATTAACATGAAATTGCTACTGGGATTTTGACTTATATTAAGTTTAAAGCTATTAGTTAGCACTTTTTTCCCCAAAATGTTGTTTTGCACAACACTATGTCATAGGTAAATAAGGTGCTATCAAAGACATGTATTCATTAAGTCTTGGTTAAACAAAGCTATATTTACTGTAGATTTACTTATGGCAAATGACCTGAGAACTACCAATGGTTGAATTTCCATATGGAAATTTCCATTTTCCAGTAAAGAAAAAAAGTAGCATTTCCCAAACTTCTTTGTCATAAAATGTGTACATATGTGCATGAATTTGTCTGTATGTATATTTTGTCCACATTGACATATTCTAAATCAGTGTCCTAAGCATTCACATTTGGAAACACTGCCATAAATAAAGTTGAAAATAAATGTCATCTTTACAACATCCAGACTTCTTAGTCAGGGGTGTAATAGTTCTTCATTTGCTTCCTTTTATTTTTTAAATGTCTTAACCAAGTTTTCTTTTATGCTTAGTTCCTGTAAGTTTCCTTTACATTTTTCAAATATATTATTTGAATTTGTTATTATAGATAATTTTTCTAATGTATTTTCCAAACAAGTGTTGCTAGTATATAGAAATATTTTTAAATTAATTTTGTATTCAGTCATTTTATTTAACTCTCTTATTAATTTAATTTTATTTTTTATTTAAGTCTTATTAATTCTAATGGATTTTCAGCTGCTAGTCCAAAGTTTTCTCAATAGAAAGCTATAATATGTACAAATAATTATTATTTTATTAATTTCCTTTATTTTATATTTTTGCTTTAAATAAGAATCCCAAGATTATATCATAATACTGCTGAAGCAGTATAGGGTAATAGAGGTGGAATAGAAGCACAAAGTAAACATTTAATAAATATTAACTATTAGTTTACTTCTGTTTTAATAGATGCATTTCTAGTCTTTCACTATTTTATTATTATGGTTTTTATTTTTTAATTTGAAGCACATAACTGAGTTTGTTGTATGTATCATTCAGAATTTTGTACAGATACTTTATAATTATATTTTTCAGAGACATTATTTTCCCCCAGTCAAAATACTCTGTAGAATTTATTAGACTAAGTGCCTTTTTAGTGTCTAGAGATACAGCAATAAAAAAAAGTTAAAATCCATACTGTAAAGAAGCATATATTCTGATGGAAGAAAAGTATAAAAATAAAATTAAAAACTCAAATTTAAAGAACACGATATAGATTGGTTAGGATAATGACATTCACAATATATCTAACCAGATTTCAGAGGTGACAGTAGGGAAGGGGTACTATTCAAAATGACAATGGCTGAGAAAAATTCCATAAATATTGAGATATATCAAAGCAATTTAATAAACTCTAAAAAGATTAATGTTCTTGAAATGGTTGTTTCAACATTCTTGCCTGCTGAAAACAATATTTAAATTATCTGTTAGTCTGCTTCCATTATGTGTCTTTTGTCTTGATTTTCAGATATACTTTCCTGCCTCTTCATGTTTCATGACTTTTTATGGTACCAACAACCACAAGAGACTGTGAATAATGCAACTTTCCCCCAGAGAGTGTCACCTTGTGCTCTGTTAGACATAGAGGATGAGCAACTAATCATCACAGCCAGGGATTAGAATGTTCCATGTTGTGCTTCAGTATTAGTAACAGTACCCACCTTGGATTCATTTGTTTCTAGAATGTGCCATCCTTGGGGTTTTTGAATTTAGCAGATTCACTTCTGCCTGCTAGAGTTTTAATCCTAGCTCTTTAATTTCTTTCCCAAAGGCTTCAGAAGAGACGAACACAGTTTGAGTCCTTTTGGTTGAAATTTATTTTCAAAACACTAAGAGACCACAAGAGATTTCTTGCTGCCTTTTAGAAGTTTCTGGTCTAGCTGCCTAAACTCCAATGCTACCCAGAACTTAGCAAATGCTTTGTAGGGGAAACTGGCTGCGTTCTGGGGGCCCTATAACATTCCAGTCTGTTTCATCAGCCTGTCCAAATGTTACAAACCTCCCACCTATTTTCTCTCTCCTTCAGTAGAATCCTTCTGCCCAGGTCAAGTCTTATCATTGGTCAATATCTAGAATGTACAAATGCCTTCAGGAGAGAATAATGGGCAGTGAATGTTAACTCACCCAAAATCCCACTCTTTCCTCTCTGGAATTTTAATCTATCTAGTCTTCATTACTTTCAAAACCCTCTTATGTCTTTTAAAATATAGTATTTTTATGTTAACTATTTTCTAGGTGTTACAAACATTGCTGACTTGATGTGATTTACTGCATTCTATCCAAAAAGAATGATTGAAAAGAAACCACACCTAGACACATCATACTGAAATAACATCAGATCAGGAATGCTAAATGGAAACAGAGATGGAAGAAGGGCTTGTGTCTACTGATTTGCCCTGAATCTAATTGGGGCATATCTAAATGTTAAATGCATAGATACCCAAGTTCTTGAAAAGCTATTAAAAGTTAATTGGCATAGAACAAGTATAATGAGAGTTTATGCACAAGTGTTCAAATAGAAAAAAAAACTAGACACTGAAGGATAAGGAATTTTAGAAAACAACATACATAAAAACATTAGGAAAAATTATCAACAAGTAACAGGCTCCAAAAACTTCACTGGGTTTCACTGGATTGATTAATCTTCCAACCATGGAAGAACCTGGAATAAGAAAGTTGTGACCTCATGTCTCAAGGAACTGAACAACTGACAGGTGACTGAAGCAGGGTTAGTTGTCAGAACAGGTGTTAAAAGCACGAGGCATGTTTCTAGTACTGTTGCATAGATCAGAGTGGATTCAAAATACAACTGACTTAATCTTGAAATTTCTGAGTCCCTTAGCTGAAATTCTGCAAAGTCAAATTCTCTTGTCTGAAGGTATGATTATTCTCAGAGCCTGAGACAGACCTGAGAGGAAAAACATGGACCTGGGCACCAGGCTTTGCTTTTCTTCCTAACTCTGCCTTGATGTGCTTTCCTACAACTTACCTTTGATCAGTCATCTTTTGACCCTTATCTGTCACTTGTCTTATTACTTACCAGTGTGTTTTAAAGTGTTACAACTTAGAAAGAAACCAACTCTGAATAGCATTTCCCTTGGTCAAAAACTTTATCTGGCAAAGAGAAAAGACTGTAAAGATCAAAATAAATGGAAATCAATACAATGAAGACATTAAAATTCCAGCCCATTTGCCACTGTCACCTGCACAGGGTGGACGGCCTGGTAGCGAAGAGGAAGCAAGAGTTGTTGGAAACAAGTTAGAAACAATGAAGTTTGCTAAGTCACAGGTCTTCTACGAACTTGAATGGTCCCTGCTATAGCCATTTGGCAATTTCTCAATACTTGACATTACTATTGTATGGTGTCTTACCAGAACTGGGATTGACTTAGATGTCCCACCACCCTCTCATGCCCCTGCAGAAGTGGAGAGTGAGGGAAAACCTCCTGAGTTCTCTCATAGACACAGACAAGTCAGAGCACTGAGAAGCATCCAGAGAGGGACAGGCAGGGCCCCACGAAAATAGCATGACAGTTTTTTTAGAAAGTATGGGTAGGATTAAGTGACTGAAAACCAAGAATAACTGGACATTCTTTTGGTGGTAAATGAAAAAGAATTTATTAATCTGCCAAAATGTGACTATCTTAGGGGAGGGTTGGGAACACTGAAATAAGACAGGGTTCTTTGAGAGTGAAGGTGCCAAATATTTCCTGGATTATTGCTAGGAAACATTTACTATACTAATCTTTGAATGTGCAACTTACAGCCAGAAGTGCAAAGTGTCCACCCTTTATGGTGTCAGAACAGTTCTCAACTGGTATTCTTCTTCAATAGAAAACCAAACCATTTGATTCATTCCTCCAGGTAAACTGACCCTGCAGCCAGAAACCCTCCACTAAACTTAGAAGTACACTGACAGATGTAAATAACCTAATAATCAACAGGCCAACTCCACAACACCTACCACCATCAAAAATATTTGTTCCAGATCGCAGACTGGATGTCCACCAGCCAAATGCTAACAAAAAATGTTTTGTTTGTGACACATCTTTGATTTATGTTATTATAAATTAGTTACAATTATTTAAATACTAGAAGATTTCACAAGTACAGTATTTCTACTTTAAAAGCTTAGATGTTTTGGAAGTATTGGGAATATTGGGGCCCACATTTTACATGGCAACAATTAGGTGGAGGTTGCTTACTTACATGGGGCATGTGCTATACATTTTTTTCCTCTTATATTCAGCTTATAACTTCTTTATTCGTTCATATTCCTGGGTGGTTCTAATCAGAAATTAAGTTTTCCAAAAAGGAAAACACTGATTTATAAAGTTGATTTGTATCAGGAAGTTCATATTGATAGTGTCATAAAACCTTTAGAGGTAAACAGAATTTCCATAGTACCAAGCACTCATCACTAATTAAGAAATTGCTGTCTTTTCAGTTTTGTTTTGTTTTGTTTTACTTTCTCTGTAGTTCAGTTTATTCAACAGAGAAAAGCAATGGATACAGATCATTTTCCTCATCTATAAGATGAAGTCATAACTCAGAAGATGTTGTATAATTAAATAAAGTAATGCACATACCATTTTTGGAGTAGTTACTATAATATCATAAATGTAAAATAATATTCTTTGTGTGTCTGTTAACTTTGTTCCATAAAAAAACTGCCTCAAAACTCAGGGGATTAAGACCACCATTTACTTAGCACAGTTATTTTGGTTGGATGCTTACTTTACCTGGTCTGGGGTAGTTTAGTTCATCTTTCCTGGGTTTGCTTATGCTCCTACCATCAGCTGTCAGGTCACAAAATCACATCATGGCTTGGCTGGTGGCTAGAAGATCTAGGGCAGCCTCACACATACAGCTATTAACAGGCCAATAGTGCAATGGGTGACTGGGAAATAAGTCTTTCATCATCTAAGAGGCCAGCCGAGACTGCTTCACATACAGTTTGAGGTTTCCAAGACCAGCAAGCCATTTCCAAGTCTCTGATGGCTCTGATGGTTCCATTAACCAAAGGACATCACATAGCAAGCAAAGACTCAATGATTAGAGAAACTCATGTCACCTCTTGATAGGAGTTGCTGCAGACTTAGTTTACAAAGGGACACACACACACGGATGGAGAGAATTTGTGGCCATTTTTGCAATCTACTGTTATTGCTTTTGTAGCCAGTTGTTGTTGTTGTTGTTGTTGTTGTCGTTGCTGTTGTTGTTATCTAAATAAGAATACATGAACACCCGGCCATTTGACTTCCCTGGGTCACTTCTCTCATTGGCTCTCCATTACCATTAGGAAAAAAAAGCCCTATAAAGGCTTTATGCTAACATTAAGGATCCTTTGGGATTTGACTTTGTGTACCTCTCTAGCCTCATCCTCTCTCCATATACTGCATGGGTTCCACTCGTTCTGAACGGATGTTCCAAAATACTATACTTTCAAAACTGTGTACCTTTTATATATCACCTGCTAGTTAATAACCACCTGAGAAACTCCATTAGATCTCAAAATTCTGCTCACACTTTAACTCCTCCATAAAAGCTTTCCTGACCTCCTTTCTCGCCCACAGAGTAAGTTTCTCCTTGTTTACCAATACCTTTATTATACTTTAATGAAAATGCCTCCATACTGCAAATCTTTTGTAACTGTAGGCATGGATCTCATCTTCTCTATCTCTGAGATTGTATCACTTGGCAAAATATCTAGATCTAGCAGGTTCTCCATGAATGTTTAGGGAATGAAGAAACAAATAACAGAGTGGCATAAAATTACATGTCCTTAAATGTCCTCTAGAAACCGGGTTGATGAAACCACCATGATGCATCCTACAGTTTGGGAGAGAGCCCTAAATATCCAGGTAGTATTTGTGTGACCAGATTTCCTTGGCCTCAGATAACCTGCTCTTTACTCTTCCAAATGTATTTCATCACAAAGGAAACTCTCTCCTTTCACTTTCAGTAAAAATAAATGCTTTGTCTCAAGTAGACCCTTCCATGCTATGAACTGATGGGATAGGGTCGAGCATTTTCCAGATCCTGAAACTAAGTTTTGTGCGCAAGTGCATAAATGCTGTTAGTAATGTATCTGGAGAATAGAATGTAGCCAGTCTGTGCCAGGGGACAGACTGCTCTGTGAGAACGATTTATGATCTGTCAGGTGGGAACTTTTATGGTGCTGTGCTAAGAGACAAAGAAATTTTAGGAGCTGCTAAAAGCAACACAAAATATGCTTTCAAGCTTAATGAGGAGAGGCGATAAAATCGGGTTGGCATGTATGGCTGGCTCCATGTGTTAGAGAAAAGCTGAAATGTTCTTAGTGTTACATATTTTGATTTTGCTAACTTTGTTTTGGGCAGATTGGATATTTATGTCCCTGCACAATGAGCAGCAATTTCAATGTCTATCAATATAATAGAGTTTTATTTGAAAATTGTACCCCACAAACAGTTTTTATGTGAGTTTGTCATAATTTTTTTCCACACAAAAGCTTTTTTTAAAAGGAAAAGTAGATAATAAATCCACTTTTCATTGTCTTGGCTAAAGAAAATAGCCATACACTGGCTGAATATCATTTTTATTTCAATTATTGAAAAACATCCCATAGGAATGGGTTTAAGTGGGTAAAGTGTTCAGATTGGCAATATTTCTAAACTTTTTTTTTTCTACAGTCTGTTGATCTAACCACTAACCAATAAAGAATTTCTAGAATAGAATAAACTTCAGAATGGGCAGTAGTAACAGACAGACTCAAGCAGAGCACAATCATAAAACTTAGAAGAGCCCTGTTAAGAACATTTTAATCTAAACCAAGAGGTCAAAGCAGCTTACATGATAGACCAAGGTTCAAATAGCTCAAATATATCTCAAGCATAAGGAATCAACTCTTTCCACACTTTAAGAATGTTTTTTTGTGTCTTAATTAAATGTTGACAAAGCTGTATTTCTAGTTATCCTAATTAGACTGCAGAAAATACTCTCAACTTCACTATAAACTTGTGGAAGAAATGACTTATTCAGTAGAATTTACTTCAACATCATTGCAATGTTGAAGGCACCCAAATCAGCCATACTTCATACTTGATACTATAATACCACAGGTACACATAGAAAATTTGATTGATTAATTTAGGAAGCAATGAAAAGAAAAACAGTAACTTACAAAAATTATCTATCTTGTTTTTTATGACAAAAAGAAGAGACATGATTAACATTTTCCAGATCTTCATATACATATACATATACATACACACACACAAATAGTGTTCAAATATGAATATGAATTGTTATATTTATCCATTTATATACCCATCTGAAAAAGCACGTACTTGTGTGTTTAAATTGTCCTGCAATACTGCATGCTGGTGTTTGAACTGTAGGGTGACTGTTAAACAGCTACCTAAATCCCAAACCAGGAATCCTGGTTGTCCCCTTGAGTCAAAAAGTCTTCAAGTGTAAGTAGTCTTGTTTCATCAGCTGGAGACTATCCAAATGGCCCAGATGGAAATGCTTCAACTCTTTGGATTAATGGGTTGCAGAGATTTTGATTCAGTATATATGCAGTGTTGTGGGGGAGTACAAAAATTTGCACTTGTTACATTATCACAGGTGAAACTGAACTGTGGTCTACAAGTACTTTGAGAATCATTGCTCTAAGCTTGAAATAGTTTTTGCTAACTTGAGGAAGCCTACTGGGTCCTGGATCAGAGGTTTTCCCTGTAACCTGATGAATTATTGCGCATTTAGAATAAGTGGGACAATAGTATCCTTTACAGAATAACTGGCATAGATAGGTAAATAAGGGAGAGAGAAAGACAGAGTGAGAAAGAGAGAGGAAGCCATCATAGGGCCTAAACACCTGTGTTTGAATCCTACCCCCCCCCACACACAAATTAGCTCTGTGACCTTGGGCAAATAAATGAATCTCCTTGAATCGCAAATTTCTTGACACCATAGAGCTAATAATAATACTTACCTTATAAGATTGTTTTGCTGATTACATTAATTGACAGAGAAAGAGCCAAAAAGAGAAGAATGCTTAGAAGAGTGTCTATCACATAATAAATTCATAGTTCAGAGCTTCTTTGACTTATGATGAAGCTGTGTCCAAAGAAACTCCTCCTAAACTGCAAATATAAGTTGAATGTGCATTTCACACACCTAACCTATCAAACATCATTGTAGCTTAGCCTTGTCTACCTCACATGTACTCAGAACACTTTCATTAGCCTATAGTTGGGCCAAATCATCTAACACAAAGCCTATTTTATACTAAAGTGTTATCTCATGTAATTTATTGAAGACTGTACTAAAAATGAAGAACAGAATGTGTGGGTGCAGAAGGGTTGTTAGTGTGTTGATTGTTCACCCTCAGGATCATGTGACTGACTGGGTACTTTGCTCACTGACTCTGCCCAGCTTCACAAGAGAGCCTTATCCCACATACCACCAGCTCAGGAAAAAGATCCCAATTCAAAAATTGAAGTATTATTTCTACCAAATGCATATTGCTTTCACATCATTGTAGAGTTGAAAAACTGTTAAATACAACCATTGTAAGTCAGGGACCATTTGTGATGTAGAAATTAACCAAATTGAGGTATAAATGTAGGGAGAAGTACTAGAAGTGTTCTATTGAACTCCTTTATTTTTGTGGAGAATGAATTTACTTAAAAAGGAAGAAAGAAGGCATGACCTGAAAAAGGAAACAATATGCAAGGGAGAGGATTGGAGAAAGTCATAAAGGATTTACCATCATGCAAGGTTGAGTATCTTCATCCTTTTTTATTTTCTCCTTTGGAAATCCATGGGTAGACACTTTTTCTTTAGAAAGCATACTCAAGGGAGCACCCCTTGAATGTCTGGCAATTATTTTCCTGTGGACGTGGTCGGTCTTGTAGAGAGTTGAAGTAATTGAGAGATGGAGCTATAGTGTGTGTATTTTTCACAGACTGTGATCCTGACTCTGACATCTAGCTCTGGTTATATCAAATAGTAGAAGAAAGGGATTATGAACTGAAAGCAATATAGATGTGTTTCTCCTCGCTGAGGAAGATTCTCTCCCTAAGATTATATAGGGATATGCTTTGAAAAATGAATTGGCAGATACAAAAGAATTTGCACTTAAAAAGCAGACAGTATATTGTGTTTTAAACAATCTTTCACTGTAACAATATTTATTCTAAAACAACAAAAATATTTAATGTGCTGCAGTAGCAGAAATAAAATCATCCATTTTCTAATACTGAGAGATTATACAATTGATAACATTTTGGAATGTGTCAGGTCTTTTGAAAAACTTCACTATATAGCCATCTATGAGGATTATACTGGATATTTGATTTGTATCCCATTTTGTTCATATAACATGGCCTCATGACTGAGTTCCTGTATCTTTAAAATTAGTTGAAAACCTAATTTGTATTGATGTCCTCTAATGGAGATGGAAGTACTATGCTTTTGGAAAAGTATATTGTTTCTAATTCTTCTTTATTACAAATAATTATTTGTGTAATAAATTTTTCTAGAAATGTGATTCCAACATATTTATCAAGTAATTATATAAGGGAAAGTTCATTTTTCTTCACCTTTACTGATACTGAGTATAGATGATTTTTTTTAATTAATAAATCAGTTAGTTAAATAAAAAAAGACTCCTCATTACTCTTTTGTTCTGAATCCATTGTTTTCTAGAGAAGTAAACCTAGTTTTAACCAATTGAGGATATAGAATTTGGAAATGAAAATTTGATGCCAACTTTTATGATCTGCCTTGGATTCTTGACTTCTATCCCTGCTGGTTGGGATTAAAAATGAGCCTGTCACCATCTGTCTGTGTCTGCCCCATTTCTGTTTCTCGGAGTCATGCATGGGTGCAATCACACAGACACCCCTTGATTCCACACATAATCAAGAGGAAAATTTAAAACCCCAGGAAAAAAGCTTTTCACAGAACAGGAATTGCGTCCTCGATCTTTACATGCTAGAAACAGTCTTCAATTTTCTCCATGGAGATCTGTTTTATGTGTTATTTTGGTTTGCTTCTAACCCTGTTTTCTACTGCAAAAAGGCAATTTCTATTACTGGACTCTTGATTCGATGTGCAGTTAAATGCTACATCACAGCTGAGTTTTGATATTTCACAGTGGATGGGAAAAGTATTAACAAAGTTTGTGTTTTCCTCCTCATGTAATAACCACTAATTCACGGGAGTTAGGGGTTTTGGTGAGTTGACTCTGTACTTCCGTAACAGCAGATGTTCTACCTTTTTCATCAGAATTTTACCCAAATATAGTGTTTGTCTGAAAACCCTCTGGTTTGACTATTTGACAGAATGTCAATCTCTCAGTTATTTAACACAAGTGTTTCAAACTTCTGACCCCCTTGGACAGTGAAAGGCCCCCCAAAAAGCCTCAAGGACAATGGTCAATTCCTGGTTTGGTCTGTTCTTAACAAACTTTGCATTTCACCATGTGGTGATGCAGTGGCTACGATTTCTGCTCTCTGTGTTACTATTTCTTACCTAATAATAATAATAATAATGTACAGGGGCCAGGAAAATCCACTGATACCTGCAAATTTGTCTCAAAACTGGCAGTGGAAGAATTCAATTTCTGAAAACTATCAGGGTTCCTTCCTGGTCAAGGAGCTTCAGTTTATATGCTCAAATTTAGAAGTACTAAGTGACCTTAAATATGAATAGATATTCTGAGTGATACAAATCAGTGAAATATATGGACAATTAGTGGGGACCCAGGAGCAGAGAGTGAACCCCAAAAATGAGAAATCACGGCACCTTGGTGGCTTGGCTGATCATGCAACTTCAGCTTAGGTCATGATCTCATGGTTCGTGAGTTCGAGCTCCACATTGGGCTTGCTGCTGTCAGCACAGAGCCTGCTTTGGAACCTCTGTCCCCCCGCTCTATCTGCCCCTCACTCATTCATGTGTGTGTGTGGGGGGGATGGGTGCATATGTATGTGGGTACACTCTCTCTCAAAAATAAATAAACATTAAAAAATGAAAAATAAAAACCTCAGAAAAGTATAGAGATAGAGGAGCAAGAGCCATTCCTAAGGGAAATGCTTTTATTGTTGTTGTTTTGTTTGTTTTTTAGTATTTTCTCACTGACTTCTCTGTAGGTGTCTCTATTCTCCAAAACTACACCAAATTCCTCAAGGACAGTTTGAATACTGATAGATTTTAATTGTAAACCAGGTCCACCAATTATTAGCTGTGTGACATCAGCAAATATATTTAACCTTTTTTCTTTTAATCTCAGTTTCTCCATGGGTTAAAAAAATATACCATAAGGGGAGGGGCCAAGATGGCAGAGCAACATGGGAGTTTTCGGCCTCTCTCATCCCTGAAACGCAGCTAGATCAGCACCAAACCATTTTGCACACCTAGAAAATTGATCTAAGTATTAACACAACAATTTGCATAACTTGAGCCACAGAACTCAGCATGTATGTGGTGCAGAGAAGTGAGCTGGGGGAGAGAGAAGCTGCAGAGGGTAGGGAGAGCTTGTGGAGAGAGGACAGTGTCAGGGGGAATACAGGAAAAGGACTCCCCCCAAAAGCAGCTGGAGAGAAAGAGAAAGAGTGTAAACACCCTTACAGGACTGAACAAGAAAGGGAGAAAGGAGAAAGGAAAGGGTTTAAATACCATAGGACTCTAGGAAACTCTGCAGCTTGATACCTGGTGGAGCTTTGGTGGGAAGGACAAATCCCCAGGAGCAGTGAGGTCCTTGGGATCATCCAGCAACATGAGGAGAGGTGGTTCCCCTGCTGAGAGGACATTTGGTAGAGGCTGTGTGGCCTCCCTACAGGAAAAGGTCCCAGTGGACCCCAGAGAATAGCCATGTTTGCTGGTGTTGGAACAAGGATGTGAGGGGGTGGTGAAGCCTGGTGCCAGATGTGTGTTGTGATTTACCATAATCTCTGAAATGCTGCACTACATGATCACATGAACTTTTTTGGGGTGGACTGGCACCCAACTGGTCTGTGGACATCTGTGGCAGTACAGTCTTGCAGATGTTCCCAGGAACAGGCCGGCCCCCAGCCATTGTTCAGCAAGACCCTCTCCCAGAGGGTTGGAGCAAGTCCAAGACACAGGGCCCTCACAAGTGAGGGGTCTGGAAACACAGCCCCATCTGAGATAAAATTCAGGAGGGAGATGCCACCTGGTAGGCTGACAGCTTGGTCATGGATGGCATAGAAGCAGGGGGTGGGCAGAAGCAGGAGAGAAAGTTGGGGAGAGCACAGAGTTCTGATGCTAAAGATTGGGTAGCTGGGTGATGTCATTTTCACCTTTCCTGCTAATGCAGACACGTGTGCATGCCCCACAAGGATCCACTTCGGGAAGCTAAGCAGCGCCATCTAGTGGAGAATTGAGCCATTACATCAAACCCTGTCCAACTGTGCCAACCAAGCTCTAGAGGAATACCACAAGTCTCTCCACCTGCTTGGTTTATGGACTATAAAGTTCTTCATAGTTTGACTTCTATGGGAAACTGGATCTAATTTCATTCATATTCCATTCTGTTCACTGGTCCATCTATTCAATTTTGTTCTTTTTCTTTTCTGTTCTTATTCTTCAAAATAGAGAAAAAATTATTTTTATCTTCTGTTTTATTAAAAAATATTTTTCTTTAATTTTTTCTACTATATTTTTTGTAAAACTTTTTGCTCCATTTTACTTTCATCATTTCACTTTATTTCATTGTATTCACTTTTTTATATTTTCAAAAGTTTCCCTAAAATTTTTCTTTTTTTGTTTTTCATTTCTTTTCTTTTTTCTCTATTTCATCAAGGTTCTTTAAACAGCCAGCCAAAACACAAGTATGATCTATCATCCTTTATTTAATTTTTTCATGTTATTTTTAATTCTTTAATTTTAATTTTTAATTTTATTAATTACTTTTCTTCCTCCAAAATGATGAAACAAAGGCATTCACCCGAAAAGAAGGAACAAAAATAAATGAAAACCAGGGACTTAATTAACACAGATATAAGCAAGATGTCTGAACCAGAATTTAGAATCATGATAATTAGAATACTAGCTGGGGTTGAAAAAAGCATATAATCCCTTTCTGCATAGATAAAAGATGTAAGATATAGTCAGGACAAAATTTAAAATGCTATAACTGAGATGCAATCTCAAATGGATGCCACGGTAGTAAGGATGGATGGAAAAGAACAGTGAATCAGCAATATAGAAGACAAAATTATGGAGAATTAATGAAGCAGAAGAAAACAGGGAAACTAAGGCAAAAGATCACAATATCAGAATTAGAGAACTCAGTGACTCATTAAAAAGGAATAACATCTGAATTATAGTGGTCCCAGAAGGTGAAGAGAGAGAAAAAGGAGTAGAAGGTTTATGTGAGCAAATCATAGTGGAAAACCTTCCTAACCTGGAGAAAGACATACATTAAAATCCAGGAAGCACAGAGAACCCTCATTCGGTTCAACAAAAACCAACCATCAATAGGGCATATCATAGTCAAATTCACAAAATACTCAGGCAAGGAAAAAAAATCATGAAAGCAGCAAGGGAAAAAAAAAGTCCTTAATCTACAAGGGAAGATAGATCAGGTTCTCAGCAGACCTATCCACAGAAACTTGGCAGGCCAGAAAGGAGTGACAGGATATATTCAATGTGCTTAATTAGAAATATATGCAGCCAAGAATTCTTTATCCAGCAAGGCTGTTGTTCAAAATAGAAGGAGAGATAAAGAGTTTCCCAGACAAACAAAAACTAAACCAGCCCTGCAAGAAATTTTAAGGGGGACTCTGTAAGGGGAGAAAAGACAAAACAAAGCAAAAATCACCAAAAGCAACAAAGACTAAAAAGGACCAGAGAACACCACCAGAATCTCCAACTCTACAGGCAACATAATGGCAGTAAATTCATATCTTTCATTACTCACCCTAAATGTCAATAGACTAAATGCTCCAATAAAAGGATATAGGGTAACAGAATGCATATGAAAGCAAGATCCATTTATGCTCTTTGCAAGAGACATATCTTTTAACCTAAATACACCTTCAAATTGAAAGTAAGGAGATGGAGGACCATCTATCATGCTAATGGTCGCCAAAAGAAAGCAGGGGTAGCCATACCTATTTCAGACAATCTAGATTTTAAAATAAAGACTGTAACAATAGATGAAGCAGGGAATTATATCATAATTAAGCATCTATTCACCAAAAAGACCTAACAAGTGTAAATATTTATGCCCCCAATGTGAAAGAACCAAAATATATAAATCACTTAATCACAAACATAAACTCATTGACAATAATATCATAATAGTAGGGGACTTCAACACCCCACTTACAACAATGGACAGATCATCTAAGCAGAAAATCAACAAGGAAACAATGGTTTTGAATGACACACTAGATTGGATAGACTTAACAAATATATTCAGAACATTTCATCCTAAAGCAGTGGAATGCACATTCTTCTTGAGTTCACATGGAACATTCTCCAGAATAGATCACATACAGGTCACAAATCAGTCCCCAACAAGTACAAAAAGATCAAGATCATACCATGCATATTTTCAGACCACAACACTATGAAACTTGAAATGAACCACAAGAAAAAATTTGGAAAGACAACAAATACTTGAAGAATAAAGAACATCTAAACTAAAGAATGAATGGGTTAACCAAATTAAAGAGAAAATTAAACAGTAAATGGAAATCAATAAAAATGATAAAACCACAGCCCAAAACCTCTGGGACACAGCAAAGGCGGTCATAAGAGGGAAGTATATAGCAACCCAGGCCTTCCTAAAGAAGGAAGAAAGGTCTCAGATACACAACCTAACCTTACAGCTTAAAGAGATGGAAAAAGAACAGCAAATAAAACCACAAACTAGTAGAATATGGGAAATAATAAAGATTAAAGCAGAAATCCATGCTATCAAAAAAAAAAAAAAAAGGCAGAACAGATCAATGAAACCAGGAGCTGGTTCTTTGAAAGAATTAACAAATCAATAAACCCCTAGCCAGTTTGATCAAAAAGAAAAAGGAAAGGAGCCAAATAAATAAAATCAAGAATGAAAGAGGAGATATCACAACCAACACTGCAGAAATACAAACAATAATAAGAGAATATTATGCACAATTGTATGGCAATCTGGAAAAGATGGAAAGATTCCTAGAAACATATAAACTACCAAAAGTGAAACAAGAAGAAATAGAAAATTTGAACAGACCCTTAGCCAATAAAGAAATTGAATTAGTAATCAAAAATCTTCCAAAAAAACAGAGCCTAGGGCCAGATGGTTTTCCAGGGGGAATTCTACAAAACATTTAAAGAAGAGTTAACATCTATTCTTTTGAAGATATTCCAAGAGATAGAAAAGGAAGAAAAACTTACAAAGTCATTCTATCAGACCAACACTACCTTGATTCCAAACCAGACACAGTCCACTAAGAAGGAGAACTACAGACCAATTTTCCTGATAAACACAGATGCAGAAATCCTCAGCAAGATACTACCCAACAGGATCCAACAATACATTAAAAGAATTATTCACCACAATCAAGTGGGTTTTATACCTGGGATGCAGGGCTGGTTCAATATCTTCAAATAAATCAATGTGATACATCACATTAATAAAAGACAAGAACCACATGATCGTCTCAATAGATGCAGAGAAAGATTTTACAAATACAGCATGCTTTCTTGATAAAAACCCTCAAGAAAGTAGGGATAGAAGGATCATATCTCAAGATCATAAAAACCATATATGAAAGACATACTGCTAATACCATCCTCAATGGGGAAAAACTAAGAACTTCCCCCTAAGGTTAGAAACATGACAGGGATGTCCCCTCTCACCACTCAACATATTAATGGAAGTCCTAGCCTCAGCAATCAGGCAACACAAGCGAATAAAAGGCATCCAAATCAGCAAAGAGGTATTTAAATTTTCACTCCTTGCAGATAACATGGTACTCTATATGGAAAACCCAAGGGCGCCTGGGTGGCTCAGTTGGTTAAGCATCTGACTTTGGCTCAGGTCAATATCTCATGGTTCATGAGTTCAAGCCCTGCATTGGGCTCTGTGCTGACAGCTCCAAGCCTGGAGCCAGCTTCAGATTCTGTGTCTCCCTCTCTCTTTCTCTCTCTCTGTCCCTACCCTGCTTGCATTCTATCTCTCCATGTCTCTCAAAAATGAATAAACATTAAAAAAAGTTTTAAAAAAGGAAAACCCAAATGATTCCACCAAAAAACTTCTAAAACTGATCCATGAATTCAGCAAAGTCACAGGATACAACATCAATGCACAGAAATTGATTGCATTTCTATACACCAATAATGAAGCAACAGAAAGAGAAATCAAAGAATCACTTCCATTTACAATTGCACCCAAAACCATAAAATACTTAGGAATAAACTAACCAAAGAGGTAAAAAGTCTGTACACTGAAAATTATAGAAAGGTTATGAAAGAAATCGAAGACACAAAAAAATGGACAAATATTCCATGTTCATGGATTGGAAGAACAAATATTGTTAAAATGTTGCTACTACCCAAAACGATCTACATATTCAATGCAATCCCTATCAAAATAACACCAATACTCTTCACAGAGCTAGGACAAACAATCCTAAAATCTGTATGGAACCAGAAAATACCCATATAGCCAAAGAAATCCTGAAAAGAAAACCAAAGTCCATCACAATCCCGGAATTCAAGATGCATTACAAAGCTGTAATCATCAAGACAATATGGTACTGGCACAAAAACAGACACCTAGATCAATGTAACAGATGGAGAACCCAGAAATGGACCCACAAATGTATGGCCAACTGATCTTTGACAAAGCAGGAAAGAATATCCAATGGAATAAAGATAGTATCTTCAGCAAATGTGTTGAGAAAACTGGACAACGACATGCAGAAAAAAATGAACCTGGACCACTTTCTTACACCATGCACAAAAATAAACTCAAAAAGGATTAAAGACCTAAATGTAAGACAGGAAGCCATCAAAATCCTAGGGGAGAAATCAGCCAAAAACCTCTTTGATCTTGCCTGCAGCAACTTCTTACTAACACATCTCCAGAGGCAAGGGAAACAAGAAAAAATGAACTATTGGAACTTCAAGATAAAAACCTTCTACACAGTGAAGGAAACAATCAGCAAAACTGAAAGGTAACTGTCGGAATGGAAGAAGATATTTGCAAATGACATATCCCATAAAGGGTTAGTATCCGAAATATATAAAGAACTTATCAAACTCAACACCCAAAATACAATTAATCCAGTGAAGAAATGGACAAAAGATATGAATAGACACTTTTTCAAAGAAGACATCCAGATGGCCAACAGACACATGAAAAACTCAATATCACTCATCATCAGGGAAATACAAATTAAAAGAACAATGAGATACCACCTCACACCACTCAGAATGGCTAAAATTAACAACTCAGGAAACAACAGATGTTGGTGAGGATGCAGAGAAAGAGGATCTCTTTTGCACTGCCGGTGGAAATGCAAACTGGTGCAGCCACTCTTGAAAACATTATGGAGGTTCCTCAAAAAATTAAAAATAGAACTACTCTATGACCCAGCAATTGCCACACTAGGTATTTATCCAAGGGATACAGGTGTGATATTCTGAAGTGACACATGCACCCCAATGTTTATAGCAGCATTATCAATAATAGTCAAAGTATGGAAAGAGTCCAAATATCTATCGAAGATGAACGGATAAAGAAGATGTGGCATATATATATATACATACATATATATATATATATATATATACACACATATATACACACATATGTGTGTATATATATATATATATATACACACATATATATGTATATATACATATATATGTATATATGTGGCATATATATACATATACACATACACATATATACATATATGTGTATATATATGTGTGTATATATATATTCATACACAAACACACAATGGAGTATTACTTGGCAATCAAAAAGAATGGAATCTTGCCATTTGTAACAACATGGATAGAACTAGAGGGTATTATGCTAAGTGAAATTAGTCAGTTAGAGAAAGACTCATACCATATGACTTCACCCCTTTGTGGAATTTAAGACACAAAACAGATGAACATAAGGGAAGGGAAGGAAAACTAATGTAAAACAGGGACAGGGACAAAACATAAGAGACTCTTAAATATAGAGAACAAACTGAGTGTTGCTGGATGGGTTGTGGTTGGGGGTGGGCTAAATGGGTAAGGAGCATTAAAGAAGACACTTGTTGGGATAAACATTGGGTGATATATATATAGGGATGAACCAGTGGATTCTACTCCTGAAATCATTATTGCACTATATGCTAAATAACTTGGATAGAAAGAAAAGAGAAGAAAAGAAAAAAAAAAGAAAAGAAAAGAAAAGAAAAAGAAAAGGAAGAAAGAGAAGGAAGGAAGGAAGGAAGGAAGGAAGGAAGGAAGGAAGGAAGGAAGGAAGGAAGGAAAGTAAGTCATGAGATGTTGGGTTTTTAAAGGGATGTTAAAGATTGTAAAAAAAAAGTTGTAGCTCAGAAAAAGAAGCAAAATAAATTTAAAAACTTGAAAAATAACATTGTTATGGGGTATTAAATATAATAATACATACAAATGCCTACCATATAACTTGGAACTTAATGAGCATTAATACATGGTAGCTGTTTTTAAATACTATTCTTTTGAATCTCTTCAACATCAAAATTAGGTTGGCCGTAACTATTTATTTATTTATTTATTTATTTTTGAATTGAGCTGGAGTATTTTAATATATTTTATTAATTTATGTATCCTTTCAAATACCCAAGCATTCATATTTGAAAGGTTTGTTTGAAATATGTCATAAAAACAGAAATGATAGGGGGAAGGAAAACAAGTCATGTTTTGAAAACAGTGGTTGGCACACAGTAGGCAGTAGACAAATATTTGTTAAGAGAATAAACATATGTGCATATTCCAAGCTGCTCAGCTCAATAGAGGAAATTATGTGCTTTAATCATGGGTCTCAAGTATGTTGTAGAAGTGAGGAATGCAAGGGATTTCAAGGTACCAGATATGTGCTAGAAGGTTCAGCCAGCTAAATTCAGAGCACCTAACACATTATAAGTTTGCTTTAGTAAAAAATTAGTCTCTCTAAAGGGGAACCTTAAACCAATTTCTGTTTCTAACAAGGAAAATTTATGTATGAAAATCCAAAGTATCTTGGAAAAGAGCATCATGTCCAAAATTTATGATAGCTGGGAAAAAAGGACTAGACTTTAGGAATCTAAGATGTTGAAAACCAAGAAAAAAAAATTCATAACTCAAGTTTTTAAATGGAGAGGTGATTCAGTCTTGTATGGGATATCTCAAAAATGAATTCTGAGTTGGGGCACCTGGGTGGCTCAGTTTGGTTAAGTGTCCAACTTTGGCTTAGGTCATGGTCTCACGATTCGTGAGTTCAAGCCTGGCATCAGGCTCCACACTGACAGTGACAGCCTCTTTGGGATTCTCTCTCTCTTCCTTTCTCTCTCTGCCCTCCCCCCACTCATTCTCTCTCTCTCTCTCTCTCTCTCTCTCTCTCTCTCTCTCTCTCTCTCACAAAATATCTAAACTTTAAAAACATGAATTCTGAGTCTACAGTGGTAAATGCTTTAGATGAGCAATACAGTGAAGATTCTTTATAATCCCTATGAAGATGCCAAGGAGCTCACAGACTGAGTCAGATTTTGAAAGGTGCATTAAGAAATGGTGTGAGAAAGGTACCCAGCAAAGATAAACCTAATATGGTGATGAGAATTCTATGAAGAATGACAGTGGCATTAAAGGAACTGAAAGTTTTAAACAATTTCAAACCTCCTTATTCTAAACAACATGCCTAGTTACTTTTTCAAGAAAGAGGGATAACCTAGTAAGGGAAAGCTATGCTACCTGGGAATGATGTGCAAATTCTTTTTTATCCTTAATAAGTTAACTTTTAATAGTTGCCTGGATTTCCCAACATTTGACTTAATTTCTTGGTTCATTCTGATCCAGCTACCATTCTCACCCCTCCACTGGCACTGTCTCATTTACAAACATTAATTAAAAAGAAAAAAAATCAGTCTCAAGTTGCTTCTCCTTGCATCTTTACCTGTCTTATGGTTTCTCCTCTGTCTTCTGTGCCAATTATTCCTTCTTTAGCAAGACTTAGGATGTTGGCATTTTTCAGTACTCTGTCCTTGGCCCTCTGTCTTTCCATTCCATATTTTCTCTTGCAACAAACTTTTCACAACAATACCATTCATGTCAATGTTTTTATATCCTCATTGCAATATAGTTCTACTTCTTACATTCAGATTTGCAACTCAGTTTTCTCCTCTGATCTGCTGACTTGGCAACTCCATTCAAATACAACAAATTCTACAGGTCCAAATTCTGCAGGTCGGTGGGACTCATGACCTTCTCATAATCTTTTTTTTCTTTTATAGTTTATTTACTTTTTGAGAGAGAGAAAACAAGTGGAGGAGGGGCAGATGGAGAGAAAGAGAGAGAATCCCAAGTAGGCTCCACACTGTCAGTGCAGAGCCCAATGTGGGGCTCAAATCATGAACTGTGAGATCATGACCTGAGCCAAAATCAAGACACTTACCCAACTGAGCCACTCAGGCAACTCTTCCATGATCTTTTTAATGGCTGAAGCTTATTCTCTTTTCTTTGTTCACAACCATCTATCTACTTACTCATGCAAACTAAAAACATTTGAGTTATACTTTAACACTCACAGTGGTTATCGCCAGATATTTCCCTTCTGAATATGTCTTAACTAAGTCTAAGTCTCCTCATATCACTGACCACCCTATTCCCAAAATATCATCTCTCACTCTTAATTCAGGCAGAGCCTAAAAAAATCTGCATTATGTCTTTATAGTTGAATAACTTGAAGACATTGCTTCCAGGGTTGTTACTGAACCATTGATGCCATTCTGTCTCATGACTCTTTTTATGCAATCTATTCTTTCCCTGCTCTGGGAGCTTTGGACATCTTCTATTTATTATTGGTGTTTTTGAAGTTTCATAACAAAATACCTTTGGGTCAGATTTCTATTTATTTTGCAAGGAATTCAATGATTCCTTTTAATTCAAATATGACTTTCAGATATGGGATAATTTCTTAAATTATTTTGTACATAATGCTCTTTGGTCAATATAGTCTAACCAAAGACAATCAGCATGTATTTGTAATTGTAAAAGGTGTTGAAGAATGCTCACCATGATTAACCATAGTGCATCCAAAGAATAGGGTGTAAGAAAGGACTAAATTATAGGGTTTGGTCTTGTGGTGAGAAAGTCTGGGGAAGGTCAAATAAAGTTAGCTGTGCTCTAGAGTGGGTGCTATCAGAAGTAGGGATGGTTCTTTGGAATATCCTAGTCATTCTCATCTCAAATGAAGCCTGGATCAAATGCAATTGATGAAAAAGCAGGAATTAATCACATTAGTTAGGAAAGGAGGTTATTTGCGTATTTGGGGGGTTTTAGACAATGTTCTCATTTCTGTCTGTACTCATAATGTTTATGTAGTAGTCTTGTCTCTGCCTTGCCCCATAATAGTCAGAGAGTAGTCTTCTCTGATGTTAATTTTTAGTGCAATTATTTATGTTCAACAGGAGAGCAACAATGCTTAGCCATCCTTGCGTGCTGGATCACCTCTTCCCAGTACTGCAGTCCAGCTCTCAGCTGCTTTTCTCATGTTCACTTCTATTTTTTTCTTCTTTGTGGAATTTGTATTGTTTGGTTGTTGAACAAGGTGGGTTGTCCCTTTAATTATCTTTCACTTTTGTCTTTGCTGCTTTCCATCTTTGTCTATTTTGTTTTCTTTCTGGGAGATTTCCTAAATTTAACTTGCATCTTTTCCAGTGAATTTAATCTTTAAGAGCTCTTTGTGGCTCTCCAGACATTTCTTTTCATGGCATTCTGTTCTTGTTCATGCATGGAATACCTTATTTTATTGCTGTAAAGAAAGGAGAATTTAAAGAAGGTTGTGGCTTTGTTTTGCTTTATTTTTGTTTCTTTTTGCTCTAAGTTTTTATCTCTCTACACTTTTTGTATTTATTCATACATCCTTTACTGTAGTGCATTCTTCCCCCCTTCTATTTATTCTTATTTCTCCTTTCATATTTAGCAGTGAAACACTCAAAAGCTCTATGTGCAAGAGTGTTCTTCATATTGGTGGACTTCACTGTAGGGTGACACAGTTGGTCTGTTTTACTGGAGCACCTATAACTGTTCCTATCTATAAGTCATTATTTAGTTAGTTAAGTTAGTTATTTAATTTTGTCTGAATATAGACATCATATCTGTCTGGGAGTCTAAATCTGACTGGTAGGGATTAAGGGGAAGCAAGTCAGGTTAGAAAACTTCAGGTTTCAATTTCATTATGTACATTTTTTTATTGTTTTCCCTTTTGAATACAGCACCCTCGCCCAGTGCTGGTCCAAGTGTTCCTAAGTCCACATCTTAGAAAGGGTAGGAGTAATTGCCATTTTTACATGGTCGGTGAGATGGGAGAGTTTCTTAGAAAATCTGACTTCTTCTAATATAGACTTTCAGCCAATTCTCCTGAACTTCAATTGGACCTCATTTTTAGAAATTACTGCATCTCTAATGTGTGTTTTTTCTGGGGTTCTCTGGCATACATTCATATTCCCTTGATTCCTATTATTCTCATTGCTAGTTTATATATTTATTCTCTGGGTATGTTATATGAGTTACTACTTGTTCATCTGTTCTCCACTTTCTAATTTTTTTGTTATTTCTTAATTTTCCTTTGCTTTATCACTGAGGATTTAAGAGTTACCCAAAGAAATCAAGGGAGCTCAAACCTCCATGTTTAACTAGAAGTTTCATTTCCTACTTTAGAACTCCAAAAAAAAATTAGATTCTGAAAGTTGAGATGGCTATGGCGTAGACACTGAGCTAGAATCTACAATGAGATATTAAAAATAAAATATACACAATTATTATATATTACATAATTATAATTACATATAATATATATTCACATATATAAAATGGGCAATGAAGAGTAATATAGGAAATAAAAATGACCATGATTTGATAATCCCATGATCAGATGACTTAATGTTGATTTAATCTTAATATTAGACACAATATCCAAAAACATATATTAACGCAATAGGGCAAATCAAAATATTGCATTTATTGGAATGAAAATATAATACAGAACTTCGGTCAAAAAAGAAAGGTAATGGAATCCATAGATTATAATTATTCTGTCTTGGCTCAATCAAAGAAAGTTTTAATAAAGATTTTTAAAGTTTGTTAGTATTCTAATGAACCTGTCATCTTTCTTTGTGTTTGCCCTGGATATGTTTCTTATTTGAGCAAGTGACCTTGTACCATGGAGCTCCACATTTCCCACAGCACTTAGCACAGAGCCAACCATGTAAAATATCCTCACAAAGACTTATTAAATTAATTTTCTTAAATCCCTTCTGGACTGCCCATTTGCCTTCATTAATTATGTTAGATGGAGAGGAGATGACCTCTACTTGCTGTCATGATTGAGTTACATCTTAGACTTGTAGATTCTTTGAACAATAAAATTTTTGAGGGGAAGAGATAAACTAGGAATGTTAGAACATGTTCATCTTACATTCTTTATCAAGCATGGACTTTTCTACCTCCCTCCTGCAAGCACATATACGTATTCATGTTCTCCTCACCCACTGTCTCTCATAATTATTTCCAGCTGCAAAAGAATGGATTTGGAATGAGAATGGAGATATGCCTTTTCTTTTGTCTTTTCAGCTGGCAAAACACAAATAAATATTAGTCTTAACTATTATAATGCAAAATACAAATATGTCATGTCAAACTATTTTTTAAATGATAGATTTTCACTTTTTAATTACACCAAGTTTTTCTTTTGAGATTTAAGAGATTTTAGGCTTTATGAGCATTAATACCTTTGTGATTGTGATTTGCTTGCCCCTAATTAAAAAGAATCAGCAGTATATTTGGGAGAGAATATTGATGCACCAGGAAAACATATGAAGAATGCAGTTACTTATTTTTTTTCCTTTTGTTTCAAAGATCAAAAATCTAGCACGTGGCAGAAATGAGGCAAATCTGTTATGATGGGATAATTGTGACTGTAGCCTCTGTTCCATCATTCATTAACAATAGGATAAATATGAATCCTGGATTTTGCTAATCTGATGGTCTTGGCTCTCTTCTGGTAAACAGTATAAATTATTTCCAGAAGAGCCATGGAGAAAAATGTGAGACATTATTGCAGAATCCAACACACTCATAAAACTTAGAAAATTTCTGTCTGGCCCAGGAGACACTAACTACCTATGTGTCTTCAGGAGCCTAGGGGAAGACTTCAGACAGGCTCTCTCACACTCAGTACCCTCATCCACAGTTCAGGTTGCACCTGGATGAAAGAGAGTCTGCCAGCATTTCTTTAGTAGGCTTCTGGCTGTCAAAACAAACTAAAGCCTCATGGGGATGCTCACACTTGCCTGCTGAGGAGAAAACACTGTGCTAAGTGTTTTACACACATTATCCTATTATATCCTTACAAAGCCTTTTGAGTAGAGTCTCCATTAAACAAATGAGATTGTTAATACCGTATGTCTTTTAAATGGAAAGGCTGGGATTTGAGCCGGTTGCTTGGTACCAAAGCCTGCAATGCAATATACCACTTCCCAGAACTGGTCTGTTGTTAACATGAGCCTTCGGACTCTCCTCATTCCTTCCCATTCCTTTGACGTTTGAGATTAACTGGTGAATGAATTAAGGTATTGCAAGAGATGTAAAGAAAGTCTTTTTAGCCCACTGTTTTGTGAATATTGGTGTTGTTACATGATAATATTGACAGTTAATTAAAATATTATTAATGCTGGAGTGCAGGCTTCACAAAGGCAGGATGTCTATCTGTGTAGTTCACTGTTGTATCTCAAGTTCCTAGAAGAGTGTTTGACAAAAAGAAGGAACCCAAGAAGTAACTATGGATGAATGAATTTTCCAGGTTGAGATGACTTCCAATGCCAACTTCAGACTGCTCACCATTATTTTTGTTTTGCTGCAGAAAAGAAAGGTTACACTTTGGAGAAATAAATGAACCTTTTAGAATTCACTGAGAAAAAAAAAATAATAGAAGTTCCTACAAGCCACAACTAAATAGATATAAACTCTCCAGCTGCTCTTTCAGAGTGGTTCACCACTGGTTATAAACTATAGGCATTTCTGCTTCCAATCCACTAAAAGCATTCATTTTTCTTCAGAATAAGTTTTAGTCCATTAATCACACCCCTACCAGCAATGGTTGGTGCACACATGGTAGGAAAAAAAGGTTGCCTTGGTCGAAACAACCAGAATGTTAACTCTGCCCAAAGAACAACTTCTTCTCAGAGAGGTTGTTTGCTTGCTTGATTGTTCCTAATTAATTTCTCTCCAGTAAGGATGAAATTCAAAGAGATATCTGACTTGCATGGGATTCCAGTAGCTTTGCTTGTGTATGTGCATTTAAAATCAAGAGAGAGGAGGACATTTTTTTTAATGATAGAAAGGCATAAAGGGAGAGGAAAGATATTTACACAAGAAAAACAGAGCAATGGGGCGCCTGGGTGGCTCAGTCAGTTGGGCGTGGGACTTCCGCTCAGCTCAGGTCATGATCTCACAGTCGGTGAGTTTGGGCCCCGCATCGGGCTCTGTGCTGACAGTTCAGAGCCTAGAGCCTGCTTTGGATTCTGTGTTTCCCTCTCTGTCTGCACCTCCTCTGCTCATGCTCTGTCTCTCTCTGTCTCAAAAATAAGTAAAAACATTAAAAAAAAAGAAAAACAGAGAACAGGATACAGAAGACAGGAAGCATTAGTGTTGACAAGAAAGAGAATTCTATTACACTTCAAAGAAAATGAACCTGAAAGTTGACTATTAGGATATGAGGAAAAATATTATATTCATTGAGAAAAACAATGTTGTACACAAATGAGTTTGGCCATATATTTGATTATCCACATCTGAATTGCACAGCCATCTACCACCACCAGGTCACAACTGACACCCCCAAAGATATGATATCTAGGAGGAAATAAACAAAAGCAAATATCAAAAATTTAATTGTGTTAACTACCTGATTTATATTTTTTCACAAAGATCCCTATTTATTTGTATGAAAAAGAGACTGTTCACTACTGCATGGTGTTATTGTAGCAAAGAAAAGATTGCAGACTTTTCTTCTTACTATAGTATCCAGGCTTTGCAATAAAATAGGTAGTTTGATCATTTATATAATCATTATTTTTAAGGGAGCAATTCAATCCCCAAATTAAAGAGCTGATGTATGTAAACAGATAGGATGCTCCCTTAACACTCTCATTGAGAAGTTACTTTTTAATTGCTTTGCTTATAATTTCAACTTCAAAGCCAGTAATAGCTTTCGAATTAATAGCTCATAGCCCATTTGATACACTGATATTTAATTAATGAGTTCATAACTCAAGCGGCACATTGCCTTTCTGACAGATCCTTCAGGTTGTTAGATTCCATATTGCTGACTGTGGTCCGCTATCCATTCTTAGAGAGGTCATTTTACCTGTGTAGTCCTTTCCACCCGATGGTGAAAAAGAATGGGCTCAATCAGAAGGAAAGGTGCCCCTTTCCTCCTCTGTGAAATAGCTAAGCTTTGTTAAGTTTTGGGGGATGGGTGGAATTTTGTATTGTTTTTTCTTTCAACTTTAGGATATTCTACACTGATGTTTTCCCCAATACCACTAACAAAATAATTGTACCTCTATAGGGTTTGGAAATGGGGAAGTGGAAGAATGAGTCCACACCCCTGCTTCTTTTTTTAAGAAACCTTCCCAAACCAACACATAGCCCACCATGTTTTTCCTCCCCAGGACTCTTCTAGTCACTTTGCAGGAGTTGACAAGCAGTGACATTGGAGTTAAAAATGGTTTTACATTTTTCAAGAATTATAACCAAAAGAAGAGACAGAGAAAAAGACAGAAAATTATGAAAATTATGCAAGCCTTTTACAGAAAATGTTTGCTGACCCCTGAAGGGTAATTTACACTTACCATCAGCTTCTAGAATTGAAATCCTTTTTCATTGGGCATGGCTTGCCAATTTTTCTCTCCAATTCACAAAACACATTTTCTCTGGGTGTTGATGACACAATGGGGCCCCTCCACAAAGGACACCCCTACTACTAGCAGGCTAGTCCTGCTGAGGAAGCAGACAGCCACTCGCTGGTCTACCTGGCATTCATCATCCCTCTGTTTAGGTGAATTAGCACCATCTAGTATTGTGGCCTCTCACAGGGTTTCCAAGTAAAATAAAAGTCTCTAGTATTGGATCTCGCTCTACAGAATTCCTCCCGAATGTCTTCAGTTATGACTACTGGCATTGGGACCGCCATTTGAAATCAGCATTGTTGACTTTAAAATTTTGACTTTTCAGAAGTCTCTATTAATGAGCAGTGACTCTGGGAACATTTGCATTTACACTTGTAGATGGCCCAGGTCACCCACTAGGGGTTGGTTGGTTGCCAGCTGAAAGCCAGGGCCAGAGAGAGTATGACACAGGACAAGTGCTGAGAGAGGGACAAAGGAGCACAGCCTGTTTCCCTTGCTGAGAATTAATTTATCCAGCACCTTTCCGGGAGCAAGTCTTCACAGGAGAAAGGAAAGAAGAAAAATGAAGGAATAAAGGAAAAGAAGCAAACACAGGTATATCTACTTGAAGTTTAACCGAGGGCTGGCCCAGCCAGAACATTATAGATTGCCATGAAGTTAAAAGTAATTAATGATAATTGAAATAGCTGTGAGTTATTAGTAGTATTTGGATTATTAAGATAAAGATAATTATAATAAAATTAGGTACTACAAATAGTGATTGCATTAATGATTTTAACTTTAATGATCGTGTTAAAAGTGTGCTAGAAATAGATTTTCTATAAATGGACTAATAATAATAATGATAAAAATGATAGCTACCACTTATGGAGTGCTTACCATGCATCAGGAACTAGGTTATGTTCTGCATATGCATTATCTTAACTGATTAAAGATGTGTTGATGATGTGGATTAATGAGAAGAGGGACCTTCTATGAGTTTTGTGGGAGTGTATGTCTAGAAAGTTAGAGGAGAGAATTAGCTGAAAAAAAAATTCATTAGCATTCTACATATGAGGACTTTCCATTGTAACAATAGTGCTTCTGAGGTGCATCTTCTTAAGAACAGTGAAGAGAGAATATCTGAGATCAACTCTGAGCACTCTCCATGGACTGCTCTGTAGGAGGCTCATTTCCACACGCATGAAGAGGAGACCTGTGCAACACAAGCAACCTGGACAGGAGATCTTACTCAGAACTTCCCACCAAAACTACAGCAAAAGGCGTCTCAGCATTGTCCTGAGTCTGGCATATTTACATCTGTTATCAGCTTCTGAAAATGTTGAGCGTGTGTGCAAATAGAGTTCAGGTACATGCAATTATATATAAAAGTTTATGATAAATAAACATGATACAAAACTGGAATATCCTTTATATAATGATTATTTTTGAACTTGCCTCTAAAGATATTACATCAAAAAAAGAGATGAACAAACAATAATAAAAGGTATTATTTTGTGTATGTTTAGAATGTATAAAGTACCCAACAAACATTTGGTGAATGCTATAGCATTTGAGTGAGTTCGTAATATGATCTCCACTTCTAAGGAACTCAAGCTTAAAAAAAGTTTCTGAATCCACCCCCATGTCACACAGACAATATGTAGTATAGCCAAGATTTAGATTTAGGGGCTTATTTGTAGGATCTTTTAGCCATTAAGCTATCAATTGTTCAGTCTGGTGGTTTGATATAGTGTGTGTGTGAGTGTGTGTGTGTGTACAAGTGTGTGTGCCTTTGCATTAGGAGCCCAGGAGGATAGGGGCAACCCCTCTCACAGCACTAAGAAGCGTTATGCATTTAATTAGCACATGCTTAGATGATGTTGATAACTTGTAGTATTTTCCTCTTTCCTGCTCTGAGATATCTATCACCATGGATCAGCATCCTTCATCTTTGTACTACTGGAAACTAGCCATAAGGTGTTCTAGGAAAGGAAAATCATTCATCTGATATCATTTTCTCTCTCTACTTCTGTTTTCTCTTTTTGTATGTGAACACAGCTAGCTGCTCTAGAATTTTGAAGACTCCAAAGCCCTCCTGTCTATTGAATTAAAATCCTTCCCCTCCATTTAGTCTGTGAACTAGCGTCTTTTTCTAATCGAAAGCCTTATAAAAAGCTAATGGATAAAGAAGTGTTTATGTAACTGTAGAACCACTACTTATTTTTTTAAGCCACTCAGGTTTTGTTCAACACACCAGGGTTGGGAATTGGTAAAAACTCTTAAAGTCATTATATACATTAATGCAAAGCCTAACCTTTAAAACAAAGAGGTTTTTTCTTGAACCCTCTGGAGGTAATTTTCAAAATGCCCTTGTCCCTCTACATAGATGCATTTTGTAAGCATGAGACTCCTTCATTGACACAAAATCAGGTCAGGATGGCTCATTGTGTGGACACATTGGTTTGAACACAGTCACACTGGAGCCCAAATGAGGTTCCAAGCAAAAATCACCGGAAACTTCCAATACTTTTTATGATCTTTTGCAATGTGTAGTACCTTTTCTTTTTCTTTCTTTCTCTCTGGTTGTTTTTTTTTTTTTTTTTTTTTTTTTTTTTTTTTTTTTTTTTTTTTGGTTTATGGGATGGTAGCTTGCAGTTGGCAAAGCAAATCAGAGGAACACCCAAAGTTAAATGTGTGAATAAAATACAAGAAAAACATAGTAATGACTAATAAGATGTAAATGCCAAGAAATTTTCTTGTCTTTTAAATTAGACATCTGTGCCCTATTTTTACATGCTCATCACCATAAGCGCTTTAGCATGTTTTCCCCAATCTGTCAGCACAGACATATTCAGAAGGCCTTGGAGCTTTAACACCTTCGCTGCTACAGAAATGCCCTGGCAGCCACTCTCACGGAACATCTGCGGAAAGCAAGAGATGTGTGATGCGGGATCCGCCCTGGAGCGCTTTGTTAAGAGGAGCTGGCACAGAGCCTCTTCTCTAATGAAAGAAAGAACTGTGTTTCTGGGCCGCGTCTGCAGGAACATGGGCTTCAGGGACACCACATCTCCCCGACAGGCCTCCTTGTCATATGGATTCACCAGTTCAGAACTTGGCCTTGTGTCTGCGCAGGAGGAGGCGAACAGATGAAGGGCCGTCTCAAAACTGAGCCACCTCAAGCCCACACATGCTCACTCGGCTTGCGCAAGAGAGACACTTGTTCTAGAGTGCTCACACCTGACTAGAAGAGATGACTGCATTTGGCTTGGTAGCACCGGGAAGATGAGAGCCGGGGACCGAGGTGCTGCGTTACCCACCAGGGAGAGGGACTAATTTGAAAGCAGAGTGTCTCTAGAAGACCTCCAGATCTCTCTGACACTTCCAAAGATATCAATCAGTTCACCTGTCGGATACCTCAGAACCTAACTCTCTCTACTAAACCCTGGAAAAATTTGTCTGTGAATAGTGTGAAATGGGCTTAAAAATCAAATCCCTTGGTGAGGGAAAAGAAATGGCACACACACAATGAATTAGAAATGTCTGCTGGATTGTTCTAGAGAGCAAGATAAGGGCATCAACTGGCTGAAAGGTTGTATGAAGAGTGAGGAGGAGAACAGATGCAGAAACCTCAAAAAAAAAAAACCAAAAAAACAAAGTTGGGAGCCTGGGTGGCTCCGTTAGTTGAGCATCTGACTTCAGCTCAGAGCATGATCTCACGGTTTGTGGGTTCGAGCCCCACAGCCAGCTCTGTACTGACAGATTGGAGCCTAGAGCCTGCTTAAGATTCTCTCTCTCTCTCTCTCTCTCTCTCTCTCTCTCTCTCTCTCTCTCTCTCTCTTCCTCCTTGCCCTTTCTCTCTCTCTCTCAAAATACATACACATTTTAAAAATTCTTAAAAAACTGAATAAACATTAAAAGAAAAAAGACAAAGTCAAGGACACCAAAACCTATTTGTTGCTACATTATTAAAACTCAAGGCCAAATGCACATTCTCCTTTAAAATGTACCTGTTCCTTTGTTGAGCATTTCACATTTTATTCACTGACATTTTAATTTACCTGACAGTCCTATTAAGTTCTTTCCATTTGGTAGATGAAGAAACTAAGGTTCAGAAAACATAGGTGATTGGCACAAAGATAGCTAAGAGAGATGTGTGGATTAGTGTAAAGAAAATGGAATTTGGAATCAGACAGGCCTGAGGTGTGAATCCCAGGTTCAGAAATGATTAGCATTTAATCTCGAACAAGGTGCTTCAGCTCTCTGTGCTTCCATTTCTGAATCTGTGCTCTAGGGTTGAGAATATCCTCTTGTGACACTAAAAGGTTAAATTACTTTCCCAAGTTTACACAACTGGCGAGGAGTCCGCACATAAAACACAAACTACAATTCTCATCCCATGGCAAGTGGTGAATAAATGCTTGCTACTATTAGAAGTGGCAGAGCCCAGATTTAAATCTCTCAGGTTTATGTGTTTTATGTTCTGTCACCTGTTATACTATCATACTCACAAAGGATGATTGCACAGGAACAAGGAACATTTTGCCATTTATGCTTTTTTTTCTTGGCACAGTCGTGGCCAATGACAATGTCAAGATATGTCCAGGGAAAATTATTTGTATTGATCATCACCCTCTGTTTAGGAGATAAAAGCAATTTCTGGAAATGCTTTTTTATGCTCAGCATAATTTAGAATAAGGAAGCATCTCCATAAGCACAAGGCTTAGTCTGGTGATTGTGCTTTCTGGAGCACCTCATTCCCTCACCCTCTCATGAAGCTTTCCCTCAGCCCAGCCCATTGATTTCAGCTTCTTCTGAGTTCTTATAGCACTTAATGTCTTTGATACAAACGTTCATTCATTTATGCTTTCAAAAATATTTATTGAGGTTCTGTTTTGCGTCAGGCATCATTTGGAGTGATGAAGATAGAGCAGTGAACAAAATAGACAAGACTTCTCCTTTTATGGACCCTGCATTCTGGTTTGTGGGTGGAGGCCAACAAACACGTGACTAGTAAGCAGATAGTGTATTAGTTTCCTATGGCTTGTGTAACAAATGACCACACTCTAGATAGCTTGACACAACAGAAATGTATTCTATCACACTTCTGAACACCAGAAATCTGGAATCAATATCACTGGGATGAAATCAAGGTATTAGCAGGCCACACTCCCTACAGATTCTCTAAGGGAAATTACATTCTTTGCCTTTTCCAGCTGCTGGTGACTGCTGACAGTTTTTGGCTTGTGGCCCCTCAGTCTCTGCCTTCTCCTGTGTGCATGTTTGTGTGTGTGTTTGTGTGTGTATGTGTGTGCGTGTGTATGCATTTCCCCAGAGGGAGAGAAGGGCCAAGAAAACCTCTTAAGAAACTTAACTAAGGAAGTCTTTTCTCACTACTCTTTGCTTGACAACCTCTTGCTTCTTTTCTGAGAAAAAACTCAAAATACTTCGTCTCTGATCTTCTATCCATTCTCATTTCCACACTAACCCTGAACCAATATCCCTCTTTCCTTCTTTATCCCACTAGTTAGTTCTCTGTCACCAGAAGCCCAAAGTCAGTCCCCTGAGATTGAGACTTTAGTCTTATCCTTATTTTCTTGCTCTCTGGAATATTCTAGAATATGCATATATAACCTCCTCTTTGAAACATTTTCTTTTTCAGATTTTGGTAGTGCTACGTCCTGGTTTACTTCTTCCTACCACACTGCCAACAACTTCAAATTTCATGTGCTTAACTCTCTGACATGCTAGGCTTCTAAATATTGTACTAGGCCTGCTAGCTTTTTAAAAGTCTCTTCTTGTCAAACTATCCTGACTATTGAGTAACTATATCCCATTCTACAAGTGCATCTATACCCCATAAGCTGAAACAGCTGTGGAAGACCACTAGTTGTCCTTCCACAAATCTCTTTGCTCCAGTCTCCCCAGTGGTAGGGTTTTAGCTGGGCTGGATTTCTCAGACTCCCCTAGAGTTAGGTGGAGACAAATAAGCAAGTTGCATCAATGAAATGTGAAAGAGGGAATCAGTGGAACATTCATTTCATTTTTTAAGGCAATTTCTTCTTCACATTTTTCCCCTTTCTACTGGTTTGGGAATGGCTCCAACTAGAGAGGCCAGCATAGACCCAGAAAGGGGAGCCATATGTTGAAGTTTGAGAGAGCATCCTCTGTAGATCTTTTCCAAGATGTCTTTTAAAATTTTTGAGTCTTCCTTCCTCCCAGTACTTTTACTTTCAACTCTGCACTGGAAAGATGATTCAGAGAACTGACCTTATTCACTGGACTTGTTTTGGCTGCAAACATTTGTAGAAAGAAAAATGTGTTTGGGAATTTAGGCACAACCTATGCCCAAGATGTTAGTAGCCAATGATGACATTTAAGTCCCAGCTTGAAATAAACATTGAAGCAAAATGTCTACTCCTAAAGGAATGTTCTTTTGCAAGATAATACTGATGGTGTAATCAAGATAGACTTTACCTAAAATTATATATATATATTTTTGGTCTTTCCCTTTTCCTGTCCTGCCTCACCTGTTCACTGCAAATTTCACTGGAAATATTTCCTTAATAAAGCACTTACATCCATATTCAATCTGAGGGTGTGCTTCTGTGCAACCTGATTTAAAACACTGCCTGTATCCTTACTCAGTATCTTAGCTCCTCTCCTACTCAATCATACAACAAATAGCAAGTCAAAGAGGAATTCCTCTATATAAAAATGAATACACACACAGATCGTCATCATGGAAATGGTAAGAACTACAGGGAACTTAGGACACCCAAACCTTAAGACACCCAAGATATAGACTCTCAGTGTTAGATACAAGAAAAATAAACCTGAACCTTAGTGAAATCAAGAATAATATCCTACCACCAATCTTGGTATGAATAGAAGTTTTTAAAAAAATTAGGAGACACTAACAAAATCCCATGCGTGTATGGGTTTGCAGTCAGAATTTGTGCTATGCAGGTAGACTTAAAATTTAAGAAAGAGAATTTAGCTTAAAGAAATCCTGAGCTGGTAGTGTTCTTAGTTGCCTGAAATAAGAAAACACAAATACCCTCTGGAGAAAAGGACTATTGAGATAAGCCTGAAAGAATTCCCACAGAAAAACTTCTAAGGAATATGAATTAACTGTCAAAATTAACCTGATATTTAAAGAAAAAAAATTATCATGAGGGGGAACCAACATAAATACAGATCACAAAGAAACTCCTAATTTTTTAGGTATTTTAAAAGCCAGATATTGAATATAAAACAAGTGTTGTATGTATTTTAAGAAATTAAAAAGAAGTGAAAGGCATTAATGAAAAAGAAGCTATGAAACTTTCTGCCATGATCTGATTGTGTCCCCAAGATTCACAGGTTAAAACCTTAACACCCAACATGATGGTATTAGAGGGTGGGACCTTCGGAAGATGATTAGATTATGAGAGTGGAGCCAATTAAATGAGATTAGAGTACTTATAAAAGAGACTCCACACATTTCCCTACTCTTTATGCCATGTGAAGATACACCAATAAGTCTGCAAGCTGGAAGAGGGCCACTGCCCATCTTGCTGGCATTGTGGTTTTGGACTTCCAATGTCTAAAACTGTGAAAAATAAGCTACCCCACCTATGGTATTTTTTCATAGCAGCCTGAATGGACTAAGACAGAAACTAAGTTGAAAATAATCAATCAGACATTCTAGAAATAAAATATGAAATATTCAGAAAGGACAGAAGAAACAATTATGGCCTGAAAGACAGAGCTATAAAAACTATCCAAAATACAGCACACAGAAACAAAGACATGGAGAATGTGAGAGAGAAAGGGAAATTGAAGCTGGAATATAGAGATCTAACATTTGTTTAACTGGAGTTCTGGAAGAGAGGATAAAGAATAGCTGAAATATTTTCCATTAATCATAAATCCTCAGATTAAGTAAGCCCTATGAAATTTAGGCAGGTTGCGGCGCCTGGGTGGCGCAGTCGGTTAAGCGTCCGACTTCAGCCAGGTCACGATCTCGCGGTCCGGGAGTTCGAGCCCCGCGTCAGGCTCTGGGCTGATGGCTCAGAGCCTGGAGCCTGTTTCCGATTCTGTGTCTCCCTCTGTCTCTGCCCCTCCCCCGTTCATGCTCTGTCTCTCTCTGTCCCAAAAATAAATAAACGTTGAAAAAAAAATGAAAAAAAAAGAAATTTAGGCAGGTTAAGAAAAGTCATTACACCTGTACTTAAAAATAATACAACTGAAGTACACTGAAGGCAAAAAAAAAAAAAAAAAAGAAGAAAAGAAACAGGGTGCCTGAATACAGTGGAATGTCATCAGTACGTTGAGAGAAGATAACTGTTAATCTTGAATTTCATACCCAGCAAAATTATTTTTAAGTAACTATTAAACTTGAGTTCTGTACCCAGAAAATGTAGATAATCAAGAGCAAGGGAAATTTATAACATTTTTTCTCATCATAAACAGTATATTCCCCTGCACATACACTGTCATAGCATTCACTGAAGGAAATTTTCATGAAGGTAACATGAAAGAACTAATGGAAAGAGAAAAAATAAGCAAAGAAAATGGTGAATGTAAAACTATGTAAAACAACTATTTCCTATGAAAAAAGTAATTCTGTCTTATGGGGTTAAAATAAGGTTAAAAAAATAAAAACAATGGCATAGAAGTTGAAAAGTGAGTAATTGGTAATATAAATATCTTTGCAGAGTTTGAGAGTACATTAAAAAGAAGGTTGTTTTTCTTATTTTAATAAGAAAAAGTTGACATCCCTTGGGTACCAATCAAAGAAAATAGAACATGTAAATTTCAAATTGGTACAGAGGAAAACAAAATGAGAAATACAATAAAAATGTAGGCCAAAAATAGAGGAAAATAAATAGAAAAGTTTGTATAAATAAAAGTATTGAAATGGTTTTAAAATGAATATAAATTTATTAGAAATAAGTATAATAAAATAATAAAAAATAAAAAATAAAAAAATAAAAAAAAAAACTGATCAAATACTCCAGCTGAAAGATAAAGATTGTTAAGTTGGATATAAACAAAAACTCAAATATAACTGTATCCCATTTACAAGTGATGCATCTAAAATATATTAAGGCAAATAACATACATGAAAGGTCACTATACACTAATGAAATGTTCAATTTACCAAGAATGTACAGTAATACCCCACTTATGCAATCTAACACTGACTAAATATATAAACCATCATACTGGGAGAGTTAGATACCATTCTTTCAGTAATTCATAAATTACATAGGCAAAATAGGTGAATAATTTTATGGTAGAATTGAATTGCAAAATTAGCTACATTGATCCAATTAATATTCATGGAATGTTGCACCCAAGAAATGATTAATACATATTATTATCAAGTACTCAGAGAACATTTATGAAAATTAATTACATATTGGAACATGAAACAAATTTAAAGACACATTTAAAAAACTGGTTTTATACAGACCATATTCTGTGATCCTAATGAATGTTAGAACTGAACAATAAAAATGTCACTAGAAACATTCTTATTTTTTACAAATTAAAAATCTAATGTCTTAACATACATTAGAGAAGAATTCATTATGGGGGCACATGAGTGGCTCAGTTGGTTAAGTATCTGACTCTTGATTTTGGCTCAGGTCATGATCTCACAGTCATGAAATTGAGCCCCTGTTTGGGTTACTTGCTGACAACATGGACCCTGCTTGGGATTCTCTCTCCCTCTGTCTTTGCCCCTCCCCTGCTCATGTGTTTTTTTTTTTTTTCCTCTCTCTCTCTCAAAATAAATAAGCATTAAAAAAAAATAAAATAAAATAATATGCTTAGAACTAAATGATGCTTCTGCCATATATCAAAATTGTTGAAATAGTTATAGTGGAACTTGGATGGAAATTTGCAGATATAAATATTAAAAGAAAAAAATCTGAAAGAATGACCTAAGTATCCAAATTGAGATTTTTTCTTGCCTTGGGAGTGGAGGGATAAAAGTGGGAGAAAGAGTCAACAGCAAAATAAAACAAAAAGAAAAATCATAAAGACAAGAGCAGAAGAGCATGATAAACTTGTAGCAAGATTTATCAAGAATAAAAGCAAATGCTAAAAAAATTGATATTTGGATATTAAGGAGACATAACCACAGTTAGTTCAGAGATTAAAAAATTAGTGAATGGTCATGATGAAGAGCTTTACGCTAATACTTTGAAAACTTGTGAAATGGACAAGTGTCTAAGAAAACATAACTTATCAAATCTATCTCAATAAGAAATAGAAAATGGAACGGTTCTGCAACCATGAAAAAAATGATCAGTGGATAAAATTCTTTTCATAGAAAAGCATCTTACAGAATGCTCTGTGGCATATTGTATCAAACATTGAAAGAATGAGTAAATCAAATGTTACAAAATTAATACAGAAGGAGTAGTAGTGCTCTGGAATGCATTTTATGAAGTTCACATAATCCTGATTCCAAAACCTAAGAAAGATGACAGGCCTAGAAATATATTGGCGAAATTCACATGTGAACATAGATGCAAACACTTTAATTAAAATATTGATAAACTATCTGTAATGAATAAAAGAACATAATAGATTATGACTGGTTAGGATTTTCTCAGAAATATGATGTTGGAACTCTAGATTTAGATTTGCCATTTAGATTTAATATCTGGATTAGTATTTAGATTAGGAAATATATTGAAATAATCCACCCTATTAAAGTATAAAAGCCATACATTAAGTCAATAATTTCATGAACAGCATTAGAAAAAATTTAATATCTATTCATTATGGGAAAAATATTATCAAAACAAAAATAAAAGGAATAAAACAATCTTCCTTAACATAATAAAGGATATAATTAAATCCCTAAACAAATATTCTTAATGGAGAAATATTGAAAGCAATTTCTTCAAGATCAGGACAAAGAAGAGAGTACACATTATCCCCACTTCTAGTTCATGTTATATTGGTAATTCTAGCCATGCCTATAAAGCATAATAAAATTTTTAATGAAAGAATGAATTAATTAACTGATAAGGCTTGAAGTGAAAGAATCAAAATTATATATTTGCAGATGATTTGATTGTCTATGAAAAATCTAATATAGAAATAGAATTATTAAAACTATTTACTATGGTTGCTATATATAGTCAATGTAAAAAAATCAGTTGGCATTTTATAGAACACAAATAAATATGTAAGATGAATTAAGTGCTGTATTTTGATAAATCACTAACAAATAAAAATATTTTGAAATAATTGTAATCAAAGAGTTTCAAGACACCTATGAAAAATGTAAATTTGCATCAAATTATGTTAAAGAAAAGCTAATTAAATAGTGAGATCATGTTTATGGATAAAATTACTCAATATCCTTAAGATGTCAATTCTTCCCCTATAAGTGATCTATAATCCAGCACAATTACAATTAAAATTCCATGTCATTATTTTGTTGATTTTGATAAGCTGAATCTTAAATTTATGGAAGAATGGAAGGCACAAATTAGTAGAATCTTCCAAATAAGGAAAAGAAGGGGGTATTTTATATATTTTGAATTAATGGCAGCTGTTACTATTTTTAAGAGACATATCTCCTGTATTGCTTATTCACAAAAATTCAGAAGAACATGGTTCTGGAAGGAGGGCACCAAGTACAAGCCTTTTGTCTAGACTACTCAGCAGGTTTTGTGGGAATGTAACTTTGCCTTTTATAGAGCAGCAGACACCAAATACTGCCATTATGTTGTCTACTTATGAGTTAATTGTGTACTTGTTAGAAGACCATAGTCAGTAACAGGCCAGAAAATTGTGCTCTAGAAGAATAACAATGAAAAAAATCTAGAATAAAAAAAAAAAAGGTTCTCAGGCCTTTAGAGTCAGGATGAATTATGCTACCAACATTCTTGGTTTTCCAGCTTACAAAGGGCAGACTGTGAGATTTCTTGGCCTCCATAACCATGTGAGTCATGTCCTATAATAAATTTCCTTTAATATATTTATCTATATATCCTATTAGTTTTGTTTTTTCTGGAGAAATCTAACACATCCAAAAGATAGTATATATTGGTATATGTTCTGTGGGCACTTGAAAACAATTTGCATTCCACTATTGTCAGGTAGAGTGTTGTATAAATATTGATTAGATCCTTTTGGTTGATGGCATGTTGAGTTCTTCTATATTGTTGCTGATTTTCTGTCTCATTGTTTTATTAATGTTGATAGAGGTATGTTCAAATCTCCAACTCTAATTGTAGATTTGTCTATTTCTCCTTTTAGTACTATCAGGTTTTGTTTCACATATTTTGCAGCTTTTCTGTTTTGTACATTCACATTTAGGATTGCTATGTTTTTTTTATGGTTGATTTTTTTTTTACATTTTTATCATTGTATAATTTCTCCCTCTATTCATGATAATTTACTTTGCTCTAAATTCTACTTTATCTGATAATAATATAGCCACTCCTGCTTTCCCTTGATTAATGTTTGCATGACACATCATTTACCATCTTTTTACTTTCAACCTGCCAATGTGGTTGTTATAGTTGAAGTAAGTTTCTTTGTAGGTAGTATATTGGGTTGCATTATGTTTTTTTGTAATTCACTTTGCTAATCTCTGTCTTTAATTGGTATGTTTAGGCAATTTATATTTAATGTAATTATTGATCCATAAGGACTTAAGTTTGCTGTTTTAATTTTATTTCCATTTTTCCTCTCTGTTTTTGTTCTTTTTTTTCTGTCTTCCAATGGGTTATTTGAACTTTTTTCTAAATTCCATTTTGATTTCCTCACTGTTTTTTACTGTATCTCTTTCTATAGCCTATATAGTGGTTACTCTGGGTATTACATTAAATATACATAACTTACACAGTCTAAATTTTTGTTGGCTCCCTCTGGTGTTTCCAAATTATTGGTTTCTCTGGTTCCATGTCTGGGCTATATTAGTGAAAGGAAAAGTGAGGAAATTTACTACTTCTTTGAATCTTGAGGTGTCTAAGCAGTCTGCTTTCTTTACTCCACCTTTTCAGGTTTTGTTATGTTTGTTTTATATATGATGTTCATAGTGTGTGCATTTTGACCACCCTCACCCATTTTTCCCCTTCCATTTTTAAGGCAGCAAATATAGCACTCTGACCTCTGCTTCTAGTTTTGCATTTTTTTCTCAGACTCTTACTCCCCTGCCTCCCTCTTTCACTTACAGGAATTATTTTCATTACATTGGCCTCTCCCAGATAATCCAGAATAATCTTCCCATCTCAAGATGAGCAGTTAATCACAGCTCTAAAATAGTATTTGCTATGAGAAGGTAACATATTCACAAGTCCTGGAAATTAAGATATGGACCTCTTTAGAAGGTTATTTTTCAGCATATCACTAAAAGCTTTATTTGGAAGAGCTTTCTCCTCTCACTTTTAAGCCATAAATATATTTAATATAGTTTTGAATCAAGTAAATTTGTGATTTTTCTTGGCTAAACAACTAAAATTGTTGTTGTTGTTGTTGTTGTTTAATAAAAAAACAGATGTAGCGAAATCCTTTCTATGCTAATGCCAATGGCTTAGGGTCTTCTTATGATGGGTCCTTTAAAAGGGAATATTAAATGCATAGTTTCCTGGAGATATACAGGGTTTTTTTGTTTGTTTGTTTTTGTTTTTACTTGTAAGATTTATTTTTGTGCAAAATCCATTAAAATTTCTTTCTTCTTTTGTCAAACATCATGGAGATGACTATATGTACTGGTTATGTAGTAGTATATTACACATATCTAGAACACAACCCACTTTCTTGACATGTGTCCAACACGTTATGAAGTCTTTTGCTCTGACAAATGCTCCAAATGACTAGTTTGCCACCTTACCTGAAAAAAAATCTCATTTATTACAAATGGGCATAACGAGTTACAGAATTCTACATTGATCTCAAGAAATCAGAGATCTTGACATATACTTACCGCAAAGGTGACATAAACATATTTGTTAATTTGTCCATTTGTCATTTATTAACAGTCATCAGGCATTCACCATATTCCATGATGAAAAGTAGGTATGTAGTGTGCACGGGTTTGGAAAAATATGGGTCTTGCCCCTCAGGATCAGAGTTTAGTAGAAACAGAGTGGGAAGACAAGGAATAGACCCAGCCTATTTGGAAAAGAGGATGAGAAGAGACTCAGAAAGGCTTCCAAGAGTTGGTCTTATTCTTAACGAAAGAATAGAAGTGAGATGCTGGCTAGGAGAATAGTTATAAAGGGAGAAGTTGGCCAAGTGATTATTTAGCGAACAGAAGAGAAGAGGAAAATCATTCCAAAGACAGATGGCATAGGAAAGGCAAGAAATTTCAGAGGTAAGTTCTGAAGAGCTCTAAGAGATTTAATAATTTGGAGTGGGGATGTGAGGCAAGGAGTGGCAGGAGATGAGCCTGCAGAATGTTTTTAGGGCTGGATCAGGGAAAATAATATCTTAATTACTATATTCCCTATAGAAAACACAGAATCATTAAAGCTTTTTTGAGCTTTCCAAACAGCGCATTACTCTTCCTTGAGACAATTAGACCTGAGGTTAGTGATCCAAAGGGCTCAGTTTACCCAACATAGTTTATGTTTATAATCACTGTCCCAGCATAATCATTATTAGTGCCCACTTTCCTTCTCAAAAGTGTCCTGGTTTGACTTATAAATTATATAACATTTAGACAATTGCATTATTTACTAAAGAAACACAAAAGCATTACACAATTAATGGTGTGTCTCATTTTATTCCTTTTTATAATCCCTGCCATCTGAGACTGAAACTCTGAAAACAAAGTTGGATTGATCTTTAGTGAAGGAAGTTGGACAACTCACTATACCTCCCTACCCACAGATTCTTCATTTGGGGAGTAGCTATAATAATACTCATCTTATGGTATTATTTTAAGAATTAAAAGAATAAGCATGCATAAAACATTTATAGCAGTGTTTGGCATAAAATAAGCACTCTATACCATGTTATATTATTGCTAAGTGGTTTGCTTATCCTAAATTCTCAACTCTTGATTTTAGGTGTGTAATACCTAGATAGTCCATGAGGTGTCAGCTCCTGCAGAAGGCCACAACTTTCCCTGCTAAAACTGGTAACAACATTGCCATCAAATACCATTACACTTGACCCATATCCTCCAGTGTCATTTCTCCCACTAATATGTGGGCTCCCCAAAGGCAGGGAAAAATCTACTTTTTACTCAAACTTACATCCTTAGAGCCCTACACAACAGTGCCTGGAAAATAGCAGATGCTAAATGGATGTTTTTGAAAGAAGTAAAGAATGAATGAGTTGATTCTATTCTTTTTTGTGATAGAAGGAGTTTCTTAGAAGATTATCTGTAACCTGGGTTCTCTGTGTTTTTTTTCTGATGTGCTAAACTATCTGAATGATACCTCATATCACTTTTAGTAAATTGCCTTAGGCCAGTGATCTCAATTAGGAACTATTTTGCCACCCACGGGACATTTGGCAATGTCTGGAGACAGTTTTGGTTGTCACATTTGGAGGAGTGTTACTGGCATCTAGTGGGTATAAGTCAGGGATGCTGCTTAGCATCCTACAATGTACAAGGCAGCTTCCGAAGAATTATCTGGCCCCAAATGTCAATATGCTGAGCTTGAGAAACCTTGATAGGTCTATGGATATAGCACATAATTTGCATGACCTTACCACATCTTTTTGATACAGCTCTGATATAAGTTTAATATCATTGCCCCACTTTAAACCCAAATGATATTTCTGCTTGTTTGTTTGTTTGCCTGAGGAATTTATTTCCCAAAGTCTAAGAAACTTGTTTAGCCCAAAATTACGTGTACTGGGCAACCTGGAAGTGGGAGGAAATTAGCAGTCTTAGAGGAGAGTGTTAAACAATGTGGGATAGAAGTTGGAGGATAAATGACTTAGCATCCAAATATTTCATAAGGAAAATTTTTACCTCCTTCTTAATGGTTGTTCAGATGCTTCCCTGTGGGATTGAGACTCAGTTGCCCCAAGTGGTAACCTGCATACTTCATTGGCTCTTTCTCCTTTCTACTCTTGCACTCCTTGCTCCATCATTCCCACTCCCAGATAAACTACTTGTACTCAAGTCCCTGTCTTGGCTCTGCTTTTGGACGACCCCAAAGATAGGCAATAGATCTTCCTTTAAAATACAAGTAACCATTCCCAGTAGTAATAGGGCAGGGGTATGAAAATTTAGCTATTCCAAATCTGCTGTTTGATATAGTGGAAATATAATAGTGACATGAAAGAGTCAAACTGTACAGGTTACTGTGGGTCAATTTCAGTGATGTCAGTCATTTATCTGACTAAGGAATAAGAAACGAAGGTTCATGTGCCGTGAGTCCAGAGGCACTGCTAGAATAATTACTAATTTAGAATTGGTATTTACCATTCTTGCGTACTCCTTATCTTACTTTCCTTTGACCTGAGTAGAGTGTGAGATATGGGGCCAAGAAAAAGACCCAGCTATTATAATAATCAGGGGAAAGAGGAGTTGAGAAAATCGGTATTCATTTACAGTATTTTCTACTGTGCAGATGTCATAGATGCTCTTTGAATCACTGCACAAATTTATAGACTCTGTCATTCAGTGGAGAGCATAAATGAAACCCTATTGAAGGCATTATATTGTGACAAAGGACACAGAGAAATGAGGAAGACATATAAGTCCTCTAGAGCAAGACAGAATCCACATGTGAAGTCTCATAGTATAAATTTATGCATAATTTTCCTAAAGGTTGGTAAGAGTTGCCTTAGCAGGTAGAGTTAGCTGGGGACCTTGCAATATTGTGATCCTGACATCCAAAAGCTTTCAGGGTTCAATGCAATCAGTCATATGAGTGCCTACCTACAATATTATTCTGCCTAGAATTCTTCATGCATTATATATAGGTTAAAAGAGGTTGCCATAAATAGTAGGTTCATAGAAAGGACAGATTGAACGTTTGAACTCTTTGCAAAAGAAAAAACAAGTGAGAGAGACAGAGAGACCATTTTTCACTTTCTTCCTGGACTCCCCATCACCCCTCTAATGCAGGAGACTGCAGAAGCAACATTAGTTCAACGTTAAAATCCAATAAGCCTTTTTCTTGATTCTAGTCTGACAGGTCTCCTGCATGGCATAGAAGCCACAAGGCTGAATGAACGGGTTTCTAAACAAATTTGGGTCAGATGTTGCTTTTGCTTGACTTACTTAAGATTGATTGGTAATTAAGTGATTTAAAATTGGTACTTTCCTAGTGGAACAAACTTGGGGCAGGGCTTTTCAGGTTTTTTGAGACCTTCAGAGGATTGGGAGTAAAAAAAATAAAAGTATAGAGAAATAGATGTTTTTGAAGAGTCTTGGTGTTAAAAGAAGAATGGGATGTGGTTTACCTTTCTGAACATATCTGAAGCATGGGGCAGATACATTTAACGATGGAAAAATCACTCCATCATTGGAATTATTGGAGGTAATAAGTGACTTCTCTTCTGAAGAATGAAGAAAAATAAATGTGCATCCACCCTCTCCCTCAATCAAAATCAGTGATTTATGGACCGACCATCCTATGTGGGATTGAATTGACTCTCTGGTGGCCTAGATAATGTTTGGTGAGTGCCTAGATAATGTTTGATAAGTGCAGAGGCTGAAGTAAGGGAAAATGGAGCCTGGGAAGAAGCCTAAGTGGGAGTCCTGGGTGGGCAGGTCATCTCAAGGTGAGACTAAATAGATTGTGGAGAAGATTATTCAGGACTCAATAGAGTATTACTAAGCATTACTAAAAATCGCAGTTAAAGTAACCCCTTTTGCACACCTGTGAAAATGTAGAAATTTGTGCATAACTAGCTTGTATTAAATATAATGGAAATTATAAATGTTACAAAATATGTGTTTACTTGTTTATCTCAACCCTGAACATATGCACTCTGATAATTCTACTGTATCTATTCCAAGATGACAGGTGTTATTTAATTTTATTTCTCTAGAATCTCATGCAAACTTCTATAGAACTTGGTGTAAGCTTACATATTCAAAATATGTAGGTCCAATCAGAAGACATTTTTGTTGTTGTTTAGGGGGAGCAAGGGTATAGAGAGTTTTATTTGGTTTTATATTTTGAGGTTCCTGGATACATCAAAAGTATTTCTAATGCATACATTAATTTAATGAATGTTTCTGGAAAATAAATAGATGTAAGATGCTGAAACAAGACAACCCATCAATCAGACAGGAATCCTGTCTTTAAAAAGCTTATATATTCTATAGGTAATAAGATGATACTGACTCTGTAAAGTGAAACATTATAGGGTGAAAAAAGTACAAATTATTTATTAGTTGGATTAAGTAGATACTTTTAAATGGAAGAAGCATCAGGGAAAGCACTGGGAAATAGACAAAATTTGAGCTGAAATTGGAGGGTTGGTGGGATTTGAATTGGTAGGGATTGGACGTACTGTGTGAAGAGTTGGAAATAAGAGCACATATGCAGGGAAGAGTAGGGATAGGTACACAAAGCATCAGGTGACTAGGTGCAATGTACAGACTGTGGAGGAAAATAAAAGAATAAGGTGGGAGAGATTGTCTCTGGTTTAGATGGTCAAGGGCCTTAAGTGGCAGTTTGAGAGCCTGAAGCTTTGTGCAGTAATCAAGGGAGACTTACTGAGGATTGATGAACTGAGTTATGCCCAAGATAGATTAATTTGGTAATGGGATTTAAGATGGAGTCAACTAGGGATATTGGAGTTAGGCAGTCTGAACTGCATCGAAAGTGTGTCAGAAGAGAGGTACAATGAGCTGGAAGCACTGGCTTGGGAGTGGAGGAGAAAGATGAGAGAGCAGTTGTTTCAGACATGCTGGATTCAAGTACCACAACCAAGTGCTTCAATGAAGATGACCTAATTTTCAGATACTGTGAATACCCATCATTATGCCAAAGACACTATATGTAATGACACTTGTCAAAAAGTGAGTTTCTTAATTTCACTAAGCTTTATCCTTAAGAATTACTTTCATGCTCTAAACAAGTATTTTTCAACCTGGGCTATACATTTAAATCTACCGAGGTGTTCTTAAAACTGAGAAAGCCTGGAGAACCACCCCATACTTACTTGAGATGGGGCCAGGAATCTGTATCTGCAATGTTCCAGAGCCCATCAAGATGTGTATCCCAGCAGAATTGGACAATAATGCTCACTTTGTAAGTTTCCACTCCCATGTGGAAAGCAGTCCTATATTATGTGTTGCCTGGGTCTGCAGAAAGGGGCAGTAATTAATGCAATCACAGATACTTAAGTTGGGTGATTCATAGAACATTTTTAAATTTTATGAGATGCTTAAAATAGTGTATGGCTATGCATTTTGAGAGGTTTATTTTCCCTTTTCTTTACTAGTTGGTGACTAGCATTATTCTTGAAAATTCATTCTTGAGTGCTTATTTTTGACTTATTATTTAAATCCTCACTATCATTTGATTAGTTGGATTTAGAAAATGCTTCTGAGTGTCTGTCTGAAGCTGGTTTTTTGGCTTCCAGTGTGTTTATTGAAAAGTGTTTTAAGAAGAGGAGTAGAGAGCACTCTGAAAAAGGCTGTCATACTATGTGAATTGCAACTGTGTCTAAAAATATTAAATTTGAAATACAACCTAAAAAATCATTTATCTTGAAGTAAAGTTCAACAAAGAATCTATAATCAACCACTTTTATATTTCTGTGATATGTAGCCTATTAATTTTGAGAGAGAGAGAGAGAGAGGGAGAAAAAGAGCAAGAGAGAGAGAGAGAGAGAGAGGGAGAGAGAGAGAATCCCAAGCAGTCTTGGCACTATCAGAGGGGAGCCCACTGTGAGGTTCAAACCCATGAGCCACAAAATCATGACCCAAGCCAAAGTGAAACGCTTAACCAAGTCACCCAGGTACCCCTCAAATTCTTTTTCTTTATATGTTTTCAATGAGAATTAAAAAGAGAGCTTTGTGTAGTCATCTGATGTGAGACAGAAGGACAGGTTTCAGAATTGAGATAGCAAAATAGATTTATGTCAGGAGAGAAGCAGGCCCTGAACACTTTGTTTGAACCCTGAACCAAAGTATGCCTAAATGTCATCCTTGAAATATTCAGATTCTAGTAGATTCCATTTATTTATTTATTTATTTATTTATTCATTCATTCATTGAGACTGTTTGCACATGTGAGTGGGAAAGAGGCAGAAGGGGAAGAAGAGAGAGAATCTTAGGCAGGCTCTGTGCTGAGTGAAGAGCCTGATGTGGGGCTGGATCTCATGACCTGAGTCTAGATGAAGAGTCAGAGGCTTAACCCACTCTTCCCCCAACCCAGGTGCCCCTCCATTTTTTTATTACAGCCCATTCAGTTTAGGTTTTCTCTTAATTGCAGCTTATATTGTTATAATGGACAGTGATATCTATTAGCTAGGATTTTACTTACAGTGTTACATGTCACCAAGTTCAAATTACTATACAGTTGTTAAATAAAAACCCAACTAACTTTTATTTGTCTCATTTCAAGATCTGGTGATTTTTCTCTCACAATCCCTCAGGATTCTTCATTATTTTTCCAAGCATGTTTCTTACTTGCCTTGAATGTAGGCAACTCTTGAATGTAGGTCTTTGTGAGCCAGAACAAACTTCTCCCATAGGGATTCTGAGAGGTAAAAAAAAAAAAAAAAAAAAAAATGCATTTCACATTTCTGCTCTGAAGGACGTTTTCTTCAAGATGAATTGGTAACCTTCAAATATTGGATGACTGACTTTTCCGGCCTAATTTAGAAAAGAATGACTTCAAATCCCATGAAAAAGACAACGCCTACCAAAAGACCCCTCTGGTGGGCCAGTCTCTCCCCTTGGACTCTGGATCTTAATCCTCCTTGCCTTGTCAAGGGCTTTGTTCCTTCATTTGTTTCATCTCTTCTATCCCAGTAGTCTCTGCTCTATTGTTTTCTTATTTCTATAAACAAAGAAACATGCTTTAGAATCTCTCATTAAGAAAAAAACAAAACCTAACAAGCAAAACAAAACAAAGTCCCTTTTCTCCTTATGTCCCTCTGGCTATATTCCCATTTCTTTGCTCTCCTTTTAGAGCAATATTTTTCCAAACAGTTTCCTATGAGCAATGTTTCCAGGTCCTTCCCTGTCAGTCAAGTCCTTATCACTCCACTGAAAGTGTTCTTTTCCATGGCCATTTTTCTGTCCTTGTCCAACCAACCTCTTCAGTTTCTCCTTGATAAAGGATGTTCCTCTCTTGGCTCATATGACACCATGCCCTCTCCCTGGCTTTCATTTGATTATTTTAATTGACTCATTTTTCCTCTTTTATTACTTGCCTAATAGAGGAATGCCTCACAGAATAATACAGAGCCCTTAATTATCTCCACTTATACCCCTAAGGTGATCCATTTCTCACCATATGTTGACCAGTATCTGCATGAAATTCTTATCTCCAGCTGAGATTTCTCCATTACACTAGAAGTACAGGTTACAAACTTGTCTATTAAATGTCTACACTTGGATGTTTCAAGACCATTTTAAATTTAACACAAGCAAAACTTATTTTGAAACTTTTCCAGAAAGCACTTTCTCCCTTATTCTTCCTCATCTGTTTTAAGAGTGCCATTATACTTAACTGGCCAAAATTTGTGGCCAAATCATAAACCTGAAATAACATCCTTGATTCTTCTCTTTACCTCATTCACAAAATCAAATTTATTGACAATTCATGAGTGTCTCCACAAAATATACCTTGAACTTGCCCTTTCCTCTTGACAATTACTCTTATGATCATATTTTCAGAAACAATCATATCTCAAGACAGTTTCTATAGCTTCCTAATTGGTCTTTCACATTTACTCCACCATGTTTCATTTTCTTCATAACGACCAGACTGGTATTTTTTTCCAACATAAGTAAAACCGTATCATTTCCCAGTTTGAAAGCTGTCAGTGACCCCCCACTCATTTTAGAAGAAAACTGAAACTCCTTTTCTTGGTCCACTTGGCCCTGCTTGCCTGGTCTCTCTCCTTTTTTTACCTCGTGGTAGTCTCTCCCTCTTCTGGTCATGTCCTTTATGACTTCAGAGACTTTGCATTTTCCAGATGCTTTGCCTGGATTCTAGTGCCATCTTGCCATACTTCATTCTTACAAGGCTGGCTCTTTCTCATCTTTCAGGTTTCATCAAAACCCACAACCACTTCATCTCAATTAGTTCACCTGAACATTTGATTTTTCTATCACCCTATTTCCTTTTTTTAAAAATTAAAAAAAATTATTTTTGAGAGGGGATGAAACAGAGAAAGGGAGACAGAGTATCTGAAACAAGCTCTACACTGACAGCAGAGAGCCCAATGCAGGATTCAAATTCACAGACTGTGAGATCATGACCTGAGCCAAAGTTGGATGCTTAACCCACTGAGCCACCAAGGTGCCCCTCACCCTACTTTCCTATGTTAATTATAACACTTGCCACAAATACAGAATTATTAATACGCTTGCCTAGTGCATTGTAGATACTTAATAAATATTTGTTGAATGAATTAATGGCAATGATTTACTAGAATTAAAAAGAAAAGAGGTATATATGTAAATTATCAGTTTCACACTGGCATGGATTTCTTCACAAAGCTGTCATTTCTTTCCACGGGACTATTTACCCAGTCTCTAGATCATAACCTGGAGGGGTATTGTAAGGTGCTTGCCTCTATTTTGTAAGAGGTTGGACAAAAAAGTTAAAGTTCGGATGAACTAATCTACATAACTAAAATACTGACAAAAATGTTTGAATGACAAAATCCTATTGCTCGAAAAGTAAATAAGCAAGCAAAGTAAGGAAATAAGGAAATTTTTACTTGACAATAATTTTTACACCTGTTGTGAACCTGCCAAATCTCATTTGGTTCTCTGGAAACCAGCTGGTACTAAGGTAGTCCCACAGCCAGGTGCCACAAGCCAGGGACAGGGACAATGGATTGGTATCCCCCAGTCAAGAGCTAACTGGCAACTACATAAATTAAGGTACATCTCCTTAAACTGTCCTATTCTTTCAACATTTTCCCTTAGAAATGTTTGCTAATATATTTCAGATTCTGGCTGCAATTTTCTTGACATACGGCTCTTATTTAAGCCATTTGTACATAGTTTTTCTTTCTAATTTGCTCCAATTCCTCCATCAAGAAAATGAACCTCAAAATTATAAAACATGATGATCCGATAAGAGAAAGTTAAAGTGTTTATGAGCTCTTGAGGTTATTTTGGGTCTGCATCTGCAGTCAGTCTAGAAATGTGTATAGTTACAAGCTAATTTAAAGAAATTTGGAAGGTAGTCAAAAATGTTCCATGAATCACCAAACTTGAATTCTCATTTTATTAAACACAGTGACACTCACCTTAATAAATGGCCAAATGTGCCACCATGGATCCATGATACCATTCACACCTTTATGAGTAAACACAAATATGGAGAATTGCCATACAGGAATAATGAGAACTCATTACAAAAAATCAAACAAGGCCATTTTTAGCCATACAATGTATTGATATAAAACAAGTAAAAGACTCGTGGCTAGGGCAAATTAGACACATACAATAGCAGAGCAAAATAAATATTCAAAGTTGTTGTTCATTGTACCAGGAAGTTCCAAGTTTGTGTGCTAAGTTATTTATTCTAGTGCTTTAAGCCAAGCCCCAGATAATGAGCAGCTAAAGGAATATGACTTATTCATATTTACATCAGAGATACATGAAAAAGCTCTTTGGCATACAGTAGCAGTTTTTGGAGTTAAAGAAACATTAGTTGTCAAACCCTCATTTTTTGATAAATAATAAAATTTTACAGTTACTACTTTTAGCTTGAATGATAATGGCTGTCATTTGTGCTATTTGTTTGGTTTTAGATTGTGTCCTTTTAGAAAGAGGCTATATGAAATTCTGGAAAGCAGTGAGCAGAACCTTTTGACGGATCCTTTGACAGATCCTTTTCTTACCCTAAATGTACTAGTCTTGCAATACTAGTCTTTACTTCTCTGTTTGTTTGCTTTAGGAATTGATAGTATGATTAAAAAAAATACAGTACACATAAAGGTAAACATAGATCTGTTTTAATAAATATTGTAAATGTCAGACAAAGGAAAATGGCATATCTCAAGAAATTTCTGATGATAAAGCTTTAAGAAGATTTTAAACTTCTAACTAATCTGAAATTTAGAAATGTCTTTTACTCATATTAACCTCATAAATCACATTAGAGATCAGGGTAATAAGAATGAACAAAATCATCCCTAATTTTGATATATTGCCTAGGGGTGTGGATAGGTATATATTAGATAGGAAGAAGAAATAACAGTCACAATGAAGCTGTTTGAGGTTTGTTTGTGTTTTTCTTTAAATTTTTTACACTTATTTACTTATTTTTGAGAGAGAGAGAGAGAGAGAGAGAGAGAGAGAGACAGCACAAGCGGGGGATGGGCAGAGAGAGAGAGGGAGACACAGAATTGAAAGACAGGCTCCAGGCTCTGAGCTGTCAGCACAGAGCCCGACGCGGGGCTCAAACTCACAAACCGCGAGATCATGACCTGAGTCGAAGTCGGATGCTCAACCCATGCGCCCCAGTTTTTTGTGGTTTTCTTAAGAGATAGTGTGCGCTGGGAAGAGGAACAGAGGAGAGGGAGGGAGAGAATCTTAAGCAGGATCCACACCCAACGTGGAGCCACTTGCGGGGCTGGACTAGAGTTCAATATCACGACTGTGAGATCATGACCTGAGCTGAAATAAAGTCAGATGCTTAACCAAGTGAGCCACCCGAGTGCCCCTGAAGCTGTTTGTAAATAAAGCATAGATGTACATCAAGAAATAAAACAACAACATAGTGATTTTTATGGATGCTAACAAGGCAAATTCCCGTTCGAAGATAAACTGCTGCTTGGGGACTAGAACTGGTCTATGTGTGGTATTTTTTTTAATTATTATTTTGCTTTTTACTTTTTCTATATTGGGACAATAGTCTCTCTGTCCATGCTTATCACTGTAATGAAGGAAGATTAGAAGGCTTCTAAACTTAAGAAGGGAGTTGGGAGAAATTTGTTATTTAGATCAGGGAGATATAATCAGATTTAAATTATTGAGTAATAGATAAAGCTGAAATTTTCTGTGAGGCATTGCAAATTATCACCAGGTGTTTCTGCTTTTAAAGTTAGTCTAGATTTTATCTTAAATGTGATATGCAAATAATGGTAGGGATTTATTATTATTAGCATTAACATAATAGAGATATTGGTGCAGACTAATTTAAATGCATGCTATTTAATGACCTTACAGATATTTCTGCTCATTAGAAACCTAACTGCCCCCAACCAGCACGAACAGTGTCTGTCTTCACCCAGTGGCAATGCATGGAACAATTAACACAGTTCTGAAAATGACATGGATTTTAGGAAGGTGATTTTATTCAAGAAAGCATAAAAAATGTCTGTCATTATAAACAATGCTTTAAGGGATTTGTTGTATTTGTATCATTTAAAAACGAAGATTTAACATCATCAACTCATTAGAAACATTTTGTTTACAACAGAAAGTATCATAGCTAGCAGCTTATAAGGAAGAGGTCATGAGAAACTACTGTGAGTTCTAAATGATATGTCACTGCACCCTCTGTGCATCCAATACAGCATACAAGTTCTGCCCAGGTATGGGTTTAGCATGTGTCTTGGCCTCATCCTCATGGATTCTTATCCAACAGTTCCAGGCGAAACCTGGACATTTACACAAGTGCTCAATAGGCTTCTGGTTTTGGTTCTTGAAGGAAAACGTATTGAGAAGCATAGATTTAAAATACCCTCCTCACCAGCAAAGACCTGGAAGGCGCCTCCATAAGATGTTTCTCATGCTCTGCTGAATTTCCCCCCTTTCCCACATGTTCATCTTTACGCTCTTTGCAGATCTTTGCAGATCACCTTCACAAGTAAACACTTCTTCCCAGTGCTATCTGTCCTTTCCAGTAATATTGCTTCAGCACATCAAACTATACACATTTTATTTTGTATTGCTCCTAACTAATTTATAAGGGAATGGAACTCCTTTTTTTTTCTTTTTATGTATTGTTTAAGTTGGTGTAAAAGATCCCATGTAGTATACTTGATGCACCCTATACATATTTATATGTATATATTATAATGTATATATTAAAATGAATACATAAAAACAACTCATCATTTGGGCTGTCTCTGTATAAACATGGCTCTGGCGGGGCTCCTGAGTGGCTCAGTCTGTTGGGTGACCGACTTTGGCTCAGGTCATGATCTCACGGTTTGCGAGTTCGAGCCCTGCGTCCTGCTCTGTGCTGACAGGTCTGAGCCTGGAGCCTGCTTGGGACTCTGCGTCTCCCTCTCTTTCTGCCCCTCCCCTGCTCATGTTCTGTCTCTCTCTGTCTCTCAATAACAAATAAATGTTAAAAAATTTTTTAAATATGGCTCTGGCTTTAAAAGAATGTGAAACACATGGAAAACATCATTTTGTAGGACCTGTGTTCTTCCTCTCTGTGCCCTACTTCATCATCATTTTGCATTCTCTGCATAATTTTTAGGAACATAAATTTTTGGCAGATATCCTGGTTTATAACTTAAGTAACAAGTGTCTGAGAGTCCAGAGTCATTAGTATCTATTGTGTAAATCTATATTTAGTATCATAAAATCTAATGGAATCCCAAATTACTGATCATAAGAAATAGCTGATTTTTAAACACTGAAAGTAAAACATCATGCTAAGTGCTTTAATTATTTTTTCCTTGAAACGGATGGTTTTATTATATCTGACACTGTTAAGAAAAATGAATTCTTTGGGGAACTAAAATCTGAAAGAGCTGCACATTTTAAGTGCTTTCTCTTTGGGTGAAGATTTATTTTATTTTAATGTGGGACCACTTAGTGAGTGAGGAGGTTGTAAAAGACTTTTGTGTGCACATTAAAATTTTACATGCTCTATGTTCTTAATATTTTACAATGTATATCATTATATATTTCCTGAAGAAGTAGAGGATCCCTCAGCATAGAATTAATATTACCTAAAATTGCCATTTCTGTGTACCTACTATGTGACAAACACTCATAAGCCTGCTTTGTGTAATATATTTGGAAGGGTACAATGGATTATGGCTTTTCTTGGTAGGTGGTTTTCATATTGAACAGGAGACAAAAGTTTGAATAGACCTAAATGGCACCTGCTTGAGATCTTTCATTACTACTCTTTAAGAGGATATACTTGTATACATTTGATTTTAAGAATTATCTGTGATCATGAGAAATAGGCTTGATTGAACATATATAATGACCATGGGACATAAATTGTGAAATTGGAACTGCTTTGAAAAATCTGGGGAGAGTGGTCATTACAAATGGCAGACTGGAATTTTCTGTTGAGGGTAAGAAGCTTTGTGCCTATGTAATCCCATGTGCATTCTTGGCTCCAAAGATGTCGTCTCTTCAGCTAGAAACACTTAGGCAAAACTAAAAATGATGTTAGTCGGTAGGGAATGTAATCTTAACCTGGTTTAAAGAAACTTTTCTGAGGGAGACCTTCTTGTCATGGAAATACATGGCAGGCCGAGTGAAAGTCAGTTTGAGATCAGATTTCATACTTAATGTAATAGATGACATTGTATTTCCACATTTCCTTGTGGATCCAGAGCAGAAGATCCATGTTTAAGTACATCAAATATGATCTATTTTGCAATAATTTATCTTGCATTCAAAATGTATTTGGCTTTATCTTGTATTGCTTGAGCTAATATAATCCCAAGATGCAGCCTCTCTCAAAACTTCACCTACACATTTCTTTCCCAGTTTGAAAACAAAAGAGTTTCTGCTCCACAATTTCCTCTTTTCGTGTTACTCAAAATGAGTAACTATTGCCAGTAGCTACAGAAAAAAAAATAAAAAGACTTGGATGAAAGATTATGTTTGCAAAAATGTGACTAAGTTAAAAGAATTCATGCCGAATTGTACATAGCTATTAAAGGCATATTCCAGTAGAGCATTAAATTCTAGGAAAAAGGATTTTCTGTAGAAATTATGTATTTTGGAATAAAAGCTTAGATTCAAATACTGTTCTTGCACTCATAGCTGGAAACCTTGGGAAGTTCTACTTCTCTGAGGTTCAATTTCCTCATTTGTGGTATTTATAAAGTATAATTATATCTACCTCAAGTAGTTGCTATAGATGTAAAATGTGTCAAGAGATTTAAGCATATACTCCAGTGTCTGGCACACAGTAGCAACCTCAGATGTGTTAGTTTGCGTTTCTGCAGCTTGGATTGAGAGACTTACCGGTACTGGCATTGAGAAAAAAAACACAAAGTCAACATTTAATCAAATATACACAATATACCTCTGTGCTTTAAAGCTTTCACAAGTGTGTATAATCAGTTAAAGAGAGCAGCACAGTAGCAAGTCATACAACAGATGAATCTCATACAGTGCATTTTCATCATATCATCATAATCATACTGTAAATTCCCTTCACCCCTTCCTTTACCATTTGTGTGTGTGTGTGTGTGTGTGTGTGTGTGTGTGTGTGCGTGCGTGTGTGTGTGTGTTTCATGGCAGCAGCAAAACTGAACAGTGGGGGACATCTTCATTAGAACAATGGAATTCAGAAGGATTTTTTAAAGAAACATACACGTGTTTTAAAGTGTGTGTGTGTATATATGTATATATATATACACACACACACACATATATATATATATACATATTTTTTAAAGAGCTGTGGTTGATTATGTTTGAGAAAGTTATTGAGGAAATATTATATGATATTTAATAATATAATCTATCTATACATCTACCCACCTGTCTTTGATTCTCTGTTGGGATCTAAATCTCCAATTTTGTGGTGCCAAATCAAATATTTATATATTGTAGAAATACCAGGCAAGGCATTTTTCAGAAAAACACATACCCAGAATGAGTAAAAGACCTGACACTGTGGGAACTGAAATACAGAACTGACTTCAGGAATTTCCCTATTGTCCAGAGATCATGTAGAGTGTGGGATGGTACTGAAAATGAGTTCAGTATGCTGAAAAGGTGTAGTGTCTTTTTTTTTTTAATGTTTGTTTATTTTGAGAGAGAAAGAGAGAGACAGAGCGAGAGTGGGGGAGGGACAGAGAGGGAGACACAATCTGAAGCAAGCTACAAGCTCCGAGCTCTCAGTACAGAGCCCAACGTGGGGTTCAAACTCACACACTGTGAGATCATGACCTGAGCTGAAGTCAGACGCTTAACCCCCAAAAGGTGTAGAGTTTTAATCTCTATCTACACATAGGGAACAGGATTCTTGTTTCCTACCAAACATGAGATGCCTTTGGCTTCTTTTTCTTGATTAGCATTGAAAATTGGACCAGATCATCTCTGTGTGGTTCTGATTTTCCATAGATCCTTCGGCTCTGGATTTTTTTGTCTGTTTTACTCAGAAATTGTGCTCATGATTTTGAGCATAGACATTTCACTATCTATTTAAATTTTTAAAATATATTTTATCTATCATATCTATGTGTCTTGAATGGAGGGTTAGATTTTATATTGCTTACTATTTCCATTTTCTAATTTTCCTTTTTTTATTTTAAAAGACAAAATTCCTGAGCCATTATTAATGTGTATTATTTCCTAGTTATAAATATGTGCTAGTTATAAAAATTAAAACATTTGTGAATTACATTTTCTTAACATCTTTCCTAAAAAATAAGATACTTTGGCATTAAAATGTCGTGCTGTGATGCCAGCAATAATCTTTCAACCAAATAATGCAAAGACATTTAAAAAGCAATTGTATATTAACTATTTTCGCCAATTCTTTTAATCAATCTGGGCACGTTTTGAGTTTGTTCTTATGGTCACTGATGCCTCATATTCCATTATTCAGGCCAATTTTGTCGCAATATTGACTGACAAATTACACATTTTGGTATGTTATTAATATTTACAGAGCACCCATCCCAGGTTTATCACTAATGTCACCTTGAGTGGAAGAATGATGTTCAAACATTATTTAAATTTATGGCAATGAGCAAAAGCAATTATTATTATTATTTTTAGTTTAGAAATTGATGCAAAGAGTTCATCTCAAATGGCTATTGCATAGAATATTCATAAACCTGGATTGCTGTCACATTTTTCTATGAAGAAAAGGAGTTTAAGAAAACTAGTAACCACCACCACAGTTAAAGCAGGAGCCCTATGAGAAAATACTACTCACTCTCATCTTTCTCTTTTGGAAATAAACTTGTATCCCCAAGATTCTTAAAAGACTGAGGGAGAGGAACATTGTTTTCTAAGTTGTCCCAAACCTGGGGACATAGTGTCAGGGGATGGCCCTCTTTGCAGAAAGGCAAAGAGGAGAAGGAGGAGGGGACAAGAGCTTTTCAGTGAGCAACAGCAACTGAAATTCAGTAGCTGGTCTTCTCTTCAAGATGACCCCAACACAAAGAGAAAAATAAAACATGGCCCTCTTTCTTCTTTCTGAGAATTTCAGCTGCACATATGACCATGCAGCTAAGGACTGTATTTCACAAACTCCACTGCAGATAAGTGTGGCCATATAATTAAAATTTGGTCCATGTAAAATGAGAGCAAGTGCTTCATTTTGACAAAGTCGTGTCCTTAAAAAGGAAAAGTGTATCCCTCCTTACAATTTTTCCCTTCTTGCTGGGAGTGTGCTTTCATGATGACCACCACTGGATCTGTCATCCTGGACTATGAGACAGAAGTTTTCAGGTCCACAGAAAAACATGATAGAAATAGCTTGAGTCTCTTACAACACAAGAGCCATGGCACCAGCCTTGTTGTGACAACCTGGGCTTTTATATTAGAGATAATGAGATATCCTATCTTGTTTGAGCCGCTGTATTTTAGTGCCACTGTGTTATAGTACCTTAACCTGTATCCTAATTAATATGCATCACAGACTAGGATAACCTGCAACAGTTAATACCAGCTATAAAACTTATATAAAGCACTTGAAATCAATGACAAAAGATATCCCACTGTTGAAAAACGTACAAATATTACAAACAGGCAATTCATAGAAAAGGAACCCTGAAAAGCAACTACATGTATGAAAAGTCATTCAACATCCTTAATAGCAGGGATTGTAAATTAAAACAACAGTGATGGTTTTCTGGTAGTCAAATTTTCAATCAATACAATTTTTGACAATAGCACATTTTTTGGAAAGGAAATTGGTACTTTCACAAATTGGGGGAGTGTAAATTGTTGCAACCACTTTGGAGAGCAATTTTGTACTATCTAGTAATATTAAAAATGTTCATGTTCCATGTCTCCGTAATTTCCATTTTTGGATAAGTGCGTCCCCTACTGCCTGGTTTATAGTATCAAAATAAATCGGTATCTTAAATGCCAATTAATATCTTAAATGCCAATTAGACATAAACATATAATACAATATGATCTACTTATAGTATGGATTAGACCAAACTCACACACATACACACACATACATCGCAAAACCATGAAACTGAGGAATAAAAGCAAGCTGATAGGGATCAATGGGTATAGCACTACTTTTTGCAAGTGTTTAAGCACATACATAAAATAGGCCACATTATATGTATCATAAAGGCCAGTAAGATCTTAAATCTGTGGTATTTGTTGCCTCTAAAAAGGAGCATAGGTAATGGAACTGGCTGTGAAAGGAAAGACAAAACTACCCCTAAAGATTTACTTTTAATTAAATACATGACAATTTAAAAAAAAGACAAAATGTAAACAGCCACCAATTTAAGGTGTTGGAAACATGAGTGTTTGTTATAGTATTATTCCTAGTTTTCTTGAATTTTTCCCCTAAATAGCACTGAAAGATGTTGACGAATATTACAAACCTATTGTTAGAGGCTCCCACATGTTATTTTGGAAAATTATATTTATCATTTTGATTAACATAAAAATTATAGGCACTGTTCTGTGAGATTTATATACACTGAAGTAGAAAGAATTATCTAGAACCAAGTGATTCAAAGTTCTAAATACTCATAAGTTCTAGTTTCTGCCTCCATGCCCAAAGGAGACCTAACTTTGGACATGTGAACAAACTCAGACATTCTGAAATATTTTCTATATTCTTTAGCTTTCTTCACTGGAGATTTTAGCATTACTTTTAAAATTTGACTTCCTCCTAGAAGTAGAAAGGGTACTCTCTGACTACCCAGTATAAAAAGACACAGTGATCTACTGAAATGATTTCTCATGCAAAGAGAGAGAGCCTTCAAAATTATGTTTTGTATAAGAAATGCCTTCAGAACAGCTAATTTCAAAGTGGTGATTAAAGACATCTTGGATGTGTGTATGTGTGATTATTAGGTTGTTAAAAAACAAAGCAAACAAACAAACAAAACTTGGGGAAGTTCTCAGCATGTAGGACATTTACACTTCTTTTAGGGACCCAAAGCAGACACCCAGGAATACTTAGAGCATAAAGTAGCACCAGGTGTTGACCTCAGGTGAGCACTCCAAGTCAGGAGGGGTAGGAAATGGAGACCTCAGCTAGGATTCAAGAAGTGAGCTGCAGAGGAGGCAGAACAGAACTCTCCAAAGATAAGAGAACTGCCTGTTATATTAAGGAGATTCAGAGGAGAAACCAAGGAGATAAGAGAGGATGTGTATCAAAGAAGAGTGAGGGTCAAGTTTGTTTGTGTAGAGTTGGCTCTGGTCCCTCAAGGTCATGAAAGCCAGGTTAAAACTAGAGTTCAGTCCAAGATCAAGAACCCTGGAGATCTCCAAGCTTGGGAGTGAAGACAGTCACACTGGGGGCTTGGGGGCCAAACTGAAAACCCTCAGTGACTGGTGATTATTTTCTGTGTTGGTCCCAGTTAGAACCAGAAACTTCTGGTTAAAGGATAAATTTAAGAACCAACAGCCATAAAAGTCTAGCAAGAATTCCTCAGAAAGAGACCAAGTCCAAGGAAAGCAGATTCAGTAAACATCCCTTGCTGCTTTGAATATCAATTCAACATGTTATTTTTCTTTTCCTGACAATGGATGTGGCTAAAGAGAAAAAGTTGTACATGTAGACCTTCTGCTACCTGCCAGACATAAGCACGTGCCATTTCTATTCTGCAACAACACAAGTGAGCACTGTTATTGCTGTGTAACAGATGAAGCTAAGACACAGAGACTTCGAGCCATGTCTCAAGGTCACAAAGTGAACATGTGTTCAAGCCTGGATTAAAACTCAGGTTCAGAAGGCTTTGAATTCTGTGTTCTTTCAATTGCCACTGACTTCCAAAATCCAAGTGCTATAACACCAAATACCACAGCTAAAATAGAATTCCAGCCACCAATTCTGGTCTCCAGCTCCTTGTGTTAGCCACTTGAGAGACTGCTCTGCTCTTTTTTGTGAAGAAAGTCTCAAAACAGTGATTTAGAAGATGAAATGGGCAGTCCTTAGCGGGGAGGGGGGGGGGCGGGGGGAAGCACAATTTGACCAAAGACAAGCGTGACTGTATCTGGAAATAAATGCTCTGCTTCACTACCTCCTGACTCTGTGGATATTCCCCCGGGAGCACACAGGGGACTATTACATGCAGTACTTAGATTATCAGTAAGTGCTGGGTACAGCTCTGTGGTGGGCGTCTCTCTAAGTTGCTGAAGCAAGAGATAAGCTTGAGGCTCATTCAATTGTGAAATTGGTTAAAGGGGAGAAAACAAATATCACCCCCCTTCCAAGCCATACACACACATACATACTCAATGCCAACCATTCTTAGGAAAAAGTGATTCTCCTGATATTGAAATTAACTATTTTGTTACTGTCAGGGGCTTCTCCCTGTGTTTGTTTGAGAAGTGCATGAATAACTTTTGGGGAGATCAACATACTCCTAAAATTAAATGGTTACTAGAGAGCCAAAGTAAAAAGAAATTACATATTCAGATTCTGAATAAACTCAGTAGTTTAGGTAATCGTAATATACTGATGTTTATTTCATAATTTTGACAATGGATCATGGTTGTGAAAGATGTTAATGTTAAAACAAATAACTGAGGTCATTTGGACAAGTGAGGTATACCTTTTTTTAAAAAAAAATTTAAATTTATTTTTGAGAGAGAGATCGGGGGAGGGCAGGGGAGGGGCAGAGAGAGGGAGATAGAGGATTGGAAGAAGGCTCCATGAGATCATGACCTGAGCCAAAGTCAGATGCTCAACCGACTCAGCCACCCAGGTGCCCCAACATTTCTTGAGATAGCCTTCTTATAGACGTCAGGGTCCCTAAACTTATGTTTGGAAGACATACTTTTTATACCTGAAGGGCTAAAGCTTGGGCTAGATCTGATGCACTATTTATCCAGGAAGTCTCCATACATTTCCACTTGTTTCCTAACATAGGAACTCATGCTATGGGAAAGTGTTGCTCCAGAAGTGCAAGAGAACCCAGTTCAATGTACTGATGCCCCAGCTGCTTCCTGAACGTACCCAGGCCTTAGGCATTGGCCTGCTGAACTTATTGTTAGGAAACTTACATATATATATGTAAAATATATATAATACATATAAAATATGTATGCTATATATATACTATTATATACTATTATATTATATTATATTATATCATATCATATCATATCATATCATATCATATATGCCCTTTTTCTAAAATGTTCTCCAGCTTTCCTGAATGGGTTAACATCCACAATTTCACACTAATTTCCTGCGGTTAAGTCTGCATATTACTCTCTAGATAATTGACTTTTTCTTTGTTAGAGTTATTATTTGAGTTTCTCTGTTTTTAAGAGAAGAACTAGTTAAAGAGTTTCTGACGGAAGAAGAGGATTTTAATGAGGATGAAGTAACTCTGGGCTCAATAGGGCTTTTTAAGCATATCTATATATCTTAATCTCCTCAAACAATTGGCATTAGAAAGAGGACCATAGATTTTGGAACAGTCTGGAACAGTCCTGATTTCTTTTTTTATGTGTTTTTGTTTGTTTGTTTTTAAGTGTATTCATTTATTTTGAGAGAGAGAGAGAGAAAGAGAGAGAGAGAGAGAGAGAGAGCCGGGAAGGGGCAGAAAGAGAGGGAGAGAGAATTTCAAGCAGATTCCACTTAGCACAGAGCTCAACGTGGGGCTTGATCCCATGAACTATAAGATCATAACCTGAGCCAAAACCAAGAGTCAGATGCTTAACGGACTGAGCCACCCAGGCTCCCCAACAGTCCTGATTTCTACCCATTACCCCAGTGCCCTATTTCACCCACAAAGTGCACCACTTGGGGTGATTAGCCAAATTGCCACCTAATTAGATAGAAACAGCATTTCTTCATTTTTCAGTGAGGAAACAGTGGTCCAATAGGGTTAAGATTTACATGAGGTCACCCAGATATCTTAGTACTCAAACCAGGTCTTAGAATCATCTCTGTACTTGGCTAGGTCTCTTAATAGCGAATGACAGAAATCAGCTTTTAGGTGGACATTTTGTGAAAACCCAAGCATGGGCTGTTCATCTTGGCTGGACAGTCAACCAAGAAATCCAGAGGTCCCCTGGGTCAAACCTGAAGGTGCTCTTTATGCGATTCATGGCACCAGGGAAGCATTTCAATTAGTGACGTCACAGAAGCCTCTGAATTAGAAGCACTTGCCATATGCTAACTTGCTCTTGGTGCTTATAAACTATTTTAATAATATAAATTATATTTATCTTACAAGGGACTTTATTACATGGGAGTAGGGGGAGCTAGCTATTCATAAAAGTGAATTAATTGGGAACTGCTTCCTCAAAAGCAGCTGTTATTTGCAGCGACAGAACACCTCTTCCCCTCCGTTCTCTTCGGCTGCCAGGGATAGGAGTTGAGGAGCATAATGCGCTGTAAGTGTTCACAGACACGAGGCAATCTAGTCCTAGGGCTGGGTGGGTTCCAGTTCTTACGAACTATCCACAGCAAAGCTGCAGCGTTAAATATGACAAAACTCCTCCACACACAGCAGCCGTGATAGCAGAGGGGCCCTTCCCAGCCCACCTTTAGATGAACTTAATTACAACCAGCAAGAGAAAAATGCTAGGCCTTTTAGACAACATAATGGAGTTGTTCTAATTTGTTTACCAGTGGTGCCCAGCAAGGCCCTTCTCCCCACAGAAGGCTTTGGTGTGCAGAATTGAATCCAGGCAAACGCATTTTAGAGAATCTGGCAGATGAGGCTGTGAGGTGTGCATATTACAAATGGAACAAGAGTTCTGGAAGACAAATCCCTTTTGCACTGTGCTGTCACTTGGGGGGTTATCGCCTAAGTGGATGTTCTGAATTCATTCAGTACTACTTAGGAAACCATTTAAATCATCGATGGCAACAGGCAACAAAAGTTTCCGATTATTAGGGTCTTGTAGGCATTCTGAGTGACAGTTAAGTAATTTTCAAGCTCACAGAATCGACATGTCTTACTTAACAACTCAGATTTTTTTTTCTTTTTAAACTAGAAGAGAAGGGTAGAAATTTTTTTTTCTGTCTCATATCTGCTGGTCTAAAATCAACTTCTAATATAATTTATACATTAATGAAGAAGCAAGTGATTGGAAAATCTAAAACTATTTGTAAAATTCCTAGACTCTATTTCCCCTTTTTTCTCTTCTAAGGTTATGTCACACAGACCCACACATGCCTGCACACGCATGTACACACACACTGTATACCAAAGCACTCTGGCTGCACGTGAAAGATGAATATCAGGATATACTTTATGTATTTTTCTTTGTTCCCATTGCCGCCTGGCTGAGGAAGAGTGCACCATTGTCCCTGTAAAGTGTACTGATATTATAGTGGAAGCTTGGTGACTGAATGCAGAGATAAATGCTTTCCAGCCAGCAAATGGCAGAAGGTTGAAAGTGTCCCACTTTACATATTTTGGAAGCAAGAGCAAGAGTACAGACAGAGCCTTTTGTGCTGGAGAATTCTGGCTGCTTTGATGGTTGGGTTTGGCCACCTGTACTCTAGGGTAGAGTTACTTGAAATGTCTGTAGTGAAAACTTCTTTGTTGGTTTTAATTTTCATTTCTTCATGCAGTGATAAAATAGAAAACGAGTTGCAAGGGAAAGATGACTTCAAAATTATCACAAGTAAAATAAAATGCAAAATGCAAGTCCGATATTTTAGTTATTATTATATTCAACAGACATTAAAATTACTTTGCCAGATTGCTATAGAAGTTTTTAAATGTTTACTCTCAATTTATGTGTTTATTGAATTACAAACTGACATCTTTGCACAGACCACAATTTGAGTAGCAGTGCTCTAAGGCATACTGAGTTTAATATTCTCATCTTCTTTCCGTGCTTTAGACCAGGGGTTGGCAAACTTTTTCTGACAAGGTCCAGATAGTAAATAGCACTGGCTTTACAGGCCATATGGTCTCTGTAGCAACTACTCAACCCTGCAACTGTAGCATGAAAGCAGCCATAGACAGTATGTCAAAAAATGAGCATGGCTGTGTTCCAATAAAACTTTATTTACAAAAGCAGGCTACCGGCCAGATTTGGCCTATGGTCTGTAGTTCACTGACCCCTGCTTTAGATCATCTGAACTATATTTCCACATGCCCTAAATATTTTATTTGTGTTTTCAAGAGATTTTTTTTATAACCGGGTACTCACAGCTGTTGCTGTACATTTTAAACACACATTTTGCTTTGGTTTTCACACCTTTGGGAAATGCTACCAATAAAAAGAAGTTATAATATTTTAAGGATTCAAATATTCTGGAGGGGAAAAAAAACACCATGACCAAATAGCAGAGAAAGAACCCCAAACCAGAATCTATATAGATGTAACTTTTCTTGCCTAAAGCAGCTTGGAATTTTCAGTATTAACTGGTGTGGGCAAGGCTGGGGGTGGGGTGGGGAGCAGGTCTTTGATTCTTCCTTGCAGACTCAGCACAAATAGCACAACCTCTTTCTTTCTGGTACTTCAGATATTTCTAAGTGGAACATTCTATGTGGGAGGGATTGTCGCCCTCTGTGGAACCTTCCTGTTTCCCCTAGAAAGTGGCAAACATTACTTCCCCCACAAACTCCTACCACCTATCAATTTGAGCAGGACTATCTTTTATATGTTCTTTTATTCTCATAGACTGTGAGCTCTTAGACATAGATTCAAGTCTCTCCAAAAGCTCTTTATTATTCCTAGTGTTTAGCATATAACTGGAAACACACGCAGAGCTTGTATACATACATATATACATACACTTAATACATAACATTAAATATTATACAATTTATATTATATAATATAAAACTACATATTTCTTATAATTTTGTAATATATAAAATTACAAAATATAAAATATAACATAATAATTTATATAATACACATATATAAAACATAGATCATATATATGTATATATACACATCTGTGTGTATGTGTATGTGTAATTTTATGTGTTTTTAATATGTGAAGAGAATAACTTGAAGTGAATCACCCCCAGGATAGCTGCAAAACGCAACTGAGATTATATCCAAGGAAGTGTTTGTAATCTATGAGTAATTATGCAAATATACTGCTGCGATAGCCTTTCCTTTGTTAGTTCAGTTCTGAATTCTTCTTCCCTCCCTTCCTTCCACTTTTGTATTATTTTCTAAAGAAGAATTTTGGTCTGAGACTCTTTACTCTACTATCTGTGATGGCCCCTTATCCCATAGAGCACCTATCCTAGGATGTATTCTAATATTCAGGACTGCTCCCAACTTTCCCTTCAAGATATAAATCCCACTCCTCCCTCAGATGCCCTAGCACCTTTAACATTTTCTCCAAATTCACCCAACTTTTCCCTGTTAAAAAAAATCTCTGCTTAGGTGATTCCTCCAGCTGCCATGATCTTGCAAATGTCTATGGCTGAAGGTGTCACCTGTGCCTCAAGTCTCTCAGAATCACCTCCTCTGTGACTTTTCCCTGGACCTTACAGTTGAAAGATTTTCTCCACAATTTCTTTCATAGTTTTTCTGTCTCCCTCTTAAAGAGCCCAGCACTTTCCACAATGTGAAACTGTGGGATGTGCATACACTACTCCCTGTATAAGACTATGAGCAGTGTGAGGCCAGCGACCTTGCTTTGTTCACCCTGCAACCTCATTAGTTCTAATCACTTAGTATGTTTTGCCTAACTGAAGGAAGAGAAGAATGTCAACTTTTTAAAGTTTATTTATTTATTTTGAAAGAGAGAGAGAGAGAGAGAGAGAGAGAGAGAGAGAGAACGAGGAGGGGAGAAGCAGAGAGAGAGAGGCAGACACAGAATCCAAAGCGGACTCTGCACGGACAGCAGAGATCCCAATGCAGGGCCCGAACTCACAAACCATGAGATCATGACTTGAGCCGAAGTCAGATGCTTAACTGACTGAGCCACCCAGAGGCTCCAAAAAATGTCAAATTTGAAATTAGAGGTATTAAATGTCCTGTCAAAAATTTCTCCTCTCTTTCCTCCTCACCTGTGCCTTCAATTCCCTGCCACCCTAGTAAGTCAGCTTTACCTCCTGCTATAAATGTTCTGTTGTCTGAATGGATTGGTCCCTTTGCTGAAGTGGTGGTTTCACGGCATCTTTCTCTGAATCCAGCAGGGACTCTGGCCAGTTAGCCTTTGGGAAGATCTGAAGATTTTGGGAAGGTTTGTGCATTTATAAAAACCAACCCAATTCAGATGAATGTGCTCCGGTCTGTGTTTCTGACCCACAGTTGTTGCCTACCTCCATTCCTGATCTAGGAAATGTAACCAGTTGAGCTTTTTAAAAAGACTTTTTGAGTCTTTTTGATGCCTCTGTCTATGCAGTATCATTCACCTCCAGGAAACACTGTCTGAGGTCCTGTGTTTAATTCTTACTGTGGCCCAAAGAGTGAATGGGTAGGTAAGGACTGGTCTGATAGTCCTGCCACAACATAGCTAATGAAACACAGCAGTCACCTTGTATTGTGTTGGGGAGTCTGTGGCGTCTCTTGAGGACAAGTGCTTCTGTTTTTTGGACCCCCAAACTACCTGAACAAGTTCTGAGCACACATAGGGAGGCTTGGTGTTTATTCAGTCTCACCTTGCCATCTCTGGAACTAAGCCAAGGTCAGCTCACCTCCAACAAAGCATCTCAACTCAACAATCTGGGATTTTGTTTAGGGGCAGAATAGTAAAACAGGATGCTAAGGAAATGAGTCTTATTAAATAGTACACAAATTCTCAGATTGATTAGACAATATTCCTTCTTGGAATTTCTTGATGACGGTGGCTTTGTAGGAAATAAGTGAGGTGTATCCACAAAAATGTCTATTAATTTCTCGCATTGTACATGTTAGAATAGGCTAGTTTGGGATACTGAAAAAAAGTCAGTTGCTTAGACATCATTATTACTCACTAGTTTTTATTACTTATAGACCAGGTATGTCAATAAGAAGAGTTATCTATGTATACGTATGTATGAATCAGTGGCGTTGTTGCCAACCCCTGGGGACTTTTACTTTTAGAAACTGAGGTTTGCAATGTGGAGGGAGGGGGCAGACAGTCTGAGAAGTTGAGAGCTGAGGAGGAGTACCTGCTAATAACTCTGTCCTTTTAGAAAATGTGAAGTCTAGAAGAAAAAGAAAGAGCAAGGGTGGGCTGAATCTGAGAAGAGAACAGATGGGCCATGGTTGTGCCTGCCAGAGGCATGGGCAGAAAGAAATGAAAAACTCTTCCTGTTCTCCTTCCCCTCTAAACAGAGAATGTGTATACCGGAGATTCTCGTGGGTTGGGGCAGATGGAAGGCTTAGAGGAAAATGTCTGCCAGTGCCTTTCTCAGAAGAAGAGGAGACAATCCCGAGACTCACTTCCTCAGAAACCACAGACTGGCCTCTGGTCTGTATCTTGGCAAGGAAAACCTATCAGGAAAGGAGGCTATTAAAGGTCTGCAAACATAGCAGATAGCATGTCCCATTCTCTGAGAATTATTCCTGATTTGGAAAGATGTATCTGCTTCAATGCTTTACTACAGTAACACACTATAGTTTTCACTCCTGAATGCTGCAGCCCTGCATCACAAGTCTGGTCTCCATCCCTGATACACTAGCACCACTGTGAACTTAGACATGCAAATTATTGGGCACCACCAGACTCACTGAATCAGAAACGTCAGGGGGCAGAGTTCAGGAATGTGATGATCTGGGTGCAGACTGAAGAGGCTGAAGGTTGAGAACCACTGTAATAGTTTAGGAATGGGAGCTCTCAGTGAAAATCTTGGATCACTCCTTTACTGGCATTGTGACTTTGGGCATATTTCTCACACTCTCTGAAGCCTATATGTCAGGGTTGTTGAGAGAATCAAATGGGATGACCCATGTGTCAATGCTTAAGCAACTGAAAGGCTAAAAAGACAAAAACAAAAACAAAACCCCACCAAACCTCCAAGCAGATATCTGTTTGTAAGAGAGAGACAGACAGAATGACAGACAGACATTCCAGAGCAATTACTCAAGTCTCTTCAGAAGGGAAAAGCAATAATCTATTTGCTCCTCCAATTTACTCAGCCTCCCTTGCAGTTAGCTTGAGGCCTGGTAACTGGTAACTAGTTCTAGGGGATGGCCTGTGAGAAGTGATGTGTGTCACTGTCAGCCAGAGGCATTGGGACCGGAGTCCTTCCTCCATCCTTTTGTTCTCCTGCCACGAAGCATGCTTCCTGTCCTACCAGACTCTGTGAGCCAGGAATAAATCTTTGTTGTGTTCAGCTACTGAGATTCCAGGAGTGATATGTTGTGGCAGCTTGCATAAATTATCCGGGTCAGCAGTGTAGAAGGAAAAGCAATGAGAAAGAGTAAGATTGACAGTGAGATGTCAGATAGAGGGTGAAGCTGGTTCAAAGAAAGAGAATGATATTGTCTTCTGATGATAGGAAGCAGACAATGGGCCATGTCTTTATTTCCATAAGTCCTGGGAAAAACACAGAAATCTCTAAAAGACTAACACCAAAAGGAGGACAGATAAATTTCTAGAGCATTATTGTCTAATCAATGGCTTCTGAACATGACCAATTCAGACAGGTCTTCTCATTCTTTGGTTGTAGAGTGAGAAGGGGATGGGGTGGCTTGAGCTGGCTTCCCATAAACACCTACAGATTCTATCTGTTAAAAGCAAACACTATGCCAAGCCTCCTAATGGATTTCCTGCCTGCATTTGTATATTACCAACACATTCTCTGTAATGTGTTTCTTTCCTCTTGAAAAATAAATATGTCAGAAATCCATTTATGATCTGGTTTCCTTTCATTTGCCTCTTCAAGTTCCATCTTTTGACATTTCTCTGAATTCCTTCTTATTTTAAGTTTCAGTCATAGTGGATGGACCACTGGTGTTTCACAGAATGCATCCTGCTCTTTCTAACATTACTGTATATATCCTCCTGCAAAGTTTTACTTTTAAGGAGCCAGATTCTGATATTGCTTCTGTCAGGAAGTCTTCACTGATTCCCTAATCTGAAGTAGATTGTTTCCTTTATGTGATTTTTCAAGGTATATATTTAACGCACCTCCATGGAGAAGGATTTAGAATGACAGCTTCTCGTATACTTAAGGATGGAAAGTTCAGGTGAGTTGGAGGAAAATTACTATTTGGAAATCTCTTGATGGACACTTTTATTTACAACAACACAAGTCATATAGATGACTGTTGTCCTGGACATAAGAAGCCAAAGGCATCTTCATTGGTTAGAAACTCTAGTTTGCAGGGGCGCCTGGGTGGCGCAGTCGGTTAAGCGTCCGACTTCAGCCAGGTCACGATCTCGCGGTCCGTGAGTTCGAGCCCCGCGTCGGGGTCTGAGCTGATGGCTCAGAGCCTGGAGCCTGTTTCCGATTCTGTGTCTCCCTCTCTCTGCCTGTCGCCCGTTCATGCTCTGTTTCTCTCTGTCCCAAAAATAAATAAACGTTGAAAAAAAAAAAAACTGCAGTTTGCAAAACTTGTATCTCTGAGGAAGACATGGATTAATCTATACACAGACGTCAAGAATCTTTTTCTCCTTATTTTTGTGTTTCTATCTGGGAGTTTTATTATTATTATTATTATTATTATTATTATTATTAAAGGATCAGAATTTATTTTTATTTATTTTTCGTTTTTTTAAGGTTTATTTCTTTTTGAGAGACAGAGAGAGACAGATCACAAGCAGGGGAGGGGCAGAGAGAGAGGGAGACACAGAACCCGAAGCAGGCTTCAAGCTCTGAGCTGTCAGCACAGAGCCCGACGCAGGGCTTGAACACATGAACCATGAGATCATGACCGGAGCCAAAGTTGGATGCTTAACCTACTAGGCCACCCAGGTGCCCCTCAGAATTTATTTTAATTGAGGTATGCTGATAATTTTGTTTAGTCTTTAAGTTTCTGAATATGTATTTATTATTAGAGTAAATTATATTTTTCAATGTATAGAATTTTAGATTGACAGACATTTTTTCCAGAACATTAAAAAAATTATTTGTCTTCTGTCTACCATAATTTCTGTTGAGATATTAGTTGTAACTTTGAAGATACTCATCTCTCCAAATTTTGCTATTTCAGGATTGTTTTCTTTTCTGTAAATTTCAACAGTTGATTTGTGTACTGGTGTGATTTTCTTTGTGTTTATTCTGCTTGGGGTGTGCAGAGCTTCATGAAACATCATGATATGGTGTACTGATGTCTTTATCAATTGTCCACTGAAAATTTCTTATTTCTTTAAGCATTGCTTCTTTCCCTTCTCTCCACACTCCTTATCTGTGATTCCAATTACAAAGACTTTTGTTGTTGTTTTCATGGAAAAGTTGTAGGTGACTTGAATGATATTATCTTTCTCAAGTGAATGTTCACCCTTTTTCTGCTATGCAGATACAGTGAGAACCTATTCTTATAAATTCTTAGAGAATTAACTGAGTTGACTTGAGGCAGGGCTACATTTTAGATGAGTCTTTTTCTACTTCTGATTCATTGCCTCTCCCAGGGCTAAGGGCCTGTGATGTTCATTGGGGCCTTTTCCCCTAATGGGTCCTGAACTCTAGTCCTTGGTCCCTCAGCACCAAAGACTGCCAGATAATCCTCTCCACTTTTTGGACTTTTTCTTTTTTCCTTATCTTATTAGTTTCTTTCAATGTGAAACTTAAGAATTCAGCAAATATCTCATTGTAGACTTGATGATATTATCTCCTTTTTCATGAAGATTTTAGCTACTTAAGTCTCTAGGTTTTCATTTTCAATGTTTTTCATTTTGTTTTTTTTTTTTCTCACTAATTTCTTGAAACTTCCAATTCAATTCATTTTTCTCTATCTTTTAGCATAAGATTCTTTGCTTGGGTCCTTTGTAGATTCTCAGCCTCTTGCCTAGCATCCAGAATCCACAAAGGCCCCAAGGTGAAAAGCAGCTACAGAATGTTGGCTCACTTCTTGGAAGTTTCCTTTCCTATTGGATCTTGTTCTCTCAATTCTTGGATGCCACAGAAAGCTTGTAATGTCTTCCAACAGATTTATTTTCCTATTTTATTTGTTTTTCCTAGTTGTTGTTTCTGGTGATGATATTATTTAGCCACAAACTAGGTACCCTTCATCTCCCATCTTACCTGAAACAGGCAATGCCCTCCTCAATGTCTTGCAGTTTTTCTGTTTATTAGTGAATTTATGCACCAGATTATATACTTGATCCCAAATGGATATCACAGTCTATGTATTATGCATTCTTATCATTTCCATGTTTATATATTTTCTGTTTCTTATTAACTTTCAGAAAAAAAAATATATATATATATATCTTAGATGTTAATTCTGTCAGTAAGAAACATTTCAAACAGCCAGTCATAAGCTGTCACCTTTCTGCTTATAACATGATATCTTCCAATGAACAGAAATTCTTTTTTTTTTTAATACAGGGAATTGTATTATTTTTTTCCTCTTTTTTTATTACTAAAGAAATTCCTCCCTACTCTAAAAGCTGCATTTGGTATCCTCCTATGTTCTCTATTGTTAAGATCATTATTTTACATTTCCCATTTACAAAGGATTCAGGCAATAGGGAATAGCTAACAAAAACTCTGAGTCTCAGATCTTCGTTTCCAATATTATTCTCCCAAAAACGAATCAAATCTCCTTGGAGAGATGGCTGAGTCTATGACTAGGACCATACATATACAAAAATAAGCTTGGAATATCTTACAGTGTCATAATATAAGGAAATGCACACACACACACACACACACACACACACACACACAAAGATGGATGACAGTATCATTTTCATCAGAAACAATGCAAGTAAGAGAGAATGGGGGAAAATATTTAGAGTATTGAAAGAAAAAACTGCCATCCTAGATTTTATACCCACTGAAAATGTATTTTCAAAAATTGGCATGAAATAAAGATTTCTTCATAAATACAAAGAGAAAATATTTATCGGCAGCACACCTCTACAATAAGAAATGTTAAAAAAGGTCCCTGAGGCAGAGAACAATGACACAAGAAGGATATATGGGCACCCCAATGATACAAAAAACTAGAAGATTCAATGTAGTAAAGATATAGGCAACTATATAAGATTCTTTTTTTGTTATTTAAGGGCGCATAGGTGGCTCAGTCAGTTAAACATCCACCTGTTGATTTTGTCTCAGGTCATGATCTCATGGTTTGTGGGATTGAGCCCTGCATCAGGCTCTGTGCTGACAGTCTGGAGCCTGTTTGAGTATCCCCCACTTGCATGGGTGCATGCTCTCTCTCTCTCTCTCAAAATAAACATTTAAAAACAAGACTTCTATTATTTAAAGATTTTTAAAAGATAATTGCTTAGACAAAAATAAATAGCAGTGTAGTGGGGATTTATCATATATTTATATGGAAAAGTTATGGCAAGACTATCCTAAAGGCTGGGAGGGACAGAATGAAAGTATAGTATTATAATCTTCTTATATGTGAAATAGCATAACAGCAGTTGAAAGTAGATTGTGATAAAGATACATACTATATACTCCATAACAACCACTAAAATAACAAAATGAAGAAATATAGCGGATATGCCAGCAAAGGGTATTAAATGGAGTAAATCAAAGATCTATTAACGTAAAATAAAGCAGGAAAAGAAGAAAATGGAATAAAAATTGGAAAAATTGAAAACAAACAGCAAAATGGCAGAGATGAACCTAACTCATGAATTACCACATTACATATAAGTGGTATAACCACCCCAAATGAAAGGCAGCATTTTTTACTTTTTATTAAAAAAATACAAGACTTAGCTCTATGCTGCATGCGAATAAAATATTTTAAAAATATAGTCACTGAGAAGCAAAAAGCAAAAGGAAAGAAAAGATATACTTTGCACACATGAATCAAAACAAAGTTGTCATAGCTAAATTAATATCAAAGTAAAATTCAGAGAAAAGAATATTACCTTGGGTTAAAAATGTCATTTCATACTATAAAGGAGTCAATTAAAAGGATATAACATTCCTAAAAGTTTATGTGTTAATAGTAGATATGGGGCAAAAACTAGTGTAAGTACAAGGAGAAAGTGATAAAACCAAATTACACCTGGAGATCTCAATAACTCTCTCTCTCCATAATTGATAGAACCAGCAGATACAAAATCATAAAGGCCATGAAAGACTTGAACAACAATATCTACCAACTTACCTATTGACATTTATACAGCACTCCAACCAAAAACAGAATACACATTCTTTTCAAGAGCACATGAAAATATGTACAATAATAGACCCATTCCAGGCCATAAAAAATGCTTCAATAAATTTAAAAAGATTCAAGTCATATCAAGTATGTTCTTTTTCTTTAAATTTTTTTTGAAGTTTATTTATTTTTGAGAGAGACAGAGACAGAATGTGAGTGGATTGGGGCAGAGAGAGAGGGAGGCACAGAATCTGAAGCAGGCTGCAGGCTCTGAGCTGTCAGCACAGAGCCTGACATGGGGCTGGAACTCAACAGCTATGAGATCGTGACCTGAACCGAAGTCAGACACTCAACTGACTGAGCCACCCAGGCACCCCCATACCAAATATGTTCTTATGCCACAATGGATTTAAATTAGAAATCAATAACAGAGAACTCTGGAAAATCTCTAGGTATTTGAAAACTATATAAAACAGTTCTAAGTAATCCAGGAACCAAGGGAGAAGAGGGCAATTACAACATATTTTTAACTGAAAGAAACAAAAAAACAATATATCAAACATTGCAGGATGTCATTAAAGCAGTATTTGGTGGGAAATTTATAGCACAAAGGCCTATGTTAGAAAAGATGAATGATTTTAAATCAATGACCTCAGCTTCTGCTTTATGAAGCTAAGTAAGAAGAGCAAATTAAACGCAGAGTAAGCAGAGTAAAGGAAATAATAAAGACAGAGTTGAATTCACTGAAAAATTTAAAAAGAAAGGAAAAATAGAGACAACAAAGTAAATCAAAGTCTGGTCCTCTCAGAAGATCAATAATCTTGATAAAACTTCAGACAGGTTAATAAAGAAAAGAGAGAAGAGACAAATTACCAATATCAGGAATGACAGTTGATGTCTCTACATATCCAAAGAGATATTAAGAAGATAATATGAGAATATTATAAACAAATTTGTCAATAAATTTGGCAACTTAGATGAAATCAACAACTTCTTTGAAAGACGTAAACTATCAAAGCTCACTCAGAGATGAAATAGATAATCTGAAAATACCTGTCATCTATTAAATAAATACAATTTATACTTAAAACCTTTCTGTAAAGAAAACTCCAAGCCCAGATGTTTTCACTTGTAAATCCTACCAAGTAATTAATAAAGAAATGAAATCAATTATACGCAAAAGTGATCTAGAAATTGAAAAAGTGAGAATATTCCTAACTCAGTATATGAAACCAGGATTATTCTGATGCCAAAGCTAGTCAAAGATGTAAAAATAATAACAACAAACACTTCAGTGCAAGATCCCTCATAAATATTGATTTAAAATTTTTATTAAATCATATCCAACAGTATATAAAAAAGATAATAGATTATGATCAGTTCTGGGGTTTATCCCAGAAATATAATATTAATTTAGTACTAAAGGCCCATTAATGTAATGTAACATATTGACAAACAAAGAAGAGAATATATGATCATAAATAGATGTGGAAAAGCACTTGATAAAATTTAACATCCATTCCTAATAAAACTCTCAGCAAATTAGGAATAGCAGAAAACATCCCCAAACTGAGAAAAGAAATTGATGAATAACCTATAGCTAATATCAGAGTCAATGTAATCAAAACTGGTACAGCCACTTTTGAAGACAGTTTGGTAGTTTCTTATAAAACTAAGCATAGTCTTACTATAAGATCCAGACATCATATTCCTTGGTATTAGCCCAAATGAGTTTAAAGCTTATATCCACACAAAACCTGCACAGGGATGTTTATAGCAGCTTTATCTTATAATTGCGAAAACATGGAAACAACCAAGATATCTTTCAGTAGGTGAATGGAGAAATAAACTGTGGTACATCCATACAATGGAATATTACTCAGCTCTAAACAATATCAATGATGTAGCAATGAAATGATGGAGGAAAATTAAATGCATCTTACTAAGCAAAAGAACCCAATCTGAAAAGGCTGCATATTGTATGTGTGATTCTAAATATACAACACTCTGCAAAAGGCAAAACTATGGAGATATTAAAAAGATCAGTGGTTGCTGGGTTTTGAAGGAGGGGGAGATGAATAGACAGAGCACAGAGGATTTTTTGGGCAGTGAAAATGCTCTATATGATACCATAGTGGTGGATCCATGTCATACATTTGTCTAAACTCATAGAATATATAACACCAAGAGTGAACACACACACACAAAATAAATATATAGTTATTTCATCAAACAAATGCTTTGTAGGACAAACCTTGGGGAAATCTTAAGGGAATGAATTCAGTCTATAAATTGTTTTTCTGATCGTTTGTGAAGTGTCTTGCAGCTGAATAATCCTGAGAATCATTCAGAAGATGGAAAATCTTAAAGAAGGGCATGGTTGCTTATTTTTTAAAATGAATGTTAGGAAATAACAGTGGGCAATAAAAATAATGTAGTGATATGTAAAAATGGCATGCAGCCTAACTTAGTCACCAAGCCACCCTGCTCACACAAGATTCATTAGTCTCAACATCAGTTTTGCTACTGAGTACTTTTATAGAAATGCATGCAATGTAATGGAAATGTACCTGTACCTTATTATACAAGTCTTCTGAATATAAATAATGCAGGAGGCCTGTTCTTTGCAAAAAAAGATGTTGTGTTAGAAAATGAAAACTGTAAACAGATTTCTAGTGAAAGGTATTGTATATGCTCCAGACAGCATCAAGCTTTAATGCCTGTGCTAGTTTTAAGTACGACGTGCACACACACTCATAGCACGCACACACACACACACACACACACACACACACACACACTTTACTGGATTTTGATTTGGTTTTGTTTTCTTTTTTCCCCCCCTTTTTTTTTCTTTTCTATTCCTCAGTGAATCTGTACAGAATCTGTAATGTGAGTTTTCTTTGTTCATGATATTGTATACAAGGTCCCCCTGAAAATTAATAAGGATGTCTCCAACTCACAGCCCTATTTGCATACTTTTCCCCTACCAGTTAGCTTTTGATTTTCCTCTGTATCTCTTTATCTTTGGGTTATAGCTGAATGGTTCCTCTGCCAAATTCTGAATCAGCCTTTCACATGGATCCCACATAATATTTTTCTTCAATTCTGGACTATGTATTTGGGGTATTTACTCCTATTAGTTTCATGTGATTATTTTATAGTTCTTTTCCTCTAAAAGATAAAATATGTAAGTGTCAAAATAATTGGATAAGGCACTGCTAATGGTTTAATAAAAACAGAATTCTATAATGATAATTAGGATTATACCCAAGAGCTTTAAAGCTACAGCACAACCAACCTTTTAAGAGTATAATATTAAGCCAGATCTAATTTAATAGAGTGTAGGATTAATAAATATTGGTCTCTTTTCTTCCTTGCTACTGGGACAGTCTCTGAGAAGATCTCAGTGAGAGGAACACTTATCTGCCCCTCAAGTCCTTAGATAACTGAAGTCTTTGGTGCATGGGCAAACAGACCTGCTGAGGACGGGTTGCCAACATTTTCTCTTCTTGGAATAACTCCTGGTTCCCAAGAGGGTTTTATTATACATCATTAGTGGTGTTTACAGGACTATTATTTAGTAACTCATGACGTTGAAGTTGGGATTAGCAGTAAAGGTACATCATTCCCCCTGGAGAACATATATTCAGCTCTTAAAAAATCATGGCCTCTGGCCTCTCCAAGATTCTGAAAATTCTCTCCTCCCCATGAAATCTCAACCTTCTTTTATAATGTCAAAGACAGCCTATGGTGGGCAATATGCACATACTTGTCTTTCTAGTCAGAAGAATAAGAAAGCTCACATACTTTGCTCTCAGATTAAATCACCCTGGATGCCAGTGCAAAGGCAATGGAGAGCCATTAAGAAAGCTATAATCAAAACGTTGAATTGTCGCAAAAGGTAAATGGAAAAAAAAAGTAAAATATTTCCATTTTAAAGCTCCTACTGGACAGAAGAAGAGTGGTGAAGGGAACAAGATACTTTTGTAACAGGATAGCCCTCGCAGGTCAATAAGTACAGAAGTGCCATCTGCAATCAGTGTAAACCAAGACAGCTGCCCTGCTTTGTGCGAATTGAGCACCTGTGTGAAGTACCATCTCTGCCATGGTTTTGAGCAGCTGAACAAATTTGGTGGCAGTTAAGAAAACTTTTATCTCCCTCTAGGTGGATTTTTACTTTCCTGTCTCAGAAAATAAAAGGTTTGCCTTTGGAAGTGGGATCTGTATTTGACGCAATAGTTACAATTTGTATGATCAGGAAGAGTGAGCCATCGTATCTGTACTTCACACTAATGGGGAGATATCACAGGGGCCAGACTGGGACTCAACGCCTATCCCAGCTTGTTCTCGAGCTGTCCTCCCCCTTCCTATGTGTGCTGTGCTGTTATTATAGTATGAATTACTTGTGCTTTGGAAAACATACTGAAGCAAATCAGTACATAGATTTTCTCAGTGAGAACAGAATTGGATGGATTTTAAAGTCAGATAAGCCCACTCAGATAAACAACTTGGGTTTTTCAATAAGGAGGAGGGATTCACATTGTTAAGGTAGAAATAAGAAACACCCTCCAGGCTGGTAATGGATTCCAGACAGGGGAGTAAGACAGGAGGAGCTGGAGTACGTCCACCACACAATTTGTGTGAAAGGCATTTCATGCTGACTTTTTGTCCCCTTTGGACTAGAAGGTAGTCATATGCAACATGCAGCTTTTACTTTGTAGTATTCCTTAATACATTGCAAATTCCTTTTGTTACCCAAACTCCTGAGTAAATCCCATATTTCCATAGAAAACTGTCATAATATTATTGGGGAGCATTAAACACTGGGCACTTAAAGAGAGTACAGCCTGCCCCATATTCTCCTTGCTTGACTTTGAAGTCTGTAAAGAAGGAGTAACATTGTATTGAGGAAGACTGTGGTATAGAAGCTCTAGGTAGTACCAATATTAGTAACTCCAAAAAGCTGGGCAAAGTGTGAATTCAGAAACTCACAACAGAGATGAGAAACAGCACAGGGACACAATTCAGGGGCTGAATTTGAAATTCCCTCTTTCATAAACACCTCACAGGAGATTTCACTTTTACCACCAAGATTACATTTTCCTATACACCTAAAAACTTGACAGCAATGTTTAGCCCTTTATTAAATCTTTTAGGATATGATGAACTCATATCATGGCCTTCGAGGAACACTGAGATATGCAAGGTGATTTTTCTCCTTTAAAATGTCTCGAGACTACAGTGCTTTTGGGACCTGCTTTGATTTCCTCTGTTGACTTTATCTATTGTATCAGCCCTCAGATTCACTTCTTTCCAAATAGTAGGCCCTACAAATTTATTCCTTTCTATCTAATCTATTGGTTCTAATCAGGTATGAACAAGAAGGCAAGTACAGTGAACTAGGATAAGAGGAAAAGATATTGTAAATAGTGCCTGAATGAATTGTTTATGAGTAAAAAGCAAATCAGGATTTAGGTTAGATGTCAGCTACTCTAGGCAGAGACCTCCCTGGAGGTATTCCTTGGGGCTCACATAGTACTCCCTACATGGTCTCCCCGCATCTCACAGTGCACTGTGTTCATGTGTTTTCTTGATAATGTCTCCCTAGACTGTATGTTCCTTGAATTCCAGGACTGGGTCTATTTCAGTGATTATTTAACCCCATCACATATCAAAAAAACCTGGCAGAGAGTAGGATTTTAAAGATGCTTTTAATCCAAAAAAAAAAAAGAAGAATGGAACATATACAGCATTTAAGAAATTATGTCCTCCAGCTCACTCCTACCTCCATCCCCTATGTCCATAAGCACCCACCCCCTCTAAACACACACAAATTACTTAAACTAGGGTTTTCAACCCTTCCCATCAGAATCACTGAGAGCACTCTACAAAATTCTCATGTCTGGGCCCTACCAAGAGCAGCAATTCAATAACCCCTCTGTGGATGTGTCCTATGCATACTTTTATGTATGTATATATGTATTTGTTAATGTTTGAATGCTATGAGGTAATTAAAATGTGTAGCCAGAATTGAGAATTACCAAGTTAGACTTTTTGGTTTTACTTGTTTCCATGCTCATCACCAAGTATTTTGTAAGTACTATTTTCATCATTTTGTTTCTTTTCTCAGTTTATTCAAATATATTTACTATTTTCTTTTGAATAATGAATGTAAATAGCATACTTAAACTATTTTTTCATGTTTGATGATTTTTTAGGTGCCATTAAGTACAAATGAAAATGTGGTTGAATATATAATTATTGGGTACATTTTTCTCTTCAGTAATTTATGGAAGTCCTACTGACTTCCAGCCTTTACTGGCACCAAGGAGAAATACGATCTATCAGAGCACTGGCTACATCTCCCTAAGTAACTCCTTCAGCTTCATAAATATAGTATCCTGTTGCATATCTTTGCAAATAGGAATTAGATAATTTCTAAACTTTTTTGGTAGAATAACTTTGCTTCTGTTTTAACTCTTTGCAGAGGTAGCATTTGAATTCTTTCTTCATGTTCTTTGAAATTCTCGAATGTTTTTATGTGTCAGCAATTTTTCTCTCAGATGGGACTATTTGTCCAAAATTGGGTTTAAGCATGGGTTCTGTCAGAAGTTTTGTAAGTTTCTATTCAATCTCTTAAGCCTCAGTGAAGGGGCAGATGCTTAAACCAGCTAAACCTTTTTATATATATATAAATATGAGTTCCAGGTGCTCATTGAGTTGAGGAAATAAGCTTCAGCTGTGGGCTGCCTGACCAGCGAATCACTGCTGGGCCAGAGATTGTTTCCCCAGGTAGCAGCGAGACTAAGTCGTTATTTCAGAAGCTGCCTACAGTCTGCACCTGTGGCCTCTCAGGAGAAGCTGGGATTCATGGGAGCATACTGCTCTTTTGTTTGAAAGCACCTCCGTGGACATTTTGCCAGGCAGCCCGGTTTCTCTTGGTGGGAAAGACTACAATAAAAGGAGGTGAGTAGGTCTGTGCAGCAAAGTAACAGGAGCTAGAGTCATTTTCTGGAGGACCAAAAGGAGGCAAAAGAAAAAGAATGGGCTCAGGAGGAAGAAGGGGTCTTGGTCTGCCTGGAAATCTAGGGAATTGCATAGAGTTATGCCTGATATTTAATTTTAAATTGTTTGCTGCTATTTTCTGTGCTTTAGAACTCTTCAGTCAGACCCAAATCTTCAGAAAAATGCATTACAAACAATAGGCTTGTGTCACTGGTGTCTTAAGGAATGTGGAAGGAAGGACTGTGTCTGGGGTTAGAGTGGCCATTCAGAGGGCTTGTGGAGTAAGAGCTGAGCAAACAAAGTTTGCTGCCCTCTTCCCCAAGGTATCTTTGAAATATTGGGACAGATCCTGGGCTTTCTACAGGGCAGTAAAAAGAGACTGGAGTCATTTTTATTTCCATTAAAGAGCACATTCTGGAAGAATAGGAGACAAAAGATTATGCCTGCTTTTAGAAGTGGAAATGAGCCAGCTCTTGAACTTTTCTGAGTACTCCAAACAACTACCATTACACTCCTGTTTCAGGATGTGGTTAGGGCCAGGAGTAAGTGGGGACTGTCTTCAGTCACTAAATCCTAGGACTCAAGACTCAGACTGTATTTCAACTGATAATCCCCAAATCCCTGTGTGCTTTAGCTCTGGCCATCCTGATTTAGGTGGTGCATGAACGATCCCTCTGGGGGCTCCATCCACTCACCCCAGATGGACCTTTGTATTCAGATATTTAAGTTTTACAATGTTATTTATAAAGTACTACCTGCTGTAAGTTGTTATACATCTCATAGGAATTTCTTGTCTTTTCTATGGACGACTCTTCCATAGCAATAATTTTATGCTTTTTTTAATACTCTTGTGACTCTGAGAAGACAGCTGGATAACCCAGTGTGTCTCTTGTATATTTAGTTCACTTCATGTTTTCATGGGGGATATTTTAAAACTCTTTATATTTGTATAAACAAATGACTTTCTTAAATGTAAATAAGAAATATAACTGTTGTGCTATTTAATTAACTCATCATGCCTAGTGCCTTGGAATAGAAATGAGAAATTTTAAGGTACTGATGAATTTATTCCAGGGGGAGATTGGTGAATGTATTTGTTTCTTATTGCTGTTCTAAGAATTACTACAAACTTAGCATGTTATCTTACTGCTCTGGAAGTCAGAAATCTAAGGTGGATCAGCAGGGCTGTGTTCCTTCTCCAGGTTCGAGGGGAGAAGCCATTGCCTTGCCTTTTCCAGCCTCAGAGGCTTCCTACATTCCTTAACTTGTAGCCCCTCCCTCCATCTTCAAAGACAGTGTCCCAGCATTTTAAAGTCTCTGTGTCTATTTTTAAGTCTGTGTTTCATTGGTCCCTACTTTTATCATCACATCTCCTCTGACTGTGACCTCCCTGCTCCCCCACCATAAGTCCCCTTAATGATTACATTGTGCCCTTCAGTATAATACAGGATACTTTTCTCAGCTCAGTAGCTTTAACTTAATCACATCTACAAAGTCCCTTTCACCCATTAGGGTAACATAATTACAGACTCTAGGGTTTGGGTGTGAACAACTTTGTGGGGGGGGGCATTATTCTGTCACTACAGTGAATTAAAACCTCATGACCTGAATGCAGATGTTAGGACACTGTTGAGACTTGCAGTGAGTGGAGAATCCTACTTCAGCATTAAATTGCTGGCCCTAAAAACTGCTCCACAGAACAAACACCAGTCTTAGAGAGCCAGCTGACACCATGGAATATGGATAGCTAGAGTTGCCCCAAACAAAAACCTCAGAAGATAAGGAATCATTTCATCAAAAACACTGTGCTTGCTCTTACCTCCAGCCTCCAAAGATCCAACATTTTCTACATAGAAAATTTTACCATATCCTTATTTTTCTACTCATCCTTCACATCTTAAAGTTAATTAATGTTGAAGCACTGTCAGATGGAGTTTTGCAGGCCTGATGATTTTGGACACTTTGTATGTTAGTACCTCATAGTCTCTGGAGTTGCTTGCTGAGTAATTTTAGATGACTAATAACCTCATAATTAGATAAATAATTGATATGGTTCAATTATCTGCTGCTTTACAACTTTATTAATATTCGTATTTGAGCTGTAGATGCCTCTCTGCCCTTTACCTGCCTGGGAGAAAACCTAATCCTCCACGGACTCAAGGATATGTGTTGGAGAACCCTTGCTAGAATCCAGGATATGTAAATTAGCCATCTTGTTCCCAAGCATTAGCAGCTGTTGTTTTAATTATTAATGAGATGGTCAGTATTTGCTGTAGGAGAAAGAGAAACCAAGTAAATGGGTTTGGTGTTCATGTCATTTAAAATCAATTTATTATTCAAGAATTCTTAACCAAAGTAGCTGGGTTGCCCAGAAGATGGCCAGAAGTATGCTGGCTTTGGTGGTTTGTTTGTTATCTCTAGGTTATGCGTGGGGTTGTGTTATTGGATTCTTCTTGGGGGTTGGCCTCTTATAAGTTATTCTGTAGTTAATAAGCTATAATTAATAATTCAATGAAATATTATCAGTTGAAATAATAAATGTCAGTATTATGAAAATGCAAAAGATATTTTTTATTATTGCCTATCATTAACTGGAAAAGTATTATACAGAAGCACCTGGGTGGCTCAGTTGGTTAAGTGTCCGACTTCAGCTTATGAAGCTGAAGGTCATGATCTTGTGGTCTCTGTGCTGACAGCTCAGAGCCTGGACCCTGCTTCAGATTATATGTCTCCCTCTCTCTCTGCTTCTCCACCACTCATGCTCTCTCAACAATGAATAAATGTTTTTTTTAAAAAAAGTATAATACAGGTGTTCTGTTTCGAAGGGACACATGTACCCTCATGTTTATGGCAGCACTATCAACAATAGCTAAAATATGGAAAGAGCCCAAATGTCCATCAATGGATGAATGGATAAAGAAGATGTGGTGTGTGTATTACACACACACACACACACACACACACACACACACACACACTCAATGGAATATTACTTGGCAATAAAAAAGAATGAAATCTTGCCATTTGCAACTACGTTGATAGAACTGGAGGGTTTTATGCTAAGTGAAATTAGTCAGAGGAAGACAAAAATCATATAACTTCACTCATATGAGGACTTTAAGAGACAAAACAGATGAACATAAGGGAAGAGAAACAAAAATAATATAAAAACAGGGAGGGGGGCAAAACAGAAGAGACTCATAAATATGGAGAACAAACTGAGGGTTGCTGGAGGGGTTGTGGGAGGGGGGATTGGCTAAATGGGTAAGGGGCACTAAGGAATCCTGAAATCATTGTTGCACTATATGCTAACTAATTTGGATGTAAATTTAAAAAAAAATAAAAATTTTTTAAAAAGTATGATAGAAATGTTAAGTTATGGACAATTGTATACATAACTGGATTAAGTACTAGAAAACAGTAAGAGAGAAATGGGTAAAAGGGGTGAAATGTTCAAACTTCTAGTTATAAAGTAAGTAAGTCCTGGAGATGTAATATAGCATGGTGACTATAGTTTGCAATACTGTATTGTATATTTGAAAGATACTAAGATCTGAAAAATTCTCATCACAAGAAATTGTAACCACATGTGATGCCAACTAATTGTGGTAATCATTTCACAATATATGCATATATCAAATCATTATGTTATATACCTAAAACTAATACAATGTTGTATGCCAACTGTATGTCAATAAAAAAATTAGCATATCTCAGCTGAAAAGGGGAAAAAACAGTAAACAAAATATCTGCTAATTTCTCTTAAAGGCACTATCTTAGAACTTCATTTCATCAACCATAATTTTTATATCTTTAGAATTGTTATCTATATGATACATCACAATCTTATTTTAAAGGAGAAAACATAATTTCTATTTTTTCTGGCTTACCCTGTAAGGGTCTATGTATGTGCTTGATAGCTACACTCAAATTATCTTTTTCTGTGATATAACATAATACATATTTAATTTTAAAAGAAATTTATAAAGTAACACAAGCAAAAAAAGAAAATCATTGGTACTGTATTGCAGAAGATTTGAGAAAGAAATCAGAATTTTCTTTGAATATTTCTTAATGAATTAGCTTCACAGTCTTAGCCAGAAGTATATAAGAAATTAAGTATTTACTCTATTGATTCAAATTATATTAGTTCAGAAAGATCTAACTACATGATTAGTGATTTAGATTTTGGAGCTCCAAGTGGTAGATAGACTTTATTTCTCTAGAACCTTAAACTGTTTTTAGGCAGATGTTTTCAAGTGATCAAGATACATGCGATAGTTCTATATACACCAGTATAAGTTTTATGGTATCCATGACTTCTTTATGCTTTACATGAGTTGGTGACTATGTTAGCTTGTGACAATTTGCAATTAAACTAAAAAAATAAATGATCAGAAGTAGGAGATACATACGATGTCCAGATTGTCTGGATAGGAAGGATTAACATGGAGAAAATTTTCATCTGCAGTTATCATGGACTCCTATTTACTGCTGAAGATGATGAAGATGGTATTCCTTGAATCTGACATTCGATTAAGATGATAGAGCAAAATGAAGTATGTTATTTTTATGTCTGAATGTTTGCCGTTGATGTCGGTTTGAAAAATAATTGTGGAGAAGATCAATATTCCCTGATAAGAAACAAGTTGGTCTGTACAGGGAGACATGGACATGCTCAAGGTGGGCTTGTTAACAAAGGCTACTCATCAGAGAGCTGTGATGCTCCATTGGCTGGAGACATTTAAGATCATTTGGAGCAAACATTCTCCCTGACTACTCCTTCTGGTGCTATTTTAACTTTTAATCAATCAGCTGATTCCTGATTAGTCAGAAACTTGAACTCTTTACAACCATGAGAATGAAGCTGAATAATCGGTGGTCAGTGACTATGTTAGATGAAAGGCTTAATAATCTTAGGCAAGGAGGTGAGGCAGAGACCAGCTGAATCTAGCTATGACAGCTGATTGCTCAGTGCAGAATGTAACCATTGAACCTACCACCTTGCTGGAGTTGGGTAGAAGCAGAATCTACCAAGAATACATGAAACCTCACATGTAGAAAGTCTGGACTCCCTGCTTCCTATTCTTAGGATATTTAGGCACTTTCCTTATTCTCACCTATAGGAAGACCTAACACATTGAAAGTTTTCATCTTTTTAAGTGGATTAAAAATCAAGTCATCGGGGGTCACCTCTGAGGCTCAGTCGTTTGAGTGCCTGACTCTTGATTTTGGCTCAGGTTATGATCCCAGGGTTGTAGGATTGACCCCTGTGTTGGGCTCTGGGCTCTGCACTGAGTGTGAAGCCTGCTTGAGGTTCTCTCTCTCTTTTTCTCGCTCTCTCTGTCTCTCTCTGTCTCCCTTTCCTTCCCCCTCTCTGTCTCCCTCCTCCCCCCAACCGAACATCTCCCCTGCTCCTGATTGCTCTCTAAAATAAAAAATAATAATAAAAAGCAAGTTATCAGAAGATGTAAATTGGCTCTAGATCATTCTCTTCTGGCAAGGAGGGGTGGTGGTAATATTGAGTATCAAGTTCCATGGGATTATATCTTATAGAAGTGGAAACCAGTAGTTATCACCAGTAATCTCAAGTAGGAGGAAGGGATAAGGACATGTAGGAGAGGTGCTGTGCTGGACACAAGGTGGCCACTCCAGCTTGTCTTCACTGCCTCACTGTCCAGGCTTCTCTGTACAGGCAGGTCCCATTCCAGTGACCTTTCATGTAGGCTGTGTATTTAACACTTGGAAAAGGCCTTAATCTCCCCAGTCTTTCTGAAAGTAAAAAGAACAATCCCCCTTTCATTCTTAAAGGAGTTAGTTGTGATGATTAACTAAGGTGATGCTTTAAAACACTTTGTGGTCAGAATTGGGCAGCTGAGACATTACATGTCTTTAAGTTGATTTCACGTAATGCAATAAGAACCATCATGCTTCTTTTTCCTCAAGGAAGTAATTTTAAAACTGTCCAAATCCAGTATGGATTGCATATTCAATGAGCAAAAATTATTAGAAATCCAGGACTAATCCTGTCCTAGAAATGTGTCATTCTTGCTGGCAAAATGGGAAGTGTGAAACTCTCCTTCCCACCAGCATAAACTGGGGAAGAGAAATGCATCTGTGAAGTCATAAACTGCTATTTCAAAGTTTAAATGAAATCTTTTAGAACACAAAAGGAGACCTTGAACTAAGTTTGAGTTGGATGCTGTAGAGAACTGAACTGAATAGCTTTGCTTACAAAAATGAAAGTACTTTTTTTTTTGTTTCTGTCTTTTCTTTGTTTGTTTTTAGAGGGGATGGAGAAGAGAGAGCCAGTAGGGGGAAAGGGATAGGGGGGAGAGGAGAGACTGAGAGTGTCACTTAGCTGTGTGGGGAAAAAATGCTCATGAGGAAAGGAGAGACATTCATTGTCCCGTGTGAAGTCTTTGGAGTTAAATGCAAGCCTGCTTTGTCTCCTCCAGGCAGAATGAGTTCCCTGCCCTATAGAAGTAAATTTTATTGTGCATATGCACATGCATGACAGCATGGGGCTTGGTGGCTAGGGTAAGCAATAGATCAGTAGGTAGATAGGCAATAGATAAATACTCGTGAAAAGTGCTATGAAGATCTACTCATGGGATTTTAGTAGCTACTATCAGACGGTACCCTTTCCATACTGGGTGGTTTGGATAGGCCTGCCTGAGAATGAAGGGGTCAGGTCTACAAAGCACTAAGGTAATGGAGTTTGGGATGAGAAAAAAGCAAGCCTAAAGGTCCCAAGGTAGCTGAAGAGACCTTGTGTTTATGGAGAAGTAGGAGATCAGTATGAAGACCGGAAATAGACTCAAGGAGAGAGTATACCAAAATGATGTGTAATTTTTTTTTAAATATTATGTGTTTAGAATTTAAAAAATCACTCTGGCTATGTGGAAAATAGGTTGGAGAGGGGCAGATCAACACTACTGATGTCAAGATTAATCCTTCATTAGAATCTTTCATTAGAAAGTCAACATTCAGGTGTCTAGGAGTACATATCTTCATTAATCATAGAGGAAGCATTTAATCCATTTCTTCAATGAATGATCAAATAAAAGGACAAATGAAAAAATAAACACTATATAAACAATTATTTAGCTTGACAGTGGTTTCCAAACCAAAACAAATTTACAGTGTGCTTTCTCATAAAAATCTAAAATAGGTTTATGGCAGGTAGAAATTATGACTAGGAGATCATATTAATAGGAGCAGCCCTCATGATGAACTGTCAGAATTAATGGAGATAGTCATCTCTGATTTTGTTTTAAGTGGGACGATCTCTGTTAAACAGTATGGATTGCGCCACTTGAATAAAATTGTAGTTTTAGGAATAACTTATTTGTAAATTTGGGGGGTCTTCAATGCTAATCTCAAATGCAAAACAAATCTGAATCACAGTCTCAGAGAGGTTAAAGATTCCAGTGTGTAATGCTCTATTTTGTCATTGTGTCATCTGGAATTGTTTTATGCGTTTCAGTGCAAAGTAAAAATGTATAGGGATCATCACTTAGTGATAAACTGTAGACTTCTAGACAAACATTTTAACTGATTTACATCTGTTTTTCCTCTAGGATAGCTACAGTATTTGATATACCTATTTCCAACTTATCAGTGATAGCTGGGGGAACACTTCTTTAGCTGTATGCAAATTGACCACGAAATGCACAAAGCCAGGCTATATGCCCATGGAGTAAGATCTGTTATGAATATCAGCTGTAGAAATACTGAGCTGTTCACCAAACAAGGCTCACACCAAGGACGTTAAGAGTAATTGATTGTCCAAGTCACATGGTAGAGTCAAGACATATACTTAAAAGAGCACTGAGCACTCCTGGGATGTTCAATAATTGATCAAAAGTAGCATTATGAGAGATGAATCAGAAATCAATCATTACTTCATTGCTTGGATATATAGAGACAGCTCCATTTAAAATATTTGTCTTGCAAAATTTCTGAGAGAGGAAAAATATATAATTTAACTAAGATGGTAGTTGACAAGCTAAAAGGAGATAAAAACCAAGAAAAAATATGTCCTTGTATTTGTGAGAAACAGGATTTAAACCATCTTATTTTGGGTTATTACTATATTTTTAGGCTTTCACCTCCTACCTTGTAAGAAAAGGGGAAAATGTAAGAATAGATAAATCTAATTTCCCAGTGATCCATATGAAGGTAGGAAAATATGTAAGGTTACTGAGGAATAGAGCATTTGTATAAAAAGCTTTGACTGGTTTGAGGAAAATTTGAGTCTCCATTCCAACTCTCTATCAAGGGATCAGGAACACCCTCAGGAGCCTGACAGATAAATCTGAGCTCTGAGTTCCATTATTATTCCTGCTTGATGTTGTGCAAGATACTTAACTTTTACATCAGTTTCCTTATGTATAAAATATCTCAATCATTATCTTCAGAATTAATAAAAGGATTAAGTGAGTAATGTGCTCCTAGTATTTACCCAGTAGCTATGTAAGTGTTCAAAATGGCATTAAGTAGTTATAATAATACCAGTAACAATAACCACATTTCCTTGCTTTGAGAAATGTAAGAATGAATAATTATAGAAAAAAGGTGAACAAGAAAGTAGTAGAAGAAAGCATAAATGTGTCAGAACAATACTGCATGCAAAATATTGTTTGGAGATATTTATGGGTAAAATCAGGACTTTGCAATATAAGGTATGTTATTGGCTTTGAACTTTATAGTTTAATCTTTAGGTTATAGTATCTCAGGGTGGGATTTTGACAGGATGAAGAATGAGCAACAAGGAGGAATAAGAAATGGGGACTGAAGGAACGGTGGGTTTCCTCTTTAAGGGAGGAAATAAGTAAGTTTCATATATACAAGAGATTGTTGTATTACATTCAAAGAGAAGCAAGTGGATCTGGGTATTATCACTGTTGAAGTGATATAGAATATATATCTATAAAGTAGTGTGTGTTGGTGGAGTAGCTGACTGTTTGGATTGGACCTCTCAACCTCTGTTTCACTTTCCTTACATTTGGAAGGTTTGGAGAGGTAAAAATAAATTTCCCAGATTCTTGCAGCTAAGGTTCTAGGTATCAATTAGCTTCTACCAATGAAATATACTCACGTGAGATTAGGACAACAGACTCGTCTCTCTGTTTATGATGGCTGACAAGTAAACTCTACTAGACATAAGTGTCTGCACGGGATTCATTTGTCATCAGCTTTGTGGGTGGTGACAGTTGTGGTGGCAACAGCAGCACTACAGAAGCAGATATTTCCTGCTCCTGGGTCTGTGTCATGAAGGTGTCACCTTGAAAAGCAGATTTAGTAGTAGCCCCTTGACTTTAGCTTTCTAGCCTTTTAAGTGATTTCTACATTAAACCCAATTTTGCTTGAAAAACCTAGAATGATTTTGTTTTCCTGCACTAAACCCGTGTTGTTTAGGACTTTCTTTTGAAAGAGCTACAGTAAAACATCTTGAACAAACAACTCAAGACCAAGATATATTCCACAGCTCTAAGTGAATCAGAACCCCATCTTAGGAGCCTAACATTAAAGGAGAATGCAGAAGATTAAAAAATAAAGTTGTTTGATGAGTGGACAGATGGGAGTTCTTTAAGAAAATAAGAGAGAATTAATAGGAAAAGGAAATTATTTGAGATGTAACTTGCTTCTAAAAATACACGTGACTTTTACAAATAATTAACAACTAGATGAAAAAAGGTTAATAGAGAATGAATTCTAGAGAGAAAATTAGAGTGATTTTTCAAGTCCTTTACTGTGAACCAGGCATTGTACTAAATGATCTTCAAGCATTTCATTTCAACCTCATAACAACTACTAAGTGCCATTATTATTATTGCCATTTTGCCAATGCGGAAACTAAAGTTCCCAGGTGTTAGGTACTGTGCTATTTAACACATGTGATAGACCCTGGATTAGAACTCCAGAGGTTTACCTTTAGATCCTGTATCATTAATGACTACCTTATGTTGCCTGTCAATGATCTGTAGGACATATTTTCTGAACATACAACTAGAGAACATGCCAGCTAGAAGAGAACCTGAAATTTGATTTGTCCAGTGGTTCTTACTGGTGGCAATTTTGCACCTGAGGGACATTTGGGAATGTCTGGAGATATTTTTTATTGTCATGATTGAGGGAAGGAGGTGTGTTAGCTGACATTTAGTGAGTAGAGGTCAGAGATGCTACTATATATTCTACGTTGTGCAGAATATTGTCCACAACAAAGAACTATCTGATTGAAAATGTCAATAGTGTCAAGATTGAGAAGCCTGGATTAGCCAAACATTCCCCAAATGGTTTCATGGAACTTCTGTATATGAGGAAAAACAGCTTTGTGGTTTAAAAAAATGAATTTTGTGACATGCTATATAGTCTATTCCCTTTTTGAGTAATCTCTATGAGGATTATATTTTAAATCTTATTTTAACATAGAATTTAAAATTCTGAAAAGTCCTGCAGCAGCAAAGACACCTGTTTACCTTTTACTCCACAGAGAGATTCATAGTTAGGATTGCAGATGGTGGTGTTCACACAAGTCATATGTGACTTACCCAAATTATTGGTAGAAAGAGCCAAAATTAAATGATATTCTCTTGACATCAACTCTAGATGCTGTGAATTTTTTTTCCGGCCAAGTATATATACCCCTTAACTTAGAGATGAATATCTGGGCACCTGGTAGCTCAGTAGGTTCTGACTCTGGCTCAGGTCATGATCTTGTGGTTCATGAGTCTAAGCCCTGCGTTGTGCTCTGTGCTGACAGCTCAGAGCCTGGAGCCTGCTTCACAGGTTCTGTGTCTCCCTCTCTCTCTGTCCCTCCCCTGCTCATACGCTGTCTCCCTGTCTCTCAAAAATAAATAAAACATTAAAATAGTTGAATATCTAAATCAAAACTTATCCAATAAAATGTAATAAACCACAGATTATAAATCCTATTTCATCCAATTAGCAGAAATCAAATAACTTCTGTATACAAAGTTTTATTGTCTCTACCAACACATTCCACCCAGTTGAAGTCAGAGAAAGGATAGAAATGACTATGCACCTAGACAGAGGCTTTATCCATTAATAGTCCATCTTTTACCACTGGGTATAACAAACAGAGTTGGTCTTATAAGCAGGATGGAGGGCTAATGGCAGGTGATAGCCTATAAGGCTGTTTCTGTTTATAAGATTCCTCTCTGGTTATTAAGCTTTATGCCTGCCTCAGCCTTTGTTTTCTTTGGAAAACTGACTATACACACCATCTTAGTTCCTTCTTTACATACTGCCACTGTCCAACATTGTATGTTGGACATACAATGTCCTCATGTTCCCTTGCAGGATCCTTAGAAAAGTAGAGAATAACACAAAGCTATTTAGCAGTGTTTTTCTTGAATTGAAAGACACAGATAAACCATTTTTACATGAAGTCTAAAAATAACCCATCAGGAAGAACAAAAGCGTTGTAATGGTATTTCTCACCATGTTCCAGATTGAATTGGAAGAGAAGTGTCTTCCATGCCAATTCCTGACCAACTCCTTTTCTGCATATCCTAATGGATGGCTTGGCATACCTACGGGTTCCTTCAGACTTGGGCACAAGTGCTTTTTCCTTTGTCATAATGAGATTTAATCAAGCAAAGCCAAAACCATTGCTGCAAGTTAAACACTCCCCAGGGAGGGGGAGCCAATGACTGGGGGAGTAATGAACCTCTATTTAACTTTCAGATTTTGTTAATAACAGTTTGACTTATACTGGTTGGAGCTAATTAGTTGCTGCAGCTTCTCCATTAGTGGCTTATAAAATGGGCCTTACCTTGTGCATGTTAAGCAATTTTCTCAGTGTGGGTCATTTTAGAGAAAACAGAAGGAAACTAAGTGTCTTAAACATGCATGATTATTGCATTTTGTTGTGGTTTCCTTTTATATGGAGTTTCACAAATGCTTAGAGATCCAATTCTGACAACTTCAGAAGCATGTAGTAAGATTAAATAAGTTGGGTTTATTTGGGGACCACCCCAGTTAGTTGTGAGGCATTAAAGAATGAATTTTATATGTATCTCATAGAAGCTAACCCAGACATGATATAAATTCTGTTTTGGTAGCAGTATTGAAAGTAGGATGCTGTTGATATTAAATAATAAGTTGAGGAGAAGTTAAGATGTTAGAACAGCATGGAGACCCTGGTCTTGTCTCATCCCTGAAATGCAGCTAGATCAGGACCAAACTATTGTGAACACTTAGGAAATTGAGTTGAGGATTAACACAATGATATGCATAACTTGAGCCACAGAACTCAGCAGGGACATGGTACAAAGAGGTGAACTGAGGGAGAGAAAAGCCGCAGAGGGTAGGGAGCTGTTTTTGCAGAGAGAAGACAGAGAGAAAGGGCATCGGGATTGATGCAAGAAAGCACTCTCCTGAAAATAGCCAAAGAGAAAGAGTGAAAATACTTTCAGGAGACTCAACAAGAAATCTGTTTCCCAGAACCATTGACAGGAAGAAAGGAGAGTGTTTCAATACCACCAGGGTGCTATAAACACTGGAGTGCCTTGTCTGAAGTTTCAGAGCTCAGTGCATGGCAGTGTTCTGGTGAAGAAGCACAGCGAATTTCCAGGAGCAGGCAGGGGGTTTTGGGGGATCCATATGCCATGTAGGAAGAAGGAGTTCTCCTACTTGGAGTCATTTGGTAGAGGCCATATGGTCTTCCCACAGGCAAAGGTCCCAGCAGACCCTGGAGAGCAGCCACATTTGCTGGTATTGAGACAAAGATGCCAGAGTGTGATGAAACCTAGTGATGGCTGTGTGTTATGGTTTTCCATAATCTCTGGGCCTCTGCCACTGAGTGATCACACAAATGTTTTCTGGGGCAAGCTGGCTCCCAGCCATTGCTCAGTGAGACCTTCCCCCAGAGTGTTGGTGCAGGTTCAAGCCATAGGGGTCTCTGAAGTGTCGGGTTTTGAAACACAACTCCATCTGAGAGGAAGGTGCTTCCTGGCAGGCAGACAGCTTGGATGTGAACTGGATAAAGTGGACAAAGACCTGAGACACAGAAGAGGCATTTGATAGGGTCCTGTGCCAGAGACTAAGGAGATGGGTGAACCCATTTCCTCCTCTCCCTCATTTGTGCCATACTGACCCACCCCACTAAGCTATGCAGCACCACCTAGTGGAAAATGAAACTGTTACAACAAGACTTGCCCAACTGTGCACTCCAAGTACATCTCCTAGAAGACCAGCACAAGCCTCTCTACCTGCTTAGTGTACGGACTATGGAGGGCTTCATAGTTTGAGTTGTACGGGAAACTGGATGTAACTTCATTCAGGTTTTATTCTGTTTGCTGTTTCACGCATTTGTCCATTTTCTTTGCTTCTGGTTTTCCTTAAATTGTATTCTTTTTTCTTCATCTTTCTTGGATACAGAAAGAGAAAATTTTGTTTTTATTTTTGTTTTTTTTTTAGTTTTTTATTTAATTTTTTATTCTATTTTGTTTGATTTAATTTTATTGCATTATGTACTTTTTTAATTTTTCTTTTTTTTCTTTTATTTCCTTTTTCTCTCTATTCTATCAAGCTTCTTTCAATAAGCAGACCAAAGCACACCTAGGATCTAGCTTACTTTATTTGAATTTTTGTTTTGTTTTTAATTTTTAATTATAATTTATTTATTATTTTTTTCTTCCTCCAAAATGACAAAATGAAGGGATTCACCCCAAAAAAAAGCTCAGGAAGAAATTATAGCTAGGGGCTTAATCAACACAGATACAAGCAAGATGTCTGAACCAGAATTTAGAACCATGATAATAAGAATACTAGCTGGTGTTGAAAAAAAGCATAGAATCCCTTTCCGTGGAGATAAAAGAAGTAAAATATAGTCAGGTCGAAATTAAAAATGCTATAATTTAGATGCCAATCTTGAATGGATGCCACAACAGCAAGGATAGACAAAGCAGAGCAGTGAATCAGTGATATAGAAGAAAAAATTATGGAGAATAATGCATAAAAAAGAGGGAAACAAAGTCAAGAAATCACGATAAAAGACTTGGAGAACTCAGTGAGTTATTAATAAGGAATAATATCCTAATCATAGAAGTCCCAAAACATAAAGAGAGAGAAAAAGGGGCAGAAGGTTTATGTGAGCAAATTATAGTGGAAAACTTTCCTAATCTGGGGGAAGACACAGACATCAAAATCCAGGAAGCACAGAGAATTCCTATTAGATTCAACAAAAACTGACCATCATCAAGGCATATCATAGTCAAATTCACAAAATACACAAAGAATTCTTAAAGCAGCAAGGTAAAAACAAAAACAAAATGTCCTTAGCCAATAAAGGAAGACACATCAGGTTTGCAACAGACCTATGCACAGGCCAGAAAGGAGTGGCAGGATATATTCAACATGCTGAATTGGAAAAATATACAGCCAAGAATTCTTTATCCAGCAAGGCTGTTATTCAAAATAGAAGGCAAGATAAAGAGTTTCCCAGACAAAAATCTAAAGGAGTTTATAACCACTAACCAGTACTGCAAGACATTTTAAGGGGAACACTTTGAGTGGAGAAAAGATCTATAAAACAAAAACGACCAAAAGCAACAAAGACTAGAAAGGACCAGAGAACATTACCAGAAACACCAACTCTGTAGGCAACACAATGGCACTAAATTCATATCTTTCAGTATTTACTCTAAATGTCAATGGACTAAATGCTCCAATCAAAAGACATAGGGTATCAGAATGGATAAAAAAAAAACCAAGACCCATCTCTATGGTGCTTACAAGAGACTTATTTTATTTATGAAATTTATTGTCAAATTGGTTTCCATACAACACTCACTGCTCATCCCAACAGGTGCCCTCCTTAATGCCCATCACCCACCCTCCCCTTCCTCCTACCCCCCATCAACCCTCAGTTTATTCTTAGGTTTTAATAGTCTCTTATGGTTTGGCTCTCTCCTCTCTAACTTTTTTTTCCTTCCCCTCCCCATGGTCTTCTGTTAAAAAAAAATAGATCGACCCTATGACCCAGCAATAGCACTGCTAGGAATTTACTCAAGGAATACAGGAGTGCTGATGCATAGGGACACTTATACCCCAATGTTTATAGCAGCACATTCAACAATAGCCAAATTATGGAAAGGGCCTAAATGTCCATCAACTGATGAATGGATAAAAAACATTGTGGTTTATATACACAATGGAATACTACTTGGCAATGAGAAAGAATTAAATATGGCCTTTTGTAGCAACGTGGATGGAACAGGAGAATGTTATGCTAAGAGACTCATTTTAGACCTAAAGACACGTGCAAATTGAAAGTAGGAGTTTGGAGAACCATCTATCATGCTAATGGTCACCAAAAGAAAGGTGGAGTAGCCATACTTACATCAGACAAACTAGATTTTAAAATAAAGACTATACCAAGAAATGAAGAAGGGCATTACATCATAATTAAGGGGTCTGTCCACCAAGAAGAGCTAACGATTGTAAATATTTATGCCCCCAACATGAAAACCCCCAAATATATAAATAAATTCATCACAAACATAAACTCATTGATAATAATACCATAATAGTATGGGACTTCAAATTTTTTCTTGTGGCTGACTTAATAGTTTTATGGTCTGAAAATATGCAAGGTATGATGTCTATTTTTTTTGCATTTGTTGAGTGCTAATTTGTTGAGGGCTAATCAGTATGTGATCTATTCTGGAGTATATTCCACATGCACTTGAGAAGAGTGTGTATTCTGCTACTTTAGGATGGAAGTTTCTGAATATCTGTTAAGTCTACCTAGTCCAATGCGCCATTCAAAGCCATTGTTTCCCTGTTGATTTTCTGCTTACATGATCTGTCCATTCCTGTAAGTGAAATTGAATTAATAATAAAAAAATATCCCAGTAAGAATCCAGGGCTGAATGGCTTTTCAAGGGAATTCTACCAAACATTTAAAGAAAAGTTAAGACCTATTTTCTGAAGCTGTCCCAAAAAATAGAAATGGAAGGAAGACTTCCAAACTCATTCTATGAGGTCAGCATTACCTTGATTCCAAAACCAGACAAAGACCCCACTAAGAAAAAGAACTACAGACCATTTTCCTGATGAACATGGATGCAAAAATTCTCAACAAGATGATAACAAACCAGATCCAACAATACATTAACATAATTATTCACCATGATCTAGTGGGATTTATTCTTGGGATGCAGAGTCGGTTCAATATCCACAAACCAATCGATGTTATATATCATGTTATAAGGGATAAGAATGACATGATCTTCTCAATAGATTCAGAAAAAGAATTTGGCAAAATACAGCATCCTTCTTTGATAAAAACCTTTAAGAAAGTAGGGATAGAAGGATCATTATATAAAGATTATAAAGGTCATATATGAAAGACCCACTGATAATATCCTCAATGGGGAAAAACTGAAGCTTCCCCCCTAAGGTCAGGAACATGACAATAACCACTGTTATTCAACATAGTGTTGGAAGTCCTAGCCTTAGCAATCAGACAACACAAAGAAATAAAAGGTGTCCAAGTTGGCAAGGAGGAAGTCAAATTCTCACTCTTTGCAGACGATATGATACTCTATGTGGAAAACCCAACAGACTCCATGAAGAAATTGCTAGAACTGATCCATGAATTAAGCAAAGTCACAGGATATAAAATCAATGTAAAGAAGTTGGTTGCATTTCTATACACCAATAATGAAGCAGCAGAAAGAGAAATCAAGGAATCAATCCCATTTACAATTGCATCAAAAACCATAAAATACCTAAGAATAAACCAAAGAGGTTAAAAAAATCTATACACTGAAAATTAGAGAAAGCTTATGAAAGAAATTGAAGACACAAAAAATGGGAAAACCTTCCATATTCATGGATTGGAAGAACAAATATTGTTAAGATGTCGATACTACCCAAAGCAATCTACATATTCAATGCAATCCCTATCAAAATAACACCAATACTCTTCACAGAGCTAGAATAAGCAATCCTAAAATTTGTATGGATCAGAAAAGACCCCAAATAGACAAAGCAATCCTGAAAAAGTAAACCAAATCTGGAGGCATCACAATTCCAGACATCAAGCTGCATTACAACATTGTAATCATCGAGATAGTATGGTACTGGGATAAAAATCACATAGATCTATAGAACGGAAAAGAGACCCCAGAAATGGACCAAAAAAATGTATGGCCAACTAATCTTTGACAAAGCAGGAAAGAATATCCAATAGAAAGAAGACAGTCTCTTCAGCAAATACTATTGGGAAAACTGGACAGCAACATGTAGAAGAATGAACCTGGCCCACTTTCTTACACCATACACAAAATAAACTCAAAATGGATGAAAGACCTAAATGTAAGACAGGAAGCCATCAAAATCCTAGAGGAGAAAACAGGCAACAACCTCTCCGACCTCAGCTGTAGCAACTTCTTACTTGACATGTCTCCAGAGGCAAGGGAAGCAAAAGCAAAAATGAACTATAGAGACCTCATCAAGATAAAAAGCTTCTGCACAGCGAAGGAAATGATCAGCAAATCTAAAAGGCAACCAATGGAATGGGAGGAGATATTTGCAAATAACATATCAGACAAAGGGTTTGTATTCAATATCTATAAAGAACTTATGAAACTCAACACCTAAAAAACAAATTATCCAGTGAAGAGATAGGCAAAAAACATAAACACTCTTCCAAAGAAAACCTCCAGATGACCAACACACACATGAAAAAATGCTCAACATCACTCATCATGGAATTACAAATCAAAACTACAATGAGATACAACTTCATACCTATCAGAATGGCTAACATTAACAACTCAAGCAACAACAGATGTTGGTGAGGATGTGGAGAAAAAGGAACCCTTTAGCACTGTTGGTGGGAAGGCAAACTGGTGCATCCACTCCTGAAAACTGTATGGAGATTCCTCAAAAAATTAAAAATAGAACTACCCTACAACCCAGCACTTTTATTTCTAGGCATTTATCCAAAGCATACGTGAGTACTGATTCGAAGGCACATGCACCCCAGTGTTTATAGCAGCACTATTAACAAAAGTAGAAGTATGGAAAGAGCCCAAATGTCCACCCACTGATGAATGGATAAAGATGTGGTATATATAATAATATACAATGGAATATTACTCAAAAATAATGAAATCTTGCCATTTGCTACACTGTGGATGGAACTAGAGTGTATTATGCTAAGCAAAAGAAGTCAGTCAGAGAAAGACAAATATCATGTGACTTCACTCATATGTGGAATTTAAGATACAAAATAGATGAATATAAGGGAAGGGAAGCAAAAATATAAAAACAAAGACAAACCATAAGAGACTCTTAAATACAGAGAACAAACTGAGGGCTGCTGACAAGGTGTTGGGTAGGGGGATGGGCTAAACAGGTGATGAGCATTAAGAAGGGCACTTGTTGGGAAGAGCTGTGGGTGTTATATTGTAAGTGATGAATCACTATACTCTTGAAATCATTATTACACTATATGTTAACTAACTTGGATTTAAATTTAAAAATTAAATTAAAAAATAAAAATAGAAAAAAAACTAGGTAAAACAAGAAAAGTAAGTTGAAGCTGCTCCATAGAATGAAAGGTATTCACTATATTGTTAGGCTTATGATGTTTGACATTGGTCCCAAAGCAGACTGTTTCCACTGTTCATATTGTCTCCCAGAATTTTATTCTCAAATAAAACCAGGGAAAGAGATTGATTACAACACAGCATTTAAAAAACACTGAAAAAGCGATCACATAATATCAGGGCAAGGGCCAAGGAAACCATGGTCATGACCCCAGGCCCTCCTGATTTTAGAAGATGTTTATGGTAGTTGTGGAACGTGCCTTGAGACCAGGGTATTTTAAATCCAATTATGATATTCTAAACCTCAATATCACTGTATTGTAAACTGAATTTGGAGGTGGATGCCATACAAACTAGGAGTGGAAGCCAGAAGGGAGCAGAGTGATGGTATGGATCCTGGAGTATAGGTGTGTTTCCCTCAGCCCAGTCTCTCCTTTTAGCCCAGGCTGATCTTGAAATCTCCTTAGATCTCTGGTCCGATGTTTTGTGTTTATATGGTCCTTACCACGTATCTTAATTTTCTGTGTCTGTCTTCTCAATTTCTAAAGATTTAGAATCTGATCTTTATGGTATTTGGGGTTCTATAATTAATAGAATTAACATGCTATTAGGATATATTTTGTTAGATAGCTTGATTTCCTAATAGGAAGGGCTCTTGGTTATTTTAAGTCCTGGGCATCTGATGGAACAGGACAAAATTGAGGAAGGAATAGTGGGAAGGGACTTGCGTTGGTCTTGATTTAGAAGGAGCAAAATTAGATTCACAATGCCATCTACTAAGCCTAGTAATATACCAACATAAATAGCATAAGCAGGCAAAGTTAAGTAAGCTGGGTCCTGATGTTGAGTACTTTCCTACTGCATCCATTCCTAAAGTCTGTAAAACCATCATTTTTACAGGTGTCACATCTTAAAATCCAAAATGTGATATATTCAACTATATTACAAATGTTAAATTAAGCAAGATATACCCATGGGTTGTAACCTCTCCATCTCTGGTGCCAGAATGTAGATGTTCTTAACAAACAGAATGAAAAACTAATTTGTTGACATACATAATGCGATGCACTTTTATTTCTGGTTGTTCATTTAACATTAATGAAATGGGTTAATCCTTCAAGTGACACTGAAATCCCTCTGTGTGGCCATCAGTGTATCTGATAGTTAACAATCCAATGCTTACCCATCTAATGAGTGACGTGCCCGGGAAAGTAGTCCTTAGTCCTCAGGGAAGATGATGCCTACACACTGTTTTTGGGCACTGAGGATGCAAAACCTATATTCTAAAGAGACACATGAATACTTTTTATGGGTATTGAAGGGTTTGTATAACATATACAAATGCTCCAGTGGCTACTATTAATCACACTAAAGTCGACTGTTCAAGTAGAAAGTTTTGGATCCCCGAGTAATAGAAATATGTCTTCATTTACATAGTACTACCCTCTATTCTGTCTCTATGGGTGCCAGAGGTGAACCATTAAGGTCTCTTTAGAGTCAACTGAAAAGTATGTACTCTATTTGGGTGCCCCTAGCACTGGGATATTAGTATAGTTCAAGATTTTATAACCTAATCCTACATTGCCCTCAGGACCAGAAGAGGCCCACTGCTGGGAAAGGTCCTGGTATTCATAAAGTTTTAATACTCTCTACTATTGAATCTTTACCTCTTAAGGATTTATTTATTAAAACCAGCCCTGATTGATTTAGGTCTAATTATGGTAAATAAATGAAGAGATGAGGTCAGGGTACATAATTTTTAGAATTATTTCATTAACCTGGTAGTTTATTAATTATAGAATTAATATATGCCTTTGGGCAAAATAATCCACTCAGAAAAGAAAAATAAAAAATACAAATTAAAAGTTTCCTCCCCCCACTCAAAAAACTTAGTCTTTCACTCCCAAGAGACAACTAGTGTTAACAGCTTTTTGATTTTCTTTTGATGTGGTTATCTTTTCTCTTTAAGCAGTGAACTCCTAGATCTGTTCTGTACCTATCATCAATACATAAAATTTTTGAAATGACAATGAAAATTGGAGATGCATAATATTTAACCATTTAACCATTAAACACCTACCCTTCCCAAGTTTACTGCCTGTTAGAACACATGTATAAATGTGTGAGCAAGTATTTCATTTCTCTTTTTACTTATATTAATTCAAATAATAAGTTTATTTCTTGTATCAATTTTAGAATGAATCTGTTGCTCTTCACTTAATGAAAGATGTGGAAATAGGGTACTTACTGTTCTTTACTAACAATCCCATTAATCCTTTTCCTTTTTTTAAGTCATTTTGTTATTTTACATCAAGGGTTATAACATCACATTATCTTTTGTGTCTATAATTGAATTTTGTATTGTGTTTGTGGTTTGTTTTTAAAACATGATATCAGTATAAAACTCCAAGCACAATTCACTACAGAACGAATAGAATGAGTGTATCTTTAGTAAGAGAGTAAAATATAATCTCATGTCATTAAAAGTTGCTGCTTAAAGAAGAATCTATCTAGTGTCAATAATTCATGAACTTCCATGTGTAGATCTGGCTCAGTACTATCTTTCTTTTAAGGATGTAAACAGAATTGTTTTACATTTGTTCCTAATATGTCATTGACTGTTAATGGCTTGGATCTACACATCTATGGAAAATGTTTTTCATCAAAATTTTGAAAATGTAATTTTTCTGTAGATCCAGTATTCCTAAAATGAAGTCTAATAGTCTGGAATAAGTAACTTGTTTTACTTTTAAGAAACCTTATAATGTTCTCTTTATCCTTGTAGTTGTAAAAAATCATGAATGAATGTCCACTTATGGTATTTTTGACGTTAATTTTTTCCTTTCTCAAATTTTTATTTAAATTCCAATTAGTTAACACAGAATGTAATATTAGTTCAGAGTAAAATGTAGTGATTTATCATTTACATATAACACCCAGTGCTTATTACAGGTGCCCTCCTTAATCCCCATCATCCATCTAGACCATCCCCTGCCCACCTCCCTCCATCAACCCTGTTTTTTCTCTATAGTTAAGAGTCTGTTTTCTGGTTTGCCCCTCCCTCTCTGTCTCTTTTGCCATTAATTCTATTTCAGATCACCTAGACATTTAATATTTGATAATGTTTTCCCTTAGATCCATTGTTTCTCTTATTATTTGCTCCTTTCCATTATTTCTGCTTTTTCATTCTGGAACTCTTATTGGAAATAAGTTGAAAACCTGTAACTAATTTCTCACATATTTACTTTGCATTATCCAATTTCTTTGTTCTTTGTTTCTCTATATTTTGGACGTTTATTTCAACTATATTATCAGATAATCATCTTTTTTATTCGTGTCCATTTTGTTATTCAAATGATCTACTCTTTAAAAAACTTAAGTTTTTTAAGTATATATTGTATAATTAATATATGCCAAGTATATATTGTGTAATTAATATATGCCACATTATATAATTATTTTATAAATATGATGTATATGGACATATACATTTTTAGTCACAGAGTAATCCATCTGAAACAATCCTGTTTTATGAGTACATTTTTAAAATTTTGTGGCTGTTTACTGGCTTGTCTGTTTTTCTCAGGCAGTGGTCCTTCTTTATTCTTTGTTGGCATTCTCTTTCTAATTTATTTATTTTTTCTTCTTAAATGCTTAACAATTTCGAGATGTCTTTGAATATCTGTGAACAAAGAATTATGTTAGAAGAAGATTATAAAGGAAAATGCAATCATGCTGGGTGCCTATCCCCTGCCTAAGCTGGGAGGGTTTATATTTTTTTAACAGAAATCCTGTATGAAGTGAAATCATGTCCTGCAGTTTTTCTTTGCTATTAGCAAAAGTAGGAATTTCTAACTAGGCAATTGCATCATCACTGGAAGCGCAATATACAAAATTGATGGCTCTTTCCAGGAAAAAGAAATCTCATTTTGATACAAAATCCAAGTCTGTCAATGTTATTTTTAGTTTGGAATAGTTGTAACTCATAAAATATCAGATAAAAATAAGGAATTATACTTCATGGTTGATATTATTTTAGTGTGCTTCATGTTCAAAAATGTTGTCAATATGTTTGGGTATCTAATCCCACTGATATGAACATTCTGTGAAAAGGCACATTTGTCTAGGTCTGGGTGTACAGCACTAAATCGAGTCATTTATTCATTTATTTGACTAACATTTGCCCCATTTCTGCTATGTGCCAGGCATGTCACTGCAATCTGGGTTTATAGTGGTGAACAAAGTACAGTGGATCTCTTTCCATGGTGGATGAGTAAGATAGAAAACACACATACAACCAGTAAGTTACAGATGTAATATATGAAGGGAAATTATAAGGTTTTAAGAGAAAGCAAATGAATATGAGTAATCAAATATTATCCTTTAAAGAAGTGGTATTTAAACTCAATAAAATTAGGAGGAGAAGAGAAGGGCCTCTGATAAAGTGTGGTCATGTGGACATTTCGGAAAGATGAAAATGGCAGATAAGAAAACCTGGTGTAGGACTAGACAGATATACATCATGGGATTGCTCAAAGGGCAATGTCATTTGGAGAGAAGAAAATTTTGCAAGGCAAGCTTAGAGAGCAAGAGAGAGGCCACAACATGAAGGACTTTGTCCTAAGGAAAATTAAAAGTTACTGGATATTTTATTTTATTTTATTTTATTTTATTTTATTTTGTTTTGTTTATTTATTGAGAGAGAGAGAAGGGCAGGGAGAGCATAGGCAGATGAGGGGCAGAGAGGGAGAGAGAAAATGCCAAGCAGGATCCACACTGTCCGTGCAGAGCTCCACACAGGGCTCGATCCCAGGAACTGTGAGATCATGACCAAGAGTCAGATGCTTAACTGACTGAGCTAGCCAGGCACCCCTGGATTATTTTAAATGTGTGAGTAGAGTGATCAGATTTGCAATTTAAAAAAGAATTTATTTCATTGTGGATGATGAATAATAAATGGAATATAATTGAGAGTCCAGAAATAAACCTACATGTCTGTGATAAATTGCTTTTCAACAAGGGTACAAAATACTTCATTGGAGAAACAATGTTTTTTTTTTTTCATCCAAGGATTTGGGTAACTTTTATCCATATTTAATCCAGATGTCATGCTATACTCAAAGATTAACTCAAAGTGGGTCAAACCTAAATGTAAGAGATACAACCGCAGAAGTCTTAAAAGTAAACATAAGCCTGTGACATTGAATTAGGCTATAATTTCTCAGATATGACACCAAAAACCTGTCACCAAAGGAAAAAAATTAGGGAAATTGGATTTAATCAACATTAAAAACTTTTTTTAAGTTTATTTATTTATTTTGAGACAGGTGGGAAGGGGAGAGAGAGACGGAGGGAGAGAGAATCCCAAGCAGGCTCTGCCCTGTAAGAACAGAACCTGATATGGGTCTCAAATTCATGAACTGTGAGATCATGACTTGAGCCAAAACCAAGAGTCAGACACTTAATCAACTAAGCCACTCCAGCAACCCAACATTAAAAACTTTTTAATGTCAAAAGGCACTATCAAGGAAGGGAAAAAACAAACCACAAAATAAGATAAAATATTTGCAAATCATGACTAAGGTCCAGTATTCAAATATAAGAAGAGTTCTTATAGCTCAACAATAAAAGACAATCCAATTTAAAATATGAGCAAAGGATTTGAACAGATTTTTCTTCAAAGGAGACAGACAACCAATAAGCAAGCACAGGGAAAGGACATCATTAATCATTAGGGAAATTCAGATCAAAACCATAGTAAGTCACTGCTTTATACCCATAGGATGGCTGTAATCAATGGATGAAAAATAGCAAGTCTTGGTAAGTACATAGTGAAATTGGAAGGTTTATGCAATGTTGGTGGCAATAAAAAAATGGTCCAGCCACATTGGAAAGTTTCTTCAAAAATTTAAACAGAGGGGCACCTGGGTGGCTCAGTCAGTTAAGCGTCTGACTGTTGGTTTTGGTTCAAGTCATTATCTCATGGTTTGTGGGTCCGAGCCCCACATCAGGTTCGAACATATTTATCAAACACAAATTACTTGAGATTCTCTCTCTCCTTCTCTCTGCACCTCCCCTGCTTGATCACTCTCTCTCCAAATAAACACATAAACATTAAAAAAATTAAACAGAATTAATGTATGACCCAGCAATTCCACTACTGTGTATGTATGTGTGTGTATACATACATATACATGCATATATATGTATATATATATGTTTGTATGTGTATGTATATATACACATATATGTATATATGTATATATACATATATGTGTGTGTATACATATACACATATATGTACATATATATTCAAAAGAATTGAAAACCTCCCAACACAAAGCTTGTACAGAGATGTTCATAAGTAGCATTATTCATAATAGGCAAAATATGAAAACAACCCAAATGTTCATCAGTTGGTGAATGGATAAACAAAATATGGCATATCCATACATACATGATTCCATTTCCATGAAACGTCCAGACTAGGCAAATCCATAGAGATGGAAAGTAGGTTCGTGGTTGCAGGGGCTGGGGGAAGGGAAGAATGAGGAGCGGCTAATAATGGACATAGGGTTCCTTTTGAGGTCGTGAAAATATATTGGAATTTGTTTCACAAACTTGTGAATATACCAAAACTTTAAGAGAGTGGATTTTGGATGTATGTGTATTTGTTTCCTAGGGATGTCCTAACCAATAACCCCAACTTGAAACCACAGAAATGTATTCTTTCTCAGCTCTGAGGGCTGAGTCCAAAATCAAAATGCTGGCAGGGGCATACATTCTCTGAAGTCTCGGGGGAAGAATCCTCCCTAGCCTTTTCTGGCTTCTGGTGGGCCTGGCTGTTCCTTCTAGATTCTGATCCCTGCTACCTCCTCCCTTGTGTGTCCGTGTGTCCACTCTCCTTCCTTCCTATTTTAAAGGTATTGGTTACTGGATTTAAGGCCTTCCCTCAGTCCTACCTTATTTTATTCTGAGCTACTATTTAAATCTGTCCAATTTCCATATAAGGTCACAATTTTGAGGTTTGAGTGGACATGAATTTAGGGGGGACTCAATTCAATCCTCTATGGTATGTAAATTACATCTCCAGTTTTTAAACACATAGATATTAGGGACTACAAAATAGTTAAAAATCAAATGCCTAGTTCAGGTCCTGCAGTTTTGTCAAAGCCTTCCTTAAGTATTCAAGATGAGGAAACAGGCTCTGTTAAATTTCATATTCTCAGTGCCATAAACAAGGAACCAAAAAATACTTGTTTTTAGGCAATAATGATCAAGTGAGTGACTGCACTGGCCAGAAATGTGAACAAAATAGACTAAATCCCAGCAATTATGGAGCTTATAGTCTTAACCATGTCTTAAACCAAAAAGAAACGTAATGGTGGTTAAAAGATTACTATGTTTTTCTTTCAGTGTAACATTTTATGTTACAGGTTATGTAGTTATATGTGTATTCCTTCAGTTATATGGTCTTTTCCTGTGGTGTATATATAAAACCATTATTTGAGCACCGTTGTGCCAGGCACTGTATCAAGCCTGTGTTCACTTAATTTATTAACAACAATCTTATAAAATGCGTACCTCATATTATCTTAAAATTTTGGATTAAAAAATATAAGATACTATATGTAGCTAAACAACTCTCTTGTGGTCATGCAACCGTAGAGTTTCAGAATTTATTTTCTGACGTGGATTTAAACTTGATGCATCTTTATTGTTCACCGACAACATGCAAGTTTTTATCTAATTGAAGAATAATTAATTGTCCTAAAGGAAAATGTTTTTTTTTTTTTCCTGCTAGCACATAGTCTCCTTTTAACATGACACATTTCAGGATCTAATTGTGTTGAATTGCCATTTGGTCATGCTTTTCACATTGCAATTCACTCTTTAATGTGTTTTCATTTGATTCCCACGGCAAGGCTGAAACAGTGTTTAATAGGAATTATTATCCCCATTTTACAAATGAAGAAAAGAAGGTTCGTGTAGAGGTTACTTGGCTAGCCCATGGGCTTACATTTACTAGGAAGCTGACTCAATTGGCTTTAAGTCCAGTTATATCATCCACAATATTATGTCCATCTACGTCTCTAATGTTTCATTAAGGCTGTGAATAATTCATACAAGTAAACTTTATTAATAATGATTTCCCCACTCTGTCAGATAATGAAACACTATAAAGTTCTCTACTTTTATCTCACAGGAATTGTTCCACTCTGAGCTGTCCTCACAAATTTCATTGTCCGTCATTACAATGCTGCCCTAGATCTCAGGGGAGAGAAACTTCCCATTCCTTCAACAACCCAAGGATAAAAGGGACTAGAGGATACAATGCCCAAACAATTATAAATGGAGACCTAAGGTATCCTGATTGGACACACACTAAAAGGGGGTGACAGACTTAATGTGTTAGGAAAACGGAGACAAGAATTGAATTTATTTCATGCCATTCTGCTTCGGCTCTGAATAGAGTCAAAGCTAAGATGTCAGAGTTGGCTGTAAGAAAGAGGAGGCTGGTGAGCTGGCATGTAAAATTAGGGAAAAGGAAGAGATCCTTGTAAGCATGAAATTTACAACTCTAAAGGGTTCAATGGAGCTCCCTCCCCTGGGCAATTAATGAAGGTTCCTCACAAACACGCATTGGCAGATGGGTAGCTCTGAACCCAGCCTTTCCTGAGACTGATCAATAATTGTAGCAACTTCAGCTGATCTGGGAGTAGGGGGCCCTGGGAAGAGTAACAATAGAAAGAGTGGATTTCTGAGACATAATTTCAGAGCAGATTCAGCAGTTTAAAATGCATGGTTCGAAAGAGTCTCAGAGGAAATGGCCTTTCACTAATGGGAGATTGTGAAAAGCAAGTAAGCAGAGCTGAGGTTTTGAAATATTTACCTTGAGGGTAAGACTCGAAAAGTCCCCATCTGACTATAAGACGTTTGGGGCTGGACTTTAAAGCCCCCTGGGCAGCTTTAAGTTTCCCCTAAGGTGGAGGCAGTCTCCCCAGGCTATCATAAAACATCTTTGGTTTCACTAATAAAAAATAATGATTTTCTAAGTTTTTCTTTTCAGTGTGGGTTTAATTGCCTAGAAACACACTGTACCCCAGGGCTCCACCCACTGGGGGTAGGGTCTTATTTTCATACATCATAAAAATCTGTTTAATTTTCCATTTCACTCATAGAATTTTTCAATAGATTTTAATTATCTTAGCAGACTCCTAAGTATCGACATTATCTCAAAAATCCGATTTTGCCTTAAAAATAATCAAACATAAATTTCTACAAGCTGTACTTGTTAATTTACTAAAAGAGAACCTTCAGGTTGGGTTTTTGAGTTTGTCCAAAAACCTCACCATACGTTTCCCCAATCCGTGCGTGTACATACACATTGGGAGGGTTGATCACCCACCGAATTGTTCTCAGCGAGGCGCTGAGAGCCTGGTGAGCAATTAAGTTTGTACTAAGTAAATGAATGAGTGAAGCAAGGTCCCATTTGATCTACCAAGATTTTCAAAGATGTGGCTTTCAGGAAGGCTTTGAATTCTGTTAATGCACTCAAGACACCAAACACTACACCATCAGGAGAAATCATATCTTTGATTTTCAAAACGCATCATATCATTGTGAAATCTATAGTGTTTAAGGTCCTAATTGGGTACACAAAGTAGATACTTCACAAATTTCAAAGTGATTCTGAAAGTCAGATGGCTTTAACCACATGTTACTGATAGGAAGCTGAAGCCCAGAGAGGAAAGAGAATTCCCTGGGTTCATCCAGCCAGAAGGTAGCTGAGCCTGTATAGATGTCCACTTCTTCATTCTGTGATACTCTAAAGCCTCGGTTCTTTGCAGCAGGCTGGGCTCTCTCTCTCCCTCGATTACCATTTTATGATGCTCGGAGAAATATCTTGTTATTTGTTTCTATATTTTGGATTCCAGGATAAATGTGTTACCATATCAAAGCCAAATTCCCACTGCTGTTATTCCCCATAGCCTCTTCACAAAACAATGAGCTGAACATGCCATCCTAGGCCCTTTCTCTCACTTTTGTATTCTAGCAGCTGGAAGAATCCGTGTTCGGTCTCCTTGTAAACATGAGAAAACCCTGCCCTTTCATTTGGACAGTGCCTCAGAACAAGTGATTTTTGTGACAGGGTTTATGATTTTGGTCTGGTGAATGAATAAAATTGCAGACTTACAGGATTTGGCCGTTCTTCCGTCTTAAATGTAAAATGTTTCTAAAGCCGGTGTTCCTGCCTCACAAATGATAGTCGAAGTGTGCAGCCCTGTGATACCAAAGCTTAATGTGGCCAGACCTTGAACTTTCTGTCTCCATCTGACTTTCTAACATTCAGCAGCTAGAATACAAAACGGTCTGCTGAGGCTCTGCCTCCCGGGTGTCGGCAAGAGCAAATGCTGAAGGTCTTTCAACTCAGTGGGCTTCACACAAACTATACCCCAGAGAGAAAATCTAAGCAGTGCTTCCGGCAGGTGCATGATGTGGTTCAGAAGCAGCAAACATTTGATGCACGAGCAGGAGGCACTAAAATAGAGGCTGGGGAAGAAAGGAGGGATCAAGCAGTGATGGGAGCAGTATTGCGTCTGAGTTCCAACGTTCGTGCTGCTTCGCCAGCCGTCTCTTCCCCGCGCTTTCAGGTTCAAAACGGATCAGAGGGAGCAGGTGAGGCAGAGGGCGCAGTGTGGAGCAAACCGATCCCAAAACATCCTGGAGAAGGAAGGGGGCATTGCTCCTTCCAAGGAGGGGAGAAGGAGACTTGCCTCCCACAAAGGAAGAGCTTTCCGGGACCTTGTGATTAGCTCAAAGGGCACAAGGCATTAAGTGGGTATTTTCTGATATCCTTTGCAGAGCAGTGGAAGAAATGGGTGGTGGTGGTGTCGCTGCTGCTGTGTTTTTTCCCCTCCAGCTTCATCATCTTTTCCCTTCTTTCTTAATACACACACACACACACACACACACACACACCCCTTGTTGTTCTGAAATAAGCTTGACAGATTTTGTAACAAAAGGTTTTGAACACACCGTGCAGGTAAAATTTAGCCTGTGTGTTGCTCTCTAACTGATTTTGTTAAGTGACTGCTAAGACTGGGACGGTTTTCAGGGTTTGGTGGGGGGGGGCATGGGGGGATGAATTTCATGGATTTAGGGACTGTCTGGTGGTATGTGTTTGCTCACCATAGGACCTTGGGCATCCTTTTTGAAACAAAAGCCTTCTATGTGAATACCTGGTGATCAGAAACCTTTTATTATCTGCCTGTTTCATCACCCCATAATGAAGACTGTGGCAGGAATCTAGGGATTCAAATGGCAATCAGCACAGGACCCATGGCAATGAAAACAGAACTCCATGAAGTCAACAAGCATTCAGGTGTACTGTGAGCCCTGCTTAGCTCTCAGGGAGCAGTTGGAAATACAAAAATGGACTTAGCATAGTGTTTATTCTTGTTGGCTACCTCTTCTAGATAGATTTCCTTTCATTTTATGTAATTTGTTTATATAGTGATATTAGTCCCCAAACATAACTCCTTTAAGGAAAAGTCAGATTGGGCCAAATAAACTAACTGCAAGGCAGCTGTTAGCTGAACACTGTTTTGATACTTGTTAATACAGATCTTCCCGAAGGTTGTGTATCAGGTGGGCTAAAGTTGCTAGCTGTATGGATCCTCTCGGTCCCTGTGGAGGCTGGGACAAGCCTTGAGGCTGCCGTAGCCCCTGGGCTTGTCACCCTTGGCCTCAAACAGTCTCATCAAATTGCCACAGTGTGCTGTACAAATATTAGCATATTCTGAGTATACGATGTCATTAAGGCCTACGCTACCTTCTAAACTCTAGACATTTGATGTCAACAGACATACAAAGGAATAAACAAAATAGTGGGAGCCTTTTCTAGTTCCGCAAGACTGGATTCATACTGCTCAAGAGGCAAATTTTGTCAAAAATTGTCCTGAAACTTTAGATAATTTCTACATGTGGGAATCAATAGTAGCAGCCCTTTTGCAGCTTAATTTTTCCCCCACAAAAGATTACCTGTTTGAGAATTATTGATAAGATACGTGTAGATGATTGATCCATTTGAAGCACTGCCAGTTATACAGCTGACTGTGTCTCTCCATTTTATTTCACTCCGATGGTCATTTAGACTCACAATTTTCACTGTAAGTGACGATGGTGCTATGAATATCTGTATGCAGATATGGTGGAGATATTTCAGGGAAATGGTTCATGGGTGGGGGGTACACTCTCCTCCTAGGATGTGTTTGAAATTGCATGTGTGAGGCTTGTTCCTTGTGATGGCTGGAGGACACTCCTGGCAAATGACCCTAGGGGGCCAGGTACACTTTGCATTCTTCAGTAAATATCTAGCATAATAAAGAATTAGCCATCCAGAACAGCAATATTTCCCCTGTGGATAAACAATGTACTAGGTCGGATGCTTAGAAGTGAGATCGCTGGATGCACTGTATTTAGTAGATTCCTGCTCAACGTCCATCTCAAACAGCTCCTTGCCCCCCTGACCTATAGCAAAACATGGGAAGCGAGAAGCCCCCTTCTACCTGCAGCTGTAGATTCACGTTAGCTTTCCCAGGCAGGTGTTCACATGGAGACTTGGAAGGGAAGCAGCAAGGTGAAGGTGGCCTGCTCTGCTGACAAGCAGGCACAGACAGAGGCCTTTTAGTTATTTATCTTTCCCACGGCAGATGCTGTCCCACTGTCAAGAGCCAGCATACAGGGAACATTCTTTTTTTTTTTTGCCTGTGAACCAGCAGATGTGTTGTGGCTCTGGAGATGACAGTTGTGGTGACAGCTTCCTGACCCTGGCGTAACAGCTATGTGGGGGTACATTCTGTCCTGGTTCCCAGGCCCCTCGTTGTGCCGGGGATATCAGTGTCCCAGGTGTGGTGGAGACAGGGTTGCTGTGCACTCATTCCCAAAGGCCCCTGCGTGGGGCTATTCCTTCAGCCTTTCTGAGAATTTTAGATGCCCCTACACTCCTGTTTTGAATTGCTTTCTGCTTCAGACATCTAGATTCGTTTTCCTCACATTCGGCTGAATCATGGCTGAAGCACCAGGTTTTAGGAATTAGATGTCTTTGTTTTTTACTAGATTTTGCCATGTTGGTCTTTCAGAATATTGGATCCATTTACACCACCCCATGTATGAATTCTTGTTTCCCCACACCCTCAATAACATTTGAGATGGTCAGTTGTCAGATTATTACTGCTTCTCCTCCTCTTTCTCATTATTATCATTATTGTTTCTCCATCCGAAAATTGTACAGGAGCAAACGGGCATCTCCATTTAAATGCCCTCATTATTTGTGAATCGAACAGTTTTTCATGTTTATTGTTTGCTTTCCTTTTTTTGATAATGCCTGATGATCTCTCAATCTATTGTGCTATTGACTTGTTTATAATTTTCTATATCAATATGTGACGTTCATTGTATCCCTGCCATGCCCAGTCATAGGCTGGAAGCAGCTCAAGGAGCATGATCTTACGACAACTCAGCAGTGGGTTCCAAGGCTCAACAGCGCAGGCCCTCGTCAGTCCCCACTCTGTGTGGTGAGAGGTCAGTGAAGCACATTCTGTGGCTACCACACTGCTCCCTGCACTGTTCAGAACTGCTTCTTCACACCAGTTTTAGGAGCAGCTCCTCTGCATGTTCCCTGTCCTCCTTTCCTGAGGAGTTATGGGTTAGACTAGAGGCCCCATTGCTACAAATGATCCCCAACTGTAATGACATTTCACTACCCATTCTAAAACCCTTCTGTCCTCAAGTACCCATCCCAGCAAGTCTTGGTGGCTCACCTGGTGGAGTGATCATTCCCACCTGGTGGTGTGACCCAAACCTTCACTTCTGAAGAGTCCAAAGCTTTGATGGCCCTTCTCTTTTTGGTTCTGGATTCCTGCACAGACCCATGTACACTTCAATGCATAAGGGGAGTACCAGGAGGTGACCAAGTTCCATGGGTACCTCTCCTGGATTCCACAGGTATTTCTCCTTGCCCACACATTGTGTAGAAAGAGCCATATCTTGTCCTGATGATCAAGGCCAATTACTCCTGCTAATAAAGCTTATTTCATTTATTTTGAGATAGTGTGTGTGTGGGGGGGGGAGGGACAGAGAGAGAAAGAAAGAATCCCAAGTAGGCTCCATGCTGTCAGCTCAGAGCCTGACACGGGGCTCCATCTCATGAACCGTGAGATCATGACCTGAGCTGAAACCAAGAGTCGAACGCTTAATCAACTGAGCCACCAAGGTGCCCCACTCCTGCTAATATAGTGACTCTTATTGCCTGCTTTTCCCTGGTCATAGAGTCCAAAGTTCCCTAGTCGCAGGTATCACTTATAGTTCAGTAGGATTCTTAGCTGTGTCCCTTAGCAAGAATGTACACCTTTGGGGGCCAGGATCTACAAACCTGAAGAGCCTAGAGTTATAGGAACAGAAATCATAAGGTCCCCCAATGAATCATTGGTAGTGATGGTAAGTGGAGCCACCCTTGCTTCCACCCCATGGTTTCTGAACATGCGTATCCTTCCTAGTGGGGACAAACCATTATATAGAGAGACATTTAATAAATGCATTGTGCTGTGAGGAATCATACTTACTCCTTTCAGACTGTTTCCTCTAGGCTGGCATTTCATTGCACTTGTAGGACATTATTCTTGTGTTCTGTAAAAGGCCAGAACCCTCCTGATGGCATAGTATATGATATAACCAGTGAATCTCACTCCAGCACCTTCTTCACTTCCACCACTGAACATCAGTTTCCTGGTCTGAAGATACATGTAGAGAAGTTCATGCCTATGGATCAGGCATTCTCTAAACTCCCAGATAGTGGTGTTGGCTATGCCTTTTGCCTTGTGGGCAGGAAAGGAATGCCCAAACTCCCAATTTATTTCTTATCCCTGTGAGGTTGAACAGATGGTCTTTTCGGTATAGAAGGAACACAGTGTAGTCAACTTGCCACAGAGTAGCCAGTTTATCTCCTCAAGTAATGGTGTCATGTCTCTGTTACTGCTAAATTAGGAATTCAGAGGTATCAATAGATCTGCCTTGGTAAGTGGGAGTCTGTGTTATTGGGCCCATTTATAGCCTCTGGCTCTGTCACTATGACCACTCCATTCATGTGCTCAACACACCAGTTGTGGATGGCTGATAACAAAGGATGGCTAAATATAACTGGCTCAGTCACATTGTCTACTTGGTTGTTCAGTGTCTTTCCTGTGGTTTATGTTCTCCCATGGGAGTTAACAAAATAATTATATTTTGTTCCCGCTTCTGTATGACCTCCACTGCCTCTCTCTGGAAGATGTCTCCAGTATTCCAGTTCTTTTCCTCCAAGGACCTTGACTGTCACTTCGAGTCATTTATCCTTCCACAAAAAATAGGTAGATTAACTGCTCATACTTTAGCCCATTTTGGAAATTATCACTCTTGACTATATTTCAGGACCACCCCTGAATATGGATCTGCAGCCATTGCTTTCTCGGTTTGTACCCACACACCAACATGACCTATTTCCAAACCACGACCAGTCACTTCCTTTCTCCTTCAGCTGATTGCATAGAAACCCCCCTATGGTCATTGGTACAAGTTGATGGAGAGGCACTTATGTGACTCTACAGGTGACACAAGGTTTGGACTACATGTTCATGAATGTAACTTGTGCCTTCTGGCCCTGCTCAGGTTCATTCCCAAATGTAAATTCCCATTGTATTATGGACAATTACTGCCAGACCTATAGGACCTTATGTCTTGGTTTACCTGACAGAACCCAGCTTATAATGGGAAATTCCAAAGGCATTGTCACTTCATGTCCCATGTGCAAGTGGTCCATCAGTAAGATGCCAAAATATATTTCTTTTTTATTATTTTTGTTTCGGGGGGGGAGGAGCAGAGGGGGAGAGAGACAGAATCTTCAGCAAGCTCTACACTAAGCACAGAGCCTGACATGGGGCTTGATCCCACAACCCTGGGATCATGACCTGAGCCAAAATTAAGAGTCGGACGCTCAACTAACTGAGCTACCCAGGCACCCCAAAAGATATTTATTTCATAAAGGGCTTATAATTCTCTCCTGTAAATAATGTGGCCTCAGAATCCCAGGGGCCTACATGTGATTCTGCACTAGAGCTTGCCATAAACTCCATACTACATCCTTTCTCATCACAGACACTTCTAACAACAGAGTGTTTACTGGTTTGTGTGGCCCAAGTGGTAGCACTGATCACTCTATGGTTTGGACCTGCTGCAATGTGTTTCCTTCTTTGGGGGAGGATGCAGGATGCAACAATTTGCCTTTTACTTTGAAAGGAAAATGGGTGATGGGCATTAAGGAGGGCACCTGTTGGGATGAGCACTTGGTGTTATATATAAGAGATGAATCACTGGATTCTACTCCTGAAGCCAAGACCACACTGTATGTTAACTAACTTGAGGATGTGTGTGTGTGTGTGTGTGTGTGTGTGTGTGTGTGTGTGTTTAACGTATTTTTAAAAAAAGAAAGAAATATTATGGCACTCCCCTCACACTAGATTCCCCCACATTCCACTGAAGTATCCAGCCCCTGAATCTTAGTAAGGTTTATTTTCCCTTCTCTGGCATGCATTTCTTTTACTAAGGCCTGTAGAAGACTAGCCACTTCTTTCTCATCTTGCCAACTTAACATGATACTGTTGTTATAGTGGAACATAGCAGTATTCTTGGAGATGTCCAGGTGGCCCGGATCTCTTAGGATTCCTGACATAGGATGAGTGACTTAACATAGTTCTGAGTCATAATCGTGAATAAACATTGTTCTGTCCTATATGAATGCAAGCTATTTCTGATCTTGTTTTCTAATTTGAATGGAAAAGACCACATTTGCCAAATCAATGGCTACATACCATGTACTTGAGACCTTATTAATCTGTTGTAACAATAAGACCTTTCGTGCTACAGCTGCAAATGGGCCTAGTGCTCAATTAAGTCTGTCATAGAATACAGTCATTCCCCAGGATCCATCCAGTTCCTGAAGGAGTCAGATTGTTGAATTAAATAAAGAGATGAGAGGGACCACCACCCTTGAATCTTTTAGGTATCTAAAGATTGAACTCCTTTCTGCCATCCCCTCCAGAATATAATATTATTTAAAAAATATTTTATTGATGTGAAATTCACAAAACACAAAAGTCATCATTTAAAAATGAACAACTAAGTTGCATTTAGCACTTGTTACTGAATGTTAGTGTTGTACTGAATGTTTAGAATGTTATGCAGTCATCACCCCCACCTAGTTCTAGAACATTTCCATCACTCCAAGGTAAAACCCCTTACATATTTTTCCGAAGTGTTTATTTAAATTATAGTTAACTTATCATGTAATACTGATTTCAGGGGTAGAGTTGAGTGATTCATCACTTACATGCAATACCCAATATTCATCACAATAGGTTCACCTCCTTAATACCCATTACACACCTAGCCCATCCTCCATGCACCTTCCCTCCAGCAACCCTCAGTTTGTTCTCTATGGTTTCACTCCATATTCCCTTCCCTCCAGCTTGTGACAAGCAATAATCTGTGTTCTTTCTCCATGGCTTTATCTGTAATGAATATTTAATACAAATAGAATTGTACAATATGTGACCTTATGTGTTGAAGGTTCATCCATGTATGTATCAGTACTTTATTTCTCTTTATGGCTTAATAATATTCCATTGTGTATATATAACACAATTTCTTTATCCGTTCCTCCATTGGTAAACATTCCGCCATTTGTGAACATTGGTTGTTTTCACCTTTTACCTTCACTATTGTGAATAGTGCTGCTATGAACATGCATATATGTGTATTTATTTGAGTGCATGTTTTCAATTCTGAGTATATACCTAGGAGTAGAATTGTAGGGGTCATATGGTAATTCTTTCTTCCACTTTTTGAGGAGACAACAAACTCTTTCAACAAGAGTCAAACTGTTTTGCATTCCCATCAGCAATGTACAAGGGTTTCATTTTCTTCACTTCCTCCAATTGCCAATACTTGTTAGTTTCCATTTTTCTGATTCCGGCCTTCCTAGTGGGTATAAAATGATATCTCAAGGTGGTTTTGATTTGCATCTTCATAATGACTAGTGATGTTGAGTATCTTTTCATACGTTTACTGAGCCTTTGTATATCATATCTGGAGAAATGTCAATTTTAGTACTCAGCCCTTTTTTTAATTTGGTTGTCTCTATTGTTGAGTTGAAGGAGTGCTTTATATATTCTGGATACTAGACCTTCATCAGATATATGATTTGCCAATATTTTATCCCATTCTAAAAGTTGTCTTTTCACTCTCTGGATGTTTTCTGATGCTCAAACTTTGCTTTTATTTTATTGAGGTCTTATTTATCTATTTATTTATTTTTTGTGCATACTATTTGTGTCATAGCTAACCAGATCATTACTATTTTTGTGATAACTTCACTCATCATAATGACTTTCACATAACAGTCCTGTCATGTGTTTCTACAAACTTAATTTAAAAATGGGTTTTGTTCTGTCCTAATATGGCATGGACTCAATCTAGTGATCATTACCACTTGGAATGTCATTTAAATGACTTTCTTTATTCTTTAATTGTAAAAGTGATATGGGTACTTTGGCTCATCCACATATTTCTAAGTCTAAGAGTTTTCCAAAGGGAAAATTGAAAGTTTCAAAGGTGTCCAGTTTACTAGAAGTTTTAACTCTTGGGCTAGAAATAGATTTGAGGTCTCATATCACAACTTTTACCAATACAGGATTCTCTTTGATTCTGTTCCTCATGGATGACAATTACCCTTGAATTCTCCCAGTGACCAGAAGACTGGTGCATCAGAAGGGTCATGTTGCATTGTTGAGCAGAATTAATTGCTCAAAACTTTTTAGAAACATGATATAAACTCTAACATATTTCAACTTTATCCCATTTGACCTATTTTTATTATCTACAGTTACACAATGTTATTATTTTTTTTTGATAGTGCTTCAGATGTGTAAAACTGTATAATGTTTTTCCTATGTATCCAAGCTAAACAGTTACCATACCAATAGCTTTTTTCTCATTTCTAATTTGAATTCTAGATATTTCATCCTCCACATCACCCTCCTCTAACAGAACTTCATCTTGTCGATGTTCTTCAAGAGTAAGAGTCAGAATAACACAAAATGCTCAACTACGATCAAAGGCAAGAGATGTAATTATTTGTACATCATGATTTTATTAATGAAACTCTGGTTGCTAACTTCCTTATTAGTAAGCCTAATTTAAATCAGGCCCCTTTCATGTTCTGTCATTGATTTTTGCCCTAGTGACAATAACAACCCCTAAGGAGAGCTCCATGTCTGTGCATGTGAATTAAGGTGGTATTCTTCCATTGTGAAGTATATTATATTATCAGGGTTTCCAGGACCACACAGGAAGGCTCACAATGTTTTACAAGGAAAATGTACTATTTTAACATCAGACTGCATGAAACATATTGTATCTTGTCCCAAAATGGAACCTATTTGTGTGTCAGTTTCTGATTGATTCTTTTAGCATATATTAGCTTATGCCCAGTCTGCATCTACCAAGAGAATAAATTGTCACTACTCATAGTCTTATATCTTCCTCTATCCAGACTTTGTAGTAGTAGTAGTAGTAGTGGATTGTGTGTGTGTGTTGTGTGTGTGTGTGTGTGTGTGTGTGTGTGTCGTGTGTGTGTGTGTGTTAGAGAGAGAGAGAGAGAGAGATTGTGTTAATGTGTAGAGAATAATATAATTCCTACATGTGGTTACAAACAGCAGTAAAATGAGACTACATGGAATTTCATTCAATTATGCATCAACATTTTTTTGGTTCCTATCTAACTATATTTCCTTAAAAAACTAAGTGATTATGCTTTTTTCCATTTATAAAAATATGGCAAAATATGCAAACATAAAATTTGTCATCTTAACCATTTTTAAGTGCAATTCAGTGGTATTAAATACATGCATAGTGTGCTACCATCATCACCATCCATCTGTAGAACTCTTCATCTTGTAAAGGTACAGTCCCATTCCCATTAAAAATAAACTCCCTTTCTCCTTTCTTCCCAGTCCCTGGGAAACACCATTCTACATTATTCTGTTTCTGTGATTTGACTGCTCTAATTACTTCATACAAGTGGAATCCTACTATATTTGCTGTGTGCGTGTATGGGAGAGAGAGAGACACTTGCTTGTTTAACTTAGCATAATGTTCTCAAAGTTCATCTATGTTGTGGCGTATCTCAGAGTTTCCTTCCTTTTTAAGGCTAAGTAACATTTCCTTGTATGTAAACACTGCATTTCACTTATCTACTCATCTGTCAATAGAAACTTGTAGCCATTGCAAATAATGCTGCTATAAACATGAGTGTACAAATCCTATTTTTAATTTTTTGGAGTATATACTTAGAAATGGAATTGCTGTATCATATGGTAATTATATTTTTAATTTTTTGAGGAACTGTCATACTATGTTTCCTATAGCAACTGCACCATTTTACATTCCCATTAATAGTATACAAGGGTTCTATATTCTTTCCGTGTCTTCACCACCACTTGTTTTTTCTTCTGTATTTTTTTTTTTGACAGTAGACATCCTAATGGATGTGGGATGGTATATCATTGTAGTTTTCATTTGCATTTCCTTAATTATTAGTGAGGTAAGTGATTTTTTTTTTTTTTTTGCTTATTTCAGATGAGGCTTGAGGCTTAATAGGTGTCATGTTTGTCAAAGACGTAACCGGTAGTGTTGTTAAAATGTGAACTCATATGTAGTAAAGGAAAAAGTTGACAGTCACTACCATGATCCTTTGGTCAGCTTTGGTGGATTAATATTCCAGGAATTCTCAGTTGCAGGAACAATCGTTTCTGGTTTCTGTCCTTATCTACATAAGACTTGAAGGGACTTACTCCAATCTTTGGTGAGAATATTCAGAATGAATCAGCATTTGAGTAATGTATATCATTATCAGTATAAAATAATAAAGAATAGAGAGAAAATCAGTTTAGGGCAGTGTTAAAGCTAATTTTCTGTGTGGGTGTGATAAGAAGCAGAGGGAGTTCTTCCTGTGTGATATATCAAGGTGATAATGTGCCCCATTAGGACAATTTGTTTTATATTTCTTAAAATAGATATGACTGAGAAAATGACAGATGGAGGTCAGGAAAAAATTCATGAAGTCCTTCACCTTATATTCATAAATCAATGACTTGGTCCCAGAGAGTTGGCTAAAAATATATTTCTCTTTCAGATGAAGGAGATTAGGTTGTGAAAAGAAGAATGTGTTGACTGGAATGACTGAGAACATCACCTCTGTCATTAGCACTATACTCTAGCATTATGCAAAATACAAGAAACATGATTTTTTTCTTTCACTTGTACCTTTCCAATAATACACATTCCTTATCCCTCCTCTCTCTCTCTCTCTCTCTTTCTCTCTTTCTCTCTTTCTCTCTCTCTCTCTCTCTCTCACACACACACACACACACACACACACACACACACACACACACGTATGGATTTCCGTTTTATAGATGAAACCACATATTAATAATCACATAAATAATGTGGGTTCAGTTAAATATTTGGTCCCTGGCAGGGAAATAGTTAAGGAAGAAATAATTTAAATGAATTTGCACCAAGTATTTTCATGGGGGAAGAATTAGAAAAATATACTCAGAAGAGATTATGTTGAAACAATACTAATGCCTGAAAAAATAGACTTTAGATGTTTTTCACTCTTAGAAGCCAATACCAGCATCAACTCCCAAAAGAGATCAGTATGTGAAATGACAATCGTGGGTTGAGAATGAAATCTTTAAAGTTCAATGTGAAATACTGATTTTTTAAAAATAATTCCTTTTGAAATATCTGTAATCTTTTAAACTTATAATCAGGTACAACCTAAACTATAATGAAGGTACTTAACATGTCAGGAAACAAGGAGAAAGAGTCAAATGGCAAGGTAGCATTATGAATTTCTAGTGAGATTGGCACTCTTGCTTCTATTTTTTTTATTGCATTCCATAAGCGTCACAGAAAAAAAAATCCTTTAAAGAAATACATTCTACAGCTTATCACTCATGTCGGAGAAAACTCGTTTAATGCTTTTGTTGGCCATGATACTGAAAATAAGTCTTGATTGAAGCAAGCACAGTCATATATTGAAGTACACAAATAGACGCATTTGCTTGGTTTATTCTCCAGCCTTGCTGCAAGAATGCAAATGAGCTTTTCCAAGCCCAGTTTCAAGCTGTCAAGTGACAAAGTGGGGGGGGGGGGTGAGGGGAGCAGGAAAAAAAAAATCAATTGAGTTAACCTGGCACAGAAGTCTACAGATTAATTATGTTTTAAAAAACTGAAAACAATGTGTTTTTTTGTTGGCAACTTGAAAGACTGGTGCCTGAAATACTCTTTAATATTATGTAAACAAATGGAGCTTAATCAATTGCAGACACAGCAGTCACCATACCTGTAAAAGGTATGGAGCAAGGTTGTTACTTTCCTTTCAAATAAATGAATACAGCACAGAAGACAGGCATTCTTACCCAACTGCCAGCACAATTTATATATTGCTTACAGGATGGTGACAGATTGGCATTGTGACTTCAAATGCCAAGTAGGTATCAATACACTTATTCTTTCTACTGGGATTCCAGAATCCTAGGGATTCAAGGGCAGTTAAGTGGCAGATTCTCGTTTTTCCCCAGCATTTTGTACTAGAGACATGACCTCTGAGTGATGCACAGCATGCTACCATCATTGTAAGGGTGTAGAACGTCCTCATTACTAATTTTGGTTCACTTGGCCTGATTTAGTACCCCATGGTTATTCAGCCATCAATTTAGTAAATCAAACACATACATTACTTTAGTTCTTGACCCAACCCTGACTTAAATATTGGGAAATTTACTTGTTGATTAGGTACTCGATCTTGATGGAGAATCCAAGGATGATTAGCTCTGTGTGCTAGATTAAACAGGAAGGTTAGGGTTAGGGTTGAGTTATGACAGGTTTAATGGAGGAGCCCTAACACATGGAACTTCTGGAAGGGCAGCCTAACTTCAGGCAAAATAGCAAAGGCTGTCATTTGGAAGATAGAGGAACTCTTAACAACAAAAAACAAAAAACAGATGCCTTTGAGGTTTACTTAGAGGATGCAAGCATTCAAGGCTTTTTAGTAATTAAAAATGCTTGAATGTGACTAGAAGAGAGATCCAGAGGAGAGTAAAATGATTTAGCATGGTTTGGAATGGCAGATGTTCACCAATTGGCAGCAAAAGTTAAGGCAACTAGGAGATGAGAATAAAAGGGGACAAGTTAATTTGTTTCAAATGCAAGGAAGTTAGTTTTAGTTTTCACAATTTTAGATGAGATCAGGGATTTTGCGGAGATAAGATTCAGGTTTTGTGGAGAGGCACTAAAGATAACTTCCTGAGATTATTTTTATTTTTATGAAATGAAAATTTAGAAGCTAGAATTTGGCAATGCATTGGAAGTATGGGACACTCTGAAGACATTTTCCTGCTTTCAGTTGGAAGTTAAGTGAATAGGGTTTTATTATAGCTGAATAGAGAACATTGGCTAAAATCTGCAACAGGAAATAAAAGAACAGATTATTAATTAGGACCCTCGTTTTTGCCCAATGTTTTCAATAGTTTTTCAGTTATTTCATTAAAAATGTATGCATTACCTTAAATCAACTACCGATCAAGAATAAGCAAAATTATATATTTCATTGAATTAACTCATAATTACCTAGCACCTCCATGCTGTATAATCTTAGGTTGTACTTTATTAGTAAATATGTTTTATAATTGTGCAGCCCACACAGCTACAATTGAAAGGTTTGAATGTGTTTTTCCTCCTGCATTTATTATATCGACTTTGGTGAGTAGCCATATTGCATTTGTTAAATAGGGTCTTAATGCAGATACTTTTTATTCTTTTCTGTCAGATCCATCGTCTCATCCCTCGCCTATAAGGAATAAACATATCACAAAGAAAATTCACTGCAAAGCATGTGCCCATTAAATTTTGTTGATGAATACACAAAGTGCCTGAGTAGCTAAGTAATATACACATATGAAAAATCCCTATATAGTTTTATAATGCATGCACACACACATACACACACACAAATATATATGTGTGTGTGTATATATATTATATATCTATATATATACACACACATACATACACGCATGTACGTACATACAGACATACATTTAGATGTGAAGGTTGACATCCTAAAAATAAATTTTCCTTCTCACAGTAAGCCAAGTTACAGTACTTTGTTAAGCAAAAGATTAAATTATTCTCATTTTATGCACTGCCATCTGGCATACTTGTACTTTTTTTGTGAATCACAGAAAAAGCAATTCAAAACCAGACATTAAATAGACTCATAAGTAATTATCGACATATTAAGTAGTTTCTGAAGACAGGTTTGAACACATACATTCCAACAGGATTTTCTTAGGTTGATAGCCATAAGCGTTTTCATTGAGAAAAAATATTTTATAATATTATTGTAAAATAACTTGGCAAACTGTTTCTATGTACATCTGCTTGAATATTCTTAAAACATGCTACATTACAAAAGTAATTCTGTTCTGTGATTCATACTCATCCCCCTTTTTCTTTGATATTTTTCTATGTTTTATTAATGGGGCAGGAATCCTCATAATGAAGGAAATGTCTTCATCCTGAAAACACCCAGACCGTTTTGCCCAGATGCTATATACCTCTCGGGATTCTGCAGGTTTGGGGGGGGGGAGAGTGAGTGGAAGTAATCTACTTTCGTTGTGGAACAGGGCTCATGTCAAAGGGACGACTCAGAAGCTCTCCCAATTTCTTTTTGAGAGTGAGATAATGATGTCACAGGAAAACTGGTTCCATTTTTTTTATAGTCCTGATCTTAAGAAATATGCCTTTATATTTAATCCAAACAGATACCCCTGCCAGCACTACTGCTCTGGAGGACTTTGTAATCCCCCAAGGCAGCCATTTGTAATTCTGGTCACACTAGGTTACAGGTCCTTAAACCTCTTTCAGTGTGTGGTCCTTGGAGCCAAGCACAGTATTCCCAGTATGGAGTCAAAGAATGGAGTAATTCTCACTTTCAGTTTTTCTTATAGAAATATATTACAATTCACAGACTGCATTTGTCTTGTCAGGAGACCCTGCAAACAGTTGCCTAAAATGGATCTTGACTCATTAAGATCAGGAATATTTATTAAATGTGTTTTGTCTTCTCAAATATTTGTACCTAAACACAGACATTTGCAATTAGCCCTATTATATCCCATTGTATTAGTTTTGTCTGTTTTTAACTATTAGATCTTCCTTAACAACCCACTTAATTTTTATGACATTAAAAACAAAACACCTTTTAGTACAGAAAAAGTGAAAAAGATAGGACAAAATGGACAATATTAGACAAAAGTAGGGCCATTATGTGTGTGTGTGTGTGTATACACACATACACATACATATATATATATATATACACACACACTATATGAATGTGTGTGTGTATATATATATATATATATATATATATATATAGCCTAAGGCATCACCATTATCATTATGTGTATAACAATTCTATATGCTGCATTTTTTCTACTTAAAATTACTTTATGGATATTTGATTGCATTATTTAATATTCTTTTGAAATCTGATTTCCGGGAAGGACTGAATAATATTTGACAAAATGGGTATATTATATTTAGTTAAACAGTAGATGGTTATTATCTGTCAATTTTTTCTATTGCAAATAATACTGCTAAAAACATTCTTATACTTAAAATTTTGCTTGCATTTCTCAATAACTTTAGAATAAATTACTGGATATAGACTGTTTGGATTAAAATTGTGAATATTTAGAGGAAATATTAATGCATATTGCCAAATTGAAATTCATTCACAAGGTGAATTTTATTTTCCAGTATGTAAATCTGTATAATAAATATGTATGTGTATATATAATACTTATGCACATATGTATAATATATAAAACACATACATTTATATGTATATACACATGTGTGTAGACAAGTTTATATTTTTATATACATATATGTGTGTATAGAATATGTAGATATATATTGAGATAGATAGATATAGATATAGTTGATATAGATACAGATACCTGGAGTGGATAGAAAGAAGTAAAGGTAAAAAGGTAGAAAAAGGTAAAGGTAGAAAAAAAAATTTTCTACCAGGTATTATTACATATCTTATAGCTGACTCTTTAACTGTGGGGTTGAACGTGTTATGTCAGGGTAAGTGTTACATTGTGGTATCAGACTAGTTCAGAAATGTATCCCCTGGGTGTGTGGGATACAAAGGTACTATGATAGACTTGACCCGTATTTTACCTTTCCTGTTTCTTTGACAAACATTTCTATAACAAATGGCACAATGAAAGTCTAAAATTTTAGCAGGCTATGACCATTGCATGGAAAGATTCATATAAGAGATTCATCCAGAGGTAACAATGAAACTATAGCCTTTAATGGGGTATGGTAAAAATTGTTGCTGTTATTTTTGAGAAGACAAATATTCCACTGAGGCTTCCTTGGTGCTTGCAAAAGATAATTTAGTAAAAATCTTATAAGCATTGTTGGACTACTCTGGGTTAGGTACTAGTTCATTTAGACGAATAAAGGAATGCTCCTTTTATTTTGGAGATCTTACTCTCTAAAAGAGGATACTGAAAAGTAAGCAGTGATCTATGGAGTGACATAGATAGGCTCAGAGGTCTGTGTGAGGTTCGCTGGGGCACTGACTTCAGGTCTTAGTCTTCCAATTGAACTAGCATTGTCTTTCTTCTCTGATCACCTGTTGCTGTTCTGTGGTGACTAAAATAGTACAATGGGAAGAAAGAAAGGATAATGGGTAGGCAAACAATGGACAAAGAAATCTAATTAAACAGAAGTACACCCTAATCTAGACCCTGTCTTCAAAGGAAATTAAATTACCTTTAGGCAAGACCAGTCCAAGAACTTGGCAGCAAATTTTGCTAATAGTATATATCCTGGCACTTGCGTACAACTGTATCTACCTGTTCTCTGTATGCCACTAAGTAGAGAGGGATATGCTGGGTGCCAGACCAGGGCTGGTCCCTAAATACACTGATGTATCTCACTGCTGATTTACCAGTGAAAGTACCCTTGTTGCACAGTCACTGATGTTTGCAGATATAGACTGTGTATGAGCCAAGAACACCAATGGCAGATCAGAGTTTCCAGCTCTGTAAGTGAGAGGAGCCACAGGCTTTAGACTTCCATCAGAAAACTCCTATGATTGTTAATTTATAAGTCCCACCTTATTGTTTCCATAAAATTGGGAACTATCATTTTCTTCTCTACAACCCACAAATTGGTAACTCAAATTGAGAACCCAAGCTATTGCCTGGACGTTTGTAAAGGCAGAAAAAGGCTGCCAATGACAATTATGCTAACCTTAGCACCAATAAGAGGGAGATGATGAAATAAAACAAATGACAGTAAGTATCTGTGTCAGGCTGCATCAGAAGTGGGTGCAAGAAAGCCCAGCTACATGATGAAGAACCAAAGGAGCAAGGCAATCAAAATATTTCTTTAGCTACATTGCCAATCACTAGAACTGCTCTAAAGTTTGCACTGCATGTCTGAGTTGTGAAAAGAAAAAAAAACTTTAAAACTATAGGTGTGTGAGAGCTAAAGTTGATGGTGGTGAATGAGAGTTCAAACTGAACTTCCTTGCAACTTTCGGGGAGGCATCAGCAAACAGGTCCTCATCCAAGTAATCATAATAGAAGAGGTAACATAGACCTGAAGCCTCTGACACTCAATAAAAGAGAACCATTTAAGGACATAGAAGTACATGAAGGAAAGCAAAAAAAGAAAAAAAAGAGCAGCCCCAGAGGTCAAAAGAAAGCCATCTCATGTGGTGTCATAGAACTCAGGGAAAGAACATTTTTAAAAAACACTGAGTGATTAAAAATGTCAAATATGAAGACTCAGAAAGGAGAAGTGGTCTTTGCAACAAAAAGCTCACAGACTGGGGTGCCTGGGTGGCTCAGTGGGTTAAATGTCTGGCTTTTGATTTTGGCTCAGGTCATGATCTCATGATTCATGGAATCGAGCCCTGCTTTGGGCTCTCCTCTGACAGCATAGAGCCTGCTTGTGATTCTCTTCCTTTCTTTCTCTGCCTCTGCCCTGCATTCTGTCTCTGTCTGTCTCTCTAAATAAACAAAGTTTTTTTTTTAAATCTCACAGATAATCACAGGGAAATGAGGTGTCAGGGGAACAAAGTAGGGCAAAGCCAGATTGTTGTGAGTTGATGAACAAACAGGAGGTGTACAAATTGGAGACCATATGAATAGACAATCATTCCAGGATTATTTCATGGAACTTGATTTAAGATGAGAGAGACCTGAAGATATTTAAATGATTACATGATACAGTCAATATACAGTAGCAAATAATTTCTCTATCTGTGGGGTCTCACATTTCTATCTTATCCTAGCCTTTCCATTCTCAAGCAGCATGGTTTTGGACATTTGTCTAGGTGTTCCTCTCTTCATCTGTCAGTGTGGGTCCATATCCTCTCAACCAATGTTAGCCAATTGTGTGTGTGTGTTTTTTTTTTTGCGGCCACTGCAGAAAGAGGGAAAAATCAATGTAGCAGAGTCTCTTGGGAGGTAGCAGACTATAGATTCAACAACTCTGGTGAATGAATCTTTCAAAGGAGGAAGGTCTCTCTTACATTGTGGTATATGTAAAAGATAAAAAATAAGGGTTCGGGTCCATTTAGCTTTATGAGTTTGACATTAACAGATTTCCAATTTTAATGGCCTTTGTTTGTTCTGAAATAAGCAAGAGAATTATCAGCTCCCAGTAGGTTACAGGGCAAGTGAGTAGAAGGCCTCAGGAAGATGAAGATTTTAAATAGCTAGTGGAGTGATGGCAAGAGACAGTTTACTGAGATAACAGTGTGTCAGACTATCCCTGTGCCCATTGGATGCCAGAGATAACACGCCTAAAGGAACAGTTTTTTGTGAAGTTCTTGTTTTCTCTGAACAGTGTCCCTAGTCTGGTGCTTGATTAGGGAAGTGCCATTGAAATCTGAAAGCAGAAGAAGTGGGTGAGGGTGGAAGATGACATCCGTTGGTAGGTAATGGAAAAGTAGAGAGGATAGAAGTATGGAGACCTTGGTCAGAGGAAAGGTAAGTTGGAATAAAACTAACTGGAGGCCTAGGAGGGTGGAAAGTTTTAGTGTGAAAAAAACAAAAATAACAGAAAAAAAAACTAGGGTTTTATAAGCAGAACTTTTCTAGATTTTAAGGAGCAGGCTTGTATCCGTGTGAATGAGTATATATTTTGGAAGGTTAGAGGTAAAGGTAAGGTCACTCATTTTCTCCTTGTCATCCTTACATAACCATTAAAGGTCCCTCTTTCATTTTGTTTTTCTTAAGCAAACATTTAATGAATTATTTATTTGTAAATCAATAAATAAGCACACTAAACCTAAAAAATGTGAAAAATGAAGACTAAATTCGTTAGTAATCCATAGGCAGGCCAAATGAGACTCCAGTTGTGCAGAGATTTGAATGTTTTATAAATAGCATAATCACTGCAGATATATACCCTGAACATACAGTGTTGATAATCTCATTTATCCCACCAACTCTCCTCAAAAAGGATGAATTCTACTTAGTTCTGGTTGATGTGTCTTAAATTCCAAACTAATGAAGTTTTACTGAATTTGAGGACCACTCTGTGGCTAAAGTACTAATCCCTCCAGTCATTTGTTTCTTGCTTACATAAGCATACATGGGTAAGCACGTGTGTATGTAAGTTTTCATTCTGAAGTTTATAACAACAATATACTATTAGTGACTGGCACACAAAGTTATGCAAAATGACTCCTTCATTCTGTTCTAAACTTACAGTTCAGTTGATGTTATTGTCCTCAGCGGTCATAGGAGATGTACAGCTGTCATAGGAGAAAAACACTGGGACCCTAAATCAAAGTAGTATTCACAATATTTTGCTTCAAATAAGATTTGCACTTAAACATAAATCACGATGGGGCACCTGGGTGGCCCAGTCAGTTAAGCATCTGACTCTTGGTTTTGGCTTAGGTCATAATCTCACAGTTTCATGAGTTTGAGTCCCACATTGGACTCTGTGCTGGCAGCACGGACTCTACTTGGGATCCTCTGTCTCCCTCTCTGTCTGCCCCTCCCCCACTCACTCTGTCTCTGCCTCTCTCAAAAAATAAATTTTTCAAAGTTAAAAAAATAAACATAAATCAAGAAATTAGTTTATATAATTTGAGAGCTATTTTAGAATCCTACGCTTTGACTCTGTCTTTCTTGAAGGAAGGTTGATGCATAATTTCTGGATAATTTAGAAAAAAGGTATGACCTTTCTAGCTAGTTTTAAAATGACTAGTTTTTTTCTATAAGATTTCCAAACATATCTTTCTGAATTCACTAGTTTCTAGAATGTACCATAAACAAAGTTCTGAAACCTGGGAAAAATGAGGATCTATGTAAGCCAGCCCAAGAAGATACTTCAAATTGTCTTAGATTTGTGTATCAATTTAGAGGAAACAACTGATTCCACCAAATCCTGAAATCACCCATGGAGAAGAGACTGCTAGACCAAGCTATAACTCTCCCCACCAGGACAATTTCATACTCTACTAGGGAGCCTTAAAAGGTTTTGTCTTGTGGGGTATATGATATATGATGCCTATTCCCACAGACTTCTCAAGTGACAACATCTTTACCACTAATCCCTTATACACCAAAGTGGCTGAAGAAGAAGTACACTTTAATTACATAGCACCAAAAATAACTACCAATTTATTTTTTATCTGGAAAAAGTATTTTAAGAGGCTCTGAAAGAGCAGAGAAACTAAGAATCGCAAGATTAAAGGGTATTGAAAAATTTTATATTAAATCTTTCACACAAACTTTTTCTCCTTACATGAAAAGTACTAAATAAGTTACATTTAAACGCCCTACTTATATAAAAGTAAAATCAGGTACTTCTCATTTAAGAGAAAGTGGATAAGATTTAAAATATAAGGCATAGATGTTAAGGATGAGCTGTCTAATCCAAATTACATTAAAAACCAAATATACAATATAAACACAAATTTACATTTTTCTGAAAGGAGGCAAATATTCATTATCTACTCCCAGTAGGTAAATGACACTGAAGACAAGAAATATGCATGGACTAAATACTTTCTTGCTTTGACATATATAAAAAAATAATACATTTCATGTTCATCTAAATGTTTTGGGTTATACTGTTAGAAATATGTAATTCTATTTTATGGACAGGTCAACTAGTGGAAATATCACAGTCATTTGAATTGGTTTTCTTTATACTGGGTAGGGCTTATGTCTCTTTCTTTTTAAGGTTACTGAGGTATAATTGATATAAATTACAAAAAATTACACGTGTTAATGTATACATTTTGGTAAGTTTGGACATTAGCATACACCCATGATATTATTACCACAATCAAGGTACTAAACATATCCATCACCTCCAGCAATTTCCTTTTGTTCTTTTGTGTGCATTTGTGTGTGTCTGTGTAAGAACACTTGACATGAGAACTATCCTCAACATATTTTAAGTACCTCATACTGTGTTAACTGTATGCACGATGTTGTACAGCATATCTCTAGGACTTTTTCATCTTGCATACTTTTTTAAGATTCTTTGCACATGCAAAATATGCCATAAGATATTGCAGTGGACAATGCACCTATTTTTAGGTCAACCTTGGCAAATCACACGAGAATCAATTGCATTAAGGAGAAAACTAGATTCCATATTTTATTCTTTGTCTTGTGTTTCTTCGCATTCAAATTCCTTGACATCTTCTTGGCTGCTGTAAGTAATGCAATTAGAAGTTGATGGCTGAGTGTAGTGCTTACTTTGTTAGATTTTGTGAGGCTTGTGTGATCATCATTTTCTTCAACATATGACACTTTGGAATCATCCACTGTAGTTTTTTGTTTGTTCATTTGTTTACAGTCAGGAACATCAAAGCCCTCTTCTACTTGTATTGACTTTTCTAGATAGGCTTGTACAGATACTTTCTCTTTCTGAAGACAGTTCTCACCAATTGTCCAGCATCTGTTGCAATGGAGTGGAAGGGAAGGATTCCTTTCATAAAGTATACTTCCAGTAGTCTGCCAAGGAAATTTCAACATCTTCTTCAAGTGAATCTACTTCACTCTCTCCTGCCTGTTTTACCTTGATATACCTTATTATCTTCCTCTGAGAGTTATTCTTCTTCACTAAGGCTACAGTCTTCTGAATTGAGATTCAGCTTCAAATTCTACAGCAATTTAATCTAAAACTGAATCCTGATCCAACCACCCAAATGTTCACTTACCCCAGAATCAAGATCCGGATTTGCTGGAATCTCTGGATTCCCTGCTCTTGCTTCTTCACACTATATCTCCCTTGTAACACATAAAGTGAGGCTTTCATCAAAGAAAGAGAAATACTGTAAGATTTCGGGTGCTTTCTTTGTCATTCACCAGGTAATTCATCCACATTTTTGCCGAGTCAGAAGTTCTCTTTTCTTCTTCTTAATTCTCAAAATGCTCTTAAATCCCAGGCCTGGGGATACATGAGCACCCTAGGTCCAAAGAAGGAGGCCCCTGACAACAAAAAAACCCAGCAAGACCTCAGTCAGAGGGCCCAGGGCTGCCCACCAGCTGGGCTTCTTGCTCTGTTTTCATCCCAGTCACTAAGGCTGCACAGGACCCAAGAGGAGCCCAGCTTGCTCATGTCCCCTAGTGCATCTCCTGGGTGTTTGTGCATGTGCACCCAGGCCATGCAGACTCTCAAATTTCCCCTTTAATTTTCAAAATCGTCCAGGTTTGGACACAAATTATTTTTCATACCATGTAAGAATCATTGGTAAGTAGAAGCCAAGGAAAGGCAAGGGCCGGGTGCATGAAGGATCACCCAAATGGGTGCAGAATTCATGGCCCAGCAATGAGGGAAAAATAGAGGGCTTGAGTAAGAATACTTATAAATAAGTGCATATTAATAAAACAGAATTGGATAAAAGCTAAAAAATCAAATTTAAGTCTTCACACACTATAGACAGCAGTCCAGTGGAACATCTGGGAACCTAATATGCAGCAAGCATCTAACATTCACAATGGTGAATAATTCCATGTGATGCTCCTCTGATTTAATTACCTTAAAGAGACCAAATTTGATTCCTTCCAAAAGTTAGCATCTATTGCAAGCCTAACGAGTTAAAAGTTTGAGCTGGAGAATAGAGCCATTACAAAATAAAAGTAATCAACCAACTCTTACAGATCTCCTAAAGCAATGATTCACACAGGATTTCACACAAAACTCCCATTAATGCTAATGAAATTGGGTAAGTTACAGGCTGAAACTCTCCCATACATTGATAGGTGAATAGTTCCCTGAGGTACTTACTTAGATGAGGGAACTTAATTTTCTCTCCACTAATCCTCTCTGGATGAAAAATACGAAATAATGCTTCACAAGTTAGGTTTCTTTTTAAAGTAGATGGCACAAATTCAGAATCATTGGTGTGAATTAATCAAAACCCTCATTAGGACATCGACTAGCTCATTTTCAGCCAATCAAACCATCTTCCATTCAGATACCAGTTGGCCAAAGTCTTAGAAGTCAGTCTTGTTTGTGACTCTGAAAGTAACCGATTAAGTCCATTCTATCTTGTTTTTTCAAGATTCTAGAAAAAAGGAACTGTGCAATTATGTGAGAGAACTAGTTGAAAAGAAATAGACATTCTTGATTGCCTTGGTATGAATTGAAGAGTTCAGTTGCTGATTTAATTAGCTGCCTAGGGAAGGAGAGATCATGAAATGTTGAGTTAGGAACAATATAAGATCATTCAAAGACTTATACAAGTGATAGTACAGGTATAATTAAGCTTCTGGGGCATAAGTGGTTAGTGTGTGTGTGTGTGTGTGTGTGTGTGTGTGTGTGTGTGTGTGTGTTTCAGAATTAGCAACTTCCACTAGCATGTGAATGCTTTTGCTCTATAATAATCATTATAATGTTTATTTGGTTGTGTACAGCTCTTGACTAGTGCAAAATAAATTGCCTATTCAACTTCTCATTTATTACAACTTCCCAGGATATAGGCAGGACTGTGGTTAATGTATTACTTTACAACTGACAAAGTGAAGCTCAATTCAGTAAGTTATCTCATAGAAGAATAGTGGTAGGCCCACAAAACACATATTAAATCCAACAAATGTAAATAAATCATAATGTCAGAAGAAATCTAGTATGTGGCTTTTTGGTTAATGATATCTAGAAAATTTCTTGAGTAGGGATAGATCCCTAAATACTAAAATATGTCTTTGATTTAATTATACATGAATGCATAAATAGTTGTTATTATGTGCTGCTCGATGAAAAGTATCTGGTGCTTCTTGTTTTGACTAAGCCCTAAATTACATTGAATTTAAGCATCAGTAGACACTTTTTGGATAATTATATGGTTTTAAATAAATAAAAGAAAATTTGCTAATTTATTAGACATTAAGAATCAGTGCCACTACACACAGCATTTTAAAAATGACTAGTCTAAAATCCACAATTATAGTGAGAGATGTTTTAGTAATTGATAAAATAAGTAAAGTGAAACTCAGTGAGCAAGTGTAAGACATGAACAACAATACTATCAATTAACTTGACCTAACTGACCTTCATGGGACACAGGGAAAAACCCAACAGAATACATTTTTTTTTTCAAGTGCACACACACTCTTTACCAAGGTAGACCACTTGTGTGTAACAAAACTTCTAGACTGAAATTGCATAGCATATGTCCTCAGCCCACAAGGGAATGAAACTGGAAATCAATAGAAAATAATTGAAAATTTCTGAAATATTTGGATCTTTAAAAACATACTTCTGAATCAACCCTATGTCAAAGAAGAAAACAAACATGAAATTAGGAAATGTTTTGAATTAAATTAAAATGAAGCAACTTTTGGGCGCCTGGGTGGCTCTGTTGGTTTAACATCCAACTCTTGATGTTGGCTCAGGTCTTGAGCCAACATAAACAATCTTATGGTTTATGAGTTCCAGCCCTGCATTGGGCTCTGTGCTGATAGTGTGGAGCCTGCTTGGGATTCTGTCTCCCTCTCTCTCTCTCAGCTTCTGCCCTGCTTGTGCTCTCTCGCTCTCTCTCTCTCTCTCTCTCTCTCAAAATGGATGAATATAAACTTTAAAAAATAAAAATAAAATGAAACAATTTTTATGTGATGCAGCTTAAGCATTGCTTAAAAATGATAGCATTAGGGAAAAAATGCCTCAAACTAATCTTTGAAGATTCAACCTAAGAAATAAAACAAATTAAAAAAAAAGTGAATTAAATTTAAGAGAAAAAGAAGAAAGGAAAGAAGAACAAAAATCAGTGAAACTGAAAATATTAAAGATAGAAAATTATTAGAACCCCAAAATTACTAGAACCCAAACTGGTCATTTAAAATTATTAATAATAAAATTGATAAAACTCTGGTCAAACTGATTAAGGAAAAAAGAGTACAGACATAAATTACCAATATCAAGAACAGAAGAGGGGGCATCACTTCAGGTCCTACAGACACTAAAAGTATAAAGTAACCTGAAGAACAATATTATGACTATTAATTTGATAAGTCAGCTTAAGTGGACAGATTCTTTAAGAGAAATAGCTAAAACGGATGAATTTTATTTTAAGTTATATTTCAATAACCATAACCAAAAATAAATAAATAGATTGGGTTACTTAGGAAAGGAGACAGAGTGTGCTACTGCTATAACAACCATCAATGTGTTTTATTTAATTGTTTTGTTTTTATACCTCAGCCTAACATTTTTGGCAACAGTAAGATCTACAGTGGTACTTGAAGTTTAATCTCTTACTATCTGAGAACACGTTTATTTTCACACTCTCCTTCCCCCAGTTTTCTTTAACAGAACTTGTATTTAAAACAATGCACTTCCACATTTGAATGGTTTCTACTACAATAAAAACTCTTGGATTTAAGAAATAGAGGTAATAGTAGTTTGCCCTGGCTATAATGTGGTATTATATTGGGCTACTTTAAGTGTTTTTCTTAGTTTAAACCTTAGGGATTTGCCTAAATTGTATTTAACCTAGAGTCTACGTGGACTGATGGATTTTGAGAGGTTTGAAATTACCACATTACTTTTTGCACCTCATCATAGTTGTGAGCTTTGTGTGCTGGTAGTCAATCACTAGTATAAAATAAAAATGCTTTCTAACATGAGCATTAAGTATTCATTAAGTTATTAATTCTCCGATAGATCCAGGAAGAGAAAAATAGATCAAGATAGTTTTTATTAGAGAGATAATAATAACATGATAGCTATAATTTATCGAACACTTGTATGTGCCAGCGTGCTATGCAATTTTCATTCATTACTTCCATTAATCCTTATAATATCATTAAGGCATGAGAATAATTCTCCTTGCATCGCAAGGATCTGAGACTAAAGACTAAGAAATAATCTACCAAATAAATTAGCAAAACTTGAGGAAAAAAAATCCCCAGTGTTGGGAATGACTGTTGGGAAATGTATATACATTCCAACTTGCATGTAGGTGGGAGCTTAAATCAGTAAAAACTATTTTATTAAGTGATTTTTAATATCTACCAAGAATTGTACAAATGTTTATATTTTGCTAGCCTATCTGCCAACCTAGGAACATACTCTAAAGGAATGATTCAGTCTGTAGGAAAAAAAAAAAACAAACACAAAAAACTTGGGGTTAATGACACTAATTTGAGCAATAGCCATAATGTTATTTTATTTACTTAATGATACTTATTTAGAAATCTAAAATATTTAATAATAGGTAATATTTAATAATAAGTAATAAGGTATAGCCACCTGACTTTATATTAAATGCAATGTGCTATAAACATATATACATGTATGTATGCACGCATATATGTATATGTATAAAAATAAACACAGCTCTATATCTGCATGTTCCTTGATTAAAACTATGTTCAAAGTATCATGCACAGACTAGCCTGAAATTGGCTAAGAAGTTTATTTCTAACATTTCCCACCACATAGCTTATATTTCTGCAACAGTGAGTTGCTTATAGTATACCAAATGAAACTGTGGCACGTGCCTTGATTCGTAGCATTTCTTTTTCCCATAATGACCTTCCTATCCTTCCTGTCTTATGTTAGCCCAATTTATCCCTTAAAATAAAACCTGGGAGTCCCTTTTCCTCAGAATTTTTCTCTGCCTCCTTTTCATGAACACTTAAGTTTCCCCTAATTCATTTTATCCCAGAGTCTGAGACATTACTCTAAAATACTTTCCTTGTAGGCTTTGTAAGAGACTGCCATCTCCCTGGGGTCCGTTGTGAGCTCAAAGACTATTCCATTTCTTCTTTATATTCCTAGAGTCTAACAAGTCCTGGATGTGCAGGAGCATCATAAGTTTCTCTGAAACAGAAACTGTAGGATCTGAAGTGTAAGCAGTGTTTCTAGCACGATTATATTAAGAGAGTATTGTTCTCTATTTTTCAATTGCTCATAATTTGATACTGTAGTTATATTGTTTTTATAATGATCAAAAGTGCATTTAAACAGGAAGCAAATACAAATTCATGTCTACCTATAATTGTATCCATACCATCCTTCAATCAGCAAATTTTAGAAATACCTAGAGAAATTATGATATATTTCATGACAAACTTTAAATGTTGATATGAAATCTGGGGGCAAAATTGAAGAAAACCTATATAAAAAAGCAATGTGGCATGCCCATTGAGGTCGATTCTATTATGTGGTTGAGAAGTGTAGAAATGCATGAAAACTGCAAATAATTTAGTGAAAGTATTGTCACAAAAACACGGTATATGTAGCTGAGGACAGATTCAGCTAATAAAGCAAGCCAGGTGTCATAAAAAAAATAAAACAAAAGAAGGAACTAATAAAGGGTGACAGTCTGCAATATATAGATATTCCAAATATTTAGCATAATCATGTGATTTGAGTGCATCCTGGCCCACCATAGACATACGATACTACTTGGAATCCCTACAGTTGTGATTTCTGGGAGGTAAGGGAGCAACGACAGTTAGGAAATTATTTTAAATTTCCTGCAGATACTTAGTAAAACAAGCCTCTTAGGTTTATTGCCCATCAGCAGAGACAGATGAGTAGCTATTTTTTGGCTTGAGGGGAGATCGGATTTAGGGAATGTATACTGACTAATTGATTGTTGGGCATTAGAAGAAGAACAAAGCATCAAACCCTGCGCAGGGCCACTGAGCTTCTCTGAGGTGGTACTTGTCTTTCAAAATACCAATAATAGGATACCATCTGACACATAAAAAATTCTGGAGGCCAAAAAGTTTATTTAAGAAACACTATTGTGACACCCTAAATAAAGGAATCTCTAAGAAGAGAGAGCTGAAAAAGTAAGCCAGAAAAAAAAAAAAATCACAGAACAAAGGGAGAGATAACTAAGTTAAAGCACAGACAGATAACTAAGCATACAACAGAACATCTTTGATCCTAAACACATATCCAGAAACCATCAAAGGCAAATGTTACAGGTAAAAGCAATAAAAAGGATTACCTCAAGAGGGAAGAAAAAGGCACATATTTAGATGCACTGTTAGAAGAGAAAACGAAACCAGGCAAGCAGTGAAAGATCTGAAAATTGAAAGGGAAAATCAAATCAGTGGCTTTTCTGCCTCATCCATCTGCCGGCATCCAGACAGCACACTTTGGAGTCCAATAGAGTGAAAACAAGATTGGGCAACTTCAGCAGAAACACATCCTCTCCATTTTTAAAATAATGAAAACGGTAACAGAGGCATGACCAGGAACCAAATGGAAGAAACGCCCGGGAAATTGCACAGGGGACAGTCAGAGAGGCAGTGAAAGGGAGTTTATTCATTGGAAGGAAAATTCAGCATGGCTGGACCAGGCCACATGGATCAATGGCCTGGAAGAAATGGGTTGAGAAAAATGTGAATTGGCTAATGATCACATTTGGTCAAGCAAGAAAAAGGGTTCTGGGGCTGCTTAGGAAGAGGTGGATTGAGTTTTTGAAGTGATGTAATGAGACTGTTTAAATTCCCAATCATGGCACTCATCATCCTCACCATCTACCCACGGCATTACCCCCACGGCACTTCTCTGATTCCTTGGCATGGCCCTTCTGCCATTGTCACAGCTGCCTCTGGGAATAAATCCAGAGGCTCTTCTGTGGTTTAACAGGACCTATGTTGTCTGCAGCATACCTTCATGCCAGCCTCTGTCCTGTCATTCTTCCTGGTGTTTACTATGCTTCAGCCAGTCTACTTCCATGTAAACGTGAAGCTCATCCATCAAATCCATGTCTTTTTTTTTAATATTTTTTTAACGTTTATTTATTTTTGAGACAGAGAGAGACAGAGCATGAATGGGGGAGGGGCAGAGAGAGAGGGAGACACAGAATCTGAAGCAGGCTCCAGGCTCTCAGCCGTCAGCCCAGAGCATGATGCGGGGCTCGAACTCACAGACCGTGAGATCGTGACCTGAGTTGAAGTCGGACGCTTAACCAACTGAGCCACCCAGGCGCCCCCAAATCCATGTCTTTACATATGTTATTCCCACTGAAAAAAGTTGTCTCCAGGTCTGCTCATCTGGATATCCTCTTACCGGAGAGGTTCCCCCAACTATACTACCTCCCCTTCACTCTCACATCACACTTTGAATCACTTTGTAAAATGTATCACCATTTGAGATAGGCATGTATAATTATTTGGTTACTTGTTTTTGTTTTATTTTTTCTTTTTTTGAATGAACTCCCTCAAGAACATAAGCTCCAAGAAAGCAGAAACCTATCCTAAGCAACTGAAACAGTGACTACTGTTCTAGAGTGAGAATTCAGTAAATATCCCCTTAATTAAGGAGTTGATTGGCAGAAGACCATGGATCACTCCAGCCTTGAAGCAAGGATGAGGAAGAACAGATACAGATTGAGGCTCACATTGTTTCAAGAAAGGTGCTGAGTATGATATATACATTATTTCATTGACTCTTCCATAAAATATAAGATAGTTATCATTATCCCCATTTTACCGATAACAAGGCTAAACAACAATGAAATAACAGTTGTGTAACTATTAAGAGGAAGAAATTCGTTTCAAATTGGATTCTGAATCCCATGTTCTACCCACTTCAACCATAATGACCCTTCTTTCTTACCATTTCCCTCCATAATTTGCAACATCTTCCATGAAGCAGACTATAATAAACATTTTTATTGAGTGACATCCTATCTAATCATCAATTAGACTTTTAGAAAGAAAAATACATTGACTCAAGATGCTTGGCTACCACTTTTATGCATCTATTCTATTTTTCTGACTAAGCAATAAGGACTTTTAGGGCAATATTCTTGGCTATTTCTTCTTTGCCTGCCCTGTGTCACCCCTGGCCATACTCTACTGCTGGTTCTTCCATGAACCCTTGACCCCCACACCCTGCCCCCAAGCTCTTGGCCTCCTGTGCCCCCTGCCCTCTCTCCTACCCTGCCCTCCTAGGCATCCCTGCCCTGACTTGTAGTACAATTCTCTACACATCAAGAGATATCAGCCCAATAATAAGTCCTCATAAAAATAGTAGAAATTGCAGTAAATAAACTTTCATATTCCAGATACATTCTTATTTAAATGATAATGGCTGGAAGAATGCATAGGACTGCAGAAGAATTGAGAGTGAGTGGCATTCTCAATTGCTTCATTTGTCCACTCTTGGTGACACAGCCTTGCTCACAGCTCTGAGGTCATCTCCTTTTGAGAAACAATTCACCTTGTACTTACAAGCATGTGTCTCAGAGCAACACAAACCAGGGTTCACGTTCTATCACTTTCTAATTTACCTCTCTATTTTACCTGGGACTCTCTATCTCTAAAACGGCGTTCTTAAAATGCCTATTTCAAAAGATTCTTGTAAGGAATAATTAATCTGATTTATGTAGATTTCTTACCAAAAGGTCAGGTGTGTAGAAAATATTCTATAGCTACACTGTTCAAAATGGGTAGAAGTTCCAATCCCTATCCCTCTGGAGGGTTTACTCTACCGGGCTGTGGAGAAATTTCCTTTCTCCTTAGAAGACTGTCTCAGATTGGGGCCTGTGGGTGGCTAAATTGGTTAAGCATCTGACTTCAGCTCAGGTCATGATCTCACACTCTGTGGGTTTGAGCCCTGTGTTGGGCTCTGTGCTGACAGCTCAGAGCTTGGAGCCTGCTTCTGATTCTGTGTCTCCTTGTTTCTCTCTGCCCCTCCCCTGCTTGCACTCTGTCTGTCTCTCTCAAAAATAAACATTAAAAAAAATTAAAAGAAGAAAAGACCATCTCAGATTTCTCCAAACGATCTCAAAAGAATAAACATGTTTACTTGTTTTTATTATGAGACATTGCCTTCTGACTTCTGGCAAAGGCAGGCTTTTGTTTCTTCTTCTTTTTTTTTTTTTCCAGAAGATTTGATACTGACATGAGTGAACAAATGAAAATGTTCTAATTTCAAGGGAAGCTTTTTGTGACCATTAGTTCCCTTGGTTGGCTTTTTTTTTTTTTTTTTTTTTTTTTTTTTACTTCTCAGCAATTTTTAAAATATGATTTTTTTGGTTACAGCTATGTATAACTTCTCTGTCATTCATAGATTTCACATCCACAATATTGACAATTTGTAAATACGATGGATGCCTCTAGTTCTCACTGATAACTGGATCTGTGTTCCTTTGTTGAACAAGACAGAACTGAGGCTGTAAAGCAAACCAAAAATGCATTTCGAGTATTTAGGAATTTGAATCCAGGAGGAAAAAATTCAGGAGGAAACTGAAATGTGCTACAAGGAAGGAAGAGAAAGAGTTGATAAAGGCAAAAACCACAGGCTTATGGAAGTTGTTTTAAAAGAATTATGATTGGCATAGGGAAAAACAGTTAATGTTGGTTTAGATAGAAGAGGTTACTTTGCCAGCTGCTAGGTTGGAGTTGAGAGAAATAAGCCCCATTCTGAGAATTGCACCAGGATGTGGCAGTTGGGGTGGTTGGTACAGTCTAAAAGTTCATATTTCATCCAGATGTGGACGTATATAAGACTAACGCCCCATTGGCTATCTAGCTCCATTTTAAAGCCTCTTGATGTTCCTGAATTCCTGATTTCATTTCAGATGTTTCTGTACAACTTCTAGTGCTCCTTCAGGGAGTCTGAAATCCCTGCCCCTGGCAGTTGGGTGGGGCCCTGTGAGAACCAATGAAATGTGAGCAAAAACAGAAACAAAAAAACATGTGCTACTGGCTGACACCTTGAAGAGCCCCACCTGATTCTCTAATCTCTTCTTCCTCTGCCACAACAATGGCAGATAAAGCCTTGTCCTCACATGGTAGAACCAAAGGATAGAAGCAGCATGGGTTTTTGAGCTTTTGTGTGGTGATCAAGTGCCTTACAGTAGTCTTCAGATTTTCAGTCAACTTCACATAAATTGGGTTGGGGGATGGTGGTGGTGAAATACTTTTGTTGTTTTAAGTCAATGAAAGTAGAGGTTTTTGTTGTTGTTACCACAGTACATTCTAACATGCATGTACAAGAAACTTAATTCAGGTTTGAATTACTTAAAACATGCACATTCCCAGAAGGGTCTGTAGTGTTGAGTTGTTCTTGGTGGGGGACTATCTGGGAATTAAATTCTTGGAATGTCCTACTGATAAGAGTGTGTTGCATGCCTGGAGTTTTGAAGGAAAGGATAGGCAGTTTGTTTACACAGTTTATGCAAACAGTGTGCATTATGGTGGGCATGTTCTTTCGTTTTGGAATTCTGCAGTTTTGGTAAGTTCAAGTCAGTCATAAAGGTATCGTGTGCTTTATGTGTGACCATTGTCAAAACTCTTAGGTTCAAACAAACTTCCCTGGGAGACAGCAGTTCACACATGTAGCTACCATTTTTAAAGCAGAAAAAATTAAGTGTCTCTTGATTGACTCCGTTGGGAGAAAATTCTGGGAAGCTTGCTCCTAGTTTCCTCTGGACTTTTCCTGATGCATCTGTTTTTTTTGATTTTGCTTTGCATCTTTTCATGGTAATAAGCTATAGCCAAGAGTATAATGACTTCTGAATTTGATGAGTCCTTTTAGTAAAACACTAAACCTGGAGATGATCTTGGGAACCACCAAGATACTTGCCTAATACAGAAAATTACTGCTGAAAGTGGGGTGCTCTCATAAGAAAAACTTCAAATGTGACATTGTTGTTACAGATGCCTAGAAATATGGTGATTTATCATAAGTGGTGAACATTTGTTATATATGATAAAGTGGTAAAAGTCTTAATTTTGGTAGGTAGATCATGTAAACAATGAACTTGTCCTCTTAAAAGCCTACAGAAAAGACTGGATGAAAGAATTTTACTAGCGTATTTTGAGTGAAGTTGGCCACATTTTATAGGACATTTCAAGAAAGTGATGAGTTCACGAAAGAATCGGCTTTAAAATGGTAGAACCATGAAGGTGACTGCTTTTGATCCCAAACTATTAGTGATTAACATTACAAAGACTTTGAAAGTCAAAAGCCTATAAAAACAGCTACACAACAATGATTAAATTAAAAACCTCCTTTCCTTTTGGTTAAAATTTCTCTTCAGAAAGAGAAACCCCCAATAAATTAATATCAATATTTAAAATATTTTTGGGTAAATATCAGGTTTATGGTATAGCCTTTTCATCTACCATTAAAAACAGACTCAATAAGTCAATAAAAGTAAGGGGGCAAAAAAACCCATAATAAAATCCGAGAAAATACTGGACCCGAACACCTGTAAATGATATCTTTAAAGCAACTGGGGATTTGGTTCCTGGCAGATGGATCTGAATAGGTATACATAAAAATATGTATTTATATAGAATCTATATCTATATCTATATCTATATCTATATCTATATCTATATCTATATCTATTCAAGTATATAAAAGCCCTGCTGTGTGTCTGTGTGTTTATATAGTATGTGCTGCTAAAGAAACTTGTGGCCTAGATGGAAAAAGCCTGTCATTATTTGAGACCTAAAATTACCCTTCGCATTTGTCAAAAATATTGATTATGTTGAGCTACTCCAGGAATCACTTCTAACAATTCCTGGAACAATCCCTTCAACTCAGAAGTATAAAGACAGTAGAAGTAAATGAAACATTACAGATTGGTATCAGAGCAGAGTTTGAATTCAGGTTCCATTATGGACTCTCCATGAAACACTGGGCAATTTAAACAGGAATAATTATGATACCATTTCAGAAGGCTATTGTGAGGAGTGAATGCATGCAATTGCTTAGTATAATTTCTGTCACATAGAAAGCATCCAATAAATGTTAACATTCATTGTCAGAATGATCGCTTCTACAGGCAGGTAGTGGGTTGAGAAATTGTTAGAGTCTCTAAGAAGAGCGTATTCCCCCAAGTCCACTTCAGATATGGACGTGGAGGATAATGAGGGAGGTGGGTAAGGGAGAAAGATGCTTTTAGAAGTTGAAACTAGGAGGCCACTAAGAACACTGGAAAGGGAACTTCTTCTGGGACAGCAGGATAAGAGCCTCATTAAGGAGTAGTCTCTACTCTCAAGACAGGTCATTCACACAATGTTTGCCCACTGGAATTTCAGAATTTCTAAGGACCAATGACTGTTATGTATCTTTCATTTTTCCTTTCAGAATGAGAGTATTTATTACAATTATCCTGTCTATATTCTACCAGTATATACTAAGTGTGAATGGGAAGGATTGGAGTTAGAGTTCATAAGTTTCCAGTCCAAGAAGAGCCACATCCATATCTGACAGACTGTTATTGCACAACAGTGCACAACACCTAAACTGTTTTTTGACAAGGTTAGGGTGGCTTTCCTTGGCAAGGAGGTATATGTTTTGCAGGAAGGTTAAACTTAATATATTAGAACTGAAAGAGCTAACTGTAGCTCTTCTGTAAACTCAGAATTTACCAGTGCTCATCAGTATCCAGTTCTCCTTCCCTGCCTTTACTTAACAGGCACTGTATTTCCCAATCTCCTTTCAGTGAAGTGAGACCATGTGACTTGTTCCGGCTAATAAAATTCATGTCTTTCAAGCACAGGCAGTGAAAATACCCCAAGGATTTTCCAATCTCATTATCCTGCAACTGCAGTTGTTATGAAGTAATCCTTTGTTGTGATGGATGGCCAAGTCTCAAGAGGGCAGGGGCCAAATGGATGAGCTTTACCACTGAGTTTCCTAGACCCAAGGCGAACTTTTTATAAACAAAAAAATTAGCCTTGTTTTGTAAAGCCAAAATGATTTGTGTCTGTTAAAGCAGCATAACTTAGCTTATGCTGACTGAAACAGTGAACAGTGCTAAATATCTGTGACTTGAAATTGTTTTCAGTATTTCTAAGTGTGTAGTTAAATTTTTTTCTTCGGTGAAACTATATGTTGTTTATTGTCAATTTATCCTCCCAAGGGCCAGCTGCAGCATATTAAACATGGAAAGGGTGGTACAAGAGAAGTTCTAATTTAGGAAGTTTAGATTATAAAGTATTTCTTTCAGTTATGGCAATGAGTGCGGGTTTTTTAAAAAAGCAGTGAAAAGACACTGAAAAATATTAAGCAGAGGAGTGACATATGATATACATTTTATAAATATTCTGGGCCATGTGAAGTTTATAAATGGAAAAAAGGGTAGCAGTTGTAGTGTCTATTGTAGTTCTTTAAGATAAAAGATATGCTTTAAACGAGAGTGGTCACAGCACAGTTTGTGAGGTTAGTTTTGACTCCATATGTATTTTGTAGCTAGAAGCAATAAGATTTGCTGATTATGAAAGGAAATGCACTAAAAACTTATTTACCTTCAAGGAAATATAATTTTTAAAGAAGTGAAGAGACTATACAAACTTTTCTGTATTTGCAAAGCTAGAAATTTGCTAAGATCTTGGGATTTATCCCTTGTAAATGTCAAGGGTCTTATGCTATCTGCTTATTGTAGAAACTTGAAAAATACAGATGTACCCAAATGTCATTGAGAAGTGGGTATGAATTACATTTGTGTCACAATTCCATTTTTTTCTAGGCACTTACAGTTTAATCTCCTACTACATTTTCTTCCCCAGCACATACAGAAACCTCCAAGTAGCCCCCAATCCAGTGCCCATTATCTCTGGAAGGACTCAAATGTATTCTTACCACATCTCTCCAAAGATTTCTGTAGTTCTTCCTCCTCTATTATTTTGCCTCCAGATCCTTAAATTACACCCCCCCACACACACACACACCACATACACACATACAAACAAAAGCTCTTCAGAGAGTCTCAGGTCTGAGGCTTCTATAAATGTTGTCAAGTGATCACTAATATACATGACAACATTTTTTTAAATATTTATTTATTTTGAGAGAGAGTGCATAAGAAATGGAGGAGCAGAGAGAGAGGGAGAGAAAGAATCCCAAGTAGGCTCCATGTTGTCAGCACAGACTCTGGTGTGGGGCTCAATCCCACAATCTGTGAGATCATGACCTGAGCCGAAACCAAGCATCAGATACTTAACCAACTGAACCACCGAGGCACCCCCATGACAAGATATTTTTATATGATAATTTAAATTTTTTCACAGGAAAAATATTTTTTTTCACCTTCTGTCACTTACATCTCATCTAAACTCTCTCAAAAAAGCAATCCATTTATAAGTAGGTCCTTACCACCATATTCATATTTATGGATTATAATTTTTCCTTTATTTTTGTTTTTATTACAATAATTAAGCCCACCATTATCTCTTTCTGGGTCTACTGAAATAGCTTCCTAACAGATACTCCTCCATCCAGCCTTGTTTATAACCAATCAATACTCCAGAATAAATCCACTGAAATGCTGACCCCTACCTGACAAAATCCAAATCCATTAAAATGCTTCTGCTCTATGGATAGATCCCAAGTTTCTCAAATATGCTTCTGGGAACATTTAAATTTTTTTAAGGTTTTCATTTATTTTTGAGAGAGAGAGAGAAAGAGAGAGAGAGAGAGGGAGAGGGAGAGAGAGATACAGAATGTGAGCTGGGGAAGGGCCAAGAGAGAGGAGACACAGAATCTGAAGCAGGCTCCAGACTCTGAGCTGTCAGCACAGAGCCCAACATGGGGCTTGAACTCGTGAACTGTGAGGTCATGACCTGGGCCAAAGTTGGATGCTCAACCGACTGAGCCACCCAGGTGCCCCTGCTTCTAGAAACATTTAGGACTTGCCACTTCCCTACTTCTAAAGACTCATCATTTTATTTGTTCCCCCTAAATCACGCACCGGATGGTCCAATCTGAATACAATTCAGTTCCTCGAATGTGGCAGGGATCTGTCATCTCAGGGCCTTCGTGTGTTTCTGATCTTTGTGGGCATATATTGCTCACATCTCTTTAAGATCTGAGTCTTAATAGCTCTTGCTCTATAAGTCTTTTGACTTTGTCCTAAGCACGATTCTATATTCTTAATATGTAGTTTCCAAATACCTTTCATTGCCCCATTATACCACTTAACACATTTGCATTGTTACTGCACTTTTATCATCTGTTAGACCACACCTGACTCCACGAACACAGAGCATCTCCATTGCCTAGCACATAGTAGACACTTATGACAAATACTCACTGAAATTTTTGTGTTGCTAGCTCCTTGTACCCTGACTCCCCACTTGCCATTTGAATACGAGACAGTAAGTAACTAAATGTGTGCATTTTATGGAGAAGGCAAAATTATCCCCCTTAGACACTAATGGTGTATGTGTTCCCTCACCAGATGTCTCTGCTACACTGGGAGGCATATGGAAAAAAGTTTAAAAAGCAGGTGGGAGGGAACCCTGAATATCTAATTAGTTTCCTTGCAACCTCCAAATATGCCTGGTAAATAGATTGAAAGCATAATTAGGTGGAGAGATCAATAAATGATACAGATCTAGATGAGTGGGTAAATGATAGTTGTATTTGAAAGCATGACTGTGTGTACAGTTAGTTTTTTGATTTTTGTTTTTGAGCTTATTTTGCATGTTTTGTTTTTCTTTGTTATCCAGTGAACCTTTGCCATTGAATTAAAAATTGTTCTTAATGCCCACATGATATTCATATATATGTGATGCATGTCATTTTTTTAGACTTCATTTCAGTAACATATTATTTTCATTTTTTCTCATTATAAATAATCCCCTAGCAAACATTCTGTCAGTATCTTCCCCCGAATCTGGATATAATATTAATCTTTCACACTTCTACGCTTCTTTTCTCTGGTGCTTCGTCTTTCCATGGGAACTTTGAGATCTTTTGGTGCACCTAAACTGTGACTCATTTTCAGAAGCCAAGTTTCTTTTTAGGAAACTTCTCCAGCTGGTGTAGTACTATCTGAGCTATTGAGTTTGAAAACATCAATCCAGTGGAATTGTGTGAACCTGAAAATTTATTTAAATGTCTCAAATCTTGGTTTCCTCATTCTTAGGACAATAATCACCCTACTATCTGTCCTACTGCTGTATAGCTATTGTTTTTTAATTATTTGCTTCTATGTTTTATTGACCATTAAGGGAAAAATATAAATAAATTCACTTTTTAAAAATTTTTTTTAACATTATATTTATTTTTGAGACAGGGAGAGACAGAGCATGAACAGGGGAGGGTCAGAGAGAGGGAGACACAGAATCTGAAACAGGCTCCAGGCTCTGAGCTGTCAGCAGAGAGCCCGACGTGGGGCTCGAACTCATGGACCGTGAGATCATGACCTGAGCCGAAGTCGGCCGCTTAACCGACTGAGCCACCCAGGCACCCCTAAATAAATTCACTTTAATCATATTGTGTATATAAAAGTTGTTAAAACTTTTTATTTTATTTGAAATGATTTTCATGCCCTTTGTATCACTTGGATTGAGTTCAGATGCTTGATTCATACACCGTGTGTTTGGATTATGTCCAGGGTCTGAGGCTTGGCATGCAAGGCTCTTCTCAGCTTTACTCCAAGTTACAGCTACAACCTCATTTTGTGTTTATTTTTCTGTGCCAGATGTACTTTCCTTCCCATGTTTTACAAATTTCAAGGTCCTTATAGCATGCAATGTCTTTCTACAAGCTCGTTCCTCTACTTGGAATGTCATCTACAATTCATTCTCCCCCACTGGCAAACTGACAGAAGTCAAAGACTGAAAGGTATTGGCAAGTTATTTTCAAACAAGTTTATAAAGACACTGTGTGTGTATTGAGTGTGTCATGTGTGTGTGTATGTGATTTTTCAGAATGTATGTGTGTGAATGTGCATGCAAATGTATATCAAATGCCTGTGTGTGTGCATGTATGTGTTTATGAGTGTGTGGCCAAATCTATATTTAGAATTAAAATAAAACGTGCCTTTTCCCCAGAGTTCCTATGCATCGAAGCTTTCAGCCAGTGAATTTCTAAGTTAATGTAACAATAAGGATAGGCTTATGGTTCTCCTTAGGCTTTTACTCAGAAGACAAATGGGTGATGGCTTACCTGAAGGCTACTTCACCTGAACTGCCCATTGCTATGTAAAGCTGTCAGCTTCTATCAGGAGATGACCTCACACAGCAAGGTGCAGATGCTTTGCTGTATTTGGTATAACAGTACATTGGAGAGGGAGAACAGACATGTATTATTATAAGGAAAATTAACAACCAGCATCTGGAAGAGAAAGAATTGAAAATGACAGGCCAGTTTTAAGAGGCCTTTTGTTTGGGCTTACATTTTTCACCTAGAAATGGACACAATTACTGAAAATTAGAAATGAATCTGGGCTTTATACAATGAAATGAGATAATTTCACAGCCAAAACAAGTGGGCTTATGTTGAAAGGAAAGCCATTAAAATATACCTAAGCAGTAAGTTAATGGGGGAGAAATTCAATTTGAAAATGAGAGAACATTTTCAGATAGAAAGGGCAGGCAGTGGAACAGTATGCCTAATGAGGTACAGTAGATATATTCAAGTTTAATCTAGATAATTTTAGATAATTACAGAAAAAGCTTAGGCTAGGATTTTTTTCTTACTTTTTTGCCCACTGTTTGATTCCAAGTATTGGACTGGACCAGAAAAAAACAAAAAACAAAAAACATGATCATCCTATTATCTGTTGTCTTGTGTAAGTTCTATTTTCAAAAACTAAATGTTCAGAGTTTTCCCCCAGGTGACCAGATGTCAGACAGGACCTTCAGTATTTTCACTGCTTCTGATCATATACTTCTGTCCAGAAAGCAAGCCCCCCTTTGGTGGTACTCCTCCTCTCTTCACATCACAGATTATAAGTCTATACTAGGTAATAATGCACTAGAGAGTGGCCATTCTCTGATACTCAAATGCTGCTTCTAAGATGGTGATGGGATTGCCCAAGGATAAAAAGTTCTCAGAGTTATGCTACGTTGTTTGTAGTGGTGTTTGCACTAATGGTAACATCCTCCTCATTGTTTTCTTCAAATCTTTATTCAGGTTTTGTGTTTTCTGCAGGTATTAGGTGAATGTTCATTAGCTTTTTAACAGCTTATAAGACTATTCTTCTCGGTGCCAGGACTGTACAGATTTATCATGGTGTGGGGATATACCATGACATGCTAGGGGGTATACAAAAACAGTGTGTGCAGGAGGGAGGCAGTCTCAGCTTTCCCGTCTACTGAGGCTTCATACCTGTTAGTACACACTTTCTGCCATCAGGCAGCCTCTGGCGGGCATCTTAGGTTCCATGTTAGGTTCCAACAAAACTTACTTTTTTTCTGCTCAGTACTGCTAATATTTCTGTTGAAGGGCTGTATGAACCAGGCTACCTGGGTCCTACTCAGAAGCACCTTCTCAGCTTGTATGCTGGAGTATTCTACTCCACAGAGAACATTTAGTGAAATTGTTAAGGATGCAGATTTAGGAGACATATAAACCTGGCTTCAAGTTCCTACTTAGCCATTTATTTACTGAGTGTTCTGGGACTAGTTGCCTTATTTCTCCATTACACTTTGTTTTCTTCTCTTTTAAAAAAAGATGCAATGACATTAGCCAATTCTCAGGTTGTCAGGATGAATAAATGAAAGAATATATGAATTATTTTTAAGTATAGACCATAACTCAGTTTAATTTTAAATGATAACTAGTAGACACATTTTAACTGTGCCTATGCTAATAGAGTGATACACTTACTACTCCTATTATAATTATTATTATTTCAGGTCATAAATATTTAGGGAAGCCACTCTAATACATTCTAGTTTAGTCCAGCTCCAAAACTATCTCTATGGTATATATTAACTTATTTAGGGAGATAACAGCTCAAGGGTATTATCACAAAAGAGCATAAATACTATCTATTTTGAGATATAGAATCAATTCCTGGATATGGCTACTGAAATGATAAGCCCCAGATCTGGCACTTATGTTAAGGCACACATTCTCGAAAACCCCCAGAAGCCAAAACCAACTGGAAGTGACTCTCAAGGCACTAAAACTAAGCCATAAACCCAGTGAAGACCACCATGTAGACCATATTAATGTATCGATCCCCTTAATAATTTCTTACATGATAACAGCCACGCCAGCTTTCTTTTTTAAAACATAAATGGGTAACTGGCAATACCAAACCAATTCTAATCCATGTTAATAATTAAGACAATGTTGTTTTTTTCAGTGGGATAAGTTATTCTAGTTCTTCACCTTTGAGAGATATATATCTATAATTTTTTTCTTTCAATTCCTAACTCTTATTTCTGGAAAGTCAGTATAAATGCTGCTGGGATCTCAGGAATTACTCATCTGCTGGCAAAAATAAGGAAAATTGCTACAAGTTCAGCTTCTATAAATCCCATACCACACCTTTTATCCAGGAAAAAACCCCACATTCTCCGTGTAGTTGTTCTCTTGATTGCTCGTTTGCAAATAGAGATATTATCCAATAACGGGCAGGATAAAGTAGGTTAAAGTTGTTTTTGCCTACCATCACCCCATAGATGACTTCAGGAGCAGCAGAGACCTGCAATTGGCTCCAACAGGTAACAAGTATGACTTTATCTCTCAATGGATCAAGAAAATTCAGAATAGAATCTGCACAAGTAAGATGACCATGCTTTGGGTCAAACTAACAGGAAAGAATAAGATAGCTGTATACCCTCTTGTTATATTTGCATTTTCTGGTCTTATATTTGTGTGAGTGAAGACCCAAGTTAATTTTTTTTCTGACACAGAAATATTGAGGACAGAATGGAGCTTAATGTGAAAATGTTTTCTGTTGGTCAAATGCCTTTCCTTGAAGAACATGGCTAAGTGTGCTTACAAGTTCTAAAAGTAGAGTAAGTTCTACTTCACTGCACTGCCATCGTGGTATTTCCATCAGTATAACAGAACCCCTGTCATCATAATACCCAGGACCATTCTCTGGCCTTCCATAACTCATTCCTCATGAGGAGAGAGGGACTTCCACTGCTAGTGAATTTGAGAGAGGGAATAGAGCATGTATGCCTCCTTTCTCTCTCCTACTTGTGGGAGGTTGGCAATTGCTCCTCTCTGTCATAAGGTTTATAGTCATGGATCCTGCTCCCTTCAGTGGTAAGACATGTGAGTTTATTGTATTCTCACATTCCCCACATTGTATTGGAAAGTTACATGTAGAGAAATTCTGAAGAAACCAAGGTACATGGTATCTTATCTTCATGGCTTCCTTTAAGACTTGTTAACAACCAGTTTAAAATAACTTCTGTATGCTTAGTAGCCTCTGTTTTGCTTCTCAGCCAGATCTGTAGGTCACTAACAGATTTTTTTTTTATAAAGCTTTGAGACTGTAACTACTATGTTTTACCAGAATTAAGGCAAGACCAATTAAATATTGTCTTCTTAAGGGTGCTTAGATGGCTCAGTCAGTTTAAGTGTCCAACTTTGATTAAGGTCATGATCTCATGGGTTCAACCCCCACGTCAGGCTCTGTGCTGACAGCTCAGAGCCTGGAGACTGCTTCAGATTCTGTGTGTGTGTGTGTGTGTGTGTGTGTGTGTGTGTGTGTGTCTCTGTCCCTCTCCCATTCTCTCTCTCAAAAATAAATAAACATTAAAAAATTTAAAAAATGATCTTTTAAAAATATTAACATACCTTTAAAATTATACTCCTTATCAGTTGATAACTATGCTTGTGAATACTGGAAATTCAAATGGTAGTCCTATTTACTGGAATATGATGAAATTGATTCATGAACAAATAGAAACAGGAGTCCCAGCAGGTTTGAACATATAACGTTCCTTGGATAGAGATAGAGATGAGCTAATCAGAAATACTTAAATTATTATTATTCAATTATTCCTCAATTATTATTATTCAAGAAAGCTTATACCTCAGGTGACCTAATCTTGAGATAATGTTGTATAGAAAAAGTGTTGGGGCATAAGAAACAGGTAGAGAAACCGAAAAATGCTTTCTATGAATAGGAGATGGTATTTTAAGAAAAGTCTCTTTGAAAATGGGGATGATTTAGTAGAACAAGCTAAAAGAGAAAAGGCATATACTTCAAAGAAATTCAAGGTTTCAGAGACTCTGATTCAAATGATAGAAATATACTTAGTGTATAATATAACAAGATTTAACTACTTATAAGGTTTTGGCTAGACAAAGGGGGAGTATTTTGACTGATAACCAGGCCAGAAAAAGTGGTAGGGGCTTGAGAAACCTAAGAGAAGAATATAGTGAACATCAGAGATCAGACAGACATTATTCCCCTGGGATGGAGTTAGGACTCAGAAACCATGGAGAAATGCCATCTCAAAGCCATGGACAGAGGGCATAGTAAAAGCTAATGGAAAACTGCCCTCACTGAAAATTGTAGTGGTCATAACAATAGCTTATAAACTATTGCAACAAATGTAACAAGGTATAACTAGCTGTACTTGTAAAAATGCTCAAATTAATGGTGAGTGAGTTTCAAGGTAAGTTGACTATTATAAGTAGAGACATTGGTATTAACTATTCTTTCAAGAAATATGTTGTGGAAATTGTGTAAAATAAGAAATATAAGGCAAGATAAATGATGGGTGATATAAACTAGAGGAAGATAAGTAGATCTCAAAGGTAGTATCCAGACCTGGGCTACATTTGGGGTTGAGAAAATAACTCTTAGATATGAATACCCTACTCAGGAGAACGAAAACAAACATATTTTGACAGAACTGGAAATGAAAGGCAAAACATTTCTTACTGTAGAGGATCCCAGCAGGATCTGAGGCATATATTACAGAAAATATATATAAAGACCATTCTGCAGAGAAAATTAAACACAACTGCTTTCCCCAAATCTAAACAATTAACACATTTATACATCAAGAGGAACTCCAAGGAATATTGTAAGGGCAACATCCAAGTTGGAAGAGCAGACAGAATTAGGTTGATAGATGTTTAGGGATATCAAGAAATTGAAGACACCCATATATGACTGAATGAGGTCAAGCACTATTTGGAGAGCAAATAACTGAAGTTTCCCAAATTATAAATCAATGTATTTGCCAGTAGGATTGCCTGTCATCAGTATAAACACCCCACTGTCAGGAGAAAGTGGCATTGGTGGAAATATTTTAGATTCAGAGTATAGAAAGGAAACTTGAAATTAGGGAAAAAAAAAACAGGTACTTAGATGCTCTAAATAATAGCAGGACCAATGATAAAGAGGCTCATTGTTCTCCATTCTGGTAGCTGGTTAGGGCCAGAGTATGCAGAACTGAAAGAATCCTCTGAAATTATCTTGTGGTGTTGTGTTCTCATTTAATAGGATTACATCTCCCCTTCTGGAGAAGAACATGGGAACATGCTCTTCTTTTTCTTCTTTTCATTCCCCTCTACCTGGTCCTCCCCGCTCCTTTGTCTTCTCTCTTTTTAAAGGGACACAGAAATGTATGACTTCTTGTTTTCAGAAAGAAATACATAAGAGAAGGTGACAGGGCATTGTGTTTAATTTTAACATTTTCAGATCGACTAGGAAATTGCATACTTTTGTATATTTTCTTTGGCTTAGTATATAATTTTATTCTGAGAAGTCGATAATGGAAAGTGATTTGTATTCAAATTAAGCCATAGCTTTATTGGAATCTACATTAATCATGATATTGTCATTTGATCCCATTATGGAATCTCTGATAGACTGTTTTAGACAAAGTGCCTTGAAATAATTTGGGATCGAAAATTGTAAGACTCTGGCCTTAGATGCAGTATGGATCTGGAACAGATTTGGTAAATGTTCTTTTGCTATATACATTTGACTTCTGGGTGGCAAAATCTATATCATTTAGTAGTATTCTCAGGAAGATAATCAAAGAGAGTAATTGGTATTATTGGGGAAGTGGCCTTGATAAGTAGAACAGTAATGTTGATCCCATCCATGGTGGAAAAATAGCCATACTTTTGGTTGACCATAAGCTTAGTGGCTAGGCCCAGTGAACTAAGAGACAGAAAGGCATGTGGAATACTTGGACGATACTTCCTCCCAAGCTGAGGTGTTTTCACATGGGGTTAGAGTCCTGTTATTGTAGCAATTCTTGCCCTTGGCTATCCTTAAACATAGATGGAATAAGTCATTATATTGGTGAATTTGAAAGAGGAATTAGATTCAGGTAGCCGTACTCCTTTATCCTGTTACTGAAGGACATGCTGACTAGAGATGATACTTGGATTTCATTGCTTTTGGTTGTGTGTAGTCAGCACAGAGAAAGCTGACTCTTTTTCATGAAAATAGGAGTAGGGATGCAGTTCTTGGGAATAAATTCAATTTAAGGAATTGTCAATAGCAAGAAGTTATAGAAAGGTCAAGTTCTTCTTGAAGAGCATCTCTGCTCATGTGGGAGCATCATGATGAACTCTGCCTAATCAACAAAATGATGATGTAATGGGAAAGCAGTGGGGACTGAATGATATAGGTGCAAAACTGTGCTACTAACTCCATAGCCTTAAAGGCAGTACTAAAGTCAGGAACTAATTCAAACAGAAATACAGATGACATCCCAATGCCAGGGTAGGCATTCAAAAAAATTTAAATGATCGAATAAATGAGGACTGATGCTATACCTATTTATAAGTGCTGAGGGTAATGGTGGGCACGTTAAATAAATCACCAAGTAATTCCAAGCATTCTATCTTAGAAACACAGTCCACCCTTGAGAAGTCCCACTTACAGAAAATAGACTAAGCAAGAAGACCAAGGTCCCTTCACTTGCATGTTCTTTGAAAGTCAGGCAATGTGAGGCTGCCATCACAACTCATTCTTGAAACTTATCAGCTGCTATTCATAGTCACTGAATAGCAATAACTTACTGAAACCATCACTACTGTCAGAGGAGTATAATTTTAATGTTCTTAATGGTTGTCTTTCATAATATCAAGAAGAGGTACGATCTACAGAGAACTATGTACTTGTTTCAAGTATTATCTGGATGAGAGCCAAGACAAAGCAAATTATATTTGCAAGATTTTAGGTTCTAAGTAGTCAATAAAATAACATTAGTCATGAATACAAATTTTTAAAAACCATTAAACCCAAGTTATATAGAAGTTTGACTTTTGATAGTATAAAAATTATCTACTTTAATTGTTTAATTCAGTAAACCTATACACATTTTATGGATGTTTTCATAATTAAGAATACATTAGCTTATGTTTAATAGATAAATTACCACAAGAGCTTGTATATTTATAATAAATAATAAACTTCATATTGAAGATGTGAGAAACTTAAAATATTTGATTCAATAGCTAACCAGTTTACCAAATCTCTTTAGTAACTTATTCAAAAATTGACAAGAAAAAGATTAATTTGCAAGTTTGTTTTCAATATCTGAATGATGCCTAAGATTATAATTAATGTGCCTAAAGAAATAGTCTAAGAAATAAACCTTTTTTTTTTCAGTATCAGTAGATGTGTGAAGCATTAAAACATCAATCATTTAATTTATCATGTTTTTCACATTGTTTGGTAGATCACTGATGAGATCCTTTAACTTAATTTAAAAAATATGTATTGAATGATGCACAGAATACATCAGAATTTATAGAAGAATATGTGTCAATGTCAGAACTTCCTCATCCATGTCTGATTGTTCTCCGTCCTTAACATTATTCAATTTATTTTTCCTAAAGAAATTCATTCCCAGGAGAAGTCATAACTTTGGCAAACTTGATGGTTGGGTGTGTTATCTTTCACATCTGTCTTTTGTTATTAACAATTAATTCACTTCTATACATATATTTCACAGATTAATAAGTTAAAAAGGCTTTCATTAATAATTAGTGACATTTTCTTGATTTGCTGAAGACTAAAATCCAGTGAGATGAGAACTTTCCTTAATCTTTTTAACAATATCTAGCAAAATTATCTGAGTTCAATTATATTGTACTCCTATGATATTCTGGGGCTACATATGTCTTATAGTAAAAATATTTTGAATAGGTTAACCAAATTTATCCAATTTTTATTAAGCTTCCACCTTGACAAAACAGTGTAGGGTATAGAAATGGAAACTTTTTTCCTCAGGTATTTCTTCAAGTGGTATATCCTGATTTACTATATTCCTTCCATTAACTTATATGTTCAAAAAAATAGTTACTGAGCTCTTACCATGTGCCAGTGTCACTCCAGAACCTGAAGATTGAGTGATGTTGAAAATAATGTTTTTGCCTCTTTGCCCTTAAAATTCAGAAGGCAGACAGGGAATAAGCAATAGATAGATAATTTGGTTTGAAAATATATCTGAAGTTATATTTATTTGCATAGTTTTGTGTTCATAAGCTCCAAATGTGTATCTAAAGGGTGAATCAAGTACTATTTTTCTCAGTAGTAAAACAATGGAAATAATTATTTAGTTTTCCAAGAGGACTACCTCAAAGGAGGAAGAATTTTATAAGCTTCCTAGAGATAATGACCACATTTGTGTGATTGATTCATCAGGTATTCTCAGAACACAATAAAAGATTTTTAGTACATAGAGTAAAAATTAAATACTCTTTTGTGATTTAAAAAGTCATGTTGTTGCATATTTACATAAAAATCTGTGCAAATTACTACTTTAATTCGTCCTGACCTTCTTACTGCAATCTCTTTGTACTTCCCAGGTCTTCTGGAAAGTAACATCCTATCATTGTCTGTCTCATAAAACCCTTCAAAACATCTTCCCTTTCTCCATTTACAGATGATCTCTTTCTTTCCTAGTTTACTGAGAAAATACAAGTGACTAGAAAAGACATGTCATGAGGTGCTATTTTTATATCTGACCACCTATCTACATCCATGTTCCAGTGATCTTTCTTCTCTGGTGTTATCACAAATGAATTTCTTGTGCTCCTAACAGAAGTTGATCAACTTCCACGTGAGATTTTATGACGTTGGCCCATTCTAGGATATTGTTTCAGAGTCTGCTCTCTTTTGTACCATTAAAGTTTATCTCTTTCCTGCTCATCTCCCATCAGCACACACACATTCTATTTTCTTTATCCTATTTAACCTCTCTTGCTATTGCCTTTTTTTTTTTCTTTTGAGCAAAACTCTTGTGTTGTCTGTTACTACTATTTGTTTGTTTCTCCCCTCTCTTCATTCAGGATTTCACCCCACGGGACTTCTGAAAAATTTTTTTCAAGGTCATCAATGGCCTCCACATTTCTAAATCCATAAGCAATTCTTGGGTCTTGTCTTAGCTGGTCCATCAACAACATTTAACAATTGAATACTGTCTCCTCCTAGAAACATGTTTTTGTCTGATTAATTTCCAGGTTACTGCAGTCTTCTGCTCTCCCTCTCACCTCACTACCACTCTGGTTTCCATGGCTGGTTCTTCCTCACTTCCACAAACATTTAAACTTCAGTGGTCAGTCATCTTACCAACGTTTTTTCATTCTGTATATTTACTGCCTTGGTCAAAAAGAACACCTTTTCTTCACTGAAGATCCCCAAGTATATTTCCCCAGTCTGGACCTTATGCCCAAACCCCAGATTTGTACATGCAAGTGCCTACCTGATATTACCACTTGGGTTTACAACTGGCATTTCAAATTAATATGGCAAGAAATTGAATTACTGAGCCATCCATTCCCTCATCCATAAAAATAAAAGCTCATATGCAGTCTTTCTTATGCTCATTTGGTGACAAACTCATCTATTTGTTTGTTTAGACCAAACTTTGGAATTATTTTTCATTCTGCTCTTCACTGCATACCTTCACTCTATTCTCTTGTTTCTCACCACAAAGTTTCCAATAGCAAATCTGTTATCTCTCTACTCATAACATATCCAGAATTTGACTGTTTTTTGCCACCCCAACTGCCCACCTTAATAAGCTACCATCACCTATCCCTTCATAATGCCAAACTGCCAATGTGCACTACATTTCTACAAGCAATGTGTTCTACATTCCCAGTACATTTGGTATTGTCAGTCTTTTGTAGTAAATATGCAGTGACATTTTATTCTGATTTAATTTGCATTCCCCTGATTATTAATGAGTCTTCATACATTTTTCTATTAGCCATTTGGATATCTTCTTTTGTGGAATATCTTTTTAAACTTCTTGCTAATACTGATTTAAAGACATTTTAAAATATATTCTGGGTATAAAACCTTGTTGATTATGTAAGTTGTAAATATGTCCTCAGTGGCTTGATCTTTTTGTTCTCTTAATTGTAGTTTTTGGTGAAGGTAAGTTTTGGCTTTTGGTAGTCTCATTTATTGATTTTTCCTTTACAGTTAGTGGTTTTAAGTTTCTTTCATTTTATTTCTTACCCCAATCTTATGAAGATATTCTCTTCTATGATCCTCTGAAAGTTGTGACTTTCACATATAGATATATAATCTTTGAGAATTTGATTTTGTGTGTACTGTGACAAAGGGACCAAACAATAGTTGTTTTTATTGTTGTTGTTGTTGTTTTGAGAGAGAGAGAGAGAGAGAGAGAGAGAGCATGCACAGGGGGAGAGAGAGAGAGAGAGAATCTTTAGGCAGACACCACATGCAGTGCTGAGCTCAACATGGGGCTCTGTCTCATGTCCCTGAGATCATGAATTGAGCCAACATGAAGAGTTAGTCACTTAACCAACTGAACAACCCAGGCACCCTTGTTTTGTTCTTTGTTTTTTTTTCTTTTTTAAAATATGGATATCCAGTCTCCTTTTGGGATAATTTTCCCCATGGGCTCTCTATTCATTCTACTAAAAGTGGATGAAAGGTCTTCTGAGGCAGGTGAAAAACCCAGAAGTCATAAATAAAAATATTGATAAATTTGAATAGATATTATTAAAATAGGTACTGTTTTAAAAGTTTTGGCCTGATATAAATATTGAAATTTAAGTCAATAGATAAGCAAAAAACTGAGGGAAATATGCTTGCTGTATATATATTACTGACCACAGGTTAAGTTTCTTAAGATAAGGGACACTTCTGTGAGTCAGTATGAAGACGATGAGCAACATAATGGTAAAATAGGAAAAAGAAAATAGGAGTAGGGTTCACTGGGATATGAGTGAAAAACAGTACATGAACACATAAAAACTTATTTTCTCCATAATTAAAAAATAAAATTTAGAGCAACAATGAAATGCAATTTTATTCCTATCAGAATGGCAACAGGTATTTACATGTTAGAGTATTCTGTTACTGAGGATGAGTAAAAACTGATACTTTCATATTCTATTGGTGGGGATGGAAATATTTGGCAATTTTTAAGATGCACATCTGTACTGACCTATATATTCCACATGTACATGCACTCAGAAACTCATTTTATCCTCACAAAACCCTATGAAGCCAGTATAATTATAACTACATTTACTCATGAGGAAACTAAAACAAATAAAGGCAAAGTAACTTTCCCAATATCAAAGCTAGGTAAAAAAAAAAAAAAAAGAAAAAAGAAAGGAGCTCCCACTGATTCTAGGTAGTCTGACTCTGAACTCCAGGCTTTTAACCAAATTTTATCGACTTCCATGGAGGTGTGAGAGTTTCCACTGTAGTAGCATTATGAACCCAGTATTAGATATAGCAAACATACCACACAATATAGAAATTTTATTTAAAATGTCTTCATGCAAAGGGCACCTGGGTGGATCAGTCAGTTGCGTGTCAGACTTCAACTCAGGTCATGATCTCATGGTTTGTGGGTTCAAGCCCCGCATTGGGCTCTATGCTGACAGCTCATAGCCTGGAGCCTGCCTCAGATTCTGTGTCTCCCTCTCTCTCTGCCCCTCCCCCACTCACACTCTGTCTTTCCGTCTCTCTTTCTCTGTCTCTCAAAAATAAATAAACATTAAAAATTTAAAAATAAAATAAAATACCTTCATACAGTGTAATACAAAGCAGTCATTAAGAAAAAATGTTATAAACCTGTAAATGCTAATTAAAAGGTACATTAGAAACATTAAGGTCAACTTTGTGGTATATATAGAAAATCAGGAGTTATAGGCAGGTTTATTTTTCATTATACTATACTATTGTCTGGTTTTAACATTTTTACTATGGGCATTTGATGCAATTATGTATATATGTTTCAAGAAATAAGCAGGATAGCAATTCAAAACCTTTCTCAGTAATAAGCAAATGTGATAAAAACAAATGATCAACTCTGTCCAGACTATGTCGACCCCAAGGCCTGCACTAGATGTGCATGCTCTGTAAGGAAAGCTTTTCACTCATCTTTGCCCATGGTCCATATGGAATCCTAGGAACTGTGCCTAGAGCAGACTTGGTATCCAGAATAGGCAGTGGTTTAGCCCTTCAGTGAATTATTAAGAGAAAAATATAAGTGTAATTGTATCCATGACGTTTGGGAAGCAATTTGCAGAAGTTGTCCAAAGCTGTGGGGCTTCCTGCCGGGCTCTGTCGTGCCTTCCAAGAACCCTAATAGTTCATTCCTCAGAAGAAATGTCAAGCTGCTCATGCTGTCAACAGAGCAGATGCTCTGCTGACGTCTTTGGGGAACAGTGTCAAGTGACTGAAAAATGGATGCCAAAGATGAAATGGAAATTCTTACCCTCATCACTAAATTTCATGTGCCCCATGACCTGGTGCCTAGTTACCTACCCCAGGCAACTGTGTTCCATAGTAGCCCCAGCTGGGGAGACTCAACAATGCTACCACTGGAACATCAGAGGACTTAGCTTTCCACCTCTTTCACAAAATGTTTTCTTGAAGAAGAGAATGTATCTATTTAATTTGCGCTGTGAAAATTTCTCCTCTTATCTGACAACTTCTAAGTAGATATCCTCTTTTGTTTTTCACTTTTTCTCATATGTATATTTTTTTCATAGAAAGCTTTTATTGATCTAAGGTATGCAATAAAAATACAGAAATTTTAACCTTTCCCCCTGTGCTTTCTCATGCATTACTTTATATGAAATTTAAAAAAAATAGGGGCGCCTGCGTGGCTCAGTCAGTTAAGTGTCTGACGTCGGGTCAGGTCATGATCTTATGGTTTGTGGCTTTGAGCCTTGTGTCAGATTCTGTGCTGACAGCTCAGAACCTGGAGCCTGCTTCAGATTCTGTGTCTCCCTCTCTCTCAGCCCTTCCCCTACTCGTGCTCTCTCTCTCAAAAATAAATAAACATTGAAAAAAATTAAAAATAAATAAATAAATAAAACACAAGGCTTTCCACCAAATAAGAAAAGAACGTGAGATCATTGAATTTAAATAACTAGTCCAAAATCAGAGGAGCCAAGATGGTGGAACAGCATGGAAGTTTTTTGTGTGTCTTGCATCCATGAAATATAGCCAGACCAACACTAAACCATCCTGCACACCTAGAAAACTGATCTGAGGATTAACACAAGAATCTGAACAACCTGAACTGCAGAATTCAGCAGGAATTCACCCCAAATGAAAGAGCAGGAAGAAGCAACAGCCAGGGACTTAACTAACACGGATACAAACAAGATGTCTGAACCAGAATTTAGAATCACGATAATAAGAATACTAGCTGGAGTCAAAAATAGATTAGAATCCCTTTCTGTGGAGATAAAAGAAGTAAAAGCTAGTCAGGATGAAATAAAAACTATAACTGAGCTGCAATCTCAAATGGATGCCGCGGTGGCAAGGATGGATGAGGTAGAACAGAGAATCAGCAATATAGAGGACAAATTTATGGAAAATAATGAAGCAGAAAAAAAGAGGGAGATTAAGGCAAAAGAGCATGATTTAAGAATTAGAGAAATCAGTGACTCATTAAAAAGGAACAACATCAGAATCATAGGGGTCGCAGAAGAAGAAGAGAAAGAAATAGGGGTAGAGGGTTATGTAAATAACTAGTCCAAAGTGGCACAACTAATTGGAGATGAAGATGGGCTGAGAGCTCTAGTTGGCTGTACTTTCCTGTATACTAAAAGCTCTGCTAGGTTCTCTGTGATTGTTGTCTTCATCCTCATTAAAAAAAAAAGTTAGCTTACGTTTAAAAAAATAGTTTTAAAAAAAAATGAGATTATCAATGTAATGCAGTCATACTGCAGAAAGTTTGGAGAATTCTGGACAACAGAAGGATAATGGAGGGATAAAGGATAAAAGAGAAGGGAGGAGAATCATGAAGCAGAAGGGAGGAAGAGGACCAGGAAGGAAAGAGGAAGCAAGAAAAAACAAATCAACCAAAGACAAACACTATTAATATTTTTATTCTCTGTTAGACATGAATTCTGTTTTATTTTGTAAATTATTATCATATTATCTACAACTTGATACTATTACTTAACTTGGTAAAATCAGTTTTATAAGTTTATAGACACTCTTAAATTTTCATTTTCTACCTATATTCTTTTAAGTGGATCTCCCCATTTCCCTGTACATGGAATTTATGGTTAGCTTTCCTTTGCTATTTGTTTTGTTAGTTAGTTCGTTTGTTTTTTGACACAGAGAGAGAGAGAGACAGAGAGAGAGAGAGAGAGAGCGCGAGCAAGAGAATATAAAGCAGGCTCTATACTTAGCATGGAGCTCAACACAGGGCTCCATCCCATGACCATGATATCATGACCTGAGCAGAAATCAAGAGTCAGATGCTTAACCAACTGAGCCACCCAGGCTCCCCTCCCGTTGCTATTATAATTCATATAGTGATTAAGTAATATGTGGTATTTTTGACTAGAGATAGAGAAGGAAAACCAAGAGTTTGATTCTTCAAAGTCTATTAAAAAAATGTATCAAGAAGGAAAAAAATAGTAGTGCAAATACTGCTGACATGTGTTGACAGTCACTAGAAGAACGTTATTATGAACACAAATCACAACAAAGTTGCCCTGATATTTGTAGGAGGAAAAGACACAGGTCTATGGTAAAATTTCATAGTCACCATCACACAGATTATATGTTTTTAATACCAGAAAATATGCCTGGTGTCTACTTTTCATATTGGAAGTTTATAATTCCCAGAACATTTACTTCACATAAATTTTTATTGGGGCACACAGAGAAAAAGACAGAATTGAGAATTATTTGCATTTCTATTTGAACAGCATGATTGATACGTGTCCTTGTACAACACTCATTCATTGACAGGTAATTTGATATAATTCTCCGATAATTTTTTTGAATTGACATATAATTCACAGGCCATAAAATTCACCATTTCAAAAGCACACTCTAGAGATTTTTAGTGTGTTCACAAGGCTGTACACTCATCATAACCAATTCAGAACATTTCATCATTACCCAAAGTAAAACTGTACCTATTATGAGTCATTCTCTAACCTTATTTTCCCTACTCTCCCCCCATCCCACCAGCCCCTGGCAACGCATAATGCCCTTTCTATCTCTATGGATTTGCCTATTCTAAACATTTCATAGAAATGAAGTCACACAATATGTGGCCTTTTAAATCTGGCTTTGTTGACTTAGCATATTTTCAAGGTTTGTCCATGTGGTAGCATATATCAATACTTCTTTCCTTTTTAATGGCCAAATAGTATTCCGTTTTGTTTATTCACTCATCAGTCAATAGACTTTTGAGTTTCCACTTTTTTGCTGTTAGAGTGTTATAATAAATATACATGTAGTTTTGTGTGTATGTGAACATATATTTTTATTCATTTTGCATGTAGAATTAGGATATTAGGATTGAAAATGCTAGATCCTGTGGTGACTCTATGTTTGACTTCTAGAAGAGCAATCAATTTGTTTCCAAAGTAGCTGTAGCATTTTATATTTCTACCAGCCTTGTATAGAGATTTCAACTTCTTTTTAGGTCCAATACTTGTGACTATCTGTGCTTTTTATTTTGGTCATCCTGATGGCAAGAACTGGATTTGACTTGCATTTTCTTAATGATAAGTGATGTTGAGTTGCTTGCTTATTGGCCATGTACCTTCTCCAGACAAGTGTGATTTCAAACTCTTCTTACTTTAAAAATTGAGTTATTTGTCTTTTTATTATTGAATAACAGAAGTATATATACCTATTTCCCCTTTATACTAGACTTTATCAGATAGATTATTTGCAAATACTCTCTCTCATTCTATAGGTTGACCCTCTATTTTCTTGATAGCTTTCTTTGAAATACAAATACTTGTAATTTTGAAAAAATCTAATTTATTTGTTTTTTCTTTGGTTGCTTTTACTTTAGATGTCATAACTAAGAAACAATTGTCAAATCCAAGGTCACAAAAATTCTCACCTATTTTATTCTAAATAATTTACAGTTTTAGCCCTTACACCTGTTTCTTCAAGCCACTTTGAGTAAACTTTTATATATTGTGTGAAGTAGGATTCCAACTTCATCCTTTTGCATGTGAATATCCAGTTATCCCACCACCAATTTTTAAAAAGATGCTTTTCCCCTATTAAATTGTCTTGGCATTCTTGTCAAAATCAATTTACCACATATGTATGGGTTCATTTCTGGGCTCCCAATTCTATCTGTATGTTTGATCTATATGTTCATCCTTAAGCAAATACCATACTATCTTGATCACTATAGATTTATAACAAGTTTTGAAATCAGGAAGTATGAGTCTTTCAACTGTGTTATTTTTCAAGATTGTTTTAACTATTCTGGGTTCTTTGAGTTTCCATATGAATTTTTGGATTAGCCTGTCAATTTCTGGTAAAACTCTACCTGGGATTGTAATAAGAATTGCAGATTCAATGTAGATCATTATGGGGGATATTGTATTCTAATCCATGAACATGAGGTGTCTTTCCATTTATTTAGGATTTTGATTTCTTTCATCATATTTTGTAGTTTTCAATATATCAGTCTTACACTTTTTAATTAAAAATATCCCTACATATGCTAGACTTTTCATGCTATTATGAATGAACTTATTTTCTTAATTTCATCTTGAATTGTTCTTTGCTAATATACAGAAATACAATTGACTCTTACTTGAGTGGCTTTTAGATCACTGGTTAATTACCAGAAACTAAGCAAAAAGTTCCTCTTTCCCTCAATTTTAAAATAAAAGTTGCATTTATTTCAACATATATATGTCTTTAATTTCCTTCTAAAATGAAGGAGAAATTCCTACCTAATATTATAAAATATTTGGCTCAATTTCTCACTAGAAAGATGTTTCTTTCACCACTTCCTCCTGAATTATGGTGGAGAGATTAATCCTGTGTTATGGAAGAAACCTTCAATTTCAAATAAGGATTTTATATCTTCTCTTGGCCTGCTTGTTTCTCATTTGAGGCTGAGTCAAACCTTAATTCCTGCAGCTGCTGGTAATACTGAGGGAGATGGAGATGGGAGATGGTTTGGAGTGTGTGTCTGTCTGTGTGTGTGCATGCACACACACTCATGCATAGGCAAATCTTTATGATCTTCTATTTGAATATTAATAACAGTTATCAACCTGAAATCCTATCATAATTTTTCCAGTAACTACTAGGAATATGTCTGACTTTGAGAAGAGACATTTCCTGTATCAATTGCTTTGAGAAAGAAAATTTAGTTAAGCAGTACCAAGGTGGACAAATGAGGAATGCTGCATTTTAACTCTAATACACAGCAACAAACTCATTGATTTTTATAGATTACAAATGGAAGTTAAAACAAAATAAAACTTGATTTCCTATTCTACGAAAAGCTACTGGAATTTTCTCTCAACCTGTTTTTCTTATTTGTGTTTGTGGAGTGTGATGGACTATTGAATCCTGACAACCTGTTGGATGAGCTCCAACAATAACCAGTCAGATCAATGCAACCCAGACTGCCCTCATGGGACATGACAAGAAATTCGGCTGTTGTTTAGGATGCAATTACCCTGCTGGTTGCTGAAGAGAGTGACCTCCTTTACTCTGGTATTTATTGAATCCAGACCTCATGTCTGGTCTCATTTCAAAGTCCCTGTCTGCAATGCCTATCCCAAGGCCAAGTACAGTAGACAGTGAACCACCATAGCTGCCAAGATTTAGTACTTTGAAAAGTGTCTTTGCCAGGAGATTATCATGCCTGTTCCTGTTAGAATCAACATTGCTTTTTCTGGCTCATTTAATGTAAAATGCAATTCAGCTTCAAAGATAAGTACTTTAATTCACAAATGGTTGACAGCAGTAGGATTATAGTGAAGGCTCTGAACTTAAAAATAGTTTGGGTCTGATTACAAGTATTTCTGTCCTGAGAAATATTTAACAGCATAGGAACTGAATAGAGGATATTAGTATTTGACTTTATCAGCTTAAGAATAAAGACACATTGAAGGTATGACAATTGAGTAATGGGATTTGGAACTAAAGCCATGATCTTCTATTTCAGATTAAGAAACATTTTGAAGAAGTAATGTATAGGTTTCATTAAAATTTATGCTATGATTTATTTTATTAAACTTCTACAGTGATTTATTAAATGTAATTGCAAAGAAGAGGTAGTTCAGTTTTTCCCTATTTGGCTAGAAGTTAAGTACTCTTGAGTCTAAACTTGGGGGACATGTCCTTATTAAAATGGAACTCATAATTAACATTTCTGTGCATTTTCTATAAGCCAAACATGCAAGAGGGAACATTTAAATGCCTAGCAATTAAAATGAAAACATTTTACTTTTACTGGCAGCCTTTTAACTTTTCAGTTCATCATATTTATAGTTATCATTATTAGACATCTGGAAAAATATAGTTATGCTTGCTATTTATATTACCAACTAAAGACTTTGAATCACTTTGTAGACATGATCTCATTAACGCTCTCTACATCTCTGTGAGGTAAGTGCAATTATCTTCATTTTATTGAGTTTAAATTACTTTCCAAGGTGTCAAAGAAAATTGTGGCAGGATATGGGGTGAAAAAAATCAAGGTCTCTTAGTGTCCACTCTAATGGCAAATCCTGTTCAATAAAATCAGAAAGAAATGAATCCAGTTTTAAGTGCCTGAGGCTTAATTTTCTACAAATAGTCATTTGATGTAGCTATATGAGACATAACATTTTGTAGTTTTGCCATTTCCAGGATAATTTATCAGCCTGACCCATATTCTGTTGCATTTGACAAACCAATATTTTATGCAATGACACATTTCCTAAGTGTTCTGCAAGAAAGTTTCACAAAGAGGTGGTACTTAAACTTAACTTTTTCTGTGAATGTTGATGTCACTTAAAGAAATTGTCATTTCCTTTCTAATTGTTTCTACTTTTTTATTTTTATTATTTTATTATTTTTTTAACGTTTATTTATTTTTGAGACAGAGAGAGACAGAGCATGAACGGGGGAGGGGCAGAGAGAGAGGGAGACACAGAATGGGAAGCAGGCTCCAGGGTCTGAGCCATTAGCCCAGAGCCCGACGCGGGGCTCGTTCTCACAGACCGAGAGATTGTGACCTGAGTTGAAGTCGGACGCTTAACGACTGAGCCACCCAGGCTCAGGTTTCTACTTTTTAAAAAAAATCTCTACCATCCACAGCCACATTTGTAATCTAGGCCTGTCTTTTAGGTGGTTATTTAAAATATATTTCTCTTTACATTTTTAGGAAAGGGCAAGAGCTTGCCCATGTTCTTCTTGTGGGTTTATTGAATTATTATGGAATTGATTTCCCTTACTCTAAATACTTCCTACTCCTAGACTTTTGTCAATACTAAATATTTAGGCTAGCATTTTCCCCTCAAGCATTGCTTCCAGATATAATAACAGACATTATAAATGATTGTTATTATTATTTTTACTATAAACATTAGCCCTCACATGTATGGTCGTGTTGTTGAAAGTTGATTTTCAACAAGGGAACTGAGACCATTCAGTGTGATAAAAGTAATCTCTTCAACAAATGATGCTGGTCAAACTGGATATTCATATGCAGAAGAATGAAGTTGGATCCTTACCTGGCACCACATAGAGTAACTCAAAATGAGTTGAAGACTTAATCTTAAGAGCTTCATGAGAAAAAAAAAACATAGAGAAGAATTTCATGACCTTAGATTTGGAGATGTTTTCTTAAATAAGGCACCAAAAACTTAGGGAACAAAAGAAAAATGATAAATTGATCTTCATCAAGATTAAATAAGTTAGTCCATTAAAAAGCATTATCAACATAGTGAAAAGAAAAACTGAAAAATGAAAGAAAATATATCATATTTGGTAAGAACTTAATACCCATATTATATAAAGAACTCTTACAACTCAAGAAAAAAAACAGATGAACAACCCAATTAAAAATGGGCAAGAAACTTAAGCTGATATTTTTCCAAAAAAGGTATTCACATGGAAATAGTATATTAAAAAGATGCTTAACATCATTAATCATTAGGGCAATGCAAATCCAAACTATAATGGATAACACTTCACATCTACTGGGATGATAACAGCACAACAACAACAACAACAAAAATGAGAATAACAAGTGCTAGGATTGGGAGAAATTGGAATTCTGCTGGGAATATTTGTGGGAAAGTAAACCAGGATAGCCACTGTGGAAAATTCAGTTCCTCAAAAAACTAAATGTAGAGTCACCATATGACCCAGTAATTCCAATTCTAGGTATATTCTCCAAATAATTGGAAATGAGAATTCAAACAAAAGCTTGTGCACCAATGTTCATAGAAACAGTATTCACAATAACCAAAAGGTGGAAATAATCCAGATGTCTGTCGAGAGATAAATCAATAGATGAATTATTATACCCATATTACATAACAGGATGGAATAACATATTATTCAGTAATAAAAATGAAGTTTTGATACATGTTACAACATGGATGAACTTTGAAAAAATACTAAGTGAAATATGCCAGACATAAAAGGACAAATATTTTATGACTCCACTTATATAAAATATCTAAAATTAGCAAATTCATGGAGACAGAAAGTAAATTACAAGTTATCAGGGGCCAAGGGGAGGATAGAATGGGGAGTCATTGATTGATTAGTACAGAGTGGTTTTGGAAATGGTGTTTGGAGTGGTTTTGGAAATAGTGATATGATGGTCGCACATTGTGAATGTAATTAATGCCACAAAATTATACACTTAAACATGGTTAAAATGGGAAATTTATGTTGTATGTATTTTTACCTCGCCCCCAAAATAAAACTTATCCTTAGTATTTCAACCTAAGCTGCATGAGGTCTATTCAAGTGAAACACACATACTTAATTTGCTTTTATAGTTAAAATAATCCAGAAAGGGTTGAACATTTCTCTCCCATTTCAACCCCCTTTAATAAACATTTAATAGTTGTAAAAAAACACACAACAGTTTTATTAGTATATTTGGAACCTCTTTAGCCAAATACACATTGTATATAATAGAAATGTGTACAGTTTCTTATATATGAGAGCCTAAATTTCTTCCAGGAATAATGTACATAGATTTTAATGTATGTATTTGTGATAACTATTTTGGTTGCTCAGAGATCCTATTAAATTCTTTGTTCAGTCTATTCAGAATAGGTAAAGCTGTATTATGGCTATGTTACAGTACTTATTATATGACATGTATCCCCAAAGGCACGCTTTCCATCTTGGAAGGCAAAAAGCTACTGCACAAATAGAAATTTTAGAGAACCTTCTACTACTAAAATATGAGGTCCATAGTAAAACATCTTCATAGTGAAAAACAGAGCAATTAAATTCTCAGTTTGATTATGAAAACAAGCATTTAGCTATCGGTAGGGGAAAATCCTACAATTTTTTTTTTTCAAATAAATACTTAGCAAAAACCTAGTGTAGTTTATTTTGAACATTTTTATTGCTAATTGGCATAAAAATATTGTAATCCCAAACTCCCATATGTTAATGTTATATAGAGAGAGGAGACACACAAACACACACACACACCACCACCACCACCACCACCACCACCACCACCACCACCACCACGCCAAAGTTTTCAGAAAACAGTTGTTAACGTTTCTTTATGTAAAGTACTTACAGAGATATCATCTTTTATGATCTATTTCTCTCTGTTTCATTTTTAAAAAATGATGTCACAGCCTTGAGCCATTAATGGGTCATGACTAACAGCTAGAATACACTGAAAAAGTGAATGTTGGAAAAGGATTCATGGCACAAAGGTCAACAGGAGGTGTATTTAATGGGTAGCTGTACTTTTTCATTCCTGTTGTCAAGTGACAACCCAAACACTGTAATGATCAACTGAGCTATTCTTTGCATCTATACAGTTTTGTGCCAAGGAGAGATGAGCCGAGATTCCTAGAAACATTTCCATTATCTGTAGAAAGTAAAAGTATTGTTCTAACTAGCATTTTAATTAAATAAAGGAAAATGCTTTTGGAAATGTACCTTGAAAAGTACTATGATGAGACCTGGACCTTGTTAGCTGGCACTGAAGCTTCCGAGAAAAGATAACTCCTTCTTCCTCCCTCCCTCTTTCTCTTTGTCTGTTTCTCTTTACTTCTTCCATGGAGATAAACTACTTAGAGCAATTATTCATTCTCTTGCCTTGCTACAGTGTCTAGGACTTCCAGTTACATTAGAAGATGATGGGAGTCGACATCTTTGCAGAGTTACCAATCTCAACTTTCCAACATAACTTTTCATCCATAGGTATCCACACGTAGGTTCTTTATCAGATTGCGAAAGTTTCTTTCTACTCCTAGTTACTGAGAGCTCTCATATGAATGGATGTTAAGCTCCAGTAAGTACTTTCTCTCTATAAATTCATATCATTATATGATTTTTTGTTTCCATTAATGTGGTAATGTATACTGATTTATTTGAATGTCAAACCAACCTTGCATGCATAGTATGAATCTATCTTGTTTGTGATATCTATGTATCTATCTATATTTTAATGTATTACTCACTAAAATTTCACTAAGAGTTTCTTCATCTATGTTCATGAGAGATAATGGTCTGTAGTTTGCTGTTCTTTTAGTGCCTTTGTCTGATTTTGATATCATGGTAATGCTGGCTTCCTAAAATGAATTGAGAAGTGTTTCTTCCTTTTCTATTTGTGGAAGATTTTTTTAAGAGTAGACTTTAGGGGTGCCGAGTGGTTCAGTCGGTTAGGCGTCCCATTTTGGCTTAGGTCACGATATCACAGCTTGTGAGTTCAAGCCTTGTGTCGTGTTCTGTGCTGACAGCTCAGAGTGAACCTGGAGCCTGCTTCAGATTCTGTGTCTCCCTCTCTCTCTGTCCCTCCCCCACTCACACCCTGTCTCTCTCTCTAAAAAATAAATAAAACATTAAAAAAATATTTAAAAAGAGTAGATTTTAGTTTTCTTTAATCTTTGGTAGAACTCACTAGTGAAGCCAACTGGACCTGAAGTATTCTTCGTTTAAAAGCTTTAAAGTGTGAATTCAATTTATTTAACATATGTCATTCTATTTAGTTTATTTCATATGAGTGAGCTTTGGTAGTTTGTGTCTTTCAAAAATTTGTTCATTTTAACTAAATTGGAAAGCTTTATTGGAAATTATTTATAACATTCACTTATTCTTTTAAAATTTAAACTTTCCAATGGCTTTATATTTAGAGAAAAGTTGCAAAGATAGAACAGATAGTTTCTATATATCATATACCATTTCTCCTATTAATATTTTATGTCACTAAGTATTTATTGCTTTGTTTTTGCTAACGACTTTATTTCAAACAAAAATTTAAAACTTGAGAGATTACTATTGTCTGTCACAACTAATGAACCAATTATGATACATTATTATTAACATTTATTTATTTTTTGAGAGACGGGGGGGGAGAGAGAGAGAGAGAGAGAGAGAGAGAGAGAGAGAGAGAGAGAGAGAGAGAGAGAGAGAGGGAGAGGGAGAGGGAGGGAGAGAGAGAGAACCAGGGAGGGGCAGAGAGAGAGAGGGAGTCACAGAATCTGGAGCAGTCTCCAGGCTCCGAGCTGTCAGCATAGAGCCCGATGTGGCGCTCGAACTCACAAACTGCGTGATACATTATTATTAACTAAAATCCATACTTTGAGTTCCACTAGTTTTGATGCTGGCAGGCTGGGTCCAAGGACCCAGAAGGGGTCCCACAGGACCAGCCAAAAGGGTCGCTGGTTGCATGCAGGATAGAAATCAAAGGGGAACCAGCAGGAGGTGAAAAAAGAGTTCATTGAAGGTATATAGTGAGCAGATACAGACAAGAGTGGGAGACTCAGAAAGGAAAGGAGAGAGCCCTGTCTTTGCCTGGGGTCTGGAGGTTTTTACTGAGGACAGTGGTCTGGTATTTGTGTCCTCTCAGACATCCAGGAACCAGTTAGAACAAAGACAGGGCACAGGTGTTACTCTTTGGAGCCAGGGGGCCTTGGAATTGAAAGGTCTAGCTCTGGTGGTCTCAGATGTGCCTGCAATGGCTTCCTGCCTTTAGTCACTTTCACCTGCTCCTTCTTAGATGTTATCTATGTTAAAGAAATCATTAACTCCTTGTCCCTTAAAAGGAGAAGTATACTATTTGCATTATGAGGCATCTGTAAAGTGGGGGTGCAGGTCCTAGCAAGGACAGAAGCAGGAAAAGGAGCAAAAAGCAGGTTTTTATGGAGTCCTTTGTGTTCTCTGTGCCACTTTCACCCTAATCCTCTTTTTCTTTTCCAAGATCCCACCTAGGATACTACATTGCTTTTAGTTATCATATGCCTTTTGTGTTCCGCTAGGCTGTGACAGTTATCAGACTTTGGTTTGGGTGATCTTGACATTTTTGAGGAGTACCGTTCAGGTGTTCCATAGAATGTTCCTCAGTTTGTGTTTGTCTCATGTTTTTCTTATGGTAAAACTGTGGTTATGGGAGGACAACAGAGATTAAGCATCATTCTCAACATTTTATCAAAGGTACATGTTACCAACACAATCTGTCCGAGAAAATATAAAGCATGTTTACATTTATTTATGTGTCTGGTATGTTTAGCTCAATTATATCATAGTATTCTGTTATCTTCCTGTGCATGTTAAATTCACTGTGGTTGTTTTTGCGGTCTTTGTGTCTCCCTGTTCTCTCTTTTCATTTTGTTCTCAATCTCAGGCTTGTAGACTCATTCTCTTGCTTTCTTGCGCTCTCTCTTTAAAAAACAAAAAAGGAAGATTTTTCATATTTAGGACATTTTCTGTATATGGAGTGGTTACCTTTATTTTAAAATACCGCCTGGAATGGCTTTAGCCCTCTCTTTCCTTATTCATACTTTTTCAACTCGTCTGCTTTGACTTTTATCATTGGGTTTCTACCAGTTACTTGTGAGCAAAGAAGAAGCTTATTCTAGTTTCCCCTACCTTGTTCGATTCCACTACCATTTAAAAAAAAAAATCTTGATTTCTGTAACTAAACTAATGTGAGTTTGCTCCTTGGTGAGTTACAGGTAGAGATTACACCAGGTGGGGTTGTCACACAAAGGAAACTTTATACACAGCAAATAAGGAGATCATGGGGAATAACTTTCAAAGCTGTGACTCTCCCAGTGGAGGTGAGTGGGTTCCTTTTATTAAGGGTTAGGATGAATATTGAGAAAGGTTAGCTTTGTCATTGCTTCTAAAGGTGGGCATAAGGTTTCTTAGAAAACAAGCCCTATACTTGGGTAACACGATGTGTTATGGTAATGAGGCTTGTGCTCCCCGCAGCGGGGAGACTGTAACATTATAATGAAGACAGAGAGAACTGTTGGAAAGGGCTGTGGGTGTGCTCCCAGAGCAGGTATAAACTGAATGGGGTCCTGGGCTCCCTTATCTCAGGTAAGAAAGGAATGCAGGGCCTTGCTTACTTTTGGAATAGCCCTGGGAGTTTTACCACTGATTTATTGTCTCTGCCATGGTTAGGCTATTTCCAGGCCTGGTAGAGAGAGTTAGCTTTTGCATTCCCTTTGCTCCCTTGGAATCCTTAACTACTGAGTTTTTTTGCTTTTCTAATTCTGATGTGTTCTAGGAAGTTGTGTAAGAAGTGCACTAGGGCAAGTAGAGATGGTAAGACATAGATCAAGGAAAATAGCTAGAGACCTAACGACCTCACTTTCTTTTTCTGGGTGATGGGGTTCTTGAGCAAACGGCTAAGAAAAAATTCTTGTGACATCTTTGGTGCAAAAAGGTGATTTTTTAAAGCACAGGGACAGGACCCATGGACAGAAAGAGCTACACTGGGGTTGTGAGGAGTGATTGATTATATATTTTTAAGTTAGTGGGGGTTAGGGATAGGAAAAGTCTCTAAAGAATTTGAAAGCAAGGCTTTCAGGACTTTGAAGGGCTAGCTACTGTTCAGATAAGGTTACTTTTAGTCTTTAATAAAACCATTAAGGAAGTAAGGCAGCCATGAGTTCCTTGAGGAAGGTCACATTCTGCATGTTTCAGGTGTCTGTCAGTGGGCTGCAGGCTGTAAGGAGGTCTAATTTAAGCTACATTTCTCTTGACTGTGTTTCCCTCCCTGGCTCTTTCTGCTTACATTTCGACAGTGTGAGAATTTATAATAGCCTTTATTCTTCATCAGTTCTTGTCCCCATTTTTATTTTAATCTTATACCCATAATCAAATACATTTCCTTGCCTACCACCCATTCTTCTTTAGGGTCCAAAGTCCTCTCTTGATTAGGGGCACCTGAGTGGCTCAGTGGGTTAACATCCCACTTTGGCTCAGGTCATGATCTCATCGTTAGTGAGTTGTAGACTTCATTGGGCTCTGTGCTGACATATCAGAGCCTTGAGCCTGCTTTGGATTCTGTGTCTCCCTCTCTCTCTGCCCCTCCCCTCTTTCTCTCTGTCCCCTCCCTCTTTCTCTCTGTCCCTCCCCCTTTCTCTCTTTCTGCCTCTCCTCCATTGATGCTCTGTCTCTGTCTCTCTCTCTCTCAAAACTAAATAAACATTAAAAAAAAAAAAGTCCTCTCGATTGAATAAAGTGTATTTTCCATTGCATTCCTAGGGAAGGCTTATGAGTTCAGTCAGCTGAGTTCTGCATTTCTGTTGTTTTGATATCTTGTTTACAGTTCAACTGGTTTTTATTTTTTATTTTTATTTATTTTTAATTTTTGAATGTTTTTTTAAATTTATTTTTGAAGGAGAGAGAGAGAGAGAGAGAGAGAGAGAGAGAGCATGAATGGGGGAAGAACAGAGAGAGAGGGAGATACAGAATCCGAAGCCAGGCTCCAGTCTCTGAGCTGTCAGCACAGAGCCCGATGCGGGGCTTGAACCCACAAACTGTGAGATCATGACCTGAGTGGAAGTTGGACGCTTAACAGACTGAGCCACCCAGGTGCCCCTCAATTGGTTTTTAAATCTTAGCTTAGCACTCTGCGCTCATAGAGTTTTGTTTTTGTTTTGTTTTTAATTTTGACCATTCTCTTCTTTATATGCTGTTGTCTAGAAGTTTGATATCAACTGATTTTCTTTCCTTTGTAAGTGACTTGGTCTTTTTGCCTGCAGGCTCAAATAACTTTTTTTTTAATCCTATCTTACAGTCTGGTAATTTTACTAGGATGTATTTTGGGGTTGAATGTTCTGTCAATTTTTTTTTCACTAATGGTCCCTTAGAGTGTACAGATTCAGACCTTTTATTTTTACAGAGTTTTCTTGGAGTATAATTTTAAATATTATGTTTCATTGTTTTCTTTTTCTTCTCCAAGAAATCCAGTTATATATATATGGCTTTTCTTTGCCTTTATTCTGTATCTGTCACTTTTTATCTGATGCATTTTACCTCTTCTATGCTTTTATTTTTATTCTCGTGGCTTTTTTCATGCTACTTCTCAATGTCTCTTAGTATATTTTCCATTGAATCTACTTTCCCTTAGTCACCCTGAAATTTACATTTTTCTACTGAGTTTTTTTTTTCCTTTTTCCCATTTCTGACCATGCAAAAATTTCATTTCACATCTTCCTGGGTTTTTTTTCTTCCTCCCATTTCCCTCCCCATTAATTAATATTTACTTACTTATAAAATCTCTAGCATACCCTCTCATATCTGCAAATGCTTTTTTAAGTTATTTCATTTTTCTTGGGTATTGCTACAAGTTTTTGCTGTTGTTATTTTGTGACTCCCCCCCCCCACCTTATTGTTGTTTTGAAGGATATTTTCTTCAGCTGAACTAATTCTCAACTTTTGTTTTCATCTTAGAGTAACTTTGTAAGGGTGTTACTTTCCAGTTTTATTCATTTTAAGTGTCTTATTTTTTTAGTGTTTATTTATTTTTGAGACAGAGGGAGAGACAGAGTTTAAATGGTGGAGGGGCAGAGAGTGAGGGAGACACAGAATCCAAAGCAGGCTCCAAGCTCTGAGCTGTCAGCACAGAGCCCCATGCACGGGCTTGAACTCACTAACCACGAGATCATGACCTAAACTGAAGTCAGATGCTTACTGACTAAGCCACCCAGGTGCCCCTAAATGTCTTATGTATTTTTAAACCATCAGTGGAGAGCATCTGAATGCTCTGGGTGAAGGACTTGGGTGAATGAACTGGGTGAAGGACTTGGTAGTGTTACTGTGTTTCTTACATTGAGAGTTGTCTTCATCCGTAAAGTGAAACAGTTTCTTCATTGCTTGGCACATTTCTTTGGGATGGGGGATGTTGATGTGCATTCTGATTTTTATCATTTTTTTTCCTCAATTTTCCTTCCTTTTTTTTTTCTTTTGTACTCTGCCTCCAACTGGTATCTTCTGTTTGCAAGTTGTTTTACTCTTCCCCCCAGCAGCAATGCTTCTCAAGGCTGACAACTTTTGATTCTTTAGTAGTTAACATTCTGATCAATGGGGCACTAAACAACAGCATGATAATATTTAACCAATTTCTGCAAAGTCTGTGCTTCATCCAAAGAAGTACATACACTAAACATATACGAAAAGTAATGTACCTTCTGTTATACTAGTCAGATTTCAAGAATATTGATTTATTTACTCAAACAATATACCATGACAATCTACCAGCACTAATAAGAGAGAACAAGTAAAATGAATCCCCAGACTTACATTCTAAAAGTTCCAAATAATAACCCACTGGTTGTAGTGTCACAATATTTGTTTTGGAGGCCAGATTTATAGTTATTTTGCCTTAGTTCACACATCAATTGTGGAGAAACAAAGATAAGTATTTTGCTATTAAGCTGAGAGGAGCTACAATACCACAGCCAAGAAAAAACAATTGGTTCTAGCACTCAAAAAGATTCAGAATGAATGCTAGTTTTCTATGTTATTTGTATTAGATTCTGTAATTGCACTACAAGTGAAATATTTTCAAGAACAAATTATTTTTCCCTAGCTGGTATTACACAGAGGGGACCATTTTCAAATGGATCTAGATAATAATATGAATAGTGTTCTCAGTAAAATCCAGTGATGAGTCAATTATTCCATGTACTGTTCACAAACATTTTTAAATGCTTATACTTTGAACATCCTTGACTTCCTTTAATATATATATATATAGATATATATATGTATATCTATATATATCTATATATATCTATATATATAGATATCTATATCTATATCTATATCTATATATGTATATATATATATATATATATATATATATATCCCTTCTTAGAGTGCCCTACAGATGGAGGCATGCTGGGTATATTTACTTTTATATTTTCTTCATGTTTTGTAAGAAATATGTGTCAATTTGGCTGTGTCCTAACTTTAGAAACTTCAGTCTAAGGTAAACATAGCAATCATAAAAACACCAACTCAGTTATTAAATTAATATCCATAATCTAAGCTCCAGTGCATCCAGAGATATACCTTAATATTTTGAGCCTGAATGAGTCACTTATCATATATTAAAAACATTTCAAGAGTGTATTAAGGATAATAGCAAACCAAGCAAATTAAAAACCAAAAATTCTGAGGACACCTCACTTGCAGCCATCTGTGAAATTCCTCACAACTGTCTGAAGAAATGTTAGTATGGGATTATTTTTGTCTCTACTGAGACAGTTTTAATCTTAAAGTACGTCAATAAGTATGGGCCTATTCATACTCTTTGCACTGTTAGTAATGATGTTTCTGTTTCCTTTACCTTACCATTGTTTTTGTCAGAGTGACCTCTTCTTCGGATTCAGTTTCAATATCTTCTATCTGCAAATGATAGACCTATTCTCAGTGATTTAGCATCTAATATGTTGTGTGGCAATTAATCATTTAATAAATATTGAAGTAAACCTATAACACTTTATTTTATTCTCCTTCAGAATACAACCAAAAGGAGATAAAAAGTACAGAATGGGGAATATAGTCAAAGATATTGTCATAATGTTGTGCGGTGACAGATGGTTACCACATGTATGGTGGAGAGCTCTGAGTAATGTGGAGAATTGTCAAATCACTGTGCTGTGTACCGGTAACTAATACAGCATTGCTTGTCAACTGCACTAAAATAGTTTTATAAAAACTACAAAAATAAGTTTATAAAATGGTACATCACTCACGTATCCTCATTCAGAACACATATTAATATTGTGATATTTACTTCAGTTTTTTTTTCTTCACAAAGCATGAGCAGAGCGCAGTTCAATTGAAGCCTCATGTGTTTCCACTCACAGGGATAACCTTTTTTTTTTTTCTTTTAATGTTTATTTATTTCTGAGAGAGAGACAGAGTGTGAGCCAGGGAGGGTCAGAGAGAGAGAGGAAGACACAGAATTGGAAGCAGGCTCCAGGCTCTGAGCTGTCAGCACAGAGCCCGACGTGGAGCTTGAACCCATGAATAGTGAGATAGGATGCCCAACTGAGGAGCCACCCAGGTGCCCCCCGCAGGGATAACCTTTGATCTTTCTCTGATGTAACCATTATTGTGAATTTGATGAGTATTCTGCCTTCTATATTCTTATGTTCTGCATGTTTTTTATAAACACTATATACCATTATTTACTGTTCTTTAGCTTAGCTAAATAACAAGGCACATTTAATGATAAATTAATTGTTTTATGACTTATTTTCATAAATTATTTTAAGATTATATTAAGATTGATTAATCCTGATGTCTCTATATAAAGTGTACCTACTTTGTTGCTATAATGTCTAACATACACATTTTTATGTACTTGCAGGCTGATTGAATTTTGGTAGATTTCTGAATGTTTTTTTTTAATTCTTTTTTTTTTTAACGTTTGTTTATTTTTGAGACAGAGAGAGACAGAGCATGAACGGGGGAGGGTCAGAGAGAGAGGGAGACACAGAATCTGAAACAGGCTCCAGGCTCTGAGCCATCAGCCCAGAGCCTGACACGGGGCTCGAACTCACGGACCGCGAGATCGTGACCTGAGCCGAAGTCGGACGCTTAACCGACTGAGCCACCCAGGCGCCCCTGAATGTTTCTTGATTACTAAAAATTAAGCAATGGGTCTCATTAAATACATTTCCACGTACAAATGTACAAAATTTTCCATAGGAAATTTACCTATAAATTAGTTAAGTCTCTTTTAAATGGATGGCATGACAGAGTATGTGCATTTTCAACTACAAGATATTTTTGCTAGTGCTAGTGTCATTTTGTATTCTAAGCATTTTATAACATTGAATGGCACTAGAACCTGTGTATAAGACATTTTCTTTACCTTTGTAGGTGCTTACAAAAAATTATTTTGGAATTTTTTTGCCAAATTCTATACTTGATATGGAATCTACTTCCTTAAAATTTGATTTCTCTAGTTATTGTATATTTACTTCATTAATTGCCTCTTTTAAAAATCACTTATTTGGTTACTGATTTTTAGGAATTTATTCTTTCAACAAAACTTATTCAAATAACACATCGAGTGCCTTCTATGTTCAAGGCACCATTGTAGGTTATAAGATTACAGCAGCAAATAGTACAAAGCCCTTGTCATCGCAGATTTAATGTTCTAGTAGACAAACAGAAAATAATAGGATGAATAGGTGAAACTTACAGTGGAAGTATATAAATTTCTTGAGAAAGAACATTCCAGAGAGAGGATACATCGAGTGTAGGGATTTGAGGCAGGAACATGCTTGGCCTTTCTAGGAACAGTAGGGCTGTGATAAAGGAGCAGTCATTGAAGGCAAGGTTGGAAAGACAACTGGGGTTGGACGTGCTAATGACATTAGACTTTAAATGTGTTGACAAATTATTGATGAATCTCAAGGAGTGAGACATGATCTGTTTGCATTTTAAACAAAGATCTAGATCATTGGTTTTCAAGGCAGTGATTTTTGCCCTCCAGGAAACATTTGGCGATGTGTGCATAATTTTTTTTTTCCTTAAACAACCAGATGGGTGCTAGTGTCATCTCGATGGTAGAGGTAAAGGATGCTAATAAATATCCTAAAATGCACAGAGAAACCAGCCCCCTCCCAACAAATAGTTATCTGGCCCAAAATGTTAATACTGCTGGATTGAATACTCTGTTCTTACCATCTATCAATACAAAATCAGTGTATTGAGAGTATTATCTATTAGGATAAAGCAGTTACCCATTTGCTGGTGCTTTCATTTTGAACTTTGCACTAGCTGATCTCTATTTTTTTTTCATTTTAGGTTAAAATGCAACATATTTGGGAAAAAATTACATGGCGATTTTAGAGTAATTGACAATTTTGTGACATTATACCTTTCCATAAAAAATGTGGAGTACAAGTACCACATTTCTCTGTTTTATTTGTTCTCATACATATGTGTGTACACATAAATATGTGCACATACATCTGTGTGATTTTTATACAAATTCACTAGAATAACACATACTGTTTTGTATACCTCTACTCTAGAACTTGACATGTTTTATAATACTTCTTTAGTTATATATTTTCCCCTTCCAGACTGTAAATATAATGAAGTCAGGTGTAGTAGTATACTAATCTCAGTGATGGAAATCCAAGATATGCTTATTAAATATTTGTTAAGTATTTTGAGGTCCTCAAAAAACAGGTATATGGGGTGTTTTCCAATTACTTTTCCACCATAGCAATTAAGATTGTGTTTTGGAGAAGAAAATATCAAATAAGTGTAAGAGAACCAGGATAACAGGGTGAATGTCTCAAGGCTGACTTGATTAAGATGAAGTACAATGATGATCAAATATAAGAAGACAAGTTGACCCATTGCCATATTCCTGACTCAAGGCATCTAGAATTTACTCCCCCCCTTGACAGAGTATATTTTAATTTCAGTATGTAGTATTAACTTTGGCAACTCGCCTCAGTGTCTACCCTAAGATAATGCCCACAGTGCCTAAAATATGCAGTCTAACCCACTGCTCATGGCCTCCTGAGTAAGGAGTGTTTGGAGTAGACAGTGACACAGCTCTTTTATAATTACTGCATAAGTGATTCATGACCCTTCTTCACAGGTTCTCTTTAGTTATTTGTGTAAAAAACAACTTTGTGGTCTAATTAATCTGTCCACAGTACTTCCCTCTTCACTTTTTTTCTCATTTTTCATCTTATTTTTATCATTTTTTTAGTATAGTTGACACACAATGTTACATTAGTTTCAGGTATACCACCTCTCAGAATCCCATAAAGATAACTTAGTTCAGAAGGACAAGGGTACACTCACAACCACAAGAACTCTTAGAGATGGAAAAGTACCAGCCATTCCACAGCTGTGAAGGTTCATCCATGAAAGTTATACCAAGCTTTTCTCTCATCAAACCTTTGGCTATGCCTTTATCTCCAACAAAGAAAAAACAATTAAAAAAAAAAGACCAGAGGCTCATAAACTGTATAGACAAGTATATTTTGGCAACACATATACAAAAAGAATGGAGGAATCTCGAAGTTACTATCAATAAACACTCCTGTTAGGAAGGGGAATGATGGGAGACTTATAGAACACACTAGTCCATAGAAATTCCAAAATCCCAGTGGGCAGATTTCCCAGGTATCATTACTTTAAGGATAGGAAGTTATTCGAGTAAGCCCTGATTTTCCTTCTTTAGAGGAACTTCCCAGTATATTTTTTTCTATACCTCTTGACTCTGCTGCTCTGCAAAATTCTTCCTTTCTCAAAAAAGTTGGAGTTTTCTATGATTTGATACTAATTAACTCTTTATACTAAAGCTGTACTTACCATTCTTTTTGAGATGTTTCTATTTTACATTTAATTACTCTTTTTGAGATATGTTTCTCTTTTACATCTAATTATAGCCTATTTGAGTTCATTCACTGGGCTACTCATGTCATATTCTTGTCTTGGCAATAGCAAAGCCCAAGAAAAGAGGCATATTTGTGCAAAATTATTTTAAGCCTCTGTCTAGATTATGTCCAATAACATATTCACCAAAGCTAGCTACATGTCTATCCATAATATCAGACAAGCACAGAAATACATTCTTCCCATGTAGGTCAAAGGGAGGTAGTGAATATTTGTTGAATTTAATATACGAATAATTTAACATACTACACCTATGATAGAAGTGGTAAGCAGGATATATATGCAAGGTTCCAGGGCTAAAAGGAAAGAACCAATATCTAGTCACTGTAGTGATTAATTGAATTAAAGGCTGAACAAATCCTACATTTGGTGATGTCACAGTTAGTGACAGAGACTAATTGCCCTACAGGGGTCAGGAATTAGTCATTCTTATTGGCAGAGCAATAGATACAATGGAAAGAACGGAGTAAGACCAAATTTGGATGAAATAATCTATGTGGCTTTGTACAAGCTATGAACCAATCTGTATCTAGTTCTTTTTTTTTAATTTTTAAAAAAATTTATTTATTTTTGAGAGAGAGCATGAGTGGGGAGGAGAGAGAGAGAGAGAGAGAGAGAGAGAATCTGAAGCAGGCTGCAGGCTCTGAGCTGTCAGCACAGACCTGACAAGGGACTTGAACTTATGAACCACAAGATCATGACCTGAGCCGAAGTCGGATGCTTAACCGACTGAGCCACCCAGGTGCCCTTCCTGTTTAGTTAAATATGAACACTTACAGCCTACCTTATGTGATGCTATAGTGAATATATGTATTTCAGAATATACTATACAGAAAAAATATACATACATATATATACAGAGATATCACTACACATTTTATTCTTATTTAAATGTTACATCCTCCAATTTCCACTTTTAGCACACAGAATGCCTGAATTTGATTTCTTTTTAGCTGACAAAGAAGATTGAATTTCAAAGAGAATTTTTGTTAACCCCAATAGATACAGTGAAGTATATAGTAGTAGTAGTAAGAGAAAGGGAAAATGTTATAAATGAAAGTCTTATATAATTAGAAATAATTATTTAATGTGATGGTAGATAAAATTGAGTACATCCTGGGCTGTGATCGGGGAAATACCTTAAGCTCCACTGTGCATATTCAATCTACATCTACAGTGAATATTTATACCAACTTTAATTATCACACTGGAGATTTATAAATCAGGTTTCGGATTATATTCTTTCTCTAAGGGGTGAAAAAGAGATAAATCGTTAAACTCTGTGATGAAGAAAGAACTATAGACCAATTTTCATGCAAAAGGCATAAAATCTTAGTACATCAATCTTCACAATGCATTGAAAAAAAATACAATTCACAAAGTTCTGTGTTAAACGGGCATTTTGGGCATAGGCCTAAATAAATATCCTCTTCTTGTAGCCAGTGTGTATGATGTTGTATAAAATGTACAAATGCACACATATACATTAAAAACTGTGTGTTTGCATTTAATAAAGAGACAAAGCCCTAGGGATCTGATATCACTGTTAGGGGCTAGAGATTCAATGCCAAAAGAGTATCAGCATTAGCTCCATGTACATAGGAAGCAGGAACTCTGGGATCCATGTTCATTTCTTGTAATGAAGCTGGAGGTGAGGTTTAGGGCCCCAAGCAATAGGTAGTATCAGTTATGTTCCCAGGAAAACATTTCTTGGTGCTGGAAGTATGAATAATTTTTCTGAGACATGACAGAATCTCTAGTAACTAAAGACTTTTTAAAATCTATTTCCAAGTAAGTGTTCCTCAGAAAGCTCTTCATAGCAGTGATCAGAAAACCATTCATATGTAAGATATATCTGCAACAAATTCCAATGATTTAAGGTTATACAGAACATATCTTTGACCAGAATGAAAAACAAAACAATTATCAACATCAAAATGAGAGCAAAATGACCAATCAAGCAAATAAACAACAATAACAACAACAACAAATATATATATATGTATATATATATGTGTGTTTCCACATATATGTGCATATATATATGTATATGTGTATATAAACAAAAAAATATATACATGCATACACACACAACAAAGTAAGCTTCTATGTAGTCCCTGGGATAAAATAAAAGCCATAGTTAAGACTGAAATGTTTGTATAATTTTTTGTTTTTTAAAAAATTTTTAGCTTACTCAGATTCAGTAGATTTGTAATTAGAAGCAAACTCAGCCTTAAATGCACTTTTAAGACTATATGTATATTTGAAAATGAATAAGCTAACCATTATACCTAAAAAAATCTGAGAAAAAAAATCAACAGACTCAATTTTAGGAAAGAAAAATAAAGGAAATAAAACAAATTAAAGTTTACTGAAATAGAATAGGAAAAAACCTAGAAATCAATGAAATAGAATTGAAGGATCCAAAAATAAATCCATACATATATTGTCAATTGATTTTTTAAGAGTGTGCCAAGACAGTTAAATTAAGGAAAGAACAGTTTTTTTCAGTACATTGTACTGAGCCAACTGGATATCCACATGTAATAAATTGAGTTTAAACTCCTATCTTATGCCACATACAAAGATTAACTTAAAATGGATCAAGGACCTAAGTGTAAATATAAAACAATAAGACATTTAGAATAAAATAGGTATTATCTCTGCAGTGTTGAGTTATGGAAAGTTTCTCCAGATATGCACTATAATCACAATTATAATTAGGAAAAAATAGGTAAATTGAACTGTGTCAAAATTGGAAAATTTTGTGCTTCAAAGGACACAAGAAAGTAAAAAAACCGACAAAATGTGAAAAATATATTTACAAACCACATATCTATTAAGAGACTTGTAACTAGAATGTACAAATAACTCTTAGCTCAACAATTTAGAAGAAATGACTCAAAAACAGGCAAAGAATTTGATTAGTCATTTCTCAAAGAATATATTCAAATGATTATAAAGCACATGAACAGATTCTCAATGTCATTAGTCAATATGGAAATGCAAATCAAAAACCACAACACTTCCTATTCACAAGGATGACTGCAGTTAAGGAGACAGACCAATAACAAGTGGCAAAGGTACTGAGAAACTGGAATTTTCAAACATTGCTAATATGAATGTCAAATAGTGAAGTCACTTTGGTAAAGAGTTTGTTGGTTCCTCAAAAAGTTAAACATAAAGTTGCCATATGACCCCAACAATTTCATTTCTAGGTATATACCCCAAAGAACTGAAAACAAGTTCCCACAAAAACTTGTACATGAATTTTCATAGCAGCATTATTTGTAATGGCCAAGGAGTGAAAACAGCATAAACACGTATCAACTGATGATAAATACAATGTGATCTATCCATACAATGGAATATTATTACCTGTAAAAGGGAATGATGTACTGATACATGCTAGGACTTGGATAAAGCCTGAAAATGAAATTGCTCAATGAAAGAAGCCAGGCACCACAGACCTTATATTGTATGATTCTGTTTACACAAAATGTCAAGAATAGCCAAATCTATAAAAACCTAAAGTAGATTAGTGGTTGCTTAGGCCTGGGAGGGCCTCACTCATTGTGAGTGAGAGGTTTTTTGGGATGATGGAAATGTTCTCAACTTAGATCAGTGTGATGGTTGCACAATTCTGTCAGTATACTAAAAACAACTGAATTGTGGACTACCAGAGGGTGAATTTAATATCTGAATATCTCAATAGAGATATTTTTAAGTTAATAATTATGTTTCTCGAGTGGTTCCATATTGTATTGGTATCTCATTCCTTTTTGTAACTCGTATCAGTGTTTCATTCTTTTTCTTGACGAGTATTATTCCATGGTATGGACATGCCACATTTTTTTAATCCACTCACAAGTTGATGGATATTTTTCAATTTTGGCTATAATAACAATGCTGCTACAAGCATTCATATCCAAGTCTTCATGTGGACATATGTTTTCATTCCTCTGTTAGATTCTTTGTAATGAAATTGCTGTTTATTTTTTAATGAGTGCTTATGTGTAACTTTGTAAGAAACTGAAAGATTGGGGTCAAAATGATAGTGGTTGTAGTTTATCCATATCCTCACCAATTCTTGGTATCATATGTATTACTATAGCCAGTGGACGTATCGCATTGTGGTTTTACATTACATGTCTAATGACTAACAATATAAGCACCCTTTCATATACTTATTAGCCAGTTATATGTCTTACTTTTTGTTAATATTTTTAAATGTTTATTTTAAGAGAGACAGAGAGAGAGAGAGAACAAACAAGCAAGGGAGGGGCAAAGAGAGGGAGACAGAAAATCCCAAGCAGGTTCTGCACTGTCAGCACAGAGCCCATCTTGGGGCTTCATCTCAGGAACTGTGAGATCATGACCTGAGCCAAATCAAGAGTCACATGCTTAACCAATGAAGCCACCCAGGTACCCCAGTTTTATCTTATTTTGTGAAATACCTAGTCAAATGTTTTACTAAATTTTAATTGGATAGTTAACTTCTTATTATTGTGTTGTAAGTATTCTTTTTTTTTTAGTTTGTTTTATTATTTAAGATTGAGAGAAGACAGACAGAGAGTGAGAACCCCAAGCAGGCTCCTTGTTGTCAGCACTGAGCTCGACATGGGGCTCGATCTCATGAACCATTAGACTGTGATCTGTGCCAAAATCAGGAGTCAGATACTCAGTCAGACACTGACTGAGCTCCCCAGGTACCCAAAATTATAAGTATTCTTTGTATATTCTGGATACCAGTCTTTATCAGACATAATATTTGTAAATATTTTCTCCCAGGCTATTAGATTTTTATTTTTAATGGCTTAATTTTAAGCACAATTTGTTGATCTTTTAATGAAGTCCAACTTATCATTTTTATTTTATGATTCATGCTTTTGGTATCTAAAAAGTTCTTTGCCTATTTCAAGGTCAAGAAATTTTCTCCTGTGTTTTCTTTTATAGTGTTCTTACCTTTAGACTGTGATTTACTTTGAGTTAACATGTGTATATGGTGTGAGACAAGGGGTTACATTGTGTGTGTGTGTGTATTTGCCTGTGAATATACAATTGTCAATTTGTTGAATGATGCTCAGTCTTTCTCGCTGAGGTGTCTTGGCACATTTGTTAAAAATTTGTCAAAGATAAATATAAGAGTTTATTTGTGGACTATCAATTCAGCTCCATTAATTTATATGCCCATCCTTTTGCCAATATTATACTATCTTGAATACTATGGTTTTACAGTATGCTTTGTAATTAAGTAACCTAAGTCTTCCAACATTTTTCTTCTCTTTCAAGATCTGTTTTAACTACTCTGGGTCCTTTGCATTTCTGTATAAAGATTAAGATCAGATTGTCAATTACTGCAGAAAATCCCGTGAAGATTTACATGAGAATTTCATGAAATATATATATCAATGGAGAAAATTGCTATTTTTATAGTGATATTTAAATTTTAAGAGTCATGAATATGGGAAGTCCATTTATTTAAATCATTGCTAACTTATCTCAGCAATGTTTCATAGTTTTCAGCATACAAAACTTATGCTTCCATTATTTAGTTTATTTCTAAATATTTAGTGGCATTATTAATATAATTATCTTTAAGATAATTATAATATAATTATCTTTTTATATTAATATAATTATATTTATTTTCAGATTACTTGTGACTAGTGTATCATTTAGTTTGAAAGATAAGTAAGACTGTCAATTTTCTAGAACAAATTTAATACAATTTATTCAAAGATAAATATAAAATTTTAATTTATGAATTTATTTTGTTATTGTAAGGCTTTATACATATAAATGTTTATGAAATGTAATAAGACCTATTGATTTGGAGGTGCACTACGTGGGTTAATACTCTTGCAGTGGATGTGTTTATTCTTTCATGTAACTTTCTTTTTTTCTTAATATTTATTTATTTATGAGAGAGAGAGAGAGAGACAGAGTGTGAGTGGTGAAGGAGCAGACAGAGAGGGAGGCAAAGAATCCGAAACAGGCTCCAGGCTCCAAGCTGTCAGCAGAGAGCCCAACATAGGGCTCAAACTCACAAACAGCGAGATCATGACCTGAGCCGAAGTTGGACACTTAACTGACTGAGCCACCCAGGCACCCCTCTTTCATGTAATTTTAGTTTTGCCCCTAAGTGTGCTTTTTTATTATTCTATTCAAAATTATAAAAGAGTTTTCTATAAAGAAAAAGTGAGTAGATAGATTTGATGAGGTTCCAGCTATATAGCTTTCTTATTTTACATGTATGTCACAGTATCTACCATTAAATCCACTAACATAGAATGTTATATCCCTTCAATTACTATTTTACTCAAGTAGGACGAATTTTAAGTATCCTAACTACTTTTCCATGTTTCGATGTGAAACTTACTTTAGGGCTGTTACAGGAGAACAGTTTCGCTTCTCTTTGATTAAAAAAAAAACTGCAAATTTAATAGGTAGAGAACTATTTGCAAATGAAAATACAAGATAAAATGTACTGTAGAACTATTTTCAGAAGTCGCAGAAAATTCTCCAGCATACAATCAAATTATAGCTGATCTGGAAGTCAGTAGACTTATACTATGTATAATTCAAGAAATAACCAAAGAATTAACTATGGTCTCAGAATCCCTGTAAGCAAAAAACTCCAAGACTTAGGCAGAATTATTGGAGCAGAGCCTGTAGGAGTTCACTTTAATACCTGTAAACTGTAAGCTAAACTTTCCCACAATCTTCTTAAAACTAAAGCCAAGAGGGGCTCCTGTGTGGCTCAGTTGGTTAGGAGACTGACTTCGGCTCTGGTCATGATCTTGCAGTTCATGAGTTTGAGCCCCACATCGGGCTCTGTGCTGACAGCTGAGAGCCTGGAGCCTGCTTTGGATTCTGTGTTTCCCCCTCTCTCTGCTCCTCCCCTGCTCACACTCTGTGTCTCTCAGTCTCTCAATAATAAATAAATGTTAAAAAGAATTAAAAAGAAAAAAACAAAAAACTAAAGCCAAGAAAAGTCTTGGGCCGATAGCAATGAGGAAAACATGAGAAAATTATTAGAAAAAAATCTATGTACCTTCATACCAGTCCTTGTAATATGCTAAGTTAAAGGAAAAACCCACTAATATTCAAGATATATATTTGTCATAGATATGGAGGCCAATTAACAAATATTTATGTTTAGGGTAAGCATTACTGTGAAGCAAGCTATAACAATTTTGATTAACCCATAGCCAAATATTTGCTATAATAGATTTATGCTTAGCTTTCTTTATGGTCCCCATTGATAAGCATATCCAGTATTTACTGTTTTCACCTGGAAAAAAGTTTACTTGGAAATTTGTGCTTTGAAAGTTAATTTTTAGGTATAACACCAAAAGCATGATTCTTTAAAATAATTGATAAATTTTACTTTATTCAAATTAAAAACAACTTTTGGTCTCAGAAGATATTGTTAAGAGAATGGAAGACAATCCACGAACTGTGAGAAAATATTTTGAAAGCACCTGTCTGACAAAGGTCTCATATTCAATATAATTGCCCATTATGGAATTCAAATTGAAATATGAGATCCAACTCCATAACTATTATAATAACTAAAGGAAGAAAATACAGTATCAATTGTTGGCAAGGATGCAGAACAAGAGGAACATTCATGAATGCTGGTGGTAATACAAATAAGAAAGTCTTTTTTGAAAATACTTTGGCAGTTTTTTAAAAAGGCAAACACAGGTTCCTCATATGATTCATCAGTCCTCATATTAGGCATTTACCTACATGAGTTGAACCCTTAGGTCCACACAAAAACCTGTTCGAAAGTGTTTATTGTAGTTTATTCATGATTGCCCAAAGCTGGAAGCAATCATGGTATCTTCACTAAGTAAATAGATAAACCAACTAAGGTATATCCACTCAATGAAATATTACGCTATGATTAAAAAAAAAGAACTATCAGGCCATGAAAAGACATGGATAAATCTAAAACACATATTGTTCAGTGAAGTAGCCAGTATTAAAAGGCTCTATTTTGTATGGTTCCATTTATATAACATTCTGGAAATGGCAAATCTATAATGCAGGTAAAAGTCAGTGATTTTAGGGCTTTAAGGGTTGGGGGAGAATGTTAAACTGATGAAACACAGGGGATTATTTTAGGGCAGTGATATTAGTTTGAATGATGCTATAATGTTGGATACATGTCACTATGTATTTCACAGCCCATAGAAATTTGCAGCAGAGAGAGTGAAACAATGCATGCAAATTGAAAAGAAAATATATTTATGTAGTCAGAGGATCCTAAGGCAGAATGCTGAATGTGACAAAACTATCTACTTGCATTACAAATTTATGAAAGAACCTTATTGGAGAGCATAGTCGAAGTAAGTACTGACCTAAGTAATTCAGAAATTAGTTGATAAGACTAAAGGCAAAGGAACTTCAAATAAGCACTGCATTGTAGTTTATATTCATTTCTCATAGGGGCACGTGTTAACCATTCCAATACTGCTGTACTTGTATACAGAATCTGAGCCATTAAATACATAAATGGAGAAGGTTGGAGACAGGTCTGTCACTGTTGGAATTGGAGGCTATAAATAATCAAGGGATAAAAGCTAGAATAATCCATGTGCTAATGGATTAGAGCTGAAGACACCAGTATGAACTCATGTTTAATAGATGGTTACACATAAGATTGTTTGTTTTTGTGTATATACAAAGCTTACTTTATACATATATAAGTTTTGTTGTCTCCGCTCAGCGTACCTAGAGGCAGCGGCACCACAGCAGCCATTAGCACACCAAGGATCTAGATATTGGTTTCTAATACTATTCTCTAATAAAAGGAACTAGGGTTTCTTGAAGAAATGGCTGATTCTAGAACTTAGACTAGATAGATGATAGATAGATGATAGATAGATAGATAGATAGATAGATAGATAGATAGAGGCATAGGCATATATAGAGAGATACATGGAGATATAGATTTGTCATCTATCTATATGCTTACCTATCTTTCTATTTACCTGTATCCCTAGTATCTTCTAGTGCTAGAAAACAACACAATGAGAGGAGTACATAAAAGGGACATAGGAGTCAACCAAAAGAGCTTCAATGGCCAATACTGGACAATTATTTTCCTATTTTTATTGTTGTTGTTGCCTGACAGTTAATTTCTGAAGTTCCTCTGGGAGAATAAATAGGTGAGGAATTATGTATCAACATGTTATATTTTACACACATGTTCAGTGTGTCAGCCATACAGAACAAAAAATGAGAGAAAATATAGCATAACAAGATGGGCCATGTGCATACTTCATGCTGAGTATAGTTTTATATGTACTCCACAGAACTGGTGATTTGGTTTGTCTGGAACGGATGGGTGTGAAGAATAGGAATAGTATCTGGGAACCCAAAAGGAAATATTGGCGTTTCCTCTCCGCTTAGAGACAAAATGCCTATGTTAGCTTTAGTTAGGAATGTGTGTGTGTGTGTGTGTGTGTGTGTGTGTGTGTGTGTGTGTGAGAGAGAGAGAGAGAGAGAGAGAGAGAGACTGTGCAAGCAAGAGGGAGGGGCAGAAGGAGAGAGAAGAGAGAGAGGGAGGGAGGGAAGGAGAGAATCTTAAGTAGGCTCCATGCTCAGCATGGAGCCTGATGTGGGGCTTGATCACAGTGCCATGAGATCATGACCTGAGCCAAAATCAAGAGTTGGATGCTTAACTGACTGAACCACCCAGGTGCCCCAGGAATATATATTTATTTCAAAATAGCATAAAATCAGTTCTTCTTCTTTCTTAATATGAAAAGGAGACCATTTTGGGGGCATCTGGGTGGCTCAGTCAGTTAAGTGGCCAACTCATGATTTCCGCTCAGGTCATGATCTCATGGTTAGTGAAATGGAGATCCACATTGGGCTCTATGCTGACAAAGTGGACCCTGCTTGGGATTCTCTCTCTCTCCTTTTCTCTCTGTCCCTGCCCCACTCGCATGCTCACTCGCGCTCCCTCTCTCTCTCTCAATATAAATAAACATTATTTAAAAAAAGAAAAAAGAAACAGAAGACATTTTATCAGTTTGCATGGGATCCAAACTGAGATGGACCTATAATACAAACAAGTGTTTACAATGGGATTGGGTTTTTTTTTTTCCTTAGGATACATCATAGGCACAAAAATCCTATCGTTCTAAAGCTGGTTTTTCAATAGTTACACTCTGTTTTTTTCAGGTGAGGGTTTCTTCCTTTGATATCTTGTAGTCTTATATTTTAAAAGTTAAAATAGGTTTTCAAGATTGATTGGAGGGGAATGAAAAGTAAAATATAGCCTGAAACCAAACATTTAGACTTTTAAGTTATTCTTGTTTTCTTGATTTTTTTTTCTTTAAAGGTGAATGGAATTGTCACTACAGAACTATGTTTTTTATTTGTCTCTGGAATGAACCTTGGTAATTCCACAAAGGCTACTGAGAGCTTTTAAAGAACAAGAGAACTGCATGCCTCCAGGGACTTGTCAGCACTTAGTATTGCTTGTTTTCTGTTCCCTTTGTTTTCAGGAAGAAACAAACTTTAGAATTTAAACAAGAAATACAGTCCTCATTAAGTATGAGCCTATGAGGAAACAAAAGAAGCTAGAGACCTTCCACAGGACTTTTAACCAGTGGAGAACCATGTTGGGGGTTATAAAGGCCAGGAGTGTGTACTCTGACTCTTGAGAAACATTTATAGAGGTGTTAAAAATGGAGGTAAATCTGGAAAATTAAAGCCCTGTTTATTTTTCTATACCTGTTCATTGCCCTAAAAGACCTACATGAAGTTAATTAAAAGGCTTGTTTTCTGGAGTCTTTGCCAGTGACTTTGTGCAGAGGGTGAGTGGGCTCCAGTAAGGTTGCCCAAATCCTGAGTGTTCTCTTCAGTTAATTATATTTATGTTGTATGTTTAGAATTTACAGTATACTTTCACTATAAGAATTTCTCTCTTCTAAAAAGCAACAAAAAAACCTTTTTCTTTTATTACCCAAATCCTGAATTTAAACCTCTTCATTAAAAAAATGTTTTTAATGTTTATTTTTTATTTTATTTTTGAGAGACAGAGTGTGAGCAGGGAGGAGCAGAGACAGGGAGACACAGAGTTCAAGGCAGGTTCCAGGCTCCAAGCTGTCAGCCCAGAGCCTGATGCAGGGCTCAAACTCGCAAACTGCAAGATCAGGAGCCAAGCCAAAGTCAGACGCTTCACCGACTGAACCACCCAGGTGCCCCTAAACCCCTTCGTTTTTTAAGTTTCAATTTATATGCACTCTCTACTACCAATCAACCCAGTAAAACTAATATCTTAAATATTAAGTCCATTGGCTTCTTTTCACCTTCCTACTTGACATCTCTAGAATGTGATGACTATGTTCTGAATCTCTGTCTTGGCATGGAATTTTCACTGTGTTCCGGAACCTTATTTCCACAACCCATAAGCATCTGCCCTGCGATGTCCCTTAGACCTTTCACATGCAAAACTGAAGTCCTCATCTTTCCTGACAAAACTGCTGCTTTTATCTCTAAAGACATAATCCAATAATTCCACTAGGTATCATGGGGTTATCCTATTCTCTTCCTTCTATTCTGTTTTTTCCATTTAATTGGCAACGGAGTCCTCTTGAATTTTACCATTGGCACATTTATCCAGTCAGTTACCCTTATCTGTTCCCATGGACCCTGCCCTGGCTTAGGTTCTTTCCTTCTCTCAGAGCTTTCTGGTTGTTTCCTCTCATGTAGCTTTTCTAAAATTTACATTTCTAAAATTTACATTTCTAAAATTTATCATGTGATTCTGATTCTTGATTGTATCTGTCTCCTCAGTGATCTCAGGACAAAGTATACCCTCTCAGTCCCATGAACTCTGCACATTTACAGCTAGGGCCCTAGGTACATTTAGCCTGAACTCCATGGACTCCAGACCTCATCCTCAGTCCCTCATATGGTCTAATGGGTTTTGATGCTACTGAGTTATTTTAAAATATAATTCTCAGTTTGAAGAAATGGTTCTCATTTCAAAGGCCAATAAAGTATCAGTCAGTAGAGTCTTGTTCTAATATGCTGCTCTATCCTCATTACCCCCCTGCAATAAATTTAATCCTTAAGTTCATGTGTTTTGAAAGCATTTTGTACAAATCTTGCCCCCATAACCAGTCCTTTCCCATGGTACTGGGGATTATATTCTGGAATTATATTTTCACACATCCCAGCTCTGTAACTAGCTCCGAGAGATTTCCCCCAGTAATTGGGAAGAAAAAAAATGAGGTGAAAAACACCCACATGTTGTTCATTTTTGTATTTCCAGCATCAGGCAGCTTTCTGGTAATTTATAGGCACTCAAATACATTCAAAAAAGACGTGATGTGCACCTCATTAGAAGCTCTACCAAAGAGACAATGTGAGTCACATCCAGCCTTATCACTACCTTCTAGATGGCCAAATTCTTGAAAACATGATATTTTACAAAGACCCAAAGGGTATGACTCAGGCTACACTGAAGATCTCCCTATCACATTTCAACTGAACACTTTTCCTCAGAGCTTAGAAAAGTGGCTTTTCCCATTTCTCCTTTTTTTTTTTTTGCATACCTTTCAAGTCATCAGTAAAAAAGATAATTTGTCTCTATCCATATAGAATTTCAGAGTTTGAAATAGAAAATATCCAAGTTGCAAAGCTATTTTTTACCTGATATTGAAGAAAATTATATTAAGTGCTACTATAGTATTGTTATATAATATAAATGATATATAATGTTATAGTTTCTAACCCTTTTATTTTTGTATTTTATGTTTTACCTTTCCCTTCACTAATACCTTCTTGTTTTTCCCCTAACTCTTCACAACGTGGGGGATGGGGTTCCTGTCCACCATGTCTCCTGTGGTTCTCTATGTGGTACCTCTATCCTCTCTTGTACAGAATGTTCAACCAGCCCTCAGTTCTACATGAATTGTTCTACATGGAGATGTGTCTGTAGGAGGAGGTGAGGTATACCTCACCATTTTGGAACTCCTCAGATCTACTTCTCGTTATCAAGGAAATAAAAACTACAAGACAACAAGCAAGTGATGTTGTTCAATATAAAAGAGAGGATTAAAATGATCAAAATTGTAAGAATTAAATTATTAAGTGTCTTACACTAGACTCTATTCTAAGAACTTTACAAAATATTTTCCTTGTATAATACTTCATAAATATATTTACTTATTTAATATTTAAACTAACTCTAATGGATAAGCACTGTTATGATTTCCAGGTTACAAATGAGCAACTGAGTCACGGAAAGATTAACAACATGCTCACCGTCAAAGAACTAGTTACAGAGCTGGGATTCCAACCCAAGCAGTTTACTTCATGGGGTGTGTCATTAACCACTATACTATTCTCCTTCCTTGTTGGAAAAACGTAATTCAGGGTATTGAATTAAACATTGAAGTTAGAATGCTTGGGTATCCATACACAGATATTTGATCACACAGGACATATCAAAGATGAGGCTATAAATAACATGGAACTATTTAAAGTTATTTCCCATTTATACAAATCACTTAGAGGAAACTATAATTATTCTAGAGATAACCACTTATTAATATAGACAACTTAATCATAGTTGTTGACCCATGTGTTGTTTTTGAAAAGGACAGCAGGTTTAATTTATTAAAATTCACTGTGTAATGACCCAGAACCACATTGTAACAACAGGTGATTTAACCTGTATAAAAATAAACCCAATGGTATTAATGAATCAAGGAATCTCAAGGCTTTGGTGTGGGGTGGAGCTCAGAACAAAAGGTCCTTTAGCAGTCATGCTTTACACAATGTGATTTTTCTGTCTAATTTTATGTGATATAAAGGATTTGTACAAGGACCAAATTCATCCTTTGTATGTTTTGTAAATCGTATTAATTACACGTTACTTACTTTGTCGTTATGGACAATTTTGTTTTGTTTCTTCCTTCCCCAGACAAATTCATCCTAATAAGATGCTTCTGTATTTGTGTGGCCTAAATACCACACTAAACTTCAGTGTCTTTGATTTTGCTTCTCATGTGTTGTCATCCTTGTCAACTGCACGCAGATAACACTCTTTATGGATTAGCTGTAGCTCTACAAAAGTGAACTCATTTCAGCATGTTAAAATCCCTTTCCACTATACCCCCTCTTAATTTTCCTCTGTGGCTTTCTTGTTGTCCTGAAATCTTATGTGTGCCTGAAAATTTCTCCTCCTGGTTTTTCATGGTCTTGGTCACATACAAAGAATCCTGGTTGTGTTGCCCAGGGTCTTGTCCAGAGTCCTCTGTCCATTCTGTGCTGCACTGGGTGATTGATTCCACACCCATGGGCCAACACATATAAATAGGTTGATAGCTTATAACTATAGAGTTTTAGATCCATCTTTTCTAAATTTTATGACTTTAACTGCAGTTACCTACTGGACACTTCTACCCTGGGAAAACTCACACTTTAGTGGGAAAGAGACAAAGGGAAAACTCTGAGAGATATATGAAAGCACAAAAGAGGGGCATTCAACACAGTCTGGAGTGTCAGAAAGATTCCTGGAGGCTGATATATTGAGGATGAGTAACAGGAGCCAGCCTAGGAAATAGACAAATGGTGCAAAATCACTAAAGGCAACAGAGTGGAACCGTGTGAAACTTCGTCTGCCAGCAGTACAGTGAGCGAGAGGATAATACAGAGAAACGTGGTTTCAGAGGTAAGCAGGGCCAGATCCTAAAAGGCTCACCCTTTGAAGTCTGTTGGATACATGCTTTACAAATGGAACTCTTAGTGTGGCATTGAGATTATGTTTTCAAGTAGCAAGACAGGAGTGAAGACTAGCTATGAATTTACTGCAATAGTTTGCACAAAAGAGATGGATTGAATTAGGGTAGTTCGCTCTTACACTGGAGAAAAGTAAGCGGAGTCAAATAATTAATTAATTAATTTACAATATGAAATTTATTGTCAAATTGGTTTCCATACAGCACCCAGTGCTCCTCACAACAGGTGCCCTCCTCAATGCCCATCACCCACTTTCCGCTCCCTCCCACCCCCCATCAACCCTCAGGTTATTCTCAGTTTTTAAGAGTCTCTTATGGTTTGGCTCCCTCCCTCTCTAACTTTTTTCCCTTCTCCTCCACCATGGTCTTCTGTTAAGTTTCTCAGGATCCCCATAAGAGTGAAAACATATGGTATCTGTCTTTTTCTGTGTGGCTTATTTCACTTATAATAACACTCTCCAGTTCCATCCATGTTGCTACAAAAGGCCATATTTCATTCTTTCTCATTGCCGAGTAGTATTCCATTGTGTATATAAACCACGATTTCTTTATCCATTCATCAGTTGATGGACATGTAGGCTCTTAACATAATTTGGTTATTGTTGAAACTGCTGCTATAAACATTGAGGTACAAGTGCCCCTATGCATCAGTATTCCTGTATCCCTTGAGTAAATTCCTAGCAGTGCTATTGCTGGGTCATAAGGTAGATCTATTTTTAATTTTTTGAGAAACCTCCACACTGATTTCCAGAGTGGCTGTACCAGTTTGCATTCCCACCAACAGTGCAAGAGGGTTCCCGTTTCTCCACATCCTCGCCAGCATCTATAGTCTCCTGATTTGTTCATTTTGGCCACTCTGACTGGTGTGAGGTGATATCTGAGTGTGGTTTTGATTTGTATTTCCCTGATGAGGAGCGACATTGAGCATCTTTTCATGTGCCTGTTGACCATCCGGATGTCTTCTTTAGAGAAGTGTCTATTCCTGTCTTCTGCCCATTTCTTCACTGGATTATTTGTTTTTTGGGTGTGGAGTTTGGTGAGTTCTTTACAGATTTTGGATACTAACCCTTTGTCTGATATGTCATTTGCAAATATCTTTTCCCATTCCGTCGGTTGCCTTTTAGTTTTGTTCTTTGTTTCCTTTGCAGTGCAGAAGTTTTTATCTTCATGAGGTCCCTATAATACATTTTTGCTTTTAATTTCCTTGCCTTGGAGATGTGTCAAGTAAGAAATTGCTGTGGCTGAGGTCAGATAGGTTTTTTTTTTCCTGCTTTCTCCTCTAGGGTTTTGATGGTTTCCTGTCTCACGTTCAGGTCCTTTATCCATTTTGAGTTTATTTTTGTGAATAGTGTAAGAAAGTGTTCTAGTTTCATTCTTCTGCATGTTGCTGTCCAGTTCTCCCAGCACCATTTGTTAAGAGACTGTCTTTTTTTCCATTGGATATTCTTTCCTGTTTTGTCAAAGATTAGTTGGCCGTACTTTTGTTCTGGGGTTTCTATTTCTATTCCATTGGTCTATGTGTCTGTTTTTGTGCCAATACCATGCTGTCTTGATGATTACAGCTTTGTAGTAGAGGCTAAAGTCTGGGATTGTGGTGCCTCCTGCTTTGGTCTTCTCCTTCAATATTACTTTGGCTACTCAGGGTCTTTTGTGGTTCCATATGAATTTTAGGATTGCTTGTTCTAGCTTCGAGAAGAGTGCTGGTGCAATTTTGATTGGGATTGCATTGAATGTGTAGATACCTTTGGGTAGTCTTGACATTTTAACAATATATATTCTTCCAACCCATGAGCACAGAATGTTTTTCCATTTCTTTGTATCTTCTTCAATTTCCTTCATAAGCTTTCTATAGTTTTCAGCATACAGATCTTTTACATCTTTGGTTAGGTTTATTCCTAGATATTTTATGCTTCTTGGTGCAATTGTGAATGGGATCAGTTTCTTTATTTGTCTTTCTGTTGCTTCATTGTTAGTGTATAAGAATGCAACTAATTTCTGTACATTGATTTTGTATCCTGCAACTTTGCTGAATTCATGTATCAGTTCTAGCAGACTTTTGGTGGAGTCTGTTGGGTTTTCCATGTATAATATCATGTCATCTGTGAAAAGTCAAAGCGTGACTTCATCTTTGCCAATTCTGATGCCTGTAATTTCCTTTTGTTACCTGATTACTGATGCTAGCACTTCCAACACTATGTTAAACAACAGCGATAAGAGTGGACATCCCTGTCGTATTCCTGATCTCAGGGGGAAAGCTCTCAGTTTTTCCCCATTGAGGATAATATTAGCTGTGGGCTTTTCATAAATGGCTTTTATTATGCTTAAGTATGTTCCTACTATCCTGACTTTCTTGAGAGTTTTTATTAAGAAAGGATGCTGAATTTTGTCAAATGCTTTTTCTGCATCGATTGACAGGTTCCTATGGTTCTTATCTTTTCTTTTATTAATGTGATGTATCACATTGATTGATTTGCGAATGTTGAACCAGCCCTGCATCCCAGGAATGAATCCCACTTGATCATGGTGAATAATTCTTTTTATATGCTGTTGAATTCGATTTGCTAGTATCTTGTTGAGAATTTTTGCATCCATATTCATCAGGGATATTGGCCTGTAGTTCTCATTTTGCTGGGTCTCTGTCTGGTTTGGAAATCAAAGTAATGCTGCCTTCATAGAATGAGTCTTGAAGTTTTCCTTCCCTTTCTGTTTTTTGGAACAGCTTGAGAAGGATAGGTATTATCTCTGCTTTAAATGTCTGGTAGAATTCCCCAGGGAAGCCATCTGGTCTTGGACTCTTATTTGTTGGGAGATTTTTGATAACTGATTCAATTTCTTCGCTGGTTATGGGTCTGTTCAAATTTTCTATTTCTTCCTGTTTGAGTTTTGGAAGTGTGTGGGTGCTTAGGAATTTGTCCATTTCTTCCAGGTTGTCCAGTTTGTTGGCATATAATTTTTCATAGTATTCCCTGATAATTGTTTGTATTTCTGAGGGATTCATTGTAATAATTCCATTTTCATTCATGATTTTATGTATTTGGATCATCTCCCTTTTCTTTTTGAGAAGCCTGGCTACAGGTTTATCATTTTTGTTTATTTTTTCAGAAAAACCAACTCTTGGTCTCCTTGAACTGCTCTACAGATTTTTTAGATTCTATATTGTTTATTTCTGCTCTGATCTTTATTATTTCTCTTCTTCTGCTGGGTTTGGGGTGTCTTTGCTGTTCTGCTTCTATTTCCTTTAGGTGTGCTGTTAGATTTTGTATTTGGGATTTTTCTTGTTTCTTGGGATAGGCCTGGATTACAATATATTTTCCTCTCAGGACTGCCTTTGCTGCATCCCAAAGCATTTGGATTGTTGTAATTTCATTTTCATTTGTTTCCATATTTTTTAAAAATTTCTTCTCTAATTGTCTGGTTGACCCATTCATTCTTTAGTAGGGTGTTCTTTAACCTCCATGCTTTTGGAGGTTTTGCAGACTTTTCCCTATGGTTGATTTCAAGTTTCATAGCATTGTGGTCTGAAAGTGTGCATGATATGATCTCAATTCTTTTATACTTATGAAGGGTTATTTTGTGATCCAGTGTGTAATCTTTCTTGGAGAATGTTCCATGTGCACTTGAGAAGAAAGTACATTCTGTTACTTTGGGATGCAAAGTTCTAAATGTATCTGTCAAGTCCATCTGATCCAATGTATCATTCAGGGCCCTTATTTCTTTATTGATCCTGTGTCTAGATGATCTATCCATTGTTGTAAGTGGGGTATTAAAGTCCCCTGCAATTACCACATTCTTATCAATAAGGTTGCTTATGTTTGTGATTGTTTTATATATTTGGGGACTCCTGTATTCGGCGCATAGACATTTATAATTGTTAGCTCTTCCTGATGGATAGACCCTGTAATTATTATATAATGTCCTTCTTCATCTCTTGTTACAGCCTTTAATTGAAAGTCTAGTTTGTCTGATATAATATGGCTACTCCAGCTTTCTTTTGACTTCTAGTAGCGTGATAGATAGTTCTCCATCCCATCACTTTCAATCTGAAGGTGTCCTCAGGTCTAAAATGAGTCTCTTACAGATAGCAAATAGATGGGTCTTGTTTTTTTTTTAACCATTCTGATACCCTATGTCTTTTGGTTGGCGCATTTAGTCCATTTACATTCAGTGTTATTATTGAAAGATATGGGTTTAAAGTCATTGTGATGTCTGTAGGTTTCATGCTTGTAGTGATGTCTCTGGTACTTTGTGGTCCTTTCAACATTTCACTCACAGAATCCCCCTTAGGATCTCTTGTAGGGCTGGTTTAGTGGTGATGAATTCCTTCAGTTTTTGTTTGTTTGGGAAAGTCTATCTCTCCTTCTATTCTGAATGACAGACTTCCTGGATAAAGGATTCTCAGGTGCATATCTTTTGTGTTCATCACATTGAAGATTTCCTGCCATTCCTTTCTGGCCTGCCAAGTTTCAGTAGATAGGTCTGCTACTATTCTTATGTGTGTATATATGTAAGTTAGAGCCTGTTTATCCCTAGCTGCTTTCAGAATTTTCTCTTTATCCTTGTATTTTGCCAGTTTCACTATGATATGTCATGCAGAAGATTGATTCAAGTTATGTTTGAAGGGAGTTCTCTGTGCCTCTTGGATTTCAATGCCTTTTTCCTTCCCCAGATCAGGGAAGTTCTCAGCTATGATTTGTTCAAGTACACCTTCAGCCCCTTTCTCTATCTTCTTCTTCTGCAATTCCTATGATACGGATATTATTCCATTCAATTGCATCACTTAGTTCTCTAATTCTCCCCTCATACACCTGGATGTTTTAATCTTTTTCTTAGCTTCCTCTTTTTCCATAATTTTATCTGCTAATTCACCTATTCTCTCCTCTGCCTCTTCAATCCGTGCTATGGCCCCCTCCATTTATTTTGCACCTCATTTATAGCATTTTTTAGCCCCTTGTGACTATTTCTTAGTCCCTTGAGCTCTGTTGCAATAGATTCTCTGCTGTCCTCTATGTTTTTCAAGCCCAGCGATTAATTTTATGGCTATTATTCTAAATTCTTGTTCCATTATATTGCTTAAATCATTTTTGATCAGTTCGCTAGCTGTTGCTACTTCCTGGAGTTTCTTTAGAGGATAATTCTTCCATTTCATCATAAGTGGAGTCAAATAATTTAAAAGGAAAAACTGATACAACTTTGCTATTGGACACCAGGTATATGGAAAAGGATATCTCAAGAATGACATAAAATTATATGGCTTGAGTAACAAGATAGATTCAACCTGCGAACGTAGGACTTTGTGTTGGAGATGGAAATTAGGATTACATCTGAAATATGCTAAATAGGGGTTATCTATGCAACATGCAGGTGGAGGTGCCCAATAGATACTTAGTTATTTGGGTCTAGGTCCCAAGATGGATATATGAGCTCAAGATTGGTTTTGGATTTGGGGAGGGGCTGATATAAAGAGCACATCAATGGTTGATTCTGAATAGGTGTCCTCCTAGACTGGAAGGAAAAGGCAAGGATATAAATGTATTTGTTGTTAATGGGCACACAAGAAGTTGAGATGGGACATATCTTAGTTCTTCATGATATAGGAACTAATAGTGTTTACTAGATATAAAGTAGATGGGGCTAGATGGTGGATTGAGGACTGTGCCAGATTTTGGAATGGTAATAGAGGCAATGGAGAATGGAATTGATTAAAAGCAAGTAAGAGAGTTACTAGGTGTTATAGAGTGCTGTGCTGAGTGTGCAGAGTAGGAATCCATTGTGGTACTTTGGGATAACAGATAGTGATGTGGTCCAGTTTGTGGCCATGGCCCCAAGGTAGTGATGGATGTTACCAGAATCAGTGTGCTTATTATAAGCACAACTATAACATAAACCCAGTTTGCCAATAACTTCTGTAGTATGTGCTACCTTTGAAGTCCCTAAAGCAATTACGTATAGTAATACTACTTTCATTTCTATTTTAAAGATGAAAAAAATATTTGGAGAGAATAAGTGATTTGCTCAGGGAAACCCAGAAAGTCAGTGGTGAAACCACATTATATATGGACAAATAATCTGTTTCTTAATTTGGTAAGCTTGCTTTCCTCATAAAGTGACTTCAGTTCTGTGAGAGACACTGGCCATCAATCTGTAGTCAGAGTTAGTCTCTGATCAGATCAGTGACACCCACCTAGAGACACTGGAGGGGTTTCTCCCTAGGGCAGAGTTGGATGTGAGGACCTTTGAAGCTTCTCAGTTTTAAATTCTGAGTATCCCTCCTTTAAATGCCATTGACAGTGGGGTTTTTTTTAAAGCTAATTTCACGATGTAAAATTCCAGAGGTGTCTGAAATTTTAACTAACTTAATTGCCTTCTTCACTTGCTGCTAAGATGAGATACGAGTTTGTTTAGTGTGGTTGTGTGTGTGTGCACAGAGCCAGAGATTTGACTTTTGCTCTTTATTGCATTTCTTAAACTAGCTACACTTGGCAATTCATTTACATCAATAATTGAAAAGCCATCAGTCTCCTCTTGTCTTAAACTCCTTGCTATGCACACTAATGATATGCATGATTGGCTATTGCCATAAAAATGCACCATAAATTTTTTAAAGATAATTCAACTACAGAGAATGAATCAATATGAACTATAGTGATAACATATGAGACAATCTCTATTGCCACTTCAAAGCAGTTAGTTCTCCTCTTGATGAGAACCTATCACTGCTTCCCCAACCGGAAGCAATGACTTAGGCAATGGGTTAGGACTTTCCTCTTTCAAAACCTTCCAAAGGTACCATGTTCTCTTCAACCCAGTTTTGTATATCACACACCCCTGGTGCTTGCTTCTGTTCTATGCTTTCTTGTTTTTACTATTCTTAGGTGCCCTGTAAGTGGGAAAGACCTGTTGTGTCTTACATGTGTCATAAAATTGGGCATAATAGACTCTATTCATTAATTCATTCATTCATTCATTATTTCACAGACTGTCATTGTCCTTAAATTGATAGTAGCTTAATATGTGAGATTGTCATCCATTAGAAGGTAAAAATTGAATAGAAATCCAAAATGAAACCAACTCTGAGCTGGTCAATGCTCAGAGGTGTGATGTCTACCTGAATGAGGATATTCTGGCCACTAAGTGTGTGATGATTTCACTTATTTTGTTGTAGAATGCTGGGCAATGCTATTTTCAGGTAATTCATCAGGCTGAAGAGCCATCCCAGGAAAGGAATCAGAAGACAGAAAAAACTCCTTCTCCTAGCATTGTCTGTCCTGAGTCAGTGACAACAAATCTGTTTATAGAGACTGAGCTTCACACTTGAACATTTTTTTTTTAGGTTTATTTACTTATTTTGAGAGAAGACAGAAAGAGCAAGTCAGGGAGGGGCAGATAGAGAGAGGGAGACAGAATCCAAGCAGGCTCTGCATGGTCAATGCAGAGCCTGATGTGGGGCTCAAATTCATGAACCATGAGATCATGACTTCAGCCAAAACAGAGTCAGACCTTAACCTACTGAGCCATTCAGGCACCCCAACACCTCAACATTTTAAGTAAGGAAGAGAATACGACCCATGCTTAACCCCCTTCTCTATATTGGTGTTTTTATAGAACATCCCATCATTAGATGGGAATGCAGTTCTGGTTGGGTAACAAAGATTTCCAGGTTCCTTTCCATTTTGCCTTATAGGATAGCCTTCTGTAGAAATGTACCTCTGTAGCACATACACACAAATACATGCAAACACACACACTTTGGAACTCAGTTTTGAGGTATGTGATTCACTCTCTAGGGCTGTCCTACATGTATTTGCATAGAATTAGATCCAAATTTTTTTTTTGTTGTAGTGGGATAAATAAATTTTCTTAAACCGCAAAGTGATTTCTATTTGAATCTCAGGTGCTAAAATCCAGTTTATTATATTTTTGTTACCTAAAACTATAATTATTGATTAAAGGGATGTCTTGATCTCTGCTTATATCCCTCTTCCTCATTAGATCTCCATTCTAAGGTATGTATATCCATAAATATGTATACTAGGTAGTGTTGTTTGGCATGGATGACTTTAAACTGCATATATATTATTGTGCTTTAATCTCATTATATTTCTTACATTATTCTTTAAAAGTATATTTTGGAATCTATTTATATTGGAATGTATGCTATTTAATTCTTTGTTTCCATAATAGATTTCACTGGATCCATAATATATTAATTACCCATTCTCCTGCTAAGTATCCCTCAACTTTGTGTTTACAATAAGATATGCATATACATATACCCCACTGCAATTAAATACTTTGTACAGATCCCCTCATAGAGCTTCTCTGAGATGAGTACCTCGGAATGGAAGTGATTCATCATAAGGCATGGGCTTAATTGCATGAAGTCCCTTCTGATTACTCTCCATGGTGGCTGAGGACTGACATGATCAATGTGCCTGAGTCCTTGTCTGGCCTCATCTTCACCAGAACCTGGCATCGTGCACCTTTCCAATTCTTGCTATTCATATGAATGTTGTCGGGGAGCTCACTGTTGTTGAATTTGCATTTGTCTCCTTCCAACTTAGTTTGAATGGTTCTTTAGAAACATTTCAGATATTTTAGCTTATGTTCCTTTGGCTGGTTTTGGCTCATTTTTTTTTTTCTGTTGGGTTTCAAACCTGTTTTTTCAGTGTTAGGAAAAAAAGATGTTGAGGGGAGGCATATCAAAGTAGTGGTAAAAGCAAGGACTCTGAAGTCAGACATGAGTTCTGGATTCCTGGATTTACTATCTACAAGCTACATGCCATTAAGCAAATTGTTTAAGATTTTATTCTTTCTTCTTTGTGAAGTGGGTAAGGTCTTAGTGGATGCTCAGTGTAGGAATCCGTTTACTGTTAATACTGTATGGCCCACATGGACCATTTAAAATGCACTCTCAACAATAGCCAAATTGTGGAAAAAGCCCAAATGTCCATCAACTGATGAATGGATAAAGAAATTGTGGTTTATATACACAATGGAGTACTACGTGGCAATGAGAAAGAATGAAATATGCCCCTTTGTAGCAACGTGGATGGAACTGGAGAGTGTGATGCTAAGTGAAATAAGCCATACAAGAAAGACAGATACCATATGTTTTCACTCTTATGTGGATCCTGAGAAACTTAACAGAAACCCATGGGGGAGGGGAAGGAAAAAAAAAAGAAGTTAGAGTGGGAGAGAGCCAAAGCATAAGAGACTCTTAAAAACTGAGAACAAACTGAGGATTGATGGGGGTGGGTGATGGGTATTGAGGAGGGCACCTTTTGGGATGAGCACTGGGTGTTGTATGGAAACCAATTTGACAATAAACTTCATATATTGAAAAATTAATAATAATAAAATAAAATAAAATGCTAACTGGCGTTATTTCTGTTAAAAAAAAAAAAGCCCTCATATTCTCTATCTTTTCCCCTCCCTACCTTATGGGAAATTTTTTCCAAAATGGTGAGGTAAATGGTGTTTGACTATCACCTTCATGTTTATTGTTCTATTGTTACTTTCTTTTCCTTTTTGACAAAGTAATATTGTAATGAGGTATAATTTATATATAAAATGCACAGATCTTAAATGTTCATTTCCATAAATTTTGACAGTTTCATACATGCGTGTAACAGCTACTCAAAACATTGCAAACATTTCCATCATCTCAGATAGTTTCTTGGTACTTCCTTCTGGTCAATCATCTTCACATTTACACCCCTGGCAAAACTGTTATTTTGATTACCACATGGCTGTCCTGCCTGTTCTTGGGTTTAATATAAATCTGTGTGTGCCCTGCTGTGTCTGGCTTCCCTGGCTTGGCATGAGGTTTCCTAATCCACTCATGTCATTACAATTATCAGCAGTTTGTTCATCACTGACTAGTACTCTATGGTATGCATGTGCTGCAAATGGTTTATACTTTCTCCTCTTGATAGACACTGGGGTATGTCCAGTTTGGGGTCATTATGAAAAAGGCTGCTAATGAAGATTCTTTATTAGAAGCATGTGTGTGTGTGTGTGTGTGTGTGTGTGTGTGTGTGTGTGTGTGTGTGTGTCCGTCCATCTACCTATGCTTTAATCTATTTGGGGAAAATACCAGGGGATGCACTAACTGGGGTTAGGGTAGATGTATGTCTAAGTTTATTTTGAGAAACTGCTGAAGAGTATTTAAATATAATTATACCATTTTACATTCTTAGCAAAGTAGTAGAGCTCTGGCTGCTCCACATGTTTGTCAACGTTTGATATTGCCTATCTGTTTTACTTCAGTCATCCTACTGGGTGTGAAAAGTATGGTGGTTGTAATTCCATTCATTGATGACTAATCCCCTATTCGTGTTTATTGGCCATTCCCTCTGCAGCGTTGGTCTGGCAGATCTTTTCTGCCCCCGCTTTCCTTGTTCATTCGAACCCTCCACCAGTCCTCCATCTCCAGCCCTCTGTCATCCCTGGAGGGGGGCTCTGGTGGTTGTGAGGGTGATGGGTGGGGCTGGTGGGGGACCACATGTCTTCATTTGTGGAGTGTCCAAATCTTTTTATTCATTTTTGTTTACATTAGTTTATCTTCTCTGTTGTTGATTTATTTGTAGGAGTTCTTTACATAATCTTCATACAAGGTCCATCTATGTCTATATCCATGTATCTATCCATCTATCTATCTATCTATCTATCTATCTATCTATCTATATATGAGGAAGTGAAAACATCCTCAAACCTGTGGCTTTTTTTTTACTTTTTAATATTATATTTTAATGAGAAGAAATTTTAATTTCAATAAAATTCTATTTTTTTGTTTTGTGCTTTGAGGTTTATTTTCTTTTTAAGATATCTTATTCCAATGTCATGAAGATATTCTTTGGAATTTTTCCTTCATAAACTTCATTGTTCTAGCATTTAGGTTTAAAATGTTTCAATCTATGATTCATCCTTTTTGTTTGGAGTGGAGTAGGGGTCACACTTTTTTCTTTACAAATGTAATTCCAGTTGTTTTGACATTCATTTTTATTACAAGGCTTTTCTTTTTTCCTATTTAATTGACTTGGCTTTGGTAAAAAATCAATTGACTGAATATTTATGAGTGGTTGTGAACTCTCTTTTATTGATTTTAGACCAATGCTACACTGTATTATCAAGGATTTATATTAATCTGAAATCAGGTAGTATTAATCCTTTAATTTTTTCCAAGATATTTTTTGGCTATTTTGGACAATATGCATTTCCATGTAAATTTTCTGATCATCCTGTCAGTTTCTTCAACAGCCAAAGCTTGGTGGGGCTTTCATTGAAGTTGAGTTGTATCTATAGAAATTTAATGAGAATTGACATCTTAACAATATTTAATCTTCTAATCTTAAACATGACCCAACGCCCCAGTTATATAAGTCTTTAAATTTCCCTCACCAGTGTTTGGTAGTTTTCAATTAAGAGGTCTTGCACCTCTGGGGTGCCTGGGTGGCTCAGTCGGTTAAGTGTCCAACTTCCACTCATGTCATGATCTCATGGTTTGTGGATCCAAGCCCCATGTCAGGCTCTGTGCTGACAGCTCAGAACCTGGAGCCTGTTTCACATTGTGTGTCTCCCTCTCTCTCTGCCCCTCCCCTGCTCATGCTCTGTCTCTCAGCAATAAATAAATGTTACAAAAAAAATAAAAGAGGTCTTGCACATATTTCATTAGGTCTATTTCTAGGGTTTTGTTGTTTTTTTGATAATTTTGTAAATAGCAGTAGTCTAATATAATTTTTCAGTTTGTTGATATTATGTCAGATATCTGAGTTATATGAGGTATTGATCAGTAATTCTTTTATTGATTCTTTAAGTTTATTTGTATTTTTTTAGCGAGACAGCATGAGCAGGGGAGGGGCAGAGAGAGAGGGAGCAATAGAGAATCCCAAACAGTCTCCATGTTGTCAGCACACAACCCCACTCAGGACTGGAACTCCCAAACCGTGTGATTATGACTTCAGTTGAAACCAATAGTCAGACACTTAACTGATTGAGCCACCCAGGTGCCCCTAAATTTCTTTGTTTTAGTTCCAGTGTAATTAACATGCAGTGCAATGTTAGTTTCAGGTGTACAATATAGTGATTCAACAATTTCATACAACATCAGGTGCTCTCACAACAAGTGCCCTCCTTAATCCCTGTCACCGATTTCACCCATTCTCCTCTCTCCCTCCCCTCTGGTAATCAGTAGTTTGTTCTCTGTAGTTAGGAGTCTTTCTTGGTTTGTCTCTTTCTCTCTTTTTTCCTTTTGCTTGTTTGTTTTGTTTCTTAAATTTCACATATGAGTTATCATGTGATATTTGTCTTTCTCTGACTGACTTAGTTTTTAGAATTTCTTTTCAACATTGGAATTATGCTGGCCTCCTAAGACTGGGAATTATTCCCATCTATTTCCAAGAGAACTTGTGTAAGATTGGCATTATTCTTCCTTAAATGCTTAATAAAATCTGTGGGTAAAGCCATGCAGGCCTGGAGATTTCTATTAGGGGAATGTTTATGATTATGATTTAATTATTTTAATAGCGATAGAGCTATTAAAGTTAAGTTCTACTTGTATCACTTGTTTTTGAAGAAATTTATTAACTTTATATAAAGTATTAAAAATATTGCCATAGAGTTGTTTATAATATCTCCTTTATAATGTTAGTCTTTGTAGGATCTATAATAACGTTTTCTTTGTGCATTCCTAATATTAATAATTTGAATTTTGTCTTGTGTTCCTTGATTAGTCATCTTGGGTTTTATCAATGTTATTAATTTTTCAAAGAAACAGCTTTACATTTACTGGTGTCCATACCATTTCTCCATTTTTTATACAGTTTAAATTTTTTTTTAATTTTTAAAAATGTTTATTCATTTTTGAGAGAGAGAGAGCGAGCGCATGAGTAGGGAAGGGACAAAGAGAAAGGGAGACACAGGATCTGAAGCAGGCTTCAGGCTCTGAGCTGTCAGCACAGAGCCTGAAGTGGGGCTCAAACCCACGAATGGGGAGATCATGACCTGAGCTGAAGTCAAATGCCCAATGACTAAGCCACCCAGGTGCCCCATCCATTTTTTATTCATTTTTGCTTTTATTATTACCGGTTTTCTTCTTACTTTGGACTTACTTTATTCTTCTTTTGCTACTTGAACACACTGGAATATTATTAATTTTTCACTTCCTTTTTCTAACATAAACATTTAAATCAATAAAATTCATTATGATTAATACTTCACTGCATTTCATATATTTTGGTAGTCTATGTTTTCATTATCATTTACTTTGAAATATTCTCTACTTTCCCTTATGATGTTATGTTTTACTCATGGATTATTTGAAATTCTGTAGGTTTAATTTCACAATACTTGAAATTTTTCTTCATGATCTTATTGTTATTGATTTTTAACTAAATACCATGTGGTCAGAACATGTTCTGATTACAATTACATAATATTTATTAAGCTTATTCTATGGCTCAGCATATTGTTTATCTTAATGCTACATGTTCCTTTTAAATTAATGTGTGTTTTTGGTATGGGAGTGTAATGCTCTTTAAACTCCAATTTAGTCAAGTTAGTTGAACAACATTTATTGTTTTTGTTTATTCCTACATCCTCTGTCCTTAATGATATTTGGTGTAAATGTTCAGTTATGGATTGTTGAAATTGTAGATGTATTTATATTCCCAGTATAAAATTTCTTTATATTTCCCTTGAGTTCTATTTTTTGCTTTGTGTAATTTTTAATAAATATTGAGGTGAAATTCATGTAACAAAATTGATCACTTTAAAGTGAAAAATTCAGAGGTATTTATTACATTCACGATGTTGCCCAACTGCCATTTTTATCTGCTTTTAGAATATCTCCATCACTTACCCATTTAACAGTCTCTCCTCATCCTTCCCTCACCCAGGCCCTGGCAACCACAAATCTGTGTTCTGTCTCTGTGGGTTTATTTATTCTGGATAGTTCATATAAATGGAACCATACAATATTTGTCCTTTTTTTGTTTGGCTTCTTTCATTTCGCATAAAGATTTTGAGGTACCTCCAGGTGGTAACATATGTCAGTACTTCATCCCTCTTTTTGGTTGCATAACATCCCATTGTGTGTGTGGGGGGGCCACACGATTATTTATCCACTAATCCATTGGTCAACATATGAGCTGTTTACACTTCCTGGCTGTTTTGAATAGAATGCCGCAAACATGCATGCACATGAACTTGTTTAAAGACCTGTTTGTTTTTAATTTTAAGTGGTATATACCTAGGAGTAGAATTATGGGATTATACAATAATTCTGTACTTAACTTTTTAAGGAACCACCAAATGTTTTTTTCCCCCACTGCAGCTGATCCTTTTTGCATTCCTTCCAGTAATGTAAAAATATTCCAATTTCTCCACATCCTTGCCAACACTTGTTATTATTTTCCATCTTTTTATTATTGCTATCATTGTGGGTATGAAGTGGTACCTCTGTACCACTTATTTGTATTAGCCTAATTACTAATGGTGTTGAGCATCTTTTCATATGTTTCCTGGGCTTTTGAATATCTTCTTTGGAGAAATGTCAATTCAAGTCCTTTGCCAATTTTTAAATTAGGTTGTCTTTTTGTTGTTGAGTTTAAGACATATTCTGGGTAATAGACCCTTATAGGATATATGATTTGCAATATTCTTACAGGTTATGTAGGTTTTTCATTCTGTATTCATTTATTTTTGAGAGGGAGAGGAAGGGAGGGAGGGAGGGAGGGAGGGAGGGAGGGAGAGAGAGAGAGAGAGAGAGAGAGAGAGAGAGAGAGAGAGAGAACAAGCAAGCGCAAAAGCAGGGAGGGGCAGAGAGAGAGAAGACAGAGAAATTTGAAGCGGGCTCCAGGCTCTGAGCTGTCAGCACAGAGCCCGATGTGGGGCTTGAGCCCATGAACAGTGAGATCATGACCTAAGCTGAAGTTGGACACCCTACCCAATGACCCACCCAGGCATCCCCAACATTTTTAATTTTGATGAAGTCTTATTTATCTGTTTTTTCTCTTACGCGTGTGTGTGTGTGTGTGTGTACACACACACAACTGATGCCAGATCTAAGGTCATGAAGATTTATCTCTATTATCTTCTAGTGGCTTCATGATTTTAGTCCATTGAATTAGGTTATGATCCATTTAAAAGTACTTGTATATATGGTGTGAGCTAGGGTCCAACTTCTCTCTTTTATATATGGTTATTCAGTTGTCCCAGTACCATCTGTTGAAGAGACCCTCATTGAAAATCATTTGGTAGTAGGTATATTGGCTTACTTACAGACTCTAAATTCTATTGCATTTTTTCTCTCTTTCAATCCTTATGTCAGAACCACACTGTTTTTTGTTTTACAACTGTTGCTTTCTAGTAGGTTTTAGAATGAGAAAGTATGAGTTAGCCAGCTTTGTTCTTTTCAATATTAATTTAGCTATTTAAGACCCCTTTGGCTCTGTATGAATTTGAAGATCATCTTTTCCATTTATTCAAAAAAAAGGCCATTGGAATTTTGATATTATTTGCATTGAATCTGTTAATCACCTTGGATAGTATTGAAATCTTAACATTACTGAGTCTTCCATTTCATGGATATGAGATGTCTTCCAATTATTTTAGGTAGTCTTTCATTTATTTTTAAAAACATTTTATAATTTTCCACATGCAAGTTTTTTCCTGTTTAGTTAAATTTACTCCTATGTATTTTATACTTTTAGATCTATTGTACATAGAATTAATTTCTTAATTTCCTTTTGGGACTGTTTATTTTTGGTGTATAGAAACATGACTGCACAATGTGTTCTAGTTTCAGATGTCAGTGCCAGGAAAGGTTGATTACCTTAAACAAATAGGCTTGTCTTTGATTTGTTGATGTAGATCTGTGGAATGCTCATAGTATTTCCCAAGCCTCTCAAATTTGATGAGATAACCTTCAAATTCCATTTCCCCTGGGGGTCTTTTTCCCCCCGGGGGCTTGTTAACTTTTGGTTTTAGTGTTCTTTTCTTTATTGGTTTGGGGGTTTGTTTTTGTTTCTTTGTGTTTTCCTGGTTTTAATATTCTTCACATTGGGTATAGGGCAAGTCTTACTCTAATTGGTGACTTTTACTCATAAGCAGTAGCCTTTCTGTTATTTTAGCTGACTGCTATGGCTGTTAAGAATTTGTTGATGAGATAAGTATACAAGAATTGAGATCATACCATGCACAATGCTATGAAGCTTGAAATCAACCACAGGAAAAAGTCTGGAAAACCTCCAAAAGCATGGAGGTTAAAGAACACCCTACTAAAGAATGAATGGGTCAACCAGGCAATTAGAGAAGAAATTAAAAAATATATGGAAACAAACGAAAATGAAAATACAACAATCCAAACGCTTTGGGATGCAGCAAAGGCAGTCCTGAGAGGAAAATACATTGCAATCCAGACCTATCTCAAGAAACAAGAAAAATCCCAAATACAAAATCTAACAGCACACCCAAAGGAAATAGAAGCAGAACAGCAAAGGCAGCGTAAATCCAGCAGAAGAAGAGAAATAATAAAGATCAGAGCAGAAATAAACAATATAGAAGCTAAAAAAATTGTAGAGCAGATCAACAAAACCAGGAGTTGGTTTTTTGAAAAAGTAAACAAAATTGACAAACCTCTAGCCAGGCTCCTCAAAAAGAAAAGGGAGATGACCCAAATAGATAAAATCATGAATGAAAATGGAATTATGACAACCAATCCCTCAGAGATACAAGCAATTATCAGGGAATACTATGAAAAATTATATTCCAACAAACTGGACAACCTGGAAGAAATGGACAAATTCCTAAACACCCACACACTTCCAAAACTCAAACAGGAGGAAATGGAAAGCTTGAACAGACCCATAATCAGCAAAGAAATTGATTCAGTTATCAAAAATCTCCCAACAAATAAGAGTCCAAGACCAGATGGCTTCCCTGGGGAATTCTACCAGACATTTAGGCAGAGATAATACCTATCCTTCTCAAGCTATTCCAAAAAATAGAAAGGGAAGGAAGACTTCCAGACTCATTCTATGAAGGCAGCATTACCTTGATTCCTAAACCAGACAGAGACCCAGTAAAAAAAAGAGAACTACAGGCCAATATCCCTGATGAATATGGATGCAAAAATTCTCAACAAGATACTAGCAAATCGAATTCAACAGCATATAAAAAGAATTATTCACCATGATCAAGTGGGATTCATTCCTGGGATGCAGGGCTGGTTCAACATTCGCAAATCAATCAATGTGATACATCACATTAATAAAAGAAAAGATAAGAACCATAGGATCCTGTCAATCGATGCAGAAAAAGCATTTGACAAAATTCAGCATCCGTTCTTAATAAAAACCCTCAAGAAAGTCGGGGTAGAAGGAACATACTTAAACATCATAAAAGCCATTTATGAAAAGCCCACAGCTAATATCATCCTCAATGGGGAAAAACTGAGAGCTTTTTCCCTGAGATCAGGAACAGGACAGGGATGTCCACTCTTATCGCTGTTGTTTAACATAGTGTTGGAAGTGCTAGCATCAGCAATCAGACAACAAAAGGAAATCAAAGGCATCAAAATTGGCAAAGATGAAGTCAAGCTTTCACTTTTTGCAGAGGACATGATATTATACATGGAAAATCCAATAGACTCCACCGAAAGTCTGCTAGAACTGATACATGAATTCAGCAGAGTTGCAGGATATAAAATCAATGTACAGAAATCAGTTGCATTCTTATATACTAATAATGAAGCAACAGAAAGACAAAGAAACTGATCCCATTCACAATTGCACCAAGAAGCATAAAATACCTAGGAATAACTCTAACCAAAGATGTATAAGATCTGTATGCTGAAAACTATAGAAAGCTTATGAAGGAAGTTGAAGAAGATATAAAGAAATGGGAAAACATACTGTGCTCATGGGTTGGAAGAATAAATATTGTCAAAATGTCAAGACTACCCAAAGCTATCTACACATTCAATGCAATCCCAATCAAAATTGCACCAGCATTCTTCTCGAAGCTAGAACAAGCAATCCTAAAATTCATATGGAACCACAAAAGGCCCTGAATAGCCAAAGTAATTTTGAAGAACACCAAAGCAGGAGGCACCACAATCCCAGACTTTAGCCTCTACTATAAAGCTGTAATCATCAAGACAGCATGGTATTGGCATAAAAAGACACATAGACCAATGGAATATAATAGAAACCCCAGAACTAGACCCACAAAAGTATGGCCAACTAATCTTTGACAAAGCAGGAAAGAATGTCCAATGGAAAAAAGACAGTCTCTTTAACAAATGGTGCTGGGAGAACTGGACAGCAACATGCAGAAGGTTGAAACTAGACCACTTTCTCACACCATTCACAAAAATAAACTCAAAATGGATAAAGGACCTGAATGTGAGACAGGAAACCATCAAAACCCTAGAGGAGAAAGCAGGAAAAGACCTCTCTGACCTCAGCCGTAGCAATTTCTTACTTGACACATCCTCAAAGGCAAGGGAATTAAAAGCAAAAATGAACTACTGGGACCTTATGAAGGCAAAAATCTTCTGCACAGCAAAGGAAACAACCAACAAAACTAAAAGGCAACCAAGGGAATGGGAAAAGATATTTGCAAATGACATATCGGACAAAGGGCTAGTCTCCAAAATCTATAAAGAGCTCACCAAACTCCACACCTGAAAAATAAATAACCCAGTGAAGAAATGGGCAGAAAACATGAATAGACACTTCTCTAAAGAAGACATCCGGATGGCCAACAGCCACATGAAAAGATGCTCAACATCGCTCCTCATCAGGGAAATACAAATCAAAACCACACTCAGATATCACCTCACGCCAGTCAGAGTGGCCAAAATGAACAAATCAGGAGACTATAGATGCTGGAAAGGATGTGGAGAAATGGGAACCCTCTTTCACTGTTGGTGGGAATGCAAACTGGCGCAGCCACTTGGAAAACAGTGTGGAGGTTCCTCAAAAAATTAAAAATAGACCTACCCTATGACCCAGAAGTAGCACTGCTAGGAATTTACTCAAGGGATACAGGAATACTGATGCATAGGGGCACTTGTATCCCAATGTTTATAGCAGCACTCTCAACAATAGCCAAATTGTGGAAAAAGCCCAAATGTCCATCAACTGATGAATGGATAAAGAAATTGTGGTTTATATACACAATGGAGTACTACGTGGCAATGAGAAAGAATGAAATATGCCCCTTTGTAGCAACGTGGATGGAACTGGAGAGTGTGATGCTAAGTGAAATAAGCCATACAGAGAAGACAGATACCATATGTTTTCACTCTTATGTGGATCCTGAGAAACTTAACAGAAACCCATGGGGGACGGGAAGAAAAAAAAAAGAGGTTAAAGTGGGAGAGAGCCAAAGCATAAGAGACTCTTAAAAACTGAGAACAAACTGAGGATTGATGGGGGTGGGAGAGAGGGGAGGGTAGGTGATGGGCATTGAAGAGGGCATCTTTTGGGATGAGCACTGGGTGTTGTATGGAAACTAATTTGACAATAAATTTCATATAATAAAAAAAAAAGAATTTGTTGATGAGAACTCTCCCTACGGGCTCAGCAAGTACTTCAACATTCCTCAGCATTCTTTTCCCTCAATAGTGATCAACCCCTAGTATCTCTGTTCAGGTCTCAACCTCATAGTGGCTGCTCTCAGGAAGTCTTGGTTGGTCTGTTCCTGATCACATATAACCAGTCATCAACCACAGACTTGTGAACAATTCTGAACCCCTTCTCTTCACAGCCTCCATTCCCCCAATATTCCAATCCACAGATTTGATACATTTCAGCAGCTTCAAATTCTGATTTCTTCTTAATTTCAATAGGACAGTCTTACTCTACTAGATCTGCATGAATTTTTGCCCAAGTAGGGATATTTTCCCCAAGCAGGTGATCAAGGAGCTCAGCTCATGAGTTCCTCTTCTCATAGGTTTAGTCTTGTACTACCTATTTTCCACTCCCTGAATAACATGTAGCGACTAGACCCAGTTTTATAGCTGTTATGGCAGAAGAGATAGTCTGGTAAAAATCATTTCACCATAACCAGAAGTGGAAAACCCAGCGTAATTATTTTAGTTTCCCTGTCTGTTAATTCCATCTAGGCCATTTCTTGAATGTTTTCTCTCTGAGTATGAGGTGCATTCACTTTCTTCATCATATGCCTTGAAATTTTTTATTGAATGCTAATAGTCATTTTCTGTAGAAGAATAGTAGAAATTGAGATAAATGATGCCTGACTCTAAAAGAGGGCATTCCACTTCTTCTGATAAGCTAATATTGTAGAAGAAAGCTTGAGTGACTTTAACTTTTTGATGACTTGGGTCTGGGCATGACTGTAGGTTTAATTGATTTAGATTATCTCTAATTTCAAAATTGTGTGGGCCATACCAGTTTTCCTTTGGAAGGACTTGGGGTATGAACACAAGAGATATTCCAGAGATCTTTTTTATGCTTTATAGATAAGTGTCCAGCTTTCTGAATGCTAGGAGATCTCCCTGTACTTTACAGACTAGCTCTAAACTTTGGGGTTGCTGAAAAATTCTCTTTGTTATCTACTTCCTATCCACCTCCTGTTTCCTGTGCCTATAGAGATCTCTTTACTGCCTCATTCTAACTTTCAGAAGACAGCTACAGTATTCTCGTGGAAAAGTGATTTCTTTCAGCTTTGCTAATAGGTCTTTGGCACATTACCCTTTTCATTTGGTACTGGAATGAGTTTTTGTGTGGATGCAGGCTTAGTCTATGGCTAGGGCTCCTTAGAATTCTAATCTGTCTTGCCAGCCCCCACATATATTTCATAAATTTGTAGAAATTTGTATTTTTCTTTAGTATCCCAGCCTATGGCGAGTTTGTTCTCTTTGTGCTTCTCTATTAGGGATTATAGCAGTCATGGGTCTTTTGTTCTACTATCAAGTGCTTGTGACTATTGGAAATGTATTTTGCTTAATTTGTGTAGGCTGTCTAGCTTGTTCTCATTGTTAGGTAGAAGTAATATTCTCTTGAAAATATTTCCTCTGTGTTTTTGGTTTTGTATACATGTATATTTATTTCTGAAATCAGGTTTCCCCCCAAAAAATACTCAGATAGGGATCCACCATGCTTTGAGTCTTCAGGTAATCACAAATTAGAGTTCATAAATGTGGTATTCAAAAGACAAAATTTTGAGCATGATCTAGCTAGTATTTAGGGGTTTGGGAAGTTTAATGTACCTTAGAAGCCTAGAAAGCATGTATAACTGTTCTTCTGGGCTATGAGCCCTCAGAGTTCTCCCTTCTGAGTACTTAATTTACTGACTGCATAATCTATACATAACTGTTCCTACATGACAACTTCCTAGGATAGTCCCTTGACTCCCTTGAATGAAGCAGAATGAATGAAGGAATGAGGAAGACCCAAAATGGGAGAACTCTAGAGGGAAAGGGGTAGAGACAGAGGTAAGTATGGGGATAGGCAGAGAGGGAGGCTGGAACACTGGAAATAGAATAGGCAGGGAGGCTCTGGGAGAGAAATCAGGCAGTCTTCCTAGCAGAATAGGAGGCTGATGGCTCTAACCCAGTAACTCAGTTCCTATGTGTCCTCAGTATCATCTGTGGAGAAAGTCAGTGAGCAAAGGAGGGGAGGGTGCCTGGCCTGTTCCTGTGAGTTATTTCTGGATGCATTATTCATATTTGATAAATCATTTAGAGGCAGCTACTTTATTAGCTTATAAAGCACATTATATGGTTTTAAATTGTTAATACAGGCTGTTGTGATGCATATTGTACCTCAGAAAAACCATGCTTCACTTTAATTCATAGCCTCATTATAAAGCTTGTTACAGAGTGCTGCATTATTGCATGAAGAATAGTGGAGTAACATTTCTGCAAGAAACCTGAATGTTTTATTTACATCATTGGTGGCTTGGTATAACATATAAGAAATGCTTTTGAAGATGGAACCAGATCAGATTCTGAATTTTGAGGACAGATACCTAACATCTGCCTCCTCTAGACTTATCTTAATACAGACTTAGCACCTGGTTTGAGGCTGCATACATAAGTATCCAGAAAAGTCTTGCTTGACTTGCTTGGTGCCCTTGGATGGGTTGGCTTGTCCACTTCTTTAGGATCCCCAGAAACATTAGTGCAAACCTGATCCTAGGACTTGCTTTTCTTTATTCACTTAAGAGTCTTTGATCTCTGCCCATGTGCCAGGTAATGTGCTGGACCTAAGATATAAATGATTAGTAGCATAGTCTTATTCCCTGACTTCATGAAGTTTGCCAGTGTTTCCAATTAAGAAGGAAAGAAGGATGGGTTTGTGCTGGAGTGTTGAAATTAACTGAGTTACAATCTACATCTATAATTTATAGGTGACAAGGGTAGTATGCTAGTAAATAACCAAATTTTCAGAAGTCTGAGTGATCAGTAGGCTTTCATTCAAACTGAAATTCAGACCACCTCCTCCAGGAATCCCACCTCGACAAAGGCAAATCTAAATTGGAATCTTGATTCATTTACTGGTTGTTTGTCCCTGGGTAGGTCACTTAGCCTCATTGGTACTGAGCTTTCTCATCTGTAAAATGAGAATAATTGTTGCCTTATCTCACTGACTCACAATGAATATTAAATACAAGGCTTAGCTAAGAGTTAGAGACATTGCAAGTGCTCAGTAATTTGTTGGTGTTTCAGTCATTCAGCAGCTGAAAGTAGAACATGGCAATGCTCTTCAAACTCCCCCTGAAACATGCTTAGGTGCACACCATGGAATTCACAATTGTAAAGTATCAAGTATGAAATTATATTTTAGATTAGTGGTTAAAGCCACTAAAAATTAAAGGTTCTCTTTAGACAATGTATAATCTAATTTAATACCTGTGCTTTGGCATCTCTCTCCCCTTGTGAATTGCTACTCTGTGCATGGCTTTCTGGAATTTAAAGTAGGGAACTGTCTCTCATTTGAAATCAGTGGAAACTCTAAGTAGTTCATGGTGAGGGTTCATATTGAAGAATAATTGGGAAGAATGTAGGTTGGAAGAGGAAAAGTGATGAAAGGCATTAAACATTAGTTCAAATAATACAGTCTTGAGGAAATGATAGTAGGTAGCCAATGCTGGTCCCCAAAGATTTAGAAAAAGGACTACAACATCAGAGCTTGACTTTCGGAGGTCATATGAATTGATGTGTGACTTGGTATGGGGGTGGGGGAGGGCTAAATTAAGGAAGACCAAGTGTTGACCAGTTTAGATGATAGAGCAGTCTTAGCATCTTCCAGATTCTGCAATTACTTCCTTCCCCAATTTTCCTGACCTCTGAACCACCAACTCATATGGGGCATCCAAGTCCCATATTGGCATAGTCTTCCCTCCATGATACAGAAAAATTATGCCACCTGCAACTCTCATTAAGAAATAAGTACTCCTGTAAGTTTCTTGAGGATCTCTAGGAAAAGCAGAGTTAAGAAAACTTTGAAAAGGAAAGAAATTAATACCTGAGTGATATTATTATACTGTACTAAACTTTGGAATTATAAAATGCTTCCTTCATATATAATGAAAAAGTACAATAACATTTGCCTTTATGTTTATTGTTAATGTATGGAATGATGGAATGTGGATGTCTGTGCCTCCAAATCAGCTTCATGCTGCAAGGTTAGTCTTACTAGAAATAATTTTTTTATGATTTATGAAACACTTTTTTGAATGTTGAAAACAGAAAAAAAAGACAAGGTTCACATATTTTAGAGTTAATGAGGCTCAATGTTAGCTAGTCATTTACATCAAAAATAAGCATAGGAAGAAGAGGAAGAATCTGTGCAAATACTTTTTTTAGATGGAATCTGTGCTAACAGGTGAATATCCAGACCAAATAAACTTTTTTTTTTAATCTGGCACCCTTTGATTTCTGAATCCATAAAATAGAGTAAGGGAGAGAAGTGCCAACATCCCAAAGATCCTCTAGAAAATGAAGTTGCTAACATTGGCTGACTTTCTTCTAACTTTTTACTTACGAAACCAGTGCTTCCACATGCTTTCACTCTGATTTCAAGACTTTGGCATTTTTATTAAAGTAAGAGGCAGATGAGTGATGAATCCTAGTCACATTCACTTGGTGTTACACAAGGCAAGTAAGCAGAAAAACTAGTCTTTTTTTAAAATTTTTTTAACATTTATTTATTTTTGAGACACAGAGAGAGAGAGCATGAACAGAGGAGGGTCAGAGGAAGAGGGAGACATAGAATCTGAAACAGGCTCCAGGCTCTGAGCTGTCAGCACAGAGCCTGACGTGGGGCTCGAACCCACAGACCGCAAGATCATGACCTGAGCCAAAGCCAGACGCTTAACTGACTGAGCCACCCAGGCACCCTGAAAAACTACAGTCTTAATTAAAATGCAGGAACTCATGGATCCATACAGAAATCATGACATAATCAACACAGTATCTATCTGTCCAAACAATGTGCTTAGGAATGGTTTCTCTCTCTCTCTCTCCTCTCTCTCTCCCTCTCCCCTCCTCCTCCTCCTCCTCCTCCTCCTCCTCCTCCTCCTCCTTTCCCTTCCTCTTGGTTAAAACTGAAATACTTAGCTAGGGAATGTCCTCAGTCAGCTCCAAGGCTATATTTACCAAGTTCAATGAAGCTTCTCAGGAGTCACCAGGAAATGGCTCCCAGGGGACAGCTGGATACTGTTAAAGGAATAGAATTTCCTTCAGATTTTGAACTGTGGACAGTTTTTTCATTCCCCCTTTGTTGTTACTTTATCCCAACTCCCAAGAACTCCGGGACTTGTCTGCTGCTTTCTGCTCTCTTGTTGGGGTTCTTCTTCCTCCTGGAAAAGGGAAGAAAATAGAATAGTTTCCTAAGTACAATTTTTGTTTGAAAACAAAGCATGCAAGCTCCTTTTACATTTTTCTGAGGTGTTTACTGCTAATAAAAACAAACGGGATGTTAAGAAGAAACATGAGACATGCATGCACATGCAAACACACACTATCCTTTACATATATGTTGATCTTTACACTGTGTAGACTCATTCTGTAGGTAGGATCTTACTGGGAAGGGACAGCATTACTATGTTTATACTCACTTCTACTTTACAGATGAAGAAATGAAGGTCCAGAGAACTTGAGAGATTTACTCTGTTGCTAGTAATGGTGGAACTGGTTATCAATGCAGTGGGAGTTTTATCTACATGACTTCTAACAGAGCAGGAGGGATATTTAAAACTGCCAGTAGGAGTTTCTCTAGAATTTGCTAAAATATTACTGGAATAAAGCTGTTTTTAATATAATTATTATCATCTTTAAGCATTTATCATCTGCTAAGTGATATATGTGTATGCATGGACAAATGCATGAACATTGAACCTAACAACAAACTTACAAGGGAGGAATTTTCTCCCTAATTTTATAGACTAGAATTTTGCTGTATTCTAACTGCACATTTCTGAATGATGAACTGAGAGTCCCCTCATTTCCCTCATGCCCCGTCATGGGGCATCCCTCATGTCTCTCACCACAGGCCACTCCCTAGGATGGTCACACATGATTATATTCCTGCTCTTCTAGGAATGGATTTCTCCTGTATCACTAAAGGGAGCAGGGCATTGCAGGTTGGGAGTGGGAGGCAGCTTCTCATTCCTCACTGCCTGCCCACATCTGTCTCTTCTAGACCCATCCTCTAAGTGCCGTCTGATCTTCTTAGTAATCCCTCTGTCATCCTGTAACATGGCTCAAGGCTGCCACGTAAAGTTACAATGGTTGTACACTGCAACTCCGGGGGCGCCATTTACTTGTGTAGTTATAACCAAAGGGTGTTTTCTGGAAGATGGCAATAAAGAGTCTGGAGGAACAGGTGGCTTTTTCTCCTTCATACAAATGCACCATTTGAGCTGTGTGGCTCCTTGTGACCCTAGTTTGGCTGTGCAGTCTGAGGTAGGGGCCACAATTCAATCATCTGGCCATGCCTCCTGCCTATCCAACTTGTCTTTTTCAGTGATCTGAATGGCACATAGTCCTTGTTCCAGATAGAAGGTTCACAGTCTAATTATTAGAGGTTATAGGTATATATTATTGTCTACACATAACTAGATGCAAAATTTTAGTCAAGTCTAAACAGGTATCCTGTTCTCACAGAAAAGATTGCTTTACATTTGTCAAGTCTTTACAGTTCTGTATTTCCTTTGCATTACAAAAAAAAAAAAAGTTTGTGGCATGATAACTAAATTGTCCAAAGTATGTTTATTAACTACTTTTTTAAAAAACAAGTTTCCTTCTTTCTTTGACTACAAGTCACTGGTAATATGTTTTTATAATCTTTTTTCCTATTTCTTTTTGATAATTGACTATATAAAATCTTTAGACTATTCTTTGGGAACAGATCTGCTATATTTCTTTACATGAATATTCTGAAATAGAGTGACCACACCTCTTTATTGGACATGCAGAGTGTTTCCATTTTCATTTTGCTATTATAAATAGTGTGACCATCTTTTTGTACGTTGAAATGATTTTTTCCTTTAAGATAGATTCTGAGAAATGGAATCATTTGGTAAAACAGCAGAAATATGTTTAACGATCGTGAAATGCGGAACCAAACTGATTTACAAGGAACACTGTTATTTTATTCTCCTAATAGAAGCATGTGAAAAAGCCTGCCTCATTGCACCATTACCAACCTTGAAACAATTTGATAGCAAATAGAATACCCATTTTTTATATGCTTTTCTTTCTTATTTTTTAGAGATGTTAAACATCCTCTCACATGTTTATTAGCCATGTTATATTTCTTATTTTTAAAACACTTGTTCCTGTTCCTAGTGCATTTGTCTCTTATTATGTTAGGGCTTTCCTTACTTATTTTCAGGGGCACATTATTTATTAATAGCATTATTTATTTGTTTACCATATATTTAAAATATATTTCTGAGTTGAGATTTTTAATCTTCTTTTGTTTTTCAGCTAAGAGAGTCCCCTACTCTAAAATCACCACAGAGGTCAGTGACATGTTTAATTACATATGATTTTAGAACAGTATATATTTATTCTTTAAAATAATACCTTAAGTTGTATGGCATTTATGTGTCTATGTGACATGCATCTTGGTGATGTGGTATAATTTGGTTATCCAAATAGTCAATGTTGCTATCTCCTTCTCCTAGATACCCAACTTTTCCCCATTTGTTTGTAGTTTTCCTCATTTCCTGGGGAATCAGTTCACCTGATGCCCATCTGCTCACTCTGCTCATAGCACTCCAGCTCATCCCTCAAAGAATCCACCTTTCTGCCCTTTGATTTGACTTAATAATCCTAATAATCACCTGAAAATTTTTAAAACAATATACTGTGTACCTGAGGTCAAAATACTAATACCCTCTCAGATGTTTAATATTTTAAAAATTTCATTAGGTAACTGTATGTCTTGTCTCCATTTTCTTTTAAAAATAACAGAAAAAATATCTGGTAAGACTGATGAATCAGTAGTAATATACAGGTAGATTAGGAAAACATAGTAGGGAAATGGCCATCCATATCACTGTTGGAAAGAAATATAAAGGAAAACTTTTTGGTAATTAGAGACATTTGGAATTATGTTTTTGTGTTACCTGAAAGCATTGAGGTCTCTAAGTTGTCTGATATTCCCTAAGGAGGTAAACTCCATAACCATAAATATGAAAAAGAGTAGGTTTTGAGGCTTTGTGGACAATGGATGAGCATTAGGAGAATGCAGATCTTTAGGAGAATTGACCAAGGAGAAAGAAGACTGTGGTCAGGGTGACTGTAAATCAGGTAAGAGCAGATGTGAGTATATATCAACTATCGTTTTATCTCATCTATTGGCCCAAAAGCTAATCTTAGCCTTTGTTTTGGCATTTAGTTGTCTACATTTAGCTGTTTTAATACATTTATATATTTATTCACATATCTCTTTTTTATATATATATTTTTAAGATTCTGGAATTCTGTTCTTTCGAGGAATCAGAACTGTTTTCTCTGACCAAGTAGTGGTCCCTGCTACAGATTTAAGGACTCTCATATAAAAACAAAATAACAAACAAACAAACAAACAAACAAAAACCCTCTTTAGTCAATACACAGGTGCTTAAATTATTATGGAAGGTGGTATTGTGTGGATATTTGAAATTCAGACTCTAAAATCAGAAAATGAGGGTTCTTTGTATTCTTCTACCATTTATTTACCAGACAATTAAACTAACTATGCTTTAGGTACATTCTTCATAAAGTAGGACAGGTAATCATGGTACCTACTGTATTTGGATTTTTTTTGGAGGGGTGGGCAGGGAAGAATTATATAATTCTTACTCTGGTACTGAGTATGTAGCAAGCACTCACCATACATTAGCTGTGCAGTAGTAATGCCCCGCCCTCTGGGGAATGTTAGATGTTGTCTTATTGACATGTGGAAGAGAAGAAAGTCTATATGACTAAGGCTATATGTCTCCTTGAGACAGCATTTTATCATAGCAAGAAGAAAAGTTTGCAAATAAGTTCTTTGAGAGCTAAGGTTGTTCAGAATACAGTCCCTTGTCTTTAGTAGGTTAATAATAAATATTTGTTCAATTGGGAATCAAATCCACCATGTTTTGACCTTGGTAAACAATCATATCTAGGGTCTTCATTGACTCTACTCTGCAGCAATGAGGGCTGTCATGACTCTTTTTAAGCCAGCTCTTTGGATCTCATTTTCTTTATGGGTAATATGAAGGGAAAGAGAAGATACCCTTTCTCTAAGCTCCATACCAGCTCTATGATGCTGAAATTCTCTGACTATCCCTAGTACACTATGATAAAATTGTACTCTCTGGGAATACAACAGGGAGCACCAAAACTGGGGTGGGCACAAGGTGGAATAAATCTGGAGGTGCAGAGATGTTCTGTCCTGCCCTAGGACTTGAAGCCTAATGCACATCCTGTTTCACCTCCTTTCCCTTCCAATTAAATGGAGTTCTGCTGCATTCCAAGTGCAAGATAAACAAGGCATTTATCCCAGTCAATTTTAACAACCTTCCCTTTGTACATTTGCATATAGCTTAACTTTCATACAACCACGGGAAGCTCATAAAATCTCAGCCTGTGCTGACCATAAAAAAAAAGGTATTTTTGTATATTGTTGGGTTTGTATACTTCCTTGAGGCACTAGAGGAACTGCAGGAGCCTTTAAAACTAATTAACAGCCCCCTGTTGGGGACATGGCACTTTGCAGTGATTTATCCTGGGTGGGAGTGCAGACCTGTGCTGCAAGAACTTCCAAAGCTGTGTGCAGATCTGAGGGGATTTGTGAAGCGATGTTATTTACCACACACCTCCCACTACCCACTTTTTGGTGGAGAGTGGAATCGAAATATTTAATGCATCCCCATCTTAACAGGAGAGATGACAACAGGTAATTCTTTACAACGGTGCTGCTGCTACAGTTATAGCCTCCCAGAACTTAAGATGAGTTCCCCCTCCCACTACATATGTTACTGTGTGTTTTAGCAAGTCAGGTTAGAGTGGTGCCTGGTACTTCTGACGTGTTTTAAAACATGTATGACTCTAGAACCTGGTGTAGTTATTGCTGTCCTAACGCTTTGGGCTGCAAACAGTTTCCCTTTCTCCCAGTAATAGAATGCTCTGATGCTATTAGATACTAGATTTTTAAAGCACTTTTTCCCTCAGTAATTTTCTAGCTGCAGAAGCAGACTTATTTTCAGTGGCTAATTTCCCCCCACAAGTCCCTGAAATAGTTATGAAGGGCATGGGGGCAACATGGTTGTTTCCATTCCCACTAACTCCCTCCCCAGTGCTCCCTTCTCACATAAGGGAGTTTATTTTTGACCAGCAAGTAGACTTGAGATCAAGCAAGAAAAAAAAAAAGAAAGAAAGAAAAGAAAACTAATTTAGTATAAAAGAAAAAAACATACAAGCATTCCAGGGACAAAGATCCAGAATGACTGGAGTATTCTTGGATCCACCTACATCATGTGCTAGCTGAGTAGCCATCGAGAGTTACTACAGCTTTCCAATCCTGAATTTCTTCATCAATAAAATGAGAATTAAATGAAACAATCTTTTCATGAATCTTAGCACAATCAGTATCCCATGGAAAGGTTGAAATGGATTTATAAATGAAAGAAGCTTTGATTGGAGAATTTCTGGCATCAGAGAATTTACATTTGAACTAGACATGGGCATTATTCTTACATTTATAGGTCTGCCTGGTGTGTCTGAATGAGAAAACAAGTAGGCTTTGGCTTTGTCCCTCATCTCCACTGCCTTATCACCTATTCTACTTCCTACTTGTGCTCCCAGGGAGTCCTCATCCTTTGCCCCTAGTCTACATTTGCCTTCTGAGAGGCCACAGGAACTCACCAACTTTTTTGACTCATTCTTATATGGTTCCATGATTATCTTAGTCTTCAGTATTGAATTGTAAACCCTCACAGCCAAGACAGGATCCCATGTGAACGGTGCTATAGCCATTCTAACATAGATATACCTCAGGTAGAGCTACCATCTTGAACGGTAAGAGGATAGAGTCAGATTTATTATCTATAAAAAAAGCACTAATTTAAAATATATTTTTAACTTTCTTTTTTAGTATTTCTATTCTTTGTTAAGTCTGAAGGATATGAAATAGAAGGAAAAGGGAGAATATGCACAGAACACAAGCTCAGATAGACATAATATGGATTCATTCTACTAAACAAACAAAACCAACTTTTGATTCAGTCACGGTTGGATATGGCACTTTTTTACTGAAACAAGATCATTGAAAATATATGACATGAAAATATTTAGTGAAACTCTTGAACACATGAAAGGCATTGAAAAAAGAAGAAGTTGGGGTACCTGCATGGCTCAGTTGGTTAACTGTCCAGTGCAGCTCTTGGTTTCGGTTCAGGTCATGATCGCATGGTTTGTGAGTTTGGTTCTGAGCGGACAGCACGGAGCCGGCTTGTGATTCTCTCTCTCCACCCTCTCTCTGCCCTTCCCCCACTCATTCTCCCTGTCTCTTTCCTTTGAAATAAATAAATAAACTTTAAAACAAAAAGGAGAAAAAAAAGATTAACAATGGAAAATACCACCTTTTATTTATACAGCATTCTACATATTTTAAAGATTTTTTTCTTTTATGACCAATAAAAGACTGAATCCCACATTATTTGTGAAAGACCAGGGAGGGTATTTTTTATCCAAATTTATGGATAAAGAAACAGTTTCAGGGTCCAAGGTCATATGATAAATAAGAAGTTCCTCTCTGTGGCAATTAGGCTTATGAAAAAAAATCCTCAACAGAGTCTAGAAGTTTTTGTTTTTGTTTTTTGTTTTTGTTTTTCTTTTGTGTTGTGTTTTTAAATTGGCATATTCTAAATCCAGCCAGAAAAATGAGAGGATAAAGCAAGTCAGTTAGAAGAGAAAAAGGACATTTCTCTTTTTTTCTTCTTGAAATGTATTAAATGCAACTGTAGTTTTGAGAATCTGAATATACAAAATCTGAAATTAGCCAGTTTTGGAAACACACAGTACCAATTTTGATTTATAAGATTAAACAGGGAAACATTTTTTTCATACTTTTAGATTGATATACCAACTTTGTTTTTATTAGTTTAAAATAATTGTATAGATATATGTGTATTGACAAGAAATGATATGGGATGTTCACTATATACATTTAAGGAAAAATATGAAATAAATTTTAATTCTGTTTCTGTTTAAAATACCTATATTTACTTATATGTAGAATTCAACAATAGAAAAAGTCTGAAATAGCAGCATGAACATTTTTTTCAGCTTTACTGAAGTATAATTGACAAATGAAATTGTCTAAGACATTTAAAGTGTACAACATGATTTGATCTATGTAAACATTGTGAAAAGAGCACAAAATTTTAATAGCAGTTATCTTGGAGTGGAAAGATGATGGCTGGGTTTTTTTCTCACATATTTACTGTGTGTGTGTGTGTGTGTGTGTGTGTGTGTGTGTGTGTGTGTGTGTAAGAACATTTCAATTCTACTTTCTCAGCAAATTTCAATTATACAATATAGTGTTACCAATGATAGTCACCATATTATACATTAGATCCTCAGACCTTATACCTCTGTCTACTTCCCCTCCCCAAAGCTTCTGGCAACTACTTTTCTACTCTCTGTTTCTGTAATTTTGACTTTGTTTTTAGATTCCACATATACGTAATTCCATGTAGTATTTGTCTTTCTCTGGCTTATTTCACTTAGCATAATCCCCTCTGATATCATCCTTGTGGCTGCAAATAACACAATGTTCTTTTTCAAGGCTGAATAATATTTCATTATATATATATATATATGTGTGTGTGTGTATGTATATATATATATATATATATATATATATATATATATATATATATATATATATTTGTTTTGTTCCATTCGCTAAAAATAATGTTAACCTCATAGAGCCAGAGACATTATTTGGGGGCTGTAGTCACAACATTCAGATCATGTAGAATCACACCAGAAGAAAAGTATTATGCACTTAATTGGTTATTGGGATTCCTTTTGTAGGTATTTTATCTATGCAGATTTCTTTTTCCTTTGTGACAAGTTGCTGAGCCCTGATCCTGAAAAACTGAAGTTTTGTTGGAATTTAGGAGGGAAAGAAGGAATAACTTTGGAATTCCAAATGCTTCCTCAGATTCAAAACTTAGCCATCCCACTTACTAGTTTTGTGCTTCAGGCAAGTTTGTCAACATTTCTGTGCTTTAAGTAACAGAATTGCAGTACCTGTCTCCTAGGGTCAGTGAAGAGTACATGAGATAATGCAGAGTACCTTAGTGAGCATGAAAAATGCTCAATTTCATCATCACTTGGCAGGTATGATGACTTGATTGTAAGCCCAAGACAATGACAGTGCTGAGAACAGAGAAAAATGTTGCATTAATAATTAATAAGATGAACTTGATGGCAAGTAAGGGTAGCTTTAAACAATGTTGGTATTTAATATCCTATGTATTGAACAGTCCAGTAGTAGCCTTTCTAGGGTTTGTTTCAGCAGCTCAATGATGACACCAAAGACTCAGGAGCTCAATTATCCTCAAATATTATTTTGTCCCATGCCTGATATGTTGCAGCTTTAGGCAGAAAGAATATGGTGGAAACCAAATTATGTGTAAGGAAAAATTTTCCTAGGAACAGTACCTCATCCTTCTTCACCCCAAAGATTTTACTTTATGCCTTATTGTGGAGAAATGGGTGGTGCAGCCACCCATAACTGTGAGAAAATCCAGAAAGCAAAAGTATGGTAAAAGAGTATTGGATTGCATTATTCATTCTCTGGAACTGGACACATTGTTGTCTGGACAGAGTAGAGGTGTCTTGAGCATGGACAGAGGAGGGTGGTGGGACACTTTAGGTATGTAGTGTTTGTCATGGAAAGACTTAATTGGACCTGAGATCTGAGTACCACGATGGAGGCATTTTGGCTACCATTGGCACTAGGAGCTTGGTATTCAGTGGTGGACATAGCCAGTAAATACCACATCGTTAACACCATGGCATATTTTGCCTTGCCTTTTTGGAAAAGGTATTACAAATGTCACTCTTTACAATAGAGCTCAACTTGTGTAACTGGTTGTTAAATTCTGGCCAATATTCTTCTAGGTGGCATGGAGAAGTACCTACAATTAAACAAGTGCTTTTAATAATAGTGCTGCAAAGGCAATGAGCTTGCGTCAGAGGATTTTACAAAGAAATTTGGGGTTTTTGTGGGGTACTCTTTTTTTATTTTTATTTTTTGCTTACCTAGGTTTTACAGCAAAGACAAAACTTTCTTAATTGATTTTATTACTTGTTTCACCAAAATCTCATTTTGCAATGCTTTGCACATTACCACATTGCTTCAGAGCCCGAAATCATCCCTGATTTAGATTTATGGGAAGAGTTTGCATATTTTACAAACATGGATTTTCTTCTAGTTCTAACAAAGTGCATTTATTTTGTGTACAGACCAATAATATATCTATTTTGGAATGTTTTTATTTAAATTCCAATGATTTATGGGCATCGTGGTTTGGCTGCCCATGTAGCATATTATCTGGCCCTTTCTAGAACCCTAAGTCTTTAATTGAGCAAGGCTATACTGCAGAAGCTCATTGATCACTATCTTTTGGCTTCCAAATTATCTCTTTTGGGGGAAGGAGGGGACAGGTTCCATTTAGTTTTTGTTTGCTTTTATTATTTCCTTCAAATCTCTGGCTGGTTATTGCATTCCTGTATCATTTTGAAATTTATAGTCTATTTAATAGCATTTTTATTTTTTATGATTATGTCAGTCTTACCCATAAGAGGGTCTTAGGGAATATGTTTTGAGTTTCTTTCAATAGCAACCACATCTAGAAACTACCTAACTGAATTATGAGTTTTATTTTTTTACCAGAGGGAGCTATGAAACGGAAATGATTTTAGATGTAGATTATAATAATAATTTGGAGGCATCTTTATGATGTGTGAGTTTCATATGACTCTCAAGCCTCGTGCTCCTTTGATTATTACTGTTCTAATAGAGCACTACAAAACTTCTAAACATATCCAGTAGCAATCTCCACTTCAGGGGTAGGTGCAAGGAAGCACGGGTGTGTTTAATACCGAATCATTCACCAAAATGTCAAGAACAGTTTGTTCAAACAACCCTAAAGGGCAGCACAAATTGGTGTTTCTTCCTCAGAGATTAAGTGTTTACCAGTGTTACTAAACATTAGTAGTGTTAAGTGTTACTAAAACATTAAAGTATCATTGGCAGGGGGAATAATTTATTGGAAGGATACAGGGATGTTTCAGGGCAGCACATGGTCCTCTTATGCAAGATCAGATCAAGACACTAGTAGGTTAACCAGAAATAAGATGTCCTCCTGTCTGTCCCTCTCACATGTGGTAGTGGGTCATCCTCATAGATGGATACAGACATATTACAGTGGATTAAGAGGATAGTCATAATTAGAAGTAACATTTTAGAATGTGTACCATGTTCCAGTCCCCCTTCTAAGTGCTCTACCTATATTAGCTCATTGGATCATCACAATGACCCTATGAAAGATGAACTTGGGCAGGGAGATATTAAGTAACTAGTTTAAGGTGGCATAAACTGGTAAATAGTGAAAAGTGGAGACCTGATTTGACCCCAGCTACCCAGTTTCAGATGTTCAGAGTTCTGTATGTTCTTCTTCTCTCTCTGCTGACCTTTCTTTTCTATTTTTCTGCTTCATTCTGTACCAGATGGCCCCAGACCCAATATTGCACATTTTCCTGGTTCAGATGTCTGACAGAGATTGACTAGATTCTCTGGATTCTAATTCTGAATTTCTTAGAAGCACAGTATGTTTGGTCAGTCTGTGGGAACAGATCAATTGACTGTGGAGAGGGAGATGGGGTCATATTTTTCAGACCTAGTTGCCTGATTTCACCGTGAGAGATTAGAACAGATCTTATAGATAGGACATGGCTGAGTAGTTCCTTGCAAAAGCTGTCTCTTATAATTTATAACTAGTAATATAAATATCCACATCTGGGGAGCTCCTTCACATGATCTCCAGTATTTCTCTATATATCCTTAATTATTAATTTTAAATCAATTTAATTTATATATCCTCAAGAACAATTTCTGAAAGGCAAATTAATGGTGATGTATATATTTTCTGGGGTCATTTTATATCTCTTCTTTGCATTCATTGCTCTCCAGATGAGAGTAAGTTTAGAAACCAAATAAGCACAATGAAGATCTGGCAGTCTAAAGTTGCCCTTAAAGATAATAGCTAAAATTAATTAACTTTATTTAATCCTCACAACAAATCTATGAGGCAGAATCAATGAAGAAACCGAAGCAAAAAGGTTTAAATAAATGATCCAGGTCACACTTTTAGTAAGTGACAGAATCCAGGTCCAAACCCAGGCTGAACGCAAGACCTGAACTTGAAACATTTATACCATATTAACACATGTGCTTGTTTTTACTTATTTCAACTAGTATTTGGGGGTGGAGGGGACGCATCTGAAAATACCTAACAATCTCAGACGTAAAAGTGGTTCATAGAGCAAGGTCTCCTCACACATATCTGCATCTGCTAGCTCTTAGAAGAGGTACTTTCTAGGAAGGAAACTAGGAAAGAAACTTCACAACTGTCTACACATCCGGCAGCGCTGGCGCCGTCTCTGGGAAGCTTTGGGAACTGCAAGCAGTTTATATTAGTGGCTGAGAGGTGAGACAGGGGTTTGAATTCAGGCCATCAAGATTGGAATGTAAGTACCTTCTTTTTTTTTTTTTTAATTTTAACGTTTATTTATTTTTGAGAGAAAGAGACAGGGGAAGGGGCAGAGAGAGAGGGACACACAGAATCTGAAGCAGGCTCCAGACTCTGAGCTGTCAGCACATGTGGGGCTCAAACCCACGGAAAGCAGATCACGACCTGAGTTGAAGGTGGATGCTTAACTGACTGAGCAACCCAGGCACCCCGCTTAAGTACCTTTCTTAAACGCGGTGTAAATTTGAGCAAAGAACCAAAAGACTCCACTTCATTTTTAAAATCTGGGTGATGACGCCTACCTCCTGATTTCTGTGAGGATTAAATGAGAGGTGATACATGTTTAGTTAATTTGGCTGCTAATTTTAGGGCATGCTCAGTGCTTAGTCTCAACCGCCTCCTGTCTCTTCCTTTTCTCCACCTACCAGTATTTAACACCGTGGTCCTCACCGGCCCTGGCACATTTTAGCATTAGAATTTCTAGTTTAATTGTGTGGCTTTTCGGTTTGCTCTCTGTATATCTGCTACTGTCAAATTGTAGCTTCTGTAATAAGTGAGTGAAACTCAAGAACTCGTAAATCGTCCTGAATTCTTTGCATAGGAAGGCTCAAGAGGCAATACTATGATATCTTAACTGGCGTTTGGATTTGCAAAAAGCCAAAGAAATCATCATCCACTGGAAATAGCTTCCAAGGAGAAACCAGCAGAAGAGAGAGAGAGATGTTAGGCCATCTCTGCCTTTTTTTTTTTTTTTTTTGAGAGGGCTAATATATTCAGCCATCACAGATTTTTCCTGGGTGGAATATTTAGGAAATATGACACTTTATGTTCTAAAATCATATTTTATGATCAGCAGAATCTGTGAAGTCTTAAATCTGCATTAATAATAATATAGATCTAATTTCTATCACTCTTAGTTTTTGTAGGATACTTTTATGTAAATTTTTCTGTCAGTCCTTAAAAAATGAATGAAGTATTTGTTATGATCCCTATTTTATAGATGGGAGAATTGGTTTCCAGAAAGATTAATGGCTTCTCACTTCATTGTTCAAACCAATGGCTCTCATGCCTTGCAGCATATGGCTCGACAGCATGGAGTTTGGAATCAAAGGGACTGGTTTTCATCTGAGTTTGCAAGGTGGCAAAAATAAAGATAGGAGCACCTCCTTCATAAATGGGGAATGTGTTTGGCCACAAGTACCAGAAAGCCAATTGACAGAGATGTAACCAAATTGGGGATTATAGATCTCACACAAAAAGAGACATGGGCCCAGTCAACTTCTAGTACTGGTTTCCTCCTTTAACAGTGTTGTTGACAACCGATCTGCAGTTTCCTTGGCTTTTCCCTATCCTGGTCACCACTTCCAGAGCTTCAGACATGCTGTCTGTGTCTGGGGTAGAAGTAAGAAGGGGGAAATGTCCAGTCTCGTTGTTTCCTTTCATACACAATGCAAGGGCTTTGCTTCCTCTAAGTCCTCACCCCCATGGACTTTGCTGCTCTGTCACAGTGTGAACTGTTACTTGGCCACCTCTTCCTCCCAAGGACTCTAGGAAAAAGAATGTTGACCTTGGGACTGCCAGTGTTACTGCCCAAGTAGAACTGGGCCATTGTTAGTAAAAACTGGGGGAGAGGGGGTCTTAGCAGGGCCAGCAAGTGTGTCTGTCTCACACGGCTTTTAGAGAGTTTATTCGGTGTAACTTTTTTTGTTACAGAATAGGTATGTAATAAATAGCATTATGTGTAGTAACATCTGTAAGATTAATAACTAATAATATGATGGCAGCACAGTTTTTCTTTTCCATAGACAAAGCACCTTTGAAAGAAAAATGGTAGTTAATAATAATTATCAGATTTGAATGTTACCTTTATTTTTATTGTGTTGAATTCTCAATATCTTTTAACTTGTTTTTAGCCCCATAATATCCCTCTAAATAATAATGGAGAGTATAATTATTATACTTTACAGACAGGAAAATAGATCTCCACAGAGGTGAAGGGAATTGCTTAAATTAATGGCAGAGCATGTGTTTTTACTTCAAATCTTACAGTCTGATCTGTATTAGTACCGAAAAGCCACTCCTTCCTCCAGACTAATAGAGGGAGTGACATACATGGTAAGGAGCAGTCATATTGTTGATGATTCATTGCTGGAAAATTAGCAATAGATAATATTCTCTTGTAATAGGAACCCTTGCAATTTAAAAAGTATTTCACTATTTGACATTTAAAAAACATGAAGTAGATATTTGATTTGCTTGTGTGCTCTCTTAGGTAAGTTTGTGACCCCTAACTAACTTACAGAGAAGTCATTTCCTGGTGCTAGTCACTGGAGCAGATGACATAGCATTTTTCCTTTTCATTTCTGCAATTTCTTTGGGATCTTTGTAGATTCACAACATGAAAGGAAAATTTGATCGTTTTCAAGTTAGATGGAAAAAAATGTACTTGTCTTTAGTCTGTTTGGCAGTAATGGGTGTATACTAACTGCATTCAGTAACTACTGGATATAGATTTGATGTTGTCAGCCTAGTCTGGGACAGAACAGCGAAGTTGAATGAGGCAGCTAAAAATAAAGCGAGGGATGTAGATTGTTGTATGAAGCAGGCTCATGCGGTACAGGCTCATCTGCCACCAAAGCTCAGATTCAGGCCATCTGAGGACCACTGCTTGACAGAGAACTCCATACTCACCCACCATTAATAGGAAAGGAGGCCTTCTTAAAGGAGTTGACTTATCACTTGTTTTCCCCCCATATAAATATAATTAACTATGAAAGGTAGTGATGGCAGCAGAACATCTGTCTTTAGCTTTCAGATTTTTCACAGTCTGTTGATTAGGTTATGTTTTGTATTATTCCAATGTCCACAGCTGTCAAGTGAGATGGGAGCAGGCCTGCCCGAATCGGGGAGCGGAGGTCTGCAATGGCTCTTCACGTTCCACGTGGTAATAGCCTGTGACAGCTTCTACTCCGAACAAATTGTTTTCCGTTGGTTGATGGGTCTCAGCTGTTCTAACCTGGGAAGTGATGAGTTTTGCTTTCATTTGGAAAGTAAGATCTGTTCAAATAGAGTTGCTGGCTTCTTTGGGTATTACTCTTTGTTTGAATGTGTTTTTTTGTTGTTTTTTGTTTTTTGTTTTTTTTGTTTTTTTGTTTTTTTGGTTTTTTTTTTGAGCTATGTGTGTATGCACATGCAGTGGTGCTTTGGTCCGTTTTGACAGCAAGTTCTAAACTTACCAAAGCGTGATATGTGGAGGCTTCCAAGGTCTGTGCTGTTCCTGATACATGGGAGGGGGTGATCAACAAAGGGCACAGGAGCATTTTAATCTCACTCCCACCAAGCTCTCTGAGATTGATTTTCCATCTTGATTCAAGAGCATTTGTTCTCAGGCTGCTACCCTTTCCTGGAAAGTGAGATTAGCTCACACCAATATCCTTGGTAATGCCAAACAGTGGAGTGCTTATTAAAATAATAGGATGTGGAAACACACAGGGTCTTCTTTCAGCATTGTTAGATCTATAGACTTAATTTTATATGCTGTAAGTGGGAGCACATAGCACGGGAGTTGAGTATGCTTAAAATGGGTAAGTCGAGAAGATTTTCCTCAGTTTCTTCCTGTTCCTTTCCCCCTTTCTCCATATCAGAACATAGCCTTAGAAAAGGATTTAAACATTCTTTGTCCCAAAGGTATAAATCACGAATGATTGCTTGGTTACATGCACTTTAATAAGAAACAAGGAAAGGTATCTATTGCTATTCACTACAACTTTCTGTGATGGAAGAAATGTTCCATAGGAAATGTGTATAGTATGCCAGAGGGACTCAACTTTTATTTTCATTTCATTTCAATTAACTTAACTTTAAATAGCCACATGTGGCTAGTGCCTACCATATTGCAAGTATGGAAATAGACCATTAATGATGAGCTTTATTTAAAGCCTTCAGCTATTTCGAATGCAGTGTGTATTTTTTGAGGAGGGCTTAATTATCCTGACATTAATGAAATGGTACCATTGCCACCTGAAAGACTAACTCTGACCAATTCTAGTGTCTAGCACAGCAGTCTTAAATCATAATAGGCAACAACAAGAATGAATATATGAGTATAATGCATTAGATCTCCAGTGTCCCTTTCCTTTCTTAACTTTGATGATTACATTTAAAATGTCTACATGCAACTAGCAAAGAGTAAATACTCCATTAAAGGCAGCTGCATTCCTTTTTACTATCATAATTATATGACATTTCTATACACTCTAATTGCCCATGTGGCATCAATCAGAAGGGTCATTGAGTCATAGAATCCCATAAGTGATTCTGCACTTAATGTCACCAATGACAAAAGTATCACAAAATTATAGTTCTAAAGATTTAAGCATCCCAAAGAGAGTACTAAAAACATTACGTCCCAGACAGAAGAGCTTTTGCTGTATGTGATTCTATTCTCCACTCAAAATCAGCATTACTACTTATGAATATAGTTACCAATATCACAGAATTTTGGACTTTTAAAAAATCCTGTACCTCCTTGTCTGAGTAACTATTGTATGGTGAATTTGGTGGGGGCAGGGAGGGGGAAGGTATCTGTAAACTATATTTAATTGTTAATTAAGGGTGGATTGAATCTACCCTCATTTCCACTGAGTGTAGCTATAAATTTATGCCATTCATTCTTCCTGAAATGAATTCATTCCTGTATTTCCTAGTGTTCCCACCCATAGGACTTGTCAGCCACTGCTCTAGGCATTGAGATTGGTGGAAACTTATCCACTGGTTATATTAACATGGGAAAAAAATTCTACCACAAGGCACTAGCTGTCAGCCATATGATCTGAAGTAAATTCAATGGAATTGATTTGTTTTAATTCTTCAGTATTTCTAATTGGTCCCAAGCTGATTGCCAGTTAGTGTTTATAGCATTAAATTCAGGTTAACCATTTGGTTGTCAATCTTTGCATTAGCAATGGACTCAGTAATGTCAGGGCTCCTCAACTTGACTGTAACTTCTTAATGACCATATTAATATTTATTTTCTATTCCTCTTGTGACATATAGAATGATTCTGATGACACGAAATATATTCAGTGGGCCTCTAATAGATTATTAGCAAAACAACTGAATTCCTTGGAGAAGGGGTTAAGACGACGATTTTGTTGTTGTTGTTCTGTAGCAAAGAAGACTTGCAGGTATGGTCTGTTGTGCAGAGATGGAAATACAAAACTACAGTAGAGATCATCAGGTTTGTGAAGCCTGGAAAACCATGAGTAAGAGGGCAGACTGGTCATTGGGCAGGGGAATTGGGTGGAGAGCCAGTGTTGGAGGCTGAGACTTGAGAAATGTCAAACATCTGAGTAGAGTGAGGAAAACATTGCTGGCCCAAGAATCAGTTTGGGATGGAAAAATAGAGACGAGGCAGAGTGAAAAGATGAGTCTGAGTCCTCCTTTGCTAGAGAGCTAAGCTTTATCTCTGTAAACCCAGGCACAGCATCTGAGACTGGATAAGTAGGACACCGGATTCAGTTTATTTTGTACATTTTTTTCCTTTGATAAAAATATAAATCTCTACTCACTCATTTCCTTCATTTACATTCACATTGATCAGTTAAGACAAGCAGTTGAGATGGGGATAACTTTCCAGTTGAGCATGTGTCAGCATGATGCTAAGAAATGTAGTTGGTGCACTGTACTCACCCTCCAAAAATTTGGATGTATTTCCTTTATGTAAACAGGCCATACGAGAGGTGATCTTAATAAGTAATAAGGAAGGAAGAGATAACAAATTTTGAAAAAAAATTAACTCACAGGCCAAATCAACAGCATTTCATTGAGCAGGATGATGGTCCTTCTTCCCTACCCTGCTGTAACTATAAGGGAAGGAAAATCACACTGACTTAGTTCTGAAATTCTCTCCAGGGGAGCCTGTTCATCTAAGGCTATACTTTTGCCTGTAGTGAGTTTTTACCAACAAGTGAATAATAATCTGAAATTAAAGGAGGGCAAATCAGAGATGATTATTCAATAAATTGCAATCATAAGTTAAAGGAAGGCAGGCCAGCGATCCAGGTTTGAATAAGGTGGCCATGAGAAGTCAGAAGCTGCCAAATATTACAATCACAATTTCATGCTTTGAAGGGTCAGCTGAGTTGATGTAGGAATCAGGCAGCAAGGGTATAAAAATTTTTCACAAAACGTTCTGTGATGAACATTCTCTGCTACACATCTTCATTGTGTTCAGGAAGCAGAATCTTATGCATGCTCTCAGAGCATGAAAGTTTCAAAAAAGACCATTATAGTCACAAGACCACGTTCTTTTTTTAAATGTTTATTTATTTATTTTGAGAGAGAGAGAGAGAGAGAGAGAGAGAGAGAGAGAGAGAGAGAGAATCCCAAGCAGGCTACACGCACTCAGTGCGGAGCCTGAAGCGAGTTGATCCCATGACCCTGGGATCATGACCTGAGTCACAATCGAGAGTCAGTCACTAAACCAACGGAGCCACTCAGGCACCCCATGAGAGCACTTTCTTTAATCTACATATATATACATATATGTGTGTGTTTCCTCCAAAATAGTATCTTACTTTTGTACTGTTTTATAATATGCTTTTCTCACTTACCAGTATATTTCCCATATAAATATTGAAATCTAAATTCATATTCATGGTTCTATATGGTTCCTAACAAGAAAAAATATGCTGTTTTATTTGTAACTATTAGTTAATTTTATTGATCTCATGTTATCTGATAGATCATCATTGGAGCTAAAGATATAGTGACCCAAGATTAGCAAACTTTCACAAAGGTTTAAAGGGCATCAATATATTCTACTTTTTCTCTATTCTACTTCCAATTCTGTTTTTATCCCTTATGATGATACTCAAAGGCTATAATGAAAAATATAAACATTACAATGCAGATTGGAGGAAGGGAGAGTCTAGGGTTTGTTGGGTCTGGAGCCTCAACTTTTTCTATGCTATTACATATTTGTAGGGTTTATTTCAGATTTCATAGGTTTTTATTTGAAAATTATATTGAGATAAGTATAGATTTATATTCAGAAGTAAAAGAAAAATACAGAGTGATTCTTTGTTTATTTTTCCCAGTTTCCCCCAAAGGTACCATTTTGCAAAACCATGGTATAATATCACAACCAGGATATTGACATGAATACAATTCACCGAGCTTTCGTAAATTTCCCATTTTATTTTTACTGGAGTGTGTTGTAAAAATACATGATTATATTCTTTACTAATGCATATTTAGTAAAGTTTTTTTACTCTTTGGTCACCTTCTCCAAGTTTGAATATTTAATGTATTTTACCTTTTGTGTTTGGTGTCAGATATAGTTAGGGTTTCTTTTTTCTTTCTTTTTAATTTGAGTATAGTTGAAATGCAATGTTACATTAGTTTCAGGTTCAGTTCTTTTTATTTTTATCCTTTTATTTTTTATTTTTTATTCCTTGAGTGGATAGAGTTTTTTTTAAAAAATGCCTCTTTCTCTTGGATTTGAAAGACTTACATGATCATATACTATGATTGTAATACATTTGTTCCCCTGACTTTTCCAACATGTGGCACTGATACATCTGCCTTTTCTTGGCCTCATCCAACATCCTCCAGTTAGTATAGCTTTAAAATATATTTTATTCTGTGGGAGAGAAAAATCTACTCTACTGTCATTACTCTATTTAAAACGAAAGCTTATTTGCAATCCCTAGACATTTATTCTTCCATATAAATAATTCATATAACTTGGTATTTGTTTTCATTTCTTAAGGAAATCATGTCAGTATAAGATTGGTTTGTATTATGTTCATGAATTAATACTTGGAAACTTTTTCTTTCTTTTTTGTCTTCTTAAAAATTTTTCAATATAAATTCTTGCCATTTAACTTAATGCCATATCTTTCTTTTTTGTTCAAGTCTTTTCCACGGACCTCAGCAGAGTTACTCAGTTTGCTTCACACAGGTTCGGCACATTTCCCAAGAGCCTTGAAGAAGGTCCTGTAGCAATTAGATTGAATGCTTAAAAACGGGTCTTCCTCACATGCTTCAGTACATTTCTCTTTAGACTTGCTAGTGGCAGGGTGGCCACAACTGTTGGAATGTTTCCAGTAAGTGAAGGGAAGACTGAGTGACATGATTGTTTCTCTCTAATGGAAACTCGGGGTCTAATTTCGACCAAGACTCAAAGTTGTTACTCAGTGGGACAGGACTGATTTCTGAGCAGGCTAAATGATCTCAGAAGAGTCTACTGCTTTCAATATAAGCTATACATCTCCCTAGTTGTGTTCTCTCCGCAATTCCATTTCCCCCCACTCCATCTATGCCCTCACAATACAGAAAAGACAAGAAAGTGTTCTGTCACTCAGAAAAGTAGGCAAATGACTCTCACATCAGGTGGGAAAGATTCAAAGATAATTCAAGTAGAACATATCAAAGTAAACAGAGGATGTGGGAAGTGGTTTCTTGGAATAAAGCAGCCTTTCGCCACTATTTTTGCCATTCAAATATGATCATATGACTTAAGTTTTGACCAAAGGGATTTGACCTCCAGATTTTTCTTAGTATGAGAGGAAAGTAAACTATTACCTTGTTAACTCACTGTTATTTTGGGGGTTTTCTGATCATTGCAGCTGAACTTGATTTTAATAAATATAGGATGAGACTTTTGCAGAAAAATTCATACATAACAGCTGCTGCCACAACATATCCTCAACAAATTATTGAACTTCATGAATGGAGAAAGAAATTTTCAATCATCCAATCAGGAAAACAACTATGTGAAAAAAAATCAGGTTTACTTTCTAATTCATAAGAACAATGTTGAATTTTTACAAAAAGGCCTAGGTCTACAAGTTAAGCTTGAAATAGTACAATACCAAATGATTACAACAAGCTGAGTTATGTCTCCTATCCAAATCTTAGAAGAAGACATTCCAAAAAATGGTGATAAACTTGGAGATAACTGTTCTGTGGGAGAATCTTGGGGAGAATTTCTAAAGAAAGAAAGAGAGAGGGAGGGAGGGTGGAAGGAAGGAAGGAAAGAAGGAAGAAAAAAACAAGAACACCTGACAGTGAAATCTATCCAGAATCATGAATGGGAAAACCGTGGTAAAAAGGACTGGTGAGGAACACTGGTGGTGTTTAAATATTACACTGTAAAGAAATGGCATTGGAAGACATGATATTTTTAATCTTACGCATAATGAATGAGTAACAAAACTCCCAGAGTGAGAAAGGGGAAAGTGGGAGAAATCATAAAGTCTACTTGTTCCAGAGTTCTATATCAAGTCTTGATATATTGTTTGGACATCTTAAAGTCAATGTATATAAGGCCAGATTTGTGGTCTTTCTCCCCAAATGTGGGCCCTTTTCATTTTCCTTATCAGTGAATAATATCATTCGTTCCCAAACCTGTCTGAAAGATTCCAGTGATCACTTTCCATAAGAGGCTTAGTGTTCTTGATGCTTAATCTCAGGCACATGCATGCTTTTTCCTCTGTGTCTTTCTGTCTCTCACCTTACCCTGTTTCTCACTCAGATATGGACATGCAGGGAAGCAGCCTTTCACTTCTACTTCCTGGGACAGGATCATAGGGCCAGGACTCCTACAGATGCCTTCCTTGAGTGGATAGATTTAATTCAGGGATTAAATCTATGTCCCCAGTATAATTTTACCAAAATAGGCACTGTATCGTACCTCATCTGTATTCTTGAGTAAATTCTCAACATTGTTCAGAAACAAGAGAGAGAGGCTTATAATTAATCTCTGCCCCCTCAAATCACATCATTATCTATTGTTTCTGCCTGTGTGGGTGAAGGACATTTTACCAACCCACTGTAACTAAAGACTTTGATAACCTTTCTGAATCATTTAAGTGTTTCTCTTGTATGGAGTACATGTGGGGTTTTGATTTGTGGTCCAACTGATATCGTTTCTTTCAATTAGTATTGTAGCCAATTTACACACGCACATAATATAACAAATATGTTTAGCTTCAGATTTTTTGTGTGTGATATGTTTCTATGCTCTTTAATCTTCATGTGGTGATTTTATTTACTATGTTTTGTGTATGCGTTCTGATAATTTTGAAGGTCTGTACATTTTCTCCTAGTAGGTTTGTAAAGGTAACTATAACTAATTCTTTATGTAATATAATTAACATTTTTTAAAAGTAATATCTATTAAGCAATAATAGCCTTACAGATTTTACTTTCTCTTCATTTTTCTGTTCTTAACCTCCTGCTTTTCATTGAACTTTGGTTTCAAAACATGAAGAAATTAGTATCTATATTCTATTTCCAACCATTTATTCGGTTATAGCGTACCTACACTCTCAGTGTTTATGACTAAATCTAAAACTAAAGTTTATGACTAAATTTAACCATAATCCCCACATTTCTTGTACCTCAGTTGCATAATTAAATGAATTCAATGCCACTTGACTATAGACTTAGTTTGAATCTTCAGTAGGTTAATAATAATAATAATAATAATAATAATAATAATAATAATACACAAAGGACCATGGGAGAATCTTCTTTAAGTTAGCATTGAGATACTTGAGTAGCTCCCTAAAAGTATTAAGGTAGCATTTTAATAACCGCCATAACACAACTAATATATTTTTTAATTCCCTCTACTCGTGTTTGGTTTGTGAATTGGTCAGTGTCTGTAGAAGAGAGGAGAGATGTTCATTACTAACATGCAGAATTCCAATAGAGAACATAAAATATGCAAAATGGTGGTTAAAATAATGGCTACAAGTTGTGGGATCAATGGCCTGATTTGAAGCCTTAACTTTACCACCTACAGTTTGAGAAAAGTACTAATATTTCCTATAAAATGGAGATTAGAAATGAGACCACAAGTTAAATGAGCAGTATAAAAAAAATAAAGCATGTAGAAAAATGTCATCACATAGTATGTACTCAACAAAGGCTGGCCATTATGGTATTATCCATCTTTTTAATGTTTGCTGGTCTGCTAGATGAAAAATGGTAGCAAGCTGTTGTTTGTATTTGCAGCTTCCAGATCAATAATAAATTAAACATCTTTTTAAAAACATGTTTATTATCCATTTATATGCCTTCTATGAGTTGCTTGTTAATGCTCTTTGCCCATTTTTCTCCTGGGTTATTTGTCCTCTTCAGATAAATTTGTTGGAGATTTTTTTTACATTAGACACAGTAACCTTTTCTGTGTGTTATATCTTTTTTTGTAAACTTTACTCTTAGCCTTGTTTATGCTTTTAATTTTTTTAGTAAAGTGATCTACCTTTAGGAAAATTTACATCTTGATGAACTTTCATAATCTGAACAAGGCTGTGTAGCTAGCACCTACATCACAGAAAAAAGAAAATAATCCAGCAGCCCAGAAACTTTCTTCTTGGTCCATCCTAGGCATTACTACATCCAAGTGTAATTATTATCTTCACTTCTGACAATGTAGATTAATGTGTTTAAGTGAATTGAATCATATGGAATTGAACTCTTTTGTGTCTGGCTTCTGTCACTTTAATTTAATTATGGCACCTCTCATTTTAGTTTAGTGTTTTTTGATGTTTTAAATAATTTAATCTCTTAAACACTCAGTGAATAAAGAAAATACTTTTTTACACATGTTTGTAGAAAAGGAAAATTTAGTAAATTTTAGTATAATGTGATTTTTTTTAGTAATTTTATCTCCTAAACCAGTGTTTTTCATAAAAAAGAATGAAAAGTCTTTTAATCATTGGGATTCTAATTTTCAACAATATCATCTAATCTTCATTATGTAGTTTTTAAAGATTTCTATGGTCTGGTTCACCTGACCTTTGCATCCATATTATGTGCTACTCTCTGAAGCAGTCTATGAAGGCAGAACTGTCATTATCTTCCACACCTAAAGTCTCTTCGCATCTTTCATTCTGTTGGAATTGCCCTCTTAGTGCCCCTTTGCTATTCAAATCCACATTATCCCTGATAGCTAACTCTATAGTCACCATGTCTTCAGGCCAATGCATATTTATTGTGAAACTCTGGTGTTTCACAAAGGTCCTGAGGTTAAAATACATACATAAATAAATAAACAAATAAATAAATAAATAAGCAAGCAAGCAAGCAAGTTAGAAAGTCATTGTTATTAATGTGCTCACAATCTACAAAGAGAAACATTATTTAAATGCATAATTATAATCAAATAAGTTTGGAAATATGTGCAAGTTACAAAATTTGTATAAAGGGAAGAGTGGTTTACTTTGCATACATCAAAACACATTGCAATTGTGAAATGAAAGCTTGACAGTCAGAGTGATATATGAGTGTTAGGAACAATGCCTATGAATTCCCAGACAGCGGGAAGGGTGTATTAAGAAGAGGGAACAGATTGTGTAAACCTACAGAGGACTGAAACATTCTAGCAGTTACAAGTGCAAGTCACTGCATCCTAATGGAGAAGGCAGAAATCGATCTCCATTTGGAAAGGAATCCACAAAGCACTGAGCAAGATTAGGCAAAGGGGCATTTATTAGGAGGTAAGGTTGAAGAGGTAGATTCTGCGAATATCACGAAGGGATATGTCTCATAGAAAAAAAAAAGGTATGAATTTTCTCCTATTGCTGGTGAGGGATATATAAGGGATGACTCTGCTTTAAGTAGATCACTTTGCACTTAGGGTAGGTGCAAAGTGACAGGGCTGAGGGGAATAGTTGTGCCACTAACAGAGTAGGGTGATACATCTGAAATCCTCTCTCACTAGAACCATCAGTGAACCATCATTGCTATCTTCCCCTGATCTCCTGGTGGCCCAGGCCTGGGGGATGCCATGATCTGCACTCTCTATTTGCATGCCTAGGTGATGGGTAACTTTTGAAGAAAACACCACCATGCCTGTAGTTGACAAACCAACCCATGTCCACTCCTGAAAGAGTCTCAGCATCACTCAGCAACCATTGTAGTTTTTTCTTCCTAGGAAGGATTGCTCTCATTTTTTGTAGTTACTATTTCAAAACTTAGATCTTCTCTTAAACCTGCTCTCCAACTACATAATTTTATTCTCAGCAAAGAAATTTGCCTTTTATTTCTTGAAGAATATTGGAGACTTCATGAACAACTTCTCTAAATACTTCCTCTCTCCTATATTTATCTCCTTCCTCTGGAGGTCAGAGATATGATGTCCCTTTTCTTGAATGAAAAAATCCTATCCAATTGTGTTTGTAACCCCATATGTCCGTATTTCCTTTAGGGGTTTTCCCCACACTTACTCAGATTCTCTCTTAGAGCATAAATTCCACATCCCCATTTTACTCACATTAGCTTATATTATTGAAGACCACATTCTAAATTTAAACCGAGAAACACTGGGCTTGTGTGTCTTTGCTAGGGTAGCATTCCTGGAATGCTGGAAGGAAGGAAGGAAGGAAGGAAGAAACAGTAAGCCACTTCTCTCAGTGGAAGCAACTTCATTCCATGTGTCCTTGGTTCCCAGTACTGTTGGATACTGCCATAGAAATAAACTCTTCAGTTCACATGCCATGCATGGTAAAAGTTCCATGTGAGGGAGGACCATGACTCATTTATATGTTATCACTGTGTCACAGCTAGATCTTGACTTTCAGCCTTACCACTTGGAGCCTAAGAATACTGATGGGATAACATTAAATTATCCTACTCATTTACCCTTGTGGACAACTCTTTCTTTGCTTGTGGGAATTCTTGGGTCAATTAACCCTTTTTTTTTCTCAAGCTGAACCTATTTACACTTGGTTTTTCCCTGATATCAAGTGCTAATGAATATTTCCTAGTTTTGTGTGTTTTTGGTAAACTAATCCAAATACGCTTCCTGGAAACCTTTGCCTCATGTAGTGGTCGAGATTCTGAAAATACAAATATGAATAAGGCAACTTTCATGAATTTGTGGGTCTTACATTTGGAAGAGTGGGTGGGAGTGAGTAGCATGCAAAGAGACAATACACAATGTTTTAAGATAAATAAATGCATAAATGGGTTTTTTAAAAGGAGCTAGGGCTATGAAGGAGTATTTAAAATCACTTTATTTTCTTCATTTCATACCGCCTGAATGGAGTTTTCACACTTCTGTGCCTCCAGTCTTTGCATCTTTGTAGGTATGTTCTTCAGACCTCCGCACAGCTCATTTTTGCAGCCAAGGTTTTTCAGAATAATGTGATCATCTTTGACTTTGAGAAAATGTCTCTAAGATCATCCAGGTTCTGTGCTACAAACCGTCTTGTTTCTTTTCATATCAATTTGTCAATCTATGCTTCAAAATATTGAAACTCTCTTTCATTCCAGTAAGCTAATTTGGGATGAAAGCCCTTTCACATGAGAGAAACTCCTTACCCAGTTCTTGGCCTGAACTTTTGGTTTCCCACCTGTGCTCGGTATTAGTAGGAAGGACAGGACTGTGCCTTCCTGGCATCACAGTTCAGTGTTGAACAAGGTGTGTGATAGATGGGGCAAAGGCATTTTTTTAAGGGAAAGAACTTTACACTGTAAGAAAGCAGCATGAGAAACACTCACCTGGCTAATTTGGCAAATTCAGAAATTGGTCAAATCAATTAGGCACAACACGAGGACCAAATCTCTAGCTTGTTCAACTATAGTTTGTCTTCCTACCATCTGTGTTAGCCTTCTGTGTTATAGGAAAGATTTAAGTGGCTTCAGGAAGCTGTTTTTTCATCTTTTACTTTGCTAATAGCCAATCAAAGAGCTTTGGCAAAGAAGTGAGGATGATAACAATATGCTCAGAGTAGATTCCAGCCTTCTATCCAACATGAGCCAAGCCTACATAGTGGAAGAAGAAAACCTGTACACAGATAATATGTGGAGCTTTATATATTTTAGCCCCAAAACTGAAACATTGAACTAACACTTTATGGCCATTTATCTCTGGCCTTTAATGAGCCACGGCTGAGGCAGGTTTTGTCATTTCCACCAAAGGCTCACAATAGGCACTGAGTGATCAGCAAAGATTAATGACACAGAATGAGAAAATTTAGTGTTTAGCTACAGTGCCATATCCAGGCTTATATTCAGGAATAGGTGGAAATAAAACGTGGATCATAGGGAAGGCATATTTCACAAATACCAAGTATTCACTGGGCTTTTTTCTCCATGCACATGGTGAGCTCAGGCAAACCGCTTTCCAGGTAATGGCACAAAGCATGCTCTGAAGGAGTAAAATTTCTTCTTCTTCCACTGTCAGAGCACTTATGTCACTTACTACTGAATGTTGACATTCATGCCTTTCTATACATGTGATGCTTAATTTTTATGTCAACTTAACTGGACCACAGGGTGCCTAGACATTTGGTGAAGCATTACTCTTGGTATGTCTGTGAAGGTGTTTCTGGATGAGGTTAATATTTGAACGTACATACTGAGTAAAGCAGATTGCTCTCCCAGTGTGGATGGGCCTCATCCAGTTAGTTGAAGGCCTGAATAGAACAGACATACAGCTGAACCTCCCACAAATAAGAGGAAATTCCTTCTGACTTATTGCCTTGAGCTGGGGCATCAATTCTTTCCTGTCTTTGAACATGAACTGAAACACTGATTCTTTCTGGGTCTCCAGGATGCTCAATCAATCTCTCTCTCTCTCTCTCTCTCTCTCTCTCTCTCTCTCTCTCTCACTCTCAACTATTGGATCTTTTTCTCTGGAGAGCCCTTACTAGTATAATAGTCATGTGGCTCTGTTCTAGGGCTGGTGTATGTATTCTGAAGGGAAGGATAATGGACACGAGGAGACTGAGGAACATTTCTGAGTTTTTAAAAGGCTCATCCCTTCCTCTGCTTCTTCTTTGGTTTTCCTCTTCCCTGACAAAGGGTTTTTGTTAATTTGCATTATGATCTCAGGGATATCTCTGTTTTCATCCATTTCCTCATTCCAACTTATTATAAAGCTAGAATTCTTTATGTAGTCATCAAGACTCTATAACTGGATTCCTGATATTGCCCCCAAATACCTAACATTACACACAGAGTAGTGGCTAGTGTACCCAGAAATAATCACAGCACATTTCTGTATACCCAGAAGCCTCATTCTTTTTATCCAGAAAAACAGTAAAATCCATCCAGAGATTTCAAAAAACAAACAATGATATGGAGGAGTATGACTCAGTACATACTGAAAAGGAAAGGAAGGAAGGTGGGAAGGCAGAAAGGGCGGCGGGGGGTGGGGGTGGGGAGAAGAGTATGTTTGTTTACACAAGCCATTATATCTATGAGGTAATGTCACTGAGTTAAGTAAGAAATAGCATCTTATTTTCAGGAGTAAATAAGCCAGTGAAAGGTGGGAATTGTACACAATTAACTCCAAGCATAAAGTAATACTCTTAAGAAACTTTCTTAGCCAGTGTGCTTGCCAGTGAATCTAGATCATTCCTAGTTTTCATTAAGTGAAACATTCCAAACTTCAGCAAAGCTCTTCTTTTCTAATGCAAGTAGATGTCTGACTCAGACTGAAATAACTTTTATGCTGCATATTATTTCCAGTGATAAAGTCGACAATTCCAGAAAGCAGCAGGGCATTTGTTTACTAAAAAGAAGTGTAAGAAGAAGGGAGAATACTCGAGAAATAGCGCTTAGATTGTGTTCCCCTTTGTTCCATGTGTTTAGACATGATGACAAGACCCTAACAAGCCGTGGTGTCTCAGGAGCTTAGAATTCAGAACTAGTGTTCCTACATCACCCAGTGAGGACCACCAGAATCTATTATTAGCTATTCCCATAAACAAGGATCTGTGATTCAAAATAATTTATATTTATGAATAAAATTCACTGGGTAGACATTTTTACCCTAGTAGAGTTGTCTTTCTAGTATACCTAAGTTTAATACCAAAGTATAATGTCTCAAGCACTAGAGAAAGTACTTTATCAACTGTTTCTTATTCAGGCTTCACAATAAAAAGGAAAGATGAATGATATTTTCTCTGTTTTACCGATGAGAAAAATGAGGCTTAGAGAGTTAAAATGAATTATCCAAGGTTATCCAGCTGTCAGGCGGGAACATTAGAATTTAATTTCAAATTTGCCAGGATTTGGGACATGGTTCTGGACACCAAACCATGGATCCTGAACTCATACTCACATTGCAGTGCACACTAAGGAAGGGGTGAGGTTGTAGACAAATCAAGATGAAAAAAGCCCAGCTCTCTTTTCATTCAATCATTTATTCATCAATTTGTCCATTCATCATGTATATTTAGCCTCATTTTATACCAGTCATTGAGGAGGATGTCACAGCACATATATTAATCATAGTCCATGGCTTCAAATAACTCACAAATGTATCCTTTGAATTAGAAGCATTTTGCTTTTATAGTTCTCTCCTCTTCCCCTCCTCAACTTCTTACTCCCAACCCTGTCCTTTGCTTACTCACCTCCCTTGTCCTCTGATGCTTAATATCCAGGTAGAGTGCAAGCCCCAACATTTCTAGTAAACCTACCCTGAGTGCACCTACCCTCCTCAGATACTTAACACAAGTTGCAGCCCAGTAATTAATTGCCCCCTAAATATTCTGTTTGGTTTTTCCAAATGGACCGTAAGGTTATGGACAACAAGATCTATGTTAAGACATTTCCCCTTATTTAAAAGCACAATACTGGACCCATAACAGCTGCTAAATAAATTCAGTATAATTTTCAGCTAGGTGTACTTCTTAAAATTCAGCCATACATTACTGGGGCCTCACTTAAGGTGCCTAGTCCTTTGTTTAAAATATTGAAGTTACTGGCATCCTTCCAGTTACCTAGGTCCTTCCTTGACTCCTGGTAGATATTCAGTCTTCAATCTTGTCTGACTTCTCCCAGTTCCAAGGAGCATGATTCCATTAATTTGCAACCACATTTGTTCTCCATAATAACAAGAATGAACTCTGAAATTCTACTGGAAAACAGGTAGCTGATTATCTAAATGGTTCTCATGCACAGCAATATAATTTTTCAACTGGGCTTTAAAAATTGCAAAACATGATACTCCACACACAAAACTGCTGATGTACATTTTTTGTTTAATTTTGCCAAATGCACTGGGCCCAAATCTGGAAGAGAATTCCTCTTTTTCTATCAGCCAAGATTTTCTTTTCTTGCTAGCACTCTGGAAACTTGTATCTTGTTGAGATTTGATGGTGACCTCACAGGTACCTTATTAATAATAAACCAGAGGGGCTCAGCAGAGCTTGGGTTTGGTGTAATAAATCATACTGTAAGTAAGTGCCATGTTTGCAGTTTTGGAATTTAGAGGAATATAATAACCGAGATTGAGGGTCTGGCAGGTGGGAAGAGTGAGTAGGGGTGGGGACTGGTCTTTTATGGGTCTGACACATGCTTATGGTTATTAATTACTTTTGCATTTTACATTGCTAATTGTCACTATTCTTTCCAGTTACAATGTAATTGAATTTTAAAAAATGAAGCCTCAAATATCAGGCCCAGATATTACATTGTGCCTCTTCCGAAGGAAGTATATACAGTTTAAGTTACCTGAAATGATGGATAATAAAGGTGACTAATGATATCCAAAATGGCAAATACACAGCATGAGAGATGCCAGGGGGTTATAAAGGAGAAATAAGATCTCAAAAAGTTAACATGCGGAATTTTGCTAGCCAGTGAACCAACATGCAATTGAGTTGTTCTGTTTATCGAAAAAATTCTTTAAGTCACTAAGGAACATAACTGCTAGTGTAGATCCAAGTCTGTATGTTTTAAAAATACAGTCTATTTTCCATGCATTTTGTTCCCACACTGTACCAGGTGATGAAGGTGACAGCATCTGTTAAAAGCATGTCATCAGCCATATGAACATTGCTATGAGGGCTACTTAGCATAGTTCAGTGTTTCCTAACAACTTGGATATGAACCTCTTGGACAGTCTAAGGAAAATGTGGAATTCTTATGCACATGCTTATAAGCACAGATACAGTAGAACTTGTCAACAAATTGGGGAGCACAGGTAGGGGATCCTTGTATGTCTGCTTTCATCCATCCCAGAATAGGAATGCCTGGTGCAGGGGTGAGCTATATGGTGACCCAGCAGCTATGTTATCACCCCAACGCAGTAATCTATTGTCATAATAATGACCCTTGGTTGCTATAAAAGATTAAACCATGTCTTTTGTCCTTTCTCAAGAAGGCAGGTAGATAGGTAATTCCTTTGTTGGTTAAAATTTTCAAATAAAGTGACTTTTCTTTAATTAAGCTCTATAGAGTAAACTTTGATGGTAAAAATGCTATTTATTACAATGACAGTTTACTCCTTGACAGTAATTGCTAAATAAGGAACTAGTGTAACTCAAAAGACCACCTGTCCAGGGTTACCTTCTGCACATGGGAGGCTTAGAGCAAGGCGCTGTTCTGCCAATTCTACTACCTCCTCTCATGAAGTCAGAATCCCCTGCATGGTTTAGGCCTGTGCCCATTTCTGAGAAAGATTAAATTGCCCCCACACTCTACCATTCACATCTTGAAATACACATTTCCCCTATCCCCTTCCTCATCACACCCACTACCTGAGACTTCATCATCAAAGAGGAATTTGATTGGAGCCTGAATTTCACATAATCATAAATCTCTTTTTGTAAAGATGAGAAAACAGAGGCTCTAAGGAGGAAGGGTAGTGATTCTCCTAAATCTCCAGGAAGCATGATATTGGAAATGAAAGCCAATCCAGTGCTCTCAGACTCAAACCACTGGGAGTTCGGTTCCTTGGGATTTAGCAAACCTGTGGTAACTGCTTTCAGGCAGAAAGCAGCTTGAAAACAACATTATTGACCTCTGTTAGAGAAAAGCCTGCTTGCAGATCTAACAAAAGTTCATGTCTAATGGATGTGTTCTTCAGTGCCTCTCTGTAAGGCAAGATGCCTTTAACAGCATCTTTGAAATTATAGTACTTTGTTCTAGTTTCACAGTAAATGCTCCGATGGCTGTGTGGGCTCTCTTGGGTTTCTTCTTTCTTTGCTGTGCTGTGAAAACACACACTGCATATACATTGTTATTATCATTGTTGCTAAGAAGTAAGAGAGCACGAGTTTCTACCCCATCATCTGTGCAGAGCAGAGGCAGTGAATCCTACTGGAGCGTAATAACAATCTATAAGTAAACCAGTCATGGTAAAATCTATCAAAAATGTGGCAATTTACGAAAATATGTCCCTCAAGCACACCAAAGTTGTCATCAAAGTGAGTTAGCTGCCAATTAACTTCTACATCTTGCACAAAGGGCACAGAATTCTAGTGTAAAAATAAAACCAGTTAATGCGTATCTACTGTCTATGAACAATAAATCAGAAACAAAAATGAACATACCACTTGGTGCTTTTTCAATGTATGTTACCATCTTATGGACTGCTGCTGTTCAGGCTTCTGATTTAGGAAGATTACTTTCAAAGAAGACAATAATAAAGATATTTTTGCCTAAAACTTTGAACTCCAAAGTTCAGCCACTGAGCACTTGAGTGCCAAATATGTTCTAGGCATTGGCTCACAAAAAACAGAATAATTTGTTAAAAACGCTTAGCACTGCTATTCATTCCCATCACAGATTATAGTCAGTATATTTATATTTTCAGCAAATAATTTCATTTTCACATTGGGCATTCAGTTAATTCACTTTTGGCAAATTCACCTATACCCCAAATAGTAGTATGTAGAGGGTAGAGGATGCTACATTTATGGAAGAGAGAGAGAGAGAGAGAGAGAGAGAGAGAGAGAGAGAGAGAGGAGAGGCGAGAGAGAGGAGAGAAGAGAATGAAATGGTCAGGAAAGGAGATATTTATACTGGCCCTTGAGGGATACTTAGGTTTCTATCATTTCCAGCCAACCTATTAGTGTGTTCTTGTTCTGCTTCACTGATTCAGCTGAATTCTCTCAAAAACAAAGAAATAAACAAAAAATAACAACAACTATCTCTGTAACCTGCCTCCCAACCCTGAGCTTACTCACTCTGATGAGTTTCTGGAACACTTATCGTCTGTAGCACAAAAGGTTGCACATCTTTCTAGCATTCCATTATCCCAGTATCATGGGGAGTCTCTTGAAGTTTTATGACGGACTCTAATACAACACTTTCTCATCACACTTTGCTCGTAAGAAAGTATGTAATTAGTCACTGAGGATACCGATTAATTTTCCTCTGCCCACATTCATCCACCCAGCTCTTAGGCAACCACTTATTCACTCATCTTGATGGTGACACCATGTTTGATAGTCTCTTCCAGGAAATCCCTATGCACCCTGCACATCTACTACCCAGTTCACCATCAAACCTTCCGTGACTCTCCGTGTCTGTTAAAGTAATCCTCTCACCTAAAATCTCATCACTCATCAGTTTTACTTCTTTTATGCTTTGATCATTTTCTTCAATCATGTAATTCAATAAATATGTATCGAGATGACTGCATTGTAGGTATAATTGTGGAAGCTTTGAAAAAATACTGAATTAAAAAACAGATCTTTGCCCTCCTTGAGTGTATAGTATATCGTGGGGAATGAGATGATAGACAAATCAGTAGCATATATTTTAATAAGTGCTCTGGAGAAGACTAAATTACAACACAGAGGAGTGCTTGAGTCCTATGCAGTAGTAAAGAGGATGTAAAGAGCAGTAAAGGGGATGCTTCATGGAGTAGGGAATATTCAAGAAAAATCTGAAGGAAGTATAATTAGACAAGCATTTATCAAGCAGCTGTTGTTTTACTACTCCCTAAGATGGTAAAATAAATATATGATAGGTAGATAGATAGATCAGTCTCTTGTCTCTATATTATTTCAATCCTACATTAGGCATTAAACAGCTTGAGACCTATTCATTATTTTTATTATTAGCATCCAATACAGAATCAGGTACTTAGTGCTTATGAAAAGAATGGATGAATAGTTGAAAGCATGAGCAAATGTATGCTGATCTACATTTTCTAAACTTTTTAGGTCTTAGTCCCCCTCCCAAAAAATGTTATGGAGGATAGAGTAAAATAAATCCAATATTTCATGAGCTCTTCCATATTTACCAACCTCCTTTGGAGTTAGCAGTGACAGATGACTGTTTTTATCCAATAAAACACAAGCAGAAGTGAAATGTATCACTCCTAAGCCAACGCATTTGGGAGACAATGCATGACCCTCCAACATTCTCTTCCCTCTACTTTGGATATCTTGAAGGCTACATGTTGAAATGAGATTGTCAAAAACAGAATATCACGGGTAGGTGGATGGAGAAGAGTCTGATTAGCTTGCAGCAGATTTTATGAGAGAGAAATAAGCTATTTTGCTAAGTCATTAAGATGCTATAAATTATTTGCTATCATAACATTGTCTAGTTTATTCTTATCAAATGAATATAAGGATATCATTGTTTGGAATATGTAATCAATCTTTTAGACATCACTAAAAATATAGCAGAAATAGGACTAAGTGCACTAAAAGTTCTCAATAATTATGTTGAGACACTTTGGTTATTTGGAAAGTCATAATATTGGTGTCAGATCAGTTCTAGGAAGGTAAGGGGCTTTTCTGAAGATGCCCATGTGGTATCTGGAGACCCTTTAATAATAAGCACCCCACCCAACTAAGTTGCTTTAGTTGAGCCTTTAGTTGCTATTCCATCCACCCTAAGTTGCATGGTAGAAAGGTGAAGAAATAGGCTTATTTAGGTTTATTTAAAATTCTGAAGTGCTCCCAGGGAAAAGAGTAGACATAAAGTGTAGAAACACTTATTGCCTTGGGAAGGCTCATGTTGAGTATACATGCTGCAGCTGACAATTTATTCTCATAGTTTTCACCAGACTACCTTGCTGTCCTGTGAATTCCTTGATAACGGGAACTTTAATCTGTTATTCCCCCACACTGAACATCACTGAACAAGAGAAGGGTCAATAAATTATTGATAACTGTATTTGGTTACCTAGTTCATCAGTTGGTTGCTTACTTGGGTAGTTGAAAAGCAATGAAATAAATAAAAGAAAGAGACAAGACTAGTGAGAACACAAATGTACTTTTAGATTACTTAAGATCTCCAAGTTTGAACCTGAAGTTCTCAAATACTAAATTAATTACTCATTTATCTTTCATTGGTCTAGATGTTGAAGACCAAAATATCAGTAAGTATACTCATTTGAAAACAAACTAACTCTGGATGATTTAAGCAGAAAAGACAGGTGCATGGAAAGCTAGGATAAAGCCAAGAACATGTTCACATCACCTTCAGACACGATATGGTGAGGATACCAACACCAGACATCACACTGGGCGCTAAGCACTAACAGTTTACACCACCAATATCCCCAGCCCTGACACTGGAAGGTACAGCCAGCATCACGTCACTGCTTCCCAGAAGGCTATTCTCTCTGTAAGCTCCTCCTCTCCAAGCCTATTTAACATCTCTTATGTATTCTTTATAGTCAATCTTCTAAATACACCATTTGCTGCACTCATTTGTTCACCTCGCCTTCATTTTGCAACCCCAAACAATTGGCTTCTTGCTTCATCACTTTACTGATGCTGCCCTTTGGCTGAGATGTCAGTGACTTTCTAATTAGTAAATGCAATGACCACTTTATCCAACTATATTCTGATAGATTTAATACTCTGGAACACTCCCTTTGTCATCAGCACCTATTTTCCTGCCGGTGCCTTAAAATGCCAGTATCTCAAGGGCTTAGTCTGCAACACACAGGCCCACTCACTATAAACTTCCCAGGGATCTCACCCACTCTTGAGATTTTAACTACTACTTATATGGTGATGGCACCAATCTCAATATCTCTAGCCTCATCTTCTGAACTTCAGATTTACATATGATATGCTGGTAAACATCTCTAATTGGATACATCATAGGAACTTTAAGATAATGTATCTTAAATTTAACTTACCATGAACTTCCAAATGTAATTTCATTTTTGTGCTCTTTGACTCCATGAATGATACCATTATTTACCCAGGTTCCCAACGAGAAACCTAGCAGCCATCCTTTTTCATCTTGCTTACCCCCAAAACTAAATCAGACAATCTCATGTACTTTAATGTTGTATTCTCTCGAGTCTGTTTGGTGAAAATGAATAACCTCTTAGTTCACCATAATTTTCAGTAACTTGTGCAGTGGTTCTGCTAGGTGGGACATGTATTGCCAAATGGAGTGCCACCTGCTCTTCTTCTAAAGTGAAATCTTATTTAAAGAGGTAATATGGTTGAGCTCTTTGCCTCTGTGAAACTGATTTCTCTGACCATAACTGCAGATTTGGTCTTGAAATTAGGCACTCCATGCTTATTAATTTACTGAAATAAGCTATACCTCTGGGATCATTTATTTATTTTATAAAACATATTTAAACATTTTGTTTGAACATATACAATGGACAAGGCTGTATGCTTGACCATTGGGGAAATATATGACAGTCCCTGCTATCAAACAATTTACTGTCAGTAGAGCCAGGGACAGATATGTGTAAATATTTACACATGATGAAGGCCATAAAAGGGGTACAAACAAAATACGATGGGAATTCTGAGACAGGAAACTCACTGTCACATTAGGATCAGGGGAAGCATTTCTGTGAAAGTGTCACTTTAAGTGGCTTTAAGTGGGGTGTAGGAAGACAGTGCTGAGTGGCTTAGTGGGAAGTAGACAAGCTTGTATGGAATGGGCTTGACAAAGTTTGACTTGAACTTCAGCCCTTGCTAGGTCCATCAGCTAAGGGTTTTACAGTCCATCCCCACACAAGTTGTGTATTCCCAATAATATTGGTCATTCCTCCCCCACTCTCAGCTCCATCTACTCTCCCAGGAACCCACAAACACTATTTACTATCTAACAAGTTAACAATCTCAACTGCCACATGCTGTCATATACATATACCAAAATTTGGCATTTGTATCAATGCTAGAGAATTATAAAAATGATTTAGGTTTTAGTCCAATAGGATATTATTGTGGAGTTGTATAGAAAAGTGAAAAAGAAAGATGCATGGATTCCAGAAATGATCTGGATTTTTACACTGTTTTTCCAGGCACTCCTGCTTTTCTAGGACAAAGATGGGAGTGAGGATGGGAGGAGGCAATCTGAAACTGGCTTTGGCTAAGCTGTAGCTGGCTAACATGTCTTGTTAATATATCTATACATCTATTTATATATACCCACACATATGTACATACCCATATATCCAATTTTAAATTTGCAAAATTATTTTTCTTAGTCAAAAATGTATTTATAGAAGCTATTATTTACAGGTTTATATATATATATATAGAGAGAGAGAGAGATCAGCCCAAAACAAGAAAAAATGTCCTTAATTGGACTTTCATTGTAATTAGAAAATAGGCATTAAATATAAATATAATATGATATGATTTAGAATAACTTCAAATGGTAATACATTCTATAAGGAAAATTAATGAAGAAAGGTTATTTTAGATTGAGGAGGTTAGGAGAGACCCAGAGGTAACATATGGGAAGAGAAATGAATTGAGAGGTAGAAGGAACTATATGGAATGTGGAGACAAAGCATAGTAGACAAAAGAAAGAGCTAGTGAAAATGCCCCCAAACTGGAATAACCCTGATGTTTTGAGAAACAGCAAGAAAGCCAGTGGGGTTTAAAGAGAATAAATGAAGAGTAAAGAATATGAAGTCTAAGACATAGAAAAGGTCCAAATCAGGTGGGTCTTTGGAGGTCCAGGGTCAGGAGTTTATCATTTATTCGGAGTATTACTGGAAGCCACGAGGGTCTTTTAGAAGACAGTAGTTAGGTTTCCATGAAGAAATGACTATACTGGCCATGGGAAGGAACAAAAATGGAGCAGAAAGAGAACTTTGGTGGCATTTGCCAGGATGTAATCTTAAACTCAGTCATTGTACAGGAAGGAAGATTTAGATAAATTTAGGCTACATTTTGAATGTAGTGTTGGAAATGAGGAGTGCGAGAAAAAAGAAGTAATTTAAGGATGGCTCGCTATATATGACCTGAGCAACCAGGGCAATGATGTTATCCCTTAGTGATTTGGGGAACATGGAAGGATGCAGCAGGGATGCATAGAGTAGATTTCTGTTGGGGGCAGGGGTGGAATTTGAAACATCCTCATGTGGATGTCAGGTTCACAGCTGGAACTTGGGAAAAAGTAGGGGGAAATTTGAGAGTCATCAGAATATACATGGTATTCGAAGACAAGGATTGGATGAAATCATCTAGGGAGTGAGCATACAAAAAAAGTTCAAGGATTGGAATTTGAGACACTTGATCATAGAAGTTTAATCAAGCCTTCCACACACTTTGCAATATGTGTTCTGTATATTGTCATTTAACCTTGCCTCCCTCTTTTCTGTCCTCTGAACTCCAGGAGGCTGATGCCTACGGAATGCTTCAAACAGGCCCCATGGCTTTCTTGCTTTAGTTTAGTTTAGTTTAGTTTAGTTTAGTTTAGTTTAGTTTAGTTTAGTTTAGTTTCACCATTAGGTGGAATCAACAGGAAATTGTAAAGGAAAAAGAGGTTGGAGTATTTATTTCCCTTGCTTCCTCAATACGAGAGTTCTTGGCTGTGATAAGTGGCTATTCAGAATTGGAGGTAACTAATTCCCATATATTTGCTATGATATTAACTAATCCCATTTAACTCCAAAGTCACACATGAAAACATGTTAAAAAATGAAAGCATTTGTCTCTGCTTAGAAGTTTAAGGGTAGCTGGTTTAGTCAGTTTATCATCTAACCCTTGATTTCTGCTCAGACCATGATCTCCTGGTTTGTGTGTTCCAGCTCTGCGTTCAGCCTGCTTGGGATTCTCTGTCTCCCTCTCTCTCTCTGCCCCTCCCCGCAACACAGGCACATGTGCTCTCTGTTTCTCAAAAATAAATAAACATAAAAATAAAGAAGTCAAAGGGAAGAAACAAGTATCAGCTTATTACTATCTTCCTCACTAGCTTAAACATTCTGTACCAGCTGCTTCTAAGTATATTTGATGAATGAATGGATGTGTGTCTTTAGTATTTTCCAGAGACCCAGAATTAAGATTGCCAGGGTGAAAAAGCAAGTGGGAACAGAAACTAGAGTTAGGTTGGTTAGTTCCTGGGAAACTTGGAAAGAAAAGATGGAGACAAAATATCTCTGTGAAAACATCTCATTAGCCTTCAGGAAGAAATAACTCAGGGCTGCAACATGGTCTATAGATCTTGACTTGGACTTTCACTACCTCTAGACTCTTCAGTGTCTTATGGGAAAAGAGCACTGGAAATTTGTATGTTTTATTTTGAATCCAGTTATCTGAAGAAAAAAAATCTAAAGCCATAGACTTGGATATTTTTCTGCTGCCTGTGCTCACATAATCCCCCTGCACCATTTGTGCCATGCTCCATGGCAGGCCAAAGTGTTGGCTAAACTGACAAAATCAGTTAAAGAAAGAGACTGTCCAATATGAAGGGGTGGGCAGAGAGTCTCCCTCCTGTCCAGTCTCATGCATTTCTCCTTGTAATAGGCTGATGCAAACTTGACCAAGTGGGAAAGGTTGATAGACATTTATGTGTGTGTTTTACACTGGATCACATGCCAGAGTAGCCTTGCAGCTCCCTGATGTCCAGTGATAGTGATCAAGACCTTCTCCAGGAGTGCTGAAGTGACTGGGTTTCAAACCACTCGGCTGCAGGTTAGCACTAACAGACTCATGCCGATGGGCCCTGGCCTCCAGGTCAGAGGCTCTCCAAAGCAACACTGACTCCATTCCATTTCCTGACAGCTCCAAGGAGTCCCAGCTGTGCCTGTGATTGATTTCAACACGGCTTTCCAGCCACATTCATTTTGGCCAGAAGCTGATGTTCTTGTTCACCATCGTGTGTTAAATCCTCCGCACGAGAGAAGATGCTCTCTGTCTGAACGCAGGAAATAAGTTGAATTTTTGAATTGAAGTCATTTCACAAAATGGATTCTTAGGAGGACCATCTCTAAAATAATAAAAACAAGATATCTTGTTAGTTATAAGTTTGCCCCAGGCCAGTTTTCTGAGATGTTATTATTTAGCAAACAAACTAGTCCTTGGTAAAGTGAGATGGCGTTGATCTAAGTGTAAAATCTCTTTTTCCTTTTTATAGAAGCTATCACATAGCATCTGCAACAATCTGGCAGACTTTTGTTTGTGTGTAAAATATATCTGTATTGAATATTTAATTTTGCCAGTAAACATTATTTATTTGCTTATTTTTATGGTAAAGATGCAAGAATAGGTTTTTTTTTAGCTTTATTGACATATAATCGACATATAAAATTGTAAGATATTTAAAATATGTACATCATAATGATTTGATATACATAAACATTATGAAAAAGTTTTCTCCCATCTAGTGAATTACATTTATCACCTCACATATTTACCTTTTTTTTAAAAGAACAGTTAAGTCCTAGCCTCTTAAAATGTCAATTATGCAATACAATGTTATCAACTATAGTCACCATGTTACATATTAGATCCTCTGACCTTATTCATTTTATAGCTGAAAGTTTGGAGCCTTTTACAAGCCTCTCCCTAATTCCCCTACCCCCCAGTCCCTAGCAACCAAGTGTCTGCTCCCTGTCTGGTCTGTTTCACCTAGCATGATGCCCTCAAGGTCCATCCATGTTGTTACAAACGGCAGGATTTCCTTCTTTCTTGTGACTGAATATTATTCCATTGTATGTATAACTTCTTTATCCATTCATCCAGTGATGGGCACTTAAGCAGTTTTCTTATTTTGGCTACTGTGATTAATGCTGGAATGAACATGGGGGTGCAGTTATCTCTTTGATACTCTTGTTTTCATATCTTTTGGATTTATAACCAGAAGTGGGATTGATGGAGCACTTGGTAGTTGTTATATCTTTAATTTTTTGAGGATTCTCTATACTATTCTTCATAATGGATGCACATAGAATGTTAGTTATTTTTAACTAAGTTTATATTTCAGTATTTCAAGGGAATCATCAAAACAGCTGCTTCCATTATGGCCTGGCAATGTGAGCATGGTCAAAGTATTCACTGTACTCATATATCAAAATTATTATACTAACAACATGTGTTACTTCCTGTAATTCACACTGTTATGTGTATGCAATGAGATATTCATGGAAAGCACTTTAAAAATACTTTTTGCAAATATTAAATCTTTACATTAAAAAACTATTATTACATTAGCATTTTTAGATAAAACATTTGGCTACAAAATACCTAAGGGCTTCCTTTGTTCAATATACAGAACAGAGTAATATGTAAGTAGAGGCAGGTTAAAGGAATTTGACGTTCATGGACCAGAGAAAATAATAACTTAAGCATTTTTGGGGTGATTGGATAAAAGGAATCCAAATTCTTTTAAGAATCTAAGGTTCACTAAGAGTTGGACCACGGCGGGGCGGGGGATGGGGGAAAGTTGGCAGGTCTCTTATCCCAGCCTCAGCATATCCATGAAGAGCTTTTGAGGCCAGCAAAGAAGGAAGCAGAGTTTTTTGCTTTATTTTGTTTTAAACTGGGGCTTTAATCTCTGACAAGGCTGATGACTTCTACATCGCCATTGTTATCCAACCAGATGGCAGTGGTCTTGAGGATAGGGGTCATTTTATCTCTTCTGAAGCAGAACAGTAGAGGGAACAAGCTAGGTGTTTGATAGTGACCCCTCGATGGCTTCTCTTTCTTCATTTCAGTTCCATTTCTAAATAGAATGTAAAATGCCATCTGATGCCTAAACATAGCAACACTAAATATTTTTACAGATTCAGTACCATGGGTCTTGTGATATGAGGACCCATAAATTGCTCTAAAGATACATTCCCATGCAGGGCCGTGGCTCTGACCGGCTTTGATGTGCTCACATCAGCACAGATCCCGTTCTCCAGCATCCGTGTTTATTAAAGATGGAAGAAATACCTCTTAGTGCTTGTACCCAAACCTAAAACTGCTGCTGCACTGCACAATAACTGTCTACTGTTCCTTATCCCTCTTCTTCTATTAATAATACATTAAACCTCAGTTACAAAAAAAACTCAGAGAAAAAAGAAAAAGAAAAGATAATGATTTCTTGACAGATCTTGAATGAAAGGCTTTAGCACAGCTTTAACTGAGCTTGACACACCATTTTTTAATGTGCACATCCCTTCTATTTCCCAATCTCTTCATACTTAATTGAGAAGTCCCACTTAGGGATGAAGCAAAGAGTTTAATGAACCTCCTCCCTAAAATCATTAATTCAAAATATCTGATGTTGATTATGCATTTTCTGGTGATAAGTACTCTCCCTGGTGATGTCTGCATAGAAATGGGCTGAATAACCATGTTTTGTGAATAGAACCCACACTGTTCAAATTGGAATGTTTTATTAATCACAGTTCTTAAAAGATATTGAACATTGGAGGGGGTAGATCAGGAAATAAATAATACATACTCTTGAAATGGCCCTGAGATGAGTAGCTGTTCTCTTTATAAATATTACAAACCTCACATAATCCCTTAGGTAAAGACACAATATTCAACACACATAATGATAAACAACAAAAAAACCTAGCATTTTAATTTGAACCAGAGTAGCCCTGGTTGTGGTTTGCTCATTCTGTTAATATAATATTCCCGTAGGCCTTATTAACTAGGCTATTAGTAGCCCCAAATAATAGATGATTACCCTGAGATACAACAATCGACCGACATAGGAATACATTTGGTCACTGTCAGTGATTAAATGATATGAAAAAGAAGAGATAATCCATATGCAGGGAAGGTGAGGGTATCATTTTCTTATCATGTCTACTACCAAATTTATGTTGGACATGTATGTTTTTATAGCTTCTTTAATCATTTACCTATAAAAACAGAACCTGGGTGTTGCTGAAATTTGGAAAATATTTTTGATTGCATTTATTCTTTAGTAAGAATTATTATGGCATACATTAGCACTGTGAAACTAATTGCTCTAATTTGCAACTGCTATCGGGACAAACTAACACAGAATATTCTGTTTTCTACAACTGTCATTGATAATTTTTTAAAAGAAGAAATAAAAAGAAAAGGAGTTTTCAAGTAGCCATCATTTTCTCTTGGACCAGAATGACTCATGTTCCTTTTTCCCTGACGTTGGCTCCAGCGACTGAGATCAAGGATTGTACTGGGGTACCTCAAGTCCCTGGAACCCCTTCTTCCCAGCAGTTCTTACATTTCTGGCTTCTATTTTCAACTGATCTCCCACGATCTTTATAGCTAATTATCTGTTGACATATTTCAAGCTTGTCCTTTCAAGTAGAATTAGGGTGTCAACTATGTCTAATTTATCTCTGTATGACCAATATTTGAGCTTGGGATAATGTCTTTGTACAATGTCTCTACATGTACAATAGTATAATAGTACATTCACAAAAAAGACAAGCTGGTTGGCTGTTATTTGAATGACAAATCAATTTAAGGATAAGCAAGGGTTTTTTGGGTTTTTTTTTTCTTCTGAAAAATTAGAAAAAAAAGCATTTCTGCTTATATTATGTTTAGGTAGAAATGATGTATCATATTTGCAATTCCTGATCTTATTCAGATTGCAATAATAGCAGATAGCCCTTCAAGTTTCTCTTATAGAGAATTATACTTATGAGAAGATTCTGTGCTATTTTATTAAAAATTTTTGAGGACCTACTATGGTCAAGTCATTGAGGATGCAAAAACAAGTAATATAAGGCACTGTCCTCAAGGTACACTTTGGAGAATACAGAGAAAGATATATGATGGAAATAAAATAGATATCATACAACGAAAAGAATTTTAAATAAACACACAATAGACATGCTATTGTCTGAAATTTGTGGTTGTTACACACCTGTTGAACTCAGAAGATCCTTTAGTACAAGATATATATTTTATGTCTCAATTGCCAGCAAGTCCTACAAAGAAAATCATATTATCAGACATTTATCCAAAAAAGGATACTCTCTAGAAATTTCTCTTCTGCTATTCTTTTTTGTAGTTTTACAAGCTAATAACTGGCTCATATAGTCAACTCCTATGGTAAGATTAACAGATTTATATCTGTATTTTTCTTCTCATTGTGTGACTGGTACCTCAGTGGGAATAACACACGGAGGTCAAGAGACAGATGTTCTCTTACAAATTGCTCAGCTTGTTCAAAAGGAACAAGGTGTTTGACAAGGGAAAAAGTCAATTTAATAATAATTTATTTAATAATACTCTATTTTATCTGCAAATGCTTTATTTCCAAATAAATTGAGAGTTCTACAAAAGTAAAAATATTATCATAAATTGAATGAGTGACTGGATAGATAAATACTCTCTGTTGTATGTAAGAGTCAACAACAGCAGACATGAAATAATTATAAAAATGAAATGAACTTTGATTAATTTGCCGCCAAATTTGCATATCTGTCTTGCTTTTTTATTGGGGCAGGGGAAAGAGAATTGCATGTTGGAAATGTGGGGTTGTAAATGCAGTTACAATAGTATGGCAAACATCACAAATCAGAGTGCTTTTTTTCTGAAACTGGTCACTGTTTGATCTTTGGTAAGGTTAGCATTTCCAAGCACTTCATACTGATTTCTGTGTTTGAGTTGGTTGAAATCCTTCTCCCATCCCATATGCATGTGAGCATGAATCCCATCCCATCCCATATGGATGTTTGCTCATCCCATAGGGTGAGCAAACCCTTCCCAGGAGCTAAGATAGAAGAACTAGATAGAGGAACTCTGCCCAGAGAGTGGCAGAAGCCTCTAGAAGGTACTGTGTTTCACAGTGAATTAAAATGCATCGTGGTAACTTCCAAACTAGCAAATCCCTACATGATTTGCTCTTTTATAGAGTGAATGCTCCCTGGGAATGAGAAAACTTATCCTCAAATCTTTTGTTAAACTCTTCTTGGGTTGTGCTTAAAGACTAGGATCTGGTGTCTGTTCTTGAGTTTTCTGGGTTTATGCATTGTGCTGAAAACATAGGAGATGCAGGCAAGCCACTCTCCTCCCCCTGCATTAGAGCACATTACTTTTTGTAGACCCTAGTAACATGCAAACCCTCTCCCACTGCCTCATGAAACCCTTAACATTTTCAAGAAAAGTTTTCATTGGAGCCCCGACAATGAAGAAGTCAAGGAATGGAATCCTGAATTTGTGCTGATTCGTGAATTCAAATGCCCAAAGCACTTCAAATAAATCTAAATCTTTGCTGACAACTGCATGCAACCATCAACGTGATCTTGCGCAAGTTACCAAACCTCCCTGTGCCTCAGTTTACTCATATGCAAAATGGTGCCAGTGGTGTACCAAGCTCGGAGGAGTGTACGGTAAGGGCCAAGAACATGCCCTGACAAGTATCAAGCATCCCATATGTCTAAGGCATGCTTCTCATACTGCTTCTGGAGGCAGCTGTCTGGAGTCTATTGGAAATCCACTGTATCACTATAGGAATGGGGACTGAGAAAGCTCTGCATCCTTGGATTCCTGATTCCAGAGCTTGACAAACACTTTCCTACCCTTCCTTCAGTAAAGGGCATCATTCTCATCTCAAGTCATGTAATGAGGAGTAGTGAACCTGTCTTCTCCAGGCCACACTGTTCTTCTCTCCCTTGTTCCTCAGTGCAGGTGCCCCCACAGCTCACCACATCACTTCTTACTGGGTCCTTGTGCTTCTTCCCTGTTGTCCCACCTAGACTGGAGGACTCCCCAGTCCTTGGTGTTTTAGTAACTTGAAATTCTTTAACGTTATAGTTCACACATGCAGAGTAGATTGCGGCTTGTTAAGCCAGTATCTGGTAGGAAATACATTTGTGTGTGTGAGGGGTGCTGTGGGGGGCATATTACTCTTCTTACCAGTGTGGGTACCAGAATTCAATGGTAATTGCACGTTGTACCTTCCTTGCCCTAAAACCTATATTTAGCAATCCCTGAAGGGTCTCTCAGAGCTGTACATAAAGGCAATAAAGATTAAATAACAATGGCTAAACCCAGTTTATGGAAATAACTCTATGTAGTTTTCTAACTTAGCATAATTATGTAGTTAGCAAACTATAAATTGATGTTGGAAGTGTGCAGAGATGTTTCTTTCATTGTTAAAGCACTGCAGAGGCTTTCAAACTACCTTATTCTATTCTGTTTTAATATATTATTTATTTTTTACCTGCATGCCTCTTTCTTCTAACAAAATCTTATGCTGAGAATCAAGTACATAAACAAGAGAGAGAGAGAGGGAGGAATGAGTGTGTGAGGAAGAGTGAGTGGTGGAGAGCTGCTGTCTCTAAACAGAGAGCATGAGTGGCAGTCCTAAGACCTCCTCAGTCATGGGCACTGTCCATGGATATTTAGGGAGCAGTGGAACCGACCAGCTTTAAAGAGAATGAGCTGTGGGATGGGACAAGTCTTGGTTCTGTCACATGCATGCACGAAAATTATCAAATGATTAAGTCACAGGAATAAAAGCACAGCATAAGAAATGACTGATGATGACTGTGATAGCATTGTGTGGTGAAAGATGGTAGCTACCCTTATGGCGAGCATAGCATAACCAAAAACTTGTGGGGTAACTATGTTGTGCACCTGAAATGAATGTAACATTGTGTGTCAAATATAATAAAAGAGTTAGAAAAAAATTATGGGAAAGTCTTTTGATATCTATGAGCTACAAGATGAAGATAATAATAGTTAATATATTACCCTCAAGAGTTGTAAGAACCAACCAATATGTGGTGTGGGATATAGCGTGTTCTTCTACAAGGTAGATACATACTATTATTCTTTTCTGTGCTGGAAACCTTGTTCTAGCCCGTGTTGAAATGGCTGCTTCCCTCCACAACATGATTGCATAGGCCCTAGTGGAGAAAACAGAAAGAGATCCGTCACCACTTACACCTGATGCTCATCGTTCCTAATGCTCCACCTGCTTTACCACAGCAAGTCCACAAAGCACCGGCTGAGAGATCTACAAAGCAAAGGTGTGCCCCCTGGTTGGTGTTCACTGCTCTGGCATCAGTCTCATCTCCTGAAGGTGTTGCCAAACTAGTGCTACACATACGTACCTTTGCTCAGTCATTTTTTTTTTAAGTCACTCTCAGATTTCCTTGCCCTTGAAAATACTCCTTAGTTGATGATGAAAGTAAACTCCAAATGGACCTCAATATAAGAGAAACCTTTCACTACCCAAGCAAAGGTAGGCATATGGCTTTTCAGTACTGCTTGTGACTGGACTTCCACAGAAGATTTGCCTAAATTGGTTAACAATCATTATTGATATGACCTAATGATCCAGGTAGCCCAGGGACTCCTGGCTATGCTGGAAGATTCCCAGGCAGGTCAGAGTTCTGCATTCATCATCACTGGTGTCTCTAGCATCCACCTGCCCTGCTGATTTCAGAAAGTGAGTAAACAGTGTGCCTTGGCCGTGCTCAAACAGGAACCAGGCCAGGGTTTCTTGCATTTGAGGGTGTCATTACACTGGATGATGCATCTCTTTCAACAGCCACATGCAGTTCTCTCCTGGGTACACACAGCCAGTTAGAAGGATCTTAATGACTTCTGGCATAAGGTTATATACGGAATACTGGAAATGCAGTCACTGCTGTGATATGGACTACACCATTATTTGATAATGTTCATTAGTGGTTCTTATGATCACTATTGTAGAGTATATGGGTCCTGAGCAGGGCACACAGCAAAGGTCACTTAGGACTTAAGAATGGATGAACCATTTTAATATGGCTCTCAAGTGTGCATTGTCTGTAATTAGAAATGCTTCGGGCGAGGTTCCCTTCCCACTTTCTCAGGTTTTTAGCTGGGAGGGAATTTGCGTGGTCTACAAATTGCATCTGCCCTCTTTCCCATTTTCTTATAAATTCCTAAATGGAGGTTTTGCACCTTTGGACTTGTTGGTAACCTTGGGATTCTGCCAGGGAGAAAAGAGAGGGATTAGCTTAGAGTTCTCCCCTGGCAACCAGGACTGGTTTGCAGAGATGCAAGGGTGGGCAGAAAGTCATTCTGGGCTCCACAGTCCATCCTATTTCCACTGGGCCTTTCTTTTCTGACTGCAATTTTCACCTCACCCAGGTGTGAAACCTTTCCTAGGGGAAGGAAGGTGGAAGCTCTTCTATCAGCAGCAGGTTGAAGTTACTGTCCTCCTTGTTACTGAGGAAGTAGGTCTGTGGCATGGCCTCTACTTTTGCTCAGACACTTGAACTATTCATACTCTATTAGACATGTATGAAGGAAGGAAATTGGACTTTCTCAGGTTGTAGATGGATCAGCGGGGATGTACGACTGAAAATTAATTCCCTGACACAGACTGATGAAGACAGCAGTTTCCTGAAATACTGAGATTCATTTTATATTTTTATAACACATAATCTCAATGCCACATATTTTCCCTAGTTCGAAGTGCTATTGATATTTTGACAAGGGGACCCAGAATATTCTATTTTCATACACACACACATACACAAAACCACCTTTCTTGTTAATTACTCAAAATGTCAAGAGATTGGTCAGTGTGTCTAGTAATGAAAATACTTTAATGAAATCTATGGCTCTTTTAATGAACACAGAATGTCACTTATAAAGCGCTAGATGAACTAATGCCTTGTTAGATATAGAGTTTAGTTACAACTGAACTCTAAAAACTAAAAGTCCCTTTTCTTAGTATTTTTATTTATTTCTAAAATCTACTTTTCTACATGTGATTTTTTTGTCCCTCATATAGTAATAGTGAAAGCATCACTAATCAGTCAAGATTCTTTCATGATGGATGTCATTCTTAAGCCAACCTTGCTAATTTTTAAATGTGATCTTATTTCGTTTTCATTTTTACTCTTACTTATTATGCTAAAGTTTTATAAGAAATCTCTGGTCATTAAATTTTACATGTGACTGTTATCCATGGCTTCTAGAGTAAGTCCCTTTAATTTCCTGATCCCTTGTCCACTTGAAAGAAAGTAGCATATGCTTTATTTCACATGGTTGTTTTGATGAACAAATTGCTGATGTATTTTATAGAACTTCAAAATCTATGAAATATTATACAAATTTGTAAGACTATTGCTATTTCTGTGTTATTATACTAACCCATATCGTGCTTTGTAGCAGAAACAATAATCTAATCAAGATGATTAAAATCTATACCAGGGAATAGCATCCAGAGGATGCTCAATATATTGACTGAAAGGTAAGACTGAAGGATTTAATGAAAGATGGCAGGATTCTCTCGACTGTGCCTCAAAGCCAAATAATTGGGATCTTTCTATGATACAAATATTTGACATTAGAGGGATTTTTAGGAACCAAGATCTATGTTGGAGATAAAAGGCAGAAACAAAGAATCAACAAGACACAAGGCTTACAGACATTCCCCAAAATGCATCCAAGAACAAATTCTCATCAGCTCTAGCAACAGCCCATGGCAGACCTGAATTCAGAGATAAAAAGCAATAGTTCTTTAAAATATTGAGTAATATTGGTAATGTGACGCTTGTAATCACCTATCAGACAGATCTCTGCATCTCTCTGGGTTTCAAACAAATTACTTTGCAGAAGGAGTCTTGAAAGGAGTTTGAGCAGACCAGACAATCTTACTACAAACATATGAAGCAGCTCATTGTCCTCCCAGTAATGGCTTCTCAGAACTGGTTTTGGGGTGTGTGTGTGTGTGTGTGTGTGTGTGTGTGTGTGTGTGTTCATGCATGCATGGTTGTTACCTTCTAAAAACCAGAGACATTATAACTATAGGCTAGTGTTTCTGAATGCAGTTCTCTCTACAACTCAATTCATTTTGTTTAAGATAAAATATGGAATAGCAATTAAAGAACCCTGTAGTTATTGGAATAATGACAGGTTACTTACATTGTGCTTGTTGGTGGATAGAATCAGGAGAGAAAACGTGACTAAATGAAGCGCCAATGATAAAGAAGGTAGGAAGGAACTGATACCATTCTGACTTATAGTGTGTTGTTTCTGGTTTGGAAGGATCACTGGGAGAACCACTCGGAAAAGGCAGGGGATGGTTGCAGTGGAATCCAGAGAAAAAGGTCATCTTTGGGATATTTTCATATACTAAGGTACTTACTCATTTGTTAGAATATGGAGACTTGCAGTGCAATGGCCACTGAAGGCTTTCGGAGTTCACAACCTGTCAAGCTTCAGTGTGCGTGCCAGTTGGGATTGGGGGGGTTCATTCTCCCTCACTGTCCTACAGGAAGGAGCCATTTGGAAGTTCCAAAAGCAATCTCCTGCATTGTGTCAACTCTTTGATTGTTGTTCTTTTTCTCTGTTTAATCTGTTATTATGAAAATAGATATAAAAATATAGTAATAGTTTCATATATATCCAAACATGAATTAAACTTTCTTGAATCTGTCTATCTCTGTTTTGTGCTAGGCATATGGCATGTACTCAGAGATGTATGCTACAGTAACAGTATAAGAATAAATTCCACATCTTGAGCTTGAGGAATTAATATTTTGTTGAAATGTATGCATATATGTTAAAAAAAAAGATGGGGGTGCTGCAGTATCTATTACAGATATAGTGCATTGTAAAGTACCTAACAGCTAGTAGGGCTTAGAGTCAGGTACCTGATAAGGCAGACTCCAATTCAGTAAATGTGTATCAAATACCTCTCTCATCTCTTTGTAAACACTTAGGACATCAAGACGAGTCCATCACAGCCCTTGTTTTCTGCTTGCCTGTAAATCTTTAAAAGAGGCTTGGGCAAATAAGAAAACAAAAATAAAAGTATACTTAGTAGGTGGCCTATTATTTTTTTTATATGGGGGAATTAGAAATTAATTTTACTCCAGAAACAGCCTGCCTGCAACATTTAACCCTAGTGCCATTGCTTTCATAAATCAAAGGTCCAAATTGCCCAGGATTTAACAAACTGAAAGTTGGGAAAGACATGGGCTGGGTCAGCCTGATCTGATAACCAACTTGATTTTCTCTCCAATGTTCTTAGTCATTTTGAAATCTCATTCCCATGGGTTGAGACATTCTGGAATGCTTTTTCTGTCCAATATTACTCTAAAGACCTTTTGTTCATAGAGGGCAAGAATTGGAAAGAACAAGTTTGGAAATCTCACTGTAATGGAAACCAAGACCTACTATTCCTCTTCATTTTCCTCTACTTGACATGCCAACAAAGTATTATTAAGCACTATTTCTCAGAAAAGTGAGAAATCATGCTTGGATTGTATATCAGGAAAGACTTCACAAAGTAGCTAGAATTTGAAAACAAATCTAAATACAGATTAAGATTTTCATGGGAGACAGAGTAGAGAAGACATTTCACTTGCAGAGAACATGAGTGGAGATACAAAGATAAAATACTGTGAACCATGATAGGGACGTGTGTAATTACATTTTGTGGGAACTTAACCGTATATTGATGAAAAAAAATGAAGTAAATTCTTGAATGTAGGTGTCAACCACATTTTGCACAGTTTTAAATGTTAAGATGTGTGTAAAATCCAATAGACATACTGGGGGAGTCATAGAGGTTTTGCTGGAGATAGTTATGTGGTTGAAGTTTATCTTCACCAAATTAGTATGGCTGTCATATGTGAATTATCTAGAATAAGGCAAGTAGGTGTTAGAGAAACCAATTAATGAGCTATTAAAAATGCCAAAGCAAAATATAATAAAAGCCTAATTAATTAGATGGCAGTGGGTAGGGAGAGGAGTGGGTAAATGAGATGAATATTATGAAGGTAGAATTCTGTATGACTTGGCATATAGATTTAGAGTAGAGTGAGTGGCTGTAATGAATGTAAAGAAAAATTGATGGGTAAATGAATATGACTCCAGGAATTGGTTGTTTAGGAATAAGAGAGGGCCATTATTGGAAAGTAGATAAGCAGGAGGAGAAGCTAGTTGAATGATGGATGCATAGCCACATGGAGGGCTAGAAGTTTTAGAAGTAGGAGTGTATTATTTGTAAAGCCATATTTTAGAATGATCAATTTGGTGAGAGTGAGAGAGGATGGATTGAAATGGGTAAGTGCTTTGAATGGTAGTTGGTTTATCATTATCAAAAGCTTCAAAAGGATAGGGGCACCTGGGTGGCTCAGTCAGTTAAGCATCCGACTTCGGCTCAAGTCATGATCTCACAGTTGATGGGTTTGAGCCCCAGCATTTGGGCTCTGTGCTGATAGCTTGGAGCCTGAGCTTGCTTCGGTTTCTGTATCTCCTGCCCTGTCTAACCCCTTCCCCACTCACGCTCTGTCTCTTTCTCTCAAATATAAATAAATACTAAAAAAAAATTTAAAAAAAATAAAAAGGAAGCTTCAAAAAGACTATCACAAAATGGCAGGATATATAGTTAGGAAATAGTGGGTCATCACAATAAACAAAGATGATTTGTGATTATGTAACTAAACAGACTTTATGTCTAGCAATCGGTTATGTATTCCCATTGATTTTTAAGAAGAATTTACAGGGGCACAGAACCTACATAATTTTCATATAGAAGTCAGTTTTCACACACACACACACACACACACACACACACACACACACAAAAGCAGTCCTTACTAATCCTTCTGGAAGACACACACATATCCACAGGAGAGGAGGGGAGAACTCCATGTATTTTCATTGAGCCCCCCCCCCATACTCAAAGGATAAAGACAAGAAAGACACATATTGATAAAGAAATTTGAATAACTGGAAGGAAAGGATAACACTTTTCAGCTTACAGAACTTGAGTACAATTACCTGACATCTATTTTTTAAGAAAGAGAAGGAAATTTAATTGAATGCACAGTTAGACATCTATCAAAATGAATTTTCTTTAAAAACCTCATATAACAATATCCCATTTCTCTCTCAGCATAATGATTTCTTACCAACAAAGCCTGTCAGTGTTTCCTAGAAGCAACATTGAAGTGACTTCTTGCTGGAAATTCAGCAAATGAACTTTTTCTGCTCCCAGAATCTCTGTCCTCATTAGGCTAGTTAGAAATTCGCCCGGGGCTCCCAGCCCTTCTTGTCTCTGACGGATGCTAAGTGTAGAGGAGCTAATGGACACTTTAACTGTTAGGGGGCTTTCGATTCAATCCCTTGCAGCCTGGCAGCTCATTCTAAGTCTTTTCAGAGGAGCTGCAATCATATGCTCAAATATGATAGTTAAATATGGGCTAGAAGGGAAATAGCACCCCCCCCAACCCCTGCCCATGACCAGAGATACTTGTGGAAAACAGGAAGTAATTCCTGAAGTTTTCCAAATGGCTGGGAAGCTCACCGATTCAAGGTGATGTCCCTGTAGCAATTTGCTCCTTGTAAGGAGAAAAGGGGGAAGGAAGATCTTTCTCTAGTGCCAGCTATGTTGATACAGCCTCCTCCTATGGGCTAAGGTCAGATATTTCTTCTTCCAAATGTCATCTAATAGCAATTGTTAATAGAATAAAATAGCCTTAAAATAGTTTGAATTTCAAATAAAGGAAAGCTGACAAGCACCTTGTGAACATAAATCATGCTTCCAGGTAAATGTGTATTATCTGAGAATAAGCGTAATTAGTTTTCCCAGCTACATTAACTTTCTCTGATCCCTACCCCCACCCTTCTTGCCCCAATATCTGCACAAATACATTGTTCTCTGATTGTGTCCCTGTTTCTGCATTTAGCTGGAAGGTTTTTAAGTGATTGTTTCTTTTCTTCCACTTCTCAGTTCGCCCCCGACAGACCTGGCACTGAAGCTCTGATTTTACAATTCTTGATTGCATTCTTAATCTACAGGTTAAATTTGGTTTGGGGAACATTGTCTTGATGTTTCAGATGGTTTAGATTCAATAATCCACAAATGTCTAGACATTCAAATGAGGTCAGGAAAAAAATCTATTCTTTGAAATTTATTTAGCAATTTCAGACATCGATTTGGGGAATGTGTCTTCCATAGGCAACTGAAAGAGAAATCTGTACTGGTTCTAAATATGAATCAAAGTGGCAAGACCCAGACTGTCTTATCTTTCTAAATGTGAGCTTTTTGAAATCTGTAAAGATGCTCCTGTGAATTTGGCTGGTGCTAAAGTGTCAAGGCACAATTTATCCAAAATGACTGCCATTGCTGGAAGTCAAGAGCTGAATGTAAAGAGGCACTGGCTTGCCAAGGCACTGGAGTTCAAAATTCAATATTGATGGGATTGTTTTCTCCAGAATGTTACCTCATGATTTCTTCAAGCCTATTGACTATTTTTCTCTTGGAAAAAATATGATATATCTTGTATGGTGGCCACAGAACTTAATGGTACAAGATCCAGCTCATGTATCTCCCAGAAGTGTGTAAAGACCAAAGGCTTTTGAATCTGTGGCAATCTATATGCTGCTGCTCTGGCAATAGCATGTCTCATTGCTAACTCTGATGGCATGACCTAACATAATATGACACATACTAGAAGAAGTAATATGACAAGTGGATCATGCAGGCAATGCTACACATGAAAAATATGACATCTTATCTGAAACCAACCCTGCTTTTAGCAAAGATACTACCTCAAAGGGCACATCACTTTTGTCCACATCCTTCAAGCTTTTTGATAATATGAGACCCATGTGAAGACCACACTGGATATGGGCACAGAAGTAAGCAATCTCCAGAAAGTGACAAAAGTCAATCTTTGAGAGCTGACATGCTCTAGCAATCAGTCAGAGGAGGTGTAATTAGGCAGTGAGCATAAAGAAGGGTATCTCTCTGCTACACTACCAGGTCTCTAGAACTGAGATCTACAACTAAGAAATAAAGTTATTCTTCAAGAAGATAGTTCGGATGAATGCTGTTGAGAAAGCATTAATCTGTTCCCCTAAGATTTCATTGCAGAGTTTGACAACTTGGTCCTAATTCATGTCCTCATTCAATTGATATAATTTGTGTATATATTATATGCATCAGCCAAGGTCCAGTAAGGAAGATAGAAACCACTCTCAGAATTTCAAACAGAAGAAAATTTAGTATAGAAATATATTTACAAATTGTTGGAAAGGGCTATAGGGAAATACAGAAAATGGTGGTAATACTCTGAGATCAGAAAGTAGAGAAAGCCGCTATCCCCCTCCTCCCAGGGCTAGAAAAAGAAAAGTGAGAAAGTAGAATTAATTCCTTACACTAACCCCCAGATGCTATTGGAGTCCACATTTTCCCTTTATCTGGTACTTCTTTTGGTAGGACCCAACCCCAGAATCCATCTGATAGAGGAGTCCAACAAATGTCTTTCTAGTCTTCCAACCCCAAAATACAGAGCATAGGACATTTGTCAGGGGTGGCAGGGGAAGCAGGATTTAGTACAAGAAGACAATATTTGCTATATTATGTTTTAGTTATCGTAATGAAAGGTGAAAGAGGCAAGGAGATGTATACATACATAAAACAAATTGTGAATGTACTATAGGCAAGTAACAGGTAAATGTGCATTTATCCTTAGCTATCTTCATACATCGGGGCTGGACAGTAATACCTGATAGGCGTTTTCATTAGTGGGATACAGAGGATGCAACATTATCGAAAGATATGACATGCTTAGCTACAGTGCACGTCAAATGCTTTAATATGGCTTATACTTTAATCCTATTTGCCAAAGGTTTGCAAATCATTTTAGCTCTATAGTTCTCAAAGTTTGGAATGGATTTCAAATAGTGAGTTAGAACTTATGTTCTGTTATTTACTGTCTTGTCAACTGAAGCCCAATAAATATTTGATATTCAACTTAAAGATTGACCTTAATACCCATGGAAGAGATACACATATTTAATATTTTACTACAAATCTTGTAGAACACCACATTTTTTTTTGGAGCAGCAAAAAAAATGTAGGAAAAAATTACAGAAAATTAAAAATTTACATTTAACTCTCAAATAATTTCCTACAGTAAGCTTTTTATTTTTATTTTTTTAATTTATTTTTATTTTTTTACATGGCACAGAAATGCCTAATTATATTGATTATCAGTGGGAAATGAGGTGTTCCACTTAGCTGGTTTCTTCACATAAGCAAACACTAACTTTTTAATTTATTTTTAATCATTGGAATATTTTTAGAGTTTATTGTTTTCCTGCATACAAAATTAATATCTGACAGAGGAGCTGGATCAAGATTACAAACTTAGGTCATTTTTCTACTTCCATTCCCACTGAAAGGTAATGGACGTGACAGAAATACCATTAAGAAAGAATACTTCTGTATAAACACTAAAAAGTAAGAAAGGATTCAAAGCATAAACCTTCTTCACTTCAAAGTGCAAGGTAGGATTATCTTCATTCTGAAGATACACACTTTTTTTTTCCTTTAGAGCAGTGCCACAATTTTAAGTATTTTGTCAATGATCAAACAGCATGTAAAGTTGTGCATCCAGGATTTAATCCAAGTCTGTTTGTTACTAAAGGCCATGTTCTTTATTTATTTATCTTTTTAAATTTATTTCATAGCTTAAATCATCAAGAAAGTGTGACTTAAACTAGGGCTTAAAAAGTGGAAAGAATTTTAACACTCAGAACGACAGGGGTAGGAATACTAAAAGGTGAGAGAGAAGTTGGAAAACAATTCAGAATCAAGAAATCACATACCATTTGGGATACATCTATTTTCCCTGGAACATATGTGGATCAAAAGTGGCAAATAAGGCAGTTAGAGTGAAGACACTGCACCCCAAGCTATTATACCCCAAACTGATGGAAGTAGACATGATTCTGTAGGAGTTAAGTGTCATTAAAGCTGACACATCTTTGTAATCTAGTATGTTTGGAGTGGAAGAGATTATAAAAGTAATAAGGCACATTAAGAGAATTTTTTGATTGAGGTGAGTTGTATGCAGAATAAAATCAAGCTTCATTTAGGGGAATTGTTGAGGAAGTAGTTAAATACAACACTAAGATTTATATATTGCTGACTTAAGTAATACTCATATTACTTATATCATCATGTTAATCGGAGAAGTAAGTATACTCTTATTTTAGAGTAAAATGATGTTTAGTTTTGGATATGTTGAGAATGAGGAGATTACAGTTACCCAGGAGATGATGTCCAATAGACATTTTGGAATTAGATCTATCAGATAGCTGAAGGCTGGATTTTGGAGTATTCTATAGAGAAGTAGTCATGTATTCAGTACATAGTAATTGCTCAGAAATTAATGAAACTGAATTGAATTGCATTGGACTGAAATTAATTGAACAAGATCATCAAGTACACCAGAGAAAAAGTAGTCAAACAATTAGCAGGAAACCAAGGCAGTTAACTTGCTGTGTTACAGAACCTTAGGGGGAGTAATAAAGTATTAATTACATGGGGGTAAGGCAGGGTAAATGCTGGAAAGAAGACTCTGGAAATGGGGCCATAGTTCAAAGACTTTTGGAATATGTGAGTGATTTTGCATTAAAACACATGTATACTGAATGTCTACCACAGTAAATACAACACACAAAATAGTGAGATGCTTTTACATGGATGTAGGAGCTTCCTGTTTACAAGGCAGGCAACTCGGCTGGGTGCTTAGTACTGAAGTGAATCCAGTGTTTGGTCCGTGGCGGTGGAACGCATTTGTCTATGGGAGGTGGAACAAGTGCAGGAGTAGAGAAGTAAAAGTGTCTCAAGAGAAGACAACAATTTTTCCTTTCTCCCAGACATTGCTATTCTAGTAACATCTGATCTTTGTCATCAATTTCTGATGAATTAACGAGAGCATAAAATTACACTCTTCCTTTGTTAGACTGTAAGCTCTGTGAGGTCAGAGACTGTGTCTGCCTTGTTCATGCTGCTTCCTCAGCACCTACAACAGAACCTGGCACAAGGGTTGCTCAATAAAACATTTTTCAAAAAAAAATGAACTGGTAGATGGATGGAAGGATGAATGCAAGAATAGTTCCCTGACCATTGTTCACAATGTGAATACTGCTTTACATCACCCAGTTTCTTTTTTTTTAGTTGTATTTACCATTGACATATTTCTATTATTTCAATTCTTATTTTGAAAATAAAAAAAAAAGATAGTAAAGTACTCAGCAGCTCTCCTGTTTGAAATCTGCCACATTGTATCTCTCAACCTTGTGTCCTTGATTTGTTCCTTCAACATCACAGCAGCAGCCAAGGTACCTTAAAAATACAATAAAAGATAGTTAGATTCTTTGGAAAGATAGAAAATGCAATTTTCTTCACTTTCTCAAAATGATATAGCTTTTGAAAATGTTAGACTTTTGACCAACTTCTGAATTCAGAACTAAAGAGTTGCCTTTCAATTACTTCCCACATGAACATAATGTGATTTGATATTGTCACCTGGTTTGGATAAATGGGAAGTTATTTGCAGTTAGTCTGAGAGGTACTGAAGGACTCTTTTTGGAGAGTTGATCAGATTTTGCTAGACGTTGAAGTCCTTGGGGTCCCTGCAACCACCCAAGTACATCAAATTGTTTGAGAGAGATGAGAAAACTTGTTTTGATTAAGCTGGGGCCATTCCCTGACTGTCTAAGTCTTCAGACAAGTTAGGACCTAATGCACACTGCACATGTCTCCTTCTGAAATGTTCTCCACCTTAGTTTTTATATAAGCATGAAAGTACAATACTAAAATACATGAAGAAATCTGTATTTATACATGAAGGATTCTGTACATACAGGGATGGTGAGACATAAATCTCAGGAAGGCATCTTATTTAATAATTTCCCAGTTGATTTCTGCTATTGTGTGAGGCTGGGCTCTTCATTTGTATCAAAATCAGTCGGGAAGACTTCTGAGATGACCTCATGAGAAACTAGTACTCCTGCAGATTGGACCAAAGAGGCCATAGCCCTACAGGCCAGATTATACGTTTACAGAGTGATGTGCTTTAAAGTTAGATTGTAAATGCATGACTAAATTTGTATATTTAGCATCTAAATTAGTTGTTAATAGGCTTCATGTGAGAAGGGACCTTGAGCCTACCCTTGGGGACTTTTGTCTAGGAAAGTCAGATAGTCCTGTATCTAGGGAAGTATATGGTAAAGAAAGGCCAGAGAATATGATATATCCTGACATATCAATTTTTTTTCCATTTCCATGCACTGGAGAAAGGAGAGAAAGATTTGTACAGTAAGCATGTGAGTGTGGAAGACCAGGTGTATTTTAGATCAACAGAGGAATGGCCACGGTACTCTAGTGAAAGAAACAGCATTGAGGCTGAGATCTGAGAAGGGTCTCAGAGACGGGAGAGGCAGTGAAGAAGCCACGTCTAGCAGGAGTGTCCAGGAGAAGGAGAGGCATCTGGATATGTCCATATTCAAGGAATTTTCTGTTTATTTTTTAAGATATGGATGGTTTTCTGCTAAGTGAAAATGCCTGGGCTTGATCTCTACACATTCAGAAGCTACTTGATGTCCTTGATATGGAAGAGCATTATGATAAAAGTAATGTTTGAAATTAAATCTGAAGTACTTATTGTTGACAGCTAACTTTTTTTAAGCATATAACTCATGCCAGGCACTATTCCTTTATATTTATGAATTAATGTAAACCTTAGAACAATTTGATGAGATTGCTACTATTAGCTCTATTTTACAGAGGAGTAAACTAAGAGTCAGAGAAGGTAAATAATTCGCCCAGGACTACACAGGGAATAAAAGGCAGGTGCTATGACACTTGTACTCCAGAGTCTGCTAAATCATTCTGCTGTACTTTCAGTTTGTTCAGTATCTGTCATAGACCTTTAAATAACAGTGAAGTTTTTACAACAAAATAACTCTTAATAGTTTCATATTATTGTTTGTTAGGAATATATGAAGTTATTCACTCAGTTCTCTCTTTGGTCAACAGTTAAGATTGTTTTCCATTTTTGAAAAATGCTATGATAAACAAAGCTGCATGAATTTTTATATTTGAAAGCACACCTCCAGGAAAACTAACTTTTTAGCAATGAAATGACTGGATCAAAGGACATGCATATTTTTAAGGATTTTGACATATGCTATCATGAATCACTCTCCAGAATGCTTGCCCCAAATTGCATTGCACCATCAGAGTCTGAGATGATCAATATTCTTAAACCCTCAGCAGAAGTGATCATCTTTTATCTTTGATAATAGCAATATAACTCACTGTGTTTCATTTTGAATTTTTTATTGCTAATCAAAAAGTTGAATATTTTCATTTTTAGTATTAATTATATCTCCTTTTTTTATGAATTAGGTGATCCCATTGGTGATTAATTGCAATGTTTTATAGAGTATGATTATCCCTAGAGATTTAATTTTATATCTTACATATTTTTTATTTTTTTTAATTTTAATGTTTATTTATTTTTGAGAGAGAGAGAGAGAGACATCATGAGTGAGGGAGGGGCAGAGAGAGAGCGAGACACAGAATCCAAAGCAGGCTCCAGGCTCTGAGCTGTCAGCACAGAGCCCGACGCAGGGCTCGGACTCACGAACTGTGAGATCATGACCTGAGCTGAAGTCAGACGCCCAACCGACTGAGCCACCCAGGTGCTCCATAATGTTTATTTATTTTTGAGAGACAGAGAGACAGAGCAAGAACAGGGGAAGGGCAGAGAGAAGGAGACACGGAATCTGAAGCAGGCTGCAGGCTCTGAGCTGTCAGCACACAGCCTGATGTGGGCCTCAACCCCATGGACCGCGAGATCATGACCTGAGCTAAAGTCGGATGCTTAACTGACTGAGCCACCCAGGTGCCCCAAATTTTATAATTTTTCGATGTAAAAAAGCTTTTTAAAAATTTACACAAACACATCAATATTTTTCTTTAAAGTCTCAGCACTTGTTTGGATAGTTGGAAAATCTTTCCCTAATGTCAATATTATATAAATGTTTGCTCTCATTTTGTATCTTTCTTTATGGTGGTGTTTTTTTTTTAAAGTATCTGATTTATTTTGATGAATGAGATGAAGTAGGTGTCTTGCTTTTTGTTTTTTCTCAAATAATTAGCACTTGTCCCGCTTTTCAAGTGACTTTTTAGCCACTAGTCATTATGATCATAATTTTTATTCATACTATTAACCTGAATTATTGCATTATTAACATATATTAATATATTGATTAATGTTGAAACATACAAACTTCATTAATTTAGATGCTAATATGAATCCGCTCTTTTCCTTGAGATGTTTATCTTAATTATCATGGTGCTTTTGTTTGGCTACTGGAAAATACGTTGTTTCTAATTACACAAATAATGCAGATTTATTGCAGAAACAAATCAAACACACAGTAGAAGAAAAAAAACAGGTAATAATTACTATTAAGTTTTTAGGTTAGATCCTTCCATCTCTGTTGGCTCTTGTTTTTGATATGCAGTTTTTAAGATACTCTACATCTTGATTTATAATCTATTTTTAAATTCAATCATAGCAGAATTTTTTTCTCTACCTAGATATATATCTTATAACATCAAGTATAATGGCTATATAGTTTGGCAAACACACAAATGTGCTGCAGTTTATTCAACCAATCACAGATTTTTTTTCTTAAATTTAGTCATTTTCCAAGGTTGTTTTTACAAACAATGATATAGCCTTCCTATATCTACATCTTTGGGGAAAGATATGCTTGGTTGTAAGAAGATAAAGCATAGTTTTTCATGGGAGTTCTAACATTCTTCTCCTTCATTCTGCATAACATATCTCAACCAAAGTCCTTTTCCTAAAGCATTGTTTTCAGCACAGGAATAATTTCTTTTCAGTGAGGTGCCTACATTGGAAGTACACTTCTTTTGAGATCCCATTTACATCCAAGACTGTGTAAACCTCCCACAGAGGAGGCTCTGTCCTGCCTGTGCCAGTCTGGATCTGTTTACCTTCAGATTTGTCTCTCAGCTTCCCTGCCTGCCCCCCAATTTTCTTTACCTGGAAGCCTGGACTGCTGGAGCTAAGGATGTCTTTGCTGTCCCTTGCCCCCATTACTCTGAGGAAGGAGGAGGATCTTCCAGCACTATTTTTTCCAACTGCCCCCTAAGCTTTTGGATACTCAAGTGCTCCATGAAGGGACATAGGGATATGTTGGCAAGGTGATGGATTCCTGTTTGGTGCTTTGCCATTTGGGGACTCTACACTATCACACCATGTCGGCTCACACATGGTCAATTCACAGTTTGGTGGATATTTTATTTTCTTCTAATTGGGTAAATTTGACATGTAACACTATATAAATTTAAGTTGTACATGGTGTCATTTTTATATTTTTATATGTTGTAATATGGTTGCCATTGTAATGATATTTATCACATGTACTAATAGTATAATACTGTCTATGTTCAATAAGCTGTACATTAAATCTCAATGGCTATTTGAGCACTTTAAATAAATTTTTACTCTTAGACACAATCAATTTTATCCTACCCGCCATCCCCACCACTTAACTGTTTTTTTTCCACGTTTAATTTTTTTAAGATTCCACATTAAGTGATATATAGTACTGTCTTCCCTGTCTAGCTTATCTCATTTAACATAATGTGATCAAGCTCCATCAATGTTGATGCAAATGGCAGGGTATCCTCCTTTCTCCTGACTTTATAATATTCCATTGTGTGTATATATCATATCCTTTTATTCATTATCCATTGATGGGCATTTGGGCTGCTTCCATATCTATTGTGAATAATGTTGCAGTAAACATGGGTGTTCATATATCATATCTCATCAAATTCCCATTTTCATTTCCTTGGCTATATTCCTAAAAATATAATTGTTGGGTTGCATCATAGGTCAATTTTTAATTTTTGGGAGGGACTTATCCTATTGTTTTTCATAGTAGTTGGACTAATTTACATTCCCACCAAGGCTGTTTAAGGGCTCCCTTTTTACTACATCCTTGCCAGCACTTGTTGACTTGTCTCGTCTTCTTGATGATAGCCTTTTTTTTTTTGTAGGTAAGCTCTATGCCCAACATAAGGCTGGTCTTGAACTCCTGACTCTAAGATCAGGAGTTGCATACTCTACCGACTGAGTCAGCCAGGTGCCCCTTGATGGTAGCCATTCTAATAGATACGAGTTGATATCTCATTGCGGTGTTTATTTGCATTTCTCTAATGATTAATGATGTTTAGCATCTTCTCATGACCCTGTTGGCCATTTTTATGTCCTGGTTTATAGTTTCTTAGAAGATTCCTCCTCCTCCTGCATTGGCAAAGAGGAGAGAAATGGTCTCTTCTTTCTTATAAGGAGAAATCCATTCTATTGTTAAGTTCATTTTAGTTTCTTTGTGTCCTCAACCCTCAAATGTTTTTCAAAAACTATGATATTATATCTTCTCAAGCTTATTTTGGTGTTTTCTGGGAGTTCTATTGTCTCTTGTAATTTTCTACATCAGAACCTAGTGTAGGACTCCTCATGTTTTTGATCTCGGAATATAGATATAGATGTAGATACAGATATGTATGCCTATCTATCTTTTGTCACTTTTTTAAGAACATTTTTTAAAGTTATTTTTGACAGAGAGAGACAGAGCATGAGTGGGGGAGAGGCAGAAAGAGGGAGACATAGAATCTGAAGCAGGCTTCAGGCTCTGAGCTGTCAACACAGCCGAATGTGGGGCTCAAACTCATGGACCACAAGATCATGACCTGAGCCAAAGTTGGATGCTCACCCGACTGAGCCACCCAGGCGCCCCTCTTTTGTCACGTTTTAAAAATAAGGAAACTTTCCTAGAATACTCCTCAGCAGATACTTCCTCAGTACTCAGTGGCCAGAATTATACTGTGTGCCCAATCCTAACTAATTATGGGCAAGAAGATGAAATTACTGTTAAGATCACCAAGATTAAGACTTTGGGACATTAAAGGCTGACTTCTGATCCTGTAAAAAGAAAAAGAAAAAAAGTGCAAATTTCTATTAAGAGTAAGGGAGGGGAGTGATTTTGGGTAGATGACAAATAGTGTATGTGGTATAGATACAAAGATTGGAGATAAGAGTGAGAGAACGGGTCCCAAACTATTATGGACCACACATCCTGGGAAATGGGAAAATAGATTGTTATTGAGAGAAATATGAAAAGAACAAAAAGATGTCAGTCTTGACAGAAAGATGATAGCTTTGGTTTGGCACAAGTTGGTCAGAGATGGGATTTTCAAAAGGAATTGCAGGCACATAGTTACAAAATTTGAAGCACACAACAGCAGAGTACATATTGACTCTTGAAAACTTCTTTATAGATGTTTGTCAATGCCATGGAAGTAAGATTACTGAGAATGACACTGGAAAAGAACAAAGCCTGAGCATTAGGAATCATCCCTAATTAAGACTACAAAGACTGAATAAATGAAGAAGGTACAGGTGGAAACAGAATAGATATTATTTTTAAAAAGCCAATGTCCCTCCCTTGCAAACACAGACTATAAGACTCATCAATGAATTATTAACATCATCCATCGTTTTTCTTCTCTATAAGCAAATATTTTAAAAATTTTAGCTGTTCCATCTAGGGGCTGTACATCATTTATTTAATCATTCCTCTGTTTTGGGATATTTACTCATCTACAGTTATGTTTTTTTACATCTGCTCCTTTAATCTAGTTCCAGTTTTCCACCTCAGAGTCTGAACCAAGAGGCATATAGTCCCAGAGCAAGAGAATAAAGATATTTTTTTGCAATACAGTTGGCTTGAATACAATGATTAATATAAGGAAAACCTGCTTGAAATTCCTCTGGTATATGATGAAATAAGGTTGACCTACTGAGACCATATATTCTCTCAGTTCAGAGTGATACATTTACTCTCACAAAAGCTTAACCACAAGGTTGCATTCAGGAAGAAGGAGAATGTGATGTAAAGAAAGTAAAAATAAAATCCTATCCTCCTTGTCTTGAAGTATTGTGCAAAGAAATGAAGGCAATGGAAGAAAAAAATAGTTGATCAGATGCGTTCCCCAATATTCCTTACAGATTTAAACCCAGAGAGGCCAAAATGAGGTGTATTGATTGAAAAAATGGGGGGGAGGGCTCAAGAAGCAACTCTTCTTCATTTAGTCTTGTACAAACATGAAGGAGCTTGAATAATGATAAAATTTTTACTCAGAAAGAGAGGATTCTGGTTTGCCTTCCTAAGCTTCCCTTAATTCCTGTGTGGCCTAGACACTGTGGCAGAGGCAAGGTGGCCTTTTGACATAGACTGAAAATCCACTAATAACATAGGAGGTTGCATGACAGAGGAAGTGACACAAAATCAGAAATATCTATCTAGAACCTGAACTAGATCTGAACAACAATTGAGTTAGCAGAGATATCATTAGGCTTTAAGTGAAATAAGGAAGTGATTTAAATTTTATCAACTAAAGATATCAGCAATAAATACCAGAGAAATGCCAATGGATAATATGATAGTTGTCTCCACAGTGGCCACTATCTATATCTTTTCTACCTGAACATGGATTAATATTCCTCTGACTATTCCCTTTGACTCTGGATTTTCCTTTGGGACTTCACAATAGAATGTGGTCAAAATAATGTTCTAGGATTTCGGAGGCTATATCATTAGAGGCTTTGAAGCTTTCAAGTAGGTCTCTTGGAGCCCCAGCTACAATAGTATAAGAAGCTCACAGCACATAGAGAGGGCCACCTGTGGGCTTACCATCTGACATCCAAAGGTGAGCCTCATCCATGGATAGAATCAACTGTCGTCCATCTGAATAGACCATCTTGGACATACAGTCCAGATGAGACTTCAGATGATCTCAGCACTGTAGCTACAGTCCTGAGATATCTGAGGATAGAACCATCCAGTTGAGCCCAATCTACCCACAGAACTGTGAAAGATACTATCAATTTTTATTTTAAGTCACTAAGTTTTGGGGTGGTTTGTAATGCAGCAAAAGATAACCAGGCCAGATGTGATAGGTCCAAACATCCCAACAGAGGCCTCTGAAGCCAAACTCAAACTGGATCTGGGGGATGACATTTTGGTATGAAGAATTTTTCACCAAATAAGCAAGAGGTCATGAAACCATTTTCCTAAATGCATTTTTAAATATAATTTATTGGCAAATTGGCTAACACAGTGTATACAGCGTGCTCTTGGTTTTGGGGGTAGATTCCCGTGGTTCATTGCTTACAAACAACACCCAGTGCTCACCCCAACAAGTGCCCTCTTCAATGTCCATCACCCATTTTCCCCTCTCCCCCACCCCCCATCAACCCTCAGTTTGTTCTCTGTATTTAAGGTCTCTTATGGTTTATCTCCCTCCCTCTCTGTAACTATTTTCCCCCTTCCCTTCCCCCATGGTCTTAAGTTTCTCACATTCCACATATGAGTGAGAACATATGATATGTCGTTCTCTGACTGATTTATTTTACTTAGCATACCTGCCAGTTCTATCCACGTTGCTGCAAATGGCATGATTTCATTCTTTCTTATCTCCAAGTAGTATTCTATTATATATAAAAACCACATGTTTTTTATCCATTCATCAGTTGATGGACATTTAGGCTCTTTCCATAATTTGGCTATTGTTAAAAGCACTGCTATAAACTGTATTTTTGAGTAGAGAAGGAAGTAGGGGATAGACATATGAAAAACTGAACATTCCCCCCGCCCCCCAATACAGGACATTACCTGAAATCGTTTTTAAATTACCATATTAGGCTAAATACTAATATAGATTAAATATAGTAAGTGGAAGCTTATGAGGAAGACTACTAGCTCATGTACAGGCAAATAAAGAAAGTGTATTTTATATGGGTCACACTATAATCAAATTGAGCAGGAATCAGTCCTTTGCAGCCTGTTTTTGTCAATAAAGTTTTACTGGAACACAGCCATGCCCATTTGTTTACATATTTTCTGTAACTGTTGTAGTGCTATAATAGTTGCAGAAGAAACTGGCCTGCAAAGCCTCAAGTACTTACTCTCTGGCACTTTAAAGGAAAAGTGTACTGACCTCTATATAAAGTGAAAACTGGAACCATGATTCACACACAGACTTTAAATAACTTGCAATTATATTTTCAGGGTAAATTCCTAGAAGTAGAATTGCTAGGCCACAGAGTTTGTGTAACATTAAAGTCTTTTGTAAATTTTGGTTCTAATTTATCTCCAGAAAAATGGTATCATTTTACATATAATCATATCAATATGAGATGCCACGTTCTCTGTATCCTCACCAGTGTCATAAAATTTAACTTTAGAGTCATATAAAAAGGAGGAGGAGGAGGAGCCAGAGGAGGAATAAAAGGAAGTGGAGGAGGAGGGGGAGGAGAATAAGGAGGCGATAAAGCTCTTGTACACAAATCTTTATCTGTATCATTTAGGATATTTCTTACAAGCAAAATTACAGGGTCAATGTATTAAAAGTGTATTAAGTCCCCCCATAAAAAAAACATAGTAAGTACCCTGCTATATATTGCCAAATTAATTTCCAGAAGAGTTGTACCAATTTACACTCCTCCTTATATTGTGTGAAGTGAACACATTTCACTTAACAAGTACATATGTTAGATAAATGGTATATTTATTTCACATAGTAGTGTCAGTTATGTTGCTCACATGTTAGACAAAAACTGTATCCCATATTTGTTTTAATTTTCCCTTTATTCCTCAATACATTTGAATATTTACTATAAAGTTATTAATCACTTTGGTTAATATTAAAGGTCTCTTACAGTTTTTTTAACCAGCTTTTCTTTGTTTTCCTAATTGTATTTATATAACATAAATTCAAGAAATACATTTTAAAAAATAGGCATATGAGTCTGTTGCTAGACTTTCTGTTCTATTTCTGTGTTGATCTACTTCTATGCTGGTACTAATCAGAAATAGGTATTATAGATTATGGTGTGTTTTGGCATCTGGTAAGGCTTAGGTACATTTATTGTTCTTTTTTAAAGTTTTGAGTTATCCATATGCCTATTCTCTTTCAGATTATTTTAGAAACACCCTGTCAAAGTCCATAAAAATCTTTCTGAAATTTGCATGGAGATTGACTTGATATGTTTGCAATTTCACCCAATTTTCTACTGAGATATTTGTTACAGAAAATTATTTTGAATTGATTATAAATTAAATAATTGTTAATATTTGTGAAAATTATAACTTTTTAATTTTTGGTAGAAAGTATTTTTATCTTGATTAGCTTATATTGATCTTATAAATTGTGTATTTTTCCTTTATTGACATATTTCAAATGGCAAATACTCTACTGAGCAAGTGGTAAAATAAAAATTTTACCTTCAGAGAAAGAAAAATGGTTTAAGCTTTCTATAATGTAAATATAAACTATAATGAAAATATTAACTAAAAATACAAACTATAATAGAATCTGTTGAGACTTTTTAAATAGGGAGGCTAGTTTGGGTATAAATAAAGCATTTATTTTGAGAAATTCAGAGTGTGCATAAACAATTTTGATAGGGAAAAATGGATTCAGGTCCACATGTTGTGGCATTCTTACTTCACTGGTGTTTGATACTGGGTGGAAGGTGGGGTTCATAGGTCCATAGTGTTTCTGGCTCATTTATGTATCAACCCAGTTGTATCCCGGAGAATGGGAGCAGGCTTTCATTCTTGGTCCTAATATGTGTTTTTCATCTGTAGGTTATGTCTAAAGACCCTGGTCATTCGTAAGTATCAGTGACCATATAGTTCTCTTTACTGTATCAGATATTTCTCTGGCCTGTTTAGTTGGCATAGTTATCTTACTATAGAAAAATTACTTTGATTTGAAATAGGTCATCTGTTGCCTCTTCTAGTCTGAATATAGACCTATGTCACTTCAGAAGCCAGGAGGAATAGGGCAGTCTAACAGTAGAATGCACTGAAACTTAGAGTAAATCTGAGCACTGTTAATGGAAGTATAATAGCAGTAATAGGATCTTCAGTAGGCCTCTAGGGATTAAGCTATCAACCAGCAAATGCTCATCTTAATTCTCCTTAAGATGGGACAGCTAGTAAAGCTGATATCAAGATTCCTAAAAACTTCTGCAAAGACGACTAAAAGTTAATATGAGCCTTTACATTAAACAAAATACAACAAAACAGATCCATAGGCTATACAGCTTGAGACGCATGGGCCTATGCCCATCAATGCAGGGGGATGCTAACTTTGTTGCTTTTGTTTTTTTTTGTTTTTTTTTTTGTTTTTTTTGTCATCCTTATCCCATTCCTACTGTGGATGAAAGGCAACCATATTTTTTTTTCTATTTTTGATTTATTTTTAAATTTGGTCTTTAATCCATGTTGAGTTTATTTTTGTGTTTTTTTTTTTGTTTAAAATTTTTTTTTCAACGTTTATTTATTTTTGAGACAGAGAGAGACAGAGCATGAACTGGGGAGGGGCAGAAAGAGAGGGAGACACAGAATCGGAAACAGGCTCCAGGCTCTGAGCCATCAGCCCAGAGCCCGACGCGGGGCTCGAACTCATGGACCGCGAGATCGTGACCTGGCTGAAGTCGGACGCTTAACCGACTGCGCCACCCAGGCGCCCCTTTTTTTGTGTACAGTATTAAACAGAGGTCCAGTTTCATTGTTTTACATGTAGCTGTACAGCTTTCCAGGCACAATTTATTGAAGAAACTGTCTTTCCCTATTGAATATTGTTGCCTCCTTTGTCATAGATTGACTATATAATCATGGGTTTATTTCTGGGTTGTATTCTGTTCCATTGATCTATGTGTCTATTTTTGTCCCAGTACCATAATGTTTTATTACAGATCTATAGATATCTTGAAATCTAATATTGTTATACCTCCAGCTTTGTTCTTCTTTCTCAGGATTTCTTTCTCAGGATGGCTATTCAGGGTTTTCTGTGTTTCTATACAAATTTTAGTATTATTTGTTCCAGTTTTGTGAAAAATTCTATTGGTATTTTAATAGAGATTGTATCAAATCTATAGATTGCTTTGGGTAATATGGCCATTTTAACAACATTAGTTCTTACAACTCATGAGCATGAAATATCTTTACATTTGTTTGTGCCATCTTCAATTTCTTTTGTCAGTATTTTATAGTTTTTGGAGTACAGGTCTTTCACCTCTTTGGTTAAGTTTATTTTTAGGTATTTGATTATTTTTTGGTGCAATTGTAAATGTTTTCTTAATTTCTCTTTCTGCTATTCCATTAGTAGTGTATAGAAATGCAATTGATTTATGGATATTGATTTTGTATACTCTGACCCTTCTGAATTCATTTATCAGTTCTAGTAGTTTTTTGGTGGAGTCGTTAGGGTTTTCTGTGTATGGTATCATGTCATCTGCAAACAACAACAGTTTAATTTCTTTGACAATATGGATGCCTCCTATTTCTTTTTTTTGTATGATTTCTGAGGCTAGGACTTCCAGTACTATGTTGAATAAAGATAGTGAGGGTGGACATATTTGATACCAAAACCAGATAAAGACACCACAGGGAAAATAAAAAAAGAACAAGAAAAAGGAAACTACAGGCCAGTATCCCTGAAGAACATAGATGCACATATCCTCAACAAAATATTAGCATCCTACATAGAATATGTTAAAAAATAATTTGCCATGATAAGTTGGGATTTATTCCAGGGATGCAAGGATGGTTCAATATTCACAAATTGATCAACTTCATATACCACACCAACAAAACAAAGGAAAAAAGTCATATAATCTTTTCAATAAATGCAGAAAATTTTTCTGACAAGATTGGACATCCATTCATGATTAAAAACTCTCAATAAAGTGGGGTTAAATGGAACATACCCCAACATAATAAAGTCCATGTATGAAAAACCCTCAGCTAACATCTTACTCCATGTTGAAAAACTGAGAGCTTTCCCTTTAGAGTCAGGAAAGGCAGCCATCTTTGATGGCTGCCTATAGTCAGCCATCAGTCAGTCAGCCAGTTGCTTTTACAATCTTGGTAGCATCCTATAGTCCCCAAATGTAAAAGCAACTTTGCCCAGGATGCTAGAATTATCTGGCTTCCTGCCATAACTGTTATATTCCAATTCAGTTATCCCCTGAGCATTGAAAAGATTATTGGACAAAATGGAGCCTCAGTGGAATTGAGAGTACTTTCCCCAATTTTTGGTCAAAATTATTGTCCTACTTTGGCTCCAAGCTGGAACTGTAATATTCTTTATTTTAGAAATATCATAATCTGCAGAGTGTCCCACATGACCCTGGCCTACACTCAGGCATTAATGTTGCCCCCACCTTTGCTCTAAAGGCTACCACCACAGCTTTCTTCTCTCACTCTTGTTCTAACTCATTTTTCAGTTTGCCTATTTTCTCATTCCCTTAACTTTCTCTCAGATTTGTATTCCAGCAGTTTTTCTGTCTTCCAAGGCACAGCACATTTCTATGAGTATCATCTTTTTTGACTAGCTCATGAACTTGATAGTGGAGGTGCAGACAGTCTTGATTTATCCAAAGACTACTCCAAACTATGCTATGGACATATCTTCTTCCTACTGAAAATATATATCCTAATAATATTTTGGGGAGATTTGGAAACTACTTTATCATTTAGTCAACCTTACTCCCATTAAGTTTAAAACTAAAGCCACATATCTACATTAACACTGGTTCTTTTCCATTGCTAGCCACAGTTGTGATTCAGAAGCTCTGATGTGGGGAGGGGTTGTGGCCTAATTCTGGCATATAATTCAGGAGTATTTATTGAGTATTATTTTATGTAAGGGTCAGATCTAGGCAATTAGAGCTCATCAGATACCCTCAGAGAAGGGCCTGCTAAAGTGGAGTAGATGCTATACAAAGGTTATTGCCTTATGATTATTACTTTTATTATTGTTTGTCACCTACCATATATTGCCTTGTGTCATAGTGATTTGTCAACATTTAATTATCTTAAATTTCTCAAAGGAAGAAACCATGTCTCAATTCATTTCAATAATTATAACAAGTCCATCTTTCAACACATGTTTATTAGAGACTTCACTAGGCACTAGAGAAACAATGATGAGCAAGACTGGCATTATCTGTACTGCATGGAGCTTACAGTCCAGGAGAAGTTTGTTTAAACAAGTAACTGTAATCAGTATAATCAATATTAATGACTCTGATAGGAAGCACAGCATGCTGAGGACACATAGCAGTGGAATCCAGCTAAGGGATTACTATCCACTTTGAGAGTCTATATACTCAAAAATATTGTTGAATGTATGTATAGCAGAGTCAGGCCATTACCTCTTTCCACTTCAGAGCCCCTGAGTCATAACTGTGACTAGCAATGGAAAAGAGACAGTTTTGATGTAGATATGCATCCCAGGATTTATATAAAAAGTAATATTTATACCAAAATGAGTAGTATTTGTACAGGCAAATAGGAGAATGGGGTAGAGGCTGACTAGGGAGAGAGTAGTCCAGGAAAAGAGAAGAGATGAACAAAAGTTTAGAGGTGATGGAAAACATTGCATATTGGGATTCTGAAAAGAATACCATTAATTGGAAGGCAAGTCAAGAATAACTGTATGAGACATTTTAGTGGGTTTAGACTATAACTTAAACTATTAAATGATTCAATGAATTAATAAAAGAATCATATTTGTGTCACAGAAGGAAAATTCTGTCCTCTTTGTGAAAAAAAAAACATAGATTGAAGAGATGCAGGACTGTATGTGGAGACAAGGACTAAGAAATAGTCTTAGTAATCTAGTCAGTGAAATTGGGCTGTAAGCATAATTATAGCTAGAATGAGAAAGAAGGGATTGATTAAAGTTAAGTAGTAGAATCGATAGGAATTCTTGATTAACTGGATATGACTATTGAGGGAAAGTAAAGACTCTAGGATTACATCTGGGTTTCTGTCCGTGGTACCAATTACTGAAATAAGATACACAGAGAGGAAGGTTTGGGGAGAGAATGATGTGTTCAGAGTAAGTGGAAATAGTTCTGTTACTTCCACGTGGTAATTTCCAGTAGGGAATTTGGTGTAAAAACTTAACAGTGTACAGCCATCTCATGTGCATGATATTATCTGATTTCCAAGTCCTCAGAATTAGGATTGACATGACATTTTCGGAACTAAACTGAAATGTAGACAGACGAGATACTCATCCACATTCAACCAGGAAGTAAAGAGGATGGGCAGGAAAGAAGCTTTGCCCCCTTATTTCTTGTCTAATGCTCTTTGCCCTGTGGCTCATGATCTCCCAGAAGGCACTATGCTAGAGCTTGCAGAATGGGTGAATTTTAATTCTTTGTATAGAATACAGTGGACTATTTTACCACATATATTGTACAAGGTTATTTGTAGATATTGAAGGATGAAGTGAGTAGACCATAGAAAAATGAGAAAAATTATAAAGGAGCTGAAAATAAAACTTCTACTTCATTGGAAAGGCACCTCCATTATTTGGCTTTCAGCACATTTAATTCTTTATTTTAAGAGTGTGTGTCAGTGCAAAATGATCTCAAAATGCATTTTTTTCATGCTGCAGATGGAATGCTGCTTTTTAAAGTGCTGGTTACAAATTAATCAACATTATGTAAAATAAATTGTGGGAGGTGGTCAAAGAGAAGCAGAAATAATATTTCCTGAATGGTTGCCCTTAGTATCTTCACAGAAATGACATCTCATATAAGGTTAGCACGAGGAGCACAGTTACAGAATAAATTATAAACAAGATTAAATGAAACAGTGGTGAAGAAAAATAGGGGGGCTTATGACACAATGGAGAGAAAAATGTTGGATGAAAAGTGAAAAACTATAAATCGTGGCACATAAAAATTGCAATTTAGGACAAGGAAACTATTTGAATATAGAGAAACAAGATTGGAAGGTGGATGGAGAAATAAGTACCAGGCAAGGACAGAAGAGGGCTATGTAACTGACAAGTGTCAGTCTGACTTTCTTCTGGAAGAAGTTGGTCCCTCCAGGACCTGATACTGCGCTAAAGTGGCCACAGCCAGAGCCATGTGACAGCTCTTATTTCCATCATCCCACTACCATCTTCCAAGGCTTTTTAAATGCATGTCTAAAAGAATATTTTCTCTTTTGAGATACAAAAAGAGTTCAAACTCTGTAAATGTTAAAAATCTTGTTTGTACCATGTCAGTCTTTAGAGTATGATCTAGATTAAGGCCCAATTACTAGAATATAGATGTGTGATCTGAATGAGGGAAGTATCAATCTTAGTACTACCATTGGCTTTATCTATATGATTAGCTTTGAAACTAGCTCCTTGAGGGGAGCCTGGGTGGCTCAGTCATTTGAGCATTTTACTCTAGATTTTAGCTCATGTCATAATCTCACAGTTCATTAGATCGAGCCCTGCATTGGGCTCTGCGTCAACAGCACAGAATGTGCTTAGGATTCTTCTCTCTCTCCCCCACCCCGTCTTTCCCCCTCTTCTCTCCCCCTCTCTCTCTCCTCCCCCATCTCTCTCCCCCTCTCTCTCTCCCCCTCTCTCTCTCCTCCTCCCTCTCTCTGTCCCCCACCCCAGCTTGTGCTCTATCTCTCCCTCTCAAAATAAATAAGTAAATAAATAAACATTAAAAAAGTGAAAAAGAAAATAGCTCCTTGATAGGTCCCTGAAAGACAGGGGGAAAGAAGGAAGACTTTCCACCTTAGAACTGGCAGTCCTTGGTTCTAGGTAATCACAAAGACTCCAAAGATGTTGTCATCATCCCCTTGTAAATAAGGAACAAGATGTTCTCCAAAACCTGAGAATATGTTCCACAGAGCCCTTTCAGATTCTGAGCCCTAATTACCAGTCACTTTGCCCTTTATGGGGATCTAGATATAGTGGAAGGGTATCAAGTCCAGGAGATAGATGATATGAGCTATTTTTATCTGTGGCTGAGAAATTCTGATTCTAAGGAGCTCCTTGATTTCACATTGACAGAGCACAAAATGATCTGTGCATGCAGTGCAAATAGAGAATACAGTATTAGTGCAAATTTACAAACACTTAACACTTTAAAATGGTTCTCAAACTTAGCTGTACATCAGAATCCTCTGGAAAGTTTGTTAAAACATTACTGGGCCCCACCTCCAAAATGTCTTAATCAGCAGGTCAAAGGTAAGGCCTGAAAATGTGTGTTTCTAACATATCCCAAGGTGATGTTGATGCTGCTGGTCCAGGACCACCCTTGAGAGCCACCCCTCAATATCATACAGTAATGAGTGGCAATGCCAATACTGAAGCAGGGGTAACCTCCCAGCCAGCACAGAGTTCACTCCATGGCAGTATGCCCCTTCCCCCCGTATGCTACATGGTCTGTGAATTCATCAGTCTGTGTGTTTATTCGTTCCAGAATTTCCTACTTTGGATTAATTAAGCTATTACTCAACAAGACAGAGAGGAGGTCCTGTGACCTCTAGCCAATTCTCTCTGCCTGATTTTCAGCATTAAAATCTTCAAGACACCTACATATACACACTATTTAAACTAGCCTAGCTCTGCAAGTGAATTACTTTTAAACTGCCTGACCCATGGGGTCAGATAAGTTCAAAGGTGCAGAGTGATAGAGTATGGTCTACCCCTTTCAGTACTTGTGATCTACCTGCTATAACCTACACTCTGGAACATGTGAAAAGCAAATGGTCCTCACCCATGGTCATTTCCATGATCTACCCTGAGTGTGATTCAACCCCATCTGCCCTATTACTCTGTTCTCACATCTTTTATAGTTTAGCTCCCTTTAATCTCTGTTCTTTTGCCCTCGTATATGCTCATTCGTCTTATATATCACCTATGCAAAAAGTGGTTTATTAATTTTTTTTGAGTTAACTTCCATTTCAAATAAGATTTTGATATTTACCTTCTGGAGCCACCCACTCCCGTGTAGGCAACAAGACTAACAATAGACAGGATGCTGCTGGCCACCAACCTGTCACACCTGTCCTCCTGTAGATGGATTCAGGTTATACAGAGGAGGGTCAGAGATAAATAGCATATTGTGCCTACAGACAAGACACTAGAGCTGAAAGACAAGACTCCTCTGAAGCAGATTACACTCCATCACTTTCACTGTTGTTACCATACTGAAATCAGAATACCCAAGTAAATCTAAATTTTTGAAGCCACTGTGTATTTACCCCTTGCAGGAAGCTTTCTGAAGCAGCACAGTCCCAAAATCTCCCATTTGAATTCCTGATAACGACTGTAATAGCTGTGGAAGGTTGAGTTCTTGCCAAGCCCTGGGTGAAGCACTTGACTTGTATTATGTCATTTAAGAACTGCAATGCCTTTATCAGAGAAGTACTGTTTTTTTCACATTTCACATGTGAGGAAATTAAGACTTAGATGTTAAGTAACCTGTCCAAAATTACATTCCTAATCAGGGTCACAGCTAGCAGTTCAGCCCCATCAGTTGGATGCCAGATATCACACACTTGCTGGTGTGATTTCTGCTTTCCTGTGGTACAGACAGCCAATCACACAGCACTTTCACAGTTTTTGTTTGGCAGATTTGAGATGCATATCTTAGGAGCAAATGTACCTTGATTCAACACAGACATGTGGTGCACCAATGGAGTTTCCAGCCAGCTGTGTGCAAGGATCCATTGTAATGGGGAGGTGGGAAAAGGAAACCATTAAACTTGGTCCCTACCTAGGGAAAATGTATATATGCAAATATGCTGTGAGAATAGGATGGAAGAACATATGGCTAAGAGGCCAAATGTGTGAAATGCAAACTGCAAAATTTGTATTTTAGCTAAAACCGAGAACTAAAAAAAGAGGCTAAGTAGGCTAAATAGTATAAAGGCATATCTTCCAAAACCATTGGCAGAGCTGCCCTCAGCCCAAATGGTGACAGACTGGCTGCCTAATGTCCTAGGGACTTAGGCATGTATCTGTTGCGCTGGGGGTATTTACAATGCCCTCCCATTTTAATATTTATTTAGAAGTTAATTACTGTCACTGTCAGCTCTTTTATCTCAACAACATTTCAGAGAAATGTATTCAGGCATTATGTGACTTGTAAGTAAGATTAACAAGAAAGTTCAGAGAAGTGTAATAATCAAGGGATTTGGCTGTTAATAAAGAACTTAATGAAAAACAAATGAGTTAACACCATATTGAATTTGAATTTGGTTAAAGCAAATTCTAGAATTACATACAGTGCACTTTCTTAAGCATAAGTCATTGTACACCTAGAATTGAAATTAACGACCAATGACCACATTCATGTGCAAATGGCCAATGAGAATACCAACTTTGAGGATTATTTTAGACTCAAAAGCCAGGGCTTTGCCTGTATTATTTAAATCTTTAAATAAACACAAATGAGCTTTCAGGTGGGTTTCATTGGATGTATTATCTGCATTACGCCCTCATGCACACATACACATACAGACACGCAGACGTACTACTGATGAGTTGATAGAGTGTATTACTCCTGCTCTACAGATGGCTAAAGGGATTAAGCAAATATCGTTGCTGCAGCATGAGGCTGAGCCTTTGTATTCATTTATAAAGTTAGGGAAGTCACTGAAGAGAAAGAAAAATCATGCAACTGGAATGGAGAAGAAAAGCTCCAATTATAGTTCCAGAATTGGCTGTCACCTTTAGTGTTAACAGAGTGTGCACGTTTCTCAGAAGTGACACCTGCATTGTCTATTGGGAAACATTTAATCCCTGAAGTTGTATTAAGGAGGCTGGTGAGCATACAAGTGAATAGAAATGATGTCAGCTCTTTCTCTGATAGAAGAAATTGCACTAATTTAAATAGGGGCATATCAGAGGGCTGTCTGGACCCCTCTTAATTTGATTTCAGTTGCAATGTACCACTGTGCCCCTGCAGAATACCTGGAAATTACGTAAACATGTGACTATGTGAACGTAGGTATCATCCTGATGTTCCCCTGCCCTTTTTATACACCTCTATCCAGGATTTGATTAGCTTGTGTCTCTTCTAGAAGGGAGGCATTTTGCTTTATTTAACATAGTATGGCCAGTGACCAAAGTGTGCTATATGCATCTGGTGGGCAGCTGGGGAATGTTTGTGGGGCTGTATACTTAGAAAAACACCTCTTTTTCTCAGGGTCACATCCAACAGCTTCCCCTATGATAGACCACAGCTGAGAGCTGGAGATGTCATACAAAGTCCTCCCAAACAGTTAGAATGGAGGTGAAGATGACACAGTGATTGAAATCTGTGCTTCATCTGAAATAAATTCTCTTCTGCCTTCACATAATATCTAACCTCCTGTCTTTATTTTTGTCCCCAATAATTGTAGCAGTGCCTGGAACATAGTTAGTGGGCAATAGATGAATATTGCACAGGAAAGCATTTGATATATGTTGAGAGAATTCAGTTGGAAAATGTTGACTGTGCTTAATGTTTGGGCACTTAACATAAGTTCTGGTAATATGACAAAGCCTCTCACGGTAGTGCTTATTCTCTTGTGATTAAAAAAAAAGTGTGTGTGTGTGTGTGTGTGTGTGTGTGTGTGTGTGTGTGTGTGTGTGTGTTATTGATGACTTCCAGGTGGCATCATTTTCTTGTCCCGATCAGGAGAAGACCTGGGTTGTTCAGCCTGCTGCTGAGTTTGCTATGAGAGTGTAAAGTCAAGACAGATGCAGATGCTAACAGGATGCTGACACCTTTTCAGATAACTGGCTTCATCTGTCTGCCTGTTTATGGGGAGGACTGATTACCAGCCATGTGCAAATGCAGGGGAACCGATCTTATCTCTGTGCTGTTTTACACCATAGGCAGAGCCACCTCTCTATCCCACATTCACTCAGAAAGGCAGGAAATATAATTAAGCTTTCATGCATATTCCTGCAGTACCCTGCATAGTCATTCAGTCATTAGAAGGAAAAAAAATGAGTCAGTGTCAGCAATGCTTTGCTTGTTTGAAGACACTACCTAAGACTTCAGAGCTCTGAGAGGCAGAAGAGGGGATGCAAGCAATGTGAGGCAGGGGTGTGGACAGTGGGTTTGTCAGGGAAGCAAGAGGGAGGCTGAAGGTAACTGTGGGCAGTTAGTCTGCAATACACACAAAGTGGATTTAGTCAGTTAAACAGAAACCAGAAAGTTTTTTAACAAAAAAAAATTAACTTCAACATTGAACTGCTTAAAAGATTACAAAGTCCTGAGGCACCTTGGTGGCTCAGTTGGTCAAATGTCCAACTCTTGATTTTGGCTCAGGTCATGATCTTGCAGTTTGTGAGGTCAGGTCCTGCATTGGGCTCTGTGCTGGTATTGCAGAGCCTGCTAGGGATATTCATTCTCTCTCTCTCTCTCTCTCTCTCTCTCTCTCTCTCTGCCCCACCTTTGCACATGTGTTCTCTATAAATAAATAAATACATACATACATACATACATACATACATACATAAAATTGATTTAAAAAAATGATTGCAAAGTCCTTGGCTGTGGTCAGTATTGCTAGGGGATGGGACTTGCCAGTTAGCTGGACCTGGAGTGGCATGGGACTTCATTGAGACCATCTGTAGAAGCTGTTCATACAAAGAAATGCTATTGTACCAATGATCATAAGACCTGATTTGGATTCTAGGTTTGTTAATTATTGTGTGAACTTAAGCAAATAATGTAACCACTAGAACATCAGTTTCCTCATCCATGAAATGCAGGTGCTAATTCCTAATCATAGTGTCATTGTGTGGATCAAATAAAACAACATATTATATTTAAAGAAACCCATAAGCTGTGGTTGGTTTTTATCAACGCTTTGTCGTCATTCCCAGAATGAGCTCCATGAAACATTAGTTATACCAAATATAAGTATATAGAGAAATACATTTAGAGAGCACTACATACTAGATCCTTTTTCTTGATGGTTATAGTGCATGCTAGAATTTTAAGGGCTCTGAAGAGGCCTGAGTTTAAAGCTATAACAAAAAATAACAATACCAAAAAACACCTGTGTGGTTAACCCAGCATTTTCCAAATGTATTTGACAATGGACCCTGTGTGTCTCACATTTTATTCTTACTAATATATCTAATTAGTCACTAATTGTGACTAATATGTCACAGAAATACGTCACAAATTATATTTTGAGAAAAGTCAACTTCGTCCAAATTCTTTAGTTTCCAGGCCTCTAAAGTCCCTAAGTCAATCTTTATCCTATACAAGTGTCCCCTGCTATCTGAAAGTAGAACTTTCCTGTGAAATCTTTCACAAGCCATAGTGGCAAGAAACAGAGAAGCAATTACTAATAGTTTATATGGAAAATTTTTTGAATGTTCCCAAGCCCAAAAAATAACCTTTCTTAGGCTTTTCTGATATCTTAGGACACATCTTGCTAACATAGTCACAAAAGGAATTGAGATAAAACACACATGCTCACGGACACGGTTCAAGGCCTTGGCAGCGTGAAGCTGAGATGATGACTGAGTGTGGTTCCAGAGGAAGGAGCCCGGCAGTGTCACTCTCATTGCCCACGCTACGAGCTGCCTCTGTGCAGCTTGCCACAAGAAAAATGCTGAACCTTATTTTCGCTTTTAGCCTTTTTTTTTTGTAAAAGTGAAAAGCATCTTTGAAATTCTTTCATTAGCAAAAACAGGTACCTGTGTTCAGTCATTCATAAAAGCAGAGTGGTGTCATGACAACTTTCAGGTTACAGCACTTACCTGAGGGCACTGGGTAGCATACTGCACTGGATGACAAAATATAACTGCATCTCAAATTTGGCTTCACAGTGCATTCAGCTAGGGTGCTTTAGAAATTATTGATGCTTGGGTCCCATCCCTAGAGATTATCAAATAATTAGTATATTGGTATACATTGTGGCCTTGGAACACTATTTGAAACATGATAGGTAATTCCAAAAAGTGGCCAAGTTTAAGAACTAGCGAAAAAAAAATCCCAGGGCTATTATTTATTTCTAACACTGTAGACATGTTTTTCATTCAGATTTGAGAGTAAGCCTACAATCTTTCTCACAAAGCTCATGGGTATGGTAAATATTCACTGATTATGAACAGTATCATTCAGTCTTTAATTCACTTAATAATTATAGTCTGGTCACAAAGGCAATAGCCATATTCAACAGGTTTTGTTGAACCTTTACTTCTGGCTACTGCAGTTCTCAAAGCTCTCTTGTTTCTCTGAACTACTGCTCATCTGATTGTCTTTTACCATGCAGAACAGCATATGCAGTTCTGCCCAGTTAATTACTTTTTTGTATGTGTCTAACTCACTCTTCCCTCCACCTAAGCTGAAACCATGCTCTCCTAAACTCAGACACCAGCTATGAAGCGTTAAGGCAGAGATGGCATCACATAAGAAAGAACAAGACCTTTGGAGTAAGACAGACATGAATGCAAATACTGATTCTACCTCTCGTCAATCATGTGGTCTTAGACATTTTCTTAATTTCTCTGAGCTCAGTTTCTTTAGCTATAAAATAGTGCTGATAATACTGACCTGGAAGAGCTGTTATGAAGAGTCAATGGGATAAGGCCCTCAAAGTTCATACACAAAGGGCATAACACAGGAGAGAGAAACAAAGGAAGCTCTTATTACTATCTATGTTGACCATTTTGAGGTTCAGTTGTTTGCACCCGCATGTGTAACAAGGAGAAATGCTGACTCCAGATGGAAACCTTGAAAAATTCTTATCTCCAGGCCTAGGGAAAAGACTTTTGGCATTTATGCAAAGTGACTTTCCCTAAATTCATTATTTTCCTGCTATAAAAAAACAAAAGACAGAATTTAGAGGAAAAACTAATGTGGTCACATTAATACATGACTATGGAGAGGGTATATAAAACAATTCTGGATAAGTAATGCCCTTAAATAGGAATAAAGCTGATGGAATTTTATTTCTGTTGGATTTGAAGGTATTCCCAGCAAATACCATCAGAGGCCAAGAGAGAGAAAACATGAAAAAGATTGGATCTCCATATAACAAACACATTATTAATTTATTATCCATCTAATGAAAACTATAAAGAAACCAACTTTAATGACTCAGGGAGGCCCTAGAGCTTGTGGGAACCTGCATGTGGTTATAGTGTGGCCTCAGAGGCTCAAGACTGCTGTACATCTCTACTAAACCCAAGAACATGGTCATTTGGCATTTATACAGCATCAGTCATTACCTTCTCTTCTATCAGTAGCCCATCAACATCATCAAACAGCTCCATTTCTGGTTTTGTTGGGCCTTGTTGACTCATTCCTAAACTATCTATACGGCACTTGCTCCCTAGAATGGAACCAAAGTTGGGTGTATAGCAGTGGCCTTATGGCCTCAGCTTCACCGGTTCTCCATGTGGCCACACAAAGTTCAGAGCAAAGATTATTGTGGAGAGAAGGAGAATGATAAAGGAAGGCAGGCAATCACTAAATAATCTCTGGCCACAGGTGTGGGGTGGCATGCCTGAATCTTTGATTGCCTGATGAGTTAGTCTCTGATTTCTTGAGGTCTTTAAAGTGGAGTGTTAATGCTTTTTTAGCACAGTGCTGGCAAATATTTAACACTCAATAATATTAGCTATTATTCTATGATGATGATGATGATGATGATGAAACAAAGGGAGGGAGATATAATACCTAGTGATACAAAAAGGTCTAGTAAGATAAATGTCCAAAGGTCATTGGCTTTAGCAATATGGATATCATGGCAACCTGACAAGAACACTTCTGGCAAAGTACATTGAGTAGTAAATGGAAGGAAGGAAACTGGAAAGTAGAAAGCGGTTTTAATAAATCAGCATGAAAAGGAGCTGCAAGAGATTAGGTTGAAGCCAGAGAGGGAACACCAAGTCAATAAAATCATTTTTTAAAATGTTCTTTCCCCTTGGATAGGGAACGTGTGGTAATGCTGAAATATGCATAGTTCCCAGCTGACCTGCACCTCCCCTACTTCCTGGTCTTGTCTGCTTGAGGTCTCTGTGGCATTCATGGCTTTCCTGGTATGTAGGTACCTTCCAAAGGCAAGACCTTCTAGGACAATTGGATATTTTTGTTTATATTGCTAGTCTGTAGGAAAGATGTAAGAAAGGAACAGAATGATGATTTTCCCCCTCTATTCTTTACACACAGTTGTGACCTCAAGCTGAATTATCAGCAGCCTTTTTTAAAGTTATGACTCATTTACTTGTCTGTCTGGGAACCCAGAAGGAGTGGGTAGATCATTCCGCAGAGGCCTGATGGCCTGAGCCTGAAGAAAGCCCCAGAGCTGCTCATAGGGCAGCTGTTTGAAGGTGTCTGCCTAAGAGGCATTAAGTTCCCTTCCCTGGAGAATGACAACTCTGTAGTCTTCCACTAGAATCAGCCGTTCTGGAGGTTGCACGGTCTTTGAAGTCTTCAGTCTTCTTAAAAAGATTTTTAAGAGCTTTAAAAGCTTGGGTAAAAAGCACTATGCTATCAAACCATTTCTACTTTGTTTCTGTTGTACTTTTTGTCTGTTCTTGAAGGAGTAGTGCAAATGAATAGCTGGTCAGTAAAAATCAGTCTTTGGTCATCTCTACTTCTGAAGTCCCTTAAATACATTCATATCATGGTTTTCCTTAGTGTTCATTTCCTCAAACTTTTTCTTAAGTGTGTTAGTGATTCTTTTTCCCTCTTGCTGGTCACATTTGCCTGTTTTCTTATTGACAAAAGAGCTGTTTAGAGCAACCGAGAAGTTGGGCTTAAGATCGTATATATGAATCCTTGTATTCTAAGGTTATCCATACCTAGATGGTTGACACAACTGGAAGTGCCTATTATATAAATGATGTATCTCTGTTTTGAGAAAATAACATAACCAAGACTTTGGAAACTTCACAGATATTGATTAAAAATGAACTCTATGGACAGTTTATTTATTTTTAAATTCAGATGATGTATTCTTTTATTTTTCTTTAGTTTTTTAATGTTTATTTATTTTTGAGAGAGAGACAGAGCATGAGGGGGGAGGGAAAGAGAGAGAGGGAGACAGAATCTGAAGCAGGCTCCAGGCTCGAGCTGTCAGCACAGAGCCCAACGTGGGGCTTAAACCCACAGACTGAAGATCATGACCTGAGCCAAAGTCTAATGCTTAACCAATGGAGCCACCCAGATGCCACCAGATGATGTGTTCTTTTACACCCTCTAGCTCTCTGTTGGCTTTAGGATAAATCCTAAACCCTCTGGCTAGCAAAAACTGTCTAACAACCAAGTCCTGACATACTTTTCTATCATCATCATTTGAGGTTGTCTGAATCTGTGTTCTAAGGTACAGTCATACGTATTTTCTTTGCATTTGCAAATGCTGTTTCCCCTGACTAGATGTCCCTAGTTCCATAACTAAGTCTAATTGGAAATTATTTCTGATAATTTTATATATAATTCAAACATTAACTCTTTTGTAAAATTTCTGGCAAATCCCTACATAGATATCTCATTTATATATACCTGTACCACAATTTTATTACATTAATTTTAATTGGCTGGTTTCACTTACTGTGGGCATCTTATATTAATATCTGATTCCAAATGTATAGCTGAGTTTCTTGTAAATAGTAGTTAATAAACGAAGTCTTTACCTTATTTATTGCTTACCCAAAGTAAATTATATTATATCCAAATTTGCATACCTTATTTAAAATATTATAGTCACCAATTAATCCTTGACCAGCTAGTAGTGTCTGACATCTTCCCAAAGGAACAATCATGTCCTTAATTTAGGTCTTTGATTTCCGTTAGAGAGTACCCATTGCCTTCAGAGAAATCAGAATGTGAATGGGTTAGCTTTCAGTTTCTTGGCAGTCTAGATGATCCAAAATGAAAATTTGGGGGAAAAAACAACTTAGTGCTTATCTGTATGTATCATCTTATTCTTGCTAAATATGGGAAGAATCAAGGAATGGGTAAGTAGCTGGTCCAAAGCCAAGCAGTGATCTGGAATCCTTACAGGACTAGAATGTAGGTCTCCTGATTAACATTTCTAGGATTACTGAAAATAAAATTAGATTAAAATATTTGAGTCCTATTTTTGGTTATGCCATCAATAAACTGGGGGATTTAAAGCAAGGCTCTTGTATTCTGGGTTTTGGACGCTTTCTCTGCAAAATGAGTAAAACCACACCTGTAATATAAAAATGTGGTGAAGATTAAATGTGATAAAGGAGAGGCAAAGAATACTGTGTGAACCACATCACAATATATATTATAATTGTTATTACAAAATTAATCCCAGTTAATGGTTTTGTGGAAAATAACCCTGTAGGTCACAGCTCTGATTCTCACTGGATTTGCTGCTTCTATAATGGGAGGAGTCTCTCATGGAGTAACCATTGGCAGCTTGTCAGGAATATGCCTTTATGTCCCTCCCATTATACAATGCACTAATCAAAGGAGAGGTGTATGAATGACTGGATTTCAGGTATTTGGGAGAGAAGAGAATGAAAGGTCTGGGGTGCAGTGGTGGAGTGCTTTTCAGGGAGCTCATTATTCACAATGGTCTCATGTCATCTTAGCAAGCAGTTGCCCTTTCTAGTGTATATCTCCACAAGGCTATGCCTCTCATGCCCAACCAAACATTCTCTCTAACCACCAGGACTGCTGACCCTTTCCTTTAGCCTCTCTGTAACTGATACATACTTGTATAAAGATGGCAATAAGGGTAGGACACAGGTAGCTTCATAGCTTTCTGTGTTCTGTAGTGAGGGTGGCGGGGTAGGATACTTTGTAGAGGAGAATTTAATATGTGCCCATGCACAAAACCTAGTTTTCAAATGTGTTTAACTCATGCTTCTTTTACCGCTTCATGTTGAGAATATTATATATTATGTTGATATCTGTATCAATATATATATATATATATATATATATATATATATATATATATATATAGTATATACTCTCTATTATCTACCTACCTACCTATCATCTCTATCCATCTATTCACAATAAGAATAGAGGGAAGATATTCTTCTACATGGGCAGCATTGTATTTGCATTGGAAAGCACTATGCAAAGCTGGCCAACTCCTCTGTACCATACGGACTGTTGTCTTTAATCCCCTCTTGTCCAGATTGCAAGTATTGCCAAATGTATATATGCTGTGTGTGTGTGTGTGTGTGTGTGTGTGTGTGTGTGTGTGTGTGTATTAGGTAACACTTCCAAAGACACTGTCTGATGGGAAGAGACATTGCCTGGTGAATACCCTGTTATCTTGTTAATGAGATGCCCAAAGCTCAGATTAACCCCCTAAGACTTTAAAGATTGCCTCAATAGGCTTTTCTGAAAATCAGAGCATTAAAACCACTAGCTACCCTTTAGCCACCCATATTGAAATTTGGATAAAAAAGTGATCCCATTCTCTTGTCCTGTTCTATTTCCCCTTGTGGCTCTATTATCACCAAGGGACACCCAGATTTATCCGCCTTAATAGTATATTTCATTGTTTTCCATAGGGCTAGAGATAAATGGATTTTTAAAGAGAAATGGAATTGGATTTTTCTCCTTCTTCTGATAACTTAGTAGGAATTCCAAAATTATTACTTGGGAGATTTTCCTCACTGTGACTAGATTATTGTCTGTGCTACATTTTAATTTATTTTGCCTATATCAATATGTATATATATAATATATATATTATATAATATATATAATAGTAAGTAAACTATGTAAAGATATATTGTTTTTACTGTCTCTGGATATTAAAAAAAAAGGGGGTTAACAAGTTTCTGTTAATTAAATGTGTGTGCTAGAAGGAGCAAGATACTTGTGGGTCGTTCTTTTGGTTGTTGATCTTGTGATAAGTAAGCTGTGCCCTGTAGTACCTCATGTCTGATTCACTATCGCTCTGGACCTTTAAGTGTTAGTTATAATGGTTTTTAAAATTATTATATGTGACTTTTCCATGCCTCGTTCCTTGGACACTATAAACCACTGCTAAGCTTGTGTTCATGAAGATATCACAGCTCCCATTTGTTTCCTGATGATAAGATGCATACTTCATACAGAAGTATAAAGAGCTGACTGATACAGTTTTCCAATCTGCTAGGTTTTTTATAAGAGGCTATAGAATGAGGAAATAGAGGGACTGGAAAATTATACGTGACAGGGCAGGGAAAGAATGGCCAGAAATGGGGATGAGGACACCCTACAAAAGCCAAAGAGAGGTTGGCGTTTTAGATTCTGCTAAGATAACTGGGCATGTAAGGGCAGAGAATTGGCCGGAAAGCTAGCTGGCATGCTAAAGTATGCTCCCACAAAATTACCTTCTTGATAATGAATCTTAACCGACTTCCCTCAACTTTGTATGTGTGTGCGTGTGTTTCATGACTTATTAAACAGATTAGCTACATTGATTTTTACTTTGAGATTTCCAGGCAATCACACAATACTTGAATTTTTCAATCATGTTGCTACATTATATGTTAATAAAAGCCAATAGCAAACATTTAAAAAGTTTTCCTAGATTAGGGTCCTTCCAAGAATCAATAATCTCATTGACACGGTTCAAAAAGCTATCAATTCTATGAGGACCACTAATGGCTGAAGAAAGCATGCATGTAAACACCACCAGAAAAATCAATGTTCTCTCTAAGTCATCGATAATTCTTGATGGCAATTGGAATTATAAAAATGTAACATGTGTTTCACACTTTAAGCATTTGAGAAGGATCTATATCAAGCTATCTGGTATCCTGGTGTTCAGGACAAGGGTTAGGTCTAGTTGATCTAATAACTTATGCATGGACAATACTTTATGGATTCTAAGATTACACATCACTCATATGACAGCCAGAACAACCCTGTGAAGTGGAGAAAAAGGTACTGTCACCTCATTGCTGTGAGACTTCACTCAAGCCTCAGAACAAAAGAAGTTGCACATTGGCCAAGACACTTAGAGAACAACTAGGGGTAAAGCTCCTCCAATTTTTATGCTTTTGTCCTTGGTGGTGATGGGTGCCCACACTACTGCAACTGGGCATGCAATAATTATTTATTATTTACCAATTTTCAATAGGCTACAAGTAAGCAATTTCAAGGGAAACCTGAAAAAGTGGGAAAGGATCCAGAAGGGTCAAATACATAATGTATCTCACCTACGTTTGGAGAATTAACATAAAAAAATACTCACTGAAGGATAAGAACTGCATTTTCTCATGTCTTTCTGGTGTCTCGTTAGTCACTGGAGTATCTCTACCTTCTCAACTGGGCAGTATTTGGCATTTCTTCCCATACATTCCCTCTGTCGTTAGTGAGATAGCCAGCTACTAGCCCCAGCACTGCCTCTTTTAACAACAAAGAAATCTTTTATCCTCTAACAGTGTAACTTCTCTGTAGCTGATCCTGTCTTTGGTTGAATATTTTTACAATTGAATTTTTGTTAAAATAAAAATAAATGTTTACAAATGAAATGAAGCCTCACCCTCAAAGAAACAGAAGTGACAGGAGAAAGAGGTGATTCTGGGAGCTCCTCAATGTAATAATGAATTCAACATTCTTCAATCAAATTTAAAATTTAATTATAGGTAATTCTTTTTTTAATGAAGTACTTCTGACATAATGCTCCATTATTATATAATTAGATAATTAACTCCATTAATCACCTTACAACTTATTTTTCTCTCTGTTTTCTTTAAATATTTATATACTGTGCCCATTTTTATAGCCACAAAGCTCACCATAATCAAGAGTGTGAGTCAGGGTAAGCAATAAAGGAGCTTGGTGAAGGACAGCCACTGCTATTTCCCCATGTACCTCTCATGCTTCCTGATTTATCACAACTTAAAAGGTTTGCAAAGTACCTTTTAAGTTCTCAAAACTACGACCGTAAACATTTCATCTACCATCTGCTGACCACCTAATATGTGTCATTCATGCACGTCTCTAGTCCTGGACTCAAAGGAAAGGGATCGCAAGAGATACTAAGGCATAACCTTTGACCTAAAAGAGCTCCTAATTTATTGACAGAGAACCCATGAAGGATGCCAATGGCTCCTTCTCTTAAGAAGTTCACAGTGTATAATAGGAATTCAAATGTAAAATCTGTCTCAGGTAGGAGAAACAGATTTAGGGCCCCAATAATGGCAGGAGAGTTTTTCTGGCTGCATCCAATCTTCTGGTGACCTTGATCTGGTTATGCTTTACATATTGAGTTAACTCTGCATTACACATGGGTTGTTACAGGTCTATGGTAGACAGCTCATGTCCTTGCCTACATTTTTGGTTCATATACTAGCACGGCATGATACTCATTTTTCTTATTTGTATGTAACCAAAAAATTATATTTAAACTGCACTTACCTTGCCCAGGGACAGTTATCTAACATGGCTCTTCAGCCTTCCATTGTATAATCTTAGGCAGGTTACTTAACCTTGTTATGTCTCAGTTTCCTCACCCGTAAAATAAGATAGTCATAGATGAGTGAGAATTTTAGAAATATTAATATTATGTTCATAAGTAAATATAAATCATTCAGAGTAATTCCTAGCACACAGTAAAAATGCAAAATAATAGTTATTATTTCTATTCTATTTTTTTATTAGCATTAGCTAGAGATGCAATAAAAACAGACTCCATCAATATCTTCTTTCCTATCCCAAACTCACATCTGAATATTCTTGAATGATTTTCATGGGAGTGATTCAGGGGGTTGTGTGTATTATTAACCTTCTTGTTTTTAAGAGGCGAGAAAGGACATTTGAACGGACTGTTGTCTTAAAGTATCTTCTCCATTATTTTGATTGTCTTAATGGTTATTACCCATGGGTATTGCACTAGTAAACACTCTCATGACTAAAGCAGTCTTGCAAAAAGTAATAAAAGAAGAAAAGGAAAATGAAAAGGATGAGCAAGAAGATAGAAAGGCAACCTTTTCTTATTGGTGACTTACTGGAACTTTATTATTTAACTGCTTCAAATCTACTCACATGTGGTTACCCTGGATTCTGTACATCTGATTTGCTGTCATTGTAGAGAACTCTTCAAACTTTGGTAAGCCACCTGAAACCTAAGTGTTGAGAATCTCTCATGGAGGAGCTGTCTGCTTTGTGAGAAAGTTCCTGAAGAAAGTTTTTAGAAATCTCACCGTTAGCTGGGAAATCAAATGATTAAATATTGTAGTAACAAATGTTGTCTCTTGGAACTGTCCCAGAATTTTTCTCTTTTCCATAAGTAATAAGAAAGAAGAGAAACCATCATACTCTAAAAGGAATATTATAATGAATGACCTACTGGATTGCACCGAGGGCTTCATGTTAAGTGCCCATTACATGCTGAACTGACCACAGAATTCATGAGAGCATGGTAAAGGCAGGTTTCACAGGGCAAAGTGAAGTTGCCCTCAGGTTGGCCCTCTCCTCACGCCAGTGGGAACTGCTGTTTGCACAAGAAAATACAGCCCATTAGAAATGAGAGGGAGAACTGGATATTTCACTGGGATACTGGGAAAGTTGGGGCAGAAATTGACCCAGCGATTGTTATTTATCTTGTCTCTAAAAATTCTGGTTCATATATTCTTCCTTTTTTCCAAGCATCTAGCTCACTGGTGATGCTGAGCAAAGACTGTTAATTTGTTCATTGGTCATGGGTGGAAACTAAAGTGACAGGTGCTGAAATTAAATGATGTGTATGTAGAAAGAGCTCTTGAAGGTTCTACATTTTCATTACGTGATTTAATCCTCACAACAGTTCTCTAAGGGCAGTAGCATCAGTCCCAAATTGTAGATGAGAAGACTGAGGCTCAGACCGGCTAAATAAATTTTCCAAAATCAAAACCATGTTTCTATCTCAGCTGTATCTTTGCACATTCCCGGGGTGGGGGGGGGGGGTAGGAGCAGGGAAACAGGTTTATGGTACAAAATAATGATGCCTTTTGCCTCTTTATTATTTCTTTCCCTGTTAATCACTAATGTTAGAGTCCTGTATCTTTTGCATAGAATTATTCATTAAGGTAGCAGAAGTTTTTGAAGGTTTATAAAGAAATTAACAATGGCTGCAATCTGACTTAAGAATAAAAAGGCTAAGGGGTGCCTGGGTGGCTCAGTAGGTTGAGCTTCTGACTTCGCCCCAGGTCATGATCTCGTGGTTTGTGAGTTCGGGCCCTGCATTGGGCTCTGTGCTGAGGTCTCAGAGCCTGGAGCCTGCTTCGGATTCTGTGTGTGTCTCTCTCTCTCTGCCCCTCCCCCACACGCACTCTGTCTCTCTCTACCTCTCAAAAATAAAGACAACTAGCAAAAAATTTTTTTTAAAAAGAATAAAAAGGCTAAGAAAATACCCAAAGACAAAAATATACAAATAGTATTCTGGAAGTATTCTTCTAGCAAATAGCTTACCCAAAAATGAATCCACCTTTAAATCCAGCTGCTGGAGATACTAAATTATATTCAGTTAACTGCATGGATACCAACAGATGCCCAAGCGCTTAAGTTGTGCTGTTTTTACATTGCATAACGACCCCAGGGACTTCTTGGGGGATGGGGAAAATGGGAGTGGATATTGATTAAAAGCAAGCATTTATAACTCGTCAGATGACTGGTAGTAGAAACTGAGACCTCCCTTTCACAGGCATTTATAATCTAACCTGATATGGGAGACACTCAGGGCTCAGAAAAAAAAAATATCTGAACCTCAGTTTCACAGCCTGTAAAATAGGAAAGGAGGGAATAGCAAAAGCAGAGAAGGTATATGACAGTCACATGTTGGAGCTCAGCAGCTCCCAGTTCTCTTCCTTTCCCTCCTATTCTCATCCCTGTCTCTTGGTTGAGGCATGTTTGCAAGGCATCGCTGACTGTGAAGGTTGCTCTGTCAAATAGTCCTTTTTCTCTTTCTGCTTCATGAAAGAGTGAAACAAGACCTTTTAAATCCACAACTCCTACCAATGTCAAAAAGCACTTTTCACAAATGGGTAGAGCTTCAGGTACAGGGAAGGCCCAATGGGCCAGAATCATTCAGTAGAACGCTGTAGGGAGGGGGCTGGGGAGTCATGAGTTTATCTAATAAGGAAGTCTAAATGTCTGATGGTACTGTCCTGGCCAAGTCAAATGAGAGCCAGACTGAAGGTGGAGGTCCACTGAAGGTGGACCCTTATATCCTACCAGTTAGTTGATAAGCAGGGAAAGTTGGTGATGGCAAAGGCATGGAATGGATTCAAAGGCACAGAAAGTACCAGGTCAAAAGTGAAAAGTGGTGCTTGTTCATTCCTCTGGCAGAAGTAGTTTCATAAGGGAGGAGGAGTTACAGCTTGCAAGAACTGAAAAGAGAAAAGATTCTGAAGACATATCAGCCAGCCCCAGCCCCAGCCCCAGTCCCAGTAAAAGGGCAGCTGACCTAGACTCCCATGAGTTACAAAAAGTTTCAGGATGATGGGATAACTTAACTCTAATGGGAAAAATAAAAAAGTGTTTCCTCTAGTTCTGGCAGCCCAGCAAGGAAAAAGAGGTATTAGCAGAAGTCTGAGCCTTCGGGGGTCTGGCCCACATCCCAGCCATATCCTGAGAAAATGGCAGGACTTCCAAAAATTCTTGTGGCAGGCATTCGCATTTCCTGTCCTAAATGGTTAGGCCATCTGGAATGTCTATTATGGAAGCATTAAACTTACGGAACTGTCCTCACGGGCTCTCAAAACCACTTCAAGTATTCTACAGAATAAAAATAAGTTGAATAAACATAAACTATACAGATTACCAATTTTTCTGGAAGACGAGGCACAAATGTACTGGAGTCATATGGGATTATCAAAATATAAAAACTAAGAACTTTAAAAGTGCATTTCATTGAGTGATTTTGGAGTAAATTTAAGATACAGACCTGAATCTAAGGTCAGGACATTTTGGCCATGGTCTTCTAGAGTTCTTACAGTTACTGACTTATGTATGTTAATATTCTCCACAGGCAGGACAACCTCAAGTTCCCAGAAGCAGCCAAAGTGCTTTGACAATGGAGAGGCAGGCATATCATCTGTCTATACACAAGGCCACATTATTCTTCTTTAGATGTCACTGCCATTTCACAATGTACATAAAAAGGAACTGACAAGTAAACATATGTAATAGGAAATCTAGTCATATTGTAAACATGCCCATACAGAATATAGTAGTTTTCTGTGTCTGTACAACAAATTACCACAAACTCAGTGACTTTAAATAATATCATTCACTATCTCCAAATTACATAAGCCAGAAGTCCAAGCAGTCCTGAGTTCTCTGCTTTTAAGGTACCAGAAGACCAAAATGACAGTGTCTTCCAGACTGGCCTCTAACCTGGAGGCTCTGAAGCATCCAGTCTTGGGCTCATTCTGGCTGCTGGAAGAATCCAGTTCAGTGGGGTTGTAGAACCGAGATACCCATTCTTCTTGGCTATCAGCTGAGGCCCCTCTCAGCTCCTTAAGACCACCTGCATTCCTTCTCATGTGGTCTTCTCTGTCTTCAAACCAGGAAGGCCCATGACTCCTTCTCACCCTGAGAATCTCTCCTGATTTTTCCTTCTGCCTGCAGTCTGAGAAAACATCTCTATTTTTAAGGTGCTCTCATTATATTACTCCCACCTGGATAATCTCACTGTTGCCATATATGGAACATATTCACAGGATTAATGCTAGGGGGCAAAGATCATGGAGATCATATTAAAATTCTGCTTACCACACATAGCTTGTGACTCATTCTAGAGATAGAAACAACTCTGTGCTTTCCTGCCACCAGATGATGACTCTGGTTAAGGAGAACACCAGGGAGGATGCTGAGTGTATTTTTGTGCGGAATGGACAGTCACAGGTAATGTGATTCACAGTGTTAGTTGTGGTTGTTACATTTCATATGGCTGCTGCTTGGTAACCTTTAAAATGATCTCCAGCATATGTTCTACCTATCTGATATAGTTTCTCCCCGTCTTGACTTCCAACCTTACCCTATCACCTTTCGTAGAAGTCTCAGCCCTGAAGCTTGAAGAAACCTCACTTTCCTCTGGCCGCACTGCTCTTCTGAATACAGTTAGTGCTGTTGATGTTGCTCTGTCCACATTGATCTCCCTATATAAACCTTTTCTGCCCCAGTCTAGTCTGAGTGCCTCAAGGGCAGTTAGAGTACCTGAGGGGATCGTACTCACCTGTAAATCCCCTGGTACATCCTGCCTGAAACCTGACCCAGAACAGGTGCTCAATGAAGAATTGTAAGATTTAGATAGGTAGTGTCATTACCCTGTACAGTGTTATGTACAGGCAGTAAATTATATGCCCAACAGCTTTGCATGCTGTTATGTTAGCAAAACAGATTAAGGTTTTAAGTCCCACAATAGCCAATCAATATATATTGCAACACAGAATCCATACACTTCTAAATGAGTTTGTACAGTTCAGTTACCTTCTTTCCCCATTCAGGTAATACAATTCTCATATTTAATTTGTTGGCTGATATGTGAGCTCTCAGAAGCCAGGGGATTATCTTCTTTGCTCCTGCAAATGATATCAGAATTAGCTACAGTGAATATGTCAATGCCAGGTAACCATGATTTGGGGAGTAGGCAGAAATGGTCAGTAAAGTAGCTCTTCCCCACTCAGGTTATTACAAAGTCAAATCATCAACCCATATCAATGTCATTTCAACCCAATGAACATAGGAAGCTCAGGGCCACCTATTAAAATGTGATGTGGATGTCTAATAGGTATAGCCAGATCTATGATGAAGGACTGGATAGGGAAGGTACTTACAAGGGTTCACTGCTAGATAGCACTCATGTGTGCAGACGCTTTCACTCAGAATATGGCCTTCAACTGCTGCCCATAAAGCATAAGGAGAATGCTTCATTGGGGCAGCTCTGAGGAAATCCCTGATTGCAGATACCGAGTGTCTCCAGTGACATGCACTTAAATGTTGTCCTGAGGCTAACACAGACTAGGGACTTTTACTGAATAAAATGTGATTGGACAACCGCCAATTAAAAGAAGGAGTGGGGGGAAAACTATTGTGACTTTGAATCATAAATGATCTGCCTTTGGAGGATCCCTGAGACAGACTAGCCAGACCCTCAAATGACCTGCCTCTTTGCATTTCCAATAGATTAAACAATGGATAGATGTCCCAGGAATCAGGGACAGTGGCCAGATTTGGACACTGAAAAAGATTAAACTCTGCTCTCAATGGCACCTCTAGTACCTCAGCAAGGTCACTGAGGGCAATGTAGTAATTTAACACTCTATATAGGTGCCTTCTATACACTGGTTAAGCATTAAAATATGCTAGGCTACAACTGTAAAGAAAATAGATGAGCTGTATATAAACTGATGCTATAGGGAAAACAAGAAAATGAAGATGGCTATGAAGGTGATGCATTTATTATAGGTTAACATATATTCTATTCTAATAATAATCCCTGGCTTTATGCTTAAAATGTTATATATTAAATAAATCTTCTTCTTAGTACTTCAGCATAAGCCCCTTTACATAGGGCTCAAAAATTGTTCAAAATACATTGCAAGTATGTTTTCCAATTAATAAGTACATCATTGAAGTAGTTCTAAATAGACCAAACTTTATAATATTTTGGTAGAAGTGTTCTGTTTTTTGTTTTTTTCTTTTTTCCCCCAGGGAGCCCTCTTGTGGGTAACAAGCATATTACTGAAACATAGATTATCAGTGAGTTGGTTGGAATTGGGTTGGGAAGAATGCTTCATGTTTCATTCATGATAAGCCTGAAATATGTATGCACTTTTCTGCCCCTACATTGTTTCTCCATTTTTAGGTTCCCAAATTTAATTTTAGACTTCCAAGCTTTCAGAGAACTTACAGGTCATCTGGCCTGGTAGCTCCCAAACTGACTGATCATCATTATTATCTAGGGAACATTTTAAAAGTACATATCCTTGGGTTTTACTGAAAGATATTCTGGGTTGGTTAAGTCTGGGAAGGGGCTAGCAATCACTAGTGTTTTAAATATGCCATGGTGATTCTGGTTATGAATCAAACTTAACACTGAAACTGTCCAACTCCCCTTCTGATTATATTTGCTGCAAGACAAGAGATATTTATCCTTAAAGTTACTTATTCTCTTGCCAACTCAGCTGTGAATCTGACAGGGATAGTGCCCTGTGTGACTTCCTGTCCCCCAAGAACCCAGTGTTATGATGAGTAGAGTAGATAATAAATGTTTATTAAATTGAGTTAGGTAATTCTATTCTACTAATCAATATTGTTAATAGTATTAAAATCATAGTCCCAATGGATTTGTACTTTAGAAGCCCTTAAACAAAGATTTCAGTATAAAATCTAAACATGGTCAATCAGTACAATGACATTACAGAATCTAGGAGCATTCAAACAAATACCATGCATATTTGTAGTCCTTATGTTGAATAGTGAGAATAAAGTTGATATTTGTTTTCCCTCACTGATATTTTAAAAGAATATGCCATTATATTCCAGTTAAAGTTAATAAAGTTTTTCAGCTCTTCTCACCATTCAGTGTAATGCACTTGTATAACTGCAGTAATGGAAAAAGACAATCATGGATACTCTCATTTATATGCACAATTTTGAATTCCAAGAAAATAAGAAGCAAGTTACCATGCATTTACCTTTACAAATGCTGAGATGAGGCAAGATTGGATATAAGCAATCGGATCTGACGATAATATATTCCATTTCCAATTGTTAGAGATTTATGCAAGATAGCAGGTAACACCTTCCTTTTGAATTTCAAATGCTGTATAACCTTTTGAAGATAACAAGGGATATTCATCCGAAATAATGGTAGGAAATTTATAACGGAGACCACATAATTAGTTGTTATTTTTTGCAAGTACCATATACTCTGATAAGAACATGGCCAGGAAAAAACTATATACCCCTTAGTCAAAAGTCAGCACCTCGCCTCCCCTCCCCTCTGCTCTTCTCTCCTCCCCTGCCTTTCCCTCCAATCCCTTTCTCTCCCCTCACCTACCCTCCCCTCCCCTCTCCTCTCCTCTCCTATGACTTTAACAGCTTGGTACATAGGGTACCCAATCATTTAGAGGAACATAAATTAAATGGAGAAGAGCATTCTGAAATGCTTATGAGCTCTATTGGATTCTCAGATTTATCTCTAATGTGTGTCCTTATCAAAATAGAAAATTGTATGGGTCTGGGTTAAATTCTTCAACATGATAGGTATCCATCAGTACCAAGCTTAGCAATTCAATATTAGAAGAAAGAAACATTAATTTAATTATCTTAGAGTGACCATTGTTTACGTGATATTTTCCAGCAGAATTCAACACCTCAACTTCAGTTTCAGAGTAAAGCTGCTCCAAAGCAGCTTACTCCAATAGGTATAACTTGACAAGAGTTCCCCTAGAACCATGGCCTGGCAATTCTGTTCATCTAGGCTAGTATTTTAAGCTGGTATTTCCAGATATGACCATTAACTCCCTGTGTGGTTGAGGCTCATGAAGAGTAAACTACTACACTGACTCTTCCCATATTTCTAGAAAGTTCTCCAATGAGCAACAGCTACGACTAAGTGATTGTATTCATCTCTGCCATTTCTACCTTAGTCTTGTGTTCAGAGAGAGACAGCGAGAGGGAGAGAGAGAGAGAGTGAGCGAGAGATTACGAGAGGCTCTTAATTCTTGGTGAAATGAGGTAGAATGACTCTCCTTTTGCTCCCTAGAAGACCTTTTCAACTCCAAGTGCTGAACCAGTAGTTTTGAAGGCAGTTCTTTTGTACCAGACCTTTGGTGCAATTTCAGAGGAAACTTCTTGAGTATTTCTCTGTCACCTTTCTTCCACTTGTATACAGCCAGAGAAAACATTTTCCTAAACATAATGCCAGGTGAATAGTCATTTACTTCTCTTTACATTCATCCAGTGACTTCTTATCTAGATCCTGCTCTCTCAAATATTAAGTGAGGGATGTCTTCCTCCCTTCCTACAAAACACAACACAACACAACACAACAAAACACCCTCCTTCTTTGAGGAGACAAAAAATACAATATGTTAATAGTAATAAAAGTTCTCATAACAGCAGCAAAAAATACACTGGACAATAAAGTCTATGGGAATTCACCATACGAAATGGTTACATGTTACATGTTCCAGAATAGCTGAGGAGATGTGAGTGGGAACTTGGAAGATCAGTAAATTTCAATAGTAGAAAGAAGAGGGGACGCATCTGAATATCTTTTGTCTGTGGAAAACACTGCCCTCTCAGGCATGAGGACATTAAATCTGGATGCCACTCTATAAAGGAGACTGATCCCTGGGCTGCTCAATATTTTCATGTACATAGTTGTTGGCTGGGTATACTCAGTCTTATGTCTGTCCTTAAATTAGGACTTAAATGTCAACATTAAGATGACAAAGCTTTAGTTGAAAATGGTTGAGCACATACTACTGAATGTGGATTATATATTGTTTGCCAAACACATGACTTGGGAGCATATAGACACTTTCAGATTACAAGTGATATCCAGAAATAACTGCACTGTGATTTTTTGTATTAACTATAATACTAATATTGTGTAATGGCATGATTTTTTTTAAGTTGATTTATTTATATTTAGAGAAGACAGAGATAGAGGGATAGAGACAGACAACACGTGTGAGTGCGCATGAGTTAGTGAGGGACAGAGAAAGAGAGGAGAAAGAGAAAGAATCCCAAGCAGGCTCCCTGCTGTTAATGCAGAGTCTGGCATGGGAGATCCATCTCAAGGTATGTGAGATCACAACCTGAGCCTAGATAAAGAGTCAGACATACGCTTAACCAACTGAGCCACCCAGGCGCCCCTGTAATGGAATGATTTAGATCTGAATTTTGCTCCTGTTTCCTAGTCCTGATTCTATGCTTCTCTATTTGGAAGATCACTTCTTTTTAGGGGAGTTCTTCTTTTCTTTCTTTTCCTTCTTCTTCCCACCCCCTTCTTTTTTGTTACAGAGCATTGGTACTATAAAACGCAGTGTTTAAAATAAAGACCCTTTTTGTTTCCACAAGAGATCCCACTGACAATCTTCAATTCTGACTATTTCTGATATTATTTGCTATTGTGTATAAGAGAGAAAATTCAGTTAAGGCCTCACGCTTCCAGGGCAAACACTGTGCTAATGCCCTCTACAAATTGCTTGTACACGGGTTTCTACAAAATGTTTTCTGTTTCAATAGTAGGAAAGATATTGAAAAACTTCCTGGCTTTAGGTAGAACAAAAAAATCTTTTATTCTGAGTACCCAGGGGAAGGTTTGTTTTTCTCTCTGTAATAACTGGGCTCTTAAAAGTTTGCAAGGACGAAATACTCCCAGGTTACATTAGTAAGTGGATTATTGCATGGATACCAAGGAAGAGTTGATATAAAGTGTATCTCCTCAGTAAAAAAAAAAAAAAAAAAAAAAATTCATTTAAGGTATTGTATGATACTGAGTTCTTTATTGTGAGTCACTTAACAGCCACACCTTCAAAGAGAGAGGATCTTTATAGATCATTCTTCAGTATGTATCACCCCACTGAACAGAAGTTTTCACCAGAATTCTTTTTTGTATTAATTCAAGAACCTATTATGTGCCCGACACTGCTCTAGGTTTTCTGAGGTTTCATTGTTTTTTGAACAATACCCTGCCTTCTTTGAGGTTACATTGTAGTAGTCTTTCATTTAAGAAAAACTTGGCCTTTTTTTGTAGCGAGTCCAAACACAACTGACTTTGGCTCAAGCAGTAATAACCAGAACAGCACAACTGGTTCCATTTGACCCAAGAGGCAGTTGCCACTTCAATGTTATACAGACACGTTTTCCAAGAGATTTATTTTATTTTATTTTTTATTGGAGGGCATTTTAGCTTTATGAACTCTACGAGCATTGCTCAAGGGACACATTATACTTTGGAACTCTTTTCTCTGTGGTCTTTCCTGCACTCACTCTTAAATGACCCTCTGAGAGGACCAGGAAGTAAGTCTTATTCTTTTCTGGAAAAAATAATACTGTTGTTTCCTATATATTTTATCCCCATGTTTGTATTAGTCACAAATATCAGGTAACCTAAAAATAAATGGAAAGATACAAAAGAAGTTATGCCTTAATTATGAAAAACACGACTCACATAGTTTTACTGAAAATAAAATAATAAGTCTGACACACAGACACATCTCTTCACAGCTTAGAAAATAAATTTATATGCATTTAATTTCACCTCATAATAGTTCTGCGAGACTGACTGTGGAAGCATTACTATTCCCATTTTACAGATGAATAAACAAGGCCCCATATTGTGAAAACAGGAGAGTTAGAATTCAAACTGTACTTGTCTGGCTAGAAGCCCAGTTCTATTTCCCAGTTACATTCTGCCACCCCTACAACTGCTAATTTGATTCAGCAAATATTTATTAAACGCATGATTGAGTTTTATTTCCCCCATGCTTGCTACTTGATTGACTAGTGGTTGGAACTTATTGGTGTAAGTAGCAGATTCTACCAGGCAGCTTTCATAAAGGAAAGGGGCATTTTCGTGCATGATTTTAAGTGATGATGTTTACACAACAGGCTTGTCAACATACTCTATATTCAGAGATAAGTACCCCATAATAAATTTACACCCTGAGTTTTGAACAAATCATTTGATTAGTACAGATATAATTTCCATCCTTAGAACAACTGGAAGTGGCTTAGGTGAAACGACTCAGGAGCCTGGAGGTAATATGAACATAGGGTGTGTCTGAAATCTCTACCCTTCACCTCCCCTCTGTCCTCTCAGATCCCAGAATTCTGTTGGTTTCATCTGGCTCACTCACCTTTCTGATCATGTAAAGCATGCATTATGAGGCATTCATTTTGCTTTTTTATCACATTGTGCTTTTATGATTTATGAATGCATAGTCTATCTTCTGCATAGCATGACTGGGGTAAAAAGTGTTTTCCTACTTCTCAAGTACCCCCTTAGCTTTTAGCCCAGGAGTTGTGCTCACTACATTTTGGAGAATAAAATTAAAACATCACCAAGCAAGAGAAATGCCCATTATGGACGTAATATAAAAATGCCAAAATCCTAGTTCTCAATTCACTTCTCTCTGCCACTGGAGTCTACTAATTTGGCTGATTAGATTCTAAACATGTGCACCCATGTTTCTAAGGAAAAAAAACATGGAAAGAATTTGTAGTCCTTTTAAAGAAAACATTCTACTTATTGATTCACTAAAATACTCCTTTTCCCAGAACACTTTCCCATGTTTGTTCTAAGGGAAAAACGTGGTACAAAGTCTTCAGGCAGAAATTAAAGAGAGAAATATGCTTCCACTGGGATCCATTGACTATACATTTGAATAATTCTGAAATGGAAAGAAAAGTGTTCATTATTATCCTAATTCTCAAGTGTTCTGTTTCTTCCCTTCAGGGTTATAATAGAAGCAGTTTCTTATGGGTCATGAAAGGGTAGCCTGAGTCTCAGGAATAGGCTTCCACAGGGTCAAGGCTGAATGTCCTTGAAGTGGAACTAGAGAGATTTTACACTTAGCATCAAAAGAAAATCTGAGCAAGCCAATAGAGGTGGATATTGAATGAGCAATATCTATTGAGCATTTTTTGTGTGTTCAGGCACAGTCCCAATTGCTGCATATCCATTGTTTTATACAACCTACAAAAGCCCCTTGAAAATTGGTTATTGTGATCCTATTTTACAACTGAAGAAAATACATTTTGATGATTCCAGTTATTGGGGCATGAATATGGTAGCTCATTATAAGTTGTCCTTCTACAAACCATCTTAACACAAATTCCCTGTCAGCCTGATTGAACTGAACAAGGTTTACACATCCCTCACTTCATTGTGTTATTTATGCTCAGAAGTGCTTTAACTCTAGCACAGTTGGAGTTCTTCATGCCTTATTGTGATGGAATATAGTCAGCCACAGAATGTGCTTGATTTTAGTCATTTTAAATTTTGATATAGTTTCTAACTCATAGAAAAGTTGCAAGAATAGTATGAGGAGCTCATGTATAATCTTTACACAGATTTCCCATATTCTTTTTTTTTTTTTAGTTTTTATTTAAATTCCAACTGGTTAACATACAGTGCAATGTTAGTTTCAGGTGTACAATGTAGTGATTCAACACTTCCATACAACATCTGTTGCTCATCACTACAAGTGTGCTCCATAATCCTTGTCGACTATTATACCTATTACCCCATCCACCTCCCCTCTGATATAAACATCAGTTTGCTCTCTATAGTTAAGAGTTTATTTCTTGGTTTGTCCCTTCACTCATTTGTTTTGTTTCTTAAATTCCACATATGAATGAAATCATATGGCATTTGTCTTTCTATGACTGATGTCCCTTAGTATAATACTCTATAGCTCTATCCATGCCGTTGCAAATGGCAAGATTTCATTCTTTTTTATGGCTTAGTAACATTCCATTTATATACATACACTCATATGCACACACACATATATGCACACACATATATGTGTGTATGTGTGTGTGTATATATGTGTGTGTGCGTGTGTGTGTGTATACACACACACACACACACACACACACACATACATACATACCATATCTTCTTTATCCATTCATCGATTACTGGACACTTAGGCTGATCCTAAAATTTGGCTACTTTTAAATGATGTTGCTATGAAAATCTGGGTGCATGTGTCCCTTTGAGTAAGTATTTTTATCCTTTGGCTAAGTACCTAGTCGTGCAATTGCTGGATCTCAGGGTGGTTCTATTTTTAACTTTTTGAGGAACCACAACACTGTTTTCCACAGTGGCTGCGCCAGTTTGCATTCCCACGAACAGTGCAAGAGTGTTTCTCTTTGAACACATCCTCGCCAAAGCATGTTGTTTCTTCTGTTGTTGATTTTAGCCATTCTGACAGGTGTGAGGTGATATCTCATTGTAGTTTTGATTTGCATTTCTTTTTTTTAATTTTATTTATTTTTTAAAATTTACATCCAAATTAGTTAGCATATAGTGCAACAATGATTTCAGGGGTAGATTCCTTAGTGTCCCTTACCCATTTTGCCCATCCCCCCTCCCATAACCCTCAGTTTGTTCTCCATATTTATGAGTCTCTTTTGTTTTGCCCCCTCCCTGTTTTTATATTATTTTTGTTTCCCTTCCCTTATGTTCATCTGTTTTGTCTCTTAAAGTCCTCATATGAGTGAAGTCCTATGATTTTTGTCTTTCTCTGACTAATTTCACTTAGCATAATACCCTCAAGTTCCATCCACATAGTTGCAAATGGCAAGATTTCAATCTTTTTGATTGCTGAGTAATACTCCATTGTATATATATACACCACATCTTCTTTATCCATTCATCCATAGATGGACATTTGGGCTCTTTTCATACTTTGGCTATTGTTGATAGTGCTACTATAAACATGGGGGTGATGTGTCCCTTCAAAACAGCACACCTGTATCCCTTGGATAAATGCCTAGTAGAGCAATTGGTGGGTTGTGGGGTAGTTCTATTTTTAGTTTTTTGAGGAACCTCCATACTGTTTTCCAGAGTGGCTGCACCAGCTTGCATTCCCACCAAAAACACAAAAGAGATCCTCTTTCTCTGTATCTTCGCCAACATCTTTTGTTGCCTGAGTTGTTAATGTTAGCCATTCTGACAGGTGTAATGTGGCATCTCATTGTGGTTTTGATTTGTGTTACCCTGATGATGAGTGATATTGAGCATTTTTTCATGTGTCGGTTGGCCATCTGGATGTCTTCTTTGGAGAAGTCTCTATTCATGTCTTTTGCCCATTTCTTCACTGGATTATTTGTTTTTTGGGTGTTGAGTTTGATAAGTTGTTTGTAGATTTTGGATACTAACCTTTTGTCTGATATGTCATTTGCAAATATCTTCTCCCATTCTGTCAGTTGCCTTTTAGTTTTGCTGATTGTTTCTTTCGCTGTGCAGAGCTTTTTATTTTGATGAGGTCCCAGTAGTTCATTTTTGCTTTTGTTTTCTTTGCCTCCGGAGATGTGTTGAGTAAGAAGTTGCTGCAACCAAGATCAAAGAGGTTTTTTCCTGCTCTCTCCTTGAGGATTTTGATGGCTTCCTGTCTTACATTTAGGTATTTCATCCATTTTGAGTTTATTTTTGTGTATGGTGTAAGAAAGTGGTCCAGGTTCATTCTTCTGCATGTTGCTGTCCAGTTTTTCCAGCACCACTTGCTGAAGAGACTGTCTTTATTCCATTGGTTATTCTTTCCTGCTTTGTCAGTGATTAGTTGGCCATTCATTTGTGGGTCCATTTCTGGATTCTCTATTCTATTCCATTGGTCTATGTGTCTGTTTTTGTGCATTTTCATGTGTGTGTTGGCCATCCATATGTCTTCTTTGCAAAAATGTTTATTCGTGTTTTCTGCTCATTTATTAAATTGGGTTATTCATTTTTGAGGTATATTATAAATTCTTTATAAATTCTCAGGGATTCTTATATCATGATAAAGGGATACTAACCCTTTAACAGATATGTCACTTGCAAATATCTCCTCCCATTCAGTACGCTGTCTTTTTGTTTCACTGTTTCCTTTGCTGGGCAGAAGGTTTTTCTTTTCATGAAGTCCTACTAGTTTATTTGTGCTTTTGTTTTCCTTGCCTCGGGAGTCAGATCTAATAAGAAGTTGCTAATACTGATGTCAAAGAGGTTACTGCTTATGTCCTCTTCTAGAATTTTGATGGTTTCAGGTCTCACATTTAGGTCTAATCCCTTTTGAATTTATTTTTGTGTATGGTATAAGAAAAGAGGTCCAGTTTTATTCTTTTGCATATTGCTGTCCAATTTTCCCAGCACCATTTGTTGAAGACACTGTGCTTTTCCCATTGGATATTCTTTCCTGCTTTGTCAAAGATTAATTGACCATATAATTGTGAGTTTGTTCTGGATTTTCTGTTCCACTAATCTATGTGTCTATTTTTGTGTCAGTACCATACTACTTGGATCACTACAGCTTTGTATATAATTTGAAGTCCAGAATTGTGAGGCCTCCAGCTTTGCTTTGCTTTTTCAGGGTTGCTTTGGCTATTTGGGGTCTTTTGCAGTCCCATGTAAATTTTAGGATTTATTGTTCTAGTTTTGTGGAAAATGTTGTTGACATTATGATGGGGGCTGCATTAAATGTAATTTGTTTGGGTAGTATAGACATTTTAATAATATTTGTTCTTGTAATCCATGAGCATGGAGTATCTGTCCATTTCTTTTTGTCATCTTCAGTTTCTTTCATCAGTGTTTTATAGTTCAAAGTATCCATGTTTCACCTCTTCAGTTAGATTTAATCCTTGGTATTTTACTGCTTTGGGTACAATCTTAAATGGGATTGGTTCCTTAATTTCTTTTTCTGCTGCTTCATTATTGGTGTATAGAAATGCAAGATATTTCTGTATGTTGATTTTGTATACTGTGATTTTACCGATTTCATTATCAGTTTTAGCAATATTTTGGTGGAGTCTTTTGTGTTTTCTACATATACTGTCAGGTCATCTGCAAAAGTGAGTGTTTTACCTCTTCCTTACCAGTTTGGGTGCTTTTTATTTCTTTTTGTTGTCTGATTGCTGAGTCTAAGACTTCTAGTACTATGTTAAATAGCAGTGGTGAGAATGGACATCCCTGTCTTGTTCCTGACCTTGAGGAAAAAACTCTAATTTTTTCCCCCACTGAGGATATTAGCTGTGGGTTTTTTGTATATGGCCTTTATTATGTTATCTTCCCTCTAAACCTACGTTGTTGAAGGTTTTTATTATGAATAGATGTTGTACTTTTTCAAATGGTTTTCTTCATCAATTGAAATGATCATATGTTTTGCGTTCTTTCATTAATTTGGCGTATCATGTTGATTGGCTTGTGAATACTGAACCATGCTTACAACCCAGGAATAAATCCCACCTGATTGTAGTGAATGAGTTTTTTTTAATGTATTCTTAGATTTGGTTTCTAGTATTTTATTGAGAATTTGTGCATCCATGTTAATCAGGGATATTGGAGTATAGTTCTGTTTTGTAGTGGAGTCTTTATCTGGTTTTGGTATCAGGATAATACTGACCTCATAGAATGACTTTGGAAGATTTCCTTCTTTTACTATTTTTTGATCTAGTTTGAGAAGAATAGGTATTAGTTCTTTAAATGTTTGGTAGAATTTTCCTGTAAAGCCATTTGGCCACGGACTTTTGTTTGCTGGGAGTTTTTGATTATTGATTCAATTTTTTGCTGGTTATAAGTCTGTTCAAGTTTTTTATTTCTTATTGTTTCAGTTTTGGTAGTTTATATGTTTGTAGAAATTTATCCATTTTGTCCAGGTTGATCCACTTGTTGGCATGCAGTTTTTCATAATATTATTCTTATAATTGTTTATATTTCTGTGCTGTTTGTTATTTCTCCTCTACCATGTGTGATCTTATTTATTTGAATCCTTTCTCTTTTTGATAAGTCTGGCTAAAGGTTTTTTGTTTTTATTACTGTTTTCAAAGAACCAACTCTCGGTTTCATTCATCTGCTCTATTGTTTGTTTGTTTTTTAGTTTCTGTATCATTTATTTCTGCTCTCATCTTTATGATTTCCTTACTTCTGCTGGTTTAGTCTTCTTTTGTTGTTCTTTTAATAGCTCCTTTAGATGTAAGGGTAAGTTGTTTATCCGAGATTGTTCTTGATTCTTGAGATAGGCCTATATTGCTATATATGTCCCTCTTAGGACCACTTTTTTCTTCATCCCAAAGGTTTTGGACCATCGTGTTTTCATTTTCTTTTTATTTTTTTTTCTTTTGTATATGTTTATTCATTTTTGAGATAGAATGGGAGAGAAGTTGGGGGGGGGCAAAGTATCCAAAGTGGGCTCTGCGATGACAGCAGCCAGCCAAATGTGGGGCTCAAACTCACTAACCATGAGATCACAACCTGTGCTGAAGTCAGATGCTCAAATGACTAAGTCACCCAGGCACCCCTGTGTTTTCATTTTCTTTGGTTTCCATGTATTTTTTAAATTTCTTCTTTGATTTCCTGGTTGACCCATTCATTGTGTTGTAGCATGTTGTTTAATCTCCATGTATTTGGTGAAGTCCAGATTTTTTCTTATAGTTTCTAGCATTTTCTTCTAGTTTCACAGCATTAAGGTAAGAAAAGATGCATGGTATTTCAACCTTTTGTATTTGTTGAGGCCTTTTTGTGACCTAATATGTGATCTACTCTGGAGAATGCTCCATGTGTACTTGAAAAGAATGTGTATTCTGATGTTTTAGGATGGAATGTTCTGAATATCTGTTATCTGAATATCTGTTAAATCCATCTGGTCCAGTGTGTCATACAAAGCCACTGTTTCCTTCTTTATTTCCTGTTTAAATGATCTGTCACTTGATGTAAGCGGGTGTTAAAGTCCCCTACTGTTATTATGTTATTATCAAATAGTTCTTTTATGTTTGTTATTAATTGTTTTAGTTATTTTGATTCTACCATGTTGGGTGCATAAATACTTACAAGTGTTATATCTTCTTGTTAGATTGTCCCCTTTATAGGTACATACTGCCTTTCTTTGTCTCTTTACATTCCGTTTTAAAGTCTAACTTGTCCACTATAGGTATTGCTACTCTGGCTTTCTTTTGATATCCATTTGTATAATATATGTTTCTGTACACCCTCCCCTTCGATATGCAGGTGTCTTTAGGTCTAAAATGATCACTTGTAGGCAGCATATAGATGGGTCTTGTGTGTGTGTGTGTGTGTGTGTGTGTGTGTGTGTGTTTAATACATCTTATCACTCTATATCTTTTGATTGAAACATTTATTCCATTTATATTTGAAGTACCTATTGATAGGTATTTATTTATTGCCATTTTATTACTTGTTTTATGGTTGTTTCTATTGATTTTCTCTGATACTTTCTTGTCATTGTCACTTTTGGTCTCTCCTTTGTGCCCAAACAGTCCTCTTTAATATTTCTTGCAGGGCTGGTTTGGTAGTCATGGACTCCTTTAGTTTTTGTTTTCCTGGGAAACTCTTTTTCTCTCCTTCTATTCTGAATGATAGCTTTGCTGGATAGAATATTCTTGGCTGCCAATTTTTCCCATTCATCATGTTAAATATATCCTGCCACTCCCTTCTGATTTACCAAGTTTCTGTTGAGAAATCTCAAGCTAGTCTTATGGATTTTCCCTTGTAAGTTAAGGACTTCTTTTCTCTTGCTGCTTTTTATATTTTTTAATTTATCACTATATTTAGCAAATTTAATTACAATAGTTTGGGGGCTGGCCTCCTTTTGTTCGTTTTGCAGGGTTCTCTGTGCCTCCTGGATCTGGATGTCTGTTTTCTTCCCCAGTTTAGGGAAGTTTTCTGCCATTATTTCTTAAAATAAATTTTCTGCCTTCTTTTCTCTCTTATCTTCTTCTGGGACTCCTATGATATGAATGCTATTATGTTTGATGAGATCACTGAGTTCCCTAAGTCTATTCTCATGTTGCATAATTCTTTTTCTTGTTTGTTCAGCTTCATTATTTTCTATTATTTTGTCTTCTAGGTCACTACAATGTATTCTTCTGCTTCTTCTAGCCTCTGTTGATTTCATCAAGCCTGTTTCTAAACTTGTTTTTGCATTTATCATCTCGATTGATTCTTTTTTAACTCTTTTATCTCTGTGGTAAGGGTCTCACTAATGCATTATATTCTTTCCTCAAGCCCAGTGAGTATCCTTATGAGTATCCTTTAAATTCTACATCAGGCATGCCACTTTTATCTGTTTTCCTTAGATACCTGACCATTTCCTTGTTTGTTTGTTTGTTTGTTTATTTGTTTTTTCCACTTGTGATAAATCCCTCTGTCTTGGCATTTTGTCTAAGCCTCTGCCTTCTACTGTATGCTAGAAAAGCCAGTTATGTCTCCTGCTCCTGAAAGTAATGGGCGTATGAAGAAGAGGTCAAGTGGTTCCCAGGACCTGGAGCTTCAGAAAGTGTGTCTGGTATGTGTTGCATGCACTCTGCTTTTGTGTTCTGGCTGGTCTGTCCTTCAGACCAGTCATCAGCAGAGGTTCTCCTCACCTGCTGGGTAGTGTTTGGCCCCTGGCCTGAATGTGGTGAGTTTTAACTAGGTATGCTCTGGTCTGCTTGTGAAATGGGACCTGACACCAACTCGACCTGAACTGAGACCCTGCAGAACACTATGGTTGGGAGATGCAATATGGGCAGGGGTTTGTGCTAGTCTTCTGGGGGAGGGGCACACCACATTAGGATTCAGGCAAGCTTTACTGAGAAGAGCAGTCCCACCAGAGCATAGGGAGGTGGGGCTTGGTGTAAGCAAGTTGAGCAGCCAGTGTCCATGCTGTGCTACTTCCCACAGGTGGCTCTGTGTTTATGCTGAAGGGCAGGAGAAGAAAATGGTGCCAGCCAGCTATTTTGTTCCTGGAGAGGTGTCTCCATGAACACTGCCTCTCAGAGACCCACTCTGAAAAGAGAATAATCTCTCCCCTGTGTGCCCCAGGTATTCTTTTTTTTTTCAATATATGAAATTTATTGTCAAATTGGTTTCCATATAACACCCAGTGCTCATCCCAAAAGGTGCCCTCCTCAATACCCATCATCCACCCTCCCCTCCCCCCCACCCCCCATCAACCCTCAGTTTGTTCTCAGTTTTTAACAGTCTTATGCTTTGACTCTCTCCCACTCTAACCTCTTTTTTCTTCCTTCCCCTCCCCCATGGGTTTCTGTTAAGTTTCTCAGGATCCACATAAGAATGAAACCATATGATATCTGTCTTTCTCTGTATGGCTTATTTCACTTAGCATCACACTCTCCATTTCCATCCATGTTGCTACAAAGGGCCATATTTCATTCTTTCTCATTGCCACGTAGTACTCCATTGTGTATATAAACCACAATTTCTTTATCCATTCATCAGTTGATGGACATTTAGGCTCTTTCCATAATTTGGCTATTGTTGAGAGTGCTACTATAAACATTGGGGTACAAGTGCCCCTATGCATCAGTACTCCTATATCCCTTGGGTAAATTCCTAGCAGAGCTATTGCTGGGTCATAGGGTAGGTCTATTTTTAATTTTCTGAGGAACCTCCACACTGTTTTCCAGAGTGGCTGCACCAGTTTGCATTCCCACCAACAGTGCAAGAGGGTTCCTGTTTCTCCACATCCTCTCCAGCATCTATAGTCTCCTGATTTGTTCATTTTGGCCACTCTGACTGGCGTGAGGTGATATCTGAGTGTGGTTTTGATTTGCATTTCCCTGATGAGGAGCGACGCTGAGCATCTTTTCATGTGCCTATTGGCCATCCGGATGTCTTCTTTAGAGAAGTGTCTATTCATGTTTTCTGCCCATTTCTTCACTGGGTTATTTGTTTTTCGGGTGTGGAGTTTGGTGAGCTCTTTATAGATTTTGGATACTAGCCCTTTGTCTGATATGTCATTTGCAAATATCTTTTCCCATTCCGTTGGTTGCCTTTTAGTTTTGTTGGTTGTTTCCTTTGCTGTGCAGAAGATTTTTGCCTTCATAAGGTCCCAGTAGTTCATTTTTGCTTTTAATTCCCTTGCCTTTGGGGATGTGTCAAGTAAGAAATTGCTACGGCTGAGGTCAGAGAGGTCTTTTCCTGCTTTCTCCTCTAGGGTTTTGATGGTTTCCTGTCTCACATTCAGGTCCTTTATCCATTTTAAGTTTATCTTTGTGAATGGTGTGAGAAAGTGGTCTAGTTTCAATCTTCTGCATGTTGCCGTCCAGTTCTGCCAGCACCATTTGTTAAAGAGACTGTCTTTTTTCCATTGGATATTCTTTCTTGCTTTGTCAAAGATGAGTTGGCCATATGTTTGTGGGTCTAGTTCTGGGGTTTCTATTCTATTCCATTGGTCTGTGTGTCTGTTTTTGTGCCAATACCATGCTGTCTTGATGATGACAGCTTTGTAGTAGAGGCTAAAGTCTGGGATTGTGATGCCTCCTGCTTTGGTCATCTTCTTCAAAATTACTTTGGCTATTCGGGGCCTTTTGTGGTTCCATATGGATTTTAGGATTGCTTGTTCTAGTTTCGAGAAGAATGCTCGTGCGATTTTGATTGGGATTGCATTGAATGTGTAGATAGCTTTGGGTAGTGTTGACATTTTGACAATATTTATTCTTCCAATCCATGAGCAAGGAATGTTTTTCCATTTCTTTTATATCTTCTTCAATTTCCTTCATAAGCTTTCTATAGTTTTCAGCATACAGATCTTGTACATCTTTGGTTAGATTTATTCCTAGGTATTTTATGCTTCTTGGTGCAATTGTGAATGGGATCAGTTTCTTTATTTGTCTTTCTTTTGCTTCATTATTAGTGTATAAGAATGCAACTGATTTGTGTACATTTATTTTGTATCCTCCAACTTTGCTGAATTCATGTATCAGTTCTAGCAGATTTCTGGTGGAGTAATTCGGATTTTCCATGTATAACATCATGTCATCTGCAAAAAGTGAAAGCTTGACTTCATCTTTGCCAATTTTGATGCCTTTGATTTCCTTTTGTTGTCTGATTGCTGATGCTAGAAGTTCCAACACTATGTTAAACAACAGCGGTGAGAGTGGACATCCCTGTTGTGTTCCTGATCTCAGGGAAAAAGCTCTCAGTTTTTCCCCATTGAGGATGATGTTAGCTGTGAGCTTTTCATAAATGGCTTTTATGATGTTTAAGTATGTTCCTTTTATCCCGACTTTCTCGAGGGTTTTTATTACGAAAGGTTGGGGGCGCCTGGGTGGTGCAGTCGGTTAAGCTAAGCGTCCGACTTCAGCCAGGTCACGGTCTCGCGGTCCGTGAGTTCGAGCCCCGCGTCGGGCTCTGGGCTGATGGCTCAGAGTGAGCCTGGAGCCTGTTTTCGATTCTGTGTCTCCCTCTCTCTCTGACCCTCCCCTGTTCATGCTCTGTCTCTCTCTGTCCCAAGAAAAATAAATAAATGTTGAAAAAAAAAAAAAAAGAAAGAAAGTTTGCTGAATTTTGTCAAAGGCCTTTTCTGCATCGATTGACAGGATCATATGGTTCTTATCTTTTCTTTTATTAATGTGATGTATCACAATGTTTGATTTGCGAATGTTGAACCAGCCCTGCGTCCCAGGAATGAATCCCACTTGATCATGGTGAATAATTCTTTTTATATGCTGTTGAATTCGGTTTGCTAGTATCTTATTGAGAATTTTTGCATCCATACTCATCAGGGATATTGGCCTGTAGTTCTCTTTTTTTACTGGGTCTCTGTCTGGTTTAGGAATCAAAGTAATACTGGCTTCACAGAATGAGTCTGGAAGTTTTCCTTCCCTTTCTATTTTTTGGAATAGCTTGAGAAGGATAGATATTGTCTCCGCTTTAAACGTCTGGTAGAACTCCCCTGGGAAGCCATCTGGTCCTGGACTCTTATTTGTTGGGAGATTTTTGATGACCGATTCAATTTCTTCGCTGGTTATGGGTCTGTTCAAGCTTTCTATTTCCTCCTGATTGAGTTTTGGAAGACTGTGGGTGTTTAGGAATTTGTCCATTTCTTCCAGGTTGTCCAATTTGTTGGCATATAATTTTTCATAGTATTCCCTGATAATTGCTTGTATCTCTGAGGGATTGGTTGTCATAATTCCATTTTCATTCATGATTTTATCTATTTGGGTCATCTCCCTTTTCTTTTTGAGAAGCCTGGCTAGAGGTTTGTCAATTTTGTTTAGTTTTTCAAAAAACCAACTCTTGGTTTCGTTGATATGCTCTACAGTTTTTTTTAGATTCTATATTGTTTATTTCTGCTCTGATCTTTATTATTTCTCTTCTTCTGCTGGATTTACGCTGCCTTGCTGTTCTGCTTCTATTTCCTTTAGGTGTGCTGTTAGATTTTGTATTTGGGATTTTTCTTGTTTCTTGAGATAGGCCTGGATTGCAATGTATTTTCCTCTCAGGACTGCCTTTGCTGCATCCCAAAGCGTTTGGATTGTTGTATTTTCATTTTCGTTTGTTTCCATATGTTTTTTAATTTCTTCTCTAATTGCCTGGTTGACCCATTCATTCTTTAGTAGGGTGTTCTTTAACCTCCATGCTTTTGGAGGTTTTCCAGACTTTTTCCTGTGGTTGATTTCAAGCTTCATAGCATTGTGGTCTGAAAGTATCCATGGTATGATTTCAATTCTTGTAAACTTATGAAGGGCTGTTTTGTGACCCAGTATGTGATCTATCTTGGAGAATGTTCCATGTGCACTTGAGAAAAAAGTATATTCTGTTGCTTTGGGGTGCAGAGTTCTAAATATATCTTCAAGTCCATCTGATCCAGTGTGTCATTCAGGGCCCTTGTTTCTTTATTGACCGTGTGTCTAGATGATCTATCCATTTGTGTAAGTGGAGTGTTAAAGTCCCCTGCAATTACCACATTCTTATCAATAAAGTTTCTTATGTTTGTGAGTAATTGTTTTATATATTTGGGGGCTCCTGTATTCAGCACATAGACATTTATAATTGTTAGCTCTTCCTGATGGATAGACTCTGTGATTATTATATAATGCCCTTCTTCATCTCTTGTTACAGCCTTTAAAGTCTCGTTTGTCTGATATAAGTATGGCTACTCCAGCTTTCTTTTGACTTCCAGGGGCATGATAAATAGTTCTCCATCCCCTCACTCTCAATCTGAAGGTGTCCTCAGGTCTAAAATGAGTCTCTTGTAGACAGCAAATAGATGGGTCTTGTTTTTTTATCCATTCTGATACCCTATGTCTTTTGGTTGGCACATTTAGTCCATTTACATTCAGTGTTATTATAGAAAGTTATGGGTTTAGAGTCATTGTGATGTCTGTAGGTTTCATGCTTGTAGTGATGTCTCTGGTACTTTGTCTCACAGGATCCCCCTTAGGATCTCTTGTAGGGCTGGTTTAGTCGTGATGAATTCCTTCAGTTTTTGTTTGTTTGGGAAGACCTTTATCTCTCCTTCTATTCTAAATGACAGACTTGCTGGATAAAGGATTCTCGGCTGCATATTTTTTCTGTTTAGCACACTGAAGATCTCGTGCCAATTCTTTCTGGCCTGCCAAGTTTCAGTAGAGAGATCAGTCACGAGTCTTATAGGTCTCCCTTTATATGTTAGAGCACGTTTATCTCTAGCTGCTTTCAGAATTTTCTCTTTATCCTTGTATTTTGCCAGTTTCACTATGATATGTCGTGCAGATCGATTCAAGTTACGTCTGAAAGGAGTTCTCTGTGCCTCTTGGATTTCAGTGTCTTTTTCCTTCCCCAGATCCGGGAAGTTCTCAGCTATTATTTCTTCAAGTACACCTTCAACACCGTTCCCTCTCTCTTCCTCCTCTGGAATACCAATTATGCGTATATTATTTCTTTTTAGTGTATCACTTAGTTCTCTAATTTTCCCCTCATACTCTTGGATTTTTTTATCTCTCTTTTTCTCAGCTTCTTCTTTCTCCATAATTTTATCTTCTAGTTCACCTATTCTCTCCTCTGCCTCTTCAATCTGAGCCGTAGTTGTCTCCATTTTATTTTGGAGCTTGTTGATTGCATTTTTTAGCTCCTCCTGGCTGTTCCTTAGTCCCTTGATCTCTGTAGCAAGAGATTCTCTGCTGTCCTTTATACTGTTTTCAAGCCCAGCGATTAATTTTATGACTATTATTCTAAATTCACTTTCTGTTATATTGTTTACATCATTTTTGATTAGTTCGTTAGCTGTTGTTATTTCCTGGATGTTTTTCCGAGGGGAATTCTTCCGTTTCGTCATTTTGGATAGTCCCTGGAGTGGTGCGGGACTGCGAGGCACTTCCCCTGTGCTGTCTTGAATAACTTGCATTGGTGGGTGGGGCCGCAGTCAGACTGGTGTGTGCCTTCTCTTCCCCTCTCGTTGGGGCGGGATTCACTGTGGGGTAGCGTGGCCCATCTGGGCTACTTGCACACTGCCAGGCTTGTGGTGCTGGGGATCTGGTGTATTAGCTGGGGTGGATTGGCAAGGTGCACAGCGGCGGGAGGGGCAGGCTCAGCTTGCTTTTCCTTCGGAGATCCGCTTAGGGAGGGGCCCTGCGGCACCAGGAGGGAGTCAGACCCGCCGGTGGGATGGATCCGCAGAAGCACAGCTTTGGGTGTTTGCAGGTGCAGGCAAGTTCCCTGGCAGGAACTGGTTCCCTTTGGGATTTTTGCTGGGGGATGGGCGAGGGAGATGGCGCTGGCGCATGCCTTTGTTCCCTGCCAAGCTGAGCTCTGTTGTCTGGGGCTCAACAACTCTCCCTCCCATTGTCCTCCAGCCCTCCCGCTCTCTGAGCAGAGCTGTTAACTTATCACCTTCCACATGTTAAGTCCCGCTTACTGTCGGAACACACTCCGTCCAGCCCCTCCGCTTTTTCCAGCCAGATCGGGGGCTCTGCTTGGCCGGCAGGCTGCCCCTCCGCCCCGGCTCCCTCCTGCCAATCCGTGGAGCGTGCACCGCCTCGCTGCCCTTCCTACCCTCTTCCGTGGGCCTCTCGTCTGCGCTTGGCTCTGGAGACTCCGTTCTGTTAGTCTTCTAGCAGTATTCTGGGTTATTTAGGCAGGTGTAGGTGGAATCTAAGTGGTCAGCAGGACGCGCGGTGAGCCCAGCATCCTCCTATGCCGCCATCTTCCCAGGATCGCCCCAGGTATTCTTAAGGTAGCTTTTTCCATACTGTCTGCCTCCAGGTTTTTTGCCTGCCTTCTCTTTATGAGCAGCACTATGCCCTCCAGACTCTATCCCAATGAAGTCTGCTGCTGACCTCTAAACTCCAAACTTTAAGCCCCACTGGATGAAAGAACTCATGAAATTCAGACCCTCTTGTTTTACAAGCCCATGACTTCAGGGAAATGTTCCCTTTGTGTGTTTCCCTGTGCATTCCTTTCTCTCTTGCCCTTCTCTGAGACCACCACTTCCTCCCCTTGGCAGCTCCCATGATGTATTTCTCCCCTAAACCATGTCTCTGCACTTCTGACAATCTTTAATGTGGCCTCTTCTTTCCCTTCAGTTGTGGAGTTTGTTCTGTCAGTCTTCAGGATGATTTCTGGGGTATCTGGGATGTTATTTAGTTACTTAGTTATTTGTGGAATGAGACTAGTCTAGGGTCTTCCTACTCTGCTGCCATCTTCCTTTTGTATTTTGTATTCTGATTTGTATTCTGATCCATTTATCATTCTCCCTCTAGCCAATACATTATATTATGTGCATATAAGCATATTCCTTTTCTGATTCATTTGAGAGTAGGTTCAAAAACCTCATATCCATTTGCCCCCATATACTTCATTGTTTATTTTCTAAAAGCAAGGACATACGCTTAAATAATCACAGTTTAATTATCAAAATTTTAAGATTAAGAATTGATGCAACACTATTTTCTAACTTGTGGTCCACATTTAAATACCATCAATTTTCCATGAATCTCCTTTTAATTATTTTCAGGGTCTTTTCCAGAATCATATGTGCTTTCAGTTGTGGTGCTTCTTCATTCTCCTTTAATCTGGAATAGATTAATCTCAGCTTGCCCCCCCCCTTTTTTTTTTGTCATTCTTGGGCCGTTTTGAAAAACACATGTTAACTATTTTGTAGAATTGACCTTAATTTTAGTTTTTCTGATATTTGTTCATATTTAGATTCTGGTTACACATTTTAGTAGATGTATTACATATACAATTTTATGTCTCTATGACTCATAGTAAGAGACATGATATTGCCTTATCCCAATATTGATATATTAATGATATTAGCTTTGAATCACTTGGTTAAATTGCTGGCCTTCACTATAAGATTACTATGTTCCTTTTGTAATTAATGTAATTTATAAATGTATACTAAGTAATTTATGGTTGAAATGATGTAACTAATCTTTCTTTCATCAAACTTTCACCTGCTCATTTTAGCAGCCATTACTGACTTTTCTAACTCCCTAACTTCTCCTATAACTATTAGGTAGAATTGCATTGTAAGGGAGAGCTTCCTTTTCCTCATTTATGCATTCATTTATTTATGTCATTCTATAGACCCATTAATTCTTGTTTTATTCATTAGATTATAATCCATTCATTACTATCATTATTTATTTTGAGTCTCAAATTGGCCTAGATTTGATTGATGCAAGTCCCTACAAGCTGGCTCCTGTGTCCTTTTAACATGCCGTGTGGTTCCTAGAATATACATCATTTTCTGCTCCAAGTTATTCCTTTGTACTGTCTTTTAATAAGTTGTGTCAGATGTTCTCTATTTACCTTAAATTTACTTTTTCTTTATTGCTCTCTTGCCTCAGTTTACTGCTTATAGACACTTTGGAAACACACTGTAGTACCTGGACTGGTCTTTCTCTCAGTGATTGAGGTTAAAGATGTTCCCAATTCCCTGGACCATGTGAAATGGTTAGTTCCATAATCAAGTCCTCTCTGTTCTGCATGCACTCTAATAATGTGAATGTTAGCATATGGACATTCTTTAAATTTCTAATTCATATCCTTGTCTCCATAACCTACCCTGCTGGCAGGTGTAGTACTATGTGGCTCAGAAATTAGTTCTTATGAGTTAATTCAAAGGTCTGTTGAGCAGAGATTGTATACCTTCACCAACATATGAGTACAATGGATACAGATGGTAACTTAAGCACATTCAGACCACACCATGGTAAAAATGGAGGGCCAAAGAGAGGGTCCCAAGGACTCCTACATACCAATGACTGATTCAGTGGGAATGAGAAAAATACATATTGATACTTTTTAACTGTTACTTAATAGCTGTGACTTTGGGACAGTCATTCACTATCTCTGGTTTTCAGTTTCTTCATCTGCAAAAAATAGAAAATATGACACATGCTCAGTGCATTAATAGAATGCAACTGTAAAGATAATGTCTTGCTAAAATGCATACTCAGTTTATGGAGTTCATTTTGATACTTACTTTGTCAAGTTAAATGCACTACATAAATACTGTGTGGGGTTGTCTACGAAAATGTACAACAAAGTGCTAAGTCCGTCATTATCTTAATGCCAAAACTGCATAGATTTCTTTACATGACAAAGGGGGTTGCTACAATGATACATAGTCTATGCAATATAGCATAGATCCTTAGTATGAAACTGTCAGCAGCTTTTCAAACATTCAGATCCCAGTGCTTTCAAGACTGAGACCAAAACAGAAACCCAGTATCACTAATCCCTTTATAATTATTCTGCCTCCTTACTGTTCATCTAGAAGTAATGTTTCCACCATAAGAAGAGTTGATTGGAATTGTTTTTCAGAGAACAATAGGAAAGAAATTTACTGAGTAGAATTCAATCCCAGATGCCTCAGAGACTGCTGCCATCCACCTTCTCTAGGTCACATGTTACATTTGTAGTACACTTTAGCCAGGATGGAAGGAATAGTTTTACTGAGTCATTGTGGCAGGGCGCGTAACCAAGGGAGAAAAGAACTTCCTAAGTTCACTTTCCTCACAGGGAAATGGAGCATAAATGGAGCATCATGGAGTGTGAAAAACACTAGGGTATTGCTCCATATTGGTTCATAGACACAGAAAAATGTTTCCCAGAAGACAAACAGACAGAATCCACTATCCTGCCAAGTACCTTGGCTCTGATTTGTGCCTTATTTTAATGATATCCTCTCTTACAACCCTCCTTGAAATTGAAATAACTTTGCTTTGGATATTGTGCATCATGTTAATTGATTATGAAATGTTGATAACATGGCAATGGGAAGATCCATCACAAATGAATTGTACCACGACTGATAAATATTTACTGCTGGTGCAACCAACTAGCTCAATGCATGCCACATAGCAGATGCCCAATAGATGCTGGATTCTTTTATCTCCTTGAACACATCTAGTTTTACATATGTGCTTTGCCTAAGATAATGTTTTCTAAATTCTGGAAAAATATAATCAGAATCAATTTTATCATGATATAGTATGGCGTTTCTGAATTGATTATATTTTGTGAATTGAGTCAGAATTTTGAAAATTATGTTCCACAGCCAACTACTTAGTGCAAAGTGCACCTAAAGATGTGTTCAAGGATTCATGTTATCTGATCTCAATTCTAAATGGCAAAAGTAAAATGCAACTGTAATTTGTATGCTACCAATTCTAAGCTAATGAAAACAATGACCAAAAAAAGTATCTAAGACAAGCACTGTGCCCATAACAAAGTTGCAGGGCAACATGCCTCTCTATGACTAGACAAGTCTCAAGCCACAAAGGGCAGTACATCTATTCAAACATCGTCTTTTAACCTCATACATCATTAATCTCTCATCTTCCCCTCCTTTAAGAATAAAATTCCAAAATAGAGTCCCTCCATAAGAAATATCAGAACATATTTTGATAAAAATTTAGTTATTAAGTTACTATATTCATTATAGTATATGAATGATGTAAAGTAATAATATTCACATTTTTGAAATGTCAAGTAAAACACTTCCCACAAATATACCTGCTTCTTAAGCATACAGTCTTCAACTTAATTATCTTCTCTCATAAGTCAAAATAAACATATGTAAAAAAGAGTGCTAAAGTCTTCATATGTAATGACATGAGGGAATGTGACATAAGATATAATGAATGATTTGTCAACATTATACTGAAATCTCTTTACTAATGCTGCTACAGAGAGCTAAATCTTTTTCATAATCTGTAGGTCAAAGCCCATAATAGTCAAAGTCAAAACAATGTCTCAATGTAAAATTAAAGGAACTAAGCTCAGTCAGGGCTATTATTATATTTAGGATTTTAGAACATAGAAAGTAAAATAACATCTTATGAAAGCAGAATCAAATTATACTTTTGTCTTATTACCAGCTGTGTTTTAAGATTTCTCATCTTACAGCTAATTCACTGCAACTGATTTTTATGCAAAAAAGTCTATTTTTAGATATTCCCATCAAGCTACATTGAAACTTTATACTAGGGAAATGATTATTACAATATGATATATGTGTATAATGTTTCAAGTATAACCTAAATTTGCTAATTTTGATATAGTTGCTAATGGTAATTAATGTGTTTTGTCTGTGTTTACCGTTCTGCCATTTAAATGAAGAAAGCATATGCTGCTCTCATTAGGAAAGTTGGCATGAATATAATTTGTATGGCCTTACCCAAGGCTTTTTAGTTGGAAAGGGTAAATGTCTTTAGTCAATCTCTGGATTAAAATAAAAATCAGCTCCCACAAATGCCTCAAAGCTGGATCAGTGGCAAGTCAGTCTTGATGAGCTTTGTTAAAGCTGGGCTTTTATTCTTGGCAATAGGAGGAAGGCCTTACTAGACTTATCTTTTTCATTTAAAAATACAAACAACAAGGCTATAGCAACCAGTGCCATTTCCAGTAAGCACTGCCATGATTTAATAATTGAGGGCTAAACACTATCAAATTGAACTATTTTTTTCTATTCCTTCCACAAAATATAATTGAGCTTTTAGGCTTAACAATGACAAAGCGAACCATGAAATACATAGAATTCCTGAGAATAAATTGTAGGGCATAGATAAGAAAAATACATTCTATTTAGGGGCCAAGATGACTCATGCATAATGGACATTTGGGACTTGCAACAGCTTTGAATCACCTAGTTAAGGATGCATAATCTCCTGGTGGTGTCTTTGCTTCTGTCTTGCCTTTGCACACAAGTATATTATTCACATACAAGACAGAGAAATCCTTTTAACAAAAATCAGTTCATGTATATCCCCTGCTCAGTGATTTTCCATGAGTTGTTTTCTCTGGGACACTCTTCTGAAGATATCAATATGGTTTATCATCTCATGCCATTTGGGTTTATACTTAGGTGTCACCTCCTCAAAAAGGCTGCTCCTAAAAACACTAAGATCAAATGTTATTATCTGTTTACTCTGTTTTATTTTTCTTAATACTTTTCAGAACCAGCTACTTTAGTATTCACTTGTTTATCTGTAATGTAACATGCATAGTCACCACTGTATCTCAAACACTTGGAACAAGGGCTAGCACATTCTGGATAATAAAAAAATATATATTTGTTGAATAAATTAAGGAATAGATACTCAAAATAGACCATTCCAAAAACATAAAACTCACTAAGAGATTCTCTGAACAAAGGAGGAGTAGATACACAGCGGCCAAGACTTGGCAGGAGTCAAAGAAATGGTCCAAACCAATATAAAGTTGAAATGGGCAGGCGAATGCTTGAGTTTGGGGAGACAATTAGAGAATGTTTCCATACTATTAGAGCAATCCAAATTAGTAATAAAATAAGAAAATCTGCAAGTGTTCCTTTCCCTAGTCATCAATTTAAATAAGATTTTTTTAAAAAAACTGTAAGTATACAAAGACTAGAATATCTCACAAAAATAATAACCTTGCAAAGTTATATATGCAAACATATATATATATGATTATATATATATATATATATATATATATATATATATATATACACACACACAGACATACACACACACATGCACATATGTAATAACCCTGACATTTCTGAACCCATCTTTGTCTTTTTTGCAGAAGTAAATTTGTGGTGAGTGAGTCTCTTCTCCTAAGGTTTACTTATATTTTGACCATGATCTCTCACAGCAGAAAGAAAGGATTTCTCCTGTGGCAAAAAATTTCATGTCATAATTACACAGTTATCTCCTCAAGGAAAAGAGCTGTTTCATTCCTCTCTGTATATCCTCTTGCTGTAGCATATTGCCTCATATAGTAACTGTGGTCAAAAAATATGAGCTTTTGGTTTTGTTGAGTGAATGATTCAATACGTAGGTGTGAGGCATATATTTTGGCAGTTCCTGGCATTGGAAGAAGAGAGGTAGGGAGAGCCTTGAAAAAGACCTTACAATTCATTCTAGGACCATGGAAACTTACTAGGCCAAAGAACTTTGACTCTAGAAGTGCAGCAAGTGGGCAAGTCAGGGCTGTAGGAAATTCATTAAATTCAGGTACTTCTTGCAGATCAATATTGGAGGCTGTAGTCTTGAGGACCAAGTTCATTAAAAAGGATATCTTTTCAAGGAAGCCAAAGAAAACTTCCTCATATAAAGAATATAAATTGTACAGAGTTATAGGAAATAAAAATGGAACCAGGAAAGTCATAAATACTGTCAGATCCAAGGACGAGGCAGTCCTATTTTTAGAAGAAATGAGAGATTCGGGAGAGGCTTGACAACATCAGTGAGACAATGAATGGTAGGGAGATGATTCAGTTACTATTAGATGGTAGTATGGGTCTGAGGTAGACAATGGTCCACACTGCTTCAAAGGTCTCTGTGCATAGTGGACTCAGCCACATTTCAGAAGTTAGTACCTGTTTGCACCATGGGGTAGGAAGAACATAGTGAAAGTGTGGACTAGGAGTCTCCTAACTCTAGTCACTTTCATCTGATACTCCATTAATGAGCAGCAGACAAGAGATATTTAGGAAAGAATTTATATCTGAGTAAAAAGACTAGGCAACAAAATTTGGAAACGTAGGTTGGGGGTTGGAAAAGTTTCTATTAAAAAATAATGCCAATCTTGGTAAAACTATAGAGCAGAGCTTTAGTTTTTATAGAAACTAAATAGACCTTTCACAATGGTGTCTTCATGTCTGTGCTGTCCAATACAATGTCCACTAGCCATGTGGTTATTAAGTACTTGAATTGTGGCTAGTGACTGAAACTGAACTTTTAATTTAATTGTAATTTTAATTTAAATGGCATGTGTAGCTAGTGGCTACCATATTGGACAGCACAGCTATTAAGACATCAGGTCTAGGGTTTGACTGACAGTATGGAGACTCAGAAAGCAGTGCCAGACACAGATGAGGTAGAAATAAGGACAGAGCATTGCAGGAACACTTAGGAATGTGTTTTCACTTTCAGCAATATATATGTGCTTATTTACCATAGTTCTACTACTTATCTAGATTGTTCTAGGAACTTGAAAGGAACTAACCCTTTAGGGACATCATTACATCATCAGTTTGGAGGTCTGGGGACCATAGAGAAGGGGGAGATGCTCAGCTTCCGTACACTTGACTGTGAGCTCCTTGAAGCCAGAAACTGGTTTCACTGTTGTGTTTTTACTGCTGTTTCCTCAGCACCTAGAAAGTAGTCATTTAATAGATACTTGCTTCAATACTGAATAAAAGAACATAGTGTCTGATATTCCCTGAATCAATGCATTGGTGGAGATGGATTCTGGGAATCTGTGGAGACTTTCTATCGGCCTCATTAAAAACAACAACAACAACAACAACAACAACAACAACAACAACAAAACCAAAACTTACATGACAAAAACAGTCATCGATTTCCCCTTTGGATAAATTTATTCCTGGTTATTATAGCATTTTACTATTATTACTGGGAAGAAAGAATAATCATTGCTATTGCCATCTGCAGCATGGGGGAGATTTGACAATCTTGACAACATTGGTGAAGGAGGGACTTCAAACGGCTTGCTTTTGAAGGAATGATGTGCTCCCTTACCTACTTCACAGAGGTGTTGTGAGAATTTATAAATATTTGGTCATTAAATGCTCATAAAAATGCCTGTTAAACGCCTCCAGAGTCTGTCACAGAAGATGCTTGTTTGAATGTTTAGTGGATTCAGTGCTGTCAGCGAAAAGGCAGACAGACACTCACTGAGGAAAGGGCATTCATACTTTTTGTTTATTTCTAAAGCTTGTTTTTTTTCTTTTTCTGACTATGAAAACAGTGGATGCTTATTAAAAAGAAAACTATTTAAATGCTGAAAAGGTTAATGAAAAAATGAACAATAACTTCAATAATATATTAAAATTATATATATCTCCATGTATCTACATATCTCTATAATGTATGTCTTTGTCTCCTTTATACATACTCAGACATAAACTCATATACACTTTGGATATTTTGTACTATTTTCTATAAGTATTTTTCTGAGTGTTTATGTGTATGTGTGTTAAATCAAAGGCTTAACAGTTTTATATTCCACTTTTTCACTTAAGATGATGGTGGAGTGTCATCTGCAACATGAATTTTAGTGCTTATCAGTCCCTTTTGCAGATATTCTGCAGTTTCCAATTGTCCATGTTAGAAACTTGCATTGTTTTCACTTTTCACACTATGATAAATTTTGATGCAATAATCATTATTTTGCACCAACTCTTGCCTGTATATCTCTTTCTCTCCTTCTCTCTCTCCTTTCCCCTCCCTCTCTATCAATTTTACATAAATTACTAAAAGTGATGTTGTTGAAGTAAAGGATAATTATCCACTAAGGTTTCTGGCAAATTTTGAAAACTGTTTTATAGTAAGGTACCCAAATTTGCACTTTCATTAGGAGTGCATAAAACTTCTCATAAAATTCATTCTTTCTAGTATCGAATTTTTTTAAAAATCTAATTTAATATGGTGAGTAAAAAATCAATATCACTTTAATTTGCATCACTGATTACTTGTGAGGGTGATCTTTTCAACACATTTTCTGGAATCTGTAAATTGTTCTTATGGAGTGACCATATTTTTGTGTAAGTTTTTATTTTAGCTCTAGTTAGCTAACATACAGTGTCTTATTAGTTTCAGGGGTACAATACAGTGATCGAACACTTTCATAATCATCCAGCGCTCATCACTACAAGTGCACTCCTTACTCCCCATCACTTCTTTAACCCATCCCCCATCCCCCACCCACCTCTCCTCTGGTAACCATCAGTTCTCTGAAATTAAGAGTCTATTTCTTGGTTTGTTTCTCTCTCTTCCTTTCCCCCCCAATGCTCATTTGTGTTGTTTCTTAAATGCCACATATGAGTGAAATCATATAGTATTTGTTTTTCTCTGACTGATTTATTTTTTTTAACTTGTTTTATTTTTTATTTTTTAAAATTTACATCCAAATTAGTTAGCATATAGTGCAACAATGATTTCAGGGGTAGATCCCTTAGTCCCCCTTACCCATTTAGCCCATCCCCCCCCCACACAACCCCTCCCATTACCCTGTTTGTTCTCCATATTTAAGAGTCTCTTCTGTTTTGTCCCCCTCCCTGTGTTTATATTATTTTTGTTTCCCTTCCCTTATGTTCATCTGTTTTGTCTCTTAAAGTCCTCATATGAGTGAAATCATATGATTTTTGTCTTTCTCTGACTAATTTCACTTAGCATAATACCCTCCAGTTCCTCCTTCATGTGTCTGTTGGCCATCTGTATGTCATTGGAGAAATGGCTGTTCATGTCTTCTGCCCATTTTTAATTGGATCATTTGTTTTTGGGTGTTAGGTTTTATAAGTTTGTATGGATTTTAGATACTAACCCCTTATCAGATATGTCACTTGCAAATATCTTCTTCCATTCAGTAGGTTTCCTTTTAGTTTTGTTAACTGTTTCCTTTGCTGTGTTGAAGCTTTTTTATTATGAAGTAGTCCTAATAGTTTATTTTTGCTTTTCTTCTCTTGCCTCAGAAGATATATCTAGAAAGAAGTTGCTACCATTGATGTCAAATAAGTTACTACATGTATTCTCTTCTAGGATTTTGATGGTTTCAGGTCTCACATTTAGGTCTTTCATCCATTTTGAGTTTATTTTTGTGTATGGTATACAAAAGTGGTCCAGTTTTATTCTTTTGCATGTTGCTGTCCAGTTTACCAGCATCATTTGTTGAAGGGACTGTATTTTCCCCATTGGATAGTCTTTCCTGCTTTGTCAAAGATTAATTGACTCTATAATTGTGGGTTCACTTCTGGGTTTTCTACTCTATTCCACTGTTCTATGTGTCTATCTTTGTGCCAGTACCATACTGTTTTGATCACTACAGCTTTATAATATAATTTGAAGTCCAGAATTGTAAGGCCCCAGATTTTCTGTTCATTTTCAAGGATGCTCTGGCAAGTTGGGGTCTTTTGTGGTCTCATACAAATTTTGTAATTGATTGTTCTAGTTCTGTGAAAAATGCTGTTGGTATTTTGATAGGGATTGTATTAGATATGTAGACAGCTTTGGGTAGTATAGATATTTTATCAATATTTTCCAATCTCTGGGCATCTTTCCATTTCTTTGTGTCACCTTCAATTTGTTTCATCAGTGTTTTATAGTTTGCAGAGTTTAAGACTTTCACTGTTTGGTAAGGTTGATTCCTATATATCTTATTATTATTTGTTTTTGGTGCAATTGTAAATAGGATTGATTCCTTGATTTCTCTTTCTCCTGCTTCATTATTGGTTTATAGAAATCAAGGGATTTCTGTATGTTCGTTTTGTATCCTGTGAATTTACTGAATTCATTGATCAGTTCTAGCAGATTTTGTGTGGAGTCTTTTTGGTTTTCTACATATAGCATCATGTTACCTGCAAATAGTGAAAGTTTTACTTCTTCCTTACAGATTTAGGTGTCTTTTCTCTCTTTTTGTTGTCTGATTGCTGTGGCTAGAACTTCCTGTTCTATGTTAAATAACAATGGTAAGAATGGACATCCTTGTCTTGTTCTTGATCTTCAGGGAAAAGCTCTCAGTTTTTCCATGTTAAGCATGATGTTACCTGTGAGTTTCTCATATATGACGTTTCTTATCTTGAGATATCTTTGCTCTAATCCTACTCTGTTGAGGATTTTTATCATTAATGAAAGTTGTATTTTGTCAAATGCTTTTTCTGCACCTATTGAAATGATCATATGGTTGCTGTCCTTTCTCTTTTTCACATATCTTGTTGATTGTTTTTTGAAATTTGAACCACACTTGCAGCCCAGGAATAAATCCCACTGTATCATGGTGAATGATTTTTTTAATGTATTGTTGAATTTGGTTTGCAAGTATTTGTTGAGGATTTTGCATCTATGTTCATCGGGGATATTTGCCTATACTTCTCTTTCTTTATGGTGTCTTTATCTGGTTTCAGTACAAGGGTAATGCTCGCCTCATAGAATGACATTGGGTGTTTTCCTTCCTTCCTTCCTTTCTTTTTTTTTTTCTTTTTATAATACTTTGAGCAGAATAGGCACTAACTCTTCTTTAACTAGTTGGTAGCATTTGCCTGTGAAGACACTTGGCCCACTTTTGTTTGCTGGGATTTTTATTACTAATTCAGTATCTTTGTTGGTTATCAGTATGTTCGAGTTTTCTATTTCTTCTTGTTTAAATTTTGGTAGTTTACATGTTTGTAGAAATTTATTCATTTCTTCCAGGTTGTTCCATTTGTTGGCATACAGTTTTTTATAATATTCTTTTATGATTGTTTGTATTTCTGTGCTATTTGTTGTTATTTCTCTTCTCTCACTTGTGATTTACTTATTTTGGTACTTTTTTCTTTTTTTCTTGATAATTCTGGCAATAGGATTATCAATTTTATTGATTTTTTCCAAAGAAACAACTCCAGGTTTCATCTGTACTATTGTTTTATGTTTTTGTTTTTGAGTTTCTATTATTTATTTCTGCTCTAATCTTTATGATTTCTGTATTTCTGCTGGTTTAGTCTTGATTTATTGTCTTTTACTAGCTCCTTTAGGTGTAAGGGTAGATTGTTTGTCTGAGATTTTTCTTGCTTCTTGAGGTAGGCTGTATTGCTATAACCTTCCGTCATAGAACCACTTTTGCTGCATCTCAAAGGTTTTGGATCATCGTGTTTTCATTTTCTTTTATTTCCATGTACATTTTAGTTTATTATTTTATTTCCTGATTGACCTATTCATTTTAGTAGAATTATTTAACCTCCATGTATTTGTGGTTTTTCCAGAATTTTTCTTGTAGTTGACTTATAGTTTTATAATGTTGTGTTTAGAAAAAATGCATAGTTTGGAAGGAAACAACAAAGAAAAACAATTCATGGTATGGATTTGATCTTCTTGAATTTGTTGAGGTTTGTTTGGTGGCATAATATGTGGTTAGTTCTGGAGAATGTTCCATTTGCCCTTGAAAAGAATGTGTATTCTGTTTCAGGTTGGAATGTTCTAAATACATCTGTTAAATCCATCTGGTCCAGTGTGTCATTCAAAGCCACTGTTTCCTTCTCTATTTTGTTTAGACAATCTTCCCATTACTGTAAGTGGAGTGTTAAAGTCTTCTACTATTATTGTACCATTACTTATTAGGTCCTTTATGTGATTGTTTTATGTGTTTGGGCTCCTCCATATTGGGTGCATTAATATTTACAAGAGCTATATCTTCTTCTTGGATTTTCCCCTTTATTATTTAATAGTGTCCTTATTTGTCTCTTGTTGCAGTCTTTGTTTTAAGGTCTGTTTGTCCAATATAAGTATTGCTACTCTGACTTTCTTTTGATATCCATTTGCATGACAGATATTTCTCCATCCCCTCACTTTCAATCTTCAGATGTCTTTAGGTCTAAATAAGTCTCTGGCAAGCAATATATAGATGGGTCTTGTTTTTGTTTTTATCTATTCTTTCATCCTATGTCATTTGATTGGAGTGTTTACTCCATTTACTCTCAAAGTAATTATTGAGAGATATATATTTCTTGCCATTTTATTACTTGTTTTGTGGCTATTTCTGAAGATTTCTCTGATCTTTTCTTGTCTTTCATTTCTGGTTTGCTGGTTTTCTTTAGGGATATATTTGATTTTTTTCTCTTTCTTCTTTGCATATTTATTAGAGGTGTTTGATTTATGGTTGTCATTAGTTTTGTTTATAACATTTTATGTATATAGCAGTCTATATAAAGTTATGGTTATTTAAGTTTGAACCTATTCTTTACTCCTCTCCTTCCCATGTTTTAGGTATATGGTGTGTATTTTACATACTTTTATTTTGTGAGTTCTTTGGCTAATTTTTTACAGAAGTATTAATTTTTACCTCTTTTGTATTTCTTACCTTCATACGGTCAATTTTGGTTTGTCCTTTCCACTTACATTTTAATATTCCTTGCAGGGCTTGTTCAGTGGTCATAAACTCCTTTAGTTTTTGTTTTTTTCTGGGTAATTCTTTTTAATTTTATTTATTTATTTTTGAGAGGGGGTAGTTGGTCAGAGAGAGAGAGAGAGAGAGAGAGAGAGAGAGAGAGAGAGATTTCCAAACAGGCTCCACACTTTCAGTGCAGAGCCTGATGTGGGGCTCCATCTTACAAACTGTGAGATCATGACCTAAGCTGAAATCAAGAGTCAGATGCTTAAACAATTGAGCCACCCAGGTGCCCCTAGTCTGGGAAACTCTTTATCTCTCCTTGTATTCTAAATGTTTTTTTTTTTTAATGTTCTTATTTATTTTTGAGACCGAGAGAGGCAGAGCATGAGCAGAGGAGGGGCAGAGAGAGGGAGACACAGAATCCGAAGTAGGCCAGGCTCCGTGCCGTCAGCACAGAGCCTGACGCGGGGCTCGAACTCACAGATCGTGAGATCATGACCTGAGCCGAAGCCGGACGCTCAACCGACTGAGCTACAGAGGCGCCCCTCTCCTTGTATTCTAAATGATAGCCATGGTCTATAGAGTATTCTTGGCTGCAGATTTTTCCCATTCAGCACTTTGACTTTACCATTCTTTTCCCTTCTGGTTAGGAGGTTTCTGCTGAAAAATCATGATAGCCTTATGGGGTTTCCCTTGTATGTTTCTCTCTCTCTCTCTCTCTCTCTCTCTCTCTCTCATCTTGCTGACTTTTTTTTTTTTACTTTGTCATTATATTTTCCCAATTTATTTAAAATATGTCTTTGTGTGGATCTGCTTTTGTTGATTTTGTTGGTAGTTTTTGTGCCTCCTGGATTTGGATATCTGTTTCCTTCCCTAGATTAGGGAAGTTTTCAGCTATTACTTCTTCAAATAAATTATCTGTCCTCTTTTATTTCTTTTCTTCTGTGACTCCTATAATGCAAATATTATTATGTTGGATGAAGATGCTAAGTTCCCTAATTCTATTTTGTTTTTCATAATACTTTTTTCTCTTTTTGTTCAGCCGGATTACTTTCCATTGCTCTATCTTCCAATTCATTAATTCTTTCCTCTTTTTCCAGCCTGCTGATGATTGCATCAAGCTTGTTTCTAATCTCATGTATTGCATTCTTCATCCCTTATTGGCTCTTTTTATCTTTGCTTAAGGGTCTCACTTATGTCTTCCACTCTTTCTCAAGTCCACTGAGTATCCTTAGGATCACTGCCTTAAGTCTACATCAGGTATGTTACTTATATCTGTTTTCCACAGATATCCAGCCATGGCTTTGTCCTATGTTTTCATTTGGGCACATTTCTCTGTCTTCTCCTTTTGTTTAAGTCTCTGTGCCTGTTTCTCTGTGTTAGGAAAATGAACTATGTCTCCTGTTCTTGAGGTTAATGCCTTATGAAGAAAAGGTCTTGTAGTGCACTGCTGTGTAGTATCATTTTCCCCAGAGCCTGGAGCTTATGGAAGTGTCTCCAGTGTACTATCTATGCTCTGCTGTTTTGTCCTGGGAGTGGTCACTTCTGTATTATGGCATTTAAAAAAAATTGTTGAAGAATTCTTTACAAGGTGGAAATAATATGTTGTAAAAATGTCTTAGTTTGAGATTCACTTCATAAATTTGTTTTGGCCTATAAGTTGTATGTTGAACAAATAATCTTTGTATGATATCATCATTGGATTTATTCACTTATCTTTAAAATTAGTTTTAATTATATAAACAAAATTGATCTTCCTCAGTGTAAAATATTAACAAACAAAAAGTAGAAGTTTATATTGATCTCTATCTAATCCCATTGCCATCCCCTAAAAATCTTTTTATCAACTTTTGTGCACCATTGCAGACATGATCTTTACATTTAATTATCTACATATACCTGTAATAGTACCTATTCCCTATTTTAATTAAAAAAAATTAATGTTTATTTTTGAGAGAGAAAGAGATAGCATGAGTTGTGGGGGCGGGGGGGTGGTAGAGAGAGAGGGAGACACAGAATCTGAAGCAGGCTCCAGACTCCAAGCTGTCAGCACAGAGCCTGATGTGGGGCCTGACCCCGCCAATCATGAGATCATGACCTGAGCAGAAGTTGGAGGTTTAACTGACTGAGCCACCCAGGCACCCCGCCTTATTTTACATTTTTAACAAAAAGCGTAATTATATATTTATTTTTCACCTTATGTTTTAATGAACTACATGTCTTGAATATCTTTTGGCTAGTGTATACTTTGAAAATTTATCTTTTATACATATACACAGATGACTATTTAGCCAATATTTAGACTTTATATATATATGAACTGCATTAAAAATCTTATATTTATCAATATCCTATATATTTAACTAGGCTCCTAAAATCATATCCTGAATAATTAGTTCCCCATTGGTATATATTGCTTTATCTTCATTAGATTCTAATAAATTCTGTAATGTAGTTTAAGGCTAACTAGTCTATTCAATTAGCATGTATTCTTATTCTTACACCAATTCAACTATCTTTTGGTTGTCATAATTTTATAATTGCATATCCATTAAAACCTGGGTAATTTTATACCATATATTGTGATATTTCAACATCATCTGTGTTTTCTTTTAATCAGACATCCAAATAACTTTTTCACGCCTTTACTGCCTTTGCCAGAAAGAAGGAAACAATTTAAATCTTTATCAGAATTATTTAAAAACTACATATTGATTTAGGTAGATATACCACTTTTACAATTTTGATATTCCTATCTAGAAACATGATATATCTTATCTTTTTTATGCATAGTAGTTTTGGGTTTTTTGATTAATTTCTATAAGGTCTCTACATTTCTTATCAAGGTGTTCCATGTAGTCTATGTTTTGGTGATCTCATGAATAGAATATTTTCCCATGCCATCTTCCAATTTGTTATTTCTGGTGCATTAGAAAGGTGTTGATTCACTTTATATATTGAGTTGTATTTCAGTTAATTGTCTGTGCCTCCAGAGAAGCTACATATAAATATTGATATTTCTCTTCTTACTACTAATAGCCAAAGCTTTTATTTGTGTTTTATGTCTTATCTTGGCCAGTGTTTTAAAATGATGTGAGATAGCCATAAGGATAGTAGGAACTTTGTCATAATCCTCATTTAAGTAAAAATGCATTTTCCAGTAGCCATAATATTAACTTTAATGACTGATAATTCAGATCATGTTTGTTAAAATAGATGTCATGTTGAACAAACTCATTTATCCATGCTTATTTTTTAATAATTTCCTAATATCCATAATGAAATAAAAATAATGAAATAAATGCTACTTGTTATAAATTCTTCTATTAATATACTAATATACTATTTGCCAGTAATTTATATAGAATATTTACAACTGCATTAATAAATTTTATGGGCCTATGGGTTATATTATTCATGGTTTCCTTCTTAAGGTGATATTTGAACCATAAAATAATTTGATAAACTTTCAATATTTTTCCAAGTGATGAAATATTTAATGTGACATTGGAATTGTTTTATTAGAAATCTAAATGAAATCCATAGTAAAACTCTTACTGTAGTAAGCCTTTGATTATTTTTTATTCTTCCCAGTAGGTATCAGACATTTCTTGTTTTCTAAGGTTTCTTGAATAGCTTTTCATCAGTTAAAAATATCCTATAAAAGGGACGCCTGGGTGGCTCAGTCGGTTAAGCATCCAACTTTGGCTCAGGTCATGATCTCGCAGTCTGTGAGTCCTAGCTCTGCGTCAGGCTGTCTGTGCTGACAGCTCAGAGCCTGGAACCTGCTTCAAATTATATGTCTTCCTCTCTCTCTGCCCCTCCTCCACTCATGCTGTCTTTCTCTGTCTCTCAAAAATGAATAACTGTTAAAAAATTGTTTTTAAATATCCAGTAAAAGTATCTTTTTCATTAAGGTTTTTGAATTTGTTGGCATAGCTTTTTTTTAAGGTTTATTTATTTACTTATGTATTGATTTACTTTCTTTAAAGGTTATTTATTTATTTCTGAGAGACAGAGAAAGAGAATGTGGAGGAGGGACAGAAAAAGAGGGAAAGAAAGAGAATCCCAAGGAGACTCTGCACTGACAGTGTTCGTGCAGAACACTCTGCACAGTAGACTTTGAACTCATGAACCATGAAATCATGACCTGAGCTGAAACCCAAAATCACGCTTAACCAACTGAGCTATCCAGGTGCCACTATTTAATTTTATTTAAATCCAAGCTAGGTAAGATGTAGTGTAATAATTGTTTCAGAAGTAGAATTTAATGATTGATTCACCACTTACATATGACACCCAGTGCTCATCCCAACAAGTGCCCTCCTTAATGTCCATTGCCCATTTAGCCCATCTCCTCACCCAATATCCCTCCAGCAACCCTCAGTTTATTCTCTGTATTCAAGAGTCTCTTATGGTTTGCCTCCCTCTCTGTTTTTATCTTATTTTTCCTTCCCTTCCTCTATGTTCATCTGTTGTGTTTCTTAAGTTCCATATATGAGTGAAACCATATATTTATCATTCTCTGACTTATTTTGCTTAGCATAATACATTCTATTTCCATCCACGTTGTTGCAAATGGCAAGATTTCATTCTTTTTGATCGCCACATAATATTCCATTGTGTATATTTGTGTATGTATGTATACACACACACACACACACACACACACACACACATACCACATATTCCTTATCCATTCATTAGTCAATGGACATTTGGTCTCTTTCCATAATTTGGCTATTGTTGATAGTGCTACTATAAATATTGGGGTGCATGTGCCCTTTTGAATCAGCATTTTTGTATCCTTTGTATAAATACCTAGTAGTAAAATTCCTGGGTTGTAGGGCAGCTGTATTTGTTAATTTTTTGAGGACCCTCCATACTCTTTTCCAGAGTGGCTGTACCATTTTGCATTCCAACCAGCAGTGCAAAAGGGCTCCCCTTTCTCTGCATCCTCACCAACATCTGTTGTTTTGTGAATTGTCAATTTAGCCATTCTGACAGGTGTGAGGTGGTATCTCATCATGGTTTTGATTTGTATTTCCCTGAGGATGAGTGATGTTGAGCATCTTTTCATGTGTCTTTTTAGCCATCTGGCTATCTTCTTTGGAAAAGTGTCTGTTCATGTGTTCTTCCCTTATCTTCACTGGATGATTTGTATTTTGGGTGTTGAGTTTGATAAGTTCTTTAAAGATTTTAGATACTAACATTTTATCCCATATGTCATGTGCAAAAGCTTCTCTCATTATATCGGTTGCCTTTTTGTTTTGTTGATTGTTTCCTTCACTGTGCAGAAAGCAGCTTTGTATCTTGATAAGGTCTCAATAGTTCATTTTTATTTTTGTTTCCCTTGCTTCCAGATACATGTTTGGTAAGAAGTTGCTGTGGCTGAGGTCAAAGAAGTTGCTGCCTATTTTCTCCTGTAAGATTTTTATGGTTTCCTGTCTAACATTTAGGTCTTTCATCCTAAATGTTTAGGATGTTTATTTTTATGTATGGTATAAGAAAGTGGTCTAGGTTCATTCTTCTGCATATCATTGTCCTGTTTTTCTGACACCATTAGCTGAAGAGACTTTTTTCCATTGGATATTCTTTCCTGCTTTGTCAAAGATTAGTTTGCCATAAATTTGGGGGTCTATTTCTGGGTTTTCTATTCTGTTCCATTGATCTATGTGCCTGTTTTTGTGCCAGTACCATGCAGTCTCAATGATTACAGCTTTCTTTCTAACACAGTCTGAAGTTGGAATTATGATGCTTTCATTTTGGTTTTCTTTTTCAGGATTGCTTTGCCTATCGGGGTCTTTTCTGGTTCCATACAGATTTTAGAATTATTTGTTTTAGCTCTATGAAGAATGCTGGTGTTATTTTGATAGAGATTGCATTGAATGTGTAGATTGCTTTGGGTAGTATCAACATTTTAACAAGATTCCTTCTTCCAATCCATGAGCATGGAATGTTTCTCCATTTCTTTGTGTCTTCAGTTTATTTTGTAAGCTTTCTATAGTTTTCAGTGTACTGATCTTTTACCTCTTTGGTTACGTTTATTCCTAGGTATTTTATGGTTTTCAGTGCAATAGTAAATGGGAATGATTCCTTGATTTTCTGCTGCTTCATTGTTGGTGAATAGACATGTAACTGATTTCTGTACATTGATTTTATATCCTGTGTCTTTGCTGAATTCATGTATCAGTTCTAGCGGTTTTTTGGTGGAGTGTGTCAAGTTTTCCAGGTAGAGTATATTGTTGTGTGGGAAGAGTTAAAGTGACTTCTTCCTTGCTGATTTGAATGCCTTTTATTTCTTTTTGGTGTCTATTTGCTGAGGCCAGGGCTTCCAACACTGTGTTGAACAACAGTGGTCAGAGTGGACATCCCTATCATTTTCCTGACTTTAAGGGGAAAGCTCTCAGTTTTTCCCCCATTGAAGATGATACTAGCGGCAGGTCTTTCTTATATGTCCTTTATGATATTGAGGTATGTTCTTTCTATCCTTACTTTCTTGAGGGTTTTTATCAAGAAAGGATGCTGTATTTTGTCAAATACTTTTTTTTTGCATCTATTCAGAGGATCATGTGGTTCAAATCCTTTCTTTTATTAATGTGATGTATCACTTTGATGGATTTGTTCAATATCCTTTGAACCACCCTTGTAGCCCAGGAATAAATCCCACTTGATCGTGGTGAATAATTATTTTAACTATTGTTGGATTTGGTTTGATAGTATCTTGTTAGGAATTTCTGCATCCATGTTGATCAGGTAGATTGATCTGTAATTCTCCTTTTTAGTGGGTCTTTGGTTTTGGAATCAAGGTAATGCTGGCCTCATACTATGAGTTTGAAAGTTTTCCTTCCATTTCTACTTTTTGGAATAACTTCAAAAGAACACATATTAACTGTTCTCTAAATTTTGGTAGAATTCTCCTGGGAAGCTATCCTGCCCTGGATTCTTGTTTTTCAGATTTTTGATTACTGATTCAATTTCTTTACTGGTTATCGGTCTGTTCAAAAAAAATTCTTTACTCTTTTAATGACCACTCTGTTGAAATCCTTTTTATTTTAATGCCATATATTTGCTTTTATCCCCTTAATTAAAGCAAACTTTGCCTTTTTAATTTATTATATTATTTATTACTCCAAAGAATAAATTCATCATTTTTTCCACATGTCCTTTTTGAATATATCAAATCAAGTAATTTTGATATATTTGTCTGCTGTCCTTAGACTTGTATTATTTTATAGACATTGAAAATTTAGCTTATCAATGTTTGATTATGAATAATAAAATCAGTTAGGGCCATACATTTGCCTCTGAGCAGAACTTTGGATACATTCTACAAATTTTGATAAAAAGAATTCTATGGTTGATGCATAGAATCTTAACGTTTTATCCTTCTCATTTACTTATAATCTTTCTTTTTATTTTGTTTTGGTCTTTAAATTTTTATTATTACTTTTATTATGCTTCAATGGCTTTGATGTCAGAGAATCTTGTATATTTACTTTCATATTTTTATAATACTTAAATGTTTAATCTGTGGTCTAAATGTGATTTTTAAAATAATTATTTCATCATATCTTAAAAACATACACCCTGTATTGGCAGGGTATATATTTCTATAATTAATTTTAATTACACTTTATTAATGATTATGTTTTATGTTTAAGGAGGCAGTTTAAAAATATTTTATTATTTTCAAGTTTTTATAAATTTCTTTTAAACTACCTATTAAAAAGCTGAATGTTTCTGCCAACTTAGCTTTGTATTCATAATGGACTTTTAAAAATATATTTGAGAAAAAAAATTCCTGAATATATATTTAGCTTCACTATGGAATTATTACTGTTTTTCAATGAAAAATTCATCTCTTTATCTAATATAATCTGAAGGTTAAAAATTGATTAATTTTGTTTTATTTTTGTCATATTGTTTTATGATTTTAAGAAATAACATTTGGGCTATGTGTCCTTCTATTTCTTCTTCATATATAGTTATTAAAAAATACTATTGATTATAAAAGAATGAGAGATTTTAAAAATAGAACTGTAAAGACAATTTTATTTGCAAAAACTCATTCCCAATGTTAATTTCTATCATTATAAAAGTCATGAATATAATACTACTTTTTGTATTCATCATTTCATGTAAGTCACCTTAGTCTTTGCCCTTTCATTTTGAAGTTTTACATATAGGTCATTGTTCATAAAGGATGAGTATACTATTTAACTTACAAGAATAAGTTTAATTTTTGAATTTAACTTTTGTTGCAAAATTTAATTACAAATATAGTTTATCTGTTTCTAACATTTGGCTAGGACTTTTTTTTATATCATGGCTATACTAATTTATTTGTTTTATTTGGTTTTCTATTTGAGATTAGTATTTTTTTAGTTGAAAACATGGAATTATTGTATATTCCCTTGCATGTCAGAATGGTTATTCATTGGGTACCTATCTATTTCATTGAAGTCTTTTTCCTTAATTTTATATAGCTATTGCTCCATGGATTTTTGCTTGTTCATTTGTCTCTGAGATGCTGGCCTGATTTTTTGGCCTTTTATATTGGATAGGAGAAATCTGAGGTCACATTGGGTTTTATTTAATAAGGCTATCCTTGTTTTACACCTGAATTTTTTTTTTTAGTACTTTTTGTTACAAAGAGGAAGGTGTCCTTTTTAACTATACAAAATTGATCTGCCATTTAGGTAATTTTTATCTATTATATACCTCTCTTTTCATTTTTTTTCTCTCCACCTATTTTTCATAGGTTGGATCTTACTTCTTCTATATGTAACATATTCTTCTTACCTATTTCTATTTCTCTTTGGATTAGTGGAGAGCCTTTCAATCTCATCCTCTGCATAATTCAGATGCAGAGACTTGGATGGCCACTTCAGATGATCAATTGCTCTGTTACTATCAACCTTCTTTTAGAAGTATTTGTGGCATTTGGGCCAGATGATTCTTTGGACTGTCCTATGCATTGTATAATATTTAGCAGCATTCATGGCCACTAGATACCAGTAGAATCCTTCAAGTCATGATTATCAAAAATATTACCAGATATTGCCAAATATTTCCTGGGGAGAGACAAATGCAAAATGACTCTCAGTTGACAACCACTTATTTACATTTTAAAGCATTTTTATATCTTACTTTCTTTTTGTATCAGTCTTTACCTGAGTGCTTTATCTATGAATCCTTGTTCTTGTTTTGATGCTTTAATGACCTGTTTACTTTTTATTTACTTTTTAAATTTTTTGCCTAGCCAGTATTTGTACAGTGGACTTTTCTGAGGCCCTAAGGTCTGCTTCCTCCCACAGTGTGGTAAGGAAACATGTTCAATCTGTAATTCTTAAATCGTGTGTAATATATTCAAGATAGAAATCATAGCATCACATACTTCAAAATTTTTCCAAAAACAGCTCCCACATCATATTGGTAGAAAAGGGAAACAAGATAATATACATCAAGCAATGCATGCCCTACCTTTCAGACCACAATCTACCCTGTATACCCTCAATCCAATTGCAGATTATATAATCTCTTTCCTCACCCTCCTCTGCCTCTTCTCTCTTTTCCTCTTTCTCATCTTTCCTCCCTCCTTGTGTATGTATGAGATGGTGGCAAGAAGAATAATAATATTTGATAGATTATGATAAATAAGAATGGCTATTGAGTACTTACTGTACAAGGAATCTTGGGCTAACTACGCCATATGTACTGCCTTAAGGCATCACAATTCTTTGAAATAGATGCTGTTATTATTCCCATTTTACAAATGATAAAATTAATACTCAGAGAGCCTAAGTGCCTAAGCTAAGTGCTGAAGCCAAGGTTTAACTGAGGTTCTGCTGATCTCAGATACTGCCCATGGCATTATTCTGCACAATGATTTTTTTTTTTTTGGTCCATCACTATGATGTGAAGGTGGGGTGAAAATAAGGATGACTGGCTGCTTAGTTTTCTACTTAAATAATCTTCTCAGACCTTGAGCAAGGATTAGACAGTGCATTGAGTCAAAGGCTTTTGTTACCATTTTCCTTTCTGGATGAATGTTTTAGTTCAGGTGGCAGACCATACACAAAATACAATCTTTTTCCCAAGCCGAATTTATTAGTCTCATCATCTGCGAATATCATGCCATATTTTTGCCTGAGTTCTCTTGTATCCCGAAATCCTGGGGTTTATAAAAGAATCTTATAAATCATATGATTCTGTTGTTATTTTTATGGGATCTTGGGAGAGACTCTATTAGTCACTTTTAGCATGAATGTTAAGATTTTAACTAGAAATCTACATCAAAAGTTTTTTAATTAATATTTTTGAGTACTAATGAAAATATTAGTAATCCATAAAATAAATACATGTATTATATTTATGTATTAAATTAACAAGATTAACTTTAAAGATTTAAACATGTTATTTTAACTAAACATCAAATGGCTTTTAAAAAGGGCCTAGAACAATGTTGGAGTACTTCTCAGAAATCTAGCTGGGAAATTCTGGTTTCTGAGACTTTCACATTGTCATAGGGCAGCCTTTATATCCTACTTTGGCTCAAGAGTTATAAAGACGCATGGGAAACTGAATGAAGATTTTCAACTTCTCATCTTCTAACTGGCATTTTTATTTGAAAATGTCTCTTTTCTTATTTTTAACAAGATACTCAACTTGCAAAAATAATTCTTCAAGTTTGTATCCATACAATAGACTTACATTTTTCCAGAGAATAAAATCCTTCACAGAATAGCCATAAAGAAAGCACTCTGAGTTGTAGTGGGATGGAGAAATTGAATCCCAATCCCATAAAACCAGTTTTTCATTCCATGGCACAAGGTTAAAGCCAGTGCATAACTCTGCACCTGAGCTACCTACCAGAACAGATACATCATAAACTCAAATGGAGCTTATGTCCTGTTGACATACACACCCAGAAACTGTGTTTAATTCCATTTAATCTCCAGGATATCCAATGCCCATTACCTCTTTGCTATGGCTAATGAAACCTTGGTTTTGTTTCGGATAGCAACATGCCCATATCAGACTACAGATTAAAATTAGTCTAAAGTAGACTTAAAGGGTGATATGGCACATTTCTGATCAATGAGATCTATGGAGAACTCACTAGGATTTATTTCTAGGAAAAAATGTTCCTTTCCTAATCCTGACAGAGGAGGACAGACACTATGAATATAGTTCTTCCCTCCCCTTCTTTTTCATAATGTCTTGTATCTATGAGGCAAAAAGAAAAAAAAAAGAAAAATTTAAAAAGGAGCTATCATGGAGGACAATGAAGTGTAAGGATAGGAGGAGACTTGGTTCTACCTTGAGCAGCTAAGCAAACTCCAGCATCTCAAATTCAAATCTCTTGTTATGTAAGAATAACAAAGCCCTGTGCTCAACGCCTGTGAGTCAGATTCACATTACTATGTATGTAAAACAAGTTCCAAACTGGTATCATTCCAAAGATTTCTTCTCTATCTTACTTTCGAATATTGGGAATGACTTCTACATACATGAGTGGAGTATTAAGGAAGAAGGAAATTTGAAGACAGTTGTAGTTTTTTTCTAGGCCATGGAAACTTTATGAGGAAAGCTTACCCGTCCTCACCCTCACAATCAATAATTTTTAGAATATGCAGTTGATTCTCATTTTTCACTGTAGTTATGTTCTATAAAGTTCCCTAGTAACACTGAATTAGTGAATACTGAACCAGTGCCCCTAAAGGAAATAGATAGTTGTAGACATAGATATCCCACATATTATAGTCTTAAATCTTAAACAATTGATTCTGGTAGATTCTGTTGTCCTTATTTTACAAAAGAATGAGTGAAGTTTTGAAAATTTAAGTGGCTTGCCTAAAACTGCCTCACTAACAGGTGCCAGTGTTGGAGTCAAACCCCATGCAACTGGACTAGAGCTTGCACCACAGTGTATTGCCCACCCACCTTCTCCATTCTCTGGTCATCTCTAAAAGCTGAAACAAGAAGGCATAGTGTTGTCTTGGTTGACCTCAGCTGAGAACATAGGGGAGGGGAGCTAAGGGACTTAAATTTGTTACCATTTTGTGCAGATCCACAAATGACTGCAAATTGCGAGTATTGATTTGGGGGTTACCAATAACAATTTTTTTGTTTTATTTTAAAGTTTTATTATAGGCTTTACTGCTGGTTACAAAAAAAAAAGACATGCAACTGCCACAAGTTGGGCAGTACATACAAAGCCTAGGCTGTAAAAACTATTTCAAAATACAAATTTGGGGTTTTTTTGGAATACGTTGTATCAAAGGGTGCCCACATTAATACCTTTGGTATAAAACAGTAATGTTTCCCTTGAAAAGCAGACCAAACCCATTCATTACCTCACACAAATTCACATCTCCTTGTACCTACTCCATCTAGTCTGGTCTCAACCAGCCAGATTAGTCACAACTCACTTCTGTCCCTTCAGGCACAAAGGAGACTGAGGGATAGGTAACCCAGAAAGCCCATCCTCCACAATCACCCTGCAGACAGCCTGGCTCCAGTGCTGGCTACCTGTGTCACACAAACACACATCCCCATCAACAGTCTCACACATCTCTTAAACAAATACAAACATAAAGGCTAACCAGACAGCAAAGGATCTGCACATCCTCTCAGTCTGCTCATTGATGGGCATCCCATTTTAGCAAGTAGGTGAATTGCAAATACAGAATCCTTAAATAATGAGAATCTATGTAACTATATTTTGTTGTTTTTTCATTAAAATTTACTTTTCTCACTGAAAAGTGAAATCTTGTTATACCAATTTTGAATACCTCTGCTGACAGCTTTTGCTATCAAAGTGTAAGCTGACTTCCAACTTCTGCTTCTCTTCATGAATAATATCTTGTATTCCCTTTAGCCTCTGTACATGGACACATGAACATAGGTGCTTATACACATATAGCCATATAACAGCAATACCATATTGTGTTTTCCAATATATAAAAGTGCCATTCAATTATTCATTGTCCCAATTCACAAAGCAGCAAGTATAGGGAAGTCAATATTTTCTCAATCAAAATGGAGTAAAAATGAAACCTCATAGACTAAGGTGAAGGAGCAAATAGGGAATAACTATAAATGGGTGTAAGGATTCTTTTTGGGGTGATGGAAATGTTTTAAATTAGGTTGTAGTAATTGTTGTACCACTCTGTAAATACATTAAACATTATTGAGTTGTACACTTTAGATGGGAGGGTTGTATTCTATATAAATTATACCTCAGTGATTCTGTTAATACAAAGTGATGCATCAGCTACACATGCACAGGTCTGCAGAACAATGGGGGATGTACTGTCACTGCTTAGGAATTTACACTCACTGGGGATTTTCTATGTACAGTTGCCACGTTCTTAGGCAGCTTTATTATTCACCTGTCACAAGAGAGCTGCAAAACTCCATGTGCTTGCATGGGTTGGAAATGTCTATTAACTTGTCAGTAAATGAAAAGGGTGAAGGGTTTTCATCTCTGCAGATGAATTAGAACAGGTGCAGCATGTCTCCAAGATCACTAATTAAAACTACTCAGGACTTGTATTTATTTTACATGAAAAAGAGTTTTACATATGTTTGAAAACTGTATGGAAATATAGAATTTTTAAAAATGGACTATAGAGTTAAGCTCTCTTTCTGCTTTATATCACTTCATGAATGGAACCCTTGCTAGGGCATTTCTCATTTTTTTATTATTATACTGGTTTTACATTTCACATACCAATATAACAAGTATAAGCTGTATTTATTAGCAAGAGGATTTTATTCAGTGTGGGCATAAATATATGCTCTCAATTTGTACCCTTTGTAATTAACCCCAAGAATGACACTAATATATTTTTATACATAATCTTTGGAGAGTCTGAGGCTCATGTCCTTCCAAATTGTGCATATTTCTTTGTAGCTCAAAGAAAGAGACATAAGGTGCATGGATAAAGAAAAGATCAACTAGATAGATCTATATTATGCAATTTTGAAAACAGTCTGAATCTAAGTATAAGAAAAACCTGTATTTGAAGAACTTATGAAATTTTAAACAAGTCACTAAGCCTATCTGTTCCTTAGATACTTAATCTCTTAAGGCCTAGATCAAATGTCACTTCTTTCACAAAGCTTCTGGAGATCTCTTTAGCTGAAATCAATATTTTCCTCTACCCTCCTATAGAACTGTGCACCTTGCGTATATCATATAGCATGGAGGAGGAGGTGTGGAGAAGGCACCAAGCTGACAGACAGTATAGTTTTGTGATGAAGGTTTGGATTCTGTAACCAGAGTCAGAGTAGCTGGGATAAAAGCCAAGTCTTACCACTTACTAGCTATGCAACCGTGGAGAAGATTCTTTAAATTTCTGGTCTACCAAATAAGAATTATAATGGTACTTGCCTTACCTAGTTTTGTTGGGAGAGTTAGGTGGGAGAAACCAAGTAAAATGCTTTGAATTGTGCCTGTGAGAATGTAATTGCTCCAGAAACAATGGTTGTTGATGTTATCTATCTGGAGGGCATTGAAACATAGTAAAATAAAATAAAATAATTGGTTGGATCCTGACTCAGCAAGTTGCTAGCCTTGTGATCTGGGAAAATCACTATTTGTCAATTGCCTCATGGATGATGTTATATGTAAGGGTGAAAAGGATGCAACACAATAGAGTGCGTGAACATGTTTTACAGGTGATACAGAGCTATTCAAGCATTAGACATTATTTGGAGGATATGGGGTATTAAAAATTATTTAGTCAATTAGACCTGGACCTAAATTCAGGAATTACCCTTCACCAACTTTGTTTTTTAGGAAATTGTCTCTGTGCATCAGTTTCCTAATACCAATGAAGATTGGATTGTTATTCAAAGCATTAAATAATATTTTAAGTACTGGACCCATCATGGCAGACATAGCAGGAATCAAATTGCATAATGTCATTCCTTAGGACAGTTTGTTTTGTTATTTGTATATATGTCTGTTGATCTCCTGAACTCAAAAACTACACAGGGTTATATTTTGCACATTGCAAAGCCTCTTGAACAAACCCATACAACATAGGAAGATTTCAACCAAGTCTTGAGTTGCTGGACAAAAACTGTGCTTCAGCTTACCTTCCAGGTTTGGGCCAAAAACCAACAGATTCTGGGATAGGTTTCCCATTTCATACCTAAGGTTTTGTACAGAAAATGAAATAAACAAATACAAAAGTACCCTGATCACTTCCAAGGATTTTAATATAAAGATATTTTATTGTACAAAAGCTGTTCCAATGTCAGGACCCTCCGCTCCTTCCTATTATGTGGCTTGTCCTGAGTTTTTCTTTAGCCTGGCCAACAGATGGATTGAATAGAATCTCCTGGCATTATGTGGGTCATGGCAGGAATGAACAGTCAGCCTCCTTATTTATGTAGAAGGAAGCAGGCCATCTTGAACAAGTATATTGTTACTTCAGTATAACCACCAGCCCACTAGCTATTAGGGGGTCTTGAGCTTATCATTGTTGCTCCTCCTTCTTGCTCCTTAGCTCCAGTGGTTGAGAAGCAATGAAAGGAACAAGGCCAAACCTTGCTTAAAATGGTTCCTATCTGGCTAGATAGATTCTGTCTGGTGCCTGCCTGTACATAGAAAGCTTAGGAAACAGTGTGGAATATAGAAAGGAAGATTATGGGCATGCAATTTGTTTTGGATAAAGCAGTAAGGAGAAAGATGCAAATCATATGTCAGTCAGAAAAAAAAATATTTGTTTTTCTACATAATTGCCATGACCCTAGGCAGCAACTTAGAGTCTTGACTGACAGTGGATATTCCTGGGCCCAACACAAAATAACCACTGGTGGCCTCCTATAGGTAGCTCTGCAAAACCAAAGATCATTTCAGCCTGCCTTCCTGGCATCTGTCCCAGAGTTACTCATTCTTCAAAGCTTTTACCATGCCAGAACTTCCAGTTACCCACAGCCCCAACACTCAGCTAAAATTGAAAACAAATGGAGGATTCATTAAACAGTAGCTGAAATGATTCAGTGGAAGTGGCTCTCTGTGCCTCTGGCTGATGTTCACAGAATGAACAATTAAGTAAGAGTCAAAGAAGTAAGAAAAAGAAAAGGGACAAGAAAAACTGCTACACTTAGTAACATGTAAGAATAATGCAATCATGTCAGGCCCAACTGGTCAACCCACATCTTTCTGGAGGAAGAGCCCTGGACTACTTTCAAGTTCTGTTTATGTGCCCACAGGAAGCAGGGTTATAAATATCCCCTGATGCACCAATTGAGCAGCTGGCCAGTCCCAGGGAGTTTCAAACATTAAACATTAATTTCTCCGCCTTCTGGTTCTTCCTATTCTGTGTCCTCCCCTTGCTCTCAGTCTCAAGGCAGAACAAAACTGGGTTCTGAACTTCACTGTAGAAAGACAAAAGAGTTTCTGCAGCTTGCAGCTTATTCCATCCGGGGAAGCAGCACAGACTTCAGGTGCTTGGGGAAGCCATCTGTAGCTCTTGAGGCGATGGAACTGGGCTGAGAATGAATGCTTTCTGGCTGCTCTGCTTCCAGCTGGAAAGACCACTGAGGAAGCCCATCAAGTAGCACTGTCTGCAGAATTGCCCTTATCCATCCCATCTGCTGCTTTCCAGTGATGGAGAGCTGCCTGAAATGTCCCAGACCGAGGGAAGGGCTGCCAGGGTTCCTTCCAGAGAGGCATGGGGGACTGTGTTTTCCAGGTGTACCATAGAGTGTTGCATCACACCTGCCATGTGCAGGCTACCTGAGCCTGAGGCTGGGGCAGGGGCTCAGATACATGTCTGAGCAGATTGGGTGGAAAGGGAGGGATTGATTGTCTCAGGTGTACAGGAGAAGAGAAGCTGAAACATATAAAGCTGCTTTTGAAGTATGCAAACCATAGACCAAACTCTACTCCATGAAATCACAAAACAAATCATGGCAAGTTTTAGCTAAAAATGTGGATGTAATCTGACTGAGATGAAATAGATATCTCAAAGGTATACACAAAGGAAAGCCTAATAATGTCCTGGGAATGTGAAAAAGAAATGACGAGGAGCTGAGGAGAGAGAAAGGCAAGTGAGCAAGGACAGGAGGGAGACGTACTTATCCTGTGTAAGCAATCTCCGGGGAACAAGGACCTTCATCTCCCTGCCCACTGCTTATCAAGGCACATGGGAGAGCAAAGCACAGTGTGCTTTTTGTATGTTTTTTCATCATTTTTTTTCAGTACGTTCTGATTGAACCAGAGCCTCCATGTGGCACGCTAACAATACCCTTTACCCTCCTTTTATCCAGCCTGTTCTCCAGACTTGTCATTATTTCTCATACCCCACGTGTTGGGTTCCTTTCATCTTTTCTCAGAAATGATTACCTTCAGACCTGTTATGTGAAAAGCTATGACATAGTACATAATACCCAAGACCTTTCAAACAGACCGCCTTGAAAAATCCTTGTTAGTACGATGCAGGGACCTTCTGAATTAATGTTTGTCATATATTATCAGCACAAGATGTGTAGGAAGATACCTCCAGACACACTTATCTGTAAGATGCTGGGGAAGACGAAGAGAGAAATCTGAGATGTGAATCCACTTTATGTTTTTTTAGAGAATAAATATTTTTATATTTGGTAAATTTATATATAACCTACTTCTAATAATGACTTGAGATGTCTTATGCAAAATACCTTATTCAACAATAGGCACAGATAATTAGAATAACAAAGATGGAGAATAATATTAATACACCAAAAATATGAACTGTTATAGGAACAAGCAATGCATTTAGCTTCCTGGAAGCCAAGCAAAAAAATTATAAGATACTTATTAATAGTTGAGGAATGAAATCAAAATGGTTAATTAATGGGGACAAATATCTTTCTGTAAGTAAATTCTAAAATATGTTTCAACATATTTGGATACCTTTAGTTAGATAAATAATCATGGGAGATGAACAAAGTCATGGAAATATTTGTGTGTGGCTTTGAGAACCACCTTATTACTTCAAATTTATTCCTCATATGTTGGTGCATATATGTAAAGGCTCTTAAAACACAGTGGTATCAAGCTGGAGCAAAGCACATCAGAATTAGGATGGGAAATTTTTTAAATGTGCCCATTCTTTGTATCTTCCAGAAAATTCTGATTTGAAGGATGTAACAGTAAGGAATATGTTCTTAGTAAGTTATCGAAGTAAATCTTTCCCTTCCATATCCCTCCCTAGTAGAGAATTTGCTGGAGCAGCAGGGAGAAGTAGAAAGAAGGTAGCAGCCACTGGGGATGGCCTTGTTCTTTAAACTAGGCAGGTGTGATCTATAGGACATATCTGATTTTAGCTTTCTTAGGATATCTTCCGGTGTAACTAATATCCTGGATTTGTTCTGTCCCATTAACATACAGAATCTTTTGGTTTCCACCTCATTGCCCTGATCACTAAAAAAAATGTGTTTTTTTTCTGAGCTGTACCTTGCAAAGGACTCAAAATGTTCTAAATAATCAAGAAGTAGGAGACGTTTCTTCTTTCTTTAAATGGTCCTTTGAGATAAGTCCTCTTCATTGTCATTTCTTGAGTGGGGGGGTTTGTCAGAGCTCCATCCATGCCATCATTATGGGTTTTCACTAAAGTTCTGAAAACCTAATCTTGTAGTATGAAACACATCAGCAAAGGATGTCACTATGGCATTCAGTCTAAAATGTAATGATTACTATCATTTGTTGATGTCTAATAATGGCCAGGGATATATAATTTCATTAACGAATCCTATGAGACCAGTATTACTACCTTCCTTGTTTTACAGATAAGTAAACTAAGCTAGTGAGGGAAGTAACTTTCCCATGTATCATGAACAAAATAGATGGTAGAAGGCATTCTGGGCAGGGCCATAGATCTCAGCAGTTATTACAATGAACTTGCACTACCTCATGTACCCCTAGTGGTCATGATCTTATTTACCCCCTTAAGATTTCACACCAGATAGAATCTATTTTGGAAAGTTCTTTAAAGCAAGGTCAAGGGCTTTGCCAAATCTATGCCAGCATTCTAAGAATATCCCCATTGAGCATCAGTGAAAGGTAAGCCCCTGTTCATTGAGTTAATTTCTCCACTTGAGAGTATCTGCAGTTAAACTGTAGCTTTGCTGCTAGAGAAGCATAGACCCTGGAGTCATACTGTCCATGTTCAAATCCTTCCTCGACACTTATTAGCTGTGTGACTCTGCTCAAGTTAATAATAATATCTCTATGTCTCAGTTCTCTTTCCTATAAAAAGATAGTAACTGTGGTGCTTATCTTAGTGGTTTTTGGTGGGAACTGAATGTGCTTTTCACAGGTACAGTGTTTATAAGATACCAAGCACAGAGTATGCATTCAATAAGCTAAAGTTAGCACTGTTTTTTTTTCTATTAAAATCCATCTGTTTGTCACCTTCTTTGGACATCACATTCATCCTGTTCTTTTTCCAAAGAACACGCATTTTAGGGTAGACATGTGTGAGTCCAGTGACACTTGAGGCAGCATCAAAGACAGCTTCCCTTCCAGGCCTCACAAAATGCAAACCTTTACCAAGCTACAAAAGAAAACTCTATTTCTCCTCCAAGGGTTGCTGTGCCTTCTGGCTCCTAAGTCAGAGCATCTGAATGAGGGAAACTTTCTCTCTGGCTCGGTCTCTTTCCCTTTCTCAAATAAATGCACAGAATTTCTTACAAGATATTTTTCTTTCCATATCACAGTCTCTTTTTTTTTTATGTTTCCCAATTTTAAATTTAACAGACTACCTATGCTGGGAATTGTTCAGTGATGTTGATTTATGAGACTTATGCAAAAAAGGACAGCCTTACCAATGCACGTATCTATTTGGCAAGGCAGCAGTGATTTATAAAAAGACAGGCTGGTGACACTCATATAAAGGCAGCTTTCATGTGGCAAGTGTAAAGGCAAAAAGAAAACCTCCTACCAATTGAATGACAAAACCATTGGCTACTTTATGAGTAGAGTAAATTCCACCCTAGCTTCAACTCAAAGTCCACCTGTGGAGAATGTGCCATCTCAGATGGGGTGCCCAAAGTGAGCTTGTATTAACTTTTCTTGATCTCTAAAGTTCAGTTTCAAGTTAGGTTGGCTGGTTTTTGTCTAATCACTGTTCAATGGGTCTGTCGGCCATGAACTTGTCTCAACTTCAGTAAAGCTCTGTACATTTTGTAGAATTTTTTCATCTAGATGACCTACTGGGGAAATGGTATGTAATCTCAAGATTCTTTTATTTGTCCTAGAAAGATAAACTTTATATTTTGTAAGATGTGTTCTATGAAAACTAGACTTGGGAAATTAGACTTCACTCATTAGGTTTTTCTAGACTATTTTCCAAAGTCCTAACCTCAATTATTATTGGTCTTTTTCTCTCTTTTTTTAATGTTTATTTTTGAGAGAGAAAGAGACAGCATGAGAGGGGGAGGGGCAAAGGGAGAAGGAGACACCAAATCTGAAGCAGGCTCCAGGCTCTGAGTTGTCAGCACAGAGCCCAACGTGGGGCTCAAACCCACAAGCCATGAGATGATGACCTGAGCCAAAGTCGGATGCTTAACTGACTGAACCACCCAGATGCCTCTTATTGGTCTTGTTCTTGAGACTCAGTATAGTTCAGCACAAACAGAAATTCAGTTTGGTCTCCAACCCTTTCCCTGGCAATGCAAAACCTATCAGACAGAATGGCTGTAGTGAATTATCAAACCCTTTCCATGACTGCAGAACATCACATACATTGAATAGAAGTGACTGCCTGAATGCTTCCACTTGTCACATCAGTTAAAAGTTCACCTTTATCTGTCAAGATAGGCTTAGTGCCAGAGACTGAATGTCTAAGTACCCCCATCATATGTTGGTTATAACCACTGTTGCAGCAGTTTACATCAGCAAAGGTTATTTCCTACTCAAACTGCATGTTTGTAATGGGTCAGATGAAGCTCTGTTCCTTATCATCTTCACTCCTAGACATTAATGGAATAACCTCTATCTTGAATTTTTCCAGTCTTGTGGTAGAAGAAAAAGGAATCATACTGAAAACTATGAAAATGGCTACTCAGAAGTGACCCACATTTCTGTTCAAATTTCATCAGCTGAAGCAAAGCATACAGTCAATATGTACTAGTCAATAATCCTCCTCTCAGGAGGGGAACCATTGGGAGTAAAAAATGGAATATTTTTCTATAACAGAGAACTAACACGATCCTTCAATTTATGATGAAAACTCAAAGGAGCAGGAGTAAGGTGGTCACTGCAATAATCCTATAACTGGGTCTTAGGATAAGATGTTCAGTAGTGGAATGATTGGGCAAGCCATTTTTTCAATGAACATAAACACTGGAAACTTCTAGAAAGAAGCAGTACCTATTTACCACATGTTCATCATGTGTATAAGTTACGAATGTTAGCAAAGCAGGAAGGTGATAATGACTGGTTTAAATTGTTAGACACTCACTCTGAGAATTCTCCCAGAATAGTTTTTGTAGAGGGCAACAGACATAACAAAATCAGAGAGCCTGGGCCCCACTTAAAATAAACTCTTCCCTACCCTGAGGGTCAGCAAAGTAAAGAATGACCTCCCTCTTGAGAAGGGAACTGCCTAATATGGTGAGCAAGAGATACTATGCAAGGGACTGACTGGGGGGAAATGTTTTGCAGTGAACAGAAGCACCAGACATTTCCATATAGAATAGAAATTCCCTTTACTTCCAAAAAGGAAAGTAGCAGCTGAGAGTGGGTGAACATGAATTGCAAAGCGAGGAGCATAGAACACTAAGAAATGGAAAAGGAAAGGAAATTGAGAACTTAGGTTGAGGGGAAAAATGGGAATTCTAGTTAGGGTGAGGGCAGCAGACAGAACAAAACCTGGAGGAGAAATAAAAGATAAGGAATCTGGAGAAGGAGAATATTTTTTTCCTCAAGTCAACAAAATCTTCATATTTTTCTATGGTAGGCTCTATGCCAGACCCAGAGAATGGAAAATTGAATAATGCACAGACCCTGACTTCCAGAAGCTTATATTCTAGTATGAATGATGGTCAATAAATAGAAAAATTCAATATTGTGTGATTAATCACAAACAGAATTAAATTTAAGATGGTAATATAACACAGGAGAAAAGCGCCTGGGTGGCTCAGTCAGTTAAGCATCAGACTTCAGCTCAGGTCATGATCTCACAGTTCGTGAGTTCAAGCCCTGCATCGGGCTCTGTGCTGACAGTTCAGAGCTTGTAGCCTGCTTCAGATTCTGTCTCCCTCTCTCTCAAAAGTAAATAAAGCTTTAAAAATTTTTTTAAAACAGAACACAGGAGAATGGCATCTAGACAAACATAGAGAAGTAATGGAGAAAGACCAAGAAAGATTTCCTAGGATAGTAATACTTGACTATCATACTGAAGGATATAGAAGACTTCACTACACAAGGGAAAGTTAGAAAAGTTGCACCTCTTTGCATGGCAAAGAGCAGATGCAAGTGCGTAGAGATGTCAGAACCATTAAATGGAAGGTCACATTCAGGGAACTCAGCACGAGATGTGTTGTGTGGCTAAAGCTGAGGGGATAAATATGAATCACAGTCCAGGGTCCTTCTGTCAGCTCTGACACCAATAAGCTGAAGGTTGAGCCAAGACTCAGCTTCTCTGGGCCTGAGTTTTATTTCTGGCTAAAATGATGGTGTTGAAGGAAGTGAGACACCCTTGACACCTGATATTATAAAAGGTCAAACTCAAGAGTTTTCATTGGATGGCTAGACATCTGCAGCACTTTATTAATTAGCTGTTGGTATCTCTCCTCTTCATTGCCTTTGCTCTAAGTCCTAAAGAAAGAAGAAGCTCAAAGTTTGTTTAGGTCATTTATCTTTTAACTCCCAACTTCCCACATTCAGCATCTGTTCTACCCCCTTCCTGAAAGGATTATGTCTGGGAGCTCATTACCACCATGGGCAGCCTTTTTCAGTGACAGGCCCCTTTAATGTCTGGAAATGCTCCTTAGACTGTGCTGAAAGACCATAGATGAGGCATGGCAGTCACTGCAGCATTTCCAAACTCCCCCACAAGTGCTTAAGAGATGTCACCATGTAAGGAACTGATTGCAGAGAACAGAAGCACTGGACATTTCCACATCAGAAGAAGGAAGGTGCAGCAAGAGTGAGCAAACATGGATTGTGGAGAGAAGAGAATGTTCAGAAGTGAAAAAAGAAAGGAAGTTGAGAATCGAAAAAAGAAAGGAAGTTGAGAATCTGAAGTTGAGGGAAGAAGAGAGGACACCAATTAGGGTAAGGGTAGCAGAGAGAATAAAGCTAGAGAGCTGGTGGATGAAAAGGAACCAAGGTGAAGGAGAATGTATTTTTCACCCATAAAGTTCAGTAATGCTTTTAGAATTGCAAATATGCATTTAAATTTAATAATACAATTATGGTATATTAAATGTCAAATGACTGTTACAGAAAAGCACTTAAAATTAATACATATGCATGAGATAAATCCTGTCTAGTTGTCAAGGTCTGAATTCAAAGTTACATAAGCCAGGCTTTTGCACTGAATTTTCTTACAGCTTAAGGTTGCAAAGTTCCATGAATTTCACTGGTATTTAACAAAGAAGCATGAGTAAACCTTACTTAGAACCAAGAGAAAAGACAGGTGTCCAGATAGTGAACAACCAAGCCCAAATGGTATTCAAATAAAAGTAAAGTTGAAGGCACTAATGGTCTTCATCACTCTTGTCATTATCACCATCAATATTGACAAATGGTTATTGAATTCAGTATAGCTCTAGTACCAAGGAGTCTCCCTTTCTTTCCTCCCTTCCTTCCTTTTACAAAACAACAAACCCACAAAGTTTATATATATGTATATACATATGTATATGTATATACATATATACACACACACACACGCACACACACGGTTTTAATCCTAAAGATATGCAGTAAATATATATTTAGTAATGAGTGAAAGTTTCTTGTCACCATCAGTACTCCTCCACCAAATCTACTTTCCAAGGAACTCTTCTTCAACAAATTTGTGGAATACTTCTAGAGGACCTATCATTTTGTTAAGCAAACAATGGACAGTGGGCAGACACAACAGGCATGCTTCACACACATGTATTCTGTACACAATGGGGCTCTGAGAGAGGGTCACCATCTCCCCATGAGTGGAGGCTCTTGGAAAACATACCTTCTCCACTTATTATTTTTTTGTATAATTCAGTTCCTTACAGTTGTGGGGCTTTGTCCCTATTTCCTTGCCGGTTGCCTCAATCCCTGGATGACCCCCTATATCCCTTGATACATGATCTCCTTTACTCCTTATCTAAGGTAAACTGTGCCATGAATACAAGGGGAGTGAGTAGAAAATCTTGGAGGCCACCTTAGCATTCTGCCTACCACAAACCTTCTTCTGACTTTGGAACCAATAAAAAATAAAACATAGGCGATGACTATGAAAATGATAAAGCTGATTAGAGAATATGATCTTTGGACTGTGACAAAAGAGATTACAAAAAATTCCCTCAGAAAATTAAACCATATTACTTTCCCCATCCCTGACAACATGTACAATTTCAGGTCTCTCCAGAATAGGATACTGACTTAATAAACATATCTCCTATCAGGAGAGGGAAGCCAGAATGCATCTTCTCCTTAGCCAAGCAAATCTTAGGGGTCGGAAATCAAAAAACAAAAGCAAAAATGAGTTGGGACTGAATCATTCTGATCCATAATATATTTTATGTATTCTTCCATGTGCTCTCTCAGCATAACTCAGCAGAGTGAGAAGGTGGAATCAGAAGATGGAAGAAGTTTGAATTACCAAGTCCATCAAGTGTAGGAGAACCCAAAAGAAGATCCATTTGACCAACAATGGGCTTTTTGTGAGTGAGGGTTAAACTTTTTTTGCATTCAGCCACTAAGATTTAGGATAGCTAACACTGAATTCTCTGACAAATGGCCAAAAGATTCATTATAAACTTAGCATACTTTTCCATCTCCAGCCATACAGTCCATATGTTTTCACACTTCTGTTCCATTACTAATGTTGTTACCTTAATCATCACCTGAAAACTATTCAGCCAGTGACACCTGGAGTGTTTTTTTTGCCCTATTCTCCTTATTATCTCTTTTTGTATCTATTATTCAGAATCAAAATGCAATACCATTATAATAGCATCGTATAGTGACAGATGGTGGCTACACCTGTGGTGAGCATAGCATAATGAAGTTGCCCAATCAGTATGTTGTATACCTGAAACCAATATAACATTGTGCATCAACTATGCTTCAAAAAAAAAGTGCAACACCATTAAACAATCCCTATTTTTAAAAATAATCTGACAAAAAATTATTTCCAACTATTAAAATATACCATAAATCTGTTAATTAAAATATATGAAAAAAATCATAAAAAATGGACAAATAAAAAGTATTTACTATGTGGTAGTAATAAAGGCCTTTCAAATCAGTAAATATAATGCAGTTAACACATTATGTTGCAATAAATAGCCATTTGGGTAGGGAGGAAAATATGGATCATTTTCATAGTTATAATTATTTAAATACAACATTTAAACATAAAATTACCAAGAGTAAATAGGTGCCTGGCTTTTTAAATATTAGCATAGAGAAGACCTTTCTAAGCATAATTCCAAAACAGAATAGAGCAATAATAATTCACAAAGATTTTATATAAATCGTGAATGATTAGAAAAAAATGAAAAACCTAGTAGCAAACTAGGCAAGATAAAAAAAAAAAAAAAGCAATTCACAGATTAAATTAAAATAGTCCCAAAACATGTGAAAATATTTTCTTCATTCCATCTGAATTTAAACTTTATGAAGACAGGCTCCTTTTCAAATTTGTTCATCGACATAACCTACCAAGGAATGTCCCTGGTAAACATTAATTTGATAAATAAAAGACTGAATAAATGTGTGAATCAATCAATAAACCTTAAATATCAGTCTGCTGTCTTCTGTTTTTGCGTATTAAGTTAGCTTCACTAAAAGATCTGTTGATATACAATGCCAACTTAGTTAAATTTTCTGAATAAGACTTTCCAATACCCTTTTATAGGTAAGATTCATATACATAAAAGAAACTAACAGAATAATCTAATATTTGTTTTATAAGCTTGGGGAAATATGAAAAAATGATACTTTTAAAGACATCTATATATGGTATGTGGAAGCAACAACAACTAGATGAGCTAAAATTCCAGAATAACTATCTTGAAATAAATACCAGTTGCCATTCATTTTGTTCCTTGGGGTATTTATCAAATCAGGCATGTGCTATGTATTGAGCCAAGGGAAAGGACACTACTATGGGAAAGAATAATCAGCGAAGCTTTTACTGGTGATACAGGGATAGAAAACAATATTGGGTATTGCTTTTTCCTTGGCTATCCTTTCTTATGTAACTTCAATTATACATGTATTGCAAAAGCAATATCTAAACCTATATCATTTCATAATTTTCCAGAAATATTGAAAGATATCAATCCACAGATTCAACAAGGTCTGAGAAACCCAAGAAGAATAAGTGTAAAGAAAACCACAGGTTGACACACTATAATAAAGTTACTAGAAACCAAAGACAAAATAATGTATGGTCAGCAGAAGACATGCATCCAAATGTTCAGACCAACACTATCTGAAACACTAACTGCAAACTACCCAACTGACCTTGAGCATCATAATGGATAAACATATTTTGGCATATTCATATAATGGAATACTGTAAAGCAGTGAGAGTAGACTTTACATGGTAATATTAATACAACCTACAGACAATGTTCAACAAAAGTATCCAGTAACAAAAGAATATACATTATATGATTCCATTTTTAAATATAAAACTGTCAAACTAAACAGGTTTTAGAGAAGTAGTGATTAGAGAAGTGGTGATTATATACTGGTGATACAGTTGTGGTTAGGTCAGAAAACTCTGACTATACATGTATGATATATACACATTTGTGTATGTATATTATACTTCCATAAAATGCATTAAAATAATTAAAATTATGGGAATTGAAAAAGTCCAATTTTTGACCTTAGGAATAGATAGCAGAATTAGAATATAGGTAGAGTTCATTGGAGTTGAGAATTTCAAGAAAATAAGCAGCCAAATGTTGGATACACTGTTTAAATGGACATGGGGGAAGGGAAGGAAAAATAAGATAAAAACAGAGAGGGAGGCAAACCATAAGAGATTCTTAAATAAAGAGAACTGAGGGTCATATGTTAAATGGGTGATGGACATTAAAGAGGGCACTTTTGGGGATGAGCACTGGTGTCATATGTAATAGATGAATCACTGGGTTATACTCTTGAAGCCAAGGCTACACTGTATGTTATATAACTTGAACTTAAATAAGGAAGGAAGGGAGGGAGGGAAGAAGTGGGGGGGGGGCATAAATGGGCATTGGGTGTCCTCCACAGAAGAACAGAAATTTTCAAGGCAGAAATTGAGAAAGACTGTAAGCCAGCTGCTAAAATGAATACAGCGGAATGAAGAGGTTGGAAGGCAACGTTTCTGATAATGTTCATATGATGGCTTTTGGCCAAGAGTAACCTTTGAATGGGACAGTGAAAGGTAATGATTTGGGATTAAAATTATGGGGAAAAAAGAGGGCCCATCTCCCCAAAACATGACAAATGGGTTGTGAGAAATAAGGATCCCTAACTTTGGAAGAATGCAGGTCAAGCAAAAGACTCAGGATAGAGCTATATTTTTGTTATAGTAAGAAACAGAGGTGACACGTAGTAATACTTTAGGAATATAGGAAATACTTTGTACCATAGAAAATGGGTTCCAGGCACACCTGAGTGGCTCAATCAGTTAAGTGTCTGACTCTTGATTTTGGCTCAGGTCATGATCCTAGAGTTGTGGGATTGGGGCCCTCATCAGTTTCTATGCTGAATGTGGAGCCTACTTGGGATTCTTTCTCTCCCTCTCTCTCTGCCCCTCCACTATTCTCTCCCTCTCAAAAAAAAAAGTTGCGGGCAAAAAAACTAGTAATACTAGAAAGATGTGAGAGAGGAGTAAAAGTTAGCAAGGTTAGAGACACTGAAAGAATGAATAAACAGAGGAGCCCAAATATTAGATGTTACCAAGGATAACGAGCCTCAGAGTATATCTCAAGCCATGTGACTGGGCTTTTAACCTTGATTATTCAGTTTGTGGCATACACTTTCCAAAGTACTTGAAGATAATGACACATGCTGATAGTGGTATGCATGGGGAATGAGAGGGAAGAGTGGTACCCTTTCTTCATACTGTAGCTCCAGCTTTATATAAAACTTAAAAGACCTCAGTTACTTTGATCAGGTAGATGTACTGGAGATCACTTACTCCAAGCATGCAGACAATATAAGACTCTTTTATAACATCCTTGAAAAGAAATCCTCTACTCTCTCCTTTAATACTCTAAGCAGTGGAGAACTGACTGCTTCATGAAATTGCCCTCTTCAATTTCAAATAATTTCAATTATTAGAAAGTTCTTCCTAATCTCAAGTCCACATCTGCCTCCATGTAATTCTCACATATTAGTCCTAGTTCTGCCTGATGGAGCCAAACAGAGCAAGTCTGCCTCCTGTTTCACATGACAGCACATCAAATATTTATTGACAGTTTGCATGTCACCAGTGTTTTCTCCAGGCCAAACTCCCTTAGGTCCTAGCTGTCTCAGAATCAATGGACTATGGCAACACAGATGATGTATCCTTCATTTCCAAACTACTAACACCTGTTTCAGATACTAAATGGTAGCAAAATAAAGAAAATCCTGGTCAGCATTTACATCTAGGGTTCCAATATAATATAATAAGACAAGTCTGTATATGGAAAATCAAATGATTCATCTTCAAAGTGATACCATTGTACAGTAACTTCCAATACCCCTAGTGGATGCCTGAAACTGTGGATAGTACCAAATCCCATGTATAGTATGTTTTTTATTGTATCTGTATACCTATGATAAAGTTTAATTTATAAATTAGGCATAGTAAGAGATGAACAACAATAACTAATTATGAAATAGAACAATTATAATATGCTGTAATAAAAGTCATGTGAACCTGGTCTCTTGATGATACTGTACTCACCTTTCTTATGATGATGATGTGACATGATAAAATGCCTATATGATGACATAAAGTAAGGTGAAAGACATAGGCACTATAATGCCATGTTAGGCTACTACTGACTTTCTGATATGACAGAACTAGGATCATCTGCTTCCAGACTGCCGTTGACTGCAGGCAACTGAAACTGAGTAGAGTAAAAGTGCAGAAAAGCAGGGACTACTCTATTGATAAATACATGCTCCACTTCTATTCAAACAGAAAGAATACTTTACAATCCAGGCATATATTGGTTTCAAATCACAATTACAGTTTCATGGTTGATAAGTACCAGTTATAAAATACTGATTTTATGAGAATTGTGGGTCAAATGAACTGAACCATGAAACAGCAAATTTGTCTAAAGATAATATTCTGTCACAAGGTTAAGTTATATTCATACTCCAAAATTTTACTTTTGAGAACTTAGGAGTAAAGAATTGCTTTAGGAGTTTCAAACAATACGAAGCTTCTCCAATTAACTTCTACTTGTTTCAGAAGTGGCTTCTAGACTCACTTGAAGCAAGAAAGGCAAGGGAAATTTATTTTTTCTCTCTAGTGAGATGGAATATCCACATGGGTTGAACAGTATGACAATTATTGACTATGGGTCTTTTTGCTTGCATTGCTAGCACGATTCACCACATAATGCAACTCTTGCCCAACTAACTACCAAACTATACACACCTTCTCTGAGCAACATGTTTAGATGTTATAGTGAATTCTGCAGGTGTGTATGCCACTGTTTTTTTCTTTAAAGAGCTTCCAATATGGTTGAAGAGAGAAGACTAAAATTACAGTGTGATTAGCCTAGAGTGATCAATCGTAATGACAGTGAAGGTATGAATGATAAATGTATGTGTGTGTGTGTGTGTGTGTGTGTGTGTGTGTAATTAAAGAGCTGCATGTGAATCCTGGCTTTATCATATATTAGCAGCATGGCCCTTGACCAATCACTAAAATTTTATAAGTCAATATTAGGAGGATAGTAGTGACTTCTATATTGCTGTATTACATGGACTCTTCTCTAATCTTCTTAACTCCAAAATGACATGGAATATCACTGATTTCTCCCTCATTACTGAAGTTTTTGTCTAGGTGTCCATAATACCATAGTCTTTTGGTTCTATTTTGCTCTTTTTTCCATCCCCTCCATCCCCACACAACAGAGAGGTTAATCTTTTTAAAAAGTATAGCTAGGATAAGTGTACTCACCTGCCTAAAATAAACAAAACAAAAAACCCAAAACACTATAGAGGTTGGGGTCCAAGATGTCAATGTAGAAAGACCCTGAAATCATCTCTCCATGGAACATACCAAATTATACCTATTAATAGACTAATTCCTCCTGAAAAACATAGGACTGAATGAACAACTATGAAAAACCAAAGATAGAACAGCAAGAGAGACAGACATGGTAACAAAGAGAATCCCTACCCCTGATGCTGCCAATGGCAATGGGAAGGATAGTACTGAGGGACAAGGAACAAAGTCTTCTGTACTCAGGCCCATTAGAAAAAAAGCTGTGGTTTAAAAGAGCAACTAGCATGGAAAAGAGACAATGTTAGAATGCTGTGAAGCACTGGAGGAGCTGTAGCAATGTTATCCAGGTTATGAGGACTGGAAAACAATGACCATCAAATTAATATTGACTGCTATTTACTTTGGATGTTATATAACCTCATGGTAATCACAAATCGAAAACTACAATAGATACACAAAAAAAAATGAAGAAAAAGAAATCCAAACATAGCACCATAGAAGCTCATCAATCACAAAGAAAGAGAGCAAGAGAAGAAGAAGGGAACAAAAAAGAACTACAATACAGAAAGAACTGGAAAAAATATTTTTAAATGTTATATACCCATCAATGATTGATTTAAAACTAAATGGCCCAAATGCTCCAATCAAAAGATATATGGTGGCAAAATGTACATATATATGTACAGATATATATATATATATATATATATATATATACAAAATGTACAGATATATATATATATATATGGGTATATACATCCATATATCTATCTATCTATCTATCTATATATATATATCCATATATATCTATGGATATATATCCATAGATATCTCATATCTAAAGACACATACAGACTGAAAGCGAAGGGATGGAAAAATACAATGCAAATGGAAGTGGAAAAAAAAAGCCAGGGTAAAATACTTATATCAGACAAAATAGACTTTAAAACAAAGATAGTAACAAGAGACAAACAAGAGCATTACATAATGATAAAGGGATCATCCAAAAAAAGGAAAGAACAATTATAAATATCCACACACCTAATACTGGAGCACCTAAATACATGAATCAAATATTAAGATACATAAAGAAAGAAATTGATGGTAATACAATAATAGAAGGAGATTTTAATATCCCACTTACATCAATGGATACATCATCCAGACATAAAATCAGTAAGAAAACAATGTCTTTGAGTGACATATTGGACCAAATGGATATAACAGATATATACAGAACATTCCATCCCAAAACAACAGAAAACACATTATTTTCAAGTGCATATGGAACATTCTCCAGAATAGATCACATGCTAGGCCGTAAACAAGATTCCATAAATTTAAGAAGATTGAAATCAGACTGTGCATCTTTTCTGATCAGAATGGTACAAACTAGGAATAAATTACAAGAAAACAACTGGAAAAAACACAAATACATGTAGACTAAACACCATGATACTCAATAACCAATGAGGGAATGACACAATCAAGTAAGAAATTTAAAAATATCTGGTGACAAATGAAAATGAAAACACAACACTCCAAAATCTTTGGGACAGAGTGAAATCAGTTCTGAGGGAAATATATAGCACAACGGGTCTGCTTCAAGATACAAGAAAAAGCTCAAATAAATAATCTAACCTTACACCCAAAGGAACTAGAAAAAGAAGAACAAAGAAAGTCCAAAGTGAGAAGAAAGGAAATAAGAAAACAAGAACAGAAATAAATGGCATAGAAACAAGTAAAAAGAGAATATCAATGAAACTACAAAAGTCCATTGCATTTCTATACACTATTAAGAGACAACAATCATATGATCATCTCAATAGATGGAGAAAAGGCATTTGACAAGATCCAACATCCTTTCAATAGAGTTAGAGGGAACAAACTTCAACATAATAAAGGCCATATATGAAAAATGCACAGGTAACATCATACTCATTTGTGAAAAACTGAGAGTTTTCCCTATAAGATCAGGAACAAGATGAGGATATCCACTCTTTCCTTTTATTTAATATAGTACTGAAAGTCCCGGCCACAGCATTCAGACAAGAACAATTAAAACAAAAGAAAGAAAGAAAAATGAGAGGCACTCATATTGGTAAAGAAATCAAAGTGTTAGTAATCTCAGACAACATGATACTATACATACAAAACCCTAAAGACTACACCAAAAAGCTACTAGAAGTAATAAGCAAACTCAGTGAAGTGGAAGGATACAAAATTAATACCGCAGAATCTGTAAGGTTTCTATACACTAATGAAGTAGCAGAAAGAGAAATTAAAAGAAAATACCATTTAATATTACACCCAAAAGAACAAAATACTTAGGAAAAAAACATAACTGAAGAGGTGAAAGACCTGTACTCTGAAAATTATAGGACACTGATGAAAGAAACTGAAGATGACGTGAACAAATGGAAAGACACTTCATGCTCATGGACTGGAAGAACAAATACTGTTAAAATGTCAATGTTACCCAAAGCCATCTACAGATTTAATGTAATCCCTATCAAAGTACCAACAGCATGTTTTTCTTACAAAACTAGAGTGAGGAATCTAAAATTTGTATGGGACCACACACACACACACACACACACACACACACACACACACAAACCCAAATAGCCAAAGCAATCCTGGGGAGAGGGGGCCGGGGGAAGCTTGAGGCATAACAAGAAGATTTCAAGATATACTACAAAACTATAGGAATCAAAATAGTATGGTATTGGCACAAAACAGACAAATAGATCAAAAACAGAATAGAGACCCCAGAAACAAATTCCAGGATTAAATAGTCAATTAATATGACAAAGGAGACAAAAATATATTATTTGGAAAAATTCATTTTCATAAACAGAAAATTGGACAGGTACGTGTAAAAGAATGAAACTGGACCACTTTCTTACACCATATACAAAAATAAACTCAAAATGAATTAAGGATCTAAATGTGAGACCTAAGACCACAAAAATCTTAGAAGAGAATGCAGGCAATGATTTTTCTGATTGGCTATAGCAGCAGTTTTCTAGATACATCTCCTAAGGCAAGGGAAACAAAAGCAAAAATAGATGATTGGGACTACATCAAAATAAAAAAGCTTTTAAAAAGAAAAGGAAACAACCAATAAAACAAAAAGACAACCTCCTGAATGGGACAAAATACTTGCCAATATTATGTCTGATAAGTGGTTAGTATCCAAAACATATAAAGAACTTATACAACTCAACACCAAAAAAACCAAACAGTACAACTAAAAAAAAATGGGTAGAGGACCTGAACAGACATTTTTTTTTCCAAAGAGGACACAGGGCACATGAAAAGATACTCAACATCACTTATCATCAGGGAAATGCAAAACTACGAGATATTACCTCATACCTACTATAATGACTAAAATCGAGATGACAAGAAATGGTAAGTGTTGGTGAGAATTTGGAGAGAAAGGAGCCCTTGTGCACTGTTGGTGAGAATATAAATTGGTTGCAGCCACTGTGGAAAACAGCATGAAGATTCCTCAAAAATAAAAATAGAAATACCATACAATCCAATAATTCCACTATTGGATATTTACCCAGGGAAAATGAAAACACTAATTTGAAAAGATATGTGCACCCCTATGTTTATTGCAGCATTATTTACAGCAGCCAAGACACAGAAGAAACCCAAGTGTCTTTCAACAGATGAATGGAATACATACACACACACACACACACACACACACACACACACACACACATACATGCACTGGAATACTACACATCCATAAAAATGATGAGATGGTGCCAGGTGAGAATAGAACTGGAGGGTATTATGCTAAGTGAAATAAGTCAGACTGAGAAAGCCAAATACCATGATTCTATTAAAAAATGTAATCTAGAAAAATGACACAAAAAATAGAATCAAACTATAAATACAGTGAACAAACTGATGGTTGTCAGAGGGGATAGGGGTGGGGGACTGGGAAACCAGGTGAAGGAGGGAGGGTGGTACAGGCCTCCAGTTATGGCATAAATAAGCCACGGGTATAAAAAGCAGAACATAAGGAATACAGTCAGTGATATTTTAAATAGCAATGTAATGGGACAGATGGTAGCTATACTTATAGTGAACAAGCATACTATATAAGCTTGTCAAATCACTAGTTATACACCTGAAAGTAATGAAACATTGTGTGTCAAGTACACTCAAAAAAATAAATCTTTTTAATTAAAAAAAAACCACTCCAGTAGTTTTGCATTTTATGCTAAAAGATTGAAACTCTTCACATGACCTATGAGGCCTTACATTATCTGCTCTGGCTACTTCTCAGACATCCCCTCCTACAACTCTCCCTTCCCTTGCTGTGTTCCAGCCATAATAGTCTCATTGAACATGTGAGGGGTCATTTAGTCCTGGAACCTTTATAATAGCTGTTCCTTCTGCCTATAACCTGTGTCCCACATCTCTTCATGGCTGATTCCTTCTTTCATCCATGTCTATTCTTCTTCTAGGAAAACTTCTTTCAGTGTAAAATAAATGTGATAGTCACGAGACTGCTCTCAGACACCCACCCATAGAGAATACAACTGAAACAACTGTTGCAATTTGGTACCCATCACTGTCTTTGCACCAAAGTCATGCCTCCTCCAGCCAATGAGAGTTTGGCCGATATGAAGGCACACCACTGGCAGGAAACATGCAGCTTCCATGATAGTCATCTTTAGCTTGAAGACACACATGGCCTTGCCAAACCTTAAACTGCACAACAATCTATGATACATTCACCCAAACTTCCTTTCTGTCCCCTTCACTCAGGGTCACACTTGCATCAGGGTATTCTGTTCCCCCAGCTTCCCTCATCTCCTTCCCTCTTTTCTTTGACATAGGCATTTTCACTAGTAAAAATCTTAAACATTTAAACCTTTGTTTCCGCCTGTTTCCTAGAGAACCCCAATTAAAATTAATGTTTGATTATGAGATATTAATGATTTTTAAAATCTGCACATAATTTAAAAATTGTTTTATTGTTACATTATCCATCCCACATACAACACTATCCTCATTTTATGCATTAGTTGCTGAGGCTTAGAAATAATAAATGACTTATGCTAAGGATCATAATAAGCAAGTGTAAAAGTAGAATTTGCCTTCTCACTCTAAACCCTTTCCACCATATCTATTGTATGCCCTCCTCCGTACAAAGGAGGGCTTCAGAGATGCCTAAAAAGACTGAAAACTCCACCAGATCTGCATCCAAATTATGCTCTGAGGGTTTGTACTTTGGTTGTCACTGACCCTAGGGTTATGCATTTAGTTGGGGAGGACAGAATGCTTAGCATTTTTATTATACATGACATTCTTCTTCGGCAGTAACACACACACACTCTTTACATTATGCAAATGCATTTTCTTCTGGCCTCTCATTATTTTAGTGAATCAAGTCTACCAAAGGTCAATGTCTTTGTCAGCAATAGGGTGGATGCTGGCAGTGTGACGTGACAAAAGCTGCAGCCTGTTAGCAGTCACTGTCAGCCGTAAGCTGTGATCCTACCTCTACTGCCTTAGCAGAGCTGTTTTGCTCTCCCTTCACACCAGCCCAGAGGAAAGAATCCCCTCTTCGTTTAATATTTAAAAGCCAGACCTACCTACTTGTCCAAGGACCCAGCAGAATTGCTGCTGGCTGTTTGGAAGGGTCACTTTATCAACTCTTTACTGTAAATACTTTCCACTCCTTCACTCAGCTATCGTTCCTGAACCAATGCTCTTGCTTCTCACTTCTCAGAAGACATAACAAACCTCAGAGAGACTGGGGACTGCAGCCACCCACTTGCAAATTCTGAAATATTCTAAGTAGCAGGAGTTCTCAATAGGACCAGTACTTCTCTCTGAGATCTGGATGGCATGCCATCATCATTTCCTTTGGAAAAGCGCTGATCTGCCAACCTAGCAGCCATATAAACTTTGCACTATTTATTCCAATACAAGTTTTCTTCTAAATTTTATATTCAGATGTATTTTCATTTTATATACAGGTGTGGCAGGAAACTATTTGTTGAAAAAAGTATGCGAGGAGAAAAGAAGATGTTTGCTGTCAGAATCATAGGAAAAGTGCCACCATATATTTAAAGGATGAATACATGGTGGTGAGGGAGCATAAGCAAGCTGAGGGCAAAGTACCAGCTAACAGCACCCATCTACCCCCAAGGTGGCATATGTGTGATATTCCTTGGACACCCCTGGCTGCCAAAGAACAAAGGAAAGGAAAGAAAGACAAATGGTTGACTGATGGAGATCATAGTCATGTGGGACAGGAGTTTCCTTCAGTTTATGGATAACTTAGTAACCTGCATGAAAAAGGCAATCTTGTCCATAGCCTGATCTCCAGAAACTTATAGACTCCATATTCTGGAGCCCTAATATCACCCTCATCAAGATGAAAGGGGATTTAAGTACTTGCTGTGGTGATATGGGAACAAAGGCGAATGAAAAAGTAAGTTTCCTTACTGTCTACAGCCCATTGACAAGGCCTTGAAACAGGCAGAGTGACCTTCCTGTAGGAGCTCAGCTGCCTCAATGATGATTCTTTGCAAGAGGCAAAAGGGAATCTTGCCTTAACATTATCTTGACCACCTCCCCCCTCAACAGGACCTGTGAATCCCCTTAAACACATAAAAATTCCTTTACAAACCTCCTTTATCTTTAAGCCCCAAGCATATGCTGACAATTATGCTCCAAGCATGTGGCCCCTGACATATCTCTGAAGGGTCTCATGACTGAGGTTTTACTAAACAGTAATAAACGATGTTTTCCTAACAGCAAAACACTCAAGGTCCTATGAATCTGGCTTCCAAAATTCCTTAGAGATTTGTGCTGTCCCCAACCCCCTCCCAACCTGAAGGTATATAATCAGTCACTCTTCACAACCACAGTGCAGATTTTTATGCCCATGGGTCCTGTCCCCATGCTTCAATAAAATCACTTTTTTTTGCACCAAAGATTTAAGAATTCTTTCTTGGCCATCAGCTCTGAACCCCCACCATCACCCCAAAACCCCACCTGTGGGATTCTAAAATAATGAGACTGATTTTCAAGTGTAATTTACAGATACCTGCTTAAGAATCGTATCCATTTTTTTAAATTTGCATCAACTACAAATTATTATGTTTACCAAAGTTAAAGGATATACTGTAATTTTTATACAAAATCTGGTTAATATGAAATGCCACTATTCTAAAATTTTACAAAGTGAAGTTTTCTGATAGCAACTTTATATGAGAATCAGTTCACTCACATAGTATTATCTTTTTGCAGAAAAGTAAAACTGGAATGCAAAGAGAAAAATTAAGTTTCCCAAGGTCATACATCTGGTTAGTGACTATAAAGGGATTAGAATCCAGATTTGCTAGTACATAATTAATTTCTTGCTCCATACTCATCTTGCAAATATCTGAATACCATAGTATAATTGGTTCTTAACAATATACTCCATATATGATACACCAAGGTAAGATGACTTTATCTTGGAAGTGTTGTGGTTTTGTATTCCTAGAAGTGTCCAAAGAGTAACTGGGAACAAGCTATCAGGAAGTTTAGGGAGATTTCTACCCTGGTTTGGAAAAGGTGGGACTTGACTTGAGCTTTGAAGAATGGAATGAGATCTAGACCAACCAAGAGAAGACAAAGAATTTAAAGAACAGTCCTAAAAGAGAAAAGAGTGAGAGCATTTGGGGGCAGTAACTATATTACCACAAACAGAAGACAGGCCGCAACACAGGCAGGAGAAGTCAGGGGAACCAAATGTGGGGCTCTTGGTAGCTTACTGGAGAGGAGATGGTGGTTAGGCGTAATGAACTTAAGTGGGAGCTGGCCTAGATAAATGGCCAAGGCAAAAATAGCTGGCAATGAGAGAGATATCTTGGAATTTTTCAGAACCTTACTTTCTGCCCAGACCTATTTCTGACACAAACTTGAAATCAGAATTTATATGCTCTTGCTGTACCCAAATGTGGGTGCACATTACCTGTGCAGCTTCTAAACAAAACTTACAGTCACATATGGGAAGGTGGTTTTTCAGAGAGCCAAACACACCGAGCAGTAACACACAATGCAGACTCAGGAACCATAGACTTGACTTTCCATAACTTCTCTGGAATATGGTCACAAGGGATCAATGCAAGAAGCAAGTTGAGGACCACAAAAACAAGCGGGGCAACTCTTAGCAAGGAGAAGAAAACAGTGATTGATTTACAGAGAGGGAATTGAGGGTTCTAATACTACAGATAAGTAAAAAGAGGAGCATGTAAAAAAAAAGAAAAATTGTTTCATCTTCCTTTTCTCCCTACCTTTACTTCCCACTTCCATGCAAAAGGCATCAGCAAGTGCTGAAGTACCACCATTCATTATAAATGTCCTTAAAGAACCGAAACAGGTGTCTCAGAAGCAGATGCAACCTCACAGAGGTTCAAGAGCCTACAAATGACAATACAGACTGCTACCAGCATAAAACATGTAAACAACCATCAAAACTCAGAGAAAAAACCTGTTTTCATATTAGGCAAAAAAGTAGGCCAATAACTTAGGTATTTAAATTGATGCATGAACCCCACAGGGCAGGAGGAAATCCAATGTACTCCAGAACCAAATTACAAGGTAGAAAAGTTCAATTCTCATAAATACATGGATTAACTGATCTGAGAACTGGGTTCAATTGTCACCTTTGGGAAAATAAAATCTGTCATATTAATAACAAGAGTATTAAGATGATCCTCCTATTCAAATGCTAATCACAATAAGGGCTTTTCTGCATGTTATCAAGCAAAATAAAACATTTTTCAAATATAAAGATTCTGCAAACTTCATAATACCTCCAGAGCCTTATTAAAAGTGTTCACATATTTAAGTAAAATTAAATTCCAGCTTAATCACTTAGGGCAGATATCTTTCCATGTGAGGTGGCTTGCCCCCGGAGTGACATCTGAAGAACCATACGCATGGGATTTCACAGTCATTTATCTCTTAGGGCATTACATATATTGAATTCAGATTATTTATGTTGTGAAACTTGTGGCTTAATGATCTGGAGGCCATGTCCACAACCTTAGTACCTGATCACCTTGGGCAGTGTTGAAGAGAGCTGATATTAAACAAACAAACAAACAAACAGACCAAAAAAACACAAAAAAATCTCCTAGAATAAGACTTATTTCTGGAAGGCAAGGCTGCCAAACCCTTATACCTAAGAAGGATTACATTTTATATTCAGAACACCACAGCCTGGATTCTTCAGGTAATTTGGAGATAAATGACAACCTCATTAACCACAGAAGCTTACAGTCCCGTACCCTCTGCACTCACAGCAACAAAGCCAAAGACTCAATCCCAGATTGAGTTCCTTGAAGATTTCATTCAACTATCTAGCCTAGTGATGAGCATCATATGATATTTAGCAAAGTCCTATGGATTTATTCTCATCACTTTATAAAGTGTACTAGTGATGAGGGAGAAAAGGCAAGCTGAGGGCAAAGCACAAGCTAACAACCCTTCCAGCCACCCCCACTCCCCAGGTAGGATAGGTGTGACATTCCTCAAAAGTCCTGGCAGCCCAAGAACAAAGGAAAGGGAAAAACAAATGGTTATATGATAAAGAGCACAGTCATGAAGGACAGGAGTCTCCATCAGTTTGCAACTGTCTTAATGATTTACAAGAGAAGAACAACCTCCAGAAACCTATAGACTCAGTATCCTGGAGCCCCAACATCACCCTCCTCTCCATAGGATAGAAAATCGTTTATAATCAGTCACTCCTCACACCCCAGTACAGCTCTTTCTTCCCACGGTTCCTCTCTGTGCTTAATAAAACCACCTTTCTACACTGAAGACGTCTCAAGAAGTTTTTCCTGGCAATCAGCTCCAAACCCCAACACTCCAAACTGTATCTTTAGGAGAATGAACAACACCCAGCTACAGAAACTACCAATTTCTCATTCTGTGTGATTTAATACAATGGAAGCATATTCCCATTCACCTCACAGTCCCCTTGGCTTTCATAGGGCAGACTCCTGGTTCTTATCGACTTGTGTCACCACCATATTTGAGGGCCTTTTCTCACTCCTCCACTGAGTTATTTACATTCACTTAGCCAACTAGTAAAGAGAATAAGTGTAGAAAATAAGGGACAAGAGAAAACGGACTGATAATCCAGTCTCTGCTCTGTAAAGTGCCTAATTTGTATGTAAATTCAAAAAGAGGAATTTCATAGGAGAACATGGGAATGGTAGAACAAGTGACAAAATCCCCTGAATAAACTATCGCTTTAACAAGGAAAATTCTCAAGAGAAAGTTTATGCCCCATACATCCGTTCCCCAGTCAGCCACTGATGCATACATTGTCCACCTAGTCTTTTTCACATTCCCAGGGCTGGATTTGAGCCTCTACAACCATCCCCATGCCCAAGAGCATGCAGAATTCTGGAAGAGTATGTAGGAAAGGGGAAACAATTAATAGAGGAATACAATATGGTGGGAACAAGAACAGAAACACATTTAAAGGTGCTACCTCTTTTGGATTCCTCTTTGTGTCTGGTTAGTCTCAGAGATTCTTTGTGACAAAAACACATTTACCTTTGAATTGCCACTTGTTGGTCTCCCGGAAAAGGTGTGAGGACCATGGAGTGTCTAAGAGCAAAAACAAGATGAAAAATATATAAAATACACAGAATTTTAAAAAATTAAATATTAATGCCTAGTCTATAGCAAAAACCTTAGAGGTATTCATTTTTTCTAAGGTAGTCATTCTTTTCATGATAATTTATCCTAAAGAAATCATTCAACAGAAGCAAAATGTTTTATAATCAACAGATCTACTGAAGAGTAAGTTATAATAGTTTAAAAAAGGGAGAAAGAATAGCCAAAATATTCAATACTAAACTTACATTTACTTGATGGAATATGACAGACTCATTAAAATCATACTAAGTTGCCACATCAAAATGTTTATGTCACTGCTATTTTAATACAAGAAGACAATGAAATGTTTCTTTCACATAAACTATAAAAAATGAAAGTAATTGGCTTATTGGGATGATGAAATGACAGGTGATTTTTAATTCAAACATTATCTTTAATATTGCTACATCAGCTCAGTAATTAAAACATTTATACCATCTGCATGTGGGAGGAAAAACATACAATTTATTATTTATTCTGAAAAAAATGTCATTTCGCAAAATTACTAGCATTTGTCATCTAAGATCTTTTAGTTTGATTGCTTAGCCCTCAGAGGGCTGGATTCCTTGGGAATGGGGAAAGCCCACAGACATGGCCATTCCCAGCAGTCATGTTTTGCCGTCTCTTTCCTAAAATCCAGAAAACCCCTAAACTCTGGAGCACAAAGGAATTGTGTTTGCTCTGAGTCATACTTGAGGCAGGAGGTAAACTATAGCTTGAAGACACAATAAATGTCCTCTGGAGTTGAGAACTAAATAAGAAAATATATGTGAATTCTCAGATTAGGAATGCTTGGCTCTGTAGCAAATTGCTTCAGGTCAAAATCTGACTTGTCCTCTTACTGTGATATTGGGCAATTTATTTAAAACTTCTGTGCCTCAGTTATATCATCATGTGAAGAAGGGGGAGGAGAAGAGGAGGAGGAGGGGAACTGCTACCACACAGAGGCAGCACAAGGATTAAATGAGATAACGAACATACTTGCTTAGAACTACCTTGGCTTATTGTGTATACTCAAATGGGTCAGCTATTTTCTCAGTAATAGTTATGAGGGTGGAAAGAGTCTGTATTTTCATTTAAATACAGGTGAATTATATAGAAGCGACCAGGTGTAAAATCCCTCAACTTTCTTCCCTCCCTTCTGTAATTGTCATCTGCATCTCAGGTGATAGGTATCCTTGTTCTTACCCACTCCACTTGTGTTCTTGTCCCTATCTCTTCAAATCCTCCATAGTAACCAATAATTCTTCTCTCATCTTTTCTTTATCTTCAACCAGCCCCTTGTGGTTATCTTTCTACCCACTCTTGTAAATATATTCAAATCTCTAACATTCTCTGGAAAAAAAAAATCTTTCCCAGATCATTTTTAAGCCTACTCTTTCTTTCCCCTTCAATTCTCAACTCAATTTCCAGCTGTAGCTATCTGCTCTGTTACACTCAGTTTTTAATCTACCCTAAATAGTTTCTGGCCAGACCATTCCATTGAAACTGCCCTGGCTGAAGCTATCAATGAGCTTCATATCAGCAAAGAATATTTTTCATTACTTATTAGATTTCTCTAGTAAATTTAATATAATTTTATTATTTATTTCTGTTATTTATGTTTATTTTCTTCAGTCTTTCACTCTTATTATCTGTACCTCCTTGGCTTCTGTAATTCTATTCACATCTTTCTGTCTGCATCCGCTACTTTACTACCTTTTCATTTCCAGATTCCTCCTCCACCAACCAGTAAAACCTGAGCATCCCTCAAATTCTGCCATTTAATCGCTGCTCTTCTCTCTCCCAAGAAATGCTCGTCAACCTCCAGTGACTCCTAGTTTTACTTATGATGTTGAAATTGATAACTTCCAAATCTATATTTATATCCTTGATCAGTACTCTGAGCATATTAGAAACAAGAGCGAAATAGCACTAAACCTGCCACAATAAATATTTGTGGAAAAAATACAGCATTTCAATGTCCCAGACATGCCTCAATGGCCAAAACTAACCTAAGGAGAAATTCCAGAGGGGAAGCAAAACTTCTCTTTATTACTAGTTTCTGTGAATGGCTACAACTCACAGCCATTTACTCAAATCAGGGATGTGGATCTCATCGAAACTCTTCAATCTATCCTCTTTCCATATCATGCTCCTTCAAATTACCATTAAATAGCGTTGATTTTACCTCCTGGAATATCCCAAATCCATTCTTCTATTTCATCTCTACTTCTCTAGATAATTTCATCATCTTCTGCCTGAAACACTGCAGTAAGGAGCCACCTAATTGGTCTTGCCTGAGAGTTTGAACTGTCTAAAATTTACTCTGCCCTCCAGAAAATCTACCTAAAACACAATAAATACTTCTCTCTTTGCAGACCTTCAGTGGCCTTTTATTACTTTTATTATTCTGATAATGTGCCAGATTTTCAGCATGCCATGCCCCTTCAACCATGTTTGCTCTTTGACTCACCTTGGTATGTACTTGACCATTTTTAAGACTTATTTTCTGTAGTAAAACATAGTATATAATGAAAAGTCTCAGTTTTATAATTCTCCATGCACTCACGAAAGCAAACTCAAATTCTGTAGACTCAGAACTTTCCTTCAACTATAGCCTCAAATAATTAAAATATAGTTTTTGGATTATGACATCATAGGCAAAAGTCACCAAACACACAAGAAGGCATCCTGAACAGGACCAGACAGAAACAATAGATCATAGAATCCGATGTCCAAATACTTTAACTGTGGAATTATGAGACACTGAATAGAAAATAAATATGTTAGGCAAATTCCTGGAAGATGGTGACTTAGGAGGATGCTGGGCTCACCGTGTGTCCTGCTGATCACTTAGATTCCACCTACACCTGCCTAAATAACCCAGAAAACCGCCAGAGGAATAGCGGAACGGAGTCTCCGGAGCCAAGCGCAGAGGAGAGGCCCACGGAAGAGGGTAGGAAGGGCGGCGGGGCGGTGCACACCCACGGATTGGCGGGAGGGAGCCGGGCAGAGGGGCAGCCTGCCGACCAAGCAGAGCCCCTGAGTCTGGCTGGCAAAAGCGGAGGGGCCTGACAGACTGTGTTCCGACAGCAAGCACGACTTAGCATCTGGGAGGTCATAAGTTAACAGCTCTGCTCGGAAAGCAGGAAGGCTGGAGGACAAAGGGAGGGAGAGTTGCTGAGCCCCCAGAGGACAGAGCTCAGCATGGCGGGGAACAAAGGCGCTCGCCAGCGCCATCTCCCTCGCCCATCCCCCAGCCAAAATCCCAAAGGCAACCAGTTCCTGCCAGGGAACTTGCTCGCTCCCTGCAAACACCCAACTCTGTGCTTCTGCAGAGCCAAACCTCCGGCAGTGGATCTGACTCCATCCCGCTGCCACAGGGCCCCTCCTGAAGTGGATCACCTAAGGAGCAGCGAGCTAAGCCTGCCCCTCCTGCCCCCCTGCACCTTGCCTACCCACCCCAGCTAATACGCCAGATCCCCAGCACCACAAGCCTGGCAGTGTGCAAGTAGCCCAGACAGCCACGCCACCCCACAGTGAATCCCGCCCCTAGGAGAGGGGAAGAGAAGGCACACACCAGTCTGACTGTGGCCCCAGTGGTGGGCCAGGGGCAGACATCAGGTCTGACTGCGGCCCGCCCACCAACTCCAGTTATACACCACAGCACAGGGGAAGTGCCCTGCAGGTCCTCACCACACCAGGGACTATCCAAAATGACCAAACGGAAGAATTCCCCTCAGAAGAATCTCCAGGAAATAACAACAGCTAATGAACTGATCAAAAAGGATTTAAATAATATAACAGAAAATGAATTTAGAATAATAGTCATAAAATTAATCGCTGGGCTTGAAAACAGTATAGAGGACAGCAGAGAATCTCTTGCTACAGAGATCAAGGGACTAAGGAACAGTCACGAGGAGCTGAAAAACGCTTTAAACGAAATGCAAAACAAAATGGAAACCACAACGGCTCAGATTGAAGAGGCAGAGGAGAGAATAGGTGAACTAGAAGATAAAGTTATGGAAAAAGAGGAAGCTGAGAGAAAGAGAGATAAAAAAAATCCAGGAGTATGAGGGGAAAATTAGAGAAATAAGTGATACACTAAAAAGAAATAATATACGTATAATTGGTATCCCAGAGGAGGAAGAGAGAGGGAAAGGGGCTGAAGGGGTACTTGAAGAAATAATAGCTGAGAACTTCCCTGAACTGGGGAAGGAAAAAGGCATTGAAATCCAAGAGGCACAGAGAACTCCGTTCAGACGTAACTTGAATCGATCTTCTGCACGACATATCATAGTGAAACTGGCAAAATACAAGGATAAAGAGAAAATTCTGAAAGCACCAAGGGGTAAACGTGCCCTCACATATAAAGGGAGACCTATAAGACTCGTGACTGATCTCTCTTTTGAAACTTGGCAGGCCAGAAAGAATTGGCACGAGATCTTCAGTGTGCTAAACAGAAAAAATATGCAGCCGAGAATCCTTTATCCAGCAAGTCTGTCATTTAGAATAGAAGGAGAGATAAAGGTCTTCCCAAACAAACAAAAACTGAAGGAATTTGTCACCACTAAACCAGCCCTACAAGAGATCCTAAGGGGGACCCTGTGAGACAAAGTACCAGAGACATCACTACAAGCATAAAACACACAGACATCACAATGACTCTAAACCCGTATCTTTCTATAATAACACTGAATGTAAATGGATTAAATGCGCCAACCAAAAGACATAGGGTATCAGAATGGATAAAAAAACAAGACCCATCTATTTGCTGTCTACAAGAGACTCATTTTAGACCTGAGGACACCTTTAGATTGAGAGTGAGGGGATGGAGAACTATTTATCATGCTACTGGAAGCCAAAAGAAAGCTGGAGTAGCCATACTTATATCAGACAAACTAGACTTTAAATTAAAGGCTGTAACAGGAGATGAAGAAGGACATTATATAATAGTTACAGGGTCTATCCATCAGGAAGAGCTAACAATTATAAATGTCTATGCGCCGAATACCGGAGCCCCCAAATATATAAAACAATTACTCATGAACATAAGCAACCTTATTGATAAGAATGTGGTAATTGCAGGGGACTTTAACACCCCACTAACAGAAATGGATAGATCATCTAGACACACGGTCAATGAAGAAACAAGGGCCCTGAATGAGACATTGGATCAGATGGACTTGACAGATATATTTAGAACTCTGTATCCCAAAGCAACAGAATATACTTTCTTCTCGAGTGCACATGGAACATTCTCCAAGATAGATCATATACTGGGTCACAAAACAGTCCTTCATAAGTTCACAAGAATTGAAATTATACCATGCATACTTTCAGACCACAATGCTATGAAGCTTGAAATCAACCACAGGAAAAAGTCTGGAAAACCTCCAAAAGCATGGAGGTTAAAGAACACCTTACTAAAGAATGAGTGGGTCAACCAGGCAATTAGAGAAGAAATTAAAAAATATATGGAAACAAACGAAAATGAAAATACAACAATCCAAATGCTTTGGGACGCAGCGAAGGCAGTCTGAGAGGAAAATACATTGCAATCCAGGCCTATCTCAAGAAACAAGAAAAATCCCAAATACAAAATCTAACAGCACACCTAAAGGAACTAGAAGCAGAACAGCAAAGGCAGCCTAAACCCAGCAGAAGAAGAGAAATAATAAAGATCAGAGCAGAAATAAACAATATAGAATCTAAAAAAACTGTAGAGCAGATCAACGAAACCAAGAGTTGGTTTTTTGAAAAAATAAACAAAATTGACAAACCTCTAGCCATGCTTCTCAAAAAGAAAAGGGAGATGACCCAAATAGATAAAATCATGAATGAAAATGAAATTATTACAACCAATCCCTCAGAGATGCAAACAATTATCAGGGAATACTATGAAAAATTATATGCCAACAAATTGGACAACCTGGAAGAAATGGACAAATTCCTAAACACCCACACTCTTCCAAAACTCAATCAGGAGGAAATAGAAAGCTTGAACAGACCCATAACCAGCGAAGAAATTGAATCGGTTATCAAAAATCTCCCAACAAATAAGAGTCCAGGACCAGATGGCTTCCCAGGGGAGTTCTACCAGACGTTTAAAGCAGAGATAATACCTATCCTTCTCAAGCTATTCCAAGAAGTAGAAAGGGAAGGAAAACTTCCAGACTCATTCTATGAAGCCAGTATTACTTTGATTCCTAAACCAGAGACCCAGTAAAAAAAGAGAACTATAGGCCAATATCCCTGATGAATATGGATGCAAAAATTCCTGAATAAGATACTAGCAAACCGAATTCAACGGCATATAAAAAGAATTATTCACCATGATCAAGTGGGATTCATTCCTGGGATGCAGGGCTGGTTCAACATTCGCAAATCAGTCAACGTGATACGTCACATTAATAAAAAAAAAGATAAGAACCATATGATCCTGTCAATCGATGCAGAAAAGGCATTTGACAAAATCCAGCACCCTTTCTTAATAAAAACCCTTGAGAAAGTCGGGATAGAAGGAACATACTTAAAGATCATAAAAGCCATTTATGAAAAGCCCACAGCTAACATCATCCTCAACGGGGAAAAATGAGAGCTTTTTCCCTGAGATCAGGAACACGACAGGGATGTCCACTCTCACCGCTGTTGTGTAATATAGTGTTGGAAGTTTTAGCATCAGCAATCAGACAACAAAAGGAAATCAAAGTCATCAAAATTGGCAAAGATGAAGTCAAGCTTTCGCTTTTTGCAGATGACATGATATTATACATGGAAAATCCGATAGACTCCACCAAAAGTCTGCTAGAACTGATACATGAATTCAGCAAAGTTGCAGGATACAAAATCAATGTACAGAAATCAGTTGCATTCTTATACACTAGCAATGAAGCAACCGAAAGACAAGTAAAGAAACTGATCCCATTCACAATTGCACCAAGAAACATAAAATACCTAGGAATAAATCTAACCAAAGATGTAAAAGATCTGTATGCTGAAAACTATAGAAAGCTTATGAAGGTAATTGAAGAAGATTTAAAGAAATGGAAAGACATTCCCTGCTCATGGATTGGAAGAATAAATATTGTCAAAATGTCAATACTACCCAAAGCTATCTACACATTCAATGCAATCCCAACCAAAATTGTACCAGCATTCTTCTCGAAACTAGAACAAGCCATCCTAAAATTCATATGGAACCACAAAGGCCCCGAATAGCCAAAGTAATTTTGAAGAAGAAGACCAAAGCAAGAGGCATCACAATCCCAGACGTTAGCCTCTACTACAAAGCTGTCATCATCAAGACAGCATGGTATTGGCACAAAAACAGACACATAGACCAACGGAATAGAATAGAAACCCCAGATCTAGACCCACAAACGTATGGCCAACTCATCTTTGACAAAGCAGGAAAGAACATCCAATGGAAAAAAGACAGTCTCTTTAACAAATGGTGCTGGGAGAACTGGACAGCAACATGCAGAAGATTGAAACTAGACCACTTTCTCACACCATTCACAAAGATAAACTTAAAATTGATAAAGGACCTGAATGTGAGACAGGAAACCATCAAAACCCTAGAGGAGAAAGCAGGAAAAGACCTCTCTGACCTCAGCCGTAGCAATCTCTTACTCGACACATCCCCAAAGGCAAGGGAAATAAAAGCAAAAATGAATTACTGGGACCTTATGAAGATAAAAAGCTTCTGCACAGCAAAGGAAACAACCAACAAAACTAAAAGGCAACCAACGGAATGGGAAAAGATATTTGCAAATGACATATCGGACAAAGGGCTAGTATCCAAAATCTATAAAGAGCTCACCAAACTCCACACCCGAAAAACAAATAACCCAGTGAAGAAATGGGCAGAAAACATGAATAGACACTTCTCTAAAGAAGACATCCGGATGGCCAACAGGCACATGAAAAGATGTTCAGCGTCGCTCCTCATCAGGGAAATACAAATCAAAACCACACTCAGATATCACCTCACGCCAGTCAGAGTGGCCAAAATGAACAAATCAGGAGACTATAGATGCTGGAGAGGATGTGGAGAAACAGGAACCCTCTTGCACTGTTGGTGGGAATGCAAACTGGTGCAGCCACTCTGGAAAGCAGTGTGGAGGTTCCTCAGAAAATTAAAAATAGACCTACCCTATGACCCAGCAATAGCACTGCTAGGAATTTACTCAAGGGATACAGCAGTACTGATGCATAGGGGCATCTGTACCCCAATGTTTATAGCAGCACTCTCAACAATAGCCAAATTATGGAAAGAGCCTACATGTCCATCAACTGATGAATGGATAAAGAAATTGTGGTTTATATACACAATGGAATACTACGTGGCAATGAGAAAGAATGAAATATGGCCTTTTGTAGCAATGTGGATGGAACTGGAGAGTGTGATGCTAAGTGAAATAAGCCATACAGAGAAAGACAGATACCATATGGTTTCACTCTTATGTGGATCCTGAGAAACTTAACAGAAACCCATGGGGGAGGGGAAGGAAAAAAAAAAGAGGTTAGAGTGGGAGACAGCCAAAGCATAGGAGACTGTTAAAAACTGAGAACAAACTGAGGGTTGATGGGGGGTGGGAGGGAGGGGAGGGTGGGTGATGGGTATTGAGGAGGGCACCTTTTGGGATGAGCACTGGGTGTTGTATGGAAACCAATTTGACAATAAATTTCATATATTGAAAAAAAAAGAAAATAAATATGTTAATACATTTAAAGGGAAATTTAAAATGTAAGAAAATACAAAATGTGAGACTTATTTGGAAAAAAAAAGCCAAATATGTCTTCTGAAAATAGAAAGTATAGTATTAGAAGTTTTGAAAAATCTATAACGGCAGGCTTAAAGGTAAGTAGACATGATTGAAGAAATAACTGATGCAGTTATCTAAAATGTAGCTAAAACAGATGGGAAGTATGAGAAAGAGGTTATGAGACAAAGTGAGAATATCCATAATACACCTAATCTGATTCTAGAATAAGAATAGATGAGGGATGAGTAGAAGCTGTATTTTAGGAGATAATGACAAAAAGTTTTCTAGAACTGGGGTGCCTGGGTGGCTCAGTCAGTTAAGCGTCTGATTTCGGCTCAGGTCATGATCTCACACTTTGTGGGTTTGGTCCCCACATCAGGATCTGTGCTGACAGCTCAGAGCCTGGAGCCTGCTTCAGATTCTGTGTCTCCCTCTCTCTCTGCCCCTCCCCGCTTGTGCTCTCTCTCTCTCTCCCAAGAATAAATAAAACACTAAAAAATAAAAACAAAAATACATTTTTCTAGAACTATTAACAGTTAGACATCAATAGCTTCAGGAAAACCACACACATATTTAGCTAATTACTAACTATCAGAAACAAGCAGATGACTCTAGAAATGGCCATAGTAAAAATACAGATTACTTACAGAGAACAATTATTGGAATAGCAGCTCGAGCTGCAACGATGAAAACTGGAACACAGTATAATAAAATATTCATTGTCTAATAGGCAATAACTGTCAATGTAGAGCTGTGTTCACAGTGAATGTATCTTTCAAGAATGAGGTATAATAAATACAGTTTTGACAAGCAAAAAGTGTGAATTTGCTACCAGCAGATATCACATACTACTGGTAGGGATGTAAATTGATAAGACCAATTTAGAAAACAGTTTGGGATTACCCATTCTAGTACACTTGGACATGCACACACCCTCACATCCAAATTCTACTCCTACACATGCACCATAGGAAAAACTCATATATATGCACTAAGAAAAATGTATGGGAATATTCATAGTGGACACAATGTCAATAAGTAGGATATTAAAATGGGAAACTATTATTATTATATATTAATACAATGTAACAAATAGGTAAATCACAAACTGAAACAACAAGGCACAGAATATATGTAGTATGACCCCATAAATTTTCAAACCCATGGAAAGCTAAACCATGTATTATTTAGAGGCATAAATGTATGGTAAAAAATAAGAAAAAATAATAAAGAAAATCAAGAATCTGATAAATGCAAAAATAAGGACAATGTTACCTGAGTGGGGGTGGAAAGCAATGGAATGAGAAGTAAAATCATGGACTTCATGAGTCATGACCATTTTTAAACGGAGAAGAGGATACATGACTGCTCACTATATTGTTATCCTTTATCTTATCTTTGTGTTTATAAATATTCATATGTATCTACCCAATATTTAATCTGAAAAGTTAAAGTGCAGAAAAGGCATCCAGTAAATACTCAGTTTTCTTCCTAATTGCCTGTACACAAGCTTCTCCTGTGTGGAATACTGCTCTCTCCTACTTTTGCCTGGCTAATACTTGTACTTAACCTTTACTCTCAGAACCTTTTTATCAACCCCATGGTGGATTTAAGGTCTGTCTTCTGCAACCCTCCCCACAAATACAGATATACACACCTTCTGTCATTCTTTTTGAGTGCAAACCAATCTTTATCATGTTTTATCTAATATGCTGAAGACACTTTACTTTCATTTCCCCAACACATTGCAAGTTCTTATAAAGTGGGCATTTCCTCTTATTTTGCATGCCCAGTGTCTGGCTCATATTAGATGGTCAATGAAAATTACATGGATTGTCACTTGGTAGTAGAGTTATGTCCCTATATCCATCAGAGTCATTCTGGAGGAGGTGAAAACTGAACAAGTTCTGAAGGGAGAAAGAAGAGGAGAATAAGGAATTTGAAGGCTGAAATGACTAGGAATTCCATCAGGATTATAAATTATTCTGGTGTTGTTTCTACAATTATGGGTAGAAGTTCTTACTGCCCCAATAATACACATGTGCATCTGTGCTTCCAAGTCTTGCTTTAATCCTTCTTTCTCTTGGTATGTGGAATTTGCTCCTCTTCCATTCACACTCAACCCATGTATTAAAGAACTTGATCCTAGGAAGACAACTTTCCTCATTCATCTCCAGTGCTTATGGATCATTTAATTATATCATAAATCATTAACTGAGCTGGTAGCTAGCTGGTCACTTTATGTTTTCATGACTCCTGTTAACCTTCGAAATATAAATAGCCCTGTAAGACAAGTAAGCCATTTGGGGTCTAACTTCTGTAAGATTTTTTTTTCCAAGGACAATGTTTGCCATATAAGAAAACACATCAAGAATAACTTTAGCTATGGATGAGAGATAAAAAAAAGAAAATAAGTCCAAGATTTCTAGAACCCAGTTCTCATATAAGCAAAGATAATACCCTTGTTTGTCATCATCAGCAATACACATTTCCGTAGTACTGTTCTCCAGGGATATGTCTTCTCAGGGCCAAACAAAGAGGTTCTATTGAGTACCTAATATGCATTTAACTCTAAGGAAATAAGGAAACAGTACTTTGTCTTAACCTTTATGATGTAAAAATCATTTGTTGAGAAAACAGTAAAGCATCCATTCGGCAGCAAATAATATAAAGAGGCTATTCAACTTCATTATAAGTATTAATGAACATCTATGACATATACAACATTCTTCTAGGTGTGGGAAATAACGAAGATTGAATTATGTTGTGAAATCTAGTCTTCCAGATATTTTGAATAGCCATCAAGCCTCCTCTATTTTCGCTGCCTCTCAGAATCTAGAATGGTGCTTTAAACAGGTTCTATGCTCAATCAAGGTGTGTTTTAGACGATCATGGCAGCTATGTCTATATAGTGGAAGTTGGTGAACTAGTTTATTGTTTTAGAATACCTCAGTGGCTTTGGAATTGTGTAGGACAAAGACATGGTTTTGAGTATATTTTATGTGTATTTATTACAAGTGGATTCTGACTACTGCCTCCATGGTGGTACTGTCCACTATCTACTGAACTCATACTTCTTCCATTAACCTGACTCAAGTGTTGCTGGACATGCTATTGGTCTGAGTTAGCATGAATTAGGCTATCAATCACAATTGTCCTGTGAGCACCCTCCACTGTCCACCCAACCATGTCTGGATCGCTATCTAAAGAATTGCCTGAGAGCTGAAGGAACCAAATGTGGAAAAAAAGAAGGGTGGAGGGTAGGACTACGTTCCTCTGGCTTACTCACAATGCCTCAGGTTTAGAGGAAAATCACAATGGGATCCTTGAGTTCTCCATCATCTTTACTACAGGAAATCCAGGCTCCTATTTCCTTCCTATCTGAGGACATACATAGCTTATGCACCCCCTTCCTGTCAGCCATTTCAGTTATTCAATACAACAGTTGATTCTCTTTTATAATAGCTCTTTCCTTTCTTACTACTCCTAAGGGATAAAAACTGGTTTATTACATTTTCAAAGATCCTGCTTCTCACTCAGTGTTCTTCATCTAAAGACTCTGTCTTTTGGCTTCATTCTCTCTTCCATCAGTGATGGAAACATAAAGGGCCAGGCATCATTGGATATGTACCACAAAGTCCAGGCAGCTAGTAGACACAATCTACTATAATTCTCAACACCAAATCAGCTGTTATTATTATCCTTATTTGCAGATAAGGGATCTACATTTCAGAGAAATTAAGTGAATTGCCTAAGCAATTCTGAATTAAACCAACCATTCAAACTTTCAAACAAATTGGATCAAACCCAACTTTGTGTTGTTTACACTAACCCTACCATAACCCTTTGTTTTGTTTTTTAAATTCTTTTTAACGTTTTATTTATTTTTGATACAGGGAGAGACAGAGCATGAACAGGGGAGGGTCAGAGAGAGGGAGACACAGAATCTGAAACAGGCTCCAGGCTCTGAGATGTCAGCACAGAGCCCGACGTGGGGCTCGAACTCATGGACCGCGAGATCATGACCTGAGCTGAAGTCGGCCGCTTAACCAACTGAGCCACCCAGGCGCCCCTTGTTTTGTTTTTTAAATGTTTATTTATTTTTGAGAGACAGAGCATGAGCAGGGGAGGGACAGAGAGAGAGGGAAACACAGAATCCGAAGCAGGCTCCAGGCTCTGAGCTGTCAGCACAGAGCCCAATGCAGGGCTCAAATTCATGAACCGTGAGATCATGACCTGAGCTGAAGTCAGAAGCTCAACCAACTGAGCCACCCCCAAAACCCCTTGTTTTTTAAGGAAGGAAGAAACACTAACAGTAAGGGAGATTCTACTCTCTAAAAAAAAAAAACTTATAGAATTTTATCATGAGAACTTTACTAGGGAATATTTCATATTTCCTAAGAATATATGAATATAAATATTTCATAAGAAAAGAAGTTTTATGTGTGTGCATATATGTGCTAAATCTTAGTTCACTGTAAATTATTGACCCTTTTATATAAAGAATTTGAAAATATTTGTATTTTTTTTTTGCAGATTCCAAGATTTTCATTGTTCTTACATTCTTAGGAATTAAGAAAAAAGAGGATGGTCTCTGAAGTGTTCTTTAGTAATCCTCAAAAGAAATATAAAATGTGACCTATACTTCCTTAGCCAAAACTAAATATAAAATCTGCCACCCTGAGATGAGTAGTCCTTATGCTAACTCTTGGAAAGGAATGGCCTGTTTCCTCTCAATTCCATCTGGATCTTTCTATTCAGCTGAGATTAATGGATTCAGCTAATGAGTCACCCTGTCAGTGTCTAGTTGTTTAGCACTGGAGGAAAAAAAACCTCCCACCTCTCCTTATAGCAATTAAATTTCTTAGCTGAAGAAAACATGTTAAAGGAATATATAAAGTTATGAAAAATAGAAGATCTGCTTCTTTCCAAATAACAGTAAGGGTATTTTATGATGTATGATTCCAAAATGGCCACATTTGGATGGGTTCAGATATAACAGGGTATGTACAAATTGGATTTGGTATTTACTGCAGCAGTTGAATGAGATATTATGACCTTTCCTTTACATACTTGGCTGCCCAATGTATTACATGTGTGATTAATGTGGATGTGTGTGTATATGTGGATGTGTGTGCTTATCAACTCTGCCTATTTCCTTTGTGGAACATGATGGATGATGACTGTAAAATGATTACTTATGGACTACCAGAAACTAGAGCCCCTTAAATACAGAATCCCAACTTTATGCCCTTCTTTTTCCTGTAATTGACTTCCTCAAGAATTAGACTTAGGTGAAGAAGAAGGAGGAAGAGGACATTTCTGAGTGCCTCTGATTCACAGGAATAGCTTATTTATGTTGGTTGTAATTATGTCATTCCAGGTGATGAATAAGAGAGAAAGAAAGAAAAGGCAGGACCAGAAGAGCCACAAACAATATTTCAGGACAGATATAATGGTGAGTACAGGTGATGACCTACAAATAAGGATTTCTGGGAGAAAAAGATCACAATGAAGCACTGAGACAAACTGGAGATAAACATGCCAAAGATAAAAGAAAGTTGCGTTTTATAAAGTTTCAGGTACCTGGAAACAAAATCCCAGTTTATGACCCATGAGAATGCATAGTCTAACAAGACGAGAAGCCCAGGACATTAATCTGCAGCACTTTCAGGTACATTCAAGACTCAAAGTCTCAGTAGTTTTAATAAATGTCACATGTGTTAGGTTAAGATGTTCAGAGTCAGTTTTTGGAAGTAATGAATGGTTAAATACAATAACTTGTATCTCCTAAAAAATAATTACAGAGGATGAACCTGGGACGCACTCATCAGAAAAATGCTAAACTCATAAGTCTTTAGATATGGTCCTGGGAAGACTATTTCCAACAAAAGAGACATACTTCCTAAGGACTGAATCAGCATCAGGAAGGCTGGACTAGCACTGACATGGAAAGAAAGACACCATGAAAATTGTTTTCCACAACCTTGAAAGTGGAGAGAAGCCTTGGGTGTTTACTACTTCAAGGGGCTCCTCTGGTGGTGGGAAATGCAGTGGATTATGTAAACAACATATATATATATATATATATATATATATATATATATATATATATATATATGAAAAATATAATCTTATAGATAAATGATATTAAAAATCAATATGATATTTATCTATTCAAACAGTTGAATGACCCATTTGGTCATACTGTATTATTATTTTTATATATTATCAAATCCAGTATGCTAAAATTTTCTTTAGAATATCTGGATCTGTGTCATAAAGAATATTGGTCATAAGGTTTCTTTTCTTTTCATTATTTTATTTTTCATCATGATAAGTGTACTCTTTAATCCCCATCATCTATTTCACCCATCCCCTCACCAACCTCCCCTGTGGTAACCATCAGTTTGTCATCTATAGTTAAGAGTCTGTTTCTTGGCTTGTTTCTCTCTTTTTTTCCCTTTGCTTATTTGTTTCTTCATTCCACATGTGAGTTAAATCATATAATATTTGATTTCTCTAACTTATTTTGCTTAGCTCTACTAGAAGCTAGCTAGCTCTATTAGAAGCTAGATACTCCCTAGCTCTATTCACATTGTTACAAATGCCAAGATACCATTCTTTTTTTATGGCTGAATATTACATTCTATGTATGTGTGATATACATGTGTATGCGTGTGTATGTGTGTGTGTGTGTGTGTATAATATCTTTTTTATCCATTCATCTGTTGATGGATATTCAGGCTGTTTCCATATTCTAGCTACTGTAGATAATGCTGCTCTAAAGATAAGGGGTGCACGTATCCCTTTGAATTAGTATTTTTGTATACTTTGGGAAAATACGTACTAGTGGAATTGCTGGATCTCAGGGTAGTTCTATTTTTAACTTTTTGAGGAACTTCCATTCTGTTTTCCAGGGTGGCTGCACCAGTTTGCATTTCCACCAACAGTGCAAGAGGGATCCCCTTTCTCCATATCCTTGGCAACACTTGTTGTTTCTTGTATTGTTGATTTTAGCCAATCTGACAGGTGTAAGATGATATCTCATTGTGATTTTAATGTGCATTTCCCTGATGATAAATGACTGTTGAGCATCTTTTCATGTGTCTGTTGGACCACTGTTGTATTCTTTGGAAAAATGCCTGGTTATTCCTTCTGCCCATTTTTAAGTTGGAATATTTTGGCTTTTGGGTGTTGAGTTGTATCAGTTCTTTATATATTTTGGATACTAACCTTTTATCAGATATGTCATTTGAAAATATCTCCAACCATTCAGTAGATTGCCTTTTAGGTTTTTTGTTTGTTTGTTTTTTGTTTCATTAGCTGTGCAGAAATTATTTCAATGTAGTCCCAATAGGTTTTTTTTTTGGCTTTGATTTCCCTTGCCTCAAGAGACATATATATAAAAATTACAGTCTGTTGTTACAGTCTGAAGGTTTGTTTTCTTATAATATCTTTGTCTAGTTTTTTCATCAGGGTAATACTAGCCTGAAAACATAAGAAGTATTCTCTCTGGTTCAATTTTTTGGAAAGGTGGGTTTTTGTTGTTGTTGTTGCTGGTTTTTTGTTTTTGTTTTTGTTTTCTTTGTAGAATTGGCAGTATTTCTTCCTTAAATAATCACCAGAATTCACCAGAGAATACATCTGGATGAAGGATTTTCTGTGTGGAAGATTTTTCACTAGAAATCACACTATTGTGGTTGATTTAGACCTATAACATTTCTTTCAAAATTAGGTTTTCTAGTTGGAGTCAAAGAATTTGTTTGTTTCTTCTAAATTGTAGTGATTAGCATAAAACTGTTCAAATACTGTCTTATTAACATTTTAATATGTGTCGAATGTGTACCAGTGTCACCTTTTTCAATTCCAACACTGACAATTTTGTATCTTTCTTTCATTGTTTTGATTAGGCAGGTTAAAGATTTATCCATTTCTTAAAATCTTTTCAAAGAACAAAAAAGATCATTCGGTTTTAATGTCTTTCTCTATTTTTCCTGTTTTTTAGTATACTGATTTTTATCCTTTCTTTTCATTTATTCTGTAAGTAATTTGCTCTTAATTTATTAGTTTTGCAAGGTGAGCTGAGGTCATTGGCTTTCTATGATTCTTGTTTTCCAATATAGGCATTAATGGTACAAATTTCCCCCCAGCTACTGCTTTAGCTTTATCCCAAAATTTTTATTTGTTGTGTTTTCATTTGCATCCAGGACAAAATGTTAATATCTCTTTTGCTTCTCTTTTGGATATGGGTTATGCAGAAGCATGATATTCAGTTTCTAAACATGGAAACTTTTCAGAGATCTTCCTATTTTTTTTCTAAGTTAGTTCCCTTGTTGTCAGAGACTATATATATATATATATGTATATGTATATATACACACACATATTAAACAGTGAAATCTATTTTAATGCCTGAATATTTTTTTCCTGGTAAATGTCCCATGTTCACTTGAAAAAAATATGTATTTTGCTATTGTTAGGTGCTGTGTTCTATAAATATCAATAAGCTCAGGTTGGTTCATTGTTGTGATGAACAATTTTATGCATCAACTTGAGTGGGCTAAAAGATGCCTAGAAAGCTAGTTAAACATTATTTCTGAGTGTGTCTATAACAGGGGTTCTAGAATAGGTTAGCATTTAAATCAGTGGACTCAGTAAAAATCACCAATATGGGTGAGCATCATCCAATCTGTCAAAGGCCTGAAAAGAACAAAAAAGTTGGAAGAGGGACAAATATGCTCTCTGCTTGAGCACCTAATTGTGCCATTGGACATCAGAACTTCTGTTTTCTGGGCCTTTGGATTCAAACTGGAACATATAACATTAGCTCCCTCATTCTCAGGCCTTTGGGTTGGATTGAAACTGAACCAACAACTTTCCTGGGCTCCCATCTTGAAGATGGTAGGTCATGGGACTTGTCAGCCTCCATAATCATGTGAGCCAACCCCTCATAATAAGTTTCTTTCTATGTATCTTTTTATAGACATTCCATTGGTTCTATTTCTCTGAAGAATCCTAACTAACACAGTTGTGTTATTCAAGTCCTTTATATACTTAATGATTTTCTTTTTACTTGTTTTATCTACTATTGAGGTAGGAATACTGAAGTATCTAATTACAATTGTAGCTTATCTATTTCTTCTTTAAGCTATATCAAGTTTGCATGTATATTTTATTTATTTTATTTTATTTTTAATTTGCATCCAAATTAGTTAGCATATAGTGCAAAAATGATTTCAGGAGTAGATTTCTTAGTGCCCCTTACCCATTTAGCCCATCCCCCCTCCCACAACCCCTCCCATAACCATCAGTTTGTTCTCCATATTTATGAGTCTCTTCTGTCGTCTCCCTCCCTTTTTTATATTATTTTTGTTTCCCTTCCCTTATGTTCATCTGTTTTGTCTCTTAAAGTCCTCATATGAGTGAAGTCATATGATTTTTGTCTTTCTCGGACTAATTTCACTTAGCATAATACCCTCAAGTTCCATCCACATAGTTGCAAATGGCAAGATTTGATTCTTTTTGATTGCCGAGTAATACTCCATTGCATATATATACACCACATCTTCTTTATCCATTCATCCATAGATGGAAATTTGGGCTCTTTTCATACTTTGGCTATTGTTGATAGTGTTGCTATAAACATGGGGGTGCATATGTCCCTTCAAAGCAGCGTACCATTATCCCTTGGATAAATGCCTAGTAGTACAATTGCTGGGTCATAGGGCAGTTCTATTTTTAGTTTTTAGAGGAATCTCCATACTGTTTTCCAGAGTGTCTCCACCAGCTTGCATTCCCACCAACAATGCAAAAGAGATCCTCTTTCTCCGCATCCTCTCCAACATCTATTGTTGCCCGAGTTGTTAATATTAGCCATTCTGACAGGTGTAAGGTGGTATCCATCATGGTTTTGATTCGTACTTCCCCGATGATGAGTGATGTTGAGCATTTCTTCATGTGTCGGTTGGCCATCTGGATGTCTTCTTTGGAGAAGTCTCTATTCATGTCTTTTGCCCATTTCTTCACTGGATTATTTGTTTTTTGGGTGTTGAGTTTGATAAGTTGTTTGTAGATTTTGGATACTAACCCTTTATCTGATATCTCATCTGCAAATATATTCTCCCATGCTGTCAGTTGCCCTTTAGTTTTGCTGATTGTTTCTTTTGCTGTGCAGAAGCTTTTTATTTTGATGAGGTCCCAGTAGTTCATTTTTGCTTTTGTTTTCCTTGCCTCCAGAGATGTGTTGAGTAAGAAGTTGCAGCAGCCAAGATCAAAGAGGTTTTTGCCTGCTTTCTCCTTGAGGATTTTGATGGCTTCCTGTCTTACATTGAGGTCTTTAATCCATTTTGAGTTTATTTTTGTGTATGGTGTAAGAAAGTGGTCCAGGTTCATTCTTCTTCATGTCGCTGTCCAGTTTTCCCAGCACCACTTGCTGAAGAGACTGTCTTTATTCCATTGGATATTCTTTCCTGCTTTGTCACAGATTAGATGGCCATTTGTTTGTGGGTCCATTTCTGGGTTCTTTATTCTGTTCCATTGATCTGAGTGTCTGTTCTTGTGCCAGCACCATACTTGATGATTATAGCTTGAAGTCTGGGATTGTGATGCCTCCTGCTTTGGTTTTTTTCTTTTTCAAGATTGCTTTGGCTATTCAGGGTCTTTTCTGGTTCCATACAAATTTTAGGATTATTTGTTCTAGCTCTGTGAAGAATGCTGGTGTTATTTTGATAGGGATTGCATTGAATATGTAGATTGCTTTGAGTAGTATCGACATTTTAACAATATTTATTCCTATCCAGGAACATGGAATTTTTTCCATTTTTTTTGTGTCTTCTTCAATTTCTTTCATAAGCTTTCTATAGTTTTCAGTGTATAGATTTTTTACATCTTTGGTTATATTTATTCCTAGGTATTTTATGGTGCATGTATATTTTAAAGCTCTATTTTTGGGAATATAAATGTTTGGGATTGTGATGACCTTTTGATGAATTGACCTTTTTAACATTATGAGGTGACCTTCTGTTTACCTAATAATATATTGCCTCTCTGCAATCAAATTCATGTGACCTTAAAAAGTCACCATAGCTTTATTTTCATTAATGTTAGCATGCTATACCCTTTTATATCCTTTTATTTTCAACTTATATCATTATATTTAAAGTGCATTTCTTTTTGGGTCCTCCTTTTTTATTCAAACTGAAAATCTTGAATTTTTATTGGGATTTTTAAACCATTTACATTCAGTATAATTTTGAAATGGTGAGGTTTAAGTCCAATGTCTTGAAAACAATTGTTTCATACATTTTATCTGTCTTTTGGATATTTGGAGGATGAACTCAGATACTTTTATTCCATGTTAACCATATGTGGAAATTGTTATATTGGAATTTAATTACATGTTTACATTTCTATCTCATACTCTGTCATTAATGCATTAAGAACAGAAACTGCCTCATTAATCTTTCTTGAACTTTTGACATTATTGGTACTTTAGAGATAGAATCTAAAGTGCTTGACTATATTTGTACAGCAAATAATGGCATGAATACATCCATTCATTCTTCACAGAGGAGTATCAGTTGCAAATGGATGCTTTATATTAAAGTTAACTCCTCATTACAAGGCCATAAATAGCATCTGGGTTGATTATTGTGCTTCTATTCTATGATCTCAGACTCTATTTTTAACTTTAAAGCACAGTGGAGGGGGACACTTGGAATAGATTTGATGTTTTATCAAATATACCACAGGTATTCCAGTGGGAGTGTTATTGAATCAAGTATATGTTCCAACAGGATGTAAGAGAGAAAACTAGCATTAATTACTTGCCTGATGACTTCTTCTTGTCTTACAGAATAAGATGCTTGTTTTAAGCTGCATAAGTGCTGTTAATTCAATACTGGAAAGAAACAAAAAGGAATACTTCACAAGCACAGCTATTGCATTTGATTGAAATACTGGTTTTATCCCTTTGCAAATCCCAAATGTGGAAAAGTGCAAAACCAGATGAAAAACTTGACCTGTCTCAATTAGTCACAATTTCTTTTTAAGTTTATGTATTTATTTTGAAAGTGTGTGTGTGTGTGTGTGTGTGTGTGTGTGTGTGCGCGCGCGCACGCAAGAGAGAACACATACCATGCTAGCATGAGTCAGGGAGGGAAGAGGGAGAGCAGAGAGAGAGGGAGGGAGAGAGAATCCCAAGCAGGCTCTGCACTGTCAGCACAGAGCCCAACATGGGGCTCGAACCCACTGAGATCAAGACCTGAACTGAAACCAAGAGTCCGACACTTAACTGACTGAACCACCCAGGCACTCCTCAATTAATCAGAATTTTTAAAACAGTAACACTGATTTTAAAACCATCTTCAAAGAATTAAAGAACAATTGGTTCAAATTAAGTTAAAAAATATTATTTTCTGAATACATGTATTAGGATTAATTGAACTTGATCAATATTAATGCTATAAATACACTTTTAATTTCTTTTTTAATGAACAACTTTTGTGCTCATTGAGGTATAACAAACATAAGATGCTTGGATTTACTTATTAAGCCACAGATAAAATTTTGCTGTACATTTGAACTGGTACTAACTAGAAATTTTAAGGGGAAGAAAAAAACAGCCACATCATATTTTGAAGAAGTTGTAGAAAATCTATCCTTAAAGAATGCATTTTCCAAAAGGAAAAAAAAAGAATATGACTTTCTCTCCTTATAAAAACTATGAGAATATGAGTGAAAGATGAAAAATGATTCTTTCTCCGTACAGTGAAACCACAGGCAAAACAGAATAGTTTTGCCATCTTTGGAGCTATAGAGTGAAAAATGAGTACCTAGAAGTGGATAATTCTATTCTGGTTGTTCAGTTAAAGCAACTTAAGGGAAACATTTTTCCATATAGATAGATAGATGGATAGATGGACCAACAGATGTATATACTTGAAATATTATAGATTGGCCAACATATAAACTGGTAATATTCAAAGTATGTGAAAGACAAAATTATAATTGGACATCTTTTATCACAAATGACTTAAAAGTGAGATTGGGTTCCATAGAATATGAATCATCTGAATACTTACATATTCTGTTGCATCAACTTGGTGAGCTATTGCCACTGCTGCTCTAGCATGTAATTTATTAATAGTAATATTAGGCAATATTCCCTTGATTTCCATAACTGTAGTTTCCTAGGACAGTGTGATGCCACAAATAAGCTAGGATAATGGTTGTTGTCATCTGTGTTCATCACTTTGGAAAGCTGCTCCAAAAACAGAACTACTAGTAATAGTTACCATGTCTGATTTTGTGTTCAAGAAAGTGTTATGATTTTAATAAATGCTTGTCCTGTTATGAACTACAGTTTGCTGGTCTCCTGCCAGCAACACTGAAGTTTACCTAAACCAGGTAGGTCTTTAAGGGACTGTTCCCAAAGGCTTAAAATTACCCAAAGGCACACTTAATAATTTACCTGGACTGAAGTTGCACTTCAAGGCATACTGTCCCAACCAGCCGTATAGGCTGGCAAGATAGTTTACATGTACAAGAACTCACAGTCCCAGACTTTCCTCCCCTGAGGGATGTTTTTCCAGTTTTTCTTTAAGCACATCATACTGTTCCCTTCCATTTAAAGGCTTTGGCCTTCTACCACTGGATAATAGCATGTTTGAGTAAAGAAGTGACATTTGGAGAGCAGCTCTTGAATGAGGAAGACCTGAAGGACTGTGGCAGGAAGGGTAGTTTACAAATGTCAGAGATGATTATTCCCCAGAACATAAAATAAAGGTAAATAGAGAGCATAAATCTTGCCTTTCTACACTGAAGCTTTTATTGTGTTTCCCCCTAGTTATTGCAAATCCAATTTTCATTGGAATCCCATTGGGAGTGTGGCTCACACTAATTTTTGAGCTTGAAGAATTATCAGGGAACAAAATCATTGTATTGCTTTTGGACTCCAATGCAAATCTAGTATGAATATGGAATAGGCATTTCTGTACATTGAGAAAGTGTGTTTCTTTTCAGCTTAAAAAACAAGCTACAAGAGACATATTTCTCTCCAAACATTAAGAAACAACTGAGCTAAGTTGCAAAATACCTTCTCTTCCTAGGTTGCCAGAACATGAAAAATTGCAGAGCTTCTAGGCCTTGAGCCAACCTCATTCAGGACTCAGGAAATAAAAAAAAACAGTCTGGGTAAATTCTCAATGTAAACTGCTATGGGAGCATGTTACTACGTAAGCTTAAAGAGAGGATGCACCTGTACGTCTGTCTTGCCTTTTTGTTATTCCATCCTGGGCAAGAGGCAAACCAAGTTTAAATGCCACCACCAGCCTCCCTTTCACTCAGCTCATTCAGGTAATCTTTACAGGCTGCATCCACACACTGTGGCTACACACATTTCCCAAGTATTTCCAAATCAAGTGGTCAGATTTATCAATTAAAAGGAAAAAAGTAGATAATAGTCACATTGTATGATTGAACTGACAAGTTCTAAAACCAACAAACAATTCCACCACAGCCCTGATTTTCTACTGTGTTTAATTCCAGATACTTTTCATCAGTTGAAATAATCCCCCAAATTCCAATATATTAAAATGAATAAGCCAGAGGACTCTGGCTTAAATGTTCACAGAGATCTTTAAGCCATCCTTCCCCTTCTAGAGTACTTCCCCTTCCCTGAACTATTGCTAAGACCCCATGGCTTCACCTGGCTCAGTGTACAAATCTCCATCATAGGATTACCCAGGCTCAGATGCAGGCCATGGGTATCCCAAACCTATAATCATCACTAAAATGAGGTATGTGTTGAAGTGGGACAAGATTAATGGAAGAGATACTAGTATTCAAATATGTATTAAATAGAGTCTAAAAGAAGCCAGATGAAGTCAACTCTGATCTTCTTGATATCTGTCTAATGATGAGTAAATAAAATAGTAACCACTCCTTATAGTCATTATCATCTCATTCTTCATCAGTTCTTGAGGATACCTATACATGATTCTCCTTTTGAACTTCCAAGGAGATGGAAATGCTCACCTCAATATGCCAGGGACCCACAAATCTAAAGGCCATTGTTTCTTCCCAGACTAACTCTGTCTTCCCTATGCTTGAATCTCTGATGATACCTTGAGCCCTTCTGACCTTCTGCAACCATCTCCTAGCAATTTTCTATTCCCAATAAATATGAAGTTCAAGAAGGCTCCTGTTAGAATTGAGGCAGATCTTTGTTTAACCCAGGCCATAGATACATTCTGGTTTGCTCTTCAAGATTAACTCGAATATCTTAGTTAAAAGAATTCTAACCCATACTGGCCAGGTACTCGTCCCAATTGATGTTCCTCCGTGAATCACTAAGTCTCCTGAAGAGCAGAAAACACTGCCATGTCTTCTACTGCTTTTCCAGAGGCCACCAGAAATTCCATGTCTCTAGACAAGTGACAACCTCTTTTGACAATGGAAAACTTACAGAGTGGCCCTGGACTTCATATTAGGCTCTAGGAATGCTAGTTGCTATGTAACACTCATGCTGATATTTTCCAAAATAACCCACCCAACTTATGTAATAGAATATTCAGGGAACAAAAAAAAAGTAAACCTTTTCCCAATAGGGTAGATACCTTGCTCTAGAAGGAATTAGTTTTTGAATTTTCAAAGATAAAAAAGAAATGACTAGAGACTGAGTATGTGTCCAGGTAGGGAACATATGGGAAATCTCTGTAACGTCCACTCAATTTTTCTGTAAACCTAAAATTGTTCTAAAAAATAAAGTCTATTTAAAACAATCAAACTAGTCTAAAATAAATACAAACATCTGGAATAAAATAAATTTTAAATACAGTGAAACCCTGGATTGTGAGTAACTTGGTCTTTTTGATAAACAAGCAATGTCTTGCAATACGAGTAGTAGTGACACTAAACATAACATGATCACAACTGAGCCAATGGTTCTTGAAATTTGCTTTGATATACAAGTGCTTTGGATTACATGCGTTTGCTGACCGAATTATGCTCACAAACCAGTTTTACTGGTAACTCTTAACCTTTGCCCTGTCAACACTATTCTGATTTTTACTTTTTTTCTATTTTTAAAAGTTTATTTATTTATTTGAGAGAGACAGAGACAGTGTAAGTGGTAAATGGGCAGAGAGAGAGGGAAAGAGAATCCCTAGCAGACTCTGCACTACCAGCACAGAGATCAACGTAGGCTCAAATTCACAAAACTGTGAAATCATGACCTGAGCTGAAACTAAGAGTTGGATGTTTAACTGACTGAGCCACCCACGTGCCCTTTTTATTCTATTTTTAAATACTGTAATAAAATATATGTAACATAAAATTTACCATTTTTACCATTTTAAGTGCCCAATTCTATGGCATTAAGTCAATTCACATTATTGTACAATCATTACCACCATCCATCTCTACACCTTTTATATCTCCCCCCAATAAAACTCTGTCTTTATGAATTTGACTACTTTCTAGGTATCTGAGGTAAGTAAAATGACACAATGTGTTTTGTAACTTTTTTTTTCATTTAACACAACAAGATTCTATATTGTTACATGTGTCAGAATTTTTTCCCCTTTAGTAAAACACTGAATGATATCCTGTTGTATGTATGTATCACAGTTTGTTTACCCATTTATTCATCAATAAATACTTAAGAGTGTTTAATTCTGTTTTTTAACCATATATAATTTTGAAGTCTTATACAATAAATATGAGAGAACTTTATATCATCACCATTTCCTTAAAAAATAACCAAATGTCATTCTGAGCCATAAAACACATGTTGAGAAAGAAAGAAAGGAAGAAAGAAAGAAAGAAAGAAAGAGAGAGAGAGATAGAGAGAGAGAGAGAGAAAGAAAGAAAGAAAGAAAGAAAAAAAAAGAAAGAGGGAGGGAGGAAGGGAGGAAGGAAGAAAATTATTTAAAAAATGGCCATATCTTATCAGCATGAGAAGGCTTAGTCATTCATTCAAAACTCAAAGTAGAAGAAATATGAGTTACAAATTCTAGAAAGTTATTATGTGACTATTGTAAATTTAATGGAGCTTTATACAATGTCTTTATTATAATAATGGTGATATTATGCCCACATTTTCACCTTCTTTTCTTACTGCTTTTCTTGTTTTTATTTCTGTAATTCACTTAGAATGGCTGTCCTCTCCTCCATTCATTTTTCAAATATCTCAAATCCTATGTCTTGCAGAAAGTCTGACATAGCTGCAGTTATCTGCCCGCCCTGATATTGTCTTCATTCTACAAACATGTGTTGATAACTACACGTGAAAAATTCTTGTCTGGGTAAGCAGGGCTAAGAGCTATGACTTATTTGACTTCCTTTTGCATGTCTACATATATTGATTGAGACACACGGATTTCCCATACATATATTTGCTAATGGCTTCATGTGTCTTAGTCTCTTTTGGTCTCTGCTATAATGTCTCATTGAACTGGCCAGAGTTAGCACTCAAAACATACTTACTGATGATTAATGGCATGTTTGCTCAGCATGTGTCCACATGCCCTCTCTCCAGTAAAGAGACAGCACACTCTACTGTCAACTGGGTATAAAACCTAGTGGGTTAACTTATGTGATAACAACAGAATGGTTGAGTTCTGAAGGAACCACACTCATTACATAAGTACCTAGCACAAATATAGGTATCAGATACTGAAAACTACTGGAAACAATTAGAAGGCATATTGTAAGGGTGACCCACAGCAGGACATACGTGTTCAATGCTTTGGTCAGAGCTTGAACTGTAGAAAAAGATTCTCAAATCTGATGCCTTTTGTGATATCCATCACAATCTTTATTGTTCAATACTAACCATACTCAGCTAAGGGTAAATAACTCAATGCTAGTACTCTTCTTTATAGACAAGGCTGTGTACACCTGACCCAAAGTTCTAGGTATTATGGAGTGGAATAAAAACAATAAATATACAAAATTCCAGTTACATTTGATCATGCATATACCTTATAGAGAAACTCCAGGTTTCTGGCTATTTCTTCCAGGTCCCTCTGAAGAGAAGAGAGCAGGGGAAATGTGTACTGCTAGAAGTCAGAATATCTGGGTTGGCCTCACATCTGCCATACTCAAGCCATCTTAATTTAGTTCATTTTCTCCTCAAATCTGAGAATTTTTTTTTCCTCTTGAAAATAAGTTCAGTAAGGCTGTTTCACCTTTTGTGAAGAGTCATGCCGTATCGAATGTGATAATAAATGTGAATCTTTGTTGTAACATCTAAATGGCTATATATATTCAAGGGAAGTTGGTTCACATATTATCTATGAGGCAAAAATGTATAGCATAGAAATAGTGAGTATACAATACTACAGATATTAAATGTTGATTTTTTTCTATTCCACCAAGATTTGATTTCATATTATTGCCTAAACAGTCCCAAAGGAAAAATTTCCAGATCACTAGGATGGTTAGAGGCACAGATCATGACAAGAAGCATATGGGAATCCTGGATATTTGAAGTGCAGGTGCATCTAGATAGTAACTTGTGCACAGATTCAGATATGTGTCTGTGGATAAGTGCAATCAGTATGCAATGATAGACATGTAGTAAACATGTACAAGTGCTGGGCCCTGTAAGGATAACAATAGCAAATGTTTATTAAGCTCTAATTTGTATCACGTACTGTTCTAAAAACTTGACATATGCTATCTTATTTAAATATCAAAGCAACCCTAATAGTCAGTGACTGTTAATATCCTATTTTATATACAAGGATACTGGGGCACAGAGAAGTTGAGAAACTTGTCCAAGGCCCCTCAGCTAGGACGTAGAAGAGCCAGAATTCCAAATCAGGCACTTGTCAGAAACCATGCTAAGCATTTTTCTGTTCCCAAGATAACAACAAAGCAAAGCAGAAGCCTGGCTGAGTGAGGAAGGGATAAAAAGTCTCCATGAAATAGCAGCTGCTGATCATTGCCATCTTCTCTTCTAAACCCTAAATATAGACAGTTATAACCAGGAGAAAGAAATTCTTAGAAAACCTCTAGATTTTCCTAAGGAGAAAAAAAGACTGGTAGTGACACAGCAAATGGGTATGTCAAGGCTATCCAACACTAAATTCACTAGAGGGAGCAGAAGTCTCTATATCCTGATAAACATGACTAGCTAAGGTAAATGAGCTGAAAGAGAAACATAAGAAGTCATCTGAGTACATACTTTAACATAGGATGTCTATTCTGAGTATAGTCTTTAAAATAGTTTGTCTACTCCATGATTCAGAATAAATGGAATACAGAGATCAATATTAAAAAAATAAATATCTTAAAAGAGGTAGGATAGGATATACTGATGACACTGAAAAGCAATACACAGTTATCAAGAAGAAGCAAATAGACTTACTGGGTATAAAAATATAAATATATTTCAAAATCACAAGAGATGGATAGTTAATAGACTTGATAAAGCCACAAATTAAATTAGTCAACAGGAAGATCAGATCTACGAACTTATTTAGAAGGTGCTAGAAAACAAAAAAGTAATGGAAAGTATAAAAGAGAAGTTAATAAGCATAGGTGATAAAAACACAATTGCCATCAACCATTTATAGCAGTTCCAGAAAGAAAGAAAAAAATAAATGAGGATGTTGGAATAAATAAAATAATAATCTACCAGAATTTCCCAGGATTTAAAAGTATTAACACCTAAGATAAAAGACCTTGAAATGTACAAAATAGTAGAGACAGAAAAATCTCACACATATGCACATTTTATGGAAATTTAACAAAATATTCCACATTATTTCAGAGAGTAAAGTTATTTTCAGGGGAAAAAGTTTCAGATTGATGCCAAATTTTTCATTACCAACACTGGAGGCAAGATGAGAGAAGGCTAACATTTTTCAAAGCGTTAAAGACTTTTAACCCTCTATCTACCGACTGTTGTTTTGTTTTGTTTTGTTTGTTTTGTTTTATTTTGTTTTGTTTTTTTAGAGTGCAGATGATTCCCTGATTAACAAAACCCCTCTTTGAAAAAAGTAAGAAATGAATCCTAGACAACATTATGTGAAATTTGGGAAATAAGTGTAATCAAATAACTTACTAAAGTTTATGACTATATAAAAATCAAGAATATAATGAAAACTTAGAAGAGGTGATCATGAAAATAGAAGGCAGTTTCCTAACTATGTGGGGATGGATATCCACTGTATCTCTCCATTTTTCTCAAACATTTCTGGCTAGTAATTTATAATCTAAAGCAAAAGACTCCTTTCAGTGTTTCCTTCCTCTAACCTTTTAAAGACAAAAACCTGTCCAGAAGTGTTGCCTGGTGGTATGGGAGCCAAAAGGAATAGTCAAAAAAAGGACCAAGGATATACTGGGTTTTTTTAATGTTTATTTATTTTGAGAGAGAGAGAGAGAGAGAGAGAGAGAGAGAGAGAGAGAGAGAGAGAGAAAGCAGAGGAAGGGCAGAGAGAGAGGGAGAGAGAATCCCAATCTCTGCTGTCAGCGCAGAACCTGACACGGGGCTGGATCTCATGAACCGTGAGATCACAACCTGAGCTGAAATCAGGAGTTGGAAGCTTAACCAACTGAGCCACCCAGGTGCCCCTATACTGGTTTTCTATTGCTGAATAACCAATTGCCACAAATTTAGAGGCCTAAAACAGCATACCTTAATTATTTCCCAGTTTCCGTAGGTCACAAGTGTACACATAGCTTAACTGGGTCCTCTGTTTTGGATTCTTATCAGGCAGCAATCTAGGGGTAAGTGGGTTTGCAGTCTCATCAGTGGTTTGACTGGGGAAAGATACACTCCCCAGATTCCTCAGGTTGTTGGCAGAATTCATCTCCTGAAGCCATGGGACTGAGATTCCCATTTTCTTGCTGGCTATCAACAAGTGCTAATTTTCATTCCCAGAGGCCACCTGTGATTCCTTGTCATGTGGCCTTTTCAATAGGCAATTCACAACATGCCTGCCTTCTTCTTCAAGACCAGCAGGAGAATCTCTCCCTCCAGTCTGTGAAGATGAAGTCATATATAACAAAATGTAATCATGGGAAGACATTCTATCACCTTTGCCCATGTCTATTGCTTAGAAGCAAGCCACAGGTTTGCTGGCACTGAGGAGGAAGGGATTATACAAGGACATGACCTATATATAGTAGGTGACCTAAAGGTGTGTCCACTACACATACCTAGGGTTTGCCACCTTGGAGCCTATTTCCTCCTCCTATAAGACTGCCAAGGTAGGCTTAAACTTGAGCCTTTCTGTTACTGCAAGGGATGACATTCAGGGAAATATGAACTGGTATGCCAAATTTTCAAATACCTACAGAGTACAATCGCTACACAAGAAAGACTACAAACCAAACAGCATATGCTACATGAAGCAGAATTATTGAAACAGATGGCCTACAAATATAAAATAAGCACAATAAATATCCTCAAAGATAGGAGGAAGTGTACTATTAATATAGAGCAGGAGCAAGAAGTCATAAGCAAGTTGGAAATATTAAGTTTGCAGGATACAGTAGCTAAAAGTTTTTAAATAGTCTATTAGTGTGAGTACAACTGAAGAGTGAATAAGCCAGCTGAAAGATCAGATTGAGGAACCCTCTCAGAAGATGTTGAGAAAGGATTAAAAAAAGTAGAAGATATAAGGGAAAATTGGAAATAAAGAGGTTAGAAATAGGAGTGTCAATAACTGTAATATCTTCAAAAAAATGAAAAATAATAGAAGAAAGAAGATATTTGAAAAAAGAATGAAGATAAAAGAAAGAAGATATTTGCAAAAAGAATGAAGAAACTTCAGCCTGGAAGGGTCCATATTGTGCAAAATGGGATAGGTAAGGAAACATCTGTACCTACACGTATTAGAACACACAACACACAACGACACTATCCATAAAGAATGTAAGTTGCACTCTAATGAAACTGAATGAGACTGGCATAAGATCCTAGAATTCTTTGTTTAGCAAAATTGCCATTAAAATATGGGGGTGAAAAAAATATCCTGCTTGGAAGAAGTATTCAAATAAGAATATGTATATATCAATTAAGAATATATATATATATCCAAAGGGATGCCACAATGCATATAAGAAGTCAGGATGATTAACTATTTTAGCATAGATTATAGTTACCTCTCAAACAAGGATGAAAAATGAAAGCGGTACTCTGTATTGTGCAATAAACTCAAAACTAAAACCCAAAGGAGATAAAGTAGAAGAAAAAGTGAAAATGCCCTGAGAATGTTATAATTTTGTTTGGAGGAAAGATGCAGGTAATAATTCAAGAAGTCAATATGGATATAAATGTGAGGAGAATTCTTTATTGAATGGTAGCAAATATAAAAATAAAAGAAGCAGGTGTAATTTCAAAACCAACAGAAGAAAACCTAACGTGACCAATGTGTATCAAAGTAAACAAAAAGAAAGCACATTAAAGGGAAAATATTAAATAAGATCCCAGAAACAATTCCCCATGTAATTATGAAAATAAGATTAAACTCACCAATAAAAGGGAGTAACTCAGACTGAAAACAAAAAAGTTCCAACAACATACTGTCAGTAATATTTGAAAATAAAATAAGAATTGAAAGTAAAAAATGGAGAGAGATATGTCACACAAATATTAACCAAAAGGTATCTAGGGAAGTATTCTTAATATCTAGCAAAATATAGCTAGAGACAAAGAAAATCACAAGAGGTAAAAGTGGATCATTATATTGGTAAAAAGTGCAGTGGAACAAGATAATAAAACCATCATAAACAGCTATCACTACAATGATAAAATCACGGAATACATAAAGCCAAAATGGAAAAAAAAACTAAAGAGAGAAATAAATAAGTGATCAATTGTTGCCAGAGATTTTGTTATGCTTCCCTCAGAAATGGATACAGAAGCCAAAATAAGTAGAAATATGGAAAATCTGGATAACTGAACTACTGTTCTTTGAAGGACACGGTTATCACAAATAACACAGAAATATAACTGTAGGGACAGGCAAGTCATAAAACAATATCTGTAAAGTCAGGACACCAGTACAAATATGAGCACAGGTATTAACAGGTAGTAGAAGATGATAAAATGACTAATATGTGCAAGAAGAAACTGGCAAATTCACTAGAAAGCAGAGAAATACAGATAAAATAATGATATACTATTTTACATGATAGGAAAGGCAAAAACAAAATTTATAAATGACGATCACCTATTAGGAAAGATGTGTACACTTGTATACCAGAGGCAGCAATGCAACGTCCGAAAGAAACCCAGGCTCCCTCAGCACTAGCACTGGTATCTAGTGAGGGTACACTCTCAGATGGGACACATGCTGGCAGAAATACGACAAGGGTACAGTTGTCAAAATCAGTTCATCCTAGGTGATCCGAGCTGGCATTCAGACTGTGCTTTAATTTAAAACCAGAAACAACAACAGCAAAAAAGAAAAGACAAAAGCCTCACTCTCTGCAGGAGGCAGGTTGGGGTAGGTCTCACCTAACTCACTCCATGGAGGTCCCAGATGCCCAGAGTTCTCGAGGACCTCAGAACCTGTCTTCTTAAGAGACCTCACCCTCCAGTGCTGCTTAGTAATGCCCTTAGGGTGAGTGGCTTAATCTCCTCATGTTTTATTTCCCAAGAGTGAACCCTGAATGTGGTGGGTTCTCCCTTCCTATGCCACAAACAAAAACCTCAAGATAACCAACATACATCATATAACCGTATATAACAAATCAACGTTAATCTCTTACTGCAAATTAGTTTCTGATTAAACATGATAATTATGATCTGTTAGCAGATACCAATTTAGTATTGACTAAAGGATAATATATCGTAATGATTAAACTTGATTCTTAAGATAACTTCAGCAAGTACCCCCTGATCTAATGGTTTTCCAACTCAGTAATGATCACCCATCAATTTCTCCATGTATGTTAGCACTGCATGGTAATCGTCACATAGACAGAAATCCCTTTTTACCACATATTCATGACACTTTGTGATTGGTATTGTCAAAATATAAGACATCCAGTTAAATTTCAATTTGAGATAAATAACTTTTTGGTATAAATATTTCCCAAATATTACTTATATTAAATATGGAAAATGCTTATGATCCACATTAGCCTGGATGCTAAATAGCAGGACTGTTGACATTTAATATTCTCTTATTTATGTTGACTTTTGTCAGAACTGAGTCTCATTCTTCTGGTAATTTTTCATTGCCTGTAAACTTTTGTCTTGCTGCCAAGACAAAAGAAGAAAACATGCATCCTGAATTCTAATAAAATTACGGCATGGGTGTTATTATCCCCAACGTACAAATAAGAAAACAGGTTCATATATTCAAAACTGTACCTGGGATCACGGGGCTAGCCAGTGGAGTCAATCCTCGAAGGTAGAGTTATCTGAGTCCAAAGTCATTCCCTTTCCACTTAACCATACTGCCTATTAAGAAGAATAAAGGAGAAATTCAAAGCCTTCGCAATGCACTGGGGTGGGTTAGTGGGGCAATATCTTTGCACTGAGTAAAGAGTTTTGACTAAAGTGGGATAGTGTCTACAATACATAAAGCACTTATAAAACTTGACACCCCCAAAACAAATAATCCAATTAAAAAATGGGCAGATGACATGAATAGACATTTTTCCAAATAAGACATACTGCTATCCAATAGACACATGAAAATATGTTCAACACCACTGATCATCAGAGAAATACAAATCAAAACCACAATGAGATATCACCTCACACTTGTCAGAATGGCTAACATTATCAACTTAAGAAACGACAGGTGTGGGTGAGGATGTGGGGAAACTGAAACCCTCTTAGGATGTTGCTAGGAATGCAAACTGGTGCAGCCACTGTGGAAAACAGTATGGAGGTTCTCAAAAGTTAAAAATAGAACTGCCCTGAGATTGCATTACTAGGCATTTACCTAGTAATTGCATTACTAGGTATTTACCTAAAGAATACAAAAATACTAATTTGAAGGGAACATGCATCCTTATATTTTTAGCAGCATTATCTACAATAGCCAAATTATGGAAAATCATATATGTGTATATATATATATATATATATATATATATATATATATATATATATATATATATATATCACCTTGAATCTGTCCATCATTACAATCTGGCAATGATTGCTTTTTTGTTTTGTTTTGTTTTTTGTCTCTTTCAACCATAAGTGACTGCTCTTTCTTAATTATGGGATTGTGTGTGTGTGTGTGTGTGTGTGTGTGTGTGTGTGTAATGGAATATTACTCAGCCATAAAAAATAATGAAACCTTGCCATTTGCAATATGGATGGAAGTAGAGAGTATTATGCTAAGCAAAATGTCAGCTTGAGAAAGACAAATACCATATGATTTCAATCATGTGTGTAATTGAAAAAAAAACAAAGGAGCATAGGGGAAAAAGGGAGAGAGAGAGAGGCAGACCAAGAAACAGACTTTAAAAAAAATAATTTAATGTCTATTTATTTTTGAGAGAGAGAGACAGAGCATGAGCAGGGGAGGGGCAGAGAGAGAGACACAGAATCTGAAGCAGGCTCCAGGCTCTGAGCTGTCAACACAGAGCCCAATGCAGGACTCAAACCCACAAATCATGAGATCATGACCTGAGCCGAAGTTGGATGCTCAACCGACTGTGCCACCCAGGCACCCCCAGACTCTTAACTATGGAGAACAAAATAATGGTTATCAGAGGGGAGGTGAGTGGGAGGGATGCGTTAAATAAATGATGGGGTCAAGTAGTACACTTGTGATGAGCACTGGGTGTTATATGGAAGTGTTGAATCAGTACACTGTACACCTGAAAATAATATTATATGCATGTTAACTAACTGGAATTTAAATAAAAACTGTAAAAAAAAGAACTCCAGACACTGATTTGGGGATCTCAGGCTGCCCTAGAGCATTGGTGCCTGGACCTCTGTCAGTTTCAGAGCTGAGCTCACTGTGTTCTTATAAGACATCCACTGGAAACCCAGCATGAAGAGCCATCCTGGACATGTAGACAGAAGAAAAACCAAAAGCAGTGACTTGAAACCCCATATACTTGTCCCTATTCTCAGAACCCCAGAATAAGTCATCTTATATCTTCTTGCTTTAGTCACCAAATATAGAACAAAACAAAGCCCAAATTCTAAATCCTAATTCTAGGAACCATTTACAAAACCCAGTACCCTTTCCTCCACCTGTCTTCCTTCCCTGAGAAGACACAACTCCCCTACATTTAGGAAAATCACTCAAATTATGTGAGCTAATTATCCATGTTGTCCACCTCTCCTCTCTTTTTTTTTTCTAAATTATGGTCACCTTTAAAAGAATACAATTGTTTTTTTTTTTTTCAACAGAAGATTGAACCACCTATTAGAATGTAAAAGAATGTGCTAATTGGAGTTCACATCAAATAATGGGGCACAGTTTAAATTTATACCTATAAAACAAATTATCCTCACCTTTGCACTGCTAACTCCACGGGCTCAAAATAGCAAAACGACCCAAAGTCACCTTGAATCTGTCCATCCTCACAACCTGACAATGATTGCTATTTTTGTTTGTTTGTTTTGTTTCGTTTTTTGTCTCTTTCAACCAGAAGTAACTGCTCTTAACTGTGAGATTATGCAGCTCTGTTTGGAAAGCTTTTGTGAGTCCCTGTAGTATAATGACTTTCCTTTAGAGAGCATGTAATTTTAGGTTCTTGCATAACAGCACAGATTTTTATGGTATTACTAAACTTTGTAATTTTATTTCCCTCTGACAATTAAGTGCACATTGATGTTATGGAATTTTTTCTTCCTTCCATCACAGTTGGATGAAATTGGAAAGGCAGACTGTGCTGTGTTGGGAGTGCTCATGTCTAGAAGTGTAAACGTTTTGTGATTCCCTTGTTGAAGATCCATTTCACACATAGGCAAATCCATCACATTGCTACTGTTTGCTTTCAGTTACAAACAAGCTGTAACCCAAAACACACAATGCACCAACCAAAAACAATCAATGTGCCATTTATGCACTCCCTTTGTTTAGAAAATAGTTTAACAGTTTACAGTACATTAATTCAGATGTTTAAACTAACCTTTCTTCAGAAAGTGAGCATCTTTTTTTCCTGCATTTTTTTCTCTTGGAATTCATGATTTCTTGTCACTAGTCATATATCTCTTTCTTGTCTGTTGCATTCAGATCTGGGCAGTAACACCTGTCTTCTATAGAAGGTGCTTCCCTTTGGTATATAAATGAGTCATATCACCTGTTCTGATTCAACAGCTGGATGCAGACAACTGTGAACTGAGCTACCCCCATTTGGATATGTATGAGTCACTCTGTACCTTGAAGGCAAGGTGGAGGTTTCTCTACAATAAAGATGAGTGTTCAATATCCATTAGGCATATGACGATGGGCCCCTGAGTCCCTCTAAATTGAATTTTGTAATTTATCTAAGAATCTCTCAGAATGATAATGCTCTCTTCTAATTTTCATTTGTTGGCTTTAATCCATTCCCTGATGATTAGAGTTTTGCAGACTTGCTAGGACTTAATGATGCTTCTCCTAGAAAGGTTTATATGATCAATAATAGTATGATCCCAAGACAGGGTGGATAGAAACTCTGAAATTCAGACTGGCTCAGCCTCTACTCTGTGGTCAGGTGCAGACATTTCCCACTGCAAATCACTTCCCATAGTTGTCAGATCTCACATCCTAATACTCCATCACTCAGATTTGTGAAACAGAGGCACTAGACAAATATTTTGAACTTCACTCCATGTAATAACTTTACCTGAAAATCTACCAGTGTCTCTTGCTCCTTCCCCAACACTTGGATATACTCTCTTATGGACAGAGTATTTATGCCTCTCCCCGCCCCCCAAAATTTCATATGTTGAAGCCCTAATCCCTAGTTTGACTGTATTTGGAGGTGGGAACTCTAAGGAAGTAATTAAGATTACCATTGTGTGTGTGTGTGTGTGTGTGTGTGTGTGTGTGTGTGTGTGTGGTGAGAGCACCTGAAATATACTCTCTTAGAAAGTTTCCAATATACAACACATTATTAACTATAGTCATCATGCTGTACGTCAAAACATCATATCATTCTCCTTAAGTATATACAACTGTCATTTAAAATTTTTAAGAAAATCTGTAAAATCATTTTTAGTTAGAAAAAAAAAAGACAGAATTAAGGTCAAGTGAGGTTGTAAGAGTGGCCTGATCCTACAGGATTAGTATCCTTATAAGAAAAATGTACCAGAGGATTCTCTCTCCCAGCACATATGCAAAGAGAGAAGGCCATCTGAGGACACGGTGAGAAGGAGGCCATCTACAAACCAAGAAGAGAGCTCCTACAGAAACCAACCATGCTGGCACCCTGTTCTCAGAATCTGCCTCCAAAACTGTGTTGAATTACATTTCTATTGCTTATGCCCTCCAGTCTGTGATATTTGTTACGGCAGCCTGACAAACTGATACATAGTCATGTGTATAAATAATCCTAGAAACTATCTTAATATTTTTGGAGTTCTCACCAAAGAAGTTGCAGGTAATCGGACTCATTATCCACATACAAATCACCATCTCCAAAATCATACAATAGAGAAATGAATATATGTAGACGCATGGTCTTGGATTTAGCAGACTTGGCAAATAATTATGGATTTATTCCCTCTAAACTTTGAAGCCTGTTTCTCTGAACTATTGTGAATAAACCCAAAATAGTTAAAAAAGGAAAGAAAAACAAATGTTTCCCCATTAGTGGTCTGTCCACTATGCCCAGAAGCAATATCTCAGAGCTCAGAGATTTTGCTGAGATAAGGATAAGATGGCAGTCTGTTCATCTTTAACACACTAAATACTCACTTTTTACATTGGTTAAACCCACCAATTCCCTGTTGCTGTTTCTAACAAGTTTTTTCCAGATTCAGGAAGTTCAATTGTTAGGCTGATTGGGTTGCAGTTTAGTGGCTGGGCTTGCCTAAGTGTGAATACACAGACTAAAGCAGCCCCCACACCCTGCTGCATGAGGATGACCCTTCTGTGGCCTCTCTATCCACCGTCATTCAAGAAATTCTCCAGCAAAACTGACTTCTGTAGGCTTACTACACAATTCAATTCAGTCCAAGAAAATAATCAGGGAACTTTGCCTGGTGTATTAATGTAGACTGCAAGTCTATAGCTGTGTTTCTGTGAGTGCGTGTGTGCGTGCGTGTGTGTGTGTGTGTGTGTGTGTGAGAGAGAGAGAGAGAGAGAGAGAGAGAGAGATGTGGGCTGGGAAGCTTTCATTGGAATTGTTATTTTTTAAGCATGCATGAAACATCCTATGTACTGAAAATTGTGAAGATTTGAAGATCCAAAATGGACTTAAGTGAGCCACCCACACTTCAGGAGCTCAATCAGCTTTAAATTTCTTTTTTCTCACAGGTGTCTCATTCCAGCTGGTTCTCCCCACCCCCACTCCTCTTTCCTTCCCAAATTCAGTGCTTTCAGCTAAACTTCCGGGGCACTCCCTGAACTATGAGTATTCTAATTGAGAATAGGGATAAATAAATGTGGAGAGGATGAACTTAGCCTGCTCTCTAACTGTGAGGCACCTGTTTAGTGAAGGTTTATCCAGCAAGAACTCAGTGATCCTGGTTCTCAGAGTGAAGAAATTATTCACCCTATGATGTGATTTGCATGCCTACTTTTAGTGACTATAGATTATGATTAATGCCTATCTCACCACTCATCTGGCCCTGATCCCCTCTAGACCCTCCTTTGGGACTATGTAGTAATACTAGAAGTTCATTTCTTTACCCCAAACTCCATCTCCCATTCCTGGAGTGATTCTGCAGCTTCCTGTTGAACAGACAGGGTAGCCTATGTACACGCTGGCCAAATTCAAAGCAGGATTTATGAATCCTGAGCAGGATTTTCATACTGTCTATACCACCGTGAAATTATCTGCTGATTCCATTTAGTGAACAAGGCAGGTTGAAACCTGCCATTCCCAAGCCCAGCTGAGGGATTATGTGGTCACAATGCTAATGTGATAATGCAGAGACTAATGAACAGGACTTCTATTTGGGAGGTAGGCTTACCTAACCCAGAATTGCTTTTCTAGTGCCTAAATAGGAGGCAAATGAAGGAAGGTATGTTTGTGTATTTTCTCCCACTCATTACTTAGGCACAGTGTAAATTATTAAAAATAAGCAATTGTTCCAAAGGGAAAAAAGTAACTATTTGCATTTCCCAGGAGAGAATTTGCCCCCTTGAGGAAGTTAGTACCAGAGGGCAAGAAACCACAGCCTAGAACAGAAGTAGTACCATATTCCCTCCACAGGAGAAAATGCAAATGCTTCAGCCTGGAGAGTCCAGCCTTTCATATCTTGGCCCTGCCCAGTCTGATTTCTTTGACTTCACAATGCCTAATATGGTCCTGGCTCTTGAGCTGGACTTAGTTCTTATTCAAAATAGAGACCGATGTTGTAAGCAGCAATGTTTACAAAATTGTGGGTGGGACAGCCTCCACTACTCACTTGTTTTGGTGAAATATACACAGTGAGTATTACAGTGTGAAGCTGATTCTTCTTTATAAATCCTTTCTTAAGTACTCTACCCACAATGTTTTTTCCTGAATTTGTAGAGCAGTGGTTTTCAAATTTTCATAAGCAATCAGAGCACCCTAAGAGGCTTATAAAAAATATTGCTGGGCCTCATCCCCAAAACTTCTTAATCAGTAGGCCTAGGATGGACACCAATAATTCACATCTATAAAAACCTGCAGTGATTCCTATGCTGCTAGTCCAGGTACCAACTTTAATAACCATTGTTCTAAAGTTGTGCTGTTCAACCCCAAATAGTCAAAGCAACCTTGAAAAAGAGTAACAAAAGTTGGAGGCATCATAATCCCAGATTTCAAGATACATGACAAGACTATAGTAATAAAAACAATAGGGCACTGGCACAAAAACAGACACATAAATCAATGGAATAAAGCAAAGAATACAGAAATAAACCCAAGATTATATGGTCAATACATTTTTGACACAGGATACACAAGAATACACAATGGGAAAAAGTCTCCTCCACAAATAGCCTTAGGAAAATGGACAGCTACATGCAAAAGAATGAAACTGGACCACTTTCTTACACTATATACAAAAGTAAACTCAAATGGATTAAGGACCTAAATATGAGAACTGAATCCATAAAAATCCTAGAAGAGAGCATAGACAGTAATTTCTCTGACATTGGCCTTAGCAATATTTTTCTAGGGAAATCAACTCTTAGGTCTACATCAAAATAAAAACCTTGCACAGTAAAGGAAGCCATCAACAAAACTAAAAGACAACGTACTGACTGAGAGAAGATATTTATCAGAATGACTTACGATAAAGGGTTAGTATCAAAATATGTAAAAAACCTATACAACTCAACACCAAAACCACAAATAATCCAATTACAAATGGGCAGAAGACATGAATAGATATATCTCCACAGAAGACATACAGTCTGTTAACAGACACATGAAAATATACTTAGCATCATCACTCATCATCAGGGAAATGCAAATAAAAACTACAATGAAGGGACATCTGGGTGGCTTAGTTAAGCGTCTGACTTCAGCTCGGGTCATGATTTCATGGTTTGTGGGTTCGAGCCGCACATCAGGCTCTGTGCTGACAGCTTGGAGCCTGAAACCTGCTTCAAATTCTGTGTCTCCCTCTCTCTCTGCCCCTCCCCCGTTCATGCTCTGTCTCTCAAAAATGAATCATTGTTTAAAAAAATTAAAAATAAAATCTACAATGAAATATCACCTCACACCTGTCAGAATGGCTAAAATCAAAGCACAAGTAACAACAGATGTTGGGGAGGATATGAAGAAAAAGGAACCCTCATGCACCGTTGGTGGGAATGAAAACTGGAGCAGCCCCTATGGAAGACAGTTTGGAGGTTCCTCAAAAAAGTTAAAAATAGAATTACCATATGATCCAGTAATTCTACCACTGTGTATTTACCCAAAGAATATGAAAACAGTAATTTGAAAAGATATATGCACCCCTATGTTTATTGGCAACAATAGACAAATTATGAAAGCAGCCCAAGTGTCCATCAGTAGATGAATGGATAAAGAAGTCATGGTATATTTATAAACAATGGAATATTACCCTCCCATATAAAGAGTGAAATCTTGTCATTTGCAACAATACAGTTCAACATAGAGAATATTACGCTAAGTGAAATAAGTCAAAGAAAGAATACCCTATTTCACTTGTATGTGGAATTTAAGAAACAAACAAACAAACAAACAAAATGAACAAAGAAAAAAAGAGAGAAACCAAGAAATAGACTCTTAACTATATACAACAAACTTATGGTAACCAGAGGGGAAGTGGGTGGGGAGATGGGCCAAATAGGTAAAGGGAATTAAGAGTACTCCCATTAAGGGGCACCTAGGTGGCTCAGTTGGTTGAGCGTGTGACTTCGGCTCAGGTCATCATCTCACAGTTCATGGGTTCGAGCCCCGCGTCGGGCTCTGTGCTGACAGTTCGGAGCCTGCAGCCTGTTTCAGATTCTGTGTCTCCCTCTCTCTCTCTGCCCCTGCCCTGTTCATGCTCTGTCTCAAAAACAAATTAACATTAAAAAAAAGAGTACTCCCATCATAATGAACACTGAATAATGTACAGAATTGCTGAATCACTATATCATACACCTGAAATTAATATAACACTATATGTCAGCAATACAGGAATTAAAATTTTAAAAAAAAGGTTGTGCTGTCCAATAAGGTAGCCACTAGTCACATGTGGAACTGAGTACCTGAAATGTAGCTGGTCCAAATTGAGATGTGCCATAATTATAAATACACATTGAGTTTCTAAGGCTTTGTACAGAAATAGAATGTAAAATACCATATTAATTTGTATGTGAGTATATGATAAAACTATAATATTTTTGAATATTTTAGGTTAAGTATAACCTTATTAAAATTAATTTCAATCATTTTTATTTTCTATCATGACTACTGTAACGTTTAAAATTATATACATGGATTACAGTATATTTCTATCTGACAGCACTATTCCAGAGAATTATATGTGGGTTAAAGATGGGATACTGTTGTTATGAAATTAGATAGTGAACATAGATTCAAAGTATGAAACCAAATTTAACTACCTGAGTATTAACCAACCTTTCCAAGATCTTAGGAGAGCCTATATCAGAATCATAGCAATATACAGGAGCTATGAAGTAGCTACGATAATCCGATTCAGAGGAAATGGGTTGGTCAAGGAAAGAGAGAACCTGAAGAACAATCTAGGTCAAAATCATCTAATAGAACCAAGTTTTTTAGAGTCAAAACATGGTTTTCCATCTACCCTGTCTTACAGGTAATACCAGCATATGAAACACAGCTCTTATTATCCAATGAATGTGATTCCTATGTGTACAAATTGATTCTTCAGGGAGATTCTTAGTTTCACAAGGACAAGAACTAAATCTGTTCCTTTATGTAATTTTGGACACTTAGCACTGCTTCAATCTACATTATACAAATAAGTGGAATGAATGAATGAATGAATGAATGAATGAATGAATGAATGAAGACATCTTAAATATTTTATATCCCTAAGCCAGGAATAAAATCATGTTTGTATTTTGCGGGACTGACATCATGTCCAGAGAAACATTTCTCAACTGGTGTTGAATAGATGTTAAAAATCGGAAGTTACAGCAGTTTAGGAAAATATATATACAACCTCTCCTTGGATATTCACAGCAACAACAACAAAATACATTGAATACAAAACTGAACTGAGAAGTCCTACAATTATTAAACATTTAACTTTATTTTACTGAGCATTTTATGTAAACATGAGATTATTTTTGCTTACAGTATCTATTTTTTCATGAAGTTAAGATTAACATTTAAGTTTTTATAAAACTCACTTCTGGAAAACCTAGTCCAGTGGCAAGAGGTTTTTTGTTCACAATTACCCTTTTAGGCCAGGAGAAAAGAATCAGAAAGGCTACTTTCCTGATGAACCATGTAGACAAATCCTCTCTGGTACTCTCTTTACCTTCGACTCTTCCAGTGTATGGAGGCAGGAAGGAATTCTATCATTTTGGCTGCCTCTAATCCTTTCTGGAATCAGCAAAACCAAGTACTCTGAGGTGAGATCTCTGCATGGTAAACCTCTCCCCAGATCTTTCACTTTCTGGCCCTTTTCTCGGAATTTCTCAGTATTGGTCTCATGTCTTACCCATGACTTGAAGAAAACGACCTCAACACGTTCTTTTGGTGGGCTGCCCACCAAGTTCAAGATAGCTCCTGGTCAGTGGCCAGTATGTGATAGACCCAGGCAGCAGTCTGGCCAGGAGAGCAAGAGATAGAGAGTAAGAGAAGTGGAGGAGAGCAGAGCTGTGTTCCAGGGTCAGGGGCCCTGCTTCCAGCCACTCCCTCTTAAATATCTTTGAAGGTGCTTAAAAACAATTTTAATAACATGTATTATTTTTCATAAAATCTATATGGTTACCTTTGGACAAAAAGGATTTGGTCTTTCATCACAGCAGAGGCTAAAGTAATTCAAAAGGTAAATATTTAAAGTAAAAATATGATGTTTGCCTTAGCTAGAAATCACAAACAACAATCATTCTCTCTTATAAATTGATTTGGGATTCTCTAGGACAGCGTTTTTACTCCAGCTGTACTGTATCCCCCAAACTCCAATCTGCCCTGTAGATGACAGACCAGGACTGAATTATTGTTTTTTCCTGAACACTAAGGTTGTATTGCTTGGTTATATGTATGCATATGATGCAGCTGTACTCCTTGGGGAGGGGCTATGTAAGTTAAAGGCATTGTTGGAATTTCTTTGTTTTATTATTCTTCATTGTTATTCCCAAGCCTGAGTAAAGAGTTTTCTCTGCTGATTCAGAACCACAATACACTGTTCTTACAAAGTCAGTTGGTGAAGATCTGCTTCAGTAGGAAGGTCAAGAAACTATCCTTACCACATTTTTTGTGTTGGAGAATCCAGCTCAAGCTAAATCACTCTTTCTTAATTTCATAAATATTCATCTTCTAGGCAGGAATTTATCCAAGTCAAACTATGTTACTCTTGTAAGTGACAAAGGACAGGGGATAAGCAGAGTTGGCTTCCTCAAATCCCAAGGTTCCTACCCTGTCAAGTGATGGCATGATATTTCACTGATGTGGGTTTTCCTTTCTGCTTGGCTGTATGGTAGGTAGCTAAGAGAAACCAATTCACTTAACATATTAGCATTCATCGGGAATTTTTTTTAACTCTACGTGATTAAAGCACCATGGAAATAAATGTAGTTCCTCAAGTCAGGTGTGAGTGTGCTGGTCCCTGGTAAAACCCTAGGCATGGAAATAGGGGAAAAATTTCAAGTCGACATGGAAAATTTCTCTCATTACTTCACTATAAGAATCTTAATTAGTCCCAAAGGTTTTTCTCACTCATTTTAAAGCAAACTCAGGTAGATCAGACAACTAACTATGTGTCAATCAATCTCTCCTAGAGTGGGCTGCCCTTATACAATCTGACCCTCTATACTTGAAATTGTGAGTTGGCTGGGATTTTGTTCTATTCTAAATAGAAGGTATGCAAGTGGAATTGTGCCGATAAACGGGCTTTTCTAATTGAGTTCATCCTTGTAAATTAATAAAAAAAAATCCTGCCAATCAAACATGTGCATGTTTGCAGGAATATTATCTGTAGGTAATAGAGATAATTAATACTTCATGACATCAAGGTCTGAAATTAAAATCAAATCTAAGACTTAACTGCGATTATTAAACCTGAGGAAAATTATCTTTCCGATGATAAGTGTCACAACCTTCAGCACCTGAATTAATAACAGGGAGCGAGCCTCCAAAAACATACTGCATGCTTCTTTTTTTTCTGTGTCGCAATAATTACCACTTCATGACATCAAGGACCTACATGTCTGGCTCAAGATAGTATTATACATCAGTGAAGAATTATTGCAGCAGAAAACACAACTTGCAGGCAAAGTATCTAGTAGAAAAATATAAGTGAAAGGGTACAGGATGGGGAGATGGGAGACACTGGCTATAATACTGACTTTTTGAGACCTGAGTTCTAGCCCAGAATCTTGCCGATATCTGTCTCTTTGACTCGAGTTAATCAAATCGTTTCATCCAGCTTGTTCGTAGTTCTTTCATCATGTGAAGCTAATTTTTGCTCCATTGATAAGATTCATGTTGGATCAAACAGGAGTGTTTTTGAAATAATTATGTTTTCTTTTATCTTTTCATTTTTCCAAGATGTACTGAGTACCAGTCATTATGTGAGGCGTTTGGGAATGAGAAATTAGAAAAAAAAAGACATAGAAAAGACAAGTCCCTGATCTCAAAGGACTTGACGATCTGATGAGAGAATTGTCTACATAAAGCGTACCAAGATGGAGAGCAGCTCAGAGTCCATAGGAGGCATGTCTCATGCAGCTGTGCGGAGGGTGGGTTGCTGGGAGGGAGACCCTGAGAAAAGAAGATGCTGGGCTGAATCTTGCAGGACACCCATCTTTTAACAGACAGATGAATGTCCAAGAGAACAAGGGAACTGTTTAAATTATTTTTCCCACCATAACTAGGTTGGAGTGGTTGATTCTCAGGGAATAGTTACATACTAATGTGTTAACTATCATAGGTTCATGCTGAAAACAAAACACTGCTTCTCAAATCACATCTGCATTCTGGAAGTGGAGTGTTACAGTTTATAAAAAGAAAAAAATAATAATAACTTGCCCGAGGATAGCTTACTAGAAAGGATTGGAGCTAGGATTTGAACTGTGTGGCTTAATCTGTATATGTAAGGTCTCTTTCTGTTGCCCTTGCTAAGATCCAAGAATCACTGGGGTAAGGCCCATGAGGACCCTTTCTTATAGGGGCAGGACCCAATAGAACAATTGGATTGAGGACAGATCACAGACCCAGAGAGGAAGCCCAATGCCTCTCAGGGAGTGCAGTCATAGAGACCAAGCTGCTTTTGCAGGAGTGAGGAGAGGGGTGAGGGCTGAGGAGAGGGATAGGGCTCACCAGGGCCTGCTAAACCTCAGACTGAGGGCTGAAGAAGAACTCTGATACTACACTGGGATCTCTGAGCTGACTTTGGCCCTGGCTCCCTCTACCGGGACTGACGCAGGGAAGGCTATAGCTTCTTGCAACAGAGAAAGGGAAGGGAGAGGCAGGTCCTAACAGCACCAAGGGGTGATGGAAGGGGGAGTGAGAATCCTGTGTTCATCTGGATCTGGCCAAACTCTCTGTGCTAAGGGCTAGATGTAAGATCTACAGCTGCCCCTGCCGCTCTTTGAGCTATACCTTCTGGCATACAGGCCCCGAGGCTTTCTCTTCTGTACAAGCTTGGCAGAAACTCAGGTGGTATGCATGCACACTGGTGGTTAAAATGTGAAGAATCTTCCATCCTGGTGTGTAAATAACCACAATCCGAGCTTCCCCCTCCCTCCACCCTAGCCCCTGCTCCAGGATCTTGCAGGGCTCCCATCAGGGGACCTTCAGGGCCCCTCTCCAGCACTAGAGCTATTGTCTGTCCAGTGGCTAGGCCCTGTACTATAGACACCCTAAAATATTTTGAATGTCGCCACTAAGTCGAAGAACAATGCTACCCCTCAGGCCCAGGGAGGAGGGGGCAGATCCCCCTACCCCTGGTCCCACCTGCTGCCCAAACGTGAAGTCTCCTCTCAGCTCAGATGGGACTGATTCAAAACTGTTGGAAAACACAAGACTTAAACTCAGTGCTGGCCTAGCAGATGCCCTCTTCCAGTGCATGCCAGCTTACACTGTTTTGTTTTGTTTTGTTTTGTTTTGTTACTTTCTTGTCTGATTAAAAATCCTTTCTATATTACTTTGTAGATGAGACATGAGATGTTCAAATTGTGTTAAGACAAAGGCTCTGCTAACATACAATTTCCTCTTTCCTCTACCCATCAGAGCTTGCCATTCGTTATCTCACTTCTTCTGAGCCTGTCAGATGCTGGGAGTCTAATTTGGGACACCAATTATCACTTTGGAAGTGACAGTAGCCGGAGGCACCGTCCAGTTCTATGACTGAGCACAAAGGTTAGTCAGAAAGACCTGGGCCGGAGTCCTATGTCAGCCACTTAAAAGATTAATGACTTTGTATAGGTGATTTCATCTCAAGTCTCTGTTTTTCAACTATATAAATAATAGAGACATTAAGAATACCTAATATATCAGGTTGTTGTGGGGGTTAAATTTGACTATGGACACTAAATGTTTAGAATACTTTAGTGTAAAATAAGTGCTTAATAAATGCTAGTGGTTATTGTTCCTTATTATCACCTTTGCGGTATATTGTGCTCCAATTCTCAGAGAACAAGTGTGCTCAATCCTAATGTGAATCCTTGAAACCCAGACACAATGCTATGGAATATCACGGGAATGTCACACACCACGGGAGACTGCCGAGAGGGGTTGGAGGTAGTGTGCTTACCCTGCCGCCAGCCACCTTCCCTTACTGACGATGTGACTGAGTGCTTCACAGACGCTACAAAAGCACTGAGACCAACTCCAAAATCTGGGTCTCCGGAGAGCCCTGCAAAATAGGGGGTTTGGAATTGACTTGAAAAGAGACAAACGCATGCTGCGTTGAAAGCTAGTGAATTTCCAGGCCATATCTAGTCTTCTGGGAATTTGGTGTGTATTAGCATAACTAGAGAAATCATTTTTTAAGCAACCCTTCCATGGCCAGAGTTGCTGTGGACTCTTTGTTAGCACAGAAAGCCCTGGTGTGCTGCATGTCAGCTTTGTGTGCTCCAAAGAGAAGAATCTGGAGATTCTACCTACCCCCCACCCCCACCCCCACCTTGGAACAATGTTTATTCCCTGTTTTATCCTCCAAGTGAAGGCATATGTTTCTTCGATTTGTTGTTTGCAGCAAGGTGCAGCTTAGAGGGGAGTGTGGATGCGCTTGTGTTTGCCATGAAATTAAATAAGAGCAATGATACATAGCCAATGTGCACCCGTAAATTTCAAGAAGGAAAATTCCAATGTGGCATGAGGATAGAAGTAGCTGATATATTAGAAGGGAGCGACACTGAATCTTGTGCAAAACGAGAGAAATATAATTTCCCTGCATTATCTTGTCCCTCTCTTAATTGCCTACCAAGATGCATTCATCAACTAGCTTCCCTAGGCTCAAGCTTACGACTTGCATGCATTTTTATATAAAACCAGCTTGTGTTTTAAGTATAAAACACACTGCTTGTGCTATCACACCAGACACAGCAAATGGATAAAAATCTTCACTTGTCAGTTTCTGGATACAACGCACTTTGCATTTCAAGATTGGGAAATAGGCTGCAAACACCAAGGACTGACAGTAAATATGGGGGTTTGCAGTATCAGCTGGACTATATTTATCATGGAGCAGGTTCACACCACTACCTCACTACCTGGGGCTTTGTGCAAGCTTGGAGTTGATAGAAGGAAAGGATGGCTAGCTGTCTGGGTGATTCCCATTGTAGTGGCAGGCTCAGTACCCCGCTTCTAGACTTGGAATTAGTTACCAAGAGATGCATTTAAGCTCTGTCCAACCCTAAAAGCCTGAAAGGAAGGCAAATTTGGAGAATGTGGGCTAACCAGCAAGTCAGGGCATAGAAGAGAAGACTATGAAGACCATGAAGACCATACAACGAGGGCACATAAAATCCATAACAATAAGGCCCTCAGTCTGTATACCCCAAAAGGGCAGAATATAGAAGCTGATGATGGCCTCCAAACAAGAATGCCAATAAGAAGTAGAATGCTAATCACGCTTAAGTCCAATGATCTCTGAGGTGGCAGAAGGAAAGCTTCCATCTGCATGTGCTTTTTAAATGAGAGAAAGCAGCAGAGAGAGGGGTGAGCAGCAGAGAGAGGTGGGGAGTGCCAGGGAGAGAGGGAGCAGGAGGAGCAGGAAGATATGGGGGAGGGGAGGGGAGAGGGGCAGAGAGGGAGAGGAGCAGAGAGGATCTGAGGCTGGCTAAGATGACAGCAGAGAGCCTTGTACAGAGCTGGAATTGCCAAAGTTGGATGCTTAAACAACTGAGCCACTGGCTGCCCCCGAGCTGTGTATGCTTTAAAGGGCCCTATTCCATCTCCTGCCAGCCTGTCTCACCATGCAAATGGTGTATACAGTAAGAATTTGGCACATAAAGCCGGACACACATGGAAGCAATTCTTAGTTCTGACACTAACTGGGTGATTTTTGGCAAATTATATAATCTCTCTTAGCCTCAGTTCCTTAATTTGGAATTTGGGGATAATAATAATATCAATCTCATAGAGTTATTGTGATTATTGAATTAGACATTGCATGTTAACAGCTTAGCATAGTGCCCTGCTATATGGTAAGAGCTGAGTAAATGTTAAGTATCATTATCGGTTTCGACTGAAGTTGCACAAAAGCAGTGAGTATGCATAGAATTGCAGTGGCCTTTGTTTAATAGCTTAGGTTTTTGAGGTCAAGAAAGAGTCTATGACTTTATCCAAAGCCACACAACTAGTCAAAGCTTATACTCTTTGATTTCTTTCATCATCATTTTGGGGTTTTCTTGTATATATTTTGTTAGATTTATACCTACTTCACTCTTTTTTTTTTTTGGTGCTGTTATAAATGATACTTAAAATAATTTTTAATTCCAATGTTTCATTGTTAGTATAGAAAAATACAATTGATTTTTAATGTTATTTGTATGCTATAACCTTGCAAATCTTATGTATTAGTTCTAAGAAGGTTTTTATAGATTATTTGGAATTTTCTAAGAAGACAGTTATGTCTTCTAGGAATAGAAACAATTTTATTTCTTCTCTTATGTGTATGTCTTTTATTTTTCTTTCTTTTTTTAAAGTTTATTTATTGATTTTGAGAGAATGAGAGAGAAAGAGAGAGAGAGATAGGGAGAGAGTGTATGTGCATAAGTAAGCAGGGGAGGGGCAGAAAGAGGGGGAGAGAATCCCAAGCAGGATCTGGAACCCACCATGTGGAGTCCAATGCGGGGCTCAAACTCAGGAACCATGAGATCGTGCGCGACTTGAGCCGAAACCAAGAATCAGACCCTTTACCAACTAAGCTACGCAGGCGCCCTGTATTTTTCTCATTTTATTGTACTGACTAGGGCTCCAGTACAGCATTGAAAGGATCAGTGAAAGAGAAAAGTTTTGACTTAATCCTAATAGCAGGTGAAAAACATTCACTCTTTCATATTATATATGATGCTAGCTGTAGGTTATTGGTAGATGCCTTTCTATCAAGTCAAGAAATTCCCATTCTATTTCTGCCATGCTTAAAGTTTTTTTTTTTAATTTTTTAATGTTATTTTATTTTTGAGACAGAGAGAGACAAAGTGCAAACAGGGGACAGGCAGAGAGAGAGGGAGACACAGAATCCGATGCCATGCTTAAAGTTTTTATCATGAATGGGGATGCTAAACTTTTTCAAAAAAATTTTTACATGTATTGGAATGATCATATTTTTTTTCTTCTTTATTCTGTTAATATAAATTATGTTGGGGTGCCTGAGTGGCTCAGTCAGTTAAGCTTCCAACTCTTGATTTCGGGTCAGGTCATGATCCCAGGGTTTGTGAGTTCCAGCCCCACATCACTGACAGTGCAGAGCCTGCTTGAGATTCTCTCTGTTCCTCCCCTGCTTGTGCTCTCTCTCTCTCACTCAAAATCAACAAATAAAACTTAAAAAAAGAAAGAAAGAACCACAAGGCTGATGTTTAACTTAAAGAAAATAAATTACATTTTTTTTCAGATTTTTTTTTATAAAATTAGAAGAATCATAACTTTAGTGGAATTATTTTTTATTTTACCAAGGATAAACATTTTGATTTATAGAACTTTAGTAGAGAAACTGGGAAATAGCTATTTACATAAGTGTTAAATTTAATTAGTTGATATCTCCTATAGGTCCAGAGGGTGGGACATCTGCTTCTGAGTTCAGAGAGTGCTTGTGGATTTGTCCACAGTGTTCCATGTGAAACTGGCTTATGTCATTATTTCTTAAAATAAACTCATTTGAACATGTTATTTTCCCTAAGCTGAAAATCAAGAGCTATGTAATTCAGCTCAAAGGCTGAAATGTGCTCTAAAAACCCTGAAGAGAGGGTCCATACAGAGACCAGCCAGGCCTGTCAGTGCTGAGGGCTGGAGAAGGTGCAGAGATGGCCGAGCCAACACGTGCAGGCCACAGCGACTACTGGAACACCTGCCCTAAAAGTCCCAAGACAGAGATGATAAAAGATAAAACAAGTTAGTACCTAGGCATTGCTTTCAGAGCTTTCCAGGCTCCAATTAAAATTTTATGTGTGGGAGTTTAAATGGGTGCTTTAATAAAATATTGATTCATTTGAGTTCTGATTTTTATAAAGAAATATATCTTTTGTCTCCTAAACAGTGCTTGTTCCTTCCTAAATAACATTCATGCCAAGTTATACTTTGCTTTCACCATTCAAGTTTGATCTTAGACTCTAAAGAGTCCTTTTGTACTATTGTTCTTGGTTCCTTTGCCCATTGTCCTCTCCATCTCCTATCCCTCTAGTCGATAGTTATTCCATGAAATGAAGTTAAAAAACAAAGCAGTACTTAAACCATTTCAATAAATAAGTGCAACATCTTCCCCTATTTGATTTCCTCCCTTGCAGTCTGGTACAGAGAGGAACCCTCACAGCCCCGGACTCCAGCAGATATTCTGGTTTGCATGTTCCAGATGAAGGAAGCCATGTATTAATTTGGGATGAGCCCTTGCATTTCATCACAGAAAGTGAGTGTTGGCTTGAAATGGAGGACCAGCTCATGTGGGTATGAGATGGTGCAGGGATCACCAACTGCTGCTCCTGGGCAAAGGACCGAATTATTAAAACTGTTGTTTATGGCCCTTATCATTTACAAACAGGTGAAGAGTGAAAAAAGACTTGCAGTTTCCCTAAATTAATTTGCAGTTGAGGGTTCTCTTGTGTTAAAAAGATAAGAAACTTGTATAGAATTACAGAACAAGAAGTTTACAGCTGTCTAAAGGAACTGCAAGTCGAAGGTTATCTAGTAAATATGGATAAAATGACATTTGCCAGAATGACTGTTACTCCCCATGACACATTTGAGAAATTGAAATGGCTTTGAGACAAATAATGCCCTAATCCATGATCCCATTACCAGGGAACTAGCTGGGTAAATTCAGTAAAGTTAGCTCTAAAATAGTAATTGTCGGCAGAAGAGGTAGTCAGGACATTGATGTCCTGGGAAGCCCAAACCTGATATAGATTTTTTTTTCTTCCAAGTTTTTATTTAAATTAATGTTAACATAGAGTGTAGTATTGGTTTTAGGAGTAGAATTTAGTGACTCGTCACTTACATAGAATACCCAGTGCTCATCACAAGTGCCCTCCTTAATCCCCATCACCAATTTAGGCCCATCCCTCCACCCACCTCCCATCCAGAAACCCTCAGTTTGTTCTCCACAGTTTAAGAATCTCTTATGGCTTTCCTTCCTCTCTGTTTTTATCTCATTTTATTTTTTCCTTACCTCCCCCTATGTTCATCTGTTTTATTTCTTACATTCTACATGGAGTGAAATCATATGTATTTTTCTTCTGTATTTTCATTTCAAGAAGTCCTTCCCCAAAGCCAGTGTCGCTAAGTAAAGGGCTCACCAGCATTTCAAAGTGAAGAGGTATCAGCTTTTCTTCTCTACTGACTGGTAGTACTACTACCTTGAACACAAGCACTCCCTTTCTATACATATTCACTTTCATAATAATCTGTTTATATACCTCTCTCTCCAACATTATACATATATATATATATATATACACACATTTATAATACTAATAACTTGTATTTATTGGGTGTTACAATGTCCAAGTAACTTACTAAGCATTTTACACACATTAGCTCATTTCCACCTCACAGAAGTCCTGTTTGATCTAACTATAAGAACCACAGCCATGCTATTCATGAGAAAGTTGAGTTTTAGGAATTGGGGGATTTGCTCAAGTTCCCATCAATAGCAAGGAAAGGACTCCCAAAGTATGACTTCTCTAATTCCAAAGCCCATGAATTTAACCAGTCCACAGCACTTCTTGATATTAACTCTTCAACAACTATATAGTGTGTCAAGTACAATGCTGTGTGCCTTCCTAAATAGCTGTACTTTTTATCATATACATGTCCCTGTCCCTACTTCTTACTTGAAATTTAGTACCATTCATGTATTGTCAGTAATACTGGAGGATTTTTCTTATAGAAATTCTCCAGGTTTTTGTCTTTTCTTATTTAAGATTGTGTTTATTTTGCCCTCCTCCATATATTCATGTATTCATCATGACAAATTATTCTGAGACAAATTCAAATCTCACATCAGTGTCATATTTCTCCTCACCACTTCGATGTACAGAAATTTTTCCCATGTTCGAGATTCTGCTATTTCACTTAGCAATCATCAATTTAAACCATATGTCTTTGTCCATTCTGGTTGTAAACTGTATACAATAGATTTTAATGTCTTCCTTGAGCACAAAACCAGTTTAAGCTTCGTGAATTCCTATTGAACGATCAGATGATTAAACAAATAACACCAAGATTACATGCTCAAAACAGCAATGACAACAACTGCAAATTTTAAAAAAAGTGATAATTTTTAAAAACAAGTTTTGATGTCTTTGGGGAAAATGATACCATATATCAAAGCCAACAGAATGATTCCTACAAGAAGACAGAATCAGAAAGAGTTCAGGGGAGAGTAAAGTCAATAATTCCACTTTTCCATTAGGGAAAATTCCTCTGACTGGAAGTTATATCGCTTGAGATGAGAAAAAGGTCACCTAGAGCTTAATACAAAATGAAGTGAATGAGCTGTGCATCGTGCCAGCCACCTTCTCTGGGCCCAGAAAAGTCTAGAATGTGACCTAGAGATCATAATTCATTGACTCACAACAGATCCATCTGGATGAGATGTTCAAGACTTGTTTGTGCAGGACACAAGACTGATATTCATTAAATACTTTCCTTCAACCAGTTTACTCTCATTATGCGCAACAAGGGCTTAGGTTAGCAAGGATTAAAGAACAAATATTGTAAAGCAAGAAGCTTTAGCCTCAAGACATACAAATAGAGAGAAACTGGCTTTAAAAAAAAAAAAAACAATGTAGGATTAGATTATGAACTTGTTCACTGAACAGTTACGTGGCAATTTGCTAAGGTAATTATTACCATTAATTCAAGAGCCAATAATTATCATAGCAGTTCTACCATTTCATCTCTCATTTATTCTGAAATCCTAGAAGCAGATTTTTTTTTAAGATACCTGGTTTGCTTGGCTGGTCTAAAAGCTTCTATTTTAATAACTTTTATAATCTTAGGCATTTTTTGGTGGGAACTGCAAAGTTTTCAGTAAGTCTTCTTATGTTAGTGAAACAATGCACTGAGATCCAAAAGGTAATTAATCTTGGTCACTCTTCCTTCTGTAGAGCACTCCAGCCTGGAGGTTAATAGAAAAGGAGGCAGTGGCTGCCATTTTGGATCTCTTTCTGTTTCAATTTTCTGGTCACAAACACCATGATTTTTCTAGCCAAAAGGGGTGAACAGGAGCAAATAATTCTCCCCTTGACGCCTCTCCCTCAGGCCCTTCAGTCTTTGGAGTGCAGGACTTAGTGCTAGTTTAATTGAACTGCTGTGCTTGGCTTCTCCTCTGAAAGAAAGAGATATATAGTCCCTCTGGTGACTTGTTGCAACAGATTTCAAACTCAGCTGGATTTAACTCTGTGAATTAAAACTACTGCTTGAGATTGGGAGCCTCATGAAAAGAGCAACTCCAAATACTGGCATGTAAACAAAATGCTTTACAAAGGGTATGCAAAAGTTCTGGCTTCTCTTCCACTTGACTATCACAAATTTGCATTGCTTAATTTTCTTTTTTAGACCATAGTAATGACTAGTTTGGGGTGTGGGTGATCATGGTGTGTCCTGGTGGAACATCTAATAAATCTGTACTTGAGGCAGTAACATACCAATATCCTTGCCTTAGAGAAGATATAAGCTTCATAGTTTTGAAGTAAGACAATTATCAGCACTATTGCATTTGCTCACAATAGGTTAGAATAGGCCCATTTAAATCCAAATAACCTAATTACACTGATGTTTTGAGAAGAAGAGCTAGGATCAAAGGCTTACAGAATCTAAGAGCTGTAAAGTATCATCACCAGAATGATCTATGCAACTACTTGGATATAAAAATGAAAAAAAAAAAAAAACAAAACACTGAGGCCCAGAGAGTTTAAAGTGATTCGATCTATTGCTCAGCTAGTTGGAGAAAGGATAGAGCCAATATCCAAAGGCTTTTAGGTCTTCCGCATCTTAAGACGTTTCTGTCCTCTACATAACACTGCCTCAAAGCACTCGGGGAAGCTCTGAAGCCTATTCCCTAACTATATTACATAGGAGAAGGTGAGGTAGATAAGGCTTTGGAAAGCCCCAATAAGATAGGATGCTTGAGGGGAATGACAAATAGCCAGCAAATAAACACCCACCACCCTTCCAATATTTGGTCTAAGAATCCAGTTTTCCCCAGGCCTACCCTTGGGCTGGGCTAATGATGGAACCAGGAAGATAAGAATGGGCATCAGAACCCAAAGTTTCCATAACTCTGCATGTAGGGCTCATGACCAGAGAAAATTTCTCAATAGACAAAAAGGAAAGGAAGCTATCCAGGAAACAGGGAGAAAAAGTGGCAGGGAATATCTATCGGTTGGTGTGGTGATGTAATTAGCTGGGCCTTGATAGAGGGTATTGGGCTTTTAATTCATTATTGCTCTTCCAGACCCAAGACTGAAGGACCAGCATGGAGGATATTGCAAGGCAGAGCCTTAAGACAATATTTTACTTAGCTAGTTCAAACCAATTAAATCCAACCACTTATTAAATCTCCTAACATTTCCCATGCCCTGTGTTGGGTTATAGATGCACAGAGATGAATGGGCCACACTCCCTGTCCACAAGAAAGAGACAGACATGTATAGTGAGAACTTCAGACCAATGTGGTACATGACAGAAACAGCATGTGATTCTGGGGAACAAGAAAGATATCTCATTTCTGACTGTGATTAAATACCCCAGATAAGGGAATGGGGTAATCCCAGAGCCTTTGTACAGGAAAAACCTGTGTCCAAGGGTAAGTGAATATAGCTGAGGAGAAGAGACTATTATTACAGGAGGTCAAGTGGGTCTTTCCTTCAAAGATACGAGCAGGGCAATCGGAGGCAGCTCGCTGGTCATGATCCTTTTCCAGTAGGAGTGTGGTTTGTGGCCCAGGAACTAGCTGCAGGGCAACATGGCTCTGCCACCCCAAAAATCTATAACTAATGAAAAAAGAGCTGAGACGAGGCATAGGATACTAAGGCCCTCCTTCACAGGGGAAGGAATAAAACTGAGACAAGACCCCAGTGTGCTGGGAGCAGCATAGCTGTCAGTAACAAGTGGACGTCCAACAGATTTGCTGCATTGCTGTATTTTCAGCCCATGTTTAGAAACAGACATGATGGTTGCAAAAGAAGACAGCTCAATTTTATAGACAACTGCTTCTGTTCTGAGCTGCTACTCTGTTTTTACCTGGGCCCTCTCTTGGCCAGTCACACCCATGTCCTACAGGTACAGTCCCTCTACGTTCCGTATGGCAAATCACTGTGAGTAGAGAGACCCTTTACGGGTAAAGCAGTTGAAGATGGTAAATGAATCTGACTCTGCTTTTTGAACCTGTGCAGGTTCCTTCTTTGGGCCTTAGCTCCTTCCTGGTATTCCCTGAGGACATAGTGGATGGAATAAGATTCCTTCCAGGGATGCTGTAAAGAAATATTGATTCAAGGACAACATCCAACTTTATGATTATAAAATGTAAGGAAGCAGTCCAACATCAGTGCTGCATGGGAGTGGGAGGGAAGAGAAAAGAGGAAGTAAACATGCAATGTGTCCTGAAGCTGTCTCCCGTCTTTAGCGCAGTGAAGCAGACAAAACAAAGGAGAGGCTGAATCCTTCCTCAAATGCCTTGGCTTCACAGAGAGCATAAGATCATCATCATTATCCTGCTCTACCTTGGTGAAGATGAGTCCCTGAAACAGAAGGGATAACTGATACTAGAAGCACAGTCTCCCCTGTTCGGGGAGTTTTGTGTCTCAGAATGCACCTTGCTGATGAATGGCTGCTGTCTAGAGATTCTGGACCTACACAATTACTGGCCTGCACGACAGTGAGACTAGCTGCCTGGCTAGGTCCAAAATGGCTAAAGGACATAGATAATTCAGTTATTTTTCTCCAGTGAAATCCCTCTGGTGACATCCTGAAGCCATAATGCATGCACAAAGTGCCCCTGAGTGTTGGCACCTTTCTTTTTACCTTAGGTAAGCCCAGAGACACTCAGTGACCAACAGGCACATGCTGGTGGGATGACCTTCGGAAAGCATAATTCCTGGTGCCTCTGCCACTGGTTTATTTAGCATACTTCCCCAGAAATGTGATCTGTGACTTTACTTCTCATGTGGTGCTATCCATGCATGCTCTACTACACAGGGGGCCCCACATATTGAAGATCCACTCAGTGCTTTCCTCCTGGATAGTGTGCTGCTTCCTGTCATACGTATGCCCATTTTCCCAACATATGCCCTTCCCAGTTTCCCTGTCTGATTCCCCTCTTCTCTCTGTCATTCACCTTCTTTTCCTGCCATTCCCGGATATTCTCCACCCACTTGTAGCTCCATCATTTTGTTTACAAATGTTTACATTTGTTTATGTCTAATGTTTTGCCTAGTACTCTAAATGCCCAGAAGAATTTCTTCTTGCTTTAAATATGCCCCACTGCTATTAGACAAATGTCACTTCTATTACTCAAACTCTGAAACTCTGGAGTTCTAGAGGCATGCTAGAGATCGTGCATATCTGTTCCCAATTCCATATCAAAGGTGGATGGCTTAAGGTCAGTCTTGGTGGTGAGAGTATGGTATTTACACCACAGAAACTGGCAAATGCTACAAATCAGAGCTTCCCCCAACACCAGCCCATTTATGAATAGCATGTAACAAAGAAAATTACATATAGGTGGAACTCAATGAATTTTTACTAAATGGATTTTTACATGCTAAGGATACTTCTTTTTTTTTTATCTCCACCATACAAAATATCTTCATATTTCAAAGAGTAAAATATTTAATAACAGTAGACAAAAGAACTTGGTAAAATTACAAAGAGCATATTTGTAAGAATTCTATTTTTGTTATAAACAGAAGACATTAATTTAAAGGGAACCAAAGCATTGCTGTCCTCTGCAAAGCCAGAAGACATCCTGCTCTCCTCCAGCCAGCAGGTTTGCCTAGCTGAGGATAAAGGTCTCTTCTGCCCAGAACAGACTTCTGAAAACAATTGTCACAGCCACAAATTAACTGTGGCTCTTTATCTTTCCTTTATTTTTACCCCAGAGCAAAAATAGCCCTAAAAGAAATTTCTGATCCAAGATACCCATTTTCTTAGACTGTAATCTTAGCCCACATACCCTCTAGCTATGAACTTCTTTTTGATTGAAAAAACTTCCAGAGGTGGAAGAAATAGTCTAGATCCAAACTAGGAGGCAGAGGGTATGTGACTCGAAAATATCACAATTCTTCAGTCTTAAGAAAGTGAAAGAGGCATGCATGTGACATTGATTTCTGGTTCTAAATATCCCCCAACCTCTTATTTTAGAAGAGAGCCCTGTTATTAAGTACCCATGAGTGCAAGCACCTAAGTAAAATCTGGCTCATTTAAGTAACAAAGGATTTATGAAGTAACACAGATCCCATAAAAGTCTAGGGAATCAGATTCAGAAAACATGCAGGAATCAAGAAAACAAGGTGACAAAATGCAGCCAGGTCACACCCCTGACAATTCATGTGTTAGAATCTCAACACTTCTATTATCTGTGGATAATTTGTCAACTGTGTTCTGGAGGTTTGAGCTTCTTCTCCCTGATCTGAAGCCCTGGACAGCAGTATTAGCTTAGTTGAGCCTAGATTACATGTTCCTGTGTTAGCTTACTGGTTGAACTCTTTAGACTCCTGTAATAGGAAACAGGCATAGCCTCTTATAAGAATTACACTCTAAGGGGATGGCTTCAAATAAAGAATGTGGGGAGCTAAAACAGAAAATGAGAACTACACGTAGAAGGGCAAAAAGAAAGAAGATAGGAAGGAAAACAGCAAGATAATCCCTGATCTGCTTGTGTATCTGTCTTTCCAGGTAAAGAGAAATCCTGAAAGTCATATAAGTTTGATGTTGCCATTAAGGTATATTTGAAGATATCTAAACATTGAAGTATTACTTAATTAACTTTATAAATAACCCCCTTCACTCACCTATCAATAGGTAGCTAACGTCGGGTAAAGTGTTTGGGCCAACACATATTTACAAATTGGAAATAACAGGTGACTGATTTAGTCCTGAAAAACCTAAACTCTTGTTTTGCTTATTCAATCAAAACAATGAATTAACTCTACATTTATTTTCCCATTACTTGTAGAAAGTCAATTTGATATTCAGAAAGCCACTAGAGTCATCACTGTTGGTTACCTGCCCCATGCTGTGCATATTGTTGGTCTTTTCTAACAGAAAACCCTTTTGCTTCATATAACCATCCTGACTTCATACAACATGTGTTTCAACTTCACTGTCTTGCCAAGGATTAGCTTAGAGGGGGTATATGGCCCAACGCTGATGATTGAGATTTGAAGGGGAAACTATGGAGGCCCTCTGAGAAGACAAAGAAAGAGACATGTTGGTCCCAGATGTTATTAGGACCACATGTTATGCCTGAAATTGTTCTTTGTCACCATGCTACCTAAGAATGAGGTTATCACTTGAGAAAACAACCAAATGAAACAGAGATTCAGAGCCAATTACAGTACACACCTTACACAGAGCCTGCCCTACCACTGGATTTCTTGTTATTTGAGACCATAGTTTTCCTTTTTGTGAAAGTCAATTTAAGTTGGGATTTCTTATTAATTGCCATCAAATGTGTTCTAATGTACTAGTTGGAACAATGTATTTTCTTTTTTGGAGAAATTGAAGGCTACACTGTTTGCAGTTTCTATTAAGAGGCAAAGCAAGATAGGACAGAGAGACAATTGTTTTTCTTCTAGAAGAGGGTAACAGCATACCCTTACAAAAAATATCATCCTAATTCTTTAGAATTAATTCAACCTTAAGAGCCAAACTGTATGCTCCTCCTGCTTTTCACAAAAACAAGTCCATATTATGGTCTAACGATCACATGCACTAATGAGACATTCACAGTGAAGTCATTTCTCAGTATTTGAAGCCTACTACATTTGTCATGTATCTTGTAATACAAATATGTGCAACTCTAATTTCTTAGTAATGGAAGCTGGGAAAGGTCATTCTATTAAGGCTGTATGCTTTAGAGAAAAAATAAATGGACTCAATTAGTTGGTTTACTAGGAAGCAGGTCCACTTAGAAAGGGTTAATGCAATATAGTTACCATCTATTGCCTGCTAACCATGTCCTATGTGATTCATAATGCACCAGAATCATGTAATCTTTAAACAACTCCACAACTTAGGTTTTATTAAACCCATTTCTCTAGGAAAGAAACTAGGTTTCAAAGAGGTCAAGTAAATTGTCCATGGTCACACAGCTAGTAATTAACACATTGGAATATGAATCCAGCATGCCTGACTTAAAAAGATAAAGATACTTATCTTTTTCTACATCTTGTTTCTGGATTAATAAGCTTAGACTTTAAAAAATGCTGAGAAAGTCTTCATGCGGTCTTTTCCTTTTCTTCCTTTTTTTAAAAAAAATGTCTTTTCTGTTATCATCGTCCTTTTTTCTTTCAATTTTTCTTCTTTGTTCATAACATATTTAGAGCAACTATGAAGGATACAAGGCTGACTCAGAACAGGTCCTACTCTTGCTGTCTTCAAAAAAGCTAATACACATATACCCATAACTCAAAGTGGAAATTAGTAAACAATGTAAGAGAGATGAATAAAGGAAGATAGAAGTTTGGAGAGAAACGAATGATTTCATAACAATGAAAGATTTGTACAAGAGGAATGCAGACAAGTGGTTCTCTATGAAGACAAGCAATCTAAGTGCAGATTATACTCAAGCAACAATGAGACCTTGACTTTTAGAGATGATAAAATCTTGGGAAGACAATACATAAAGATAAACATGTGTCAGGTTCTGAAAATAGTCAGTTGTCCTGGTATATATGACAGTATCCTAAAATCTATTTCAATCACTGTAATATGTACCAAGACGAATTCATGTGGGTTGATGGACTAGATGAGTGACCTGTCCCTCCATTACACTGGCTGTATCTTCTCTCATCAAGGACTCAGGATCCTCAACTGATCATTCATACATGCCAGATGTAGGTAACAGCCTGTTACTGAGTAGATACAAGGATCTTCAAGGGTTCCTCTATCTGTATTCCTATGGGAGAGCACATTTTGCATGAAGAGTTTCCTCTTTGGGATGAATATGCATAGCTTGAGACAATGAAACATTTGTTAAGGTTTTAGTGTGTTAGAGGGGGTGAGTAATATTACATCCATGTTAATAATTCTCCTATGGGAAGGAAGGTAATTTATTATACTCCATTACTGAGATTGGGAGATAGCAGGAGAAAACTTAAACACTTCAGTCAAGATAACCTTCCCTTACCCCCGAAAAGTAAGTCTTCATTTATCTTCCTTCTACCCAGATAGCTTTGACTAAATACTATTATATGAAAAAAAAGAGTGTAGTAGATTTTAAATAGGAGGGAATAATACTATGTTTAATACGGCTATATATCATCTGTTCTTTCACAAAACAGTTACAACTATTTGTTCATTCAAAATCATGTCTGAAAACACCCTCTTGCTGGTTTCCCTATTTCTTATCACATGGTACCAACAGACATAGGTGATTCATGAGTTTCATAAATATATGGGTTCCCTAAAGTGATTGTTTCCATATTTTCCAGGACTGTCATAAAGTTATGGACACAGGCCAATTGAGATGATTTTATAATCTATACTTAAAGCAGAGGAACAGGTTATAAACATTCAAATCCACAAATCTAATAAGCAAATAATATAAGAAATAAGAAAACTGCCAGATTCCCCACCTTGATTCAATTCAAAATACATTTAGCACAATTTAGAAGCAGACATTCCAGCAACGTAGAAACAAAGAGTTCTAGAACACAGCTCCTCAGGGAAGTTGCAATTCACTGCAGAATAGAAGGCCAGAGTAGAATAACTGATGCAAGGCAGAATACGGTCAGCAGTGTGACAGGTATGGGTTAAGTACCATGTGATGTAGAACACATTGGGTCACATGTGACTGGATAATCAAGAAAGTCTTCAAAAACAGTTGACATCTCAACTGTACCCTGGATAGATGGACAGAGAGAACTTCCATATGTAGAGATGGGGAGGAGGCATTTTAGAATGAGTAAAAGGAAGGCAGTAGATGGGCTCAGTCAGTCTAGGTGGAGACAGTATAGTAGTGAAAAATCAAGAACTGGCATCAGACAAAAATAGATTCATATCCTGGCTTTCTCACCATCTAACAATGTAACTAAATAAAGCCTACTTGCTTTCTTTTGGCCTTTTTGCCTATGTAAAATGAGAATTTTTACATTATAAAACTAATCTCAATTGGTTTGTTTTGGATGTTAAATGATGTATGCAAGTATTTAGCCCAGGGTATGGCCAATGGAAAATATTCTATTATTTCTGTCCCTGTAGTCTCATCCACTATTCTCTGCTTAACAAACCCAATCGGTCACCTCTAGGGAGACATATCCTGCATTCATTCATTCATTCATTTCACAAGTATTTACTGATCATGGTTTATATCATTCACTTTCTTCTCCTAATATCTACCACACTTATTTTTTAACGTTAATTTTTTTTTTGTTTTTAATGTTATTTTTGAGAGAGAAAGAGAGACAGTGCAAGTGGGGTAGGGGGCAGAGAGAGAAAGAGAGAGAATATAAAGCAGCTCCAGCCTCTGAGCTGTCAGCACAGAGCTAATGTGGGACTTGAACTCATGAACCATGATATCATGACCTCAGCCTAAGTCAGATGCTTAACCAACTGAGGCATCCAGGTGCCCCCACACTTATTTTTAATATAGAGATTACCTTGGGAACAAAGAAGTGTTAATACTTTCTGTCCTCCCCAGTTTGAGAGTCTCTGTTGTCCTGAGTCAGGTCTTCTTGGTGAACTATAAAAGTGGCAGATGTGAGTGACTACCATGTGTAAACAAGGATCAAGACAGGAAGCTCACCCCAGAATGAGTGGTTACCCTCCATCCCTCTTTAGCACAGCAAGCCTAGAAGATTCCTGACTTAGCCAGCTCTGAATTTATGTATACAATGAACCCTGGCTATGGGATTTAATTTCCCATTTTTTGTCACTTGAAAATACTGGCTTACCCCAGCTCTGGTTCCAGGATGAACACACCTTGGCGCAGTGTGAGAGTGTCATCAGGTGCTCACAGCCCAGTAAGGCCATTTGGAACAGAAGGAAGAATATAAATAAAACAAACCAAGTGCATTAGCAACTCACTTTTCTCCATATGTTAAGATAATTACAGCTTCCCTTCTTTCCCACACGGCCTTCAGACTCTCTAACATTAAACATTTCACTGTTGTTGCGTTTTTTTCCTTTTTTTGTTTTTTGTTTGTTTGTTTTCAGTATATAAAGGAGGAAGTTGAGTTATTTGCACTACACAAAAATAAGAAAATAACACAGTCGAATGGTCAGGGAGTCTGTGAAAGTTTCTGACAGACAAAACCACTGCTGAGAGGTCCCTAGGAGAATCTTTTACCCTGTGTGCAAAATGAGCAGATACTGAGCCCAATCACCTGGGTCACCTTTCTTGTAACTAAGCCTTGAAAATCATACATGGAGATCATCATAGTTCTATTTTTGCTGTTTTTTTTCTTTTCTTTTACGTTGTTTCCTTTTTTCTCCCCCCAATTCTATACTTTATAGTTTCTCGAAGGCAAGAAGGAGAAAGACAGCCATGAATCCTCACTTTCACAGAATCAGTGAAGAGAAGGCAGGCAACATATGCCACTGGGGTAGAGTCCACATCATGGTAAGACCAATGGAGCCTTTACTACTTAGTCATTATGTTTACAACCAGCCTTTAGAGAGGTGCATGCAAAAGCAAGTGAATGTCCATAGTCTTACAGAAATAAACAGCTGACAAATATTAAATGGAGACTGATATGTCCAGCAGAGCTATCTTCTTTCTATTGTTTCTCCTTCCCTCCTTTACCCCACAGAGTCACTTAGAGGATGCATTTAAGAAAAAAAAAAACTCAAATGTTCTTCATTGTCTCACCGTTAATGTCTCCTAAACTCATCCACTGCACATTTATAATGTCGTATAGAATATTGTTTCTTTAAAAGTCCAGATATTCTTGAAGAAGAAAGAATAGAGTATAAATTTAAGTCAGCAGATTGCTTTTTTCCTAACCTTACCATGTGGGCAGAAGTTTTGAATGGCTGGAGGAAAGAATATTGTGGTGTGTGAGTTATTTTGAGGGTTTGGGACTTGGATATGACACTGGAGTCTAGGATTTTAGCCAAGAAAAAAAAGAGGTGGGGGGAGAGCAAACTCTGCCAGTGATAAACTGGGGCCAGACAGTAAAGAAAGAACATGAAGGAATTCAAGAGGTACCAAAAGCCAACTTCTCAGTCTATCAGACACTAGATATTCAATATAGTTAAAACACTTTCAGAGGGTGGCAACTTCCTAATCACCATATTTCTTTAGGATGATGTTGTTTATTATTAACAAAAGAAGTGTCTGGAAACACTTTCTGGCCAAGTTGGTTCTTGGCTACAGCAACCTTCTCCAGATTTATTATTTGATTTGTTGCTGTTTCAGTTTGATTTTTAATTGTGATGGGCTCAGTTTAAAAGCACTTTTATTTTCACACTGGAGATATATCCAAAGATCTCCAGAGTAGACTCTTCCTCAAAATTCTACTCATCAGCATTGGGTTGGTATGTTGGAAGTGCTACCATCCACCCAGAGTTAGACACACTTCTGAGCCACCATGTGTTCTCAGTCTACAGGTCACAGGACTCAACTACACATTTCATCCTCTTTGCCTGGTTCTTTTTCTTGCCCCATACGACTTTCAGTTCATGTCTTCTTTTGTTCCTGGCATGTTGCTACCTAGCATGTCTTCAGTAAATAAAGTTTTGGCATGTTACAGGCTTTTTTTCACACTGCTGCACTCAATGAGAACTTTCTGTTGGTTCTTTTTTCCAGTCACAATGTCTTAAAGATTGCAGGTTAATTCCTTCTTGTTAGATGCTTTATTCAAGAGCCTCCTGATTCTGGAAGATTCAGCTTTCAGTGGTTATTTTTAGTACTCAATTGATTCAAGCATATTCCACATTCTGAGGAAAAAAATCACTTCAACCAAGAGATCCTATCAATCACAGCGTGGTTTGCATGCTTATTTAGCTGGTTAGTAATTAAAGGCAGCTAAAAATACCAGGCATGCATGAATGGTGTGATTTTTATATCTTAGCTCCTTTCCAGAGAAGACACAAGTTCCATCAATCAAACAGTTGGTAGCTGAAGTCATTATCACTGAAATTAAGGCAATTATATACAAATGAATATTAATGAAGTATCTACTCAAAATTAGGGTCAGTTCTTAAAATGTAAAAAGAAATTGTAGAGAATCTAGGTTCACTGTTAATCCATTATAAAATAACTTAAGGACACACCTTCCATATTAAACTGTCACTACAGTTAAGAGGGCCCCATCACATTTATGTTATCTCTTGTTTCAGAGACAGATGATTTTACATCCATATTTTAGCCTTTACTTCAAGATTTCAAAATGGCCTATAAACCTACATTTAATATAAGCATACAACAACCCAGTGAGAAAAGGGCACATATATATATTTATATATAAATATATATGTATATAGGTTTTAAATCATATATATATATATATGACATTTATTGTAATTTATATCGTTCTTTATAAATAAGGAGAGTATACCTGATGCTCTCCAAGGCTTTTTTTAGTCCTACCGTTCTATTGTTATAAGATTCCAAATGTGGAATGAGAACATATCACTTTAACAACTTTGGCAAAGCTAATGCTGGTACATAGTTTACAATTTGATCCTTTAGAACTCTATGGATAGGAGGGGTTCTTGGGTAGCTCAGTCAGTTAAGCATCTAACTTCAGCTCAGGTCATGATCTCATGGCTCATGGTTCAAGCCCTGCATCAGGCTCTGTGCTGGAGCCTGGTTCCAGTTCTGTGTCTCTGTCTCTCTCTGCCTCTCTCATGCTTGCACTCTGTCTCTCTCTTTCAAAAATAAACATTAAAAAATTTTTTAAAAAATAACTCTATGGATAGGAAAGAATTTGTGAGAATGCAAGGGGTCTGAATTTTCTAGATATGCCTGCAGGCAATTAAAAGTCCCCAAATGGGACATTCTTAATTAAAAGCTGGTAGAAGCCCCCTGGTAAACAGGTGTATACCTTCAAGCATGGCTACCAAATCCAGCAGCTCCAGGGACAACATTTATAACTGGGTCCATCCAAATGCTTCTCTTGGGGTTGTGCAGTGCACAAACTGTGCAGCCATAGATGGTAGCCCTGTATAATAAATGATTTTGTACCACTTTATTTTTCTTATCATCATGTTACCTATTTGGTATATACATAGAAACAAAAGAAAGAAAGAAAAGAACACTGTTCTGTGATTGAATATTGGGAGTGAAACAAATTTGGACTCAACAGGTCTTTGGGTTAGTCATGCCTCAGCCGGAAAAATCAATGAACAAGGCCTTTCAGATGGTCTCTAAAAGGAGCCAAAACCTAAGGAGCCACTCCTATTTCAAAGTATGCAGACCTTTGAACACTGGAAAAGAAGAATGAGAATAAGAAAGTGGTAGGGTAACTCTGGAAAACAGTACGGAGGTTCCTCAAAAAATTAAAAATAGAACTACCCTAGGACCCAGCAATTGCACTACTAAATATTTATCCAAGGGATACAGGTGCTGTTTCAAAGGGGCACATGCACCCCAATATTTATAGCAGCACTATCAACAACAGCCAAAGTATGGAAAGAGCCCAAATGTCCATCGATGGATGAATGGATAAAGAAGATGTGGAATATATATACAATGGAGTATTACTTGGCAGTAAAAAAGAATGAAATCTTGCCATTTGCAACTACATAGATGGAACTAGAGGGTATTATGCTAAGTGAAATTAGTCAGTCAGAGAAAGACAAGTATCATATGACTTCACTCATATAAGGACTTAAAGACACAAAACAGATGAATATAAGGGAAGGGAAATAAAAATAATATAAAAACAGGGAGGGGGACAAAATAGAAGAGACTCTTAAATATGGAGAACAAACAGAGGGTTACTGGAGGGGTTGTGGGAGAAGGGTGGGCTAAATGGGTAAGGGGTATTAAGGAATCTATTCCTGAAATCATTGTTGTACTATACGCTAACTTAGATGTAAATTAAAAAAATAAATAAGAATTAAAAAAAAAGAAAGTGGTAGGCTGAGATACGATTCTAAAAGGATGGATCTTGAAGACAATAGGGAAAGCAAAAATGGTTAGCAGAGACAGAGAAAAGACATGGCAGTTGTGTAGAAAGATAGTCATTCTGACTGAATCCCATTGGCTCTGTTTTTAAGTTCTTGCAGTTCTTCCAGATTGCTCAGCTGCTTTTGAGAGAGGGGATCACTGTAGAATAGTAGTACCTCAAATAAAAGAAAATTTCATGGCCTAGGGTGCTTGAAAAATTGCCATATGTAGAAGCGGGAATACAGAATAGATATCCTCCTATTCCTTAGAACCCTGTGTAACACTACAGAATGATTTAGCTTTGTGAAGCAGTACTCAATATAAAGTACTATAGTTCATCTGGTTAGGATCATATAGCTTTCTACTAAGATCAGGTACAACTCACCACTCTTTTTCACTATTTTATTGGAAGTTCTGGCAAATGCAACAAGGCAGGAAAAGGAAATAAAAGGTACATAGACTGGGAAGGAAGGTGAAATTTTGTCTTCATTTGCAGACGACATCATCATCTATGTAGAAAATCCAAATGAATCTACAAAACAGTTCCTGGAACTAATAAGCATAATAGCAAGGTTGCAAGACACAAGGTTATTATACAAAAGTCAACTGCTTTCCTATATACCAACAATGAAAAATGGGAATTTGAAATTAAAAATACAATACCATTTATATTAGCATCGTCCAAAATTAAATACCTAGGTATAAATCTAACAAAATACATAAAAAATCTATATGAGGGAAACTACAAAACTCTGACAAAATAAATCAAAGAAGATCTAAATAAACGGAAAGATATCCATACTCATGGATAGAAAGACTCAATATTGTCAAGATGTCAGTTATTTCCAACTTGATCTATATATTCAATGCAATCCCAGTCAAAATCTTTGGAAGTTATTTTATAGATATCACCAAACTGTCTTTAAAGTATTTACAGAGAGACAAAAGACCCAGAATACCCAACACTATATTGAAGGACAATAACAAAATTGGAGGACTGATACTACCCAACTTCAAGAATTACTATAAAACTACCTAATCAAGACAGTGTAGTATTGGAGAAAGAATACACAAATAGATCAATGGAATGGAACAGATATCCCAGAAATAGACTCCCATAAGTGTAGTCAACCCTTGACAAAGGACCAAAGACAATACAATGGAGCAAATTTAGTATTATCAAAAAATGGTGGGGCGCCTGGGTGGTCCAGGCAATTAAGCATCTGATTCTTGATTTTGGCTCAGGCCATGCTCTTACAGGAGATTGAGCCCTACATCAGGCTAAGATTCTTTCTTCCTCTCCCTCTGTCCCTCCCCTGCACAGATGCACTCAAGCATGAGCTCTCAACCTCTCTCTCAAGAAACAAAACAAAACAAAAACAACAACAACAAAAGAAATGGTGCTGGAACAACTGGGCATCTGCATGCAAAAAAAAAAAAAAAATCATCTAGATACAGACCTTACTCTGTTCACAAAAATTAACTGAAAAACAGATCACAAATATAAATATAGTATATTAATATAAATATAATATAAAGATAATATAAAGATAAATATATATTTATTTTGATATAAAGATAAATATATAATATATTTATATTTAATATAAAGATAAATATAGAAGCGGTAGGAAGATGGCGGCGTAGGAGGACGCTGGGCTCACCGCGCGTCCTGCTGATCACTTAGATTCCACCTACACCTGCCTAAATAACCCAGAAAACCGCCAGAGGATTAGCAGAACGGAGTCTCCGGAGCCAAGCGCAGACAAGAGGCCCACGGAAGAGGGTAGGAAGGGCGACGAGGCGGTGCGCGCTCCACGGACTGGCGGGAGGGAGCCGGGGCGGAGGGGCGGCCCGCCGGCCAAGCAGAGCCCCCCAGTCTGGCTGGCAAAAGCGGAGGGGCCTGACGGACTGTGTTCCGACAGCAAGCGCGACTTAGCCTCTGGGAGGTCATAAGTTAACAGCTCTGCTCAGAAAGCGGGAAGGCTGGAGGACAAAGGGAGGGAGAGCTGCTGAGCCCCCGGACCACAGAGCTCAGTTTGGTGGGAACAAAGGCGCTCGCCAGCGCCATCTCCCCCGCCCATCCCCCAGCCAAATTCCCAAAGAGAACCAGTTCCTGCCAGGGAACTTGCTCGCTCCACGCAAACACCCAACGCTGTGCTTCTGCGGAGCCAAACCTCCGGCAGCGGATCTGACTCCCTCCCGCTGCCACAGGGCCCCTCCTGAAGTGGATCACCTAAGGAGAAGCGAGCTAAGCCTGCCCCTCCTGTCCCCGTGCACCTTGCCTACCCACCCCAGCTAATACACCAGATCCTCAGCATCACAAGTCTGGCAGTGTGCAAGTAACCCAGACAGGCCACGCCACCCCACAGTGAATCCCGCCCCTAGGAGAGGGGAAGAGAAGGCACACACCAGTCTGACTGTGGCCCCAGCGGTGGGCTGGGGGCAGACATCAGGTCGGACTGCGGCCCGCCCACCAACTCCAGTTATACACCACAGCACAAGGAAGTGCCCTGCAGGTCCTCACCATGCCAGGGACTATCCAAAATGACCAAACGGAAGAATTCCCCTCAGAAGAATCTCCAGGAAATAACAACAGCTAATGAGCTGATCAAAAAGGATTTAAATAATATAACAGAAAGTGAATTTAGAATAATAGTCATAAAACTAATCGCTGGGCTTGAAAACAGTATAGAGGACAGCAGAGAATCTCTTGCTACAGAGATCAAGGGACTAAGGAACAGTCATGAGGAGCTGAAAAATGCTTTAAACGAAATGAAAAACAAAATGGAAACCACCACGGCTTGGATTGAAGAGGCAGAGGAGAGAATAGGTGAACTAGAAGATAAAGTTATGGAAAAAGAGGAAGCTGAGAAAAAGAGAGATAAAAAAATCCAGGAGTATGAGGGGAAAATTAGAGAACTAAGTGATACGCTAAAAAGAAATAATATACGCATAATTGGTATCCCAGAGGAGGAAGAGAGAGGGAAAGGGGCTGAAGGGGTACTTGAAGAAATAATAGCTGAGAACTTCCCTGAACTGGGGAAGGAAAAAGGCATTGAAATCCAAGAGGCACAGAGAACTCCCTTCAGACGTAACTTGAATCGATCTTCTGCATGACATATCATAGTGAAACTGGCAAAATACAAGGATAAAGAGAAAATTCTGAAAGCACCAAGGGGTAAACGTGCCCTCACATATAAAGGGAGACCTATAAGACTCGTGACTGATCTCTCTTTTGAAACTTGGCAGGCCAGAAAGAATTGGCACGAGATTTTCAGTGTGCTAGACAGAAAAAATATGCAGCCGAGAATCCTTTATCCAGCAAGTCTGTCATTTAGAATAGAAGGAGAGATAAAGGTCTTCCCAAACAAACAAAAACTGAAGGAATTTGTCACCACTAAACCAGCCCTACAAGAGATCCTAAGGGGGACCCTGTGAGACAAAGTACCAGAGACATCACTACAAGCATAAAACACACAGACATCACAATGACTCTAAACCCGTATCTTTCTATAATAACACTGAATGTAAATGGATTAAATGCGCCAACCAAAAGACATAGGGTATCAGAATGGATAAAAAAACAAGACCCATCTATTTGCTGTCTACAAGAGACTCATTTTAGACCTGAGGACACCTTTAGATTGAGAGTGAGGGGATGGAGAACTATTTATCATGCTACTGGAAGCCAAAAGAAAGCTGGAGTAGCCATACTTATATCAGACAAACTAGACTTTAAATTAAAGGCTGTAACAGGAGATGAAGAAGGACATTATATAATAGTTACAGGGTCTATCCATCAGGAAGAGCTAACAATTATAAATGTCTATGCGCCGAATACCGGAGCCCCCAAATATATAAAACAATTACTCATAAACATAAGCAACCTTATTGATAAGAATGTGGTAATTGCAGGGGACTTTAACACCCCACTTACAGAAATGGATAGATCATCTAGACACACGGTCAATGAAGAAACAAGGGCCCTGAATGAGACATTGGATCAGATGGACTTGACAGATATATTTAGAACTCTGTATCCCAAAGCAACAGAATATACTTTCTTCTCGAGTGCACATGGAACATTCTCCAAGATAGATCATATACTGGGTCACAAAACAGCCCTTCATAAGTTTACAAGAATTGAAATTATACCATGCATACTTTCAGACCACAATGCTATGAAGCTTGAAATCAACCACAGAAGAAAGTCTGGAAAACCTCCAAAAGCATGGAAGTTAAAGAACACCCTACTAACGAATGAGTGGGTCAACCAGGCAATTAGAGAAGAAATTAAAAAATATATGGAAACAAATGAAAATGAAAATACAACAATCCAAATGCTTTGGACGCAGCGAAGGCAGTCTGAGAGGAAAATACATTGCAATCCAGGCCTATCTCAAGAAACAAGAAAAATCCCAAATACAAAATCTAACAGCACACCTAAAGGAAATAGAAGCAGAACAGCAAAGGCAGCCTAAACCCAGCAGAAGAAGAGAAATAATAAAGATCAGAGCAGAAATAAACAATATAGAATCTAAAAAAACTGTAGAGCAGATCAACGAAACCAAGAGTTGGTTTTTTGAAAAAATAAACAAAATTGATAAACCTCTAGCCAGGCTTCTCAAAAAGAAAAGGGAGATGACCCAAATAGATAAAATCATGAATGAAAATGGAATTATGACAACCAATTCCTCAGAGATACAAACAATTATCAGGGAATACTATGAAAAATTATATGCCAACAAATTGGACAACCTGGAAGAAATGGACAAATTCCTGAACACCCACACTCTTCCAAAACTCAATCAGGAGGAAATAGAAAGCTTGAACAGACCCATAACCAGCGAAGAAAGTGAATTGGTTATCAAAAATCTCCCAACAAATAAGAGTCCAGGACCAGATGGCTTCCCAGGGGAGTTCTACCAGATGTTTAAAGCAGAGACAATACCTATCCTTCTCAAGCTATTCCAAGAAATAGAAAGGGAAGGAAAACTTCCAGACTCATTCTGTGAAGCCAGTATTACTTTGATTCCTAAACCAGACAGAGACCCAGTAAAAAAAGAGAACTACAGGCCAATATCCCTGATGAATATGGATGCAAAAATTCCTGAATAAGATACTAGCAAATCGAATTTAACGGCATATAAAAAGAATTATTCATCATGATCAAGTGGGATTCATTCCTGGGATGCAGGGCTGGTTCAACATTCGCAAATCAATCAACGTGATACATCACATTAACAAAAAAAAAAAAAAAGAGAAGAACCACATGATCCTGTCAATTGATGCAGAAAAGGCCTTTGACAAAATCCAGCACCCTTTCTTAATAAAAACCCTTGAGAAAGTCGGGATAGAAGGAACATACTTAAAGATCATAAAAGCCATTTATGAAAAGCCCACAGCTAACATCATCCTCAACGGGGAAAAACTGAGAGCTTTTTCCCTGAGATCAGGAACACGACAGGGATGCCCACTCTCGCCGCTGTTGTTTAACATAGTGCTGGAAGTCCTAGCATCAGCAATCAGACAACAAAAGGAAATCAAAGGCATCAAAATTGGCAAAGATGAAGTCAAGCTTTCGCTTTTTGCAGATGACATGATATTATACATGGAAAATCCGATAGACTCCACCAAAAGTCTGCTAGAACTGATACATGAATTCAGCAAAGTTGCAGGATACAAAATCAATGTACAGAAATCAGTTGCATTCTTATACACTAACAATGAAGCAACAGAAAGACAAATAAAGAATCTGATCCCATTCACAATTGCACCAAGAAGCATAAAATACCTAGGAATAAATCTAACCAAAGATGTAAAGGATCTGTATGCTGAAAACTATAGAAAGCTTATGAAGGTAATTGAAGAAGATTTAAAGAAATGGAACGACATTCCTGCTCATGGATTGGAAGAATAAATATTGTCAAAATGTCAATACTACCCAAAGCTATCTACACATTCAATGCAATCCCAATCAAAATTACACCAGCATTCTTCTCGAAACTAGAACAAGCCATCCTAAAATTCATATGGAACCACAAAAGGCCCCGAATAGCCAAAGTAATTTTGAAGAAGAAGACCAAAGCAGGAGGCATCACAATCCCAGACGTTAGCCTCTACTACAAAGCTGTCATCATCAAGACAGCATGGTATTGGCACAAAAACAGACACATAGACCAATGGAATAGAATAGAAACCCCAGAACTAGACCCACAAACGTATGGCCAACTCATCTTTGAAAAGCAGGAAAGAACATCCAATGGAAAAAAGACAGTCTCTTTAACAAATGGTGCTGGGAGAACTGGACAGCAACATGCAGAAGGTTGAAACTAGACCACTTTCTCACACCATTCACAAAAATAAACTCAAAATGGATAAAGGACCTGAATGTGAGACAGGAAACCATCAAAACCTTAGAGGAGAAAGCAGGAAAAGACCTCTCTGACCTCAGCCGTAGCAATCTCTTACTCGACACATCCCCAATGGCAAGGGAATTAAAAGCAAAAGTGAATTACTCGGACCTTATGAAGATAAAAAGCTTCTGCACAGCGAAGGAAACAACCAACAAAACTAAAAGGCAACCAACGGAATGGGAAAAGATATTTGCAAATGACATATCGGACAAAGGGCTAGTATCCAAAATCTATAAAGAGCTCACAAACTACACACCCGAAAAACAAATAACCCAGTGAAGAAATGGGCAGAAAACATGAATAGACACTTCTCTAAAGAAGACATCCGGATGGCCAACAGGCACATGAAAAGATGTTCAGCGTCGCTCCTCATCAGGGAAATACAAATCAAAACCACACTCAGGTATCACCTCACGCCAGTCAGAGTGGCCAAAATGAACAAATCAGGAGACTATAGATGCTGGAGAGGATGTGGAGTAACGGGAACCCTCTTGCACTGTTGGTGGGAATGCAAATTGGTGCACCCGCTCTGGAAAGCAGTGTGGAGGTTCCTCAGAAAATTAAAAATAGACCTACCCTATGACCCAGCAATAGCACTGCTAGGAATTTATCCAAGGGATACAGGAGTACTGATACATAGGGGCACTTGTACCCCAATGTTCATAGCAGCATTCTCAACAATAGCCAAATTATGGAAACAGCCTACATGTCCATCAACTGATGAATGGATAAAGAAATTGTGGTTTATATACACAATGGAATACTACATGGCAATGAGAAAAAATGAAATATGGCCTTTTGTAGCAACGTGGATGGAACTGGAGAGTGTGATGCTAAGTGAAATAAGCCATACGAGAAAGACAGATACCATATGTTTTCACTCTTATGTGGATCCTGAGAAACTTAACAGGAACCCCTGGGGGAGGGGAAGGAAAAAAAAAAAAAGAGGTTAGAGTGGGAGAGAGCCAAAGCATAAGAGACTGTTAAAAACTGAGAACAAACTGAGGGTTGATGGGGGGTGGGAGGGAGGAGAGAGTGGGTGATGGGTATTGAGGAGGGCACCTTTTGGGATGAGCACTGGGTGTTGTATGGAAACCAATTTGACAATAAATTTCATATATTAAAAAAAATAAAAATAAATTAAAAAAAGATAAATATATAAATATAATATAGCAAAATATAAATATATTATATATAGTATATAAATATAGTATATACATAATATATATAAATATAGTATAATATAAATATAGTATAATATAGCAAAACTATATTTTTAAAACTTTAAAATAATATAGGAGAAAACCTAGGTGACCTTAGATGCACTGATGCTTTTTTTAGGTGTAATACCAAAGACAAAATCCATGAAAGACATCATTGATAATCTGGACTTCCTTAAAGTTAAAAACTTCTGCTTTGTGAAAGGCAATATCGAGAGAATCAGAAGACAGAACACAGAGTTGTAGAAGATATTTGCAAAAAACACATCTGATAAAGAAGTGTTACCTAAAATATGTAAAGAACTCTTAAAACTCAACAAGAAAACAAGCATCCTGATTATAAAATGGGCCAAAGGCCTTAACAGACATATCACCAAAGAAGATATACAGATGGAAACTAAGCATATAAAAAGATATCCCCATCACATGTTACCAGGGTATTTAAAATTAAAACAACAATGAGATTCCACCACATACCTATTAGAATTAACAAAATTTGGAATACTGACAATAACTAATGCTGATGGGGATGTGGAGCAGTAGGAACTGTCATTTATTGCTGATGGGAATACAAAATGATACAGCTACTTTGGAAGCCAGTGTGGTGGTTGCCTACAAAACTAAATGTACTCTTACCATATGATCCAGCAACTGAGCCCCTTGGTGTTTACCCAAAGGAGTTGAAAACTTATGTCTATACAAAAACCCGCACATGGATATTTATAGCAGCTTTATTCATAATTGTCAAAACTTGGAAGCAACAAAGATGTCCTTCAGTAGGTGATGGATATATAAACATCTGGACAGTGGAATATTATTCAGTGCTAAAAAGAAATGAGCTATCAAGCCATGAAAAGACATAGAGGAAAGTTAAATGCATATCACTAAGTAAAATAAGCCAATCTAAAAAGGCTGCATATTGTTATGATTCCAACCATATGACATTCTGGAGAATGCAAAACTACGGAGATGGGAAAAAAAATAAGTGGTTGCAGGTCCATGGCGAGAGGCAGAGGAGGAGGAGAGATAAACAGGTAGAATACAGAGTATTTTTAAGGCAGGGAAAATAGTCTATATATGATATAAGGGTGAATAAATGCCATTTATATATGAAACGTATGAACGTTTCCCCAAACCCATAGAATGTACAACACAGTGAACCCTATGGCACATTATGTACTTTAAGTGATTATGATACATCAATATAGGTTTATCCCCGGTAAAAAAAAAAACCTATCATTCTCATGAGTGGTGTTGATAATGGGGAAGGCTAGGAAAGTATGGGGGCAGGAGGTACATGGAAAATCTCCATACCTCCCTCTCAACTTTGCTGTAAACCTAAAACTTCTCTTAAAAAAATTAAGTCTTAAAAAACATGTGTATAGGTATATTCACAGTGTAACTAAAATCAACCTTTAACGGAAATTGTGTAAAATACTCCAGAGAGATGGAAAATACATATACACACATATACACATATTCTTCCTTGAAGATCTTCAGTTTGCAGCTAGGATTGAAAATGACTACAGTAAACTGTAGGCTGCTGCTGAGTAAATGTTGTATCCCATTTTCCCCTAACTCATACATTGTGAATTCTAGATAAATGTCTGTTTTTAAATAAAAAGTTTGTTTTTTAAAAGAAAATCAATGCAGTACACAATCAATGGAAGAATCCCATAAATATACTACAGTCACAATATTTGTGGTCAGAACTATGATAGAGCTATTTTCAGGGTGCTATGAAGTTTAAAGGAAAGTCACTTCAACCACACTAGGGATCGTAGTCACCCTAATACAAAGTCCATGCATATTTCCTACCTGGGCATTGAGAACCTACTCAGGACAGGGAGACACCAGCAATTAAGTATATGAGTTGTGGCTATGGGTTCAACACAACCTTAGAACTTGCATGCTTCTCACTTCTCTTCCCAAAGCCCCCTTAAGGAACAGTTTGGTTAATTCAGCAGTATAACTCATTCAGAATATTTTAAAATACATTTTAGGAACTAAGCCACAAATTCATGCACATGTGATATTAAAAGAGATTCACTCTCAAGTGTCTTAATATCACGTTAGGAATGAACCCCCCATGCACTCAGAAAATCCTATGTCTCCAAATTCTAAACTCCAAGTGTAATTTGCTGTTCTGTTGATAGCATCCACAATAAGCTTTCCTGAGTCATTTTTTATAGAGGCAGTCCTTCTTGAAATGTAGAGTGATATGGAAAAGGGAGTTATTATTAGGTAGTTTTCATTTTAATTATACTACTGTGAAACAACAGGCTAAATATAAAATTTACATGACTCTGAGGATGCTAATTCCTCCATTTACCTACCTTTTCATTCATTTATTGTATTCTTTCAATTGTAAATAATGAATTCTTTCAAAAATATAGAAAATCACAGGAAATTGAATCAGAGCCATTCATGCATTCAACACCCATATGAAAAAAGACATTTACATTCTGCCAAATGGCTTTAGAATTCCTTGTGAAGATAACTTTACAGATTCAGCAAAATGCCTACCTATTTCTTCCCTTCCCTTCTTCCCTCTCTTGAGATAGTCTGCTATGGCTGAGATGTACTATCAGTCATTGTTTTTTACTTCTATTGTACCCATGTTTTCACCACCCGTGAATCAGGCTTTTGGTGGTTCCTACAAATATAAGTCATGCATTTTAATGATTATTAAAGAGTATCATTTATCAGTTTATTCATTTATTTTATTATGGGCCAGTTGGGTTGTTTACATTTTTTACTATCATGAACATTTTTACAGTGTTGCAACTAGTACAACATATATTTTGCACATGTATGACAGTTTCTCTGGAGAACACATTTATGGAGTAGTTGGACTGCTGGGGCATTGGGTACGTATATTTTTACCTTTACTAGACTGCCAATTACTCTGCCAATTACTCTGTGATTGTGTCAATTCTCAGATTCGCTATGCATAAAGTTGCCTATTTCTACATAATTTTTCAAAAATTGAGCTTTACCATATTTGTAAATTTCTACAAATTTGACAGATATAATATTATCTCACATTGATCTTAATTAGCATTTTTGTTCTTGTTCAAAATTCTAGTTTATTATATTTACATTTTTATGGGTGATTTCAATATGCAAGATTTCTTTTATATATAAATATATATATAAACGAAGACATATATGTTTGTATATGTGTGTTTGCATGCAGAATCTATTATGTCTTCTTTTGTGCTTCTCATTTACCCTGATTTCTCTTTGCTTCAATTTCACCTCAATTTCCTTTTTCCATTGAATTACATTTTCTTAGTCTCTTTTTTTTCTTTTGCCCCATCCATTAAATTAAAAGTTCTATCTTTTTCATTTTTTCTTCAGTAGCATGCATGCTTGTCAAAATCTAAAGTTAATCACATTTTTATCCTCCTCCTGTACGATGCAGAGACCTCAGGCTGGTTTAATAAGCCAAACTCCTTCTGGCTTCCTTGTAACCATTTTGATAATACAATTTAAGTTTGCTTTTATGTCATAAAATAAATTGATTTTACATTTATTTTTATAATGAATGCATATAGATTACTAGAATGTTTACTAATTTATTGCTTCTCATCCTTTTTTTGTGCATTCCACTTTATCCATCTATTTTTCAAAGTTATTATTTCTGAAATACATCCATTTAGTAATTGTTTCCTCAAGAGTTTGTGAATGGGAAACTCTCTCAGACTTTATATTTCTGACAATGTATATGTTCCTCCTTCACTTTACCTCAATCCTATGTTCTTTTTTTGTTTTATTTTTGTTAGAATTTCTTGTAATTTCAACTATTCAGTATTTTCTCATCTCCTTGAAGATATTAATTATAGTTTCTTCCTCTTTTTTTCACTCCTTCCATAGTCTGTTTCCTCCAAGTTGCTTGTTTCTGATTGTTTTGATAACAATGTTCCTTGTGGAGGATCCCCTCAGTGTCTGGTGACCCTCCATTCTCATAATTAAGAGGATAGTGGAACATTAGCAGCACTGATGTGGGAAGACAGATGTTGACTTCAGTTTTATACAAGGTGGTCTGGGTGACCACTGTTTAGCTCCTCACTCTACCCCACAGTATCTTCAGACCTTTCCCCTTCAGTTAGCTAGGTCATCTATGTCGAAATCTCCCAATCCTCCACGGTTCTGAGAGCCATGTTGGGAGAAGGGGCTGGGGGACTGAGGTTCAGCATTCATTATACACATGTTCCTTTTCATCTCATGACAGTGTCTGGGTTCCCCCATTTCAGGGACCATCCATTTTACCATCTGTAGAGAATAAACATCGAGATTTCCTTGGTGGAGGGATAGCTTAGTCCCCAAAGTCATGGAATGAGGGAGGACATCTACATTCTCAAACAGATTTTCCCCAATACTCATTTTTTTTTACCTTCCTCATTCACTTCCAGTTTTAGAGGTATGTGGTGATTGTCCTATTGTGCAGGTTGCTGGACTTTTTTCTTTTCTACTTTATACAGAGAGCGGTCTGTAAGGGTCACTGGGTCTATGCAGGAGTCCTGTATATACTCATTATTTATCACAAATCCAAGTCTTATAAACCTTCCCATTAAGGACTTCAAAAGCCACACTTAATACCTGCTCTCAACCTCATGGCTGCCCCCTCCCAGCCCTTGCCCTAGGTGGCCAAAGAGTGAATGGGGCTTGGTAGGTAAGGCCAGGAGAGGGTGGCCACAGCATCAATTTCATGTACTCACTGCTCTTAATTTCAGATCCCTCTCTACTTCTGGATGAAATTCTCACGCATTTAATTTCTTTAAGAATTCATTTATGTATTTCAAATATTTTAGTAGCATTTTTGTGAAATTTTACCTAGCTTTTAAAAATGTTTGTTCTAGGGGGCACCTGGGTGGCTCAGTCAGAAGAATCTGACTTTAGCTCAGATCATGATCTCATGGTTTTTGAGTTAGAGTCCCAGGATGACCCTGCTTCATATTCTGTCTCTCTCTCTCTGACCCTTCCCCACTCATGTTCCATCTCTCTCTCTCAAAAATAAATAAACATTAAAAAAATGTTTATTCTAGGTCAATTCCAGTTAACTCAGTCTTATCATTTTCTAAGAACCACAACTCTTCATTCACCTAATACAATGGCAACCATTTATTGAGTGCTGATTGTGGACCAGGGACTCATCCTTATACTATTCCAACTGATAAGCCATCACTGTCCACATTTCACAGATGTGAAAACAGAGATAGATGGAGGGCAAATTATTCTCTGAAGAATGAATAGCCAATTAATTGACAGAGCTGGGATTTAAAACCAGGTTTGTCCATCTCCTAAGCCCATGTACAGTAAACCAACCAATCTCCTCTGAGCATTAATAAAGACTATAGGGATGTGCCAGCTGCCTCCAGGGGAAGGACAAACAAAGTCATGTTTGTGGGTGTGTGGGTATGTGTGCCTACTTAGGTGTGCATAGATGTGTAGGTGTGCATAGAGAGTATTTACAACATAGTGCTATCATGATACTTGTTTCAGGCAGTGCCACTTTTCACTAATTTGCCTTCTTTCTCTGTGCTCATTCAACAGCATCCAATAAATACCTTATTTCCCTTCTTACTTGCTTTCTATTTTATTCTGTACTTTCTGCTGAAAATGCCTGTTGTGTGCAGGCAGATGAATGTCACAGCATGCACACTGCTTTGTAACACTAGGGACTATGAACAAGAATTTTACTTTGAAGTAAAAAAGTAGTGGAGACATGGAAGATGAGGAGGCTGTACAGAGACATCATAGAAAATAAATGTGTGTGACTCTGTAAATTTCAAAAGGAAGCCACGATATGTGTGATATTTCACTTTTGTTGAATAAATTGTTAATAGTAAAATGCATCTCTATGACTTTAAAGGTAGAAACATCATCTCAAAAATGCTCTTATTTCACGGGCCTATCATAGTAGGTACAGAATAGTCATTTAACAAATATATGTTAAGCTGGAAGGGTTGTAAACTGGGAAACCTTCAATTCATATTAACATTGTATATTTTATCACATTTCCAAGTGAATAGTGTGGTCCTGTTTTAGTCTTTATTTTTAATAAATCATAGAGTTTAATTCTCCAAGATATCCTGATTTACTTTCATCTTCGTACGGAATACTCAAGACCATCCCTTGATATCAGGATCTGTATTCTATAGTTCTGATGCATTTATCATTTTACCCAGCTCAGTGACTTGTGCAAAGTAGGTCCACAGTATGTACATCACTAAAAATAAGAGTTCTCGTTTCTTTAGAAAAATAGAATGTATACTTAGTGGCATAAGGACAGAAGACATAGTGCATACACAGGTACCTGGAGGTGCTAGAAGAATCTGAATTATATGGTTCCTCTTCAGGCTCAAAGCAAGATGGCTAGAAACACCTAAGGTTAAGGTTCTTCACAGGACTGTTGTCGCACATTGTTCATGTCACAACTACATGTCACCTCCTTGTGGAAGCTGGAATGGCAACTTTAACTAAAATAGGATCCCCTTTCTTCTTTCTTCTCCCAGTTACTCTCTTTACACCTGCTTAGAACTTATTGGGATTTGTATTTATTTAATTCTCCTTTTAGTTGATTTCTGACTCTCCTTCTAGAATCTAAGCAGCATGAAGTCAGAGACCAAGTCTTTTTCACATATCCCCAAAATGAGTAAAGACCCAGTGTTTATTTAATAAATATTTTTAAAGCTTATTTATTTATTGAGAGAGAGAGAGAGAGAGACAGAAAGAAGGAGAGAGAAAGAATCCCAAGCAGGCTCCATGCTATCAGCTCAGAGCCCAACACAGGACTAAAACTTAAGAACAGTGAGATTATGACCTGAGCCAAAATCAAGAGTTGGATGCTTAACTGACTGAGCCACCCAGACACCCTTATTTAATGAATATTGACTTCAGTGAAGTCATTCCCTTTCTCTTTCCTCTTATTTAACCCAGAAATAAGAACCGTTATTCAGAGCATAGAGTGGCCACTCAACTTGCCACTACTTTATTTTCTTGCTTAGTACAAGCTTCCGGGCTATACATCCCAGGAAATGTGCTTCAGAGAGTTATAGAGTCTCTCTGCAGTTGAAATGCTCTTTCCATGTAAAATCCTCCTGTGCTTTCTCTACTGCTCAGCAGCAGTTGAGAAGCAAGTCACTTGTGCAAACTCTGAAAGACTATTGATAAAAGTAAAAGGATGACATTTGCTTCTGGCAGTTGTACTCAAAGGTATGTGCCTGAAAGTCAGAGAAAGATATCATGAGCCATAGGAAGTATGAGAGATCTCTGAAGAGAATATAGGAAAAAGATGCTTGCAGGGTAAGGGCACTTTTCCACTGTGCTTGGTAGAAAGAACAGCTCTAAAACTGAAAGAAGAGTAAATGGGTTTAGTAGACAAGGCCAGGAGAGAGATTGCAGCAAACTGACTCTCATTTCTTATGCATCATGACCTTAAGCCTTATTGGAGCTTCTGTGTGAGTTATACTCCAGTGGTAAATAGAACTAAGGCCAGGGTTCACTGCAAACACTTGCACTGATATAACCTATCATGTAAACATCAAGAGAGAGTCAAACAGAAGGGAATAGATAAATCTGATCAAACATGTATCTAGTTTGACAAGAGACATATAAAAATAGATAGATAAAATATTTCTAGGAAGGAAATTGCCCTAAATTTTGTTGTATTTTAACTGAGATTTCATGGAAAATTCACCTGAGAAATCAGCTGATTCCCAATCAGTGTTTTAATGCCACCATTTATAGTGTTTCATGCTGCTTCATTGCCCAGGTAATTACTTTTCATCAACTTAAAATTCTCCAGTACTTTCAGCTGTAAAGTTAGTCTTCATTTCCCCACGTTGAAGTCAATTGCAACATGTTACTGACCCAGGTCTGCTGTCATCTTCCATTTGAATTCAGGTGTATGTGTAACAGTCATTATTTACAGTGGTTTTTATGGATACTTAAAAACAGTACTTAGCCATAAGGATGGACAAATGGGTATATAGAATAAATGGATGTATAGATAGCAGGATGTGTTCTAAATGGGTAAGTAAATGAATGAGTGTTGTGCACCAAGAATAACTTCATTTATTATATTCATGCATTAATTCAGCAAACATTTAAAGTAAAACATTCTTTTTATTCTTAACTTCAAATGGGCAATTTATTAGCCAGGATTCAATTAGAGAAGGAGGATCCCTTGCAGTTATATAGATTAAGGGATTGACTATAGGGAGTTGACTATACAATTGCAGTAGTTAGTTTAATAGTAGCAGCTAAATAGTAGGTAGTTAAATAATCTATGTACGACTTGTGCTTTTGCATATGGTGCTGGAGGCTTAAGTCCACATGGCAGGAAGTTGGGAAGGAGAGATGGATATGAAGCTCTGGAGAGAAAGGACGAAGGAACCATGAGATGACCTAGATCTTATGATGATGCACTGGACCCCTTATCAATTTCTCACTGCCTCTAAGCCTTCACATTTGATGATGCAGGTTAATTACAGAAGATGGTGCCTTTCTTCACAGATCTAAACATATACTTGACTGAGGAGCTGGAAAAACTGAAAAAGGTGACCCAGTGGTTGCTGGAGGTTGCATGCCTGGCTTTTAACTCCTGCCAACAAGGTAAGCCAGCAGACCTGTGACAGAACATGCTAACTTCAACAGCACCTGAACCTACACCCACCTTGTAAACATTAAATGGCTTGTAGAAATCTCTCATGTAGTTAGTTCCATCCCAGAACCACACACTAAGAATTCCGATAAATGAAATGATGACAGCCAGAGTGAGGCCTAGTAAGAGAAGGACGGGGAGTGCTTGGGAAATAACTCTTGGTGAGTATTGAGTCCCTGACTCGTATTCATCTCAGCCACAATGAATGTTTACTTTTTTATATTATGTTAGCCAGTACATCTTTTTTTTTTCTGTTTGTTTAAGCCAGCTCTACTTGAACTTTTACTTGACAGTTAGAGATCTGATCAATGCATAGACTGCTTGATAAGTTGGAGTTTCTAGGTATGGAATGTAACTGGAGGAAGGTAATTCAACTGTGAAAAACAGGGTTTAATATTTTTACATGCTCAAAACAATGAATTAATGAATGAATGCGAGGTTCAACAATGAGAGACATTATGATGTATGCATTTGGAAAGTACAAGTTGATGATCAGTATTGACTTTTTCCCAGAAAAATTCCATTTGCATGAAACAGTCTCCAAATGAGCTGAAGTTCCAAAACAGACTTTATGGCACAATTCTATTGTCGCTTGTTATCATCACCGTGATTATAGAAATTTCCAACAGTGCAAAGATCGAGGCAATCCATGTCCAGTTTGTGCATTTGTTTTCCTTTAAATGCTCAGCAAAGTGCTAGCATCATTATGGACCAATAATTATAATAAATTAAGACAAAATTAATTTAATTAAATAATTCAGCACTTAAAGTTGATTCCTCTTGTGCTATCAGTTCTGAGATTCCAAGATTTCTAGAGTGCTAAGAGAGAAAACAACGTCCCAGAAATTATTGAGTTTTTATACTTATTTTTGTGAATTTAATTTCTCTATTCTTACATGCTAGTGTTTAGTCAGGATTCCTTATGTTCCACAATGAAACAGTCTGGAGACATATTCTCTAGCAGTTGTAACCATTTGTGTTTCACTCTAGCAATTCATTAGAGAAAAGAAAGATCTCTCAATATACTCTCTTGAAGGTTTTAAAGCGAAAAAAATCATTCTCAGCACTCTGTAAAAGATGCTGTGGACCCCCCCCCCAATTCCTGGTTGCTGGCCAGGGAACACAGTTAATTACTTTGCAATCTTGTCTTTAGAAATGAGAAAGCAAGTGGCATTGAATGGGAAGATAAGTGAAGAGATTTTAACAGAAAGTGCAAACTATCTGCGTATGGTTGGAAATGCAGGTGTGCCGTAGCCCAGGGCCAGCATGGCTCTTCTCACAGAGCTGTGTAAATGCTACCCTGCATGTGAAGAAGTCCAGGAAAATTACAACCATTTTTCATCTACACCACATATGTGGCTCTTCACTATGACTTTGTTGTGTGGTTGTTTAAATTAATTTTCTCTAACGTATCAGTTAGATGAATATACTGAAGACTTTATTTATGGTGGTCTATGCAAGTTGAAGCTCATTTTCTTACATAACAAGCAGTCTCTTGGTAAGGGGTCAAGGGCATTTGTTTAGAAGCAAAACAGTTTAAGGACTAGCACTCCTGTGATCCTCTTGACATTGTTCTCACTATAGACACATTAAAGTTGCAAGATGGCTGCTATAACCTCAAAATGTATGCTCCTTTCAGGAAAGAAAGGGGATAGCGGAAGCCATACCCAATGCATTCATTTACATTGATTCTTAAAAGTAAACGTCTTTGCAGAACATCTAGCAGATTTCACTTATATCTCAATGGAAAGATTATGTCACATGCCTGCACATATGGCACAGGAGGCTGAGGTTCTGTCAGTAAGAAAGAAGGCATAAAAGGATACTGGGCGGGCCACCAATGGCTTTGGCTATATTTGCCAAGACAGTTATGGGTTCTTTGAAAACAGAAAGTCTATACTTCTTTCACATTATCTTTTTGCTTTACAAAGTTTCTCATATACTCATTTTCCTTCTCTGACCATAACGGTGAGGAAATTGGCCTTTGACCTCTGATGACATTTAGATTAAAAGTGAGTCAACATTAGACATAAAGACACTCACACTTATGACGCCTTAGTGTTTCAAATTGACAGGTTAATGTAGACATTGCCCAATCTAAGATTAGTCAAGTAAACTGGGAAAACTGAGAGAAAAGCAAATAAAACAGCAATAGCAACAACAACAGAAGTCCCAGATCTATACAAAACTTGGAGAAAGCATATTTTATCGGCATCCATGCAGGGAAAACAAATCTTATAAAGAAATCTATCTGTATAGATGATTTTGAAGACAATAGTAGAATATCAAGAAATTTTTGAGGGAGTAAGAAAAGTAGCATTCTACAAATGTTCTTTTCCTTGACACTGATAAATACAGAAGTACAAGCTTAACTATGTGTGATTAAGACAAAAAGATGCTACCACCAGAATCAAAATGCACTACACAATTTTCAAGTTAGAAGAAGCAATAAGGAAGAACAAAAGTTTGAACAATAGTAAATGTGGGGAATAAGCTTTGGAATTCCCTGAGCTTGCACTGATGGGTTAACGAGGCATAGAATATTAGAAAGCCATAGGATGAACACACCCAAGTGGGGGTAAACAAGATTAGGTAAACCAGGCAAAGGCCCCCAATATAGGACAAAGATATAGGATTGGAAAAGCCTCAGGATAAAAGCATCAAAAATGAGGTAAACAAGATTGGGTATTCAGGGCAGAAATGCCTCCCAACTTAGTATAATAGCAGAAAGCTGCTTTCACAGGAAGGAAGGACCAAAATAGGTAAACAGGTAAACAGCAGTGCAAGCTGCCCAGAGTGGAGCTAATTAACAAAAGAAAGGTGCCTTATTGACCCTAAGGTAGCATGCTCTTTCTCGTCCCCTAGGCCAGTTTAGGTAAACAGAGGTGGGGCTTCATGTCTGCTGTAAATAACCTTCTGCCCAGCACCAGGATTTTGTTTTGTATTGACCCAAACCCCTAACACTGTATAGCTTTGAAACCCTCTTTGTCTCATGTCCATGAGTTAATGTTCATAGTTTCATTCCCTCTTTGTGCATGCCCATCATGTTTGTAAGCCTTCTGATGCTAATAAAATCAGATCAAGGACCCTTACTCGGGGTTCTTGTCTCCTCCTGGACATTAGCCTCTCTTGCATATTAATCCTGTGTTCTGCTCTCTTGCTGGACAAAAGAGAACTTCAGACCCAGAGTCTACAACAGGTAAATTGACAATAAAATAAACTTCTAAAAGAGCAAAAAAACAGAAAGCAAAGCACAGGTTGGAGTTGGACTTCCAATCCCCATTAGTTGCTTCTGTCAAGCACATCTAATAAACTTGGTTAAAATAGAAAATATATGTAATTGAACTGTTTGAGAGCTGTGAAGCCATGAGTACTTGAGGGTGCAGAAGATAAAAGTAGAAAGAGGCAACATTTTATAAGCCACTTTTCTCCTAGGCCTTTTTCTAATTCTTTGGGGCAAGAGGATGGCCAACCGGTCAGGGGATCACAGCTAAGAGACTAATATTTGACACTTCACAGAGCAGGAGAGATAATCCGTGGAGGAGCTAGGCCACCAAAGAAGGCAGGATATAAGAGGCCAAGATTCCAGAGGAAGAAGAGGTGCAGAGAAACTGGCCCAACACTGGTGGTTCTCCTTCATGATGCATTTGCTGAATTTAAAGGTGTGCAGGGTAGAAGTTAAAAGGCTAAACAGAAAGCCACTGAAATGGAGAGCTGAGTGTTTGGCAGTCTTACTGTACTGAGGAGACAAAAATGGAGCCTAGGGTCTGCCAAGAATAGAGGCACTAATAAACATCCTGGTCTCTCATTTGGGACCCTTGGAGAGCTACATCCTAGAAGCATGTATGAGCCACTTATGATTTCTAAAGTTTGTAAAATTTCATATGTATATATATATATACATACATATATATATATATATGTGTGTGTGTGTGTGTGTATTTTTGTTAATAGTTTACAAATAATTTACAAAAAAAAAAAACAACCATATACATATTACCAAAATATGGAAACAGATTGAATCCTTGTAATGAAGGCCAAACTGAAATTGGTTTAAAATAATTCAACTTTACAACTTTCATAAAAATCACACCTGAATCAAAATAACAGAAAAGTAATAATAAAGAAATGGGAAAATAGTGGGGAAATGCCTATCTGTAGGCATTTTCTATATACAACAAAGATCATAATCTTAATATCAAAAGTAAAATCATGCAGAAAACAGTAACTCTGAAAAAGGAAATTATTCAATATAAGGGAAAATTCACAATGAAGATACAGTTGTTGTGGGCCTGTGTTCTGAATTCATTAATGCCACAGTATATATGAAAAAACTTAGACATATAACCAGCAAGATGAAAAAGATTAGGGGGAGGAGACTGACATATATTACTATATTTGTTTACAGCTCACTTAGAAAAAAAATGATGGCTACAGTATTAGAATAATATTATTAATATATGTCTCCCAATAGATGATATTTAATGTGTCCCTAGCATTCCCTAACATTGTTCCAATACATTTATTTATAAACAAAACATCACAATTGTAATAATAAATCCTCTATTCACAACGTAAGAAAACCAGAAGTGTATTACAAAATGATAAAGAAAACTAATCTAATCACTTAGAATAAAAACAAAAACCTCTGCTAAATAATCTTTGGATCCAAAGATTAATCAAAGTTTCTATGACAAGTTATTAAAATTTACTACAATAAGATTTGATGTAGCATGGTAATCTCATGGCAGCTATTTAGTCATTTATAGGCGTGGTTGAGACTTTAAAAGAACAAAATTCATTTCCTTAATTATATTTTTCATTAAGTAAGAAATAATGAAACTAAATGAAATAAATATTCCACTCCAGAAACTAGAAAAGTTACAGCAAAACAAACCTAATAAATTATAAGTATTAGAACACAGAAAAACTTTTCAACTCATATGAGAACTTTTAAAATTAAAAGGCACTAATATGTATGCAAACATATCAAGTCTGTTAATGAATTATGAGAAAAAGAAAATATAAAGAAGCAACCTGAAGGCCAAAAGGCATCAGAAACATAGTTATCTAAAGGACAACCTGATAATGCTGCTTTTTCTCAGAATGCAGCTCATCTTTTCTTCCTTCAATCCTATCAAACTGTGCTAATACACAGTGGACTTTTTTTTTCCCCACCTTACTGGGAGATCACCCCCTCTTATTTACAGGGATGCTGCAGACTTTTTCCTATTGTTATTTTAATAATTTCATCAAAGAGAATTTCTGGTTTTGTTCTGTTTGTTGTTGTTGTTATCACTGCAAGGCTTTTTACCCCTTCTTTTTGTTAGTTTCCAAAGGAAGATGAAACACAATGGGAATGACAATGTCCAGGCAACTTTATTGCTACTTTATTATTAGTCAAACACATGCCTTTTATAATACAGGACTTTCTAAGACATGCCTGGAGTACTGGCTTAATCTCAAGGCCTGGCCAGGCTTTTGCCGGAAGGTCCTGATCTGACCACCATGTTCTGGAGAGCAAAAATCCCAAAACCTCATGTGGGAAGGATAAAAGTAAACTACAAGTGAGTGATTTATCCAAGTCTTGAGCAGAAGCACTTAAAGAGGATCCTTTTAACACACACTGACTTTGCCTATTAATAAACAGAACTTCACCAGCCTCCTAAAGTCTCAACAATCTGATAAGCAACTCCAAGTGGGGAGGTAGGATGGCAAGAAAGGAAGCACACTGCTTCCAGCTACACAATGATTTTCCCCTAGGTGAGCATGGTCGCAGGCAGAAAGGGTTACAAATAAGCTAGGTAATAAATGCACATCTTGCCTCAGTGTCAAGGGACTCCAAGAGCAGGAATGAAACACAGGTCCTAGCATGGTTAAAGATGTAGCTGTGCATTCATACGTGCTCCTCCTGATGATTTATAGCTGTGCATAATCAACCTGTTTTGGCTAACATATGTAAATAGTTCCTAATGATTGCTTAAGTAACAATGACTCTGCCATGAGAGCACTTTATAAAAGCAAATTTCCTCTGAATAGAGAGTGCCTTGAGAACAATATTTTTCTGAGCCTTGATACAGAGTAGTGAGTTGAGCCCACTGTATTTTTATATATAATTGTGAAAAACAATTAGTTCTTTTCAGTAAATGAAAAGGCATCCACAAAGGAAATTCTTTAGAAAATAGTTCATCAACCAAAGCCTAAGGGAACTACAGGGAAAACAACTGTTGTAGAGGATTTAGAAACATTTTTTTTTTGTTCTGTCTCCAATTAGAAAAACAATATATTTAACCCTTGGTCTTTATTGCTGGGTGAGATGATTGGTTTTCTTCTCAATTCTATCCCCCAAACATTTTCTGGGACACTGAGTACTGAAATTATGAAGATGAATGAAAACCCTGAAGTTTGTCAAAGACAGATCTATAAGCATGTGTAATTCATCTTGTGGTTTCTTCTACTGAGACTTTATTGCAGGGATTTAAAAATATCAGTGAGAATTCTGGCATGTGGAGTCATCAACCAGAAATAACTTTGCATCAAATCCCAAAATGGTCTTTCTGATTGGCAGGCATGCACAGGCTGAGAAGTAGCATTTCCTTTCTCTTAGACTTGCTCTGCCCTTTATAGAAAGAAGGCAGCAGTTCTAACTAAAAATCTTGAAAGTAATAGATCTTAATGTGGATTCAATTCCATATCAGTGGCAGATTCTTGCACCATAGATAACAGGTAAGTTATAAACGACTCCCTGGCTGTCTACAGTAGCTAAACTTAAGATATAAAATTTAAGGACTAAATGGAACTTTGGGAACTATCCCACTTATGCTTAATTCTCTGATTTTGGAAAAACAAAAAACAAAAAACAACCTAAGACTTAACTTAGATATTATGACACATCTAAGCCACACCTATGCCACAAAGTTAAATAGAATTCTTGACTCACAAAAATTATCTGTCTGTAGAAGCAATATTTTTATCGCATTCAATTTATTTTACTAACTAAATATATCGCAATGTTTTTCTTGAGTTTGCTAGAAAATAAAAATCTTTCATCAATCTCTGGAGCATGGGAAAGTACCAGAAAACATAGAAAAAAATATTGTCTTGATTGTCAGAAGGAGGGAGGAGATGTACTGTGGAAATATCTGACTGGTCAGCCCTGCTGTTGGATTCAAAGATATAAAAAGCATGATGGCAGTGATCTTTGGTGACTAACATGGGGAAAAAACGTCAGGTCGCATTAAATTTGTCTTCTCATTATTTGGATAACAGCTGTTAAAGTAGGTATATCTTGATTTTAGAAAGGCATTGAAAAAGTTCTTATTTCCATTATATTTTCTTTAATAGTATGACAAAATGTTAGCCAGAGCATATATCAGTTTGTGAACTGATTTTATAACTGCTTAAACAAGATGGGTTCACTTACTGAATTCTTGTCAGCCTAGATAAAACTTTCAGAGGTCTAACTACAGATTCCTCCCTTCGTTCTATTTGGTTCAATACTCTCAACCCATTAGATGCCCCCCCCAAAAGGAAGAATATATGGGTGTTACGTGGACCCCTTGATAAAGTTGGAAAGGAGCACTCAATCTTATCGATGGCAAAATCATCCTGAAAATTTGCAATGTTCTCAGCCAATAAAATGAAATCTGATACTTATAAAATGCATAAGTTCCATATTCAGCATCAAAAATCCATTTGAATGGAAGAGGCCATAGGTTTCTGAGAATTTTATTTTTAAAATAGGCTTGATATGGACCTGTGATCTCATGTAGCTAATTCTAATACTGAATTTGCATGAATTTATAGATGAGTTTACAGAGTCATAGGGAGTCTGAAGGTTAACCCTGCATTGGGAGTTCTTCAGTTCAGATATCACATTTTTAGAGGATAGATGATCAATTAAAAGAGGACAGAACAGAGAGGGAAAGAAGATTACAGGGAAGCTAATGATGTCTGAGACCAGAGACTCATCTGAACACACTGTAGTTGAAGGAACCAGGCATTCATCAAAAACTCTTTCACCCATTAACTAATGATTACACTGTATAAGATCATGGAAATACAGAGTCTTACTTGTAACCTCAAAAGAACTCACAGTTGCATGAGGAAGAAAGACATAAATATTTCTAACATTATGTATTGGAGGAGAACAGTTTATAGAGTATTGCAGTAGCACAGAGAAAGGAATGATTCTTAATGGGGATGGCAGCAAAGCAGGGTGTCAGAAAAGTTTAAAATTGAGACTATTTTGTTTGGGAAAAGAAAGTCAAGGAAAAGAACTATCTAATTTAATCTAATAGCACTTGAGGCATCTTGCCCATATGCTATATTCATTTTACTTCTGTATCTTTACTCATTCTGTTGCCCTTCTGCAACATCCACCTCTCCTAAATTCTACCTACCCTTCAAGACTTTGTTGCAAACCAGTCTCTGCCATCACTATGCCCACAGGATGTCAGCTGACCCTGAAAACAGGTATTTCCATTACACTTACTGTGCCATTTGTACCATTATCATTTGCTGCTATCATAACCAATTCTCCTGATCCTGTTTTAAATGTGCTTTAGAGCAGAAGGGAAACACCTTTCCAGCCCTTGACCGTGCTCTGTACCAGGCTGGCACAGAAAGGCTTAATAAGTAACTTGTAGTTAGCCAATTAGCCCACTTTCTTTCATAACAAACAATTCTAGGCCTCTGACTACTGAGCTGACTTCCCAGGCTCCTTCTGTAGTGCATTATTTTTCCATCCAAGAAAGCAGAATTCCCCCTTCCCACATTAACCCTATGGGGCTGGGGTAGGAATGCATTACACATCTCTGATGGGGCCAGCCTGGTGAGGTTGTCAGCTTAGATAAAGCTCCCTGTCCCCAAAGGTGGCCCTAGACCCAGACAAACTTCTGTCCTACTTGTAGTGATTTTGTCCATAAAGTTTCAAGTCACAAGGAAAACTGAAATCTCTGTGTCCTATATCCTGAAACTTGTGAAGGTATCTTGCTTTTATCTTTCTGATTTTTTTTTCATCTATTATAAAGCTGCTAAAAGCCTCAGGCATGGGCAGTGTTTCTTTGGGCTCAGTTGCATACATCTCAGTGGCTTCTTCCCTTCTGAAAACCAGTCTTTTCTGTCAAACATGCCTTCATCTTGTTACAAAATAGGGCTCATGAATTTGGCCCTGCCCAGGGAACAATCAGCATGCTGGTGATTGCTTTGAAAGCTGTATTATACTAATACGGGATCTCATTAGAACCCCTTTCCAGGGATCTGGGGGTTTCTTCTAAATCCAAATGGAGATTGTGGTGTTCATTATGTGTTCAGAAGTGCCGCTTCACTGTACCATCAAATGGCCTGAAGAGAGAAAATCTTTTGACCTTTGTAATTGCTACAATATTATGTAGGGTTCTTCCTCCATTTAAAAGAGCAATAAATATTACAGAGCCATACTTCTTTTTTTCCTCCTAAATGCAAATAAAATAGAGGAAAAAAATTTTCTTCCGAAGACATTTCAGTGGCGCCATACCGTCCGACCCCCCGGGAGGGACATCTGTAGGGGGTGTGCTGCAGGTGGCAAAACTCGGGGTCCATTTCAGATAATTTCCAACGACTGACTCTGGGCCTCAGGTTGCAGAATTAGCTCATCCAGGGCTTCAGCTCCTGGTTTCAGACTCATTAAGACTGTCTTGTCAGGGTACGTATGTGATCAGTTTCTGGACTGCAAACTAAGCCTAATAAACTGCTGAACTCGGCTTAAAAAGTTAATTACCAAATCTGGTGCATGTGGTGCAGAAAAAGGACAGAAACTACAAATTAATGTGTAGACAAGCAATTTTTAAAAAAAAATTACCTTCAAAAACGTAAATATTCCACAGCCACTGCTTGGGCCTGAGCATAATCTCAATTCACCTCCAAGTTCTTGTTTTTTTTTTTTTTTTTTTTTTACCTGCCAGCCTGTTTCCTTTTTCTGTTCTCACACAGGTTTGTGTGGGGATGCACTCTGAAACTTGTCAAGGTATCTTGACAGATCAAACAATGCACAAGGCATGAGCTGCTATTCCAAACACATTAAAAGTGTCCACATTCAAGCTAAATGTGATGTGAGTTTTTAGTAGAAATATATATGGGGTGCCAGTTCGTAAGTTTTCCTGAAGGGCCACCATTTTTTGAAGGAAATTCCTTGGTACATTTGTGAATTTCTTTTCTCAAACTGGTAACATAAAAAGTTACTGCTGTAGTGTCCACAGTTGACCAAATCGTGCGTCTGTGCCTAGCACTTCAGGAACTGTAACAGGGGACCATGGGACCATGGAAGAGACAGTCTGCACTGGGGACAATTCAGGAGGGTGGCTGAACCATCCACCGGCCCCCGTTCTCTTTCACCATGCCCCAGGTTTGGTGGAGGAGAAGAAGGAAGTGGACCCCAGTCTCCTCTTTGTTTCCATCCACTGCATCCTCTTGGTTTGAACATGAATATGGTGCTTTGAACCAGATATGTTGGAACAATCCATGCTTCCCTGGATCAGGTTTAACTATACCTAAGAAAGCAGAGTTGAGTCAAAGGTGCTACAGAGTATAAACTTGACAAAAGTGGAGACCTATCTTCCCATTCCTGATCCCTATGGTGCCTGGCGCAGTGCCTGGCATCAAAAATTAAGACTAGCAGCTAGTCCTTGCTGGAATGAAGGAAAAGTGAAGAAGAGGAAGCAGGATCCATTCACTTGCATGTTCACAGTGTGTGTTTAGAAAGATACACAAAGACTCCTGTGTAAATGTGGTAACGCTTTCACAGAAGTCATGCAAAATGCCTCAGGGTCACCAAAGATGGAGTACATGCAGGACACAGGAGCATTTCAATAAAGATTGAAGCAATAGTTGGTGCACTTTGACACTGTGGATCTGTTTTTTTACACAGATCATTTTCTAGAAAGCTATGCTGTTCCTGACTTCTCCAGCCTGAAGAAATAAATAACATTTCCAGAGTGCTTATCAAGAGGTGCCATGCTAGATGTTCCAATTCACTGTGTAAACTTTTAAACAGTTTTCTGTCCCATTAATATAGTTTACATAAATATAATTATACCTATGGTAGGGCCCCCTCTCTAAGGAAAAAAGGAAAAAAAGCCCCCAAACCAAAAACCTCAAGACAACCTGGCTATATGTGTACATGACAACATCCCTCATGGTCTTGTAACATGAGACTACATGTTTGTGTGTTACTATATATGGGAGACAAAGAAATAGAGAATATATTAAAAAAAACTATGCCACGAAGTGTTTCAGTTCTTCGGGTATGAACCCAACCAAGCAGTGCTGGCATGAATAAAGTTGCTTCCTGAAAAGAAAAGCCTCAGTGTCTCGACTCTCTGTGTGAAAATCCTGCTACATACCAATTTAAAAGATGTAGAAATTGAGGCTCATGAAATGTAGGTCACTTCTCAAATGCACAGTAATTGTAAGTAGAAGAACTAAGTCTTCAAACCTCATTATATCTTAAACACCATGTCTGTGATCCAACCACACCGCCATGATATTCAACTAGAGAACAAGAGAAAGAAAATCTGTCTTTTCTGCTAGAAAGAAAAAATGTATACATTTACTCTCCCTCCTCCTAAGTCTTCAAGTGCTATATTCATGTTAGGTGCTTTTTATTAATACCATATAATGACTTTTGTTTGCTTTATTAAAAACTAGGAAAGAAAAGGAAAGCCTAGAAAATCCACACAGCCAGTCAACACCACCTCCTCCCAGGTCCTCCAATTTATTTTGCAAAAACTTTGCAGTTGGCTAATGGTTACAACATCAACAAAATAACTTCTTTCACTTTCCTCATTAAACTAAAGAAAAAAAAAATCAACTGATGCACTGCTTCCTTGTTGACTGGTGGCTCATTACAGAGGCTAATAAGAGAAAATACATTCTCATATACTGATCATTGGAGCTCAGAGAATTTGAGGAGAGCCACCTGCTGAGTAAGTATCCATTTTCGCTTCTGACTTTGTATGTATTAGTCTGGTCAATTTCCCGGAGCTGGCCTGATTAGGAAAGTTTTATTTAAACAAATGGAGAAGGGACCTGAAGTTAGTGGAGAAAAACAGAAGCTGTGCCTGACCATTCAGCCAGTTTTTAGCCTTGGCCAAATGTGCTGACCACTCGGTGGACTTCTGTGTCAGAGATTACTATTCATCAAAGCCTCAGGCTTTTTCTTCTTACGTACAGCTAGCCCACAGTTCTCAGCCTCCCCTGCAACCAGCTGCCATCTTCCATTTTCCACCCAACTGAGGGAAATGAGGTCTGCTACTTTCAGATCCCAGCAATGAAACACCTCCACATGCAGTTTCTTTCCCACTTCTCATCTGCCTCCTAAATTCTTTGGCTCCTGGTGACTTACAAACCACATATCAAATCTAGTAGACCTTTTTTTAGACCAGGTTTCTGACATGGACACAGACACGGACATCATTGCTTCACATTGCCAGTCACTGATCACACTTCAAATGATCAAGAAGTGAGTTTACATGTGTTAAGCTCCTCAAATTTTAAGTATCTGTTTTAAGTATCTGTTACCATATGTTATGGACTAAATGTTTGTGTCCACCCAAAATTCATATGTTGAAAGTCTAACCACCCCCTTCTCCCACATAAGATGTGGTATTAAAAGGAAGGGCCATTGGGAAGTAATTAGGATTAGATGAGTTCATGAGGGTAGACCCTCATGAACAGCATTACTACCCTTATCTGAGTCACAATAGAACTTGCTTCCCCTCTCTGTTCTCTTCTATGTAAGACCATAAGCAGTCTGAAGTCTACAACTGGAAGGAAGACTCTCACCAGAACATGACCATGCAGGCACCCTGATCTCATACTTAGGGTCTCCAGAAATGGGAGAAATAAATTTTTCTGCCTATAAGCTACTCAGTCTATGATATTTTTGTTCTAGTGGCTCAGCTGACTAAGACCACAGATAGTGCTAATTTAACTAACATATATTATCCCTTAATAGATTTAGCTGTATATGGGATATATGGAGTTTTTTTTTCTTTTTAGAAAAAGACTTAAACAAATCACATGTTACATTTTAACACAATGAAATCCAGAAATGAATATATCAATCTGCATATCTATTTATATAGTTACAGATATCAATATAGACATGGATATGGTATAGATATAGATGTAGATTCAGGTGTAGATATAAATACAGACGTGTTCCATTACAAAGATAAACTGACATCTGTACACAAATTTGGAAAAAATCTCATTGCATTAGTTTCAATGAACTTTCTGTGAACTTGAACAACCTGAAAACTTAATCTAATTTAATACAGTTGCCTAGAAAATTTATTTGTGAATCATTTAATATCACATCAATAAGAACTTTGAGACACAATCTAATTTATAAACAGAGAAACACACACAAAAAAGAGACTAAGAAAGATAAATAGGGGAAGAGAAAGAAGGTCACTTTATAGTTATATTTGTAAAATTCTCCACGAAAGGTTAATCTTGAAAATGTAAGTACAAAAGTCTTAGGTTCAAGTAGGATGAATCGAGAAGAAAAATTCAGAATTTGATAAGTGGCATAGTAGATTCTAAGCTTTGTAGAAAATAGGCCCCTCAAGAACTAGGGTATGTTCAATTTAATAAAATGTTTTGAGGAATGACCATGAATAAGTCATTCTGCAAAATTAAAATATGAATAATACCTAGATTATGACAGGAGGGCTTCACAATCCAATGGAAGGACAAGATTAGGTAAGAAAATTTCAGTACTGGGTGGTAAGTACAACAGAGTTGCACAAAGGATAAAATGGAAATTCGGGGAGATCGTAGAAAGATGATTAAAGGAAACGGCAACATAGCTATATCTGGAAAAGCAAGAAAGTTTTGGATGAGCATAAGCCAAAAGGAGACAATTACAGAAAAAAAACACACTAGACATATTTCTCTACAGTTTCATTCTTTTCCAAACACCTTATATATCAGAAAAGTTGTGTGTATATGTTTTTTATAGTTGCTATTTAGAATGCATCTATTAAAAGGCTAAAAACATGAAAAGTGCCTTAATTAGATTAAGGTTCAGGAATTTCTGGAAGTAAAGCAGATGATATCAGATCTATAGGGAAATACAATAGAAAATTACAGTCCTAAATACATGCAGAAAAAGAATAGCTGTTGAAGTAGAGACAAGTTGTAGAGTAGACTGTGCTTTGGGCTGCAAACAAGGGAAGAGAACAAAAGCCATATAATCAGTTCACCTACAACAAAATCTGGATACAGGCCATTCCAGGCTGGTTCCCTGGATCCCCTACAGCACCAATGACATTCAGGCCCTTCTTGTATTCCTTCTATACTAATACCTTCTGTTGTCAAGGTTGCAGAAAGTTTCTTGTAACTGCAAACAGTATTTCCTGAACTGAAATCTCCCTAACAGGTAAAAGGGGAACAGGGAAGGAAAGACCTTCTTCTTGTACAGCTTTTTCCTTTATAATGGAAGAAGGAGAAAAGTCTTTCCCAGAGACTTCATCATACATGACAACCCTTAATTCTTATTTTCTTTACAACCAGATTTGGGCTACATTTTCACCTCTTGACCAAAGACAAAGACAACAGAGTCTGCTATGATTAAGTAAACCAGTCATCATACAGACTCTGGGGATGACACATAATAGATCCCCCAAAGCAAAGGTCCTGTTAGTAAGAAATAAAAGATACAATCAGATGGGATAGGTGGATAACTGTGTATGCCAGGTATGGAGAACCCAGATTATGGTCAAGTGACATAAGGAGCTGGAAATGACCTGGCAATAGTTGTCAGGACAATTATTCCTAGAGTTGTGTTGAAACAACCAGGACTCTGTATTCTTTCCACCTCTCCATCTTGTGCTTCACAGTGCTCACTGCTTAGCTGAAAACCAGATAAAGCACTGAATGCGAGCAGCTGAGCTAGTGGAGCAGGACCCTAGATGGCTTCCTGATCCAAGAAGAAACACAGGAACCCTAACACTGGATTGCAAATTATCAGAAGATCCCATTCATCAGCACACCCTCCCCCTATGAGACATAACCAAAGGCAAATTCCTACGGGCAGAACTTGCATGCACAAGTTGGCCATCAGAGATCCTCAAAAAGTGTTGTTAAAAAAAAACCTGGAAGAGAGGCACCAAACAAAACCCAATGAACTGAAAAACAGATTGAAAAGTGTAAGCATAGGATAAATACCAAATAAGTAATTGAATATCTTTAGAGAACTTAAAACAATGACCATATTCATAAAAAGAAAACAAGTTGCTAAACCAAATCAAATAAAAAATGAACCAGTTAGAGATCCTGAACAATGAAGTCATAGTCAGAACTGTAAGGGCAAAGGCAAATTTAAATTAAGAGGCTCAAGGCACCTTGGTTGGGCATCCAACTCTTGATTTAGGCTCCAGTCATGATCCCAGGGTCATGGGATCAAGGCCTACACCACCCTGCTCTGCACTGAGCATGGAGCCTGCTTGGGATTCTATCTTTTCCTCTGCCCCTCCCCATCTCATGCTCAGGCTCTTGCTCTCTCTCTTTAAAAAAAAAAAAAAAAAAAAAAAAAAGAGGCTTAATTCTCTGTTGAAAATAAGAGCATGAACTTCTCTCTTCCCTTTTCTTAGAGCATTTTCTTTGGAAAACTTGTAATTCCAAGTTCTTTTTATATTCCTTTGGATTGTATGAAGATATTTTTGAAGGCTAAATAAGGCTCTTGCCAGGTTTACACCCAAGAATGTCTTTATCAAAGCCCTGAGGGTCATCTCTTTGAAATGTAATCATCCATAGAGAAAGGAGCCCTAACTCCCAGTTTCTGTGGGATGGTAGAAGCTTAACCTAGGAGGGCCAAAGCCCACCAGATTGTGAAGCCACTTCCTGACACAAAAATATGAGAAGTTTCTTTTTCCTTTGGATAAAGCCAATTAGCTAACACAGATGGTCACCCCAGTGAATTTAGGATGATTTATGTGTGCCAAGTGGTGCTGCCAGTCCTCCTACTTCAGGGCCAGTGATTGTTTACCCTGAGAAGCTGTGTGTAAGGGGTTGTATCTGCTAGGATATAGAAAAGGGAGGGATTTCTTTCCATCTTTGCAAACTCTTAGTAGATTGCCTGTGATGCACTCCTCATTCTGGTTCAACGCTTATTTAACAATAAGATTGTTTTCTTTCTCTTCTGTTTTTATGGAGAAGTATTCTTGGGTAATAGGAAGTTTTGCTTTTAATTAAATTTCCCCAACATATCTAAGGAATGCATTATACAATGAGAAAAAATGAGCCAAGAAGTCCCCTCAGAAGGCAGCATATCAAACAAATAGATGACAAAAAAATTAAATGACATAGAGGATGGATCGAGAAATCCTATAATATATTTAATAGGATTTCCAGAAGAAAACTAATATAATTTAGGTGAGATATAATCAAACAAAAAGAAAAAAAATCAGTACTGTAGGGAACATATAAATCTTCAAATTGAAAACAAACAAAACAAAATGTGTTTCAGGGAAGATAAATAGAAAAAATAAATAAAAGACCACACTTCAACATTTCTAAGTGAAATTTTAGCACTTCAATAAAATGATATAGCCCAAAATGTGTTCTGAAGGAAAAAAAAAATAGTGCATCTGAGTAAAAAGGATAAAATAAATCATTAGTATTATAAATACTGGAAGATGACTGAGTCATCTCTGTAAAGATTTAAGATAAAATGATCTCAAACCTGAAATTTTATTTCTAAGCAAATAGCACTTGGAAAAGAACCAAACCCAGAAATTTTCACATGGGCATAAATAGCTCTTACTTATACCCAGTCTCTAAAATACTTACTTGGGCATATATTCCATCAAAATTAAAATAAATTCAAGAATGAGAAAATATGGGATAAAAGAACAAAGATACTAGTAAATAATAAAGCTTACTGATATATAATATAAAAAAATAAATCTCAAAATAAAATATTAAATGATCCTAATATACAAAGTGATCAAGGAAGGAAAAGAGAGGTGAGTATAAGCACTATAAGCTTATTCTCTAACCTAGGGGAAGACATAACTAAAAATTAACCCCAGATATTAATAAAAAAATGGAAGATTGAAAATGTATGTTAAAACTTTTATAATAACCACTAGAGGGATAATTAGCATGTACAACTGTTATGCTGCCAATAGGAGAGAATAGGACAATAAAAAAAGGACATCTAAAAAAGATAGAAAGGAAGAAAAAAGAAATTAACAAAAACAAAACAAAACAGGGTAAACAAAACTAGATGGTAAACATAAATTGTGTGTAATGTAAGTTTAAATAAATTAAATTCACTATTAAACAGAGACCCTCAAATCAAGTAACTAAATAGTGTATTCTAATTACAAGAATGATACCTAAAATGATGTATCCATGAACATGTTGAAATAAACAAAAGCAAATGAAAAAGAGAAAGATATCAGGAAAGGACAAAGAGTAAGAAAAATTTACAAAAATATTACTATAAAAAATAAAATTCAAGTGAAGGGTAATGAGCAAAACAACTTATTTTAATTATTTCAAGAAAGATAAAACTGAATAAACAAATAACTAAAATATTATAGAATTTCAATAATATGTCTCCAAAAAGTCACTAAGCATCCTTTTACTGCTGTGTTCCACCAAATATTTAGGAAATAGTTTCTTTCTATGTAATACAAATTGTTCCAGATCCTCATCCAATCATCCAGTTAATTACTGTGTACTATATTGATGGAAAGCCTCCCAACTTAATTTAAAATATCAGCAAAACTATGATATAACAACAAAATAAAAGTAGTACCAAATGCTAAAACTATAATATTACTAAAAAATAGATGAAAAATGTTAAATAAAATAATAGTGGATAGAGTTCAGGGTAAAATGAAAGTAAAAAATAATAAAACATGGGGCGCCTGGGCGGCTCAGTCAGTTGAGCATCCGACTTCAGCTCAGGTCATGATCTCGCGGTCTGTGAGTTTGAGACCTGCGTGTAGCTCTGTGCTGACAGCTCAGACCCTGGAGCCTGCTTTCGATTCTGCGTGTCTGTCTGTCTGTCTCTCTCTCTCTCTCACTCTCTCTCTCTCTGTCCCTCCCCTGCTCATGGTCTGTCTCTTTCTTTCAAAAATAAACATTAAAAAAATTAAAATAATAACAAAACATGAAGAATAACACACTGAGATCAAATAGACTCAACATTGGCCAATATTAGGATAATAACAAAAACAAAAAAAAAAAAACGAAAACTGGAGAAGTAGTGCAGAGGACAGGCTGAAAAATGAGAGAGAGAACAGGTAACAAAGTCTAGGATGTTCATACGAAAAAATGAAATCCAGAGTCCAGGTTAAGATTTGCCCTTCACTAGGGCAGACAGAGATCATCCCTGGAGGATGTAAGGAAAGAAGTAGCCATGGGGAGAATACAAGTAAGTTAAAACATAAAGCAGAAAAGCTGAAAACTGAGGGTGAGCAGGTAAAAACTCCCTACTTTCCCTTCAAAATTAAGAGAGTTTGCATTGCAAGTTTGGGGCTTGTGGTTTGGGTATGGGGGTCTCAAGAAGAACGATGGGCATTTAAAGTTGTCAGGGGAAATGGAAAAGGATGCTAACTGATGCAAAATACAAGGACGGTCCCTATTACTGAGGTTATAGGTGAAATTGGAGGAATTTGTTAAACTGATTATTACTGTTATTAACCAGAAGAGATGCAATAATTGCTATTTTTAAAACTACCTATAATTGGGGCACCTGGGTGACTCAGTCTGTTAAACATTGACTCTTGATTTCGCCTCAGGTCATGATCTTACGGGTTTGTGGGATAGACACCCACGTCAGGCTCTGCACTGACTGCATGGAGACTGCTTGGGATTGTCCTTCTTTCCCTCTCTGTCTGCCCCTCCCCATCTCGTGCTCTCTTTGTCTCTCTCTGTCTCCCTCCCTCTCTCTCTGTCTCTCAAAAATAATCATTTAAGACTACCTGCAATTCATGCAACTAAAATTATTGTGAAATAGAAGTAAAAGAAGATTTTTTCTTTGGCTTCCTTTCATTTAGGAAAAATATTTTAATGTGCTTTTAAAACTGCCTATAGCTGAGACAAAGAAAATGCTCTAAATTAACTGGCCCCAAAGTGGGAAGCTATGGACTTTGGTTAGTCCAGAACAGAAGACCCTGGAATTTGGCAGAGTCCAAGAAAGGAGCTGCAGTCTAAGGAAGGGGCATGTTCAAGGCCATCTCTATTTCTCATGTCAAAGAAATTCTAGAAGTCCCTGTGAAGAGGAGTGGATGATGAAATCTATGGCTCTCATACCCAACAGCTATTTTTAAGATTTCCTTTTCTGATTCTAGTTTCATATTTATCTTCACACCTTAGAAATTAAATGTAATAACCTTTATCAGTAATGCCTTGAAAGTAAATTGTCATCCCTCTCTCCAATTGCTGGGGCAAAGTGGACTAGAAAAAGTTTGGAAACCATCAGAGGTGAGTAGAAGAGAAGGTAGAGCACTGAGCAAGAAGAAAGGTGATAGGAAGCACTGTGCACATGTTAGCTCCCCATCAAGGATGCACAGAAATCTTAAAGGAGGGATATATAATAATTATACTAATATGATAATTGTCTGGTCATGCAGAATGGGGGATTCAATACTTAAATAGACTTTTAGAGAAAAGAGTAATGCCAGAAGTTTGGAAACCCTGAAAGCTTTTATGTTGTCTTTATCAGGAATGATATCAAAACAAGGTATGACCTGAGTTCAAAGAACATGTGTATTCTGTGGCTGATCATCCATAGGATCATGCAGATGTGATGTTAGGAAAGGAACAGCAGTTAATGAAGTCTCGGTTGAAAGCATGCCTGAGGATACTCAGTTGTTTGTGTGACCCTACACCCAAGAGAAGGGAAGGAGGTGTTAAGGAAGAAACCCTTTCTAAGATTCATAATAGATCTTGCCTTAACAGAGAAAAATAATTTAATTCTTTTCCCACATGATTATTTCCTTGAATGCTATGTCTGTGAACCCGATATATCAATTATAATATGGACACATGGACACCTCCACACATTTTCCTTGGAATAGGACCCAGGTCTCTGGAAAGTTCCAGCTTCTGCAATAGAAAATATTCTGTCCTCTCATCCCCAAAAGCCTCAATGGAAGGAAGAGAAAGAATTCCAGATAATTTTTTTCTAGAGCCCCTTCACCCCTTCAAGTCAGCTGGGGTCTACTTGGGTCAACAATTCAAGCAGCAGGGCCCTTAGAGCACTATCTTTACTCTGATCCGAGCAATGCCATGTGGATTGATTTTAAGGTATGCCTATTCTTCAAAAGGCTTGATCTCTAGCTTAAGAATGTGAGTTAAGTAGGGATTTTATAGGAATTTTTTGGCTTTAGGAAATAAAACATAAGAGACCCCCTGCCTCCTATAGTCTTCTGTAAATCTCTGCCTCTAATTGTTTCTCCCCTTCAAAGCAAACTCCCGTGCACTTCACAATGTATTAGTCAAGTCTCCAACAGGCATGTGTCTAATTACCCTCCACCTTCCAGGCACAGTTCAGAGAGAAATGATTAGTCATATTTATTGTCAGGTTGTCTCTGAGAGATGACAGTTTATATCAAATCACTATGTGTCAAAAATTGAAGTGTGTGCCAAGGTGGAAATGCAATTCCACACTTCCCAAAGGTGGATGAAATTCCTGCTCCACATGTGACTCCAGTGGGTTTGCTGCTTAGAGAGAGGGATCTGGCCTTTTCAGATAGCCAGGCTTTCTCACATATCACCAGCAGTGGATACAGCACTACTGCATTTGCCCAAAGCTGTTTGCTGTGATTGTTCAGAGGTCTATTCCCTATCTGTCTTCTCTCCTATACAGTCTCTGCCATCTTGGAGCTCCTGGTTCCACTCTTCAATTTTGATATAGTCCTTGGCCTTCTGGGCTTTTAGTCTACTTAACATCTGAGGAGTAACTTTCTCTATCAAACGCCAGCTTGAACTCGGCCCAACCTCTTCTTCGTACCCCACCTTAGCTGTGACATTGTCAGAAATCAAACCCTGGCTCCAGCAGTTTTGTGTACAACCTTGGCCACATCCCCAAACTCCCCTGCAATGGAAGTCAGGGTCATTCTTAAATATGCAAAAACAAAAGAAAACAAAACAAAACAACTTGCTAAAAAGGAAATTAGGGAGTTAGGCTCCTCCTACTGTGCAGTTATATTTCCAATATGTTTGTCAGTACATCACTGTGACTCATTCTCAGATAACACAGGAGAATTACAGTCACATCCTCTACTTAGAATGCCATTCTATGTGTTCTGGGGTGTCCACTCTAGTCATATAAAGAAAATAAATCACTCCACATGATTGAGTGTCCCCTCCAACCTGGATTTCATCTTTCCCCTATCATTTCACAATCCCCTAATTCTGCCTTTCAATACATATCATCAAAACAAAAAAGATATTTGCTAAAAACAGAATCACCTACCAAGATAGGATAAAGAGAAAGGAGTGATACCATTTGCACTTGAACTCTTCTGACCTTTTGGAAAATGGGGGAGAGGACACGAAATGCACAATGTTTGCTAATACTCGCTCCACAAATCTCTCCCTCACTCATTTTCAGATTTCACAAGTGTTCCTATTTACTCCCTCTATTGGAATCACAACCATCCCAAAGACAGTAAAGTTCAAATAAGAAAAGCATCATAGATGAGATCTATTGTGACTAAGCAGCTACTTTCAGTCTATCTGAGACAACATAGGGACCTCTAGATTGCATTTTGGAGGGTAATAATGCCATATAAAGTATGCAATTTGAACAAAGAATCAGTGGTTGAAATTCAGCAAATTGCAGGTTAAATTTTAGCATGTTCGGGCTGCTATAAGAGAATACCACAGACTGGGTGGCCAATAAACAACAGACGTTTTGTTTTGTTTTGTTTTTTTTTTACAGTTCTGGAGGCTCAAAAGTCCCAAGATCAAGGTACCTACAGACTGAATGTCTAGTGAGGGCTAGCTTCCTTATTCATGAGTTCACAGATGGCCTCCTTTTAGGAAAGGATGGGTGAGGAACCACTTTGAAATATCTTTGATAAGGGCCCTAATCCTAGTCATGGGGGCAGAATCTCATGACCTACTACCTCTCAAAGGCCCCACTTCCAAACACTATCACAGCATCACAGCAGAGATTAGATTTCAATATATGAATTTTCGGGTGAGGAGAACTGGGAAAATACAAACATTCATTCTATAGCAGCCTAGGACCTATCCTCGAAGCCAGAGTTAATTCCTTCTTAATGGAGAGAAGGGTGCTCTTCAATATTACACACACTTTAAATCTTTCCATATAATTCATACCAAGACACATATATTAGGGATGCTTAATAGATCATTGTTCCTTGCAATGACTGTTACTGTTTAGTATATTTTTTATTTCTGGATTTTTGTCTTCAGCACCTCTCCTTCTTCTACCTTACCACTGCACCAGTTAACTTTCCCACAACCTATCAGACTCCAGAAAATAATACCGTGATCCATCTCTGAGGTTAGTGGTTATGAATTAACATTCTCTTCTTACCCCCCACCTAACTTCCCAGAGAAATCAACTGGGTCAACAGAAATGCAGGCTTGAGGCACTGCTAGTGCCTCATTCTCTCAGAGAACATGCCATTATTCCTGAAGACATGGCATAAGGTGACGGCTATTTCCTTGTGGCCTAAAATTATGAACAGTGCTGATGCCACTAAGAATGAGCTGAAAAAATATCCCAGAGTATTTTTATTCTTCATACTGCACTTGATTTTTCTAAATGTACCGGGTAGTCCAAATGTGCGGCTCATGTGTGTTCAGCATTCTGAACTCTTGCCGTGGAAAATGGAGCTGAAATGACGTAAAGCAAAGAACAATTTGAGCGTCAAGCTTTTGCCACGTGCCTTTGAGCCACCCTGGTGCCATCTGAATCATTTATAGAACATCTTATTGTCTGATGCCTAAACCCCATCATCTAAAAGCAATAGGGTATTGTTTTTTGCCCTTTGTGTTGTGAGGTTATCTAATTTCCATTCCCAGATGTGTGTCATGCTTGCTCTTTTTTTGTCTTTAAAATAAATCCATTGCCTAAAGCTAAATATACAATACTTTGAACATGACAATGAAACTATTTTTAATTTGTCCTTTTGTTTTAATTATGCTCTTGGTATTATTTTGTAGGTACAATTTGCAACATTCTTGCTGCCACCTACAGGGCAACCCTGTGCACCACAGTGATTTCCGGGGGTGGGTGTAGATTTACCTGTTTATCTTCAATTAGAGATTCTGCTGTATTTCCAACCATTATTTGTCAGCATGGATAGGAGTGTGTTCAAAATGTTTTTAAGCAATACCTACATCTTAATTTTTCACATGAAAATAAAAATATCTGCAAGATGCTCATAAAATCAGTAAATAGGACAATCTCTGCAAACATAAAGAATTCACTTGGGACGATACAGGAGAAATTCTACACAAATGTGTTCTTAATCGTTTCCATAAGTAATAAAATCAGCATGTTTATGAAAAACCTAAATACATAATTGATCAAAGCAATTTTCACAGTTTAAAATTTATTAGCTATGGAAATAGCTGATGTGAAAAGGAAGGTTAAGAGAAAAGAAAAATTAAGTTTGTTAAAGAGTAATTCTCTCTCATCTTGACAACCATTGCTAACTGCACTGAACTAACTCTGAAATGACAGCACAGAAAGGAAAATTTAAAATGGAGAGAGAGCAGCTCTTAAAACGCCATTTAACACACACACACACACACACACACACACACACACACACGCGAGGAACAGGATGATAAAGTTTGCAATAGAACCATGGAACTCTCTTATAAATCTTAGTCCTCTATGAGGCAGAAAGAGACCAGCACTTGTGGGACTGAAAGAATGTTCTCTCTTTGAGAAGCTGGCCTCAATAGAGAGAGGTGGCTACTTGTAGAATATGCCAGTGGTATTTAAGTATCTCTTCGTGTGGATCACTCTTTAATTTCCTTAAACTTTCCATTTCTTATTCCAATATACATGCCTGTTAGAGTAAAAGCCATCATTCACAATGTGATATGGAGTTGTATGCCACTTTCTCAGTGTTTAAGAATTGCATCCCCAGGTCCTAAAACCCCAGTATTTTGAAACTCTTTTACATAGTACATACCAACATTTGAGAGTAGGAGAGAGAACTTGTATTTCTGTGGATAATCTATTTAGCCTCTTTGTATAATATTCAATTTATTTATTGAAGAAAATAGCATTCATTAAGTACCTACTATATTCCAGGCCTGATACTAAGGATTAGGATTTAGTCTTGACTTCAAGAATACTTTCTCAGTGGGGTGACAGAAGCAAGTGTTGGGTCAAGGTCAAGTTGCCCCAAAATGTGCCACGTTGGCATGCAGATTGTTTCAAGCTGAAAACAATCAAGACCCAGACTCAGAAAAGAACTTTGACCTTTCCCTAATTGCCTAACAAAAATAATTTTACATAGAAAATTTGCTCTAGGAAGAGAGTTATCATCACAAATAATTACATTATAATAGGAACTAGGGGTGGTAGACAAGGAGGAATTTTGCAAAATTTGTTAAAATTCCTCTGTATGTCCCATTGTTTCTGGATGGCCCAGTAAACATTTGCTAATCAAACATTTACTCTTTTTCATCTTCTTGTGAATTGTTTTCCTTCAGTTTGAAGTCTCAGACCCCTGCCCCCATTTTCTTAGTTCATGATGACATATATACCTCATTTTGCCTCATTGTCTTTGGCATCTCATGTGTGTGTGGATCCCCTGTACATAGGAAAGTAAATCTGATTTTCTTCTGTTAATTTGACTCATGTCAATTTAATTCTTAGACCAGCTAGAATAAGCTTGATGCTTAGAGGAAATGTTTGTTTGTTTGTTTTTGTTTTTCTTTTTCCCTTCTTAACAGTGACACAAGTAGGTGCAATTGAGTATGAGTACCATTATACAGGCAGGTATTGGCACTTTGGCACAATGGTGGTGCAAAAGAGGGAGGTCCCCTGTGTGCAGGGAGAATCCCTGGAAGGCAAGGGGATATGGAAAAAAGCATAAATATACCAGGAAGAAAAGACAACATAGCTTTGGCCATTCCCTTTCAGTTCTTCCTTTCCATTCCTTTTATATCTTGCCAAGAGAAGGATAAAAAACAAATCTTAGCAGTATAGTCTTGACAGTATCAAGTAGGACCCCGGGCTCAGCACTGTATTTGCCACAAAGAAGACTTCCATTAATAATTCATTCTCAATGCTGTCTCCAGTCCCATCACTTAAAATGCAAATAATACAGAAATGTACAGCACACCAACCTTCCCCTTCACACTTTCCTGCATGAGAGCAAGAAGAAAAAAGCAACTTGATCAGCAGCATAGAATTGTTAAGTGAACTGTATGTGAATGGACACTGTGATTCCTCTCATTCTTGACCAAATATTAGATCCTCTGGGTTTTCTTTTTTTTTTTCCAACTTTTACCTCTGACACTTAAAAAAGAATTATTGAAATTAAGTATAGACTACTATTATAACATTTCAGTTTTGAAAAACTAAACTTCTTTCACATAATAAAATAAAATAGAAATAATAAGCATTTTATTTCAATAATCATGTTCTTAGAAATTTCTTTATACGTAAAACTATACAAGATACTATGATAGGTATAATATTTGAATACATTTCTTCTCCATATGAGTGTTCAAGTTTATAGAGAGAAAGGAACTGCACATAAAAGCAGATAGGTTTGGCACTGAGAAATTCTGACTCATTGAAGCCTATCAATAATATCTTTAAATTCTCTTTTTGTACTATTCCTTAATTTTCACAAATTATTTTCTGTCTCTTCACTATGCATGACAATCTCCACACCAACAAATAACAATGCTGTTCAAACTCCCAGTCACTCTCTCTGGGAAATGAAGGAGGACATGAATCAATTTGATGGAAGCTTTAATATGCTATACTCCCTAGCATTATATGAATTTCAATAATGAACCAACCAGAGAAAATACTGTGGACAGCAATGGAATAATCGTTCTTGGTGGAACTTCAAACACCATACACCAACACTTGCAAAGAAGACATTTAGCAATCTGGAAATCAATGAGGCCTTGTACCACAGGCTACTCCATATATGTGTTATGCCTGTTCTGAAATCACAGAATAAAATGGTAGAATTTACAGTGTAAATTATGAAGCCAAGATCTGGAATAAATAAATCAGTGTATCTTCAAATAGTCTGGAAAAGCTTCCTGAAAAGAGAGAGAAATGAATATTTCTTTAAGAAGGAAGATGACTTGGACAATCAAAGAGAAAGAAGTGACAAGGAACCAAAGGCAAGCTGAGGGCAAAGCACAAGCTAACAACACCCACACTGCCTCCCAGGTGGGATACCTGTGACATTCCTCAGGCACTCCTGGCTGCCCAAGGAAAAAGAGAAGGGAAAAACAAATGGTTAACAGAGATGGGAGTCATGCAGGACAGGAGTCTCTATCAGTTTGCAACTGTCTTAGTGATTTACAAAGAAAAAAACAACCTCAAGAAACCTGTAGACTCAGTTTTCTGGAGCCCTAACATCACTGTCCCATCCATAGTGATGTGGGGAACAAAGGCAAGAAGAAAATGTAGACAAAATTATTTTTTTTAATAACTTGCAGTCCATTAACAGACATTTGAGATAGGCAGAGCATAACATTCCTCCAAGAGAATTTCAACTGTCTTGTCTTAATGTTAATGCCTTACTAGAGGGAAAAATAACTTTAGATCAACAATAGCAGGGCCTCCAGTATCTTATGAGTCCTCTTTAGCATATGAAAGCCCTTTGTGAGACATCCCTTTTTCTTTACACACCACCCCCCCAACTCTGTAGTATATAATAATTTTTCTTCACAACCCCGGTGCAGCTTTCTGCCCATGGGTCCTGTCCCCGTACTTTAATAAAATCACCCTTTTGCACCAAAGACATCTCAAGAATTCTTTCGTGGCCATGGGCTCTAGACCCCACCACTCCAAAACCACATCAGAAGGAGCTGGGAAGAGAAAGGACATCCAAGTAGAGGAATAGCAAACACAAAGAATAAGCAAGGCAAGTATGGGAGACAATTTGTTTTTAAAGACCCATTTTAAAACATTTTAAACATTAAAACATTAAACATTTTAGCCCATTAAAACATTTCAAGTACACCAGTAACTTTTGTTAGATCTAGATGCCTTTGAGAATATTCAATGTAGAATGACTACTTTTCTGATAAAAATGGGAAAAAAACTGAATGTTTTTCCATGTTAAAAATCCACATAATGTACAAAATAGACATAAATGCTTATGATAGTTGGCTGTTTTCGTGATTGTCTCCAAATACAGTATTTGATGTACTATAACAAAGTTTCAGGACTGGACTTGTTTTTGAATTATTCAAGTCTAATCCCAAAGCAGGATTTTAATTAAGAATGAGAATTGGGGAGTGTTTGAAATGAATTCTGGTGAGTTCTTTCACAGATAAGAGAAAACAGATATGCAATATTTTGACCTTCTCCTAAAATTCCCCAGACCCACTGATCTCTGACTTAGATCAGTCTATTCTGATTAGATTCTGAGAATTCTCAACCAAGCATATTTCAGTAGAAATTATATTTACAGTTGAAAGAATAAAAAATATTAAGTATGCAAAAATTATTCTTTTTCTAATATATCTAGTCAGATGGTTATTTTATTTTCATTCTTTCTTTTTTATGAAGTATGTAGGCTATGAATTTTCCTCTGAGCTCTGATTTAACTCTGTCCCATTGGTTACTGTATTGCTGCTTTCTGGAAATTCTATAATTTAGCCTCTTTTTTTGTTTTCATTTTTAATGCAAGAGTATTTGAAAAAGATTTTGTCTAACTCTAAGTATTTTTTATACCTTGTTATCATGTCTACTGTATTATGGAAGATGACCTTGTAGATGTGTAAAGGCCTTCTTTACAGTTGAGAATATAGTTTTAAATGTCACATAGGCATGGGCTTAACTTTTTTAAGTAATGATTACCATAAATATCTTCTTGTTTACATTGTTAAGAAATACCATATTAAGTGTGTTTTGTCCTGCAGTATCTAGTTTTGAAATTAGTGACTAGAAGTCTTTGATTATTTTTAAGCCTATTTTGTTACCTCCCATAATTTCTGACAATTATGAAAGTTCTGATAATTTATGAAAGTTACTGCTATGCTATTTGGTCCATAGGTGTTTATAACTATTGTTTCTATTGTGAAATATACCATTTAACGTTATAAACTGTTCTTCATGTCAGATAATGCTCTTTGACTTAAATTCTGCCTTATCTTAAGTTAACACCAAGACTACTTTCTCTGTATTTATATTAACCTGATAGAGCTTTACTCTACTTATTTGGTGCTGGGGGAGGTTGGGGGTGGGGGCAGGGTTCTTCTAAGTCACCTTGTTTTAATAAATTAGAGTTTTGCTTTGTGATTCTATAAACAAATCATTTACCTTTAAATAAGTGAGTTAAATTCATTTATATTTATAACTATTAACATTATGGGCATGCTTCCTTTTAATATATATTCTTTTGTGTTTTTTTGTTTATATTTACTCATGAAGTATTTTTTGTATTTTATGTCATTCTGATAATTATAAAGTTTAATATTTTAACTTATAGGGCTTACATTTTGTTTGGATAAATTTTTAAACATTTTTTTCAGTTTATTTATTTTGTAAAAGAGTGAGAAAGAGAAAGCAGGGGAGGGGCAGAGAGAGAGAGAGAGAATCTGAAGCAGTCTGTGGGGTCTCAGCCCAGAGCCGGATGTAGGGCCCCAACCCACAAACGTGAGATCGTCAACTGAGCTGAAATCAAAAGTTGGACACCTAACTGACTGAACCACCCAGGCACCCCTTGTTTGCACACTTTATGTAATACTTTTTGCCCTTGTTTTTAATCAGCATCATCTCTTAAAATAGTAAAAGAGGTATCTTGCAACTAAAATATTCCGTGGATTGAATCTATTGTAATATTAAAATCTGAAGAAAAGTTTGATTGTGTTTAAATATTTTGGCTCACTCTTTCTGGAATATATTGTAGGTGTTGCTTCGTTGTTTCCTGTCACTGAACATTACTGTCAAGAAGTCTGTTGAAGGGGTGCCTGGGTGGCTCAGTTGCTTAAGCATCTGACTTTGGCTCAGGTCATGATCTCACACTCTGTGAGTTTGAGCCCTGCATCAGGCTCTGTGCTGACAGCTCAGAGCCTGGAGCCTGCTTCAGATTCTGTGTCTCCCTCTCTCTGACTCTCCCCTGTTCATGATCTGTCTTTCTCTGTCTCAAAAATAAATAAACATTAAATTTTTTTTTTAAAAGTCTGTTGAAAATCATATTTTCTTTCCCTTAAAACAATAGTGACCATACATGTTTGGCTAACTACAGTTTGAGATGAAAGAGGTCACTGTATATATTAATTTATGTTTATGGTACAATAAACATAAATTTGGATTATCCCAGGGTAACTAGGCCATATGATTTCACCACCTATATACATGGCTTGATTTTTTGGTTTGGGAGCCTAAAATAGCCTTTTTTCTTCATCATCTTATCTACAATATTCTTTTCCCTACCTACATTATATTTATATTTCCTCTAAATAAAGATATTTTCTTTAATTTTCACCTAAATCATGTTTCAGTATAATTAACAGTGTTATATCAGTTTCAGGTTTCTAATATAGTTATTCAATAATTCTATACATTGTTCAATGCAATGATGACAATTCTTAATCAATCTTCCCTTAGTGACTTGTCAATATGTACAATCGTTCTCATATTTCAGGAAAGTTTCCTTGACTTATACTGTCAAATATCTGTTTCCTGTTTTTCATTCTCCTTTGCTTGCATTTTATATCCATCATTTTTCCCTCTAATTGCACTTTTTCTCACTCTTTAATTTTAAAAATTTCTATCTTTATTGTTTATTTGATATATTGATAATTAATGACTTCCAATTAGTCATGCTTCCTGACATCCAGACCCTTTTGTAGTCCTCTCCCATACCGACTCTTGACTTAGCTATGTGACTTGCTTTGGCTAACAGGACATCAGCAAATATGACAAATAAGGAAGCTTGATAAACACTTACTTGCACATGGGGACTTGCCCTCTTGAAATGCCACCATCACCATGTGAAAGTCTAGTGTAAACATGACGAGAATGAAATACCACACGTAGTATGTAGAGAGAGGCTCAGCCATTCCAGTTTAGCACAGCTCTGCAATCAATTCAGCATCTAAATTCGGGTGTGTGAATGAGCCTAGGCCAAACTAGTACAAATGTGTTACTGGGTACACTCAACTTACAGAATAATGAGAAACAGTAAGCCATTGTTTTAAGCCACAAAGTTGTGGGGCATGTTATTACGTATTGCTAGATAACTGATAGAGAAATTGTGGCCTAGAAATGTGGCGTGGTTGTAACAAAAGCCCAAGTATGTGGCACTGGCTTTAGAACGGGGCAACAGATGGAGGCTTGAGAAGTGTAGGGAGTCTGCTGGCAAGGGCTGAAGGGATGGCAAAGAAATGGTGGCAGAGACTTAAGATCAGCTGAGGAAATCCTTAGTGGCAGGACAAAAATGGTCGCCCATATTCTATAATAGCAAAACATTTGACAAACTTGTTAAATGCTGGTACAGAGAAGATAGAATTGTACCTGATAAACTAGTGGGTCTGGCTAAGGAGACTTCCTAGAAGAATGATAAAACATGACAATTGGCTTCTTTTAAGTACATATGGTGTGACAGTGGCAGACAGAGATAAGCTAAGGAGAGAACTAATTAGTTTGCAAGAAGAAACTGGACATGAAGAAAAAACAGAACTTTCTGGGTTGGAAAGTAAAACAACTTCACACTTCCAGACTTCTCAGGTGGCAACTCTCAGTATAATAAATGGCCTCAGGGTAAAGACCAAATCAAGGATATGGATGTAAAACCCCTTTTTTAAACCTCAAAATGATTTAAAGGGATTTTTAGTAGATGCTCTCAGCTAAACAGAAGGGCTTCTAAGAATTCTACAAACATTATTTCACAGCATTCTGAGGTACCCAATATACAGCAAGGCCTATTTAGAGACTTATGGATGTGCACTTGAGGCATGGGATGAATCCATCCATAAACACAGGAAATCATTAGGATTTTTAAGGCAGTTGTATCAGTTTGGACTAAAAAGGAGACAGTTTAAAAACAAAGAGCTTTCTGGGCCTCTACCTTCCTACATACAGAAGATTTGCTAATAAAGCTACTCAGGTATTTTTAAAGAAGAAAAATCTCTGAGAATTGAGCCAAGAGCCTACAGGACAAAGCCAAGAGCCATGGACAAGGTGGATTAGGAAACCATTCCAGGGAAGCAGAATGAAATCTTAATCAAGGAATATTCCCTGCCCTTATATACTCGGCTGGATTTCAGAATTATTTTGGGCTAGTGATTGCTAAAAACTTCCAATTCTTCCTCTTTTAAGTGCAAGTGTCTATTATGGTTATACTGTTCCTGTCTCACCATTCAATGGTGGGTTTGTGGAAGAAAGTGGGGCCAATAAATTGTATTTTTATTCGTGGGTCTTTAGACCAACAGGTGCTATATTCAAGGAGCTGGACCTGAGGAGACTTTTCTGTATCCAGAATTAATACACAAAAGCATAGCGTTTGAGCATGGATAGATTTCAACATGAATCATCAGGGCCAGATAGTAGACTGTGTTATATTGTTACATCAGTAGCCCTCAGTGAATCACACCTCCCTCTATTCTCCTGTATACACTCCTCCTACCTTGATTCTGAGCTTACCATGTTACTTTCACTTTTGTTTTTGCTTTGTCTGGTTTTGACCCTGGGACACCAGAAAATATGACATAAGCAGAGGATTAATAAGTACTGGCATATTTGACTTTCTCTTATTGAATTACTATATACCATTTCAAGAAACCTGGTCTAGACTCGCTGAAGGTGAAAACCACACTAAGAGAGAAGCCCAATTGCACCTGTTGTCCCAGTTGATTCCAGCTGCCCGCCCCCACCCCCATCCCCAGCCCCCAAGACAACCTGCCAGCTGAATGTAGCTATAGGAGTAGCACCAGCAAGACCAGAAGAACTGTTCGGCCAACCCACAACATTGCAAGAAATAATCATTATTTTGGATACTTAATAACAGAATTCCTTACTCAATTTTCCATCTTCCTGTGGCTCCTTGAAACTTACTCTTCCTTTCTTAAACAGTTTGTCTTTTTCTTCTGTTTGTATTCCCTAAATTCTTCCAGTATTAATCTCATCTCTTTCTGTTACTCTTTTATCTCAAGACTTCTCTTCCCTGAGTTATTTATTTCTGATGAGTATCTTCCTTCATAGCAGCAATGGCTTCATTTGATGTTTTTAAATTCTTACTGAAATATTGAGTAACAAATTTCTGCTTTCTGGCCACATTCTGCTCTTACCTTTTGTTTTGTTTTGTTTGCAAAGCTTGTAATGCTATTTTGCACATTTCTTCCTATAATTTATTCACATAGCTGTTAAATTGGTTCCTATAGTTTGAAATACCAAATTAATAGATGAGAGATAATTCAGGGAAGGGAAGGATCATCCATATTGCCTTCTATAACAATAAACTATTTTTAATAAAAAAGTTAATGTGTAATTACCTCTTCTTTGCAACTAACTTAAAATCTAACTTTCATAGGACTTCTACCATCCATTCTATGATTTACTTACTCTTGTGGATTCCAACGTCATTTGGAGTCACTAAAGGACACAGCCTCTAAATTTTAAGTGCTCCATTCATTTATAGTACTTGATGTAGGAGACATTTTACATTCTACAGCACTTAAACCTACTTTATTTTATCTTAGCATTTCTCACAGTAGTTCCCACTTAGGATGGGGCCTATTTCTAGAAGTGAGCAATGTCTGGAGATTTCTGACACCTACCCTCAAAATATATTTTCTATTGTTTCTGTTCTTTCAATGCCTCATTATCTCCCCTGTCCACAAGAGTTGTATGCTCTGGCTCTGTTGGTCCCAGTGCTTTTAAAAATATTTAACAATAACTTGGAGTTTACAACTTTTTCAGAAAACTTGTGATTTCATTTGATATGAGAGTTATTGTTTTTATTTTCATTTTTTACACATATGTAGAATTTTTAGGAGAATTGAGAAAGGAAGAACTAAGCTGCCATCATGATCTTCTTAGAAGCCCTCTCCTTATGGCTTCTGTTTTTGGCACTGAAATTAAATTCAATATAACAAACACTTATTGATACATTCTGTGTTTCAGAACTTGTGCTAAAATTTGCATCATATACCAAAATTATACCCCTCCAAAGCATCCAGGATCTGAGAATCTAGGACTAAAACTTTACAAAATTATACACACACACACTCATATATGCACATGTAAAGGTGTGATGCCAGTTAATTGAAGGATTCTCAACCTTCAGGTGTCCATAAACCAGTAAAAATAATTTTACTTAATTTAGTTCACATAATTTTGAAAATCCTGTCACAAGAAAAAAAATGTCTAACGGCTTAAAATTATGCTTTTGGTGGATATTTTACTCTAAACAAATTATAAAGCATACTATTATACTCACATGATTAGAAAACATACAATAACATAATTCATTTTGATGTGTAGTCTATCTTCCTGTTGTTAGAAATTAATGAGAACATGCACTGCCATTTAAGCCTATGTCATTTTCTTTGTTAATAATACATGCCTTCACTTAGGAAGAGTGTGCATTTCCCACCCTTAGTCAGAATCTCAGTGTGTTGGGACATAAAAATGATGGTAGTTTTCACAAGGCAAGTTTCCTGCAGAAGTATAGAGCTTATAAACTCCAAATCTACTTACTTTCTTTTATGTAAAAGAGAGAGCAGACAGTTTACATCTTTTCTATGTGCTTAAAACTGGATTTTCAAGACTTGAAATTTACTCAAAATTGAAACTCAAACTGCCCTAACACAAAAATTTTGTTTTGAAACATTCTATATCATTTCTTGCTATATTACCAAGACAAACCTATGAATGGTAAGGTTTATTGAGACTACAGACCTTAGAAATTTTGAAGCTGATTTTCATTTTGGTCTGAATGAAGAAAACTGAGTGAGTTATTCCATCACTGTTCAGAATCAGTGACATCCTTCTAAAAGCATGTAGCAGGTAATGGAGAAATGGCAGTCAAACTGCCCATTTGCAATACACAATTGGACCAAACCATGTATGGTTCTCAAAGCAGCACGTTCCTAGTTTTCGTATTTCAAGAGGCTTTTGTAAGGATGTTAGGGAAAGATGGTAGTGGAGTAGGAGGACCTGAGCCTCACTTCTTCCCATGAATACAACTAGATAACTACTAAATACCCTAGAAATTGATCTAGAGACACACCGGACAAACCCCACATATAAAAGTAGACAAGAGGCCACACAGAAGAAGTAGAAAGTGCAGAGATGCAGCCTGGGAGATAAACAGGTCACAGTTGATGCAGTAGGGAGGAGGCCACAGTTGCACAGAAGGGTGAGAGACAAACTAGTACACAGGGAAGCACATGGGGAAAATAAATCCACATAGCAACTGGCATGGAAAGTGAGAGGAGCTGAATTTCATTAGATCTTGAAACCTAGAGTTTTAAAGGTCAGTGTGTTTAGCTTTGGGAGAGCTCAAAGGACATTGAGACTGCTCTTGGAGAAAAGACAGAGCAAACATCCCATGGACATACAGCATGGAAACAGTGATCTGAAGAGTGGCTTAGGCACAAAGGGGGGATGTTACTTGCTCATCTCGGAGCAAGTCCCAGACATTCATGGAAAGATCCCTCCAGGAACAAAGGAACTGGCAGATGCCATTTCACTCCCCCACCTCTCAGCATAAGCACAGGGCCACCTGTGGGAACCAGCACAGTGTAGACAACTAGCTACCTAACTTGCTTATATCAAGCCCCTCCCCACCCCTGCACTCTGGTAAAACCTCCTTTCCTAATCATGCTTGTCTTGGTCCCAGAACAGTTGCCCCCTCCACCAGAAGACTAGCCCAAACTCCTGCCCACACCATATCTCCATATCCAGGAGTTTTGCAGGACCTCAATTCACACAGCAGTGATGGTGGCAGGTCTCATTTCATAAGCAGACCAGAGTCTACCTAGTTAAAACTTGCCACATTCAGGCTAGGGACCAAACATTGCCTAAAACAGTCAAAGAGACCCTCTGAACGTTCCTGGTCTGAAAGATAAAGCAGCCAGGACACAACAGCACAGTGCATTCAGCACACATTGGAGATATTCCCAGAAGTGCCAGGCCCTCTGAAACAGAGGGCACTACACAGCAGGGCACTACAGGAACTCTTCTTCAAAAAGACATTGCCCTCAAGAACAGGAGACATAGCTGACTTTTCTAACATAGAGAAACAGGTACTGAGACATAAACAAAATGAGAAGACAGGAATTTGTACCAAATGAAGTAACAGGATAAGGTCACAGCCAGAAATCTAAGTGAAATAGATAAAAGTAACATGCTTGATGTAGAATTTAAGGCAATGATCATAAGAATACTCACTGGACTTGAGAAAAGAGAAGAGATCAGTGAGACCCTTAACACAAAGATAAGGAAAGACATACTAGAGATAAAGGGCCCAATAAATGAAATGAGAAACATGCTTGATGGAATGGATAACAGGCTGGAAGAATCAGAGGAATAAATCACTGACCTAGAAGATAGAGTAATGGAAAGTAATCAGGCTGAAAAAAAGGGAGAAAAATAATTACACAAAATAAAAATAGACTCAGGGAACTCAGTGACTCCCTCAAACATAATAACATGCGTATTATAGGAGACTCAGAAGAAAAAGAGAGAGAGAAGGGAGCAGAGAATTTATTTGAAGAAATAATAGCTGAAAACTTCCCTAACCTGAGGAAGGAAACAGATATCCAGATCCAGAAAGCACAGAAAACTTCCAACAAAATCAATAAAAGCAGATCCACATCAAGACATATTATCGTTAAAATGGAAAAATATAGTAATAAATATTAAAAGCGATAAGACAAAAGAAGACAGTTCTATACAACAGAAACCACAGAAGCCTACAAGTGGATTTTCAGCAGAAACATTATAGAGAGGAATGCCATATTTTCAAAGCAAAATATAGTAATAAAGAAAAAAATAATAAAAGCAGCAAGACAAAAGAAGATACTTACATACAAAGGAAACCACATAAGGCTATCGACAGAATTTGCAGCAGAAACTTTCCAAGCTAGAAAGGAATGGCAAAATGGGAAAAACCATAGGCAAGAATACTCTATCCAGCAAGAATATCATTCAGAATAGAATGACAAATTAAGAGTTTCCCAAACAAAAAACTAAAGGAGTTCATGACCACTAACCTAGCCCTGCAAGAAATATTAAAGGGGACCCTTTGAGGGGCACCTTCGTATCTCAGTCAGTTAAGCATCTGACTCTTAATATTTGGCTCAGGTCATGATCTCACAATCGTGAGACAGAGCTCCATGTCAGGCTCCAGGCTGAGCATGGAACCTGCTTCAGATTCTTTTCTACCCTCTTCCTCTGCCTTCCCCCACCCCCACCCTCTCTCCTAAAATAAATAAATACAAAATTAATTAATTAATTAAATAAAGGGGACCCTTTGAGTAGAAAGTAAAGACCAAAATGATAGCATGAATGTAGGAAATAAAAAAAAACAGTAAAAATGAATATTTCTGTAAAAATTCAGTCGAAGGACCCACAAAATAAAATAATGTGAAATGTGATACCATATACCTAAAACATGGGGAATAAAAGAGTAAAGAATGGGTTCAAACTTAAATAACCATCAATTTAATCTAGACTGCTATGTGCAAAAAATGTTACATACAAACCTAATGGTAACCACAAATCAAACACCACTAATAAATATAAATAATAAAGAGAAAGAAATCCAAATATATGACTAAAGAAAACCAGCAAACCAAGAAAGAAAGAAAGAAAGAAAGAAAGAAAGAAAGAAAGAAAGAAAGAAAGAAAGAATTCGAGATAATCTTCATAAACATCCATAAAACAAGTAATAAAATGGCAATAAATACATACCTATCAATAATTACTTTGAATGTAAATGAACTAAATGATCTAATCAAAAGAAATAGGGTGACATAAGAGACATAAAAAACAAGATCCATCTATATGCTGCCTACAAAAGACTCATTTTAGACCTAAAGACACCTGAAGTTTGAAAGTGAGGGGTTTTAGAAACATATATTATCAAATGGATGTCAAAACAGCCAGAGTAGCAACACTTACATTGGACACAATAGATTCTAAAACAAAGATTGTAACAAGAGAGAAAGAAGGATGCTCTATAACAAAGAGGGCAATCCAACAAGAACATATAACAACTGTAAATATTTATGCACCTAACTGGAAAGCACTAAAATATATAAAACCGTTAGTAATAAACATAAAGGAACAAATCAATAATAGTACGATAATAAATCAGAGACTTTAACATCCCACTTACATCAATGGACAGATTATCTAAACAAAATATCAACATGGAAAGAACTTTGAATGGCACTGGACAAGATGGATTTAACAGATATGTGCAGAACATCCCCTCCTAAAACAGAAGAACACACATTATTTTCAAGGGCATGTGGAACATTCTCCAGAATAGATCACATATTAGGCCACAAAACAAGCCTCAACAATTTAAAAAGACTGAAGTAATACCATGCATCTTTTCTGACCACAGCTATGAAACTAGAAGTCAATCACAAGAAAAAATCTAGAAATACCAGAAATACATGGAGATTAAATAAGATGCTACTAAATAATGAATGAGTCAACCAGGAAACTGAAGAATAAATAAAAACGTGCATGGAAATCAATGAAAATGAAAACAATGGTTCAAAACCTTTGGGGTACAGCAAGAGAAATTCTAAGAGGGAAGTGCATAGCAATACAGGCCTACATCAATAAACAAGAACAATCTCAAATAAACAACCTAACCTTATACCTTATGGAGATAAGAAAAAAAAAAAACCTAAAACCAGCAGAAGGAGGGAAATAATAAAGATTTTTTTAGAACAGAAATAAATGATAAAGAAACTGAACATACAATAGAACAGATACATAAAACTAGGAGCCAGTTCTTTAAAAAAAATCAATAAAATTTATAAACTACTGGCCAGACTGATCAAGAAAAACAGAAAAAAGACCCAAATAAATAAAATCACAAATGAGAGAGTAGAAATAACAACATCACAGAAATACAAATAGTTATAAGAATATTATGAAAAACTATATGCCAATAAATTGGACAACCTAGAAGAAATGGATAAATTCCTAGAAACATATAACCTACCAAAACTGAAACATGAAGAAATAGAAAATTTGAACAGATTGATAACCAGCAAGGAAATCACAAATAAAACAAACATCTCCCAACAAAGGAAAGTCCAGGACCAGATGGCTTCACAGGCAAATCCCAGCAAACATCTAAAGAAGAGTTAATACCTATTCTTCTCAAGTTATTACAATAAAGAGAAATGATAGGAAATTCATTCTATGAGGCCAGCATTAGTCTGATACCAAAATAAGATGAAGACACCAAAAGGGGCACCTGGGTGACTTAGTCTGTTGAGCGTCCAACTTTGGCTCAGGTCATGATCTTGCAGTTTATGGGTTCAAGCCCCACATTGAGCTTGCTGCTGTCAGCGTGGAGCCTGCTTCAGATCCTCTGTCCCCTCTCTCTCTGCGCCTCCCCACTTATGTGCGCCCCCCCATCTCAAAAATAAATAAATACACCTTTAAAATACACCTTAAAAAAAATACACCAGGGGCGCCTGGGTGGCTCAGTCAGTTAAGCGACCGACTTCAACTCAGGTCACGATCTCGTGGTCCATGAATTCGAGCCCCACGTCGGGCTCTGGGCTGATGGCTCAGAGCCTGGAGCCTGCTTCGTATTCCCAATCTCTCTCTCTCTCTCTCTCTCTCTCTCTCTCTCTGCCCCTCCCCCGTTCATGCTCTGTCTCTCTCTGTCTCAAAAATAAATAAACGTTAAAAAAATTTTTAAAAATAAAAATAAAAAAAATACACCAGAGAGAGAGAGAGAGAGAGAGAGAACTACAGGCCAATATCCCTGATGAACACAGATGCAAAAACTCTCAACAAAATACTAGCAAACCAAATCCAATAATATATTTTAAAAAATCAATCACCACAATCAAGTAGGATTTATTCTTAGGTTGCAAGGGTGGTTTAATATTGGTAAACCAATCATTGTGATACATCACATCAATAGGAGAAAGGATAACAACCACATGATCATTTCAATAGACACAGAAAAGGTATATGACAAAGTCCCACATCCATTCATGATAAGAGACCTCAACATTAGATTCAGATACCCCAAAATAATAAAGGCCTTATATTAAAAAATGCACAGGGAACATCACAATCAATGGGGAAAAACTGAGAGCCTTTTCTGTAAGATCAGGGATGTGATAAGGATGTCCACTCTCCACTTTTATTCAACATAGTACTGGAAGTGCTAGCCAGTACAACAAAAAGAAATAAAAGGCATCCAAATTTGTAAGGAAGTAGTAAAACTTTTACTACTTGCAGATGACATGATACTATATACAGAAAAACCAGAAGATTCTACCAAAAAATCTGCTAGAACTGATAAACACATTCAGTAAAGTTTCAGGACACAAAATTAATCTATAGAAGTCTGCTGCATTTCTATACAGTAACAATGAAGTATCAGGAAGAGAAATTAAGAAAACAATCCCATTTACAATTGCACCAAACATAAGATAACTAGGCGTAAACCTAACCAAAGAAGTGAAAGGTCGGTACTCTGAAAACTGGTTAAGGAAATTGAAGACAACACAAAGAAATGGAAAGATATAATATGCTCATAGATTGGAAGAACAAACACTGCTAAAATGTTTATAGTACTCAAAGCAATCTACACATTTAATGCACTCCCTATCAAAATACCAACAGCATTTTTCACAGACCCAGAACAAACAATACTAAGATTTTTATGGAACCAAAAAAGACCCTGAATACCCAAAGCAACCTTGAAAAGGAAAGCAAAGCAAAGCTGGAGGCCTCACAATTCTGGACTTCAAGTTATATTACAAAGATATAGTGATCAAAACAGTATAATACTGGCACAAAAACAGACCTATAGATCAGTGGAACAGAATAGAAAGCCCAGAAATGAATCCACAATTATATGGTCAATTAATCTTTGACAAAATAGGAAAGAATACCCAATGGGTAAAAGACAGGCTCTTTAACAAATGGTGTTGGAAAAACGGGACAGCGACATGAAAAGAATGTAGCTAAACCACTTTCTTACACCATACACAGAAATAAATTCAAAATGGATGAAGGTCTAAATGTGAGACTTGAAATAATAAACATCCTAGAGGAGAGCACAGGCAAAAACTTCTCAGATATTGGCCACTTTTTTCTAGATAGGTCCCCTAAGGCAAGGGAAATAAAAGCAAAAATTAACTATTGTGACTTCATCAAAATAAAAGACTTCTGCATAGCAAAGAAAACAACCAACCAAACTGAAAGGCAACCTACTGAATGGGAGAAGATACTTGCAAATGACATATTTGATAAAGGGTTAGTATATAAAATACATAAAGAACTTCTAAAACTCAACACCCAAGAAACAAGTAATCCAATTAAAAATGGACAGAGGACGTAAACAGACATTTCTCCCAAGAAGACTTTCAGATGGCCAATGGACACATGAAAAGATGTTCATCATTACTTATCATCAGGGAAATGCAAATCAAAACTACAAGGAGATACCACTTCACACCTGTCATAATGGCTAAAATCAAAAACACAATAAACAACAACTTTTGGCAAAAATATGGAGAAAAAATAACCCTCTTGCACTGTTGGTGGGAAAGCAAACTGGTGCAGCCACTCGGGAAAACAGTATGGATATTGCTCAAAAAGTTAAAAATAAAACTATCCTATGATCCAGCAATAACACTACTGTGTATTTACCCAAACAATAAAAAGACACTAGTTCAAAAGGAAATATGCATCTCTATGTTTATTGCATTATTTGCAATAGCCAGACTATGGAGGCATCCCAAGAGTCCATCAACTGATGAATGAACACACACACACACACACACACACACACACACACACACACACACACACCAGAATATTATTCAGCCATAAAAACAAGAATGGAATCTTGTCACTTAGTAAGGACATGGATGGGCACACATGAAACAACTTTAATTTTTGACAGCAGTGCAGATCTATTGAAATAAAGAGCTACATAAATCACCTTGGCTCATTGTTTCCTAGATTGGTAATCAGGATTGGTAAAATCTCTGCCATGTCCTGGAAGAATTTGTACCTAAAGTGATTAACTTTATCAGAGCCAGGGCCTTAAATTACTGTCTGAAGGCTTTTTGTAAAAAAAAAAAAAAAAGTCAAAATCTAACATTAAGTTTTTACATATAATTTTATTATTGTTATTATTTGTTTTGTTTTTTGTTTTGTTTTGTTTAGAAAAGATATTTATAGTACCTCACTGAATTTCAGGAAATTTTTTTTCACTTTTTTGAGAGTAAAGTGAAAGCCCATTCTCAGAACATTTATCAGAGAAAGATTTATTCGTAGAATTCTTGGAAGATATTTTTGGCTACATGAATGAAGCAAATCTTCTGAATCAAGGCCTTGGATTAACTATTTAAAATGGCACTAAAACTCTGTGAGCAATTTTGGATAAACTGCCATTTTAGAAGAGGAGCTTGGATGCAAACAACTTTGCAAACTTTCAAATATTGGAGGAAGTATTTCAGAAGACTGGAGTCTCCAGCAACTCAGGATGCCAAATTTTCAGCAGTCAAAAATCTGCATAAACATTTTATAATTTTTGATGTCAACTCTGCTCAGAAAGCTTTCAGTTCCCTTTCTTGTTATCAGATGTGGCAAGATATTACACTATTAATATTAATATATTTTAAAATATTGAACTCTTTTTCATTTAACCCCTTAGAACTTTTGAATATTACTTTGTTGTATTATATGAGGAGACATCTAATTTTCCTCCACATAGTAAATGTTCTCCATCCCATTTACTGAACATGTGCCTTTCTCTTTGTTTTCAGATGCTTCTTTTAAACATCACATGTCAAGCTAATACTTGAGATATGTCTTTTAAAAACTTTTTTATGTGAAAGAATAGGAGGAAAGAAAAAAGTATGAAAGGAGAGGAGGGAAAGGGGAAGATGAAGAACTTGGGAGCACTATGGTAAGTAATTTTACATGAACTATATATAATGCATTCTTAAATTAACTCAATGTCATACATACTTTTATGAACATGTTTTACAAGATAGGAAAATAAAGTTCAGAAAAGTTAACAGCCAATACTTTTGGCAGACATATGTAGAGAGACTTGCCTAATAATTTATTATAAAGAACTAAACCAAATGTTGGGAACTTAGCCATGACTCATCCTGGCCTTTATTACCACCATTGTTCTATTGGTTGTATCTCTGACAAAGACCCCAGGTCCAAACATACCCATTGAAGCTCTACTTCATTTACTGCAGATGTGCAACATTCTGGGGATTAGACTGAAGAATTATCCTTTTTTTTGATGGTATGACATCCCAATTTTTCAAATTAATATAGTCATGCTGATGGCAAATATTTAAAGCTAATCAAAGTGGTATTTTAGAAATTGTATGATTTTATTTGAAATAAAGTAAAATTTGTTGTTGCCAAAAGTTGTTGAAAAATCTTTTTGAATTAAACTTTCCATATTTCTCCAATTGCTCCTCATTTAATGTCAACCATAGTTTTTCCTCAAACTGCTACATTCCTCAAAGATCAAATCAAATTGTCCTCCAATGAAGTGTTACCCAGATCCGTCTAGCAGAGTTGGACAGTCCCTGTGCTCTCTCACAGAACCCTGTTCACTCCATTATTACCACATTTAGTAGAGTGAAGAGTGACTATGGATCACCACCTGTTCCTTCACCATTAGATAGTGGGTGCCTTGAACCCGTGGCTATGGCTTTGATTTCCACACCTCTCAGTCTAAAAGCAGAGTGGCTAATCCAGTTTAAGATGACAAGCAATATATTATATACATATATATATATATACACACACATATACATATACATATATATTATATACATATATATGTATATAATATATATGTATATATTTCTTATATGTATATACATATATATGTATATATATGTATATATATAATATATTTCATATATGTATATACATATATATGTATATAATATATTTCTTAAACAGCAGTATACTATGAAATATTTCACATGAATAATTATTCAACAACACAATTATTTTTATTTGTCATTATATACAAAATATACAAAATATACAAAAATAAAACAATAGCATAATCAATCTCTATTTAACTACCACCCAACTCACTAATTATCAACATTTGACAATTTTTAAAAATATTATCTGAATCCACTTTCCTATTCCCCACTCTGGGTTATTTTAAAGCAAATTCCAGGTACCATATAATTTCATTAGTAAATACTTCAGTATGTACTTTTAGAAGATGAACATTTAGGGTTGCCTTGGTGGCTCAGTCGATTAAGCATCCAACTTCTGCTCAAGTCACAATCTGGTGGTTTGTGAGTTCAAGCCCCCCATTGAGCTCCGTGCTTACAGCTCGAAGCCTGGAGCCTTCTTTGGATTCTGTGTCTCCCTCTCTGCCTCTCCCCTGCTTGCACTTTGTGTCTGTCTGTCTCTCTCTCTCTCTCTCCCTCTCACAAATATAAACAAACATTAAAAAAAATAAAAAAAAAATAGAAGATGAACATTTGAAAAAAGCACAGTGCCATTATCACCCCAAATTATTTTAAATATTTTTTAAGTTTATTTATTTATTTTGAGAGAGTAAGAGAGAGAGCACACACATGTGTTTGTGAGCAGGAGAGGGGCAAAGAGAGAAAGGGAAAAAGAGAGAACCCCAAGCAGTCTTTGTACTGACAGTGCAGAGCCCAACATAACAGTGCAGAGCCACAAACCAAACCAAGAGATCATGACGTGAGCAGAATCAAGAGTTGGTGACTTAACCAACTGAGTCACCCAGGTGTCCCTATTTTAAATAATTTTTGCTATAATGAACTACCCAGTGTACAAGTTTCTCTGATTGTCCTGTAAGTTATTTAACTGTTTGTTAAATCAGTGTCCAAAGTCTTAATATTGAATTTGGTTTAAGTCTCTTATAATCATCCTATCTCATTTTATTTTCTCCCTGTCATTGTTTTATAGCAACATTTCAAAGCCTTCATCCTATTCCACACTATGGCTACAACACAATTTATTAAAAAAGTTTTCTATTATTGAGCATCTAGCTTATTTCAAATTTTTTCTCTTATTAAACAATGTTCCAATGAATATGCATATAAATAAATCTTTGAGCACACCTAGAATTATCCTATTAGGATTAATTCTTAGAAGTGGAATGCCTCATGGGTTTTTTTTTAAGCTTTTGATACAGCTTGTCAAATTACTCTTCAAAATGATTGAGCTAATTTACACTCCTACTAGCAGAATGAGCGTATCTGTGCCCCCACACCCTCATCAACACTGCATAATATCTTAATTTAAAATATTTGCCAATTTGATAGACCAGGAAGATATCTTCCTGTTTCACTTTTAATTTTTTGGTGTTAATAGTAAGAGAGAGTGCCCTGAATCCTTGTTCAGTGCTTACTGTGGAGACAAAACCCCTTTCTGGTTAAGTCCATGAAGGACATATATGCGTTTAAGAAAAGCCAAGAAAATGCAAATTTTTATTACAAGATTTAAGCAGAAATTCTGGCCCTGGTGAGTCTATGAACTCCAAGAATGTGTTTGTGTGTGTTTCTTTAGTCTTGAGGTAAGTTTAAGTGCTTTAAAAAAATGTAGCATTTCCCTTACTTACCCTCACTAGGATGATGGCACTTCCCAATTGGGATGCAGCTCTAGATGCACTGTACTGTGTCAGGCACACAGTTTCAAAAATGCATGGTCCCTAAATTTCCTTTAACCTCTTTATTGCACACACATGTAATGACTCCTTATACCATGGCCACACTAGCCTTGGCATATTACCATCCATCATCACAGCTCCTCCTTCCCTAGGGTAGAATTCCTGGGAGGTAGAGCGTGAAGTAGGGTGGTACACATGGGGTAGCTGAGAACTAGTTCCCCTAAGAAAATGAAATGTGCAGCCAAAGTACAGTGAAACTTTTTTCCTGTAATACTTTTGGTCATTAGAGTATGTCTTTTGTGAATCATGTATTCATTTTCCCTGCCAATCAATGAGTGATGAATAAATGAAAAAATGAATGATCACATTTTGGGTATAATCATTCAACTAGTTACGAATCAGCCAAATTGCACTGTCTTTTAGTCCATATTTCATTTTCTTGTCAACTTTTATTGCAGGAACTATCCAGTCTGGTAGACATCTATCTTAAAGCAAGCTTTTATGTCTAACTTCTTTCTCCAAATTCTTCAAAGTAACTTAAATAGTCAGAGTCTGATCTCTATATACCCTTTAAATGAGGCCAGTCAAGATCCCACTCATCTAAAAACCAATGGATCAAAGATCACAGAATTATTGATCATGAGTGCTTTCTTCACTGTAGTGTCAAGAAGAAGATCCCTCCTTTCTGAGAATAACTGAACCACATGCCCTGCATTTGTACTCACTTCCTTTCTCCTCATCAGGCCCTTCCCCCACCAATCATCTCCTCTCTTAAGTCACCAACCCCAGTCTGAGACATGTGGTAACAAAGCCCTTTATACCATCTTTTCACAACAGGCTTAAATATGAAAGATTTTTTTTGATTTTTGGGTTTTTTTGTTTTATGGGGTTTTTTTGGTTCTTACCATGCTTAACCCATACACAGGAGTAGTGCTCTTCAGAAAATGTAAATTTAGAAATCGGCTAGCAATTAATGTCTTTACAAAATCTAATGTGCACTGTCAATAAAATTTAGATAGATAGATGATAGATAGATAGATAATGATTGTCCATGGCCTATAGAATACCATTTCCTGAATGATGCTCCATGGAACCACAGAATTCTTAAACTTGTTAATCAGTATGCTCAATTTTTTTTTTCGCAAATGCATTTTAGAAATGTTTTTTGCCTTTGTTCCATTTAAGATTAATAATACATAAATATTAACATATGAAACCCTCTGAGGAATTTTACATGGAAGAAACCTTATTCTTTTAATCAAAAATGTATTTGACCACAGAAACAGGGTTTTGCTGTTGTTGTTGTTGTTGTTGTTGTTTTCGAGTTTGGTTTTTAATGAAGCAGTCATTAATATTTTCTGCAGAATTGTTTGGGACACAGAACACAGGTGATCGCATATAGGTGAAGGTATCTGGAACAGCGTATCAGAGAATGCTCTAGATTCTGTACAACTTTTGGATCCTCTTTCTTTACCTCCCTATCACTCTCTCCCAATCTTTCACTTTCTATGCAGATATACTAGCTTCATTAATCTCAAAAGTCACATGCCTCCTTAAATGCAAAGTGCTTTATAATATTCCAAATCTTTTCACATGTTATTCACTATCTCATCTGCAAATTCCCACATATTCTTTAACACACAGCCCATATGACAGCTATTCAGCCAGACTAGCCAAGGTTCCAAGTATCATATTCTTTTCTTCTTGGCTACCCTAGAATTTCATTTGTCCATTTACAATACTCTATCCATACTATATTATCTATATATCTGCCTGTTTCCCTCTTTCCCTTAGACTATTTTCTCCTTTAGGTTAGGTACCATATCTTATTCATTATTTTATATTTACTGACCAACACAATGTTTAGCACAAAAAAGATATTCCATGTCTATTTTATAAGTTAATTAGTTTGCTTATCCAACAAAGTTTTTTTTAATTAAGTACTAAGGAGCTTAGACAAATATCATGTATCCTGTTCTGACTGTGTGTCTCTTTGCAATATTTTAAGACTTCATTGTGCTGTCCTAACAGAAGACAAACAAGTACAGTTTGATTGTTCCCTATCAAAATGATGAAAGGTCTGTTTGCCCAAATGTCATTCTGTTAATTTAGCTGTGATGGAGCCATTGAACCATGAACTCTTAGAATTAGAAGAGTCAGTTATGTATGCATGTATGTATGTTTATTTTTGAGAGAGAGAGAGACAAAGTGTGAGGGGGGAGAGGCAGAGAGAGAGGGAGACACAGAATCTGAAGCAGGCTCCAGGCTCTGAGCTGTCAGCACAGAGCCTGACACAGGTCTTGAACTCATGAACCGTGAGACCATGACCTGAGCCAAAGTTGGATACTTAACTAACTGAGCCACCCAGACACCCCAGAAGAGCTATTTAAATCATCTAGTTCTGCCACACTTATCCCTTCATTTACTGTGGAGCTTCTTTGGAGTTTTCTATATTTTAAAGAAAATATTTTAAAATTCAAATTTTATTGTGCAGGGTTTTTTTTTTTTTTTTGCATTCATTGAAGTACATAAAAAGATCTATAAAAACAAACTACCCATCAGTCATAAATTCATGAACCTTGAAGTCTCTTAAGGACCATTCATCCTTTCTAGAAATTGTTTTCTATACTCATGGAAGACAGAGGTAAGCTCCCCCATGGGCAGTAAGTACAGGTTTATGTGGGGAAACTATCAGATGTGGCTCCAGAATCTATACTAGTTGATACTTCTTCAGTCCTTCTTAAATTACTTCTTAAAGATTCCAGGAGTATAATTCACCTGGTATCATGATGACACACAGGAGACAAAAAATGGATATCACATGCCCATGAATAATGGAGGAAATTATTCAATATGCTGTCTTTTAGTCACCTTTGTTATTAAGGGCTAGTATAGCTGCCAAGTCACAAGGAAATCAGAAGTCTTTGTTAAACCATTTGAAAAATGTACTCCTCAACTATCATTATCAACTCAGATATTCAGAAACCTGAATCCCACCAAGAAAACTTCATTTTTAATGCTCCTATGTCATCTCTTCTGTGAATCATTTGCATTATGTCTGGAATCAGCAACAAGAATTTCATGAAGTTAGAGTATTTTACATTAATAATATAAGGTTATTGGGCATCATACAAGTTATATAATTTCAATTTATTGTTTCATTTAGAACAATACTAACAGCCAATCCCTACTGTTGATTTATACCCATTCATTCATTCATCCGTTACTTTGTTCAACCAATTACACAAGAAAAATAGGTATTGAATACTTTTATGGACACCTTGGTGTATAAAGCACACGGAGCTTATCCATGTTGCCCTTAACCTGCAGGAGCTTGAGGTTCTGCACAGGTCAAGTGTACACATGAGAAAGAAAATGCCTTATAGACATTTTCAAAGACAGAAAAAGCATTAAGCTTAGAGGCACTTAGTGGAATTGCTCCACTGAGTGTATATGTAAAATACAAACACTGGGTAACTGTATATCTGTACTGTCCAATATGGTAGCCACTAGCCATAGGCAGCTATTAAGCACTTGAAATGTGATTACTCTTTGTGGAGATACATTGCATATATACAATATTCACCTAAGTTTGAAGATTTCATATGAAAAATAATATAAATTTCATTTATAGATTTACCTTGATTTCTGGTAAAATTATAAGATTTAGTATATATTGGATTAACTAACAAATGACTAAAATTAATTTATTTCTCTTTATTTTTCTTCATGTAGCTATCATAAAACTTAAAATTACACATCTTACATTATATTGTTTTCTTTTTTTCAAGTTTTTATTTAAATTCTAGCTAGTTAACATATATGGTACAATTGGTTTCAGGTGTAGAATTTAGTGATTCCTCATTTACATATAACACCCAGGGCTCATCACAATGAGTGCCCTCCTTAATACCCATCACATTATATTTTTATTGGCTGCTAGTGGTAGAGATGATTTGTATGCATATGCACTACAGGCTGGCACGCAGGCACCTATTCCTACCACTTTCTTATACTATAAGGACTAAAACTAACAATCATTTCTCTCCAAATCCATTGCAGCTATGGTTTTTAGAGACAATTTAATCTCATTAATTAAAAGCATGATCAGAAGGCTTGACTTAGGGACTAAGGAGCAATACAGATCATTTTGCCGGTTCATATCATAAAAGAAGTGGCAAGGTTCTGAAATAGTAGCTGCATCAGTGGATTTCCAATTCAACCGAGAAGTTTCCTGATTGTGGCAGAATAGTCAACTTCCCTTGATGGTTCATTTGTACCATGTAACTTCAAAAGTCAATCCTAGAATGTCCCTTTTAGGTTTGTCAACAATTATACAAACTATTTAAGAATCTATAATAACTCCATTTCTTCTTAAATTAGCTAAAGTTGATTCTGTCCTCCACATTTAAGCACTTCTCAATTCAGGGTTGGTGGAACAGGTATTATCCGATTTAGTATAAGTTAAAGCACACACACATACAAATCACTCATTAATGTCTGTTTCTCTGTTGTCTCCTATAGATACACATATATAGTGGGACAGCATTCAATAACTGTTGAGCGCATTTATATAAAATAAAGAAATGTAATGAAACAAGTGACTAAAAGTCCCACATATTATATAATTTTAATATGATCTCTTTATCATCTAATGATTAGGTAATTTATTATAAACCCCAAAGAACTGCAGAAATCACACTATTTTCTATAATGCCTATGCCAAAGTTTTTTGTTTGTTTGTTTGTTTGTTTGTTTTAGTAAGTGGGTCATCAGCTGGGCTTTGAATGTTCTTCCTTATATCAGAAGTATGTCCTTTACTGTTTCATTCCAAAGAACTACATACATTGCTTTTGATATGACAGAACTAATCCAAACCTTTTAGAAATTGCAGCAGATTAGACCATGCCCCTGATTTGTCCACCTAAGGGCTTGGGACCTTGGTTTACCATTAAGTTCATGACTTGGCATTTTACCAGGAAAATCAAGAAATCATCTGTGAACACTCCAAAAAGTTCAAATCAAGGTCACAGAAAGCAAAGTCTGGCCATGATCAAGCATCTGTAAGGTGAAACAAAGGTCAGATGCATTGAAGATTAAGCTGGCCCTGCTCTCCCCACTAGCCAAAGTCCATAGAAGTCACAACTGCCTTGGGACCCTGAATGCTGCAGGTCAGAGGAGACACCAGAGCATGCTACAGAGTTCTAAAAGGACAACTAAAGATTTTCTGGTTTAACTTTCCCAGATAATTAGCTCTAGAGGATGCCTTTGAATTTTCTATCCTTTCTACTATGCACGTTTTTTGCTTTCTAAATAAGTGGTGATCATACCAATAACTACTGTGCAAACAGAAGAGACATGCTTCTGTAGCCATTTGCTGTCTCAGCCTGGCCACTCATTTGCATAACTCTTCCATTTTTAGCTATTAGTCCAATTTTAGTGCCATTGCCCAGCTCTCCACATGCATACCACCTATTATCACTGAGGCGAAAATAGTAAACTGAAAAAATACAAAACTATCAATGTGTAGATTTTTTTTTGCTTCTAAGTAATATGATTTTATAAAGTAGAAGAGAAACAGAGGATCCAGAAGAGGATGCAGTATTAAGTGAGAGATTCTTGTAATGAGTGTGCATGTGTTCACGTGCATATTTGTGTTTTAAAATCAGAAAGATAAAAAGACAAGTGAGATAGATAAGAATGATGCAAAAGGGAGAATAAAGAAGGCCTTGAGGAATAGAGTTTGACCACACTGCTTCATGTCCTCACCATAGGTAATGCTATTATAAGATTCTGCTTTAAGTCAGAGAAAAAGAACTTTATGAAATGGACTTTCAAAAAAAAAAAAAAACCAGCCATTTCTATCTTCAGATACCTAAGTCAGCCCTCAGGCATGATTAATGCTCCAGTGGACCTGATCCTAGGTGAAATCATTACAGCCTATGCAGTTCATGCCTTCAAATGATTCAGTCCTACAGGAAATTGAAGAATAAAGAAAATTGTATAAATACAATGATCAACCCAAAAGAGAAATTGGAAAATTTAAAACTCATTTTTGGCTCCCAGGTGGAGGCCATCCATAGATTCCTGCACTGACTTTAGTGAATTCGAGTGTTGTTAATGCAGAGCAATACCTCTCTCTGATCCAATGGATCTAGTCCCTACATGGATTCAGTGATGCCATGGGAAAGCACTTCAGCATTACCAACAACCTGCAGAGGCATAATAGCTATGCCAGTAAAGCCCTCAAAGACCTCTTACCTTACTGCTGTTAATCACCCTGAAGAGCTAGAAAGTGTGAGGCACATCTTTTTTCAGGGCATATTTTGAAAATATAATATCTTTTTCCTTTGCTTCTTCTTGGCCCCACAAATCATACTTGTGTCTCTCTTTCATGTACCCTGGAATCTTCTCCCCCAAGCTCCAAAAAGTCAGTATACCAGGAAAATCTCCAGATAATTTCCAAATATCTACCCAATTAAGACAATCCCATCCAATCCCTAATGACTGAATATTTCCCCCCCTTTACAAACCAAGACTCCATTCATCATTGCAGTGCCTTAAGACTGATATTAGAAGGAAAGCAATGTTCCGAAATCTCCTTAGAGTAGGTCTGATTTTTAAGGAAATTGACTCTGTCAATGGAAGTTCTCAGAGATTTGAACATTTTCTATTACAAATGCTATAAAAGGGATTCTTATCCTTGGTGGGAGGTTAGACCAGACCCCTAAGGTCCTTTCAATCTCTGAAATTGGAAGTTATAAGTAACCTGTGGACCACTCAACTCTCCCTGTGTAATACATGTTTTTAAAGAGAAGGTTGAGGTGATGAATATAGAGTTAGGTTCCAGGGGCCCATTCCCAGCTCAGAAACTGTTGGAGGCAAGAAAGATCCTGTTTCCATTGCTATTTCCACAGCTGACTTAACACAAGCCCCAGGAAGACAATAATATATCATCTTTTTTCTCAGTCAGGGTCAGATAAAGTCTATAAAGTTCAACAAAAAGCAACTGTGACCCTTATTTTTCTCTTCTCAATGTACTACCAAAGTCTCTGGGATTTTGACTCAATTACAATGTAATTTAGGGTCAGCAGAATAGGACTGTTGTTGGTTCTAAAATTGGAATGGAGTTGTTTTCTGGGACATTAGCAATTGTGGAGAGTTAGGCCATTTTGGTTTTAACATCACTACCTCCTCAACTTTACTTGTGAGTTGAATTTGCTCTGTTGTGGGAGCAATAATTGTGGCAGCTGTGGGCAAATCAAGGCTGCGAAACACCCAACTCGATGAACTGGGCACTGAGGCTGGCATAATAAAGTCACTGCCTAACAGTATGGGCACAGCAGGTGTTCTTAAGGTGGACTAGAAGGAGGAAGGAGAGATATAATAGGGAAGTTACTAAATAATGAGTAGGCCTTGACATAATAGAGTGAATAAGATTTCCTTTTCAGAAGACATGTAATTTGCTCTCCTTTTCCAGGCAAGGTACTTGAGACATCACATCCATCATTTTCCAAGACTATTTCTTTAACAAATAAGATTAGAAATGACATATTTCGCAGTTTGGCTCAAGATCACTCAACCCAATATTACAGACAATTCCTTATGTTTTCTGGGCATAAGTACTTATGGAGATACAACCAAGAGAAGTTTTCAAAACAAGCTCAACCTGAACTCAGGCCTATATAGGGTATATTCTGGGATAGGTGTTACTGGTGTTACCCAAAGTGATTTGAAATAAAAATAATCTCACATCTGCCTGGATTTTCATACCTATGATAATCACACATTTTGGTTCACATGGTTTGGGATTTGGAAACTTGAGTTAAGAGACTAGAAGTCCCAAAGATATTGACACCCATGTTCTGTCTTTATCAGCAAAAGTCTCCATAGCAAGATACAAGTAAGGATACAGAACATTTAAAGGTGTTTAAGGTGCTCCCAGAAAGTGATCAGGGAAGCCAGAGAAGATGTGGTAGAACAATAGCTATGATGTTAGTAAATTGGATAAACAAGTTAAAACTTCTAAATGTTTTATACAGGGTTTGATTGAAAAGTCAGTTGGTGTTAAATGCATGAATAATGTCAGTGTCTATCAACATTCCCAAATGATTAGTAAAAATTACTCTATTGGGTGAGCTTAAGGGGAAACAAAGACAACCTATTTCATTAGTGAACAGAACCCCATTTAATTGCCCAGTAGGCTAGTAAATCTGGAATGTTGGCTTCCTCTCTGGCTGACATCTCTAGGACGGCCTCCTCATGGTCTGCAATGCTACCTTATTTCTCCTCTCTCCCATCTCCAACATGACCAGCATGCTTTACTCACATAACCATGTACCAAAGAACAGGGCAAGGGCAAGTATAGAGGGCACCATCTCTGGAAAGTAAGATTGGCAAGAGGCAGTACAACTGCAAGCAGGCAAAGAAATGCTAAGTTTTTAATGACATATATGTATACCTTATAGAACTATCCTTTCCTATATGGACTGAGAATGGTAAAATATAGGGGAATTTTCAGAATCACAAATTATACATTAAGTTGCTTAAAGTTTGGATAAGCTTCTCAAACAGAATGCAGATATTCTGGTGGATTAACAGTATAGAAAATGGTTCATTTCACATCTTCCAATGACCTTGCTAAGTCCACACTCTATCTCTGCAGTATATACCTTCCTGGATCAAAGACACCGTGTTTAACACTTTAACAAATGGTACTGTATTAAACAGTAGGAGAGAAAAGATCACTTAAAGGAAATAAGTGTAAGAACATTGCTCTGGGTCATCTTCCCTCTAAAACAAAAGTTGTCATTAAGCCTTTTTCTTCTTTTAGATTTAGAGACATTTAGAATTAAATTCATAATCACTTTCAGAAAACACAGACTCGATTTTAAAGATACCATACGGTCTCTAATTCTATTAAATGTGACCTTGTAAACATCTGCAAACTTCTGCAAAATTACTATACCTAAAATCTCCCAAATCCGACGTGCTTTTTCAGAGATTAAAAACACTTGAAGAACCACAGTCCTAGCAAAACACGTCAGAGTAGAGAGCATCACCCAAGGCGACTCTGGTCATGGTTGGATTGTCACCTCGAATTAGTATTCATGAGGGGCTCTCTGACAAATGGAGTTATTATCCACAGATGCTGTAAACATAAATCAGGAGGATATCATCAATAATGTTGTATTCTCTTTGTCCTCATCGTGTTTACAGATCTCGCTTTGAACAGCACATAAATACTTAGAGCATATTGTGGGAAACATGCCACTCATCTTATTAGCTTTCTCTGGCTCCGAGCTCTGATGCTGATCATCCCCTGACAGTGTTTGCCAACAACAAAAGAAGCCTATTGATCACATTGCCTCTCCCTTTGGCAGCCTTTCTGCCCACGATTACCTTGCATCACTTGCCTTAAGTCAAATGTCACGGAACAACTTATGAGGGGTGTATCTATCTGGGAGAGCAAAATGTATGACTATGAGTTTAATTGGAGGAAAATCCTTTGGTACTATGAATTGTTTACAATTTAAAATTTTATTTCTTGGCATGAATGAACAGTCAAAATCAAAGCTTACTTTGTGAGATCCAAATCCATAAAATTGTACTCATTTGCAATTTATTTTCTGAACAGTTTGCAGAGTCCCAAATATCTTGGAAGCTGACCCATCAATCATTCTGAGTCACTCTACGTGTGAACAGTTTTCTCTGTTGGCATTCTCTTTCTATAACAGAGTATCTCTATTGAAATTTCCTGGTAATTTTTCATCTGTAGCATAGTCTTCATTTGTCTTTTTACTTTATTCCAGATAGCTAGTATGAAAGGATACATTATTTTTGGTTTAAATTGAAAAGAAAACTTCACAGATTGAGAACTTAGGGATATGACTACGATATGCATACTCTGTGTGAAAAATAGACATTTGTGGGGTGATTTGCCAGAGGAAAAATAACAGTTATACTGGAATGGCATAGAGAACAGGTGCTCACATGTAAAGACAGTCATTTCTGGTCATAACTGGTCTCCCTGACACTTTGTAGTCTCCACCCTGTTACCTATAATTTGTTAAGGTGTGTGTTAGACTCTTTAGAGAGACTATATGTCTGGCTCTTATCAAATCAGGAGCAATTTTATCTCACTGAAGCATATCCTGTGCTTTGGCTGTTGGCGTGCACCTTTAAGTCCATGTACACTGACATGTATCATGAAGGATGCAGGAACTCAGCCCTCTTTTATGCAGTTATCTGATCCTTGTTTCTGTCCTTGGGTAAATCCTGAAACTTCAACTGCTCTATGTTTTCTACCCCTGCTGACTTGATTCTACTACCTAGCATAGTGTTCAATCCAGTTATCTATTTGAATTCCCTGCCTGACTTTTCTTCCTTTCCTCCCAGTCCTTGGCCTGTCAATTTCACAATTTCCTCTAATCATATCTGCAGGCCCTAGGGAATTATACATGCTTGGCCAACTTGATGTGTCCACCACCACCTACCCACTCTCATGTAATGGTGTCTCTGAAAAAAAAAAAAGGTTCGGAGTATGAAACCAAGAGATTTCTTCATGCAAGCAGGGGCTTTGGCTGAGAAGAGGAATTGAAGAGTCTGTGTTCCTATGTACCATGCTTCACTGAAAAGTCTAAGTCACCTGAAGTTCATAAATATGGCCGAAATGGAAAGCATGAAAGAAATTTCTGCATATACTGCCAAGTACAAACTAAAGGAAAGATTTCATTTAAACAAGGATGCCTAGAGCTGTCCTGGAAGCCACTGAAGAGCCATACTTTAAACACACAAGAAAAAGTGCATTGCTGCCATTCAAGAAAAGATATGTGTTCTAAGTCTTTATGTCATTCATTAAGTGACTATTATGCACTTGACTATTTTCTTTCTTTTTTTTCATATTCATTTCTCATATTTTCTGTTTATGGCTTTAGACAACTCCTCACTCATTTCTCATGGAACTGTCTTCTTTAGGCTCCTTCTCTCCCAAGAAGTCATTTCTAAACCACCCACATGTCAGCCAGTTTGAACATCAATCATTTTTCAACTGGTTTGTACCTGACATGTCTGGCCTGGCCTCCTGAACCACTACATTTGTATTGGCTTTGCCTGTCAAGATCTAGGTCTGTATGATTCATTGATTGAATCATTCCTTAATTCATTCATTCATTCAGAAAATAATTGAAAAGATAAGCATGAGCTGGACTGTATACCTGTAATCCTTTAGTCAGCAACAAAAAATAATCAAGGCTAACATAATCCCTAGAATTATCATGGATTTTTTCTCTTCTTTCTTTTTTTTCTTTTTTTATTTTTTGTAGAGATTAATGAGTCAGGCTTTAGACACTGAGGATGGAATAGGATGAAGATTCTAGCTCCGACCATGAAAATAGTATATGCTATACTGGCCCCTGCAAAATTCAGCTTCTTCATCTCCGTCTTTTCCTTTCCTGAGGATATATGGCGAATAATTGAAATAATTGCAGAGATACATATTGAAAGACTCTTTGTAAGTTCAGGGTATTATTGCCGCTGTAATTAGGCCATGCACAGTATATGGAAATCTTGATTAGAGTACTGCTTTTTCAAAAGCTTATTAGCTTTCACAACAATATGTTTCCTGGATGTGTTCTCAGAGAAATGTTTCATATTTTCTTTTCACTCCTGTTCCCAGAGAAAATGAATTGAAGTGTCTTCCAAGGCAGACTTAGAACCTGAAGGGTAAAAGATGCTGAGTGAGACCGATGAAGAAACATTTCCCTGTATTGGCTTGGGATAAGCGCCTGAGCAAAGGCAAAGAGAGGACCAGCCTATGGGAAGCTGTTCTCTCCCTCTTGGGATTGTGTCAAAGGCAGGCAGACAACCACCGCACTCCATGGTTTCATCTGTAGAGTGACTGTAGAGTGACTTAAAATGTTCCCTAACAAACCTTTTCCATTTTACTCAAATGCCTTCATCCTTCCCTGACCTTGCAAACACTCTTGCAATTATTTGAATTATGTTGTTATTTGTTTAGTATGCCTGTCTCTCCAATACTGAATCAGAATCTCACCTTCCAATTTTGTTGAAATAAAGTCTAGGAACACATCTCACTAGTCCTTTAGTCACTGGTTCTTAAACTATCTTGATCTCAGACTTCCATGAGTCTACTGTCTTTGTCCTAAGTGAAATGTATATATACATGAATTTTTCATAAAATTTCAGGAAATTTATGAACTCTTCCCATTCCTCAAAACACATATACTTGCCCCACAAGAATTCTTGCAATATTTCTGTCCCCTTCCCTAAAATGGTCTTGAGACTCTGGCATGAGCTGACTAATCAAAGGCAGCCATGGTCCTGGGTCTGAGTTTTAGCCAGATAAAACAAAATCTGGTCATTTTTGAATCCCTTGGGAAAATGATCATCACTGTCTTCAGGTTGCATATATTTACTTCTGAAATTCACAATGGAGAACACATGAGCTGCTCCAGTACACAGGGCCACTGTGTGAACCTCAAAGATGTACGTAGAGAAATTCTATAAGGAGAAAAAATTTTTGGACTCTTGCTTCAGGTGAAATAATTTCTACAGGAAATTCTCCTTGGTGGTTTGAATCAATGTTTTGCTATTGCCACCAACAATGCACTTGTCACAGACATCTTCACCATAAATATGGAATGGTTCTCAACTGATACTAAAGGTGGGGAATGATATCAGAATCACTCAGGCGGTTATTGCTAAAGTGCACATATCCCTCCTCCTTCCCCCACTGGAAAGTCACATTCAAGAAATGGAGGTAGCTGTGTTAAAAGAAGTGACTTCTGGAAGCTAAGGAATCCTGTGTTACTTCTCCAGATGAATGGTCATTTATAACTAAAATAATGTCACAAACTTATAAAGAAATTTACTGAGAACTTAATACACATGCAAGATATTATTCTCAGCTCTTTACTTGTATCATCATGCTTAATATTTATAATAATCCTATGACATAGACATAACTATTTCTGTAGTTTGCAAAAAGGGAAACGGAAGCAAAATGGAATCCCTCTCCTTCTTGCTTCCCTGGGCAATGATGGCATCCCCATCCCCATCCTCAGTCAGGTGGGAACTACTAGGATAGACTGTTAGCAGGGAAGGCAGCAAAGCATCCATATGTCCCAAAAAAGCAGCCCCATCTTCTGAATCTCCCAATTATTTTTCACCCTCCCTCCCTCCTCTGCCATTTCCTCTAACTTTGCCCATGATTAGAAAACACAGATCCTCATTAAAGTCCATCTCTCCATCCTATTGGCACAAATTAAAACTAGCAGTGGCCCGTGCAGTGAACTCAGTGGGATCCCAGCTAATCATTTTTATAAATTGAAAAATAGACTTTGTCTTCATGAGCACCATCTGTACCTTCAGGACATTCTTATTAACACTTTCTGTGCCAGGCCATGATTTCCAATGAAAATAACTGAAAGCAAAGGTCACAGACCTTCTCATTTTTTTTAGCCTCAGAGATTTTTCTAAGGGGTTCCAAGCAGTCAGCAGCTTATCTGGCCACTGTAACAAAGTGGTAAAGTCTTTAACACATGTGCTACTATTTCCATATTATAGATGGGACTACAGAGGCTCAGAGACTTAAAAGTGATATGTCTACTCATTGAGCAAAAGTTTTTGGGTGCTCACTATGTAACAGGCATTGTTCTAAGTCCTTCAAATATAACAGTGAGCAAAAGAGTGAAGCCATCCTAATCTCATGGAGAATGCATTGTACTCAGAAAAGGGAAACAATACGTCCTACTTAATGTGCACCGGCATTGTTCTGAGATCATGAACAATATGTACACGTGTGCTTGCTCAATAGCTATTATCACTGTTTGGCAGAGGAAGAAACTAAGCAAAAAAGTTAAACACCTTTTCCAGGTCATATGGCTAATAAGAAACAGAGCTAGCCTTCAAGCCCAGTAATCTGGTACCAGAGTTCATGTTCTGAACTACCATTTCATCCCACTGTCATGTAGCTGGCTAGTGGAGAGGTATCTAGGACATGTCATGCGGCTTTGGGTCCAGCCTTTCAGCACAGGAATCACTTTTTGGGAGAACAGACATGCACACCTATCAAACTTTTACTGCCTTTCAAGGGATTTTGTTTACTTTCCATTTTCCCATTTGGGTAGTGGCCAAGTGTACTAGGCTTCTGCACACATTCAGAACTGGCTCAATTCCAGGCTCTCCCACTCAGCAGTGGGGCAGCCTGGGCAAGCCCAAACCCTCCAACCCATAAAAAAAATGAAGTACTTACATCTGCTAGTGCCTAGTAGAGAATAAGCACTGAAAATATTTTCATCATTATCATATTAAGTTTATGGGTCTTTGGCCGTCTCTTATGACTTAATTGCCTCTCCTTTTGTTTGAGAGAGCCTGGAACCACAAGGAACCTGAGCCCATCTTAGAACCTCATAGGGATTCAGCCTCTAGACAGTGTGGTGGGGAATTCCAACAGTGGTCTGAAGGAAAACAAGGATCACATGGAGGTCTGAAATCCCTACCTACTGGCTTTGCCACTGCAGAGAGCTTTAGCTGCTCCCTCAGCAACTTTTACCATGTCTCCTAACCATGCACAAAACCACCTAGTTAGAGTTTGATTCAATTAGTTGATACAGCAAAACTCTTTCTGAGATATTGTTAAGGGCATAATGCTGAAAAGTGATGATGAGGAGGAAGAGGATTATGATGACAGCTGTGATTTTTGGAGCACCTACTGCATACCAGGCACACAACAGGTGCTTCCCATTCACTATGTCATGAAATGACAATATATTCAGCAATATAATCATCACAATTTTACAGATAAGGAAAGTGAAGCTTAAGTGTGACAAGTCCTGTGTCTAAGATCACATGGTAAGAAGTAGTGAAAATAGGGTAAAAAGCCTAGGGCTGTCAAAGGCTCTCTGGATTTTTCTCCCTTAGTTGGGGCCTGGTACCTGATCCTCAGGAGCTCCTTACAGAAATGTATATGGCAGTATTCCCCTGCCTCCCAAAGTCAGTGAAATTATTACTGGTGCCCAGAGTGTGTTCAAGAGCCATCCACTCCCACCATTCAGGTCCTCTGCCCATTCCTGGACTCCTAGGGAATTCACCTCTCCAGAGGCAATCCTTAGTCAGTGAGGGATGTAAATCAATAGATGTGCATGTAGGGACACCTGGGTGGCTCTGTCGGTTAAGCATGCAACTCTTGATTTCGGCTCAAGTCATGATCTCACAGTTTGTAAGTTTGAGCCCCTTGTCGGGTTGTGTGTTGACAGTGTGGAGCCTGCTTAGGATTCTCTCTCTCTCTCTCTCTCTCTCTCTCTTTCTCTGCCCCTCCCCTGCTGCCTCTCTCAAAATCAGTAAATAAAACTTAAAAAAATACATACAATAGATGTGCACCTCAGTCTCCCTGCCCCTTGGTGAGACAATACTGAATTGTATTCTATAGGACTCCTCAAGGAATCCCCTGAGAGATGAAGTCCAGTGGTAATTTCCTCACTAACGCACCCTTCATTGCAGTGTTACCTTTCGCTGGCACCTTTGCCCCTCCCTCACGTTTATTTCCTAAGATCACCTCCTAAATAAACTACGTGCACCCAAGGCATTGCTTCAGCATCTGCTTTTGAGGGAACACTACCTAACGGTAGGAGAGAGATCTAATTAAAGACGGCACCATTTCTTCTGGAAAAAATAGTAGAACAGTCCTTGCAACTAGCACATATAAACTTTTTTTTTTTACTTATGTCCTTATTACATATTGACTCTGGCTGATTAAACAGGTGAATGTCAATCTAGTTGCTGATGGCACCAAGCTTAGTGCTGTCAGGAGGCAGTGAAAGAAATGTCAGACCCAGGGCCTGTCCGGGGAAGGTTTATAGTCTGCAGGGAGAAAAGGGTGACTCTCATGCTACAATTAGACAATAAAATCGGGCAGTGCATAATCAGGTGCAAGTCTGAGAGACAGCTGCTTTGCGTGCTTTAAGACTTCAGAGGCAGTGAGGGGGGAGGGGAGCAGCACTAAATAATGCAGGTCTCTCCAGCTGTGCCATGGGGCGGTGGGGGGGGGGGGGTTTCCAGTGCTCCATGGTTTACAAGATGTAAATTGCCACTGCTCTTTGGTTTCCATCAACTTCAGTCACAGCAAGTTAAGCTCAGCATAAAGAGAAGCATAGGACACCCGGAGAATAACAAAGCACACTGAGTAAGAGTTTCAAATCCACTCAAATCCTCCTTCTGCATGACACTGCTAGAATTCTGGAAGAGGCAGGAGGCATTTCTCCCAAGGCAGCCTTGGGGAGCAGGGCCACATACCACACACCTCACACGGAGCTGTGTGCAGAACTGAAACGGGGTAAAGCCTACACTTTGTTCATCCCAGATTTCCCCATTGAGTTAGACAAGATGTGAATTGGGCTTTTGACAAATTTCTGCAAATGGGATTTATACTGCAAACACAGCAAGGAACAGTAGGGAAATTCATATTTAAGTTACACAGGCCACGAATTGGTTGTAATTCTGGCTCTATGGACAAAAGGACTGGGCAGTGCCAGCTGCCTAAGCCTGAGTCTTATAAGTGAAGTTTTTAGGTTAACTTTGATACAGAGCACGTCAAGTAATCTCTAGTAACATTCAGATACCAAGTGAACTTCTTCATATTACTCCTCTCTGACCCTCACAACAAACTCATCAAATCATACTCTATCCATTTCTTGAATGAGGAAACTAGTTCCCAGAAAAGTTATATGACTCAGAAGGGCTACTCAAGATGTCAGGTGGGTCTGTCTCCAAAGCCCTTGATCCTAATCACATTTCTATGCATATTGAGCAAATTAATGACACTGGGCATTTGTGTACATATTGGTTTGTGTAGGTGTAGGTAGGTGTGCTGCACATAAAATGCATTCTACATGAACATATATTCATGTGTTTATCATAACTAATACATTTGGCTGATAAAAAAAAGTTTGCTTTCCAGCTGGCAAACCCTTTGTTTTTCAAATGTCTTATCTAATGCATGAGACACAATTGTCCTGCTTTATGTTTGAGAAGTGAATGAAAGAAAGATTGAGAGTTATGCTATCCTTTCATTTCTAAGGCCTTTTCATTGTCACTCACCAAAATGCCATGATCTTATTCAAAGCAATATTATTCATGAGCAAATGTGTTTGGGATTCTCCTGTTGTGTGTATGTGGGCTTGTTTGTGTTTGTTTTGGCAACTGCAACATTTCCATGTAGCTACTGATTAAGCAAAAAGGGATAATGTTACATACAATTAATAAAGCTTTATTTGTGGAATTACTAAGTTTTCTTTCCTTCTACAGACATCACCTTTTATAAGAATGTTGATTTATTTTTGCATTGCCATTTTTTAAAACAATCTCACCTAGATTTTTCCACAATAGTTATGTAAAGTTGGCAGGGCATGATATTGCCCACTTAAGGGTTAGAAAGTTGAGAGCCAAAAGATTTATCATTCTTCATCATTTATCATTCAGCCAATAATGGAGTCAGGTCTTTGCTTCAAAATGCGTGCATGTGTGTGTGTGCATGTATTCCACTGTTAGTCATATAGATGTTTACTGAGCACTCACAATGTACAGACAACGTGCAGAGATGCATGACTTATGGACCCTGCACTGAAATTAAGGAGAAAAACATGTAAACAATCTTTTTTTTTTCATCAACAGGTATTGTAATAGGTAAATAAAATACGATAAGACCATGGAAAGGGGGAGAATAAACTGTGTGGAGGTGAGAAATCAGATAAATCTCCTCAGGGCTATTTTAGTTAGCTCTAGGAAAAGAACAACATTTGGACAGGTAGAGAAATTGGGAAGAAGGGATTCTATGCAAAGAATACCACCTGAGGACAAGTAAGGATGTTAGGGAGGCTGTGTGTTAGGAAGGCTGCAGTGTGGAGGGAGTCCAGAGTGCCAGAAGGAAATGGTGAGGAGAAAGGGGAAAGCAAGATGGCAGCAAGATCACAAGCACCCTTAGAAGCATGTCAAAGAATTTTGATCTTATTTAACAGGAATTGGAGAAGTTTTACAATTTCCACATGAAGTGGAAAGAATGATTTCTGTGACAGAAGTAGGGAAGGAATTGGAACAAGTTGATGGAGCTATCAGGTGACAGAGGAAGCATCACCTCCTCTGGGAAGCATTCCTGGGCACCCTGAATGAGAGTAGTTGCTTTTCACCTGTGATCAACAATACCTTCCCACGTGCCTATTAAAGCATTCAGTATACTGTGTTTTACTTCACCTGATGTCTGTATCTGTCTGTATTTGTCTCCCCTCTTCCTCTATCCCATACAAATCAGGCTATGCACAACTGCAAACAGTTCACTGCCATTTTGTGTGTAGTTAATCTTTATATCCTAAACACTCAGCATATTGATGGTTCACAGTACGTACTCAAATAAAGGTCTATTGGATTTCATTGAATGGAATCCATAGGAAAGGAGACAAGGACAGATGAAAATATTGATGGCTTTTAGGTAGAATGAAAGTAGTTAAGAAATTTCATGTCCGATGATCATTATTTTCTCAGTGTGATAGGAAGCAAAGCTATCTATTGTGAGGGAGAAGAACATAAATTATGTTGATTACCTAAGAAAATCAGTAAAGGTTTTGCTCTGGAGGATGCAAAAAGAAAAATCTAAATAGAAATGTGTGTGCATTGGGGGAAGCATTTAAAATTGCACTGTGTGTCCAGATGGGAATAGAAAGCATTGTTGTAGAATAGAGCAAGTTTGGTTACATGATTTGTTTCCAGAGAACAAAGATGGTTTTATGATTTTATGTTGGGCTCTATCACTTGGCTCTTGAGTTCAAGTGGTCAAAAGAACTCAGGATGCTAAAGAAAGAGTAAAATAAAACAGATGGGCGGGACAGAAAAGCAACAGAATACTTCACCGAGAAATTTTAAGGGATTGACTCTAAGAAGAAGGTAAAACCCTGGCTTAGTGGACAAAGTGGAAAGATAGACTGTTAAGACTGCTGAGAAGGAAAATATACGGTAGCCAAAGAGAACTCAGTTTTAATTCTAGCTTCACTACCATATACTAGCTGCTATCTGGCTTGAATTTACTAACCACTCAGAAACTTTATTTTCATACTAGAAAATAGGTCTCATCACATGGTTTGGAACCTGAGAAGTGTGCTGTGCTTCTAGGCCAGAGCTGAGAATCAAAGTATCCAACAAACTAAGTTCAGAGAAACACCAGAAGGTGGGGTCATCCATCTCCAGGCAAGAAGTGCCATTACTAGAACTGACAGGCACCAGCAACCCCACAACTCAGCAATGCTGTAAGGAATGACATCCCAGTATTAGTGAAAAAAGATGTAGGAATGTTGACAATACTGACTCCATCTCTGACCCTCCATCGTGTTTATATTTGCTCAGTGACCTATATTGGGGCGATGTGTTCTGGGCCCAGTGGAGATTAACATACATACCTTTGAAATGCTGGCAAGGGCTGGGATGTAAGGATGCTTGTTGTGGTCTCCCATGAATCTGTTAAAGATAACAAAGTCTTTCCCCTTCCTGATGCAGGAGGTAGGTACCATAAGATCAAATTATAGATTAACTGCATAGATTAGGTGCATGCAAGCCCCGTGAGGTGTGTGCAGACCCTTTGATCCCACTACAATGCTCTTCTGCATGTCTCCTTGCTCTATAAAATCTGTGGACTAAGGTCTGGATTTACTGGAGAATAACTATACAGCTGCCATGGATCAACTTCTACCCGATCCTCTGTCACTAAGTTTACCCTGAATAAGTGTCTGTGTAGATTGTATGGAGTAGCTTGCTTCATTTTCTAGTCTCAAAGTGACTTTTCAGTTTGGGGGATACTTCACTGTCTCTCCCCCACCTGCTAACAAGAAATTGTCATTCCCTCCCATAGATACCCTCTACTTGCACATCACACTCTCTCCACCCTTCCCCACTCTGCTCTAGGTCCTGAAGGGTGACTTCTGTGACCTGGAACACCAGGACCTCCTGCCCTCTGGATTCTGGTTGGCTGATATTGTGAAACACCAACAGGAAACTGAAGAGCAGAGAAGAGATATTTTTCAGGGTATTTATCCCCCTGGCTGACTTCCTGTCAGATAACAAGTTGCCCATGGCAATGTATCTAAGACCAGAGCTCCTGCCAGACAAAACTTCTCATAGTGCCAACTCTCTTTATTCACATCCCTGCTGGCTAAGGAGATTCTAATGAACAATATTTAGGATTTCTCTTTTGATTAGTTGGCTACATTGCATATTCTTAAAAGGCACCATTTTGAGTGTCATTTCTCCCTGATCAAGGCACTAAAACCATAAGAAGATTTCATAGAAATTTAAGTTACATACTCCATCAATTGTTTCAATATGTGGTATGTGTGTGTGAACACGCGCTGTTGTGTTGTATTTTGTTAAACTAAATGATGGACTTTTGCCAAGACTTTTTCTTCTCTTAAGGATAGAAATGTAGCGAAAAACAAAAGTCAAACCACTGAACTCAAACATCTGTTGCCTTGAATTCTGGTTAATTGAGGTTGACAAAAATACACATGCTGAAAGAGCAAAATAAAACATTTCTCATGGAAGTTCTGCCTACCAGAAAAGCAGCCTGCAGGATGGAGAATAGCGAGCATTGAGTTTTCCTTGACATGAGGCACATTTTAAAGAAGAAAGAATCCCCGGGCTTCTGAGCTGCTGTTGATGCTATCAGGAGGGCCTGTTGCACAATCAGCACCACAACCATGGCCAGCTCCACCTGATGCCACCTTAGTTCAAAGTGCCTACTAGGAAAAGTGGGTGCAGCGAGTCCTTTGTAGCTAATCTCATAGTGGCTATAATTTGTGGTGCTAGGAAACATACACAAAGCCTAAAAATAAAATCTGTCACCTCTAAGCATCCTTCCCTATTCACATTCACTCATGTTAGTTTCTCACGGTTCTCCACTTGCTCAGGACAATGGCAGGGCAGCCATTAATCAGTTATTAATAAAAAGCATTCTTTAATCTTCATCATGAGTATCAAATATTCTACAGGTCTACACAGTGAGCCAGTTTCCTCCCTGAAAGCAGGCAGTGGGCTAAGTTAGATTTTTCTCAACTCTTTTTTGAAGGAGAGAATGGTAATTGTAATTATTTTTATTATAACCATCTTTTGAGAAGGCTACTTTTGCTAATTATAGAATACATTCATGTGGAAGAGATTGGCTTAGATAACCTGTAAGCATTTAACTGACTCCTACCCTAACCACAACACAAAGCACACAAAAAGAGGGTAAACGCATCTCAAAAATAAAGGACTATATCACTGCAATTAACAAACTAGAAGATTTCAGAACTTCCTAAGACACAGATGATAAGTAGAACTGGATCTATGTAAAAGCAAGCCAAGAACACAGCCCAAACACACAGATGAAGACTTCTGCAGACCTAGGGGCAGTTCCGGGGAACCTTAAGCCCAGAGTTACCAGAATCAAGGAGGGGGGAGGAAGAGTTGGGCCTTGAACAGGTGATGGTTGGGAAAACTCTACAGAAAAGTAACACAATGGTCCTTTCTGGAATGGCAGCAGCAAAGGAACAAAGATGGATTTTCATCCTCACCAGGATAAGGAAGAATGGTGCTGCAGAAGGGCAGTGCCCCTGGTAGCTCCTAATCCCCAGAGAGATGTCAGCACACCCAGCAGCTGGGCAATACTATCTTCCACCTCTGGCAAGTCCTTTCTTTCCATGGAATGACTGTAGGCAGACCAGGGTGAACAATGTCATCGCCTATTCAATCATACAAGCAAAGGTAAGAAAACAACCAATATTTCCAAGTACATGATGAGCAGTACTACCCAACTTCACTAGAAGTTATAACTCCCAAAGAAATTAATAGAAGAGAAGATGTCTTTCCCACCTTATGAGAGCAATTACTGTATTTACAAAAAATTAAGAAATTGACTTTGTTTCAACAGTTAAAAAACTACACATTCCTGACCTTTGAGGCTGACATACTTTTATACTAAAACACGTCAAATCCCATTAAAGTGGAAATAATTACTTCATAGTTCATATTAATTATTGTTTTACAATATAACATTGTGTTTCTCTGTAGTTTTACTGCATAATTTGTTTACTAGTTATTCCCATAAACTCTCTCAGATACTAATAGGAACTGTACGCATAAAAAATGCTCATAAACAGTATTTGGACCAAAGATTAAGGAAGCCAGCCTTTAATTTAAAGTTCAGATCAATTTTCAAAGGACAGTCAATGGACATAATATAAATGAAATCATTTCAAATGTGTTATTATAACCGTCACCTGGCATGAAGTGATCACTGATAAAGATTGCAAAACTTTCACTATTCTTAGTCAAGCACATAATACAACACACAACAACTATAAAACTAGGACTTTTATGGTAATTTGCTGCTGTTAAAGTACACAAAATTCAAATTAAGAGCAATTTACATCGGCTGAGTTTTGAGAAGTCTTGACACTTAAATGGACTCCTGTCAAGAGTATACTGTGTATGGTTGCCATAGTCAGAGTCACAGAGCCCAGACTGAGAAGCAGAATGTACACAGATAATTGAAGACAATTAATGACAGGAAAGATACTGTCAAGGTGTTCTCCTAGATTCTCTAGTTCTGTGTAAAAGGGAAAACAGATGGAAAGTCTGGCAACAAAATTAATAGATGTAGAGAACAGGTCCAGAAATTCCAGTTAGAACAGGGCAGAACATAAGAAAACATCAAAAAATAACTGGAAAAAAGATATAAATCTTTTGATTCAAAGGCCAAATGCAAACTTTTTTTTTATGTTTATTTATTTTGAGAGAGAGAGACAGAGACAGAGAGAAGGGAAGGGCAGAGAGAGAGGGAGAGAAAGAATTCCAAGTAGGTTCTATGCTGCCAGCACAGAGCCTGATGCGGGGCACAATCTCAGGAACTGTGAGCAGCAGTTATTAGAGTGTAAGATTATTTATTATCTTAGAGTGTATTATATTAGAGTGTATTATTATTTATTAGAGTGTAAGATTAGAAAGTAAGAATAGTATGAATGCTGTCTTGCAGAGAGGGGGCACTTGAAAGTGAATGTAGCGACAATAGGCAAGGGTCCTTTTTTTATAAGCTTCTGGTCACCCTCCCTTTCCCTTCCCCCTCCTCCCTTCTCAGGTTCTACTCTTACTGGATATATAACTCTAGGTGCTTGATTGTCCATTTCTGATTGTCTCAACTCCATTGTGTGAGGAGTTGGACTATGGTCATACTGTCGCTCCTGTAACATAAATTTTACTTTTTTTAGTTAGGTATTTTGACTGTCAAATAGCTGAGGGTAACCTGAGGGCATCTGTTACATACTTAAGAGGGACCTTGCACCCTAGGATGTTTCCTGTAGTCAGAAGCTCCCAGCATCCTTCTAAAATATGTGGGGTGTTTTTTTCCTCACTCAGGGACCTCAAGTCCTAACCTTTCTCTCTCTGCCTATTTTATCCATCTTTTCCCTATCATATCATGACCTGAGCCAAAATCAAGGGTCAGACACTTAACAGACTGAACCATCCACGTGCCCCAAAGACCAAATACAAATTTTAAGTAGATCATATGTAGACAATGTCTGAAAATAATGGTTTAGAGAAAGGTAGGCCAAGCAAAGGATGAGGAGGGGAAAAGATGATGTTACAGAGTTAAAATAAGATTAAATGAGTAACAAAGGCTGTAAACTAGACCAAGTGACACATACAAATCGATCCACCCAAAAGGCTATAATATTTTAAAATATTTTTCACCTGACTACATTGCTTTGAAATATTTAAAACAAATCTCATACAAAATACAAGAAAAAATTGAAAAATCCATAACTGCTATAGGAGAATTTAATGTCATCTTTCTGAATTGATAAAACAAATAGATAAGTAAAAGTAAATATGGATATCAAGGATTAAATAAAATAATAGTCTTGCAAATAAAAAGTCCTACCATGTGAAATAAGCCACCATACCCTATAAATGAAAGAAAATAAACATTCCTTCAAATGCACATGAAACATATAACCATATATGATGGTTCTAAAAAAGAGTTCAATAAAATACAACCATATTCTCTAACTGCAAAACAACAAAAATAGAAATTAAACATGAATTAGACTATCTATAGAATCTGTTAGCTTGAAAAGTTTTACACAGTTGTTTAAATAGCTATTAGATTGAAAAGGCAATCTAAGCAGCAATCCCATTTGTAAGGGAGACCTTGAAAACTGCATTTGCAAAGTACTTTACATAAGAAGGAAGAAAAATCTGTCCATATTAAAGAACAAATTTAGAGACAGTGATGGGGCTTCTGGAAATCTAAATTCGTTCCCCTCCCACACTTTTCTTCATACCTCCTCCAAAGAAAACAAAACATAAAAAACTTATGGTAATGACATAGCTATGGAGAAAGAAATATGCTCCTGTACTGTTGAGGGGACTTTCCATGGATAAATCTTTTTGAAGAGCACCTTCTCAGCATCTATAATGATTTGAAATGTGCACGCTTTTTGACCTAACAATACTGTTTCTAGTAGACTAACCTAAACCATTACTCACATATGTATAAACATTAGACTGTTAATGTTTTTTGCAACATGGCTTGTCTTAACAAATAATAGGGAACAAAATAACTTTAAGAGAAATAGTTACATAAGTGACATTTCACCCATTTTCTGGGTTAGGAGGCAGTTTTGTTCCATTTTGCTTATTTTCATTTTTGTTTAATTAATAATGGAGTAGAACTATATGTTCCAATAGGGAAGTAAATCTAAGACATATTATTAAGTGAAAACTGCAAGTTATATAATAACATATACTATGAGCTCACTTACTTTTTTTTTTGAACATAATGGAAGGGAAACAAATATATAAACAGGGAGGGGGACAAAACATAAGAGACTCTAACATATGAGAGCTCACTTGCTTTTTAAAAATGTGCATTTGTACATGTGTGTAGAAAGATATACAGATATGTAGAAAGACTTAAGGTGAGGATATGACAGACACATTTATTTCTTTAACTTATTTTGTATTTTTTAAGTTTATTTATTTGGAGAGAGAGAGAGAGAGCAGGGGAGGGGCAGAGAGAGAGAGAGAGAGAGAGAGAGAGAGAATTCCAAGCAGGTTCCTTGCCACCAGAGCAGAGCCAGCACAGTACTGGATGCCAGCCTTGATCCCACAAACCACAAGATCATGACTTGAGCTGAAACCAAGAGTCAGATGCTTAACTGACTGAGCCACCCAGTGCCCCTAATAGACACATTTAAAGGCATAGACAAAAACCCAGGACAATGTACAGTGAAATATACACGGGTATCTTTTGGGAAGTCTTAGGGAGTACTTTCATTTCTTGATTCTGAATATTTAAGGAGTGTCGAGATCTCAAACAGTGAAAATAAATTCACATATTATTTTTGAATAAAAACAACAAAGTTAGGGGCGCCTGGGTGGCTCAGTCGTTTGGGCATCCAACTTCGGCTCAGGTCATGATCTCACAGTCCGTGAGTTCAAGCCCCGCATCGGGCTCTGTGCTGACAGCTCAGAGCCTGGAGCCTGTTTCAGATTCTGTGTCTCCCTCTCTCTCCGACCTTCCCCCATTCATGCTCTCTCTCTGTCTCAAAAATGAATAAACATTAAAAAAAAATTAAAAACAAACAAACAACAAAGTTATTGTACTACTTAGAAAATTAAGAAAATACAAAATAGTAAAAAAAAAAAACAAAAAAAGCAGAAAAAAATCACTCAAAATTCTACAAAACTCACCCATATCAACCATAGTGTTCATCACACAGATTACTGTATTTGGAAATATCTGGGCCAAGTGCTGTGGTCTGCTCTATGTATATAGATTCTCCTCCATCTTTCCTATGTTATGTCAGAGTCCTGAATACTGACAACTGATACTCAGAATAAGGATTATCATAACCCACAGGAGCACCAGGCAGAAAAGAAATACCCAATTTTTTCATTACAGTCCACTGAATAAAGCACAGAAGTGGATTAAGACACTTTAAAAGGCTTTTTCTACAAAAGTTGACATGTACAGATTATAATATTAGTACACTTCTAGTCTCAAAAAAAAAAAACCTTCAAAACAGCATTAATTCTTTCCACTTCTACAGCAAAATTCTCTTTCCTAACTTTTATAGTTAATAAAGGGCTCAACCAATTCAGTATTGATTTTCATTCATTCAATCATGAATACTCTTTCTTTCACATTCTGCATCCAATTCAGATTCCTTGGCTCTCGTGAGTTGATTCTTTCTCAAACTCCCACTGCACCCCTTCCCACCCACCCTCCAATGTCTCTGGAAGATTTCAGCCATAATAATCTCTCCCCTCCCACCTTTCCCACCACAGTCTTCTTCACAAAGGACCCCAGTGTTATCTTTGAAAATTTAAATGTTTAAAATATAAATCATATAATTTACTCCCTGGTCAAAAGTACATACACTCAGTGATGTGGAGAACAAAGGTAAAATAGATGTAAGAAAAACAAACAAGCAAACAAACACACTTCCTTACAACTTACAGCTTATTGAAAAGTACTTGGGACAATGGGACAAGGAGGGTGACCTTCCTCCAGGAACTCAGCTATCTCAATGTTAATACTTTGCTAGAGGCTAAAGGCAACCTTAGCTTGACATTAGCCCAATGTCTAGGATTCTGTAAGTCTTCCTTAATATATGAAAATCCCTTTGGGTCATGATCTCACAGTTCATAGGCTTGAGACCTGTGTAGGGTCAAGCCTCATGTCCAGTTTGTGCTGACAATGGGATTGTCTGCTTAGGATTCTGTCTCCCCCTCTCTCTCTGCCCCTCCCTTGCTCTCTCTCTCTCTCAAAAATAAACAAACATTAAAAAAAATAAAAATCCCTTTGGAAACTTCCTTTATCTCTACCCCTAAGATATATGTTAAGAATCATCCTGCAAGCATATGGCCCACTGATATACACCTGAAGGGTCTCAGGACTAAGGGTTTACTGAGCAGTAGTTTTGTAGTAAATTACCTTATTCTAACAACAGCTGGCCCCCAAAGGCCCTGGAAACCTTGCTTCCAAATTCCTTAGAAACTTATGCTATCCTTAACTCCCTCCAACTTGGAAGTATATAATGAGTCACTCCTTACAACCCCAGTGCAGCTCTTTCTGCCCATGGGACCTGTCCCCATGCTTTAATATACCACCTTCCGGCACTGAAGACATCTCAAGAATTCTTTCTTGACCATTCGCTCCTGAACCCCAATGCTTCACATCACTCAGAAAAAGAAAAAGAAAAAGAAAAATCCATATTCCATACATGACCTTCATGATTGAGCGAGTCCCTGCCTTGCTCACCCTTGTTCACTCAGTTCTGTCTAAATCGGTGATTTTGCTGCTCACTCCTCCACACAGCAGGCTTGCTCCCCCTGAGGGTCTTGGTTCTTGCTAAAGACTAACACCTGGGAGTCTTCCACCTGAGAAGATCAGTTCTATTTCTAAATAGGGCCATCGGGTCATTTTGTTCAAATGTCACTTCCTCAGAGATTTACCCCAGCTGTCCTATCTAAAATGGCACTGACATTAGTGCCTGCCCTTATCCTGCTTAGTTTTCCTCAGAGCATATCACTACCTATAGTAAGTTATGTAATCATGTGCTGTTTGTCAATCTCCCTGGCTAAAAGGTAGGCTCCATCATACCAGGGATTTCCTCTTGTTCCCTTCGGCAGCTCTTGTGTCAAAAAGACTGACAGGCACATATAACATAATCCTGGCATTCAGTGAAAACATGTAGATGGAAGAGAAAGACATGGAGAGTGGATATTAGGGAACTGCCTAGGAAGTTACAGGGTGAGCCCAGACTCAGGTAATGGCACTGGAGACAGAAAGAAGCAGTCAAACTTGAGAGATGTTTCAGGAGTAAAATCATTAGGTCTGGTGACAGATTGCAAAGGCGGGAAGGAAGTGTGAGGAAAGGGAAGGTGTCAAGAACTGATTAAACAGCTGGATATTGTGCCATTGACTGAGATGGAAAACACTGACCAGTGCCCAGAATAGGGATGTGGGAAACGCATGGAGAGTCAAGGTTCCTGATACGTTCAACTTGGCACATGTTGTTTGGTTGGTGACTCTGGCAGCCAATTTCTGGTCCAGAATGAATGGCGTGCCCAGTTCAGGCTTGTGTTGCTGGGATCTCTCATCAAATGTCCCACTAGCAGGCATAGTATTGGCATCTGAATGTAGGCCTCTCACTTCATCAATCAGCTGTGTTGCTGCCAGATTTTATCTCGAGTTGAACACTTTGGAGTCTTTAACTGAAATTGGACGCAAGGTAAGTCAGGCATGACCTGGCTGCTGCTACATTACCCAGAAGTCATGTTTGTGTTGACCCAATTTGAGAGCCTTTTTTCTTTAATAGAAGGGTATAAAGTTTTATATTTATTTTCAGAACTCTATGTTTATTTCTGTCACCCTATTTCATGTTTTCCAGGTGGGTGTGTTCTAGTTTGGTTTTACTACTTTTCTCTTCTAGCTCTGTCATTCACCAGATGGACAATTTTTAGTTATTTTTTAAAAGCCTTCTTTGGGGATTTGGGGTACAGGCACACTTGTGATTCTCCTAGTGACTAGTTTCAGATTTTTTAAAAACCTGAGATGAACCTCTATTTTTATAATTCCTAAAATCAAAAGTAAAACAATAACTTGTAGCTACCCCTAGGGAGGATTAGAAATTTAATGAGTGACATTTTATTTCTCCACTCAGTATATGCCATCCCCACCAGCCACTCAAGCCACAAATATGGAAGCCATCACTGGATCCATCAGAATTTTGAACAAATTACCCAATTCTACCAATTTTCCTTCCTAAATACCCCTGGCATTCATCCTGTTTTCTTATAACTACCTTGTAACTACCTTCTTCTCAATCTTCCAGGTCCTTATTTTTCCTCACCTGGACTTTTGTAACAGCATCTCAACTAGTCACTTTGCCTTTACCCCCAGTGTGTGCTCTGAGGAGCAGCAAGTGTTTGATGTAGCATGACATGTTTTGACCCTGCAGAAAACCTTTCAACAATGTCTTGTCGCCTTATCCCACCCTGTAACACGGTGCGTAACATCCTCCTAACTCTCACTTGTCCACTTTCCTGGCCCTGAACTTCTTCAACCCATACTCTGGACTTCCTTGATGCAGAAACAAGAAATTATGTACATTTTCCCACACAAATGTTACATTTTTTTTCTATTTTATTTGCCCATATTGTCCTGAATAAATATCATCTCAATTCTCTAGTACCTAGTGCTTGGACATAATTAAAATTTTATGTCTTACATTCTCTTAGAAGTCTGCTCCAATAGACCAACCATGGACACTACCAACTAACCACTTGCCTTGCTTTGATGCTACAATAATCTGCATCATTAGTGTGTCTATTGTTGAATCTGCCATATTTTAAAGAACTATCCTTATGGTGTTTTTTCCAATAGACATTTATCCCTTTGAGGAACAGGGACTATATTTTGCTATCCCTTTTATCAAAGTACTAAATAATACAGCCACAAAACACTAGGTGCTCAATACATGTTATTGGATATAATTCCTGTTTGCTTCAAAACATTGCCAAACCTTTTTATCTGAAGACTTCAAATTTTGTCATTGTTGCTATTGTTACATCTTAGGAAAATGTTCTGTTATTTTTGTTTTTTTAAATCTCACCGTCATTTGTTCCACTTTCCTCTCTGGAAACCCCTACTAGTCATCAGTTAGCTGTCTGCTCTCTGCTTTCATATCTATTTTCTTTGCTCTCTCCATATTCATTCCGTGACCTTTACATTCTGGTTTTTATTATTCAACACTGATTTAATTTTGTGCAGTGGAAGTACTGTCATTTATTGTCTTCTGTGAGGATTTTAATTTGTTTTTTTTTTAATTGTATCTCTATAGAGCACACTACTTAAGAACACTTGCTCTGGGTATAGTCTAGTTTGGTGACACAGAAATCAGGTGTGTGTGACCTCTTGCAAATAATTTACTCTTGGCATCAGTTATCTGTAAAATGAAACTTCTAGCACTACCTACCTCATACAGTTGTAGGGATTAAACATAACAGCATTTAGAAAGCACATGGAGCTGAGCGCATTAAATGTGCAGCAATGAACATACATCCACCATTGCTCAGGTTTTCTCCCTAGGGCATCCAACAGGGATGCCCCTCATCCTTCTCTTCCCCCATTTGCTTCATCCCTTCAGGTTATCTGAAGTGTAGTATGAAAGAAATCCTAGCTTCTTTTTCTCTCTTCCTTTTGGAATCTCCCTGCCAACTTGAAGAGAGCAGCATATGCTCTTGACTGCTATCAGCTAAACTTTAAGTTTTTAATAATTGTGTTATTGTAGTTGCCTTACTATTTTTGAACAGCTTTTTTTTTCTTTTGACTCATTGGTTCAAACTCAGGTGGAAAGGAAGAGTGTTATTTGTTGGGCCACCTGAAATTCCCAATATCTGGTTCATTAGGTTAGGAATCTTGAGGGGAAAAAATAAATTCTGGGAGATCAGAATAACATCTGGAATTTGAGGTGTATGACATCAAAGGGTGTGGCTGCCAGCCTGTAATGTACTTTGCTGGGCAAAACCCACATGGGATTTCCCCTTTGTTCGCTGTGAAAACTTCGTATTTAGGGACTCCTGGGTGGCTTAGTCAGTTAAGCATCTGACTTCAGCTCATGTCATGATCTCGCAGTTCATGGATTCAAGACCCACATCCGGCTTTACTGAAAGCTCAGAACCTGGAGCCTGCTTCAGATTCAGATTCTTTGTCTCCCTATTTCTCCTCCCCTCCCCCACTTGCACTCTCTCTCTCTCTCTCTCTCTCTCTCAAAAATAAATAAAAATTTAAAAAAAAGAAAACTTCATATTTAATGCTTCTAACAGGAAACTATGAATACTTCTAAACTCTAAGAGAGTTTAATGTTTTAAGAGTAAACTGAGAATTCCAAGACTGGAAGAAATCATTTACTGTTTCATATGGACATAATCCTACTTTCTATTTCATGTTCAAAGATTTGTTGTCTTTATTGGGTTGTTTACAGTTCTTGCTGACATTTGATTAACAATGACTAAAGATTACATCTCTTATAGCATACATTGCTTTCTTATTCTTCAGGTCTTCCTAATTTACAGCAGAGAGAATTTCTCAGGGCTTGAGCTGGTCATTTATATCTTGTAACTTGCTCAGAGAACTTCCATGGAGAATTTCAGATGTTTGATGAGAAAAACTATGTAAAATTGGTTTTTAGGTAGCTCATCAATTTAGAAAGTATTTTTAATGTTTATTTATTTTTGAGAGAGAGAGAGAGAGAGAGAGAGAGAGACAGAGAGAGAGAGAAAGAGAGAGAGAGAGAGAGAGAGAGAGAGAGAGAGAGAGAAAGCAGGTAGGGTCAGAGAGAAAGGGAGAGAGAGAATCCCAAGCAGGCTCCACACTGTCAACACAGAACCCTACATGGGGCTCGAGCTCAAGACCCTGACATCATGACCTGAGGCAAAATCAAGAGTCTAATGCTTAACTGACTGAGCTACCTAGGTGCCCCTAGAAAGTTTGTTTTTGAACAGTATGATGTGGTTTTAAGACTTTCTTCCTCTTTTTGTTGATGCAACTCAGATACCATAAAATTTACTTTTCAAAGTGTATGAGTCCATACTTTCCAGCATATTCACAAGGTTGTGCAGCCATTACCACTATCTAATTCTAGAATACTCCATCACCCCCAAAATAAACCTCAAACCCATTTGCATCCACTCTCTAGTTCCTTTTGCCCCTATCCTTGGCAACCACTTTCAATCCCTATGCAGTGGCCTCTTTGGACATTTAATATAAGTGGAATCATACAATATGTGGCCTTTTGTGTCTGGCTTCTTTCAGTTAGCATGTTTTTAAGGCTCATCCATGTGGTATCATGAATCAGTACTTCATTCCTTTTTATGGCTGAATAATATTGAAGTGTAGATCTAGCACATTTTGTCTATCCATTCATCAACTGATGGACAAGCTGCCTGCTTGAAAAGTCTACCTATTCTTGACTTCTCCCTGCCAGGCAGTAATCTCAGTGTTTACAGGTCTTCCTGGAACCTGAACTATTGTCTAGGTGAGTCTAATTCTGAGCTCCACTGTTAGTGTTAGTATGTCCTTGCCTCTAAATGAAAGCTACAGTCTCTGTAATCAGTTTTGTCTGTAAGAAAAGTGATATTTTGGCCTCCTACCTGTATTAATATATGTATTTTTTTTTAATTTAACAATAGGTTCAGACCTGAGTAGAGAAGAAGGGTGTCATGCATTGGTTCATCCTGAACTCCTGATAGTAATCAATTTAAACAGTGAGCATTATTCTTGGCATTACTTTGCTGTTGCTATCACTGCTGTAGCTGCCATCATCATCATCTCAGCTGGACCCTTTCATTTTAGTCTTCTTCCTTTTCATTTCAGCCTGTTCAGTTCTTATAAAGTCATGCTTTGGTTTCAAAGAGTTCTCATATATTTCTCACATATTCTCATAAATTAGTTTCAAGAATAATGGTTTACAGAGTGTTATTTTTTCCTTTGATAGTAACCCATATCAATGGTAATCTTTTCCTTCTGAGTTCTCATGTTATTTTTAATTAGATTATATATAAATATTATATATTACATATAAAATATATAAATATTATATATATATAAGATTTATATATAATATATGTATTATATATATATAGTTGTGCAACCACCACCACCACCCATCTCTAGAAGTCTTTCCGTCTTACAAAACTGAAACTCTGTTCCCATTAAACAATAACTTTCATACCCTCTGCGTCTCCAGCTCCTGGTAACCACCATTTTTCTTTTTATGTACTTTCTTTTCTTTTTCTTATTTTTATTAATTTCCTCTTTTCCTCCACACCCTAGCCTCTTTCTGGTAATTACCATTCTACTTTGTTACTATGAATTAGATTTCTTCTTTTTTTACTTTTCCTTCAGATTTCACATATAAGTGAGATCATGGAGTATTTGTTGTTCTGTGTTTGGCTTATTTCACTTGGGATTATGTTGTCTAGGTTCATCCATGTTATTGCAAATGGAAGGATTTCCTTCTTTTTAAAGGCTAAAAATCTAAATATTAATTTTAAAGGCTACCTAAATATATATCACATATATATATTTATAAATATATTTGTATATATGTGTGAGATATATACATATATTATACATATATATATATTTATATATATTTATCCATTCATAGGCTAATGGACACAGTTTCCATATCTTGGCTATTGTGAATAATACTACAATGAACATGGGAGTGCAGGTATCTCTTTGAGATACTGATTTTCTTTTGCGTTTATATCCACAAATGGGACTGCTGGGTCATATGGTAGTTCTACTTTCAAGTTTTTGAGGAACCTCCGTACTATTTTCCATAATGGCTGTACCAATTTGCATTCCAACCAACAGTGTACAAGGGCTCCTTTTCTCCACATCCTTGCCAAAAACTGTTAACTTTTGACTCTTTGATAATAGCCATCCTAATGGGTGTGAGGTGATATCTTGTTGTGGTTTTGATCTGCATTTCTTTGGTGGCCAATAATGCTAAGCATCTTTTCATATACCTGCTGGCCATTTGTAGATCTTCTTTGGAAACATGTCTATTTCAGTACTTTTTTTTAAATAGATTTTTTTGTTATTACTTTTAAGAGTCCTGTATATATTCAGATATATAGCTTGCAAATATTGTCTATCATGTTGCCTTTTCATTTTATCATTTCCTTTGCTCTGCAGAAGCATTTTAGTTTGAGGTAGTCCCACTTCTTTATTTTTGCTTCTGTTGCTTTTGCTTTCAATGTCAAATCCAAAAAATCACTCCCAAAAGCAACTTCAAACAGTTTTCCCTATGTTTTCTTGTAGGAGTTTATGGTTCAGTGATTATGTTTAAATTTTTAATCTATTTTGACTTGATTTTGTGTGTGGTGTAAGATAAGGGTCCAATTTCATTATTTTGCATGTGGATGTCTAGTCTAAAATTATTGTGTAATCTCACAAAAGACCCCAAATATCTAAAACAATCTTGAACAAGAACAAAAGTGAAGTATGACACTTCCTGATTTCACACTATATTATAAAGCTATAATACTCAGAAAAGTATGGTACTGACAAAAAAGCAGACACATAAATGACTGGAACAGAATAGAGAGCTCAGAAATAAACCCTCACATACACAGTACAGTCAGTGAGATATCCCCCTATGTTTTCTTCTAAAGGTTTTATAGTTTAGATGTTATGTTTAAGTCTTTAATCCATTTTGAGTCAATTTTTGTGCATAATACAAGATAGAGGTCCAATTTCACTATTTTTTCTTTTTAATAATCTGAAGCAAATATGGCAACATGTTGAAATAAGTTAATTCTGGTAAGCGCGTACATACATATTGTCATATATTACTCTCTGTACGTTCTTTATGTATAAAAAGATATTGCTTTCTTGACCTTGTATAAATTCAAGATAATTCCCATAATATGAACATCTTTTTATACAGTGTGAATAGGATGATCAAATTAAGGCCAGAAAGGAGGGTGTTATAGAGACAGTGGAGAAAGATATCTAGGAGATTAAGTAGAAAACAGGCAAAATATTGTGTACTGTCCTTGATTATATGTGAAGGGATGGATCCAAGAATTGGATTTGGATCCAAGAATTTGAGTTCCACTGTAATGAGTGGAACTGAAGAGAAAAAGGTAACAGATTGAGGCAGACATATAGATATGACTTACTTATGATGCCAATATTCCTATCCAATGGTTCCTATTTTCTCTAACAACCTGGAGAGTAGATTGACTACTGAGATTGAGAAGAGTAACAGAATGTGGAGCTCAAGTTTAAAGGTTTTATGTGGGATATGGGAATGAGGGCTCAATGGGTATATATAGTGAGATGGTTGTATTAATGGGGATGACCCTCCATCAGTAGTGGTTCCAACTGACCTAGGGTAGCAATCTGTCAAGCTGTTATTAGCTTATATCTATATAAGCTATCATTTATAGCTATATATCTATTATATACAGAACCACAAAGCTCTATAGTTTGAGTCAACCACAGTGAGAGTTTATCACGTGTATATGATAAATATAATCACAAATTAGTTTAGCATATTGTCATGACAGTGGTTAAGTAAAAGAGCAGAGACTCTAGTCCAGATGGAAAAATAATAAGACAAGGGGGATTCCAGAAAGGTAAAACAGGAAAATATAAATATATAAAAAATAATTCACGGTCCTTCTACTCAAGAATAACCACTATTTATTATATATTTAATATATTTATTCTTATATATTTCCTCTGAGCCTTTAAAAATTATACAGATATATAAATATATATAAAGAGACATAAATGTGTATATGTATATAGTGTGTACAGCATGTGTATATATAGTATATATGTATATACATATATATATATAAACATACGCACATAAAAATACCTAGAAACATACATATGTATACCATATACATGATCATTATATAAGCAAAACAATGGTATTACACTATGGTTAGGGCTTTATACCTCTTTAAATGTATATGACTATCTTTCTGAGTCAATAAATATCCATCTAGCATTGATTTAATGGATAAATACTCCTTTTTTGAAAAATAAAATAATTTATTTAACTTACTCTCAATTGTGTGTCATTGATATTGTTAGAAATTATTTGCTATCATAAATACTGTTGTAATAATCAACTTTGAGGTTAAGTTTTTCATATATCTTAATTACTTTCTTAGAATAAGTCTCCGAATATAGAATTGTATCAAAGGGCTAGTACATTTTAGTTACAAATTGTACTCTAGGAAGTTTTTGCTAACATGTTCTCACACATTGTACAATAATTAGAAAGTCTATTTCTTTGCACCCATGTCTATACCTATTTACTATCTATTTTACTATCTATATCTATATAGTTGATAAATAGTCTTTAAAACTTCCTTAGAACTCCCTAGGAGAGACGGTTTTATAACACCACCAAGTGCAGGAGATGGGATCCAAAAGTGACTTTTTTTTTAAATATAATTCTTCAGTGAGTGTTAAGGGCAGATATCACACAGATATGATGAATCCTGAACTTACACTTCATTCAGTTCCATAAATTCTAGTCTATTAAACACTCTGAAACAGGACACAGAAAAGAACAAGCAGTTCAAGTTCTCTTCCTTGGTTCAATTATTTATTTTTGAGGAAGATAAAATATTCTTTCCGCTACCCAAGTCAATCACTTTGTAGTTATTCTCCCTTCTGTCTGTCAACATCTAGCTAACTTTCTTCAACACACAAGCCATTCATGTCACAAAACTCTATAGGGCTGACCATGTAACAAGCACTTTGCAGGTTTGGAGAAATACGATAATCAATTACACAAAAAGTAGAGATTTCTCTCTTCTAAATATTCCTGTAGCACTTATTATCTGCACCACTCTTTGAACCTTAAAACACACAGGCTGTGGTAGGTATATTAGGTTTCTAAGGAAACAGACTCTAAGATGGAGATTTGTGTACAAATGGCTTATTAGGAAGGGCTCTTAGGAACCAAAAATGTAGCCAAGTGAGGAAAGCAGGACCAGGCATAGAAAAATGCAGAATGGTGATGCATTGCAACCTAAGCTCTAGCCAGTCCCATGTCATGTTCTTCAGTTACAGTGGCCCTTCATAGACATCATTAATCTAGAGAAGGGGGCTGGGGCTTTGTACATCAATCCTCCATCAACCATTCAGTGGATGAGTATTACCCCTTGGCAGAGGGAATAACCCTGGGTAAGGTAACTACCTCAGGCCAAGGGAAATTCTTGGGGATAACTAATTTGTGAGCTATCAGAGGGCAATACTCTTGAAGAACGAGTCCTAAAGAAGCAGAATCTCAGAGGCATGCTACACCATTCATGACACAGACCATTCTAGCTTGTATTATTGACTGGGGTTCCACTTCTCATATTCACATCAAGAACTCGCTTATATATGAGTCTTTTGTCTCCAAATAAATTGTAAACTCCTGGAGATCAGAGAGGGTATATGAAACTTTTTTTTCTATTTACCCTAGATCTAGCATAATGCTTTATAAGTATTATGACGAATAATACCTGCTGTTTAAGTTTACAAAACTCCTACCTCTTACTTTCCCCAAACACTGCCTGTCCCTGTATTTGCTTTCTCTCTTACAGCTACCACTTAGTAAATGGTCACTCATAATTTGTTGCATGGCTTATTGCTTAAATTTTTAAAAGAAATCCTTAGATTTTACCTCTTCAATAAAATCTCTTAAGTTTAACACGAAGATGGGGGCTTGTGTCCTTATGGTTAATCAGTAAGAGTGGTGAACTTCAAACACAATAAAACCTATGTATTTACTGGGCTTTGATTTATACATCTGACGGCAGAAGCTATGTCTGCCTAACCTTCTTTGCTTAGCACCCAAGTCCAAGTGTGTGGACTTCTGGATGAATAGTTTATAGGATGCTTCACATGAAGTTTCAAAGTAAAAGCTGAGAGAGACTGGATGAAGTTCCAGAAGCAGGCATTGGGGAATCCACACAAGGATTCTGCCCAACACTCATCAAGTGGTATGGCCTTTAGGGACCCGTCCTAATGCTTTTCCTAATGTTCTTGTCTCAGTGGAATTCTAGTTCTTCTTCAGCAATGGAATCTCAGCTTCTACTTCTCGGTTAATCTTTACTCTCCAAAGATCAAAAGATGAAATAAGAAAATAGGAATTAATCAGTAGGAAAGAAGAAACTTAGAAGAGAGTCATATGCACTGCCATTCAGGGAGACACACAGAGTCTTGACTTGAATACATGTGTAGAAATTCCAAATTGTACCCATTTCTCCCCATAACAAATACTTACACTTTTGAAGACACGGCATCCTCTGTTTCATCAAAGAATATGGTTAAATTCATTTTCTTTCTTTGCTTCTGTCTTTGTTTTTCTCTCATTGGATCTCTTCTGCTCCTTTCCCTCAATTCTACATGGTCAGATACCATCTCGTGATGCCTGTTATAAGCCAGAGATCATACCAATTACTTTACATTCAACATCTAATCCTCATAACACCTGTTGCTATTTGTAATTATCCCTACTGTGCAGTAATTGAGACGTAGAGATTTTTTCGTATCTTGCCAAAGGTTATACTGCTAGCAAGTGAAAGAATTAAAAGTATGGAATAGTCCCTACTTTTCCAAAATGATCCATGCTATCTGTCCACAAATACCTGGAAGTGAAATTTCTCATTGTTGATCTCAAAATTAAATTAATAAAACCTACACCTAGTCTGCTTAGTGTTCTAGATACCTCTTCTAAATCTCTAGCATCTGTCTGTTCCACCAGAGTAGAAGCCAGCTAAAAGCATCTCTTTAGGTTGGCAGGTGACGAAAAGGAAGCACAGTCAAGAACAAAGTAATGTAACAATGCAGGATTTAAATTACACCTTACACACATGCTCAATTATAGCTATCTGTCCCAGACAATGCTGACTTTTACAAAGTATCACAAGGTTGTGATCATTACTACATAAAGCTCCATGAAATGGGATGACTAATCAATAAACATAAGCATGAGATGGAATGAAATATATATTAAGAAATATATACTGTATTAATTTAGCATAGACAGTAACATATTCTGTAGACCTTCTTGCACAATGTAGTGACACACCACTGTGTTATTAATGCTTTGGAAAAATTTATTTATTCTATTCCATTAGTGTATTTTAACAAACATTGCTTTGGGACAGTATCCCTGCCAATTTATGTTTATGAGACTGTCAACATAATTTACATGCAGACAAAAATATGATACAATATTGCCAATGCAGAATTGGCTTGTCAAATGATATTGTCACGAAAAAATGAAACAGTACCCCAGCTGAGGAACTGAGCATATTCATCACTGTTGGCTGAACAGAATTTGAGGTGACACGCTGAAATACATTTAATGCCTTTTTTTCATGCATCAAATGAATAAAAAGTGAATGAATGAGGTACTTCTGACTGCCATATACCATGCAAAAGCAAATAGATTTCTTGTTTCCCAAGGAAAAAAAAAATAAAAAGAATACATGGGTTTTTCTGAAATAGTTGACGAATTATATTTATTATTCATCTGGAAAACTGAGGATGCTACAAAAATCATGAACAGTCTAGGTGTTCAGCCACAGTGATGCAGTGATTGAAATTGTAATGGAAGGATATCCTGTCAATTTAGAGGTCTTGACTCACTCAGGATGAAGAGCTGGGGTGGTATGGAATGATAGTGATATGGCCCGGGAAGCGATGATAACAGTATAGGAGATTTTAATACAAGTGTTTCCTTTACAAGTGAACAATTAGAATTGTGGGCTTGCCTTTAAAGCACTTGGAAAACTCCAACCCCAAAGCCATTGTTTCTGGACCCTGGTAGGTTCCAGTCCTGGTTCCATCTAAACATATCTGAGCTTCAGTGGTATGTACGTAAATACTTAAGTCAAATATTTTCTAACTCTGTGTTGATGGTGTGCAAATTCTAATTATTTCACTGGGCAAAGAATACCCAGAAAGGACAACAGGGATGGTCACAGACTTTTGAGTCTGGAAGGAACTGCTCTCCGGGAGCTGTCTTCACCCACTGATGTAAGGTGTTCCAGGATGGAGGCTTTGCTTGCTCTGGCCCTTGAAGGTGATGTTAATATACCTGTAGCTTGTCTGCTGGCTGGCTGTCTGATATGAGGGGAGCAAGTACCTTTGTTTTCACAATCGTGCCTCTACTCCTAGGAATCCTTGAAGTAAGTGAACATGGCTCTAGTAAATGACTCTGTGGTTATAACATTCATGCCCAGACCTTGTATTTTCAAGGGGAGAAGAAAAACGTCCTGGTCAGGAACTAATGAAAACAACTCATGTTCATGATCTACAGGCTTTTGGATCAGCAGCACACAGAGGACACTGAGTTCTCCCCTGAAACTTTTTGCTAACCAAAATGAAACACAAAAATCACAAAATGAGATCGGGGTGAACTTTGTGTAGCAGTATGGAGAATTCATACTCCAGTCTGAAGTCTTGACTCCCCACATATTCTCTGATCTGGTCCTCAGTGTCATCAAATAAAGAACAAGAATAATATTTCCTCACAGCTTTGTTGTGAGAATTAAAAGGGAAACTGCTGAACTACATGAACTGCCTGATAGTCGGCCATTTTTGATGTACAAAAAATATGTATCATATGGCTCAACAACCACGATCCCAGACACATAGCAAATGCTTATCAGGTGTTGGCTAACTTACATATATTAAATGTTGAAGAAACTCTGCAAACAAAACGGTAGTTTTTACTTCTAGTGGTACTGCTACTGCTGCTATTATTACTATTCCTATCTTAGCTGTTGTTCTCCATCAGTGATATCTGAAATGGAATCTGTGAAATGTAATATGCCAAATACCTCAGTACCACATAAAGCATGTGATGAAACATAAGATAGTCTATGTTAAAATGGATTTAATTTATGTTGCATGTATATAGAACTTGGGCTATTTATCTTTATGTGCTATGAAAACATCAGTCCTATCAGAAAATGTTTTCCCTGAAATCGACCTCTAATCCAAGATCCGAAAAACTCTGTTTAAGCTAATGTCTCTTGTTAGATAGGATAGAACTTGTCATTTTCCATTTTATACCCTCATTGGCAGCATTGTCAAAGCAGCAGCTGGCTCCTGCAATTTGAAGCAGAACATCAATGAATGTCCTAATTAATGGCTGGGCAGAAGAAATGATGACGAGAGGGTGTAGGTGGCCAACACGCCAAGAGGGGTGAAGGGACAGACATAGCTTCTGACAGGGTCCTAGGCCCAGATGCATATACAATTCACTAGTAAAGAGGCAGAGAAAAGGAGCAGAATATGAAGAAGAAAAGTAATACATAAAAGAGGCACTGAGAAAGGAAGTAGGTAGAGGAAGGGGCAATATGTAAAGAGAAAAGAAGGCTGTAGACAAATAGGATGATGCATCATCACTGGTAGCCCACACCTGCTGGGTCTGAGAGAAGAAAGTGTTTGCATTCGGCACCAATTTTAGTGAATTATATGACACCTTTCTCTGGCCAGAAAAAGTTCATCCTGACCCCAGCTGGTGATTAGATGGCGTCCTGGAGAATGAATATGAATAGCTCTTGTAATTTTGATCTCCACATTAGAAATTACCATTGCTATCCTATGAAAGAATTAAATCTATCTTAAAGAAATTATATTAAAGAAATTTACCTTAATAATTACTTATAGACAAATGAGGATAAGAGAGTTTGTGAGGAAAGAGAATTTAAAATAAACAAACAAAAAAATTCTCTTCCTTCTAAGTGCTTGCCAGCATAAAAGATTGAATATATATTATCTTTATTAATTGCATAGAATGATGTACATACTGGTCAAAACCACTAATGAATTTGGCCAATTATTGAATCTAGAATTTTTTAGCTGAAAATCCAAATAGATTCTGATGACATACTCCAAATATATTTGCACCTGAATCAGAATATTTATAGACTCTGAAAAGACTGTCGGAATGTGAAATCATATATAAGTTGGGTTGGGATAATTTTAGTGTCAGATACTAATCAAAGAGCCAAATTAACTACCTAAAATAATCTGAACTTTTTAAAGCCAAGCAAATATGTCAAGACTGAAAAATGCTTCTGAGTGAAAGGACGTTTGTACAGCCTTCACTATATCAGTCAACCTGCTCAGATTATGGCTTCCTGCATCATCCAGAGCTCTGGCCTTTGGCTCTAGCACAGAAAGTGGCATCACAGATGAGGCAAACATTTGATCATGAATGTAGCCACCACTCTATAGATGACAAGAATAAACACTATCAGTTCTGAAGGATGGTATTACAATACCACGAGAGTTTCACTCAAGACACAGTTTTATTTAGCTTCTGTATGTAGGTATCTCGTACATCAAACTCATGCTATAATTTTTTTTTAAAATATACATTTATATAAGTAAAAAAGTGAAAATGTTAAAGAAAAATATTAAACTTATAAGATGCATGTGATTATTCAAAACATGTCAAATCTGTGACCTTGGTCCTCAAATGAACTGTTTGCAAAACACTAGCTTAGATGAAGGCATAGGTGGCTGTTGGCCAAATCCCCAGATGTACAAAGCAAAGAGGGATGTAGCCAAAGTCTGATGAGATCTTCATGGGGGGGGGGGGGGATACTGAGCCGAAACTAACACAAATAAATTAAAATAGCACAAATGTATATTTTTTGTATTTTAGGTACAAAACATCAGCACAAGCATAGGAGGTGTAGGACCTCATTTCACTGCCATTTGTGTGGAAATAACTTGTTTTCTTAATAATATAAAAGTCTTGTGCTTGTGTTTGGCCTCATAGTATATAAGTTGCATTCACATATATTTTACTCTTTCAGCTTTAGATAAGCACAGCTGAAAATGAGTCAAGAAATTCCTAAAAGTCTAAATTTTTTAAAATTTTTTTCATGTTTTATTTATTTTTGAGAGAGAGAGAGTGAGTGGGGATGGGCAGAGAGAGAGAGAGGGAGACACAGAGTCCAAAGCAGGCTCCAGGCTCTGAGCTGTCAGCATACAGCCTGTCATGGGGTTCGAACTCACAAACCATGAGATCATGACCTGAGCTGAAGTTGGACACTTAACCAACTCAGCCATCCAGGCACCCCCTAAAATTCTAAATTAATTTAGGATGTAAATAGAGGAATGTGATGGATGTGCAGAGCAGGGTTAATCATGCTCCAGAAAGGGAGGGGAAAAGAAAAATCAAGTCTCATCACTTTAATCATGTTTTTCATATTATAGTTAAGACAAAATGAAATGACTAAATTTCCACCCTTCTTTACCACAGTTTTGTGCTTTCCTAAATTCCTACTACCCTCTGTCAGTAATCTGTGAACTAATAACAATTTTATTCTTAATTTCATTAATATGCAATACTTTTTTAAATTTACATTAAATTTTAAAACTAGAGTTATAGGGGTGCCTGGGTGGCTCAGTCAGTTGGGCGTCAGGCTTTGGCTCAGGTCATGATATCATGGTTCATGAGTTCGAGACCCACATGAGCCTCTACACCATCCGTGCAGAGCCTGTTTCAGATTCTCTCTCTCTCTTCTTCTTTCTATGCCCCTTCCCCTCTTGCTCTCTCTCTCAAAATAAGTAAATAAACTTAAAAAAAAACTAGAGTTATAAAATATTTATTTTTACTTTTTAAATGGGCTCTATTCTACCTCTTTATAATATCTACATTCTTAACCTTTTGCTTCTTTTTTCCCTTTTTCCTTATCTCCCCATCAGAAGACTATAAATTCAGGAGCACATGCATGTGTATGCATGCACGTGTGTGTGTGTGTGTGTGTGTGTGTGTGTGTGTGTGTGTGTGTTGATCATACTTGGCTGCTGGCAGAGCTGAGTCTTTGCATAGCTGAAATTTTTTTTTTCTATTTTTGTTACATAAAAAACACAAGTAAACTGGGTAAAATATTCTTAAATCACAAAAAAAATTCAAAAGTCTATAGATTTTCATCTGTTACCTTCTGACAGTTGGTGTTTTTGAACAAAAAACTGAGCCTACCTTGAAACTGGTTTCTCTTTAAAACGCTGTATTTCCAGTTTTGCTTTTTCCCCCTTATTGAATGCTTATGAGAATAACATCTATTTATATTTATTTTAATTTAGATTTTTGTTATTACCTGTATAGGTATATTCCTTAAATGATCATGCCTGCAATGTGGTGAGATACTTCATTCTACGTACAGGTGAAAAGAATATATCTTCTGAAAAAATATATATATCTGAAAAGAATATACATCTTCAGGTGAAAAGAATATATGTCTGTTGGATTTTTCCCCGTTTTATTTTTGGATATTGATTAGTCTTCTTTTGTGTTGTTTATTCCCTGTCCACCATATTTATATTTTTATTATTCTTATTTTTATTTATTTACCCTATTGTCCCACATTTTGAGAGGTCTTCTCAAATGTGTTATCTATACCAGAGATTAAACTGTTGCAAATCATACTTGTTTTTCATGACCTCATTACCCTCTTGTGTTCTTAACCTTCTCCCAATTCTTCCTCATCTCACCTCTCTCTTTTCATTTACCATGTTGCTTCTCCAACAAAATCACCTTACTCTTTCTCCGTTTATCATTTTTCTTCCTGTTTTATAAAGTAAAATCTTCTTTCACTCTAAGGAGAATGACAACCAGTGCCCTTAAATTTTCTCCTGGGAGGTAGAACACATTGTTCTCAGAAATTTTCCACTAGTCTTCTGTTAGTCTGCAGAATTTCTTCAATGGCCACATAACCACATGAATAATATCCCTCCACACCATTCCTCTTCTTCTCATCCTTGAACAAGTCAAGACTAATTCATTCTTTGTCAGTAGACAGTGTATCTAGTTTGTCTCCTTTCATCAAAGTTTATTCTCTATACCTGCCTATTCTCTATCAAAGAACTATCATCTTTGCAGTGGTATTTTAAAAAAGAAAAAGACAAAAGTAAGGAATCAACTTTGATACTTCCTTCTCTCACAGTTGCTATATTCTAGCACATTAACAAGTGCTGTGGGTTTAACCTGGTAAACAGACCATTAATATGTTCAATTTTCCACTTCTGTGCTGCCATATTAGCTGCCATATTCCTAGCCCAAGGCACCATGATCTCTGGCTTGGACAGTATAGATGGTCTCCTTACTGGTTTTCCCACATCTACTTTTCTCTTGCCCAGAATGACCTTTTACATGCAAATGAACTTGTGACTTCTCAGGTGAAAATTCAGGGACTTCCCATTGCTCTTAGGATGAAAAATCAATTAATTTCACATTACCTATAAGATTCCACATATCCTGGCACCTGCTCAACTTGCCAGACTCATCTGGCACTCTCCCTGTCTGATATTTCCTTTCAGATTCCTAAACAGAACTTTTTTCTTTTGTTCTAGGATCTTTAGATAATGTTGTTTCTTCTACCAGGAAGGCTTCCTGTTTCCACCCCACACAAAAGATCTGGTTAATATCTACACAAATTTTAGTCTTTAGCTCAAATTACATCATTTGGGAAAATATTCCTTGACATTTCAGATAAAAATTAGTTCTCTGTTACATATCCCAAGTTTATACTCTAATTTTCCTTTATGGTACATTTCACAATGTATAAACTATATTTCTACCATTTTTTGAGTATAGATTTTTTTCCATCTAACTTAAAAGTTAGAAAGCAGGTTGGAAAGCAGGTTGAAGTGCATAAAAACTCTGATCCAATCCAACATTTCAAGTAGACTTTCAGCTAACTACCTCATGCCCTACTGAAAAGGCATCTGGTATATGAAAAACTACAATTCCAAGAATGCACCAGAAACAGGAGTTTTGGCCTTGCCCATAGCAGTTTATTTTGAAGGACTCTGTCAGTTTACTTCCCCAACCCCCCCCCCCCCAAATTAAGTTAGGATCCAGTTAGGTTCTGGTTATTCTAGACTACATCAAAGTCACCTCCTTGAAATTGACAAACTAGTTTCTTCAACTCTCTATATCATCATCTCCCTGTTTTACTTTCTTCTTCATGATTAACACAATTTACTGAATTCCTTATTATTTGTTTGACTCTCCACAAAATTCTTGAGCACAAAAACTCTACCGTGTCCTATTTCCACTATATGCAATCACAAAAGAAAATTGGATAGGATTAGATTTAAATTAGAGGTAAAGAGCCAACTCAACATTATCAACAAAAACTGGCTTAATTGAGAGCTTCTTAGCATGATCTTTTATCTGGGGGCACTAATATCACCAAAGAGAAGTCCTTTTCCAATGTAGTCATAACTACCCTCCACAGACCACAGACACAACTTCAAACACTCATGAGATTGTGTCCTCAACGTTAGTGAAGTAGTCAGAAAGTAAATTATTCTGATCTGTTCACACAGTCTTCATGGCAGGGCCCTGAGGGAGCTAACACAACAGAAGAGGAGGTGATGGCAGGCCAGGGAGAGCCTGTGGCTGCATTCTGGACAGCACGTCATGGGAAGGAACTATAAGGTCCTCTCATAAACATGTCTAGGAAAGAAATTATAGAGTGAAGGAAAGAATGTATTGCAGGTAGGATTCTTTAGGGGAGCAATCAGATCAGCCTCTGTTCAGAAAGCAGCACTTCATTGGACATTCCTACCAGAACTGCCTATCCCATGTTCTGAGCCTTGGGGCCTTGCGTTCCTGTCTCATGTGACTAAGAATGAGTAGCCTCTCTACAGGCACCAGGCTTGCCTTTCAGATTTGAACTGTTCTAGGGCCTGCTGCTTCCCCAGAAAGCCTGAGCCATTAAGGTACTCACAGAGTAGGAATGACCTGGCAGAGATGGAACATAAACTCAGAAACATTGAGTGGGGGCCTATTCAAATACACTTCTTGCTCATATGAATTAGGAATCCTGGTTACGAACCATGTTTTCCCTGCTTCATTGATCCCAGGTGATGGTTTGGGTCTGAGCTGAGAACCTAATCTGAAAAATTATATATTGAGACTGTTGCAGAAATGTGGCTTCCTTCCATTGTCCCAGAACAAAAATTGTCACCTTTCCTTCTTTCCTCGATTTTTCCCCTTTTTCTTAACTTTTGTTACTTTTGGTAACATAGAAAGATTGTTTTGTCCAAAGAGACGTGAAATATTCCAGATGTATTGCACTGAGAGTGTGTGTAGCACAAATCAACTTGCCTTGAGCTTCTCTGATATATAGCCAGTGTTTTAATGTTCCCATTTATACCAATCTGTAATACATCTTCATAGTGTTGGCTTAATCACAAATGACAAGGGTGGAAAATGTAATAAAGACAGGGGCACATTAATCCACTTTGTATGAAAATGTGGAAAGGTAATCCAATTTTGAACTGCTTGCTCCTAAAAAATATAAAAGTTTGTAAGATTTCTATATCTTAGTTGGGAAGAAAGCAGTCAATCCTAATGAGTAGTATTTCATGGTAATGAGGCCTCAGTGCCTTGAGTGTATGCACAGCACTAGAAGACCCAAGCTGAGAAAGGACCCCAGGGGAAAGAGAAAGGAGGCTCTGGGGACCAAGCTGCCTGATGATCTGGAAGCATGTTTTGTTAGGAGATCAACATGCAGATGGCATCCAGATAAGTTCATTCTGTGTGGGCCTCAGAGAGAATCCAGGGCTAGGGATGCTGTCGTGCCTCCCCCCTGCATAATCCCTAAGTCTATTTCATACGAAAGGTAATTCTGACTCTGCTCCCTAAAGACAAGCCAGGGTTCATTTTGTAAACAATCCATAAAAGGGGGTCATCTGGGTGGCTCAGTCAGTTAAGGCTCTGACTTCAGCTCAGGCCATAATCTCGTGGTTCATGAGTTCAAGCCCCACATTGGGCTCTGTGCTGACAGCTCAGAGCCTGGAGCCTGCTTCAGATTCTGTGTCTCCCTCTCTCTGCCCCTCCCCTAACTTTATCTCCAAAATAAAAGCATATAAAATTTAAAAAACATCCATGAAAGGAAGGTAGATGTAGCTGGAGTGCATGTTTCTAGCAAGGGAGATGGGGTGAGGGAGAGAGTGGTCATGACAATGTCAGGTTTGTCCTAAACCACAACTGATGTCATTCTGATAATTATGCACATCTGTACTTGGGGTGTGGTATTCATCAAATGCATGGATATTGCTGCATATTTGGTGCTCATGCTTGGCAGAAGTACAGTAGAGTAAGTATGAACTATGGATTTGAAGGGCACAGAGTTTTAATCTCACCTTTTATTTGCTCTATGATATTGGGCAAATAGTTTAACTTTTCTGAATATCAGTTGCCTTATCAGTACATAGATTGTGTTACTTATCTCACAAGATTGTTAGAAAGACCAAATAATTCTACTCCTATGTATTTCATCAAGAGAAATGAAAACAAAATTCATTTAAAACATGAATAAAAACCCATGCATGAAATATTCACAGTAGCATTTTACATAATAGCCAAAACTTGGAAACAACCCAGATGTCCATCAACTGATAGATGGATAAACAAAATGTGGTACATCCATACAATGGAATATTAACCTATCATAAAAAGAATGAAACACTGAGAAGTGTTGCAACATGCATGAAACCTTAAAAACATTATGTTAAGTCAAAGAAGCCAGTCACAAAAGATAACATATAAGTCCTTTCATATGAAATGTCAAGAAAAGGGTTACAAAGAGACAGAAGTTCTATTAGTGATTGCTTAGGGCATGAAAAGGGCAAAAGAGAGGTGAATGCTAAAGAGTACAGAATTCCTTTTTGAGGAGATAAAAATGTTCTACAATTGACTGTGGTGGTTGCACTTACCTGTTAATAAACTTAAACCTTAAACCGTTGAATTGTACACTCTAAATAGGTGAAACATATGGGATATGAATTATATCTCAATAAGGCTATTTAAAAAAAGATGTGGCACCTGTGTGGCTCAGTCGGTTAAGCATCCAACTTCAGCACAGGTCATGATCTTGTGGTCTGTGGGTTTGAGCCCTGTGTTGGGCTCTGTGCTGACAGCTCAGAGCCTGGAGCCTGCTTCTGTGTCTCCCTTTCTTTCTCCCCCACCCCCCATTCTCTCTCTCTCTCTCTCTCTCTCTCTCTCTCTCTCTCAAAAATGAATAAACATTTTAAAAATTAAAAAAAAATAAATATAGGAGATAATGTATAAAAAGGCTCTTATTCCTATAGTAGACATGTGATAACTACATAATAACTGGTATTACTACTCACCATTTTCATCCCAATATACACGTATTATTAAATATATAGAAAGTTCAGAGTATACTATGCTCACTTTGAATTTCACATTTTCATACCTGATTAAAAGGGGTACACTCTAGAAATTAAGACAAAATTGGAAATAACTTACATAGCCTTGAAATGACAAGAGTTCACTCAGCCTTTCCTCCATGACCAACCAGCCTCACTCCTAAGGTAGCACTTTCCCTCCACAGACCACATCTCTGTACCGGGGGCATTCAGTCCAAGTGTCTGACTCAGTGATTTCACCCTGGGTGGCCCAGCATCCTATAAAAGAGACTGACTGAGTAAATCAAATCAGATCTGACCTTCAGGAGCTTGGGAAGTTAGTAAAGAGCCTTCTTCATGAACATAACACAAGGGAGTAGATCTTATCACTTTTGAGAAATGACTACATCTGAAGAGACTCATGGCCCAAGTAGTACCAAAGTGACTAGAGCAGAGGACTTAACTTCCGTTGTCATATTGCATGCACAACATCATGAGATCAACTTGTAGTCAGCCATCAGTGCCCCGTTGTGGTGGAATGTTAGTGTGTCAACTTAGCTAAGTGCAAACTATGCTTCCCTGCAGAGTTGTGGGTTAGTGTGGGCCACAAAATACATTTTTCATAAGATTCAGAGGTTAGCATGAAACAGCAGACATATTTTTTACAGTGATGACTTCTCTGAATTGGTTCTGGGTTGTCTGGAATTGATTATTCGACCTATATTGAAAGTGAAGGGTGTTTTTGACCATACCTACAATGGTAAAAGAGACTCTAATAGTTCATGTCATGCATTAATATAACAATTATTTAATTAGCCATCTGCATACACATTTAATTAAAGGCCAATGGAAAGTTGGCAAGTATTTGCTGTCACAGAACACTGTAGGAAAAATAAATTGTACAATGTTTGGTTGGTTATGTGTAAATGCACCAGAGAAATTGGAGAAATAAAATTATTTGGGGGGGGGGGGTTGAATTTCCAACTCAGGATATGTGTCTTACGGACTTACCTTAAGGTAACCCCAAGTGAGATGTACCCTTGTACTTTCTTTCTTTGACTGCAGGCGGAACCTGTGACTTACTTTTAGCCAATAGAATATGGCAAATGTATAGATTCCACCATAATGCAATTATATTATGTCATATAAGGCTCCATAAAAACAGACCATAGAGAAATCCTTCTTCTGAATTTGAAAAAAGAAGCCACCATGAGTTCTATAGTTGCTTGGAAATGGAGTTTGCCAACAAACACATGAGCTTGGAAAAGGACTTGGGCCTTAGCTGAGACTAATGTTCCAACCAATGCATGGACTACAGCTTTGTGCAATCCTAAACAAAGGGTTTATTTGAAATCCTGACACATGGAATTTGTGGAATATAATAAAATGGAGGTTGTTTTAAGTTGCTAAGTTGTGGTAAGTTGTTATACAGCAATAGAAAACTAATAAGCAAGGGACTTGGAAGTTTCTATGATGGCTTTAAAGAAAACCTTTGTATCTTAGAGCCACAGGCTCGAGATTTTTGAAAACCAAACCCAAATCTAATCCTGCAGATGGTTTAATTATAATTAAAACTGAATTCTCAATTTTATAAGCTCTCACAATAAAGTTAGGACATTGACTAGAAATAAAACCGACTCTGAAAATTGGGATGGGGACATATGAGTTTATTTCAGTGAAGCTGGTGACCACTAATCCCTACTTTTTGCCAAAGAGCCTGTGAAAATTAGTTTCCCCTTGATTAGTGAACTTCTAATGGCTTCTCCTGTAATATAGTTGCCTTACAAAGGGCTGATGATTGTCCTAATGGACATATCCTCACCACTACTTTTTCAGCTGATGATTGTCCTAATGGACATATCCTTACCACTACTTTTTCAGCTATAATCAGCCTCAAATTCTAGCAGGTAACTCACAGACTGTGAAGTACAAGGTATGACCTGTGAAGAGGGCAATATACACCCAAATAACTGCATGATTTTTACAATGTATCAGCCAAATCCATGGGGGTTGGAATGGGTCCTAAGAATGTGGGATAAGGATGGGAGGAATATAATATTGGACTGAGCCAAATTTATTATTGATACAAGCTTACTAGAGAGATTTTGGAGCCACTATATTAGCTCAGGTGTCTGGAGTGATTCTACTAGTTTGTTTGGTTGGTTGGTTGGTTGACTGAAATTCGGACTCAAAAGTGACCTATATTAAGTGAAGTTGAAGTACCCAAAATTCCCTAGCATATTATAGAGGAAAATATTAGTTTGTTTGGTGAAATTAGAATTCTAGAGTATATTTTTCATGTAACATACTACCCTGTTACTATCCCACAGGATACATTCTTCACCTAAGCTATGCAAAATACACTGGCAAGGAGAGCCCCAGCATCCTTTCAGAACTCTCTGGTACATCTTTACTCTCTGCATACCAGGACTGATAGCAGGAACTACTGCCAGTGAACTGGGCTCCTTGCATTCATTGGGAGCAATGGGATTCGAAAATTCTAAGAGCCAAGAGATAGCACTTCATCACCAAAATCAAAGTAAGAGAGGTTACCATATTAAGTTGCAGAGCCAAAGCAGTGACCAGGTTTTAGAGTTGCTTGGTTGATAATGGAATCCCCAGAACTGAAATCTATGGGCAGACCATTAAAGTCTTACTTGAGGGGTGCCTGGGTGACTCAGTCAGTTAAGTGACCAACTCTTGATTTTGGCTCAGGTCCTAATTTCATGTTCATGAGTTTGAGCCCCTTGACAGTCTCTGTAGTGACAGCATGGAGCCTGCTTGGGATTCTTTCTCCTTTCTCTGCCCTTCTTCCTCTCTCTCCCTCTTTCTCTCTCTCAAAAATAAATAAATAAACATTAAAAAAGTAAACTCCATTAAAAAAATAAAGTCTTGAGGTGCCTGGGTGGCTCAGTTGGTTAAGCATCTGACTTTGGCTCAGGTCATGGTCTCCTGGTCTGTGGGTTCAAGCCCTGCATCAGGCTCTGTGCTGATAGCTCAGGGCCTGGAGCCTGTTTCAGGTTCTGTGTCTTGCTCTCGCTCTCTGCCCCTCCCCCACTCACTTTCTGTCTCTCTCTCAAAAATGAATAAACATTAAAAAATTATTTAAACAAATAAAATAAAGTCTTAGTTGATTTGTGTTAGCAAGAATCTCTCTCTGACTTGAATCACAACAAAAGGCAGTACCAATCTATCAATCAATTCTCAACTTTGAGCCAATTCACAGACACAGAACCTCTTAAATGAAGAGGAGGCTGATACCTCTTAAGGAATAATGCTTCCATACTGCCAACATTTATACATCTTTCTCCTACCCTTCCTCAAAAAAATCTGTGGCTTAACTATTTACCAGAATGATAATACACTGGGAAGGGAAACTAATCTCACATTTTAGGAATAACTGACATTGATTATAAACTGACTTTAAATCCCAGAGGTCCAGAATATCACTTTAGTCTACTAATCAGAAAAGGGGCTTGTGAAGGTAGGAAGATTAATGGAATTTTATTGAGTTGTCAGTCACAGTGCACCTGATGAGTCACCAGTCACACTCTATTTATTTTCCATATTTCAATATACACAATTAATGTAGATTAATTATACGTCTGGTAGAATATCCACATTGGTTCCCTGACCTATAGGATGTAGACTATTATTATAGAAAAAGTCAAAAGTAAAATACTGTAATTAACTGCTTCTCTCTATCAAAATAGTAAACTAAAAGTAATACCACACTCCTAGACAGATTGTAGAGATTAGTAATGCCATCAAGGATTGAAAGATGCTGGGGTGCTGATTCCTTCCACAGCCCTATTCAATTTGCTTTGCAAGAGACTACTTGATCTTAGAGAATGACAGCAGATCATTAAAAACTTAATCATGTGATGATTTTAATTATATATGTAAATTCATTGTTGGAGCAAATCAACACATTCCCTGCTAAATGGCAGGCATCAAATGATGTGATGAATGCTCTTTCTTTTTCTTTTTTTGAGATATAATTCACATGCTATAAAGTCCATCCTTTATTTATTTAATTTTTAAGTTCCCAAATTGGACTTCATATATATTATTTATTTTTAATTTAATTTTTAGTTAACATACAGTGCAATATTGGTTTTAGAATGCTTTTTCTTTATGCTTTATGTTGGTATAGACTATTGAAGAGTCTACTTTCAGCTGGCAAGGCCAGCAATAGATCTTCACCATTCCACCCAGGATTGGCTTTCTAGCACTATGCCATAATCTAGACCCTAGTGTCTTCAATTGCCTTTCCTTCCCACAGTACATCATGCAAATCTGTTATATTATTGCATGGAGCAGACAGTAGGCAGCAATGAGTGGCAGTTGTTTCTGACCTCAAATGAGGCAGCTCTTTTAGTTTCTGACAGTAGGGTTAAATATGTTTCCACCTTACAAAGAATTAGTAGCTTCAACCCTTTGGGCCAAGTTAGAACTTTCCTTATATAGAAAAATAAAGATTTCGACAGTCTTTCCCCCAGAGTAGTCGAGAAAATTAGATAGCAGATATAAATACAGTGTTTATTACATAGTAATTGCTAAGTAAATGTTAATTATATTAGATAATGACATAAAAGATGTTCACAATATGTTAAATGAAAAAGTAGTACAAAACATGATGAAGATAAATAAAAAGCCCAGAGCAAGAAAACTTTCTGCAACAAGTCAAGAGAGCGATGGAAGCTGTCATGAGACTGGTGGATATAGTACTTGAAGTGTCTATGGCAGAGAAGAATGTTGTTAAGGAGCCTTAGGTCGATCTCAGTATGCAAATCCTTAGCAGGTACTCAGTGAAATCATTTACTTCCCTAGAACTTATACCAGAGGTCTGGATGTGGACACGTCCTTCTAACTTTTTTTCAACTCTTTATTGAAATACACCTTTTATAAAGAAAACTACATATAAGTAAGTCAACATGTACACAAATTATAGGTGTTCAGTTTTATCAAATATTAAATACTGGTTCAAGAAAAAAACACATCACTAGCACCCCAAAGCTCCTATTGGGGTCCTTCCTATATCTATTCCAGAAGTGTAACGATTATCATTGTTTCAATACTGTACCATATTTTAGTTTATACAAATAGAACTATGCATTGTGCACTCTTTTGTGGCTGGCTTCTTTTGTTCAAAATTATTTCTTGAGACTCATCCACATTGTTGCATGTAGCCATGGTTCATTCATTCTCACTGCCATTTAATATTCCATTGCATGAATTTTTGACCAATTCTTAAACCAATCTGCTGTTTGACAGACTGGTGCCTGAGATTGGTTTAAATGCAAAGAGCTCAGACTCTAATGACTCACTTTACTGGGGGAGATATGAAGAAATGTGGGAAAAGGAGATAGTATTAAAAATCTACCTTGGATCATCCTGACACAAAACCACAATGAATTTTCACTGACAAGAGGAAGGAATCTTTTCAACAGAGATTTCCACTGTCTACTGAATATAGACCATTTAATACGCTAGACTGAAAATGAATTTCTGTTCAAACTGGTCAAATTTATAATTCTCTGGCTGTTCCTATTGGCCCTCACAAAGCATCTGAGATACCAAGGTTTACTAGTAGGAATTCAAACAAGGAATCACTGGATCCAGAGAGTGATTTGTAAAGAAAATGGAGACCAAGACTGTGGACCCCAACATCTAGAATAGGGAGAGCTGACAAGCCATTCTTACAAATGGAGACATATCACCTATTGCTTTATGCAATACATTTCCACATCTTTCAACCAAAGAAATTTTTCATCCTTCCACTTTGTCTCTTAAGATATTTACATCTGTCATTTCACATTCTGGTAATAAAGACTATGCAGCTCTCTAAGCCTTAGTTTCCTCACCTTTAAAATGAATATAATATTATTTGCAAAATACTGTTAAGAGGATTAAGTAAGTCAACATGTACACAATGACTTATGTTATCACTATCCATTAAAGAAAAGCCATTTGGTTTTTTTGTTTATTTTTTAAATTTTTAATGTTTATTTTTATTTATTCTTAGAGAGTGAGCAAGCACACAGAGGGAAAGATAGAGAGAGGGAGGGAGAGAATCCCAAGCAGGCCCCATGCCACCAGCGCAGTGCCTGATGCATGGCTTAAACTCACGAACTGCAAGATCATGACCTGAGCCGAAAACAAGAGTCCAATGCTCAGCTGACTGAACCACCCAGGAAGCCCAAGAAAAGCCATTTGAATCATTAACACCTGCTCCAGCAGTCACTGTCTATTTAATATGCAAATATTAAGTTGAAAAATATCAATAAGATCATAAGCTACTGATGTTCTACTGGATGATTAATTTGTGAACAGCCTTAAGCATTGATAGTCCTGTATCTGACAGGATCTAGGAAAGATGTTGACATGTCATCTCAACCATTGTCTGTGTCTTAAAGAACCTGCCCAGAGCTGCTCTCACTGAGAGTTATGGAATATTTGGTCCACTGAGCAAGATCACCTCAGTCCTGGCTCCTTTATGAAATTTCAAAGCCTGAAGGCAATAAGAAAACTTGCAGGACATGTGACCCAATGTCCCCTCAAGCTAGTATGTATGGCATCCTTGACAGGGGTCTTTCACCTTCTGTTTGAGCACCATCAGTGACAGGAAGTGCTGTGCCTTACAAGGCAGACTGTTCTTCGTTGGACTGTCCATATTGTCACTTGCCTCCTTTTCACATTACATTGAAATAGTCTCCCTGTAACTTCTACCCATTGGTTCTATTTCTGCTTTCTAGGAGCTACCTGAGCAGTCTGTATTTTCTTCCACATGATAGCCCTACAGAAAGATTGCCTTTTGGAGATACATCACTTATCAAAAAGATGGCTGGCAAGTGATCTTCAATCCAGGGGAATTACAGAGTAAATTTCGTAGGATAAGTCTGTGTGTGTGTGTGTGTGTGTGTGTGTGTGTCTTTGTGCGTGTTGAATTTTCAATGTATGTGAGGTAGGGTGTTTGCTAATAAGATCCACCAAAAGCTTTCATTTATATTCATACACCCTGATAAGGAAATAGACAAAAATTCAAATTCTTTAATATGCAGAATCTGTAATGCTTAGAAGGTCTGGATTTGGTGATAGTTTTGGAGAAATGGGGAAAGACTGTTTAAGAATATGACCTATGGAGTCAGACTGAATGAAAACTTTTGCTTTTTTCTATCTTTAATAGCTGTGTCACCCTGAACAAATTTCTTATCTCTCTGAGCTTCAGCTTCCTTATCCATGATTTGTTTTTTGAGAAGATTAAATGAGAAATTATGAAAATTTTAGATTAGTTTAGCACATAGTAGCCAATCAATAAAAATAAATTATACAACGAAAGTTTTATTATTGAAATTCTGGAATGCCCATGACCTCATTTTAGCAAAATAACCTGAAATCCATTTTTCCTCCCAGTCAGTGACCTATCCAACACCACTTACGTAGCAAGTGTCAGGGTAAAAACTCAAGTCTAAAGCATCTGGCTGTAACTTTTGTGCCTTTGTTACCAGGCCCAAGCTGTCTATGTGTCATAGGACTTATTACCAAGCCAGGCTACCGGCAAAAATTGAGATCAATTCTTCCAAACAGCCTCCACAGGAGATAATATATATATTTCAAAGATGTTTCCTTTGATCAGAATATGTCTAGACTCCTCTTTAGAATGGACTTCAGAGCCAGTAGATTTTTTAAAATTCTCAATGGCAGCAAATTATGTCTTTTATTGCCAAAAAAATAAAATTCACCCTCATTTAGAAGTCATTCAGAGTTAAGTCTGATGAGTAAGCTGGGTGATAAAGCTGGGAGTTAGTTTTATGCCACACAGCAATGTGCTATTGAAGCTGAGCCCAATTTCCTTATGTGATTTGTAAGCAGGCTACAAAGCAGTCCCCAAAGAGGAGTTTCCATAAGGTTTTGAATTTTTCTCACCAGATTAAGCCTACACCTCCAAGAAAATTCTTTTAGGAAAGATAATGTTTATTTAAAGACATATATTCCCACTTATTTTTTGAAAGTATAAGTCAATCCCATTAATTCACCTAAAGACATGAATTTGGTACAAGATGTGCTAAAGACATTATGCTAAATTCTGAGGCTACAAAGACAGAGTCACTTCCAAGAAGACATTTAAAAAGCAGTCAGGGAAAAAAGAAAGAACAGCAGCATCACGAAGGTTGGTTTAGGATTGTTTTATGCATAAGGTATTATGAGAACATCAAGGAAGGAGTTTAGTTAGATTCAGGGACCAATCTTGTAGCCTTGTTGGAGATGGTGATAATTTATTGACTCTGGATGGAGCTCCAGGAGTTAGCCAGGCAGACAGTCAAGAGAAAGGAATTCTTGACAAATGGGATAGAATGAACAGAAGTCCATGGGACAGAATAGAGCATTCAAGTAACTACAGCATTATAGATATGGCTCAAGTGGGGAGCATTACAGGGTTGTGTTGCAAAACAGATTTACAGAACCAGGCAGGAGCATTGTCACAAAAGGTTGTATTTGAAATATTAAGTTTAGCTTTAACCTTGGAAAAGTAGGTTGGAGTAAAAAAGCTCAGTTTTACAGATTAAAAAAATTACCCTGGCAGCAGCATGGAGGGACTGCAGTGAGACAAAACCAGTAAAGCTGTGGCTAAAATTCAGTCAAGAAGTCATTAAGATCTGGATGGATGTAGTGATAATGAGGATGATGAGGGGGTATGGAGTTTACATAGGACTATGAAAGGATCAAATAATAAGACTTGGTAACCAATGGAAAGTGGCAAGTAAAAGAAAGGATTTTTTTTTTAATTTTATTAACAGTGTCACTCACACAGGGCCCCTTCATTTCTGCAAAGGCTTAACATTATCAGAGAAGATATCTAGGCACTAATGTCTGAAACAGTCTCTCTCTCTCTCTCTCTCTCTCTCTCTCTCTCTCACACGCGCGCGCACACACACACACACACACACACACACACCCTCTGCATAATGAATACATTTCATTATTTTTAGTCAATCGCAGGGCCATCACATAGAACGCAAGTGATGCATGAGGCCAGAAATAATTTTAGACCTCTATGTTTGGCATTTATTTAAGGTTATTATCAAGAGATAATAGACCCTGTGCTCCTTATAATAGAGCTGTAGTTTTTTTTTTTTTAGAAATTAAAGTAGCAAGTAGTGAAATGCCTCATGCATGGCAATGATATTTAGCTTCTTCTTTTAGTTTCTTTCTAAGATACGGGGTCCAAGGTGATTTTAAAAAGAGTCCTTGGAGACTGCTGTGAGTTTTCCATTGATTTCTTATGCACAGAGGCTTCAGGTGTGCTCTAAATGGTGCCTATTGTTAACCAGTTTTAAGGGGGAAAGCATTTACTGGAAAAAAAAAACTGAGATGAATTTCAGACTAAGAAAAACAGCAACCACCAAAGACCTATGTTTTGCCACTTTTCAACAATCCTATGAGGACAGATGTAGACAAAGGCCCCTCTTTTTTAACAGTCTTTCTGGAATTCTCAAGCTTCTCCTTCAAATCTCAGTGGGGAAAAAATAGATTATCCCCTTTCCCATGAAAGATTATTCATAAAAAGAAGAGCCCAAAGACGTTAGGGCAGTGATCTGGGAGCACATTTGGTTAAGGCAGGAGGTAACATCACTAGGGCAACTAAGTCGAGAAGGACCAACACAGAAGAGTCACCTCTCTTTTAAACTCAATGTTTGACCTCACAGAAGGGCCCTGTGACTAAGAACTCAGAGAGACAGAACCAACACAAGCAGCTCATCTCTCTAAACAAGTCAAATTTAGCTATCCCTGCCATGGCGGTGAGTCCTGTCTTAACTCTAGCCCACTACAGTACAAGATGGGCAGGTCTCAGTGTCACAAAATCAGTACAAATAATATGCTGAAGGAACAAGGATGATACATCAGCCCAGGCTTCCCAGATGAGATGGCATTTGCATAGGAACTTGAAGGATGTACATGAATTTCACAGCAGAGATAGTGCTGTGTTCCCTTCAAGTGGACATTGCAGTGAGGGGTGTAATGGCACATGCTTCTACCTTCAAGGAAGGTGTCATTCTCTGTCTTCAGTAACCAAGTGGCCTCCTCTTGTGTCATAACTGAGTGGGTGACACCACAACCTCCCTAAAATGTCTGTCCATCTGCTAAAAGGACGTCACTGAATCTAGCCTTAGAGAATAAATGGACATGCCAGTCTAAGATCTGCCAGAGGATAAGATTGTCGAAGGGCATGAGAGGGGAGAAGTATTTTGGGAACCCAGAGAACTTATATTTAGAGCAGACATGGATTGAGAAATGCATGTGCCAAGTGCTAAACTATAACACTCTAGGTCAAATCTCAGCACTTCTTAATCCATTCATTAGCCCCTCTGTTTCTTCTTTTCCTCACTTCTCACTGCAACATCAAGGTACCAACATTCTGTCTACAACTTAACAGGCTCCAGTCTCCCCTGAAAATCACAGAAGGGTAAAACTGGAGAATAATTTGGATACAGAATGAACAGTCCATTCAGCCCATAAGTAATTACAAAGAAAAAAAAGCCAGGTTTATCTTGGGACAGAAATATTTCTTTTTTTTTTTTTCTTCGTGGGCCCTCCAGAAATCCTAAAACAAAACTCAGATCCTGGAATGTGGGATGCAAGGGTTTTATTACATAAAATCTTTTGATGGTCACAAATCATCCAAATCCACATGATTTGGATAAAGAAAGGAGAAGGCTTGTGTGTGTGATGGCTATACTAAGACTTTCACAGTGTGGGAGTGTGGGTGTCAGTTCTCACAGTATGGAAGTGTGGGTCTAAGTTCCTCTGCAAGACAGGTCAGGGTTCAGGTTGTTGGACTCAGGCCCTCTAAGCAGGACCACACTGTGGCTGCCCAGCAGGCTCCCAAGTCTGTTGGCTGATGAGGGTCCACTGCGTGACTGTCCTGACTCTTCAAAACCACAAGACAAATATGGCACATGTTTCTGGAACATTAACTTAACTTGAATATCTACAGGAAAAATAATCTAAATAATCTTTATTAAAATTGTAACTAATATTTATTGAGTACTTAGTAACTGCTTAGCACTATCTGAAGTGCTCTATATAAATTAACTAATGTATTTTTTCACCTCAACAATAAGATTTAAACAGCTGTAATCTGTCTTAAAAGTGAGAGAACCAAAGGCAAAGTACAGAGAAGCTGAGTAATTGGCCCAAGGCTGTAAGGTATTAAGTGGTGGAATCGAATTTTGGGCTCAGTCTCCTGACACAGATATGTTGTAGTTTACAATGCAAAATTAAAAACTAAATAAAATTTAAAAATTAATAAATAAAATTATATATCCAACTTCAAGGAAATGCAAACTTCTTAAGCGTGTCTTTTAAATTGAGGTCCTTACTCTTCTTTGCTTAAGGATATTTTTATAAAAACTTTAAAACATATTAGTTTATGTGTGCCGAGTCACATGCTCAACACATTGATGAGTTTGAGAGAAATGTTAGATCCCTGTCCCCAAAGGCTTGAGGAAGAAAATACACATACAGGCAAATGGCACACATGTGATTTTAAGACAGTTAACTTCATGTCTTGATAATATTTGCACAAAGACAGAGGTTGTGTAGCCTCCATAGTCAGGGAAGGTTTCCATGAGCATTTAGAGTTAAAGTAAATGCTTGAGGAAATTTAGATTTATGTGGACAGTTGGAGGCAGTTGGGGAAGCCCAAGGGAGGGTCAAGCTTAAACACAGGGATAGAAGTAGGATGGGGATTCAGCCTAGAAACAAGTGAGGGCAGGAGGGAGGTCATGACAGGCAGAGAGGATTCATGCTATTCAGTTAGAGAAAAATGTTGTTAGACAAAGTGAAAGCCCTGATAGAGATTTGTAAATGTCATCTAGTTCCTCCCATCACTTACTGAATTTACCGAATGGTTTCTATCTTCAGGCACTGACAGTTCAGGCTAATCTTGATCCAAAAAGAATGGGAAAATATGTATGGTTATAGCCAGAAGGTGATAGTGATCTTAAAGAAGGTTGAATAAAATGGGAGTGGAGAATGAGGGAGATGAGAACTTGTCAATAGGTTGTTTTGCAATAATCATATTGAGAGATAATGAGAGCCTGAACTAGTAAGAAAGAAATGGTTGCAAACAGGGAAGGCATATTTGAGAGATGTCATGAAGAAAAAAAAATCAATATGCATTACTAATAGACTGAACTGAGGGACAAATTGGCAATGTAATAGAACAGTCTGGAAATCAGGAAAATGGTGGTATCCATGGCTACAACGGGTAGGCCTGAAAGAAGCACTGAGCTATAAGCAGTGTTCTGGTGTTTTCCAGTCAATTTTAGCTATAACTGAACAGAATATCTAGGTAAAGCTGTCCTGTAGGAAAGTGATTATTTGAAAGTAGCCCTTCAATGAGCTAGTATATTTAGAAACTTTGATCTTCTCATCAACAACAATAAGAAAATAAAGAAATTAAACTCTAAAAGTTGATGAGGACTTGCAATTAAAGACAGCAAGTTCATCACACAAATTTAATTTGGCCACAGCCAAAAAAAAAAAAAAAAAACAAGTAAAGATAGAAAACCATGTAAAGCAGTTGTAAAGAGATAAACAAAATAGCAAAAAGATCAGCAGGGGAGACAAGAAAAATGAAATTTTGAAGGCTGGGAAGCAGTGAGTGTTAACTACCTTTGCTTGGCTGAAGAATATTAAATCTAATTTCAATTCCTAATCTGGGAAAAGCTAAGAAACATATTCATTCATACTGCAAAATCCCCAAAGTTTCTAGAAGTGGAAGAACCAGGTATCCAGGAAATGTGTATTGGAAAATGTGTATGTTTGTATTGGAAGGTGGGGATATATGGTTAAAAACAACATGACTCATAGTCTTTTGAAGAAGCAGTTAGATTCCCAGATCCTCCTCCTATCCCATGCAACTTCTTCCCTACTGAAGAAGCCCAATGTTTTTTGTTTTTCTGTGTTTTTTTTTCCTGGAGACAATAAAATGGAATGTCTCTGGACTGAAGGATACTGGGCACCAAGGAGAACCAAGATAATGAATGCACTGTAAACAGGCAGACTGATGAAACTCAATATCGCAAACTCAATGTTTAGACAAAAATTCGGAGGGAAAGTAATATCCAACTAAAATTCAAAACTAACCTCTCAGTTAAGTTGGAGGGTAGGGAAAGATGTTTTTATTAATGAATATACATGTCTAAAAAATCTTACCTCCCTTATATTCTTTATCAAGAAGCTTCTGAAGAATGTATTCAACTGAAACAAGGGAAAGACCCCACATGATTTGAAGTGAAAGGAGTCTTCAAGATGCAGCTACAGGGAGATTCCCACAATGAAGTTGGGCAACATGTTAGAAATCAACAAATCCAGGCTGAACAGGTCAGAAAATTCTGGGAGTTCTTCAAGAAGATAGAACTGACAATGCCTAATTTGATTAGAAAGACTAGAAGGAATTTACACAACTTAGCAAGAGTATAGGAAAATTAAGAGATAAATACATAGGAAATTTAACAAACAAAAAAGCCTTTCCATAAATAAGAAATACTGATTCTATAATACACAATCTAGCTATGAATATTATTGACATAATAGCAGTAATGTAAAATAGTATTTGATCTTATTTTAATTTAACCATATAATAAGGAAGATAAAAGGATAAGAAATGGATATACTTTACAGGATGTTGAGAATGAAAGGTATCTAAATCCTCATCTTCTATAATTGGAAGTCAATATATAATTACAAAAACTGAAGAAAAGCAAGAAATTCTAATTTAGGAATTCTATTCAGGAAGCTGGAGTAATTACCAAATAATTATCTAAAAGAGCTGAATGCGAATATCCATGGTATAGTAGGCAGAATAATGTCCCTACCCTGAAAGATATCTGAGCCCTAATCCCAGTATCTATGAATGTTACTTTATATGGCAAAAGGGACTTTGAGGATATGATGTTTGAGGACCTTGAAACGGGGAAGATCATCAGGGTGGGCCCAATATAATCACAAATCCTTAAAAGTGGAAGAGAAAGGCAGATGGGGTGAGAGAAACAGCCGAGTAGGAATGACCTGAGGTCCTGCTGCTGGTTCTAGATGGAGGGGGTTATGAGCGGGGACCAAGGATCCAGGGAACTAGGGGCCGCCAACTGGAAACCATCATACAACTGCAGGGAATTTAAATCTGCTGATAAAGGAGTCAACAAGAAACCATTCTCCCCTAGAGCCTCTAGAAAGGATCACAACCATAATGACATTTTCTTTTTATCCCAGGGAAATTGATGTCAGACTTCTGACCTCCAGAACTAACAAAATAATAACCTTGTATTGTTTTAAGCCACTAGGTTTATGGTAATCTGTTATAATGATAGAAAACTCATATACATGAGAAGTGGGAATTATTGGCAATGAAGCAGGTAAACTTCATAGGACACTCTGAAGAAATACTTGGCTCTTTAAATCCTATTCATGAGTAACTTTAATAAAAATTGAAAAAATATTACAAAGTAATATAAGATATTAGGACCTATTAAACCTACGACTACCAGAAATTTGTAACTCAAATTTATAAAATTTAGGATGAATTGCAAAAGAAATGACAAGTGTGAAGGGAAGTCTAGGATTATACTATTGAAAATATATATAAATGGGTAGAAATTATACTAAGTTTTAATTACAGATTTGTATTTCAATTTTGTTAAAATTGTGGTATTTATATTTATTTTACATATTATGTTTTATTACTATATATGTTATTTTAAGTATGTGTCTAGCTATTTTATTTTTTAATGTTTATTCATTTTTGAGAGTGAGAGAGACAGAATGTGAGTGGGGGAGGGGCAGAGAGAGAGGGAGACACAGAATCCGAAGCAGGCTCCAGGCTCTGAGCTGTCAGCACAGAGCCTGATGCAGGGCTCGAACCCATGAACTGTGAGATCATAACCTGAGCCAAAGTCAAACACTTAACCGACTGAGCCACCCAGGCACCCCATGTCTAGCTATTTTTTAAAAAGTTTTGTGGGAAGCCCTGTTCCTAGGAAATGATATTCAAGGAAGATGTATGTATGAGGAAACAAAGATCCTGAGTTCTGGCTTTCCAATGGCATCCATTGTTTTTCTGATTTTGGTGATCTATCCACTGCCTTGAGATGAACTATTTCACTTTCTAAAAAAAATAAATATAAACAACAATAAAAGATAAAGGAAAGTGAAATGAGTGAAAAAGGAAAAAAACATAAAGAAGGATGAGAGAAAGACTTAAAAGAAAACCCTGGAAGACCCCTGTGTTTTGGAGCCAGAGTGTGTAAGAATGAGCCAGAAAAATCAACAGAAGAGCATCAGTTGGAGTAAGTGGTTGGCATAGTGGATTCAACACAGATGAAGGTGAGCCTGTGAAGATTCATTTACTCGGAAAACCTTTAGTAGGTTGGCCATGAGCTAAGCACTTTGGTAGGCACTGAAGATGCAGAGGAAATAAAGAGTTGTCAAAACAAACATGAAAGGAAAGTGGAAGAGAAGAAACATCTGAGAATAAAATTTCATTTGTACCACTCACAAACATGAAGCACAGCCAATTAATGACATCAGAAAAAATATTACTACCTTCCTTGGTCTCGTACCTGGGAAGAAAGAGGTTGTCAGGGACAATGAATGCTTCAGTCCAACTGTTCATGCAACTGTGTGCTCAGCAGGTGTGTCTAGAGACAGACTCCATGGACAGATTACTCAGGAGTATCCGAAACTGGGAGATGGAAGCCATAAAGGAATGGCTCAGCATATTCCCCTGGCCAGAAAGGAAGCTAAGGATCAACACAGAAGCTCAGAGCTCTTCTGCCCCTACCAGAAGGTTTTTGTTTTGTTTTGTTTTAAAGTTTGTTTGTTTTGACAGAGAGAGACAGAGAGATTGAGTGAGCAAGGGAGGGGCACATAGAGAGGGAGAGAGAGAATCCCAAGCAGGCTCCAGGCTGTCAGCACAGAGCCTGATATGGGTCTCCATCTCCCCAACTGTTCAAGAGCTGGGAGCTTAACCCACTGAGCCACCCATTCACCCCCCTACTGGAAGGTTTTAACTTCTACAGAGTTGGTGCCACAGCATAGAACAGTCACCTACAAAAATGAGGGCACATGGCCTAGAGATCATTGAAGGGCACAGAGTGAAACGTGGTCTGATGAAGCATACATGGCTTTGAAGAATTTGCTTTGCAATTTGAATCAAATATTTTCATGTTTTTTATAGGGTTTTTTTTTGTAATATTTCACATAAAGGCAGATTAGTAGTGAAAGGCACATGTTTCTCTTGCTTCTTTTATGTTGTCTTATAAATGCTGGGTCTTCAGAAGTTGTATTATTTTTGTCTCTGCTATGGAGGCCTGCTGTTTCCTTAATTGATGTGGTAGCATTTGACTGGCTTTATTCCCATCGTCACATAATCATTATTTTCCATATCTCAGTTGTTGCTCCATTTCATTAACTTTTTCAGAAAATTGCTCCCTATTTATCTATTTATAGGTTTTGAATGCGTGTAGTCTTTGTCCAAAACCAGTATGATTTCCTTTATCTTCTTGCTTTTGATCTTTAATTTTTCTTTGTTCAGAATCAATCATTTTTCCCCTCGATACTTCCTTTGATATTCCCTTTTTCTAGCTGCTGCCACAGTAATTGGAATTTTCTTGAATTTGTACTTTATTTAAAACCTTTCAGTTATGGGTGGTCAATTTGGAGGACAGTGGTAGCTCCTAATGGTGTACGTCAGGCTCTTGGTCCTCCAGGCTCATATTTAGCCTCATCCTTTACCAAGGCTCTTTGAGCTCCTTCTTTCCACCAAGTAGGTTTTTCTCCCCCCACCCCAACTTTTTTTTTCTTTAGGAATTTTTCTGCTTTTGTTTTTCTATCATTTCCTTTTAACCACAGAATCACCATAATTTATAATCCTGGTCTTCTCACTATATGTCAACTTACTTATTTTAACTCATTTTTCAGTTTTATATTAACTACTAGTACCATCATTTACCTATGGATCTAAACTATTTAGGTTTTCTATTATTTTCTATTAACTAGTATGTAAAAATGGCTTTTTATTAGCTCCATGCACTCATTGGTTTGATGTAATCTTTATTGTGTAAGTTCATTAAATCCATTTTAGCTGATTGATTCTTTGGGCATGTCTTATCCTCAGACTTAAGCCATGAGGAAACTGTGCAGTAGAGTTCAATATTTATCTGTAGGATGAATGAATGAATGGAAACCATGTGTACAGGCTCACGGGAGCAGGTGCCGAATATCTCACTATCTCATTCTGTGTTGCTTTCTGTGATGTACATTTAGATCCAGTCAAGCAAGGTAAGGCTGTGAATCTCTGGTTTCTCTGATTTCAAGATTTCACTAACTGTTTATGAAACCTTTTATCTAGTTAACTCAGCTGCTTGCTATTAAGATGTGTTATCTTCTTGGCTCAGAAATAAAAGTCCCAGGGTAAAGAAATAAAGAGGCCTGGGGTTCCTTGTTACTGAAGTCCTGCTTGACTGTCCCTGGCTTCAGCTTCCTGGGGCTAAATTATCTATAACAGATCTTGTTCCATCATTGTAAAATGTAAATCCTAAAGAATGAGGATGTGCTTCCTGGGTCCAGTAAGGCTGTGGTTCTGGGGGATGGTAAATGGAATAAAAAAGTAAAGCACTCTCTCACTCTCTTTACCACGGAAGATAATTTTCCCCAAGCCTCTAAGGGTTCCAATGTTGTTTAATAGTATCTCCTGCACTCAGGTTAGCAGCAAACAGGTTCCTCTATTTGAAATCATGGACTGCTGCTGGCGCTACACTAGCCAGTGGCTTACAATCCTTTCCTACTGGAAGCAATGTAGACACTCAGTTCTAGATTCTGCGTTATCTGTGTTTGGTTCTCACTACCACATGTACCGTAACAAGCACCCTCTCTCAGTTTGCTGTAATTGATGTTCCTGGTGTTTTCCTTTGAGTTAATGAAAACTACACCAATCCTCCTAAATTCTTCTACTCCTCTGTCCCTGTCAATTATTCTATCACTGCACACAACAGCAAGCCCACAATGCAGTAGTTCCCTCGTACAGAGATACTGCCATGACGGCCTGCCACCTTCAAGTAGGATGCAGTGGTGTCCAGAGCAAGGCCGTTAGCTCCCATTTTTCCCAGAGCCAGTCCACACTTCTGTCTCCATATTTGTGTGGCATTCCGGTTGCAGCTGGTGCTGGACACCACTGTTCCAACCCACCCTGGGTGCCACCATCACCAAGAATTCTGCTGCGTGCACTGAAGCCCTCTGTGTGTCCAAACCAGACTTTGTCTTCTGAAACTCTCACTGTATTCCAACTCACTTTGTATCCCATGCTGAGGCAGGAAAAGGGCTTCCATTCCCTTTGAGATTATGCTTTGCTACACGGGAACCAGAATGGGGCTTCCTCACCATACAGAGTCTCACGGAGAATTTAGTGGAACTATTTTCCTTTGTTTCATTTTTTTTATTCCTTGTTTGTGTTCTAACTTCTATTTTGTAGGGTTCTACTAAATAGTTCTGAGGTTCAGAGGTTAAGGAACAGGTGGAAGCCAAGAGCTGGATAAGTTACACACTCACAATTGCCCCTCCCCCTTCAACTTTAATCAGTGTCCTTACAACACCCTTGTGTGTACATTCTCTTCCCCTAAATTGTGTTCTCTTACCAGAGAACTCCTGGGTGATTTGTATACCTAGACCTCTTTGGCCCTGCCTCATAGGCTTGCCAGTGTTTGAATCCTAGAGTGAACATTGAGTAAGTTCACTAAGAGACTTTCCTCTCCTCTGTTTTATTGGTATGAAGGGACATTAGCACTTCTAATCCTTTCCATCTTTATTTCCCATAATTCATTTTATTTACACACAGCTCTGCAGGTTATAGGCATTTTCACACCTATCACTTCATTAGTGTTATTATAACCCTGCGAGGTATACAGCACAAGTGTTACTATAACTGTGTTAATCATGAACCAACTGAGACCACGAAGTTGCCCCTTGCCCAAGGCCACATGATGAATGAGTTGCACAATCTGAGCTGAGCTCATTTCTCTGTTAGTTCTCATGACTTCACTACATAACACCCATCCTTAAAAGCCCTGGGTTATGGTTAGTGATAAAGTTTGGCTAAGAATACTGTATTTTTTAATTAAATTTTTAACATTTATTCATTTTTGAGAGAGACAGAGCATGAGTGGGGGAGAGGCAGAGAGAGTGGGAGACACAGAATCTGAAGCAGGCTCCAGGCTCTGAGCTGTCTGCACAGAGCCCGACGCAGGGTTCACACTCATGGACTGCGAGATCATGACCTGGGCTGAAGTCGGACGCTCAAATGACTGAGCCACCCAGGTGCCCCCAAAATACTCTATTTTTAATCATACATATAATTCCCCAAGGAGTTTGAAATGTTAGCAAAGTCTGGAAAATACAAAACTTATTTGTAAACTAAGTTGAAGTTTGGGAAGAGAGTGATTTCCTAAATAGAGTTCTCTCATAGCTAATAAACATGGCATGACTGAATTAACATGGGGGGGAGTGGGTAATAAATTGATTAGTTTAATTCTTGTATAGAGTTTTATCTAGAAGGATGGCCCTACTTGCCACATATAAAGGAAACGCTTTAATTCTGTTCACAAGTGGACTCAAGCTGCCTCTTTGCCAGGCCCTGTGCTAGGGTACAAGGAGGGATTGCCAGAATGATTCCAAACTGGACCTTAATATCAAAGAGTTCATGGTCTTCTGGGAAAGATCAACCTCAGACATAAGTAACTGAGAGACAGGCTTAATGTAATAACAAATAAAAAGCCATGGTAATCCAGGAAAGTAAGAAATATGAGCAACAAAAACATACTTTAATATATAAATAGCTTTCTTTTGATGAGGCATAGGAACAAGGATTAAATCCAGTTTACAAATCAAATGTGGAAGAGATACAAAATAACCCCAAATGCCCCACCCAGACATTTGGGTTTCCATTGTCAGTAGAGTTGGTGACTTGTTCCTACTAGGTCCTACCAGAGTTCAGAAGGGATTACATTGTATTGTTCTCAGTCAGGGGCAGAATTTAGGATCTTTGGTACAAACCTCTGAAAATCAGGCCATTTGGCTGTGTGGGTGATCTGACTCTGCCCAGTCCCTTTTGTCACAATTGATGCTTTCCAGTTTCATTAGGGACATTACATTTCCATGGGATGATTCCTATTTCCACAAGGTGCACACAACTTGCTAATGAGGATCTCAAAAAAGAAAGCTGTGTGCATCTGTACAAATTGAGATCACACCTTCATTCTTGGACTATAGTTGTAATTACATTAAAGACACATTACAAGTCTGTCGCCTCTCATTTCATTTATTGTGTGTGTGAGCTGTGTTGCATCACTTTATCTCCTATTAAATTGCTAGCATTTCCTTTGGACTCTGATACACCTTCTCTACTACAAAACAGCAGCACACCCAACAGTTGCAGTTAGGAAGTGAAGGGGAAAGCCGTGCCCACACAAGCAAGTTTGCATATGGTCTAATCAGCACAAATATACTTTTCCCAATTCCAAAATATGAATTATGAGCATTATGCCTTGGGCTTGTCTTCAATCTTTTTTTAAAGGGACAGAGACTAGTTGGTTTATACCCACTCATATTCACTCTTCTCTGAAGGAGCCAGGCACACCTTCTCCACCACTTCACATGCAGAGTGACAAGGGTGACCATGAGCTCAGAGCTTCAGGGGTACCTGCATTGTGGTCAAACAAAGACTATACGGAACCACTCTCTGCAAGATTATTTGAAGCTTTTTTCTGGGACTAGAACTCATGATATTTTCATTTCTATTTGTTTTTAAATACTGAACATTTTCCTTTTTTCTAAACATTACCCCACTCTTCACATTTATCATTATAATGCCTGAGTAGATAAGGCTAATCTTACTGCCCTCACTTTACAGAAGAGAAATAAAGATCCAGACATGTTTTAAAAGTGGGGAGAGGGGCCATACAATACAACTGCTTACTGCTGGAACTACAGTCAAGGTTGCTCAATGGTAGGTCTGGGCTCTCTCCTCTAGTTTTATAAGGACTGGGGACACTGACCACCTACCAGGCATTGTGCTAGGTGAAGAGAATACCCAGGTAGTGAGACATGAGCTCTGCTCTTGAGACTTCAGTCTGTAAATGGCATTGCCCTTTATATGTCAGGAAAAGCACTGACCTGAGAATTGGGAGTCAGAGTTTTACTCTGGATTTTGCCCCTGACAACCATGATCAGCGTGAGCAAGTACTTTAATATCTCTGAGCAATAATAGCCTAGGCTCTGCCTATCCCTTGGTAATTGTGAGATTCAAAGGAGAAAACTCAGAGAATGGAGTTTGGAAAGTAGAAATCATTCTAAAAGTATATATCTATAGTGACAGTAGGGATATTTAGAGCTGTCTGAAATACAAATGTGGGTGGAACACAAAATATATAGGTTTAGAAAGGACTCCACTAATACATACAACTTGAAAGGTGAATTAGTCTATCACAGATGGTGGATCCTAAAACCTTTGTGTGAGCTGATGCCGGGGATCAACAGGGAACAAAACAGTTCATCATCCAAATGCAGACAGGCATACACTGGAAATGCCCTGGGTAAACTGGGAATGGATTCATACTATCAGTAAGGTTCTAGATTTATCAGATTCGGGCCAGGAAATCAGTTCTGTCAGGTTACTCTGATGATCAAATTCCTTTCTGCCTAAGACACTGCCTCTGTCACATCTTCCATGGACCACCTCCACCCCTCTCTGATAACCTCTGCCCCCTCTCCCTTCCTGCACGAGGAATTCAGAGAGACTCAGATCATCCTTAGGGTCTGTGTGTCAATCCTCTTGGTGAAGAATAATCATGGGGGTTTGGCAAATGCTGAACTGCTGGGCACCACTCTATCTTCCTGCATGATTGTATTAAATCCTTTAAAATAATTGTATTTGGGGTGGCTGGTTGCCTGAATTGGTAGAATATACAACTCTTGATCTCAGAGCAGTGAGTTTGAGGCCCACACTGGGGGTAGAATTTACTTAAAAAAGTAAAACAGGGGTGCCTGGGTAGCTCAGCTGGTTAAGCATCTGACTTTTGTTTGTGTCTCAGGCCTTGATCTCACAGTCGTGAGTTCAAGCCCTACATTAGGCTCTGATGCGCTAGGCACAAAGCCTACTTAAAAATAAATAAATAATAAATAAAATCATTGTGTTTTATGGTTTAAATCTTAAGTTCTGCATTTCAAAATGCTTTATAAAGGGCTAAATATTTTTTGAGCTTTATTCACAGTTGGCTGGCAAAACTGTGATTTCTACTTTCTGCACAACCATACCGTTTTTCTGAGCCAGACTGTACCACCTGCAGTACCAAGTACCAAGTTACCAGTCTGTCTACCACACTAATCCCTAAGCTCATGAGCAATAGGATCTATCAAATTCACTGTAGTATTATTTAGGCCTGCATGTGAGAGACCAACAAGAAGCCCTAATGGAATAAAAAAATATAAAACATTAAATTTGAGTCCTCTGCTTGGCTCTTAAGACTATCATAAGTTGTCATTGGTTACTTCTGGAAAACAGAATCTCAAATATTTAAAGTAATTGATTTTTTCCCTGTGTAAACAACTTCAGAGATAAGCTAAGGGTTAGCATATTATCCTTACATTTCCCTTCGCATACACTGGGGAGAGAAGGGAGGGATGTTTGGGAAGATGCAGTTATAATCTTTCCTGGCAGAAATACCTAATTACACTCAGGTCTTGAATCTCCAAGTTAGCATATTTTGCCCATTCATTGCTCAATAAATATTAATTGGTGGAGATGGGTTATAATTTAGCATGTGTATAATATATAATTTACCTGTAACCTATAATTATCTTAAATGTTCAAATAAGGGAATTGATTGGACTGAAAAGAAAATAACTTATTTAAGTTTAAAAATGTTGTTATGATCTAACTCTTAATAAAACCACCCACCTTCAGACATCATTTCACTTACATAGGCAAACTGCCATTTGCCACGTTCTCTCTCAAGGAAGACAAGATTGCAGTAGATACTGAGCTCAGCTTTGTGTATGCTCTGGAGTTCTCTGATGTATTAGAAATATTCTGTACTATTTGTCCAGCTCAAAATGGCCACTTTCCATGAGAACTGCATCCTCCACACACAGGAACAAGCCCCTATTAGTACATATTTGTTAATCCATAAATGGCTGGACTAGGGGCAGAGCCTTTTTTATTTGAAAAATTATTATTACTGTTTACCAATGGGAAGATGTACTTTATTTACACCAGCTGCCAAAGGAGCAAGGTGAATACACAGAGTTAGCTGGCTATTTAGAGAAGATTCTTAAGCCAAATCCATCAAATGATCATTCCTAGGAATATGGAACTGGGATTCAATTCAGCCAGCATGGTTGGAATTGAGAGCATATAACAGGAAGATTTTTGGGCATCCACCTTCTGCCCAGTATATGTGGAGAGAAACAGAACAGTCTCAGAAAGAAGAAAAATGGACAAGAGAAGCAGAAAGGTAGAGACAAAGAACAGAGGAGTCCCTACTAAATGGTTTTCTAATGGCTTTCTATGCCCTCTTTCCATGCCCTTGAAGGGCCCTGCTGCTCTGTGTCCAAGATACACCAGCAATCTGACAATAAATCTATCTTCATCCTAACCACTTACTTTTTTTTCCTTAAATTAGTTCTAACTGGTTTCTATCACTTGAAATCAAAAGAATCCCTTCCTAGACCTTTAAGAATACTTACCTTATTCACCTAAGAGGTAGTAATTCCTCTTCCCCTCACCATGTTTTCCCCACTAAGACACTGCAGTCTTTGCCCACTCTCTACCCCCTAAATTCCATTTTCTGATGAGTAAGAATAAAACATTTTGTCTAATTTTGTTAATCTCCATTGGTAGTAATGAGAAGTAAGCATGGTCTTTACCTCAGAGACCAGCACTGTTCTAGCCAAGAAAGCAGGGGCAACTGAGTAGCAGCTGCCTCAAGACACCAGCACTGACTCAATGGTTGGAAGAGAGCAATCAAGGGGCAGAGAGAAGGGTCCTGCTCTGGCTTACTCACACACGGACCTGCCCAGACATCTGTGTACACATGAGCACATATATACACGTGTGAACACAATGGCAAAGAGAGGGAAGTTCAGAGTCCAAACTCATGCTCTCTGTGACATCCTCATTCTCTGCATCCTCAGAGCCTCTTACAATCCACTGGAAACATTCGACCAACCAGACCTCCCATGGAGCTTGTAATCAGAATTACCATTCAGATCCATCTTTCAGGGCTCCTTGCTTTGCAGTTCTATTATTGTTTCATAAAACTTTAAAACTTTCCACCCTTCCTTCATTGTAGTCAACTTTAAATAAATTCAGAGTGTCACTTGTTAAAATAAATGACATTTAAACAACCTCAGCATGGTAACTCATTCCTCATTATCATAGAGAGCTCTTCTGAAAGGTCTATAGTACATTACCTCTACGAAATGGATTTTACCTTCAATATTAACCTCATTGCTCAGAGAGGACAGGTGCTAAGCACTCTGGTGAGAGGTGGCATAGAAATGCATAGGTAGATTGATAGAACTGAGCAAGTGGTGATGAACTAAAACAAAAGAAGGGAAAAGGTTTAGGTTAAATATTAGGTAGCAAAGTTGAGCTGCAAGAGAGCTGTGATGATTGAGCGAGTTGCTACAGAAGACTGAAGAACATTTTTTATTATTTTAGCTACTCAAAGCTCACTATGTCTGTGCTGGTAAAAGAAGCCACCTGTGGGGTGTGGCTGATAACTACAGTGCACCTCAGACAAGCTGTTAGTCCAGTGGGAATTTCACAATTTGGGAAACTGAGGCCCAAAGCAAACAGTGCCCTACTTCTGGATACAGAGGAGTAAGTAATGTAACTCAGCTGGTCGGCAACCATGCAGCTCTACGAAATTCTCATAGTTCTTTTGCTTGTCCATTCTCTGCCTCCCCAGCCTTCTCGCTTTTTTTCTCCCTCCTTAGAGTGTGGAACCAACTGATCTGACAGCCAGTACTCTGTCAAGGTATTTCTGTACCTGCATATTTCCAGCATTATAAGCATCCAATAAGAAAAAAAAAGTTACTTTGTTCTTAATAACCTAAGGAACTGAGAGGCCCTCTACTCTCTCAGAAGGCTCCAATGTCATGGGCCAGGAGTGAGGTTATGGCCACCACACAAGCACATCCATTCCCAAAATAGGCTGATGATCACCTCTGAATTGGTAGTCTCACAAGCATGGATGCTTCCCTACCTACAACCTCTCTTTGAATCCAAGATGTTAGCTGTGATTTTGTGACTCATACAGACTATGTATAGACTATATATATATAGACTTATATAGGCTATATACATATACATACACACATACATATATACATATACACAAACACATATACATATATAAACATACATTCAGATGTATGTATACATATATATACATACGCACATACATATATACATATACATGTATACATACGTATACATACATATACACATATACCTGTATACATACACATACATATACATGTATATACATATGTACATGTATGTGCATATGTGTATGTGTATACATGCGTGTATACATATGTATATGTGTGTATATGTGTATATATGTATGTGTATATTTGTATATATATAGTCTATATAAGTCTCTATATATAGTCTATACAAGTCTCTATATATACTCTATACATAGTCTGTATAAGTCACAAAATCATATATGTATATGTGTATATGTATACATGTATGTATGTATATGTATATATGTAGGTATATATGTATATGTGTGTATATGTATGTATGTATGTGTATATGTATTTATATGTATATATGTATGTGTATATGTGTGTGTATATATATATATGTATATATATGTGTGTGTGTATATATATGTGTGTGTGTGTGTGTGTGTGTATATATATATATATATATATATATATATATATATATAGTGTCTTGGTCCCTGTTTTTAGTACAGAGCTCCTAAATCCTTTGGAATTTCCTGATAGCCATGGTGCCTTTTTTTTATGTTAATGAGGTGACTTTGGATGCATCTAATGATGAAGGCTCATTGCCAAGAGGAACCAAGCAGGTGATTAGAGCCTTGGAACTTTTGGTCCCACCCCCAACCTCTGTGTAGGAGAGAGGGCCTAGAGGTTGAACCAATTGCCAATAGCCTGTGATTTAATCAGTAATGCCTATGTAATGAAGCCTCCATGAAAAAGGATGGGTTTGGAGAGCTTCTGAGTTGGTGAACACAAGGAGAGAGGGCATGGAAGCTCTGTGCTTCCATGGTGAACACAAGGAGAGAGGGCATGGTGCTCCATACCTTGCCCTATGCTTCTCTTCCACCTGGCTGGTCCTAAATTATAAAATTTATCATTTTATAATAAACCAACAATCTAGTAGGTAAAATGTTTCTGAGTTCTGTGAACCACTCTAGCAAATTAATATAACTAAACGATGAGGTTGTGGGAATCTCTGATTTATAGACAGTTGGCCACAAGTACAGGCAGCAGCCTGGACACATGCAACAGATTTTGGAAGTCTGAGGAGGGCGTCTTTGGAACCTCTAAGCTATAGCCAGTTTGTTAGAAGCACAGGTAACAACCTGGGCTTGTGACTAGTGTCTGAAATGGAAGGAATGGGTGGGGGGAATCTTGTAGGACTGAAATTTTAACCTGTGGAATCTGATGCTACTTCTGAGTAGATAGTGTCAGAACTGAGTTGAATTATAGGACACCCACCTTGTGTTGACAGCATTGCTTATTTGTATGGGGACCCTTGCCCCCCAAAAGTGGAATTGGCTGATGAGAATCCCTTTATTAGCCTACAAGAATACCATGAGGAGTAGAGTCTCTTGTACTCTGATCAGATCCTTTGAGCTTGATGAATCTGCTTGATAAATTTTCATTGTGCCTGTGCTATGTGCCCAGTTCTGAACATTGGCTGGTTAAGACAGAAGAATGAAAAGGAACTTAGCCTTTGATTTATCTACAGCCTAGTAGTAGTGGATGGGGAAGGAGGCAAGTTTTACATGCATGAGGCAAAGTAAGATGACATGTCTATGGGCTTTTAATTTACTGCAAAAATGAAATAAAGAAGTCAATGTGGACTTGGGTCTGAAGGCAGCAAGAAAAAGCACTGGATATATGAATAGGTTTTACTTTCATAACCTAAAAAAAAGTCTATAATTTCAAAGAAAAGTAAGGACACAGAGATGAAGGTCCAGGGATGGGAATTATGACCTCGGCCCATAATTTACCATGTGACTTAGGAATCGCTCTCCCTCTCTAGATTTCCTCACCTGCCCAGTGATGACACCTGGGTCTTTTCTGGCTGAGGAAACACTACTGTGTCTCTGTAGCTCCTCCCTTGTGGTGTCATATGAACAACAAATTCTCTGAATGTTGCCATCTTCTTCCTCAAAACTTCCCTGGGGCCACAGTGACTGGTAAGTCTTACACATTTTCTCACAGACTAAAAACATTTCCATGAGGTCCAAAAACAGTCCAAAGTTTATCTTTGAACTCATACCAGTAAGTGTTTAAAGTAACTATTTACTGGCAATAATGAAAATATTTGAGGTACTCTTACAAAGTTCTAGTTGTGAAATATCAATAAAATAATTGCCTAATTCCAAATCATGTACTGTTCTAATTAATTCTGCATGAGACATTTTTCCAGCTTCAAAGATTGCTTTACTTGTATTGCATAACAAAATAATGGTATAATTAGGAATAAATTTGTCATTTTTATAAGTAATTCCTTTTTATTATGTGTTTGGAAGCAAAGCACAAGCATGATTAAAGCCCCCTTTAAAAGGTTTTATTAATTATTATGATTATTATGGATAATAAGCATCCACAAGCTGCAGAATGTATCCCAGGCAAGATGCACAAAGCCACAAAACATGGCAGGAGCAGGGATGGATGCCAGATTCAGGCTTCCTTATTCTATGTGGTTCAAGCCTCATCATCTATCTTGTCCCTTGTGTGAGGCAAGAGTTTCACTTTTTGTCTCCTTCTATGTCTACTAAGGCCCCCTCCCCACTGGACAATCCAGTAAGTAGGCCCCTTTGTCCCCAATACTCTCTTGCCTTTACTTACCTCCTCTCCAACACTCCCAGTCTTGTAAAAGTGTAATCAGTCCTCAAAAGTCAGCTCTGAGAGTCTTTTGCCAGGGAGCCTCCTCTGGCCTGCCACTCTGGGCCCCCCTCCTGAGTTATTGCTCCTTTCCTATACATTGGGCACTTAGGCTAGGATAATATCTTATTTTTGCTTTTTTTTTTTATGTCCCCAAAACAGAGCAAGTTGTAGGAGGCATTCAAGAACATTTAGCAAATAGATGGGTCAATTAATAACAGAACAAATGAATAATAAAACCCATCTTCCCATTAATATATATTGCCTAAAACCCATGAACTGGACTTTATTAGTGAACACAGGTGTGCCAGGAATCTGGTATCCATCCAGCTTTCATAATAAGTAACTGGGGTAGCTGCTACCTAGAATTCTCTCTCTACAATGTGTGAAATATCCTGTTTTTGAGAATTCATACTTTAACTTAAAATATGCCTTACCAGCATTCTCTCTTCAAATGACTTAATGTGAAGCCACAGATTCACAGATCATCATAGCTGCAGGGGCTCTGAAGCACCATTTTCTTTAAGTTTCTAGTTTTACATATGAGAAAAATAAAGACTAAGATAAGGACAGAGCCCACTCAACATCACACCAAGTTAGGGGATATGAGACCCAGGGTTCCTGACCTCTAGACAGAAGCTCTTTACTGTGAACTGCCAGGTCATCTCCTTCTTCTAAAGAGAGCAGAAGCCACTGTACCCACAACTCCCTGGGGGATAAGGAAGGAAGCACATCTCTATAGCTGCTTCCTTTTCTGGGCTATTCCATGTGTATACAAACATTTCACAGGTGTTACTTGGTTCATAAGACTATCAGAGCCATCAGTCCACTTAATTTATCAAGGCCACTCCTCTGTCTTCTTCTTTTCCTTCCCATGGCCCTCACCCTCATTCCAACCATCACTGAAGCCAAAGCCATATGTCTTAGTTTAGGTTTACAGCCTTGTTTTCTAAACGTGCTCTGACTTCCTTTAATCCAGTCCTTGTTTCAATAAGTGTCTGTCCAGGTGGACACAGATAAGTATGAACAGAGAAGGAAGTAGAGAAAGCACTTTTGTTGGGTTGGTCAGATGGGACAGGCCAGTCATAGGTCATTGACCAAAACACAAGATAGGAATACAGTGGTCCTGGATCTGAGTAAACATTCAAAGAGCATATTTAAAATATTAGTTGAGCAGCACCTCATGCAGGAAGAGACAGTAGCAGAGATAGCTGTGGAGGGAGAAACTAATGCTGGCTTCCATTAAAATTATGTAGTACCTGACTACATTTCTTGTTCTTGTCTGCTGCCACCTTCAAGGTTTCCACACGCACATGGTCATGTCTTGTGAGCGTTTAGCTAGAAGCACCCTGAACATCTCAACCCAATGAGGTGAAAAGGGGAAAGAACAGGAAGTCTGAGGAAGGGACCAGAGTCAGGTACTGTTCTGAGAACATTTATAGGGGCTCAGAGGGTCTCTGCATTTAGCAGATGAGGGATAGCTTTCCTTAATAGAACTTACGCTTATTTTCATTCTTTCGTTAGCCTTCTCCTGAGGGGCTATATACCATTAAAAAGAAAATCACAAACTCTCATTTCACATTTGCCAAACCAAATGTGAGGCCCTATTTGACACAGTAGAGTAAACAGCACCCTCTGGAGGAATGACTGGTAGGTTGGGGGAATGCATATCCCAATTGCCTTCTTGGAATTCAGAGCCATCATTTCCAATTTCCAAACCTAACTCAAATCCCATCACTCTGTGCACCTTGCCTGGTTTCTCTATGGCCTATCTTAACTATCCCCTCTGAACACTTACAATACATATTACATGAATCTGTTTAGTAATTCACAGTCTTCCGTGTTTATTCTTTTGACCCACATCTAGAACGTGAGCTCCTCAAGCGGTAGTGCAGCTTCCATTTTCCTCATGTCCAAGGAGACGGAAACTATGCATGCATGCATTCATTCATTTATTTCTCAAGCATTTCTTGAGCACCCACTCTATGCTAGGACTTAATCTAGGCACTAGACTTACAGAGATGAATAAAGTATGGTCCCTGACTTTGAGAGCTCTCAGTCCAGTCAGAGAATCAGCCATGTGGGCATGTAATGATCATACAGTGCAGTAAATGTGCTATAAAAGTACAAGCAAAGTGAGCTCTATGAAAGCACAGAAGAAAGAAGGGCAGATTCAGAAGGAATGGCAGTAGACTTGTGTGCCAAAGCTGCTCAATAAATATTTGTTGATTAATTAGGGGAGGAGTGTACTTCTTTAGGGATTACAGGGACAAAATGTCCTCATTAGCTGATGATGAAAGGAATGTTTTTTCTTACAGTCAGAAAGCTCATGGGAGCTGGCAAGTGATAATCTGTGTATTAATGATAACAAAAGGAAGAAACACTGGCAGAAGCAAAAAGCTCTCAGGCATGTTGAGCATCAGATAAGCCCATTACATTTCTGGATGTGCAGTGCCCTGTCCTGTCCACGGGAGACCTCCTGTCTGTCTTTCCCCCACTTCCAGGGAGATTCTCACACCCAGAGAGAGCCATATTCCAAAAATCCACCACTAGGAACTTCTTCAGGCAGCTGACAGGCAGACAGATGTGCAGGTCTTTCTTCAAGACCCTGGCCTGGCAAGGGGTGGGAGCCTGTCTGTGTGGCCTGGGCTTTGCCTGCACAGCTTATTTATTCTGCAGCATATGCTGGCTCAGCACATTAAGGCAGCTCCAATTTTCCATGTTCGTTTTAGTCGTCCCTTAACTCTGGTAAGTTGCCTTTTGCAGTGATCTCGCCCTTATGGTTTACAAGGGAAGCAGCTGTGATTTTTCATCCTTTGAACTCTTGAGCCAAATGGCGTAACACCACCCCTCTAGTTACCCTCTCCCCTGGACCAGATGACCAACAAAGCAGTGGTCAGTAATAAGCATCTTCTGCGAAGCTGGTAATGTGCTTATTCTCACACCCCGCTCCACACCATCATGGTGATTCTATGTCCTCAATGTGTCCATAAATCACTGTCAAGGTGTAAGGATGCACTGACTGGAGAAAGTGAAAACTGTGTTGCTCAGGTAGGAGGAGAGATCTAATCATACATGTTATGCAAGGAGTGCTCACACTCCCTTTCAGGTAATTTCTATCACTTTCAGTGGGTTTCTGTTCTTGATCAACTTCACAGTTTTTATGACTAAACCTCTTTTTCTGTGTTGACAGTTGTAATCCAGACCTTGCAGTTATCCACATTAAACTGTAAAAGACAGTAGCAGGCCTTATTGATCAATCAGAAGATGTGCACTTTTAATTCTATTTATGCTAAAAGAGCAGCAATGACAAAAGAAGTTTTTACATTAAAACTCACGGTATTAAAACAATTAATTTCCATATAGATGAATGGTCTATCTCTGTAGTAAGAAATTTTTTTAAATCAATATTTAAAGATAAAAATGAGGTCAATATAGTGTCAGTAATCCTTCAATCTTTGGGAGTTCAACGTTCAAAAGCAACATATCCAGTAGTGCAAATTTTATTCTTGCTTTGCTCACTGGAACTCTTTAGAAGATTTCATTGTATTATTTCATTTGTCCTTCTAAAGTTTGTCCTTTGGAGGTCTAAATACCACATGAAAATGTGTCTCTTAGGACTAAAGCTCATCTCTAGAATCCCACCTGGGGGGGGGGGCAAAGAGAGGGAAATAAATTCAAAGAACTTAGAATATCATGAAATGGAAAGGTTGAAGCAGATAAAGACTGAAATACAGAGCTTTGATTTCATCTGTGGTCTCTGTTGGGTTTGACATTTATTCTGGAAGAGAAATTTTGGTCATTACCTAAGACAATGAGCTTAAGAGGAAAGCAAAGTGCAGACTGGAATACTGTAAACATCGGGAAAAACAAGCTTTACTGAAAAAGAGAAATAAAAGCGCAAATTAAGAGAGCAATTCACAAAGGATCATCTCAGCCCCATAAAATGAAGACTTGTTAGCCTCTCTGATTTTGTGCCTGGTCTTCTAGGTACGGTCCAGGCTAATAGGCATCTTGAGAGCTGGTAGCTGGTGCTGCTGTGAGTGGCTCTGAGGCACAGTCACACTTCATCAGTCATGGAGCTGGCCCTGACACCCTTGAGGAGAAGCAAATGGAACAACCTCCAAATGTGTTTGGCCAAGAATAACAATTGCAGAAGAGTTTGACATGAAGAGGAGAGGTGATGTGCTTTGTATTTAGCAAATGGCTAAGACTTTAGAACTTATGGGATGCCTGGGTGGCTCAGTCGGTTAAGTGTCCGACTTCAGCTCAAGTCATGATCTCACGGTTTGTGGATTTGAGCCCCGTGTCGGGCTCTGTGTTGACAGCTCGGAGACTGGAGCCTGCTTTGGATTCTGTGTCTCCCTCTCTCTCTCTGCCCCTCCCAGCCTATGCACTGTCTCTCTGTCTCTCAAAAATAAACATTAAAAAAAAAAACTCAAAAAAAGAACTCAAAAAAAAAAAAAAAGTTAGTTCCACACTGCCTTACTACCTTGGGAAGAGCACTTAGGATACATATGTATATTGTGGATCTGGATGAAGGAAAAAAATGCCAAAAGCTTGGTTTCAAATGGCCACACTGGGTGGGGATCATTAGAACAATGACAGAAAGCTTGTATTTAACCACCCCCCAACAGTGCCCAAAGCCAGCACTGTTTGAAATGTGTTTCTCCTACTTTACACCTGGTTACCTCTGTGCTTGAGTTTTCCATAGTCAGAATGGAGCAGAAGGTCACAAGATTCAGAAATGCAGATCAAATCTGTGATGTCACAAAATGTCACAACTCTGCTGTATCCAGGCTGGACCCTGGCATATGTTCTACTGTTCAAGAAGTAAAGATAAAGCAATTGCTATTTTCCCAAATGCTGGAATGGACACTGGGGGGGGGGGGGAATTAAATGTGGGGAAAAGATTTTCTTCATCTGAAAAGTTCTTTAGTGTGTGACTAGCTTTTCCTTGACTCTGTTAGACCAATTCATATGACTTCACATCATGGTAGCTGCCCACATGTCAAAAGACTAAAGTTAATTAGGTTCAGAAATGCCTGGGGCCCTGGGTGGCTCAGTTGGTTAAGCATCAGATTCTTGATCTCTGAGCCATGATCTCACAGTTTGTGTGTTGGAGCCCCGTGTCAGGCTCTGTGCTGACAGCTCAGAGGCTGGAGCCTGCTTCAGATTCTGTGTCTCCCTTGCTCTCTGCCCCTCCCCCACTCCCACTCTGTCTCTCTTTCTCTCTCAAAAATAAACATTAAAAAGGTTTTAAATTAAAAAAAAAAAACAGAAAGAAATGCCAGAGCTGAGCTCAGCGAGCTCGACATTAAAAAAACAATGGCGGGGGGGGGGGGCGTGTAGGTGTCCAGGGGCACCTGGGTGGCTCACTCAGTTAAGTGTCTGATTCTTGATTTCAGCTCAGGTCATGATCTCATGATTGTGAGACTGAGCCCCCCATGTCAGGCTCTGTGCTGGTTGTGGAGACTGCTTAAGATTCTCTCTCTCCCTCTCCTTCTGCCTCTCTTCCACTTGTACATACACACACTCTATCTCTCTTTTTTTCTCAAAAAACAAAGGGGGTGCAGATGAAAAATTTAGGGCAGCAGGTATGCAGGTGTCTAGGAATGCCAATCTCCCCAGATTATTATCACTAAATAGAGTAGTGGTTCTCAACTGGGGTGATAACACCACCCCCAGGTAATGTTTGGAGACATGTTTTGCTGCTACAATTGAGGGATTATGGTTGATACCAAGTTGGGAGAGGACAGGGACATTGTTCAACATCTCACAAGGCACAAGACAGTCCCCTGCCACCAAGAATTATCCAACCCAAATATCACTAGTGTCACAGTTAGTAGAGTATTGCAGAGCTAAGAAGATTTTCTAGCTTTTCTTGGGACACATGACACCGCACTTCACATGATCTAACTAAGGTTTCTATACTCTTCTCAGTTCTCGCCCTCAAGACACTGTTCCTTATTACATCCTGTAACATGTGCTTATACTACATATTCATTCCATGCATGTTCCATTTCCCATAATATTCTCAATGGGGCAGAAGGGCCTGTTATATGGAAGAACAGAAGTCAGGGCCTGCCTTTAAAATATTAAAGTTGCTGCTTTGAACTTGGCACATAATTCAGCATTGGCCCTTCTCTCTGAAGCCTTCAGATAATTTATGAACAGATTCTGTTAGTAATACCCTCTCTGGCCTCCTTCTGATTAGTTCAGATGTCTTATCCTTAGGATTAAGTGTGCTTCATCCATGAGGTACTTTCTGTCAACTTGGCACAAATCATTAGTCCTTTATGTTCTAAGAAGTTCCATGTCATAGCCTGCCTTTGTGACCTATTTCACATCCTATCTCCTCAGGGAAACCTTCCCTACCTGCTCTAGTTCACATTTTTCTCCTTTTTCTGAGCAACAGAGAACTGAGTGTGGCATGCCCTCACACCCCTACCTTTTATTAAGTGGTTATTGATTACATAAATCTTATCTCAGCAATGCATGGGAATTAAGGGCACTAGGAGTATAAAAAGAAAAAGGCATTGTCCTGTATTATTATTATTATTATTATTATTATTATTATTTATTATTATTAAATAGCTTTAGTGCTTATCACAGCCAGGAACTATACTGAGCATTTTAGATGTACCACCTCAACCTTAGAAGAACCATATCATTCCCATTTTTCATATAGGTAAGCTGAGCTCAGAGAATTTAAATAACTTGCTCAGATCTCTGTGAATCTAATAACCTATGCTCCTAACTAGTCCATTGCACAGCCTCCCTCAAGGTGTTCACAATCTAATGGAGGGACAAGTATATTCACGTGGAGGGGTAAAGCCTCCACACGCCAAGTCAAACTAATGAGCTTGTTGGTGACTAAGCATCAACAGGCTCCAGGCAGACATCCCACTGATGACTTTAATGCACCTTTTCTGAAACCAGCCTTGAGGACTCTGCAAACACGTGGTTCAGTGCTATATAGTCTTATGAATAATAATGAAATCCAATCAGGAACAGAGGCCTTAGATTTTAATTGAGCTATCCTTTAAAGGACTGCTTTTCTCAGTGTCAAGGTCATGTTCTCCTAGCTAAAGCAGTTATTTTATGTGTGTAGCAGAGATAATAGGCACTGGAGACACATTGAGGACATGTGGCATACGGCATGAAAGAAAGGAGGAAATATACGAAAAGCAATCATTGAAGTATACACTATAGACCTTCCCATTGATAATTGGTTTAAATTATTAAAGCACATAAGAGGTTATTAACTAGAGAGAGTATAAATTACTTTTTTTTTTTTTTGCTGAGCATGACTTTTCAAAGTCTCCCAAACTTCCACTTAAAAAAAAAAAAGCTTTAAATTTAAAGTCATTAGAAAAAATATCTTTTAAAAATTATCTCCAGAGTGGATGGATGAAGGGAGAGCAGATGCTTCATGAATTTGAGATCGTGTTACCTGCCATGAGAATATAAAATGTGAAGTGATATTTAAACAATGGTAATATTGCTCAGGAGGTAGCTGACATTAGCTAGGTCCAAAGAGTCATGGTTGCAGACCCCTGGGATTGAAAGCATCCCCAAGGGGCTGGGTCAGGTAGCTGAATAGATACTCTCAGAACTTCAAGGAACAAGTTCTTGGAGCACAGCTAAGTCAGGATGGAAGGGCACCTCTGCAGTGGATACCCTGAGTAGGGACCTGAGACCTGATCTTGTCACCTCCACCAACATGTGAGAGCAGCAGACAGGAAGAGTTGAGACCAGGAGATTTTATGAAGAGGCTCAGCAAGAGAAAAATGAGTGACATACATCTTCCTTCTCACACTTGAGATGCTGATATATGCCCCTGCTCTCCAAGCCCTTCCGGACTTTTCTGCAAATAGGTCTGATGAGCCTGTTCTTATCTAATGCTGCTCCAATCTTCTGGGGCTCTGAATTAGCATTTTTAGGATGTACTGTTCTGGCAAGAGACCCTATATCTAGTAAGGCCAATTATCTCCTTGGATTCTTAGTTCTATCTTTATTCATTAACTCCCATTTCCTCTCTCAGAAATGAGCTCATTTGGGCTGCTCGCCTTTTCTTTGAATGACTTTTCCTCCTTGTGGCCTAAATCCCAGATCCTTTTGCTCAAGCTGCCTCTAAGCCTCCTACTCTGCCCTCTTGTTTTCTCACCCCCATTTTGTGTTCATCAGTGGTGCCTTCACTGAAAGAATGAAAATGAGGAGCAAAAATGCTCTCCCGTTATCCAGCCCAGGCCACACTCTGCTTTGGCCTGTCAGGATGACAGATATATGATGATTACAGAGCCATATTTTTTAAAGATGGTCATAATGTATCATTACATGAGGTATGATGATATGAAACAACATGCCCCCCGCCTCTCTCTCTCTCTCTCTCTCTCACACACACACACACGCACACACACACACACACACACACACACACACTGTGGTGAACACTTCCCATCAACCTTCCCCAAAACTTCTTTTCTTTTTTTTTAAATTTTTTTAAACATTTATTTATTATTGAGAGACAGAGAGACACAGAGCATGAGCAGGGGAGGGGTAGAGAGAGGGGGAGACACAGAATCTGGAGCAGACTCCAGGCTCTGAGCTGTCAGCACAGAACCCAGTGCGGGGCTTGAACTCACAAACTGTGAGATCATGATCTGAGCTGAAGTCAGTCGCCCAACCAACTGAGCCACCCAGGCACCCCTAAATGTCTTTTCTTTTTTGAAACTATCCCTCTTCCCAGTCCAACCATATTCTTACAGATGCCAATTCCCTTGTTCAGGATCAGACTCTATCCAACATGATCAATGAGAACTTTCCCCAGAATAAGGATTCTTTTCAAACTAGAAATAGGTAAGTCTTTTCTACTCCAGGGTCAGAATTTCCTCCATCTGCAAGAAGCTGTATTAGAGAAAGACATAATGATGCTAGAAGCTCCAGAAATGGGACATTGAGTTATGGGGACAAAGAGCAAAAGTGTGAGTGGAATTTAAGACCTGGGTTCCAATTACTCTCCTGGCTTTCCTAAATTGGAATATTAGCCTCTTCTTGACTATGTGACCTTACCAGACATCCTTCCGGTAAATTCACTGCTTATCCAAAGCTCACTTTAGTCCATTTACTGTTGTTTGTACCCAAAGAGCTCCTGAATAACACAGAATACATTCTTAAATTATATACTCCAATATATTAACTCTATTTATCTCAGTTTTTTTTCTGCATTTTTCACTGAATTATATAAGGCACTTAAAATTTTCACATGGTATTTAGTCATAATGATATTGTCAGATGATCTACCTGATTAAGAGAGAAGCACTTGTCCAAAGAATAATAAACATAATTGTGGAGGAAGTCATCTATATATGAGTGATGCCCACAATTGGATCAGGATCATATGTTTGTCCTTCAAATATTTACTGAGTGTCCAGCACTATCAGAAACTGGAGGTACAGAGTAAGAAAATCTGGACACTGACTATGTTGTGTATGAGCTGGTGGGAAATATGGATACATCAGTAACATGCAAATACATGCAAACTTTCAATTATAATGAGTGCTATAAAGAGAGCAGATTGAACGTAAAAAGATATGACCAAATTTTAAAAAAATCAAAAACACTTCCTGGTGAAAAATGACACTTTGGCTGAGACCTGAGTGATAAGCAGGAATTAAATGAGGAAGAGAGAAAAAGAAAGGAGACTGCATATCAAAGGTTCTGTCCAGAACAAAGTATGGGATATCCCAGAAACTGAAGGAAAGCCCCTAAAGTGGAAGGAGCAAGGGAACCACAGTAAGAGAGGAGACTGGAGAAGAGGGTTGTGACCAGATTATGAGATGCCTTGTGGTTCAAAGGAAGATGTTTTGTCTTTTTTCGTCCAACACAGAAAAGCTATAGAGTCTACATGGATGTACTGTCTGTGTGTATGTGTGTTTGGGATGTGAGTGATGAAGCATCATCAGAATTGAATTTTAAGTTTACTTATTTATTCTGTGAGAAAGAGAAAGAGAGAGAGAGAGAGAGAGAACACATGGAGGAGGAACAGAGAGAGATGGAGGGAGAGAACCAAGCAGGCTCCACACTGTCAGTGTAGAGCCCTATGTGGGGCTTGATCTCATGAACCATGAGCATGACCTGAGTTGAAATCAAATGTCAGACACCCAACCAACTGAGCCATCCAGGCACCCTAGAATTGGATTTTGGGACATAATCCTGACCATGGTGTGTGTGGGGGGGGAGGGGGAGCAGATTTGAGAAGATCCAAAGAGGACACATGTAAATTAATTACAAATGTCTCCAGAATAGGCATGAGCCAAGTGGAGGGGGGGTGGGGAGAGGATGATAGTAGCTTATCCTAGGTTGGTGTTGATGGATACAGAAGAAAGTCTGAGAGAGACTTCTTATATTTAGGTGTATAGCCAAAGATCTGTTTTTAGGAAATTTAATTTCTGTCAGAGGCAGGAATTCTTTTGTCACAGGCAAAGAACTTAAATATATAAAAATGAGACATGGGCAAATATAATTGAGCTAAATTTTGTTGAGCCACATTTCTATTAGAAGTAATTAGAGCAAGTTTAACAGCAGAGGTAGGACCCAAGCTATGTACTAAAGAATAGGTGAGGTTCTATGAAAAAGAAAATTTCTATGGAATTTAACAGGAGATAGGAAGTACCCTCAAACTAAATAATTTAAGGAGGGTTTGAGTAAGGGGGTATTTATAAAGATATAGGCATTGGGTATGGAGATTATAAGGAATGGTGAAGTACCACAGATCTAGTAACCATCCTTAGGACTGATAGAATGAAGTGAGGAAGTGGCCCCTGGGTTCAGAAAGAGAGTGCTGTGTAGAGAAAAGTGATGAGAGCTGATGGAGGCATTTCAACAAAAGATAAAGATTCTGTGATGACCTTGCAGGGTGAGGAAGAGCCAGGAAATGCAACTTCTTCCCTTGCTCTTCCTTCTTCCTCCAGATCTCTGACCTATGCTCCTACTTGGTTCAACTCAGTCAAAGTCAGAAGGAATGAGGGCTGTTTGGTAAAGTGCATACATGTCAGGATCCCAGGGCACAAAGCAAGTCAAAGAAGGATGGAGAGTCTATCGACAGAGAAAAACAAAAGAAGATCCAGCTTATAGATGCTCAAAGTCCATAAAATAAATCTAATAAATAGGTATTTACTAAATAGTCACTGTGTTCAGGGAATGGCACTGGGAATCTAAGTGAATACTGAAGGAGGTACCAGCCTGTTTGGGAACTATAGGACCTCAGAGTCAAAAAGGGAAGAAGGGAGAGACTATATGGGTATTAGAAACACTGAATAAAAATAGAACTAATAAGTCACAGGGCAAGAGAACAACACAGGGTGTCACTTGGTAGTATGTGAGCAATTACTAGGGATGTATACAGTTAAAATGCACTGGTGGCCATCAGAGGTGAGGAACTCTATAGCCCAAAATGACCATACAACACTTCTTAATAGAAGGGCCATGATTAGAGCCTTGCTGGGTAAAAATATGCTGATAGATAAAAAGCAAAGGAACAGACACAATATTGTAGGCTAGGAAATGAGTGACTGCAAAATGGCGAACAGAAGAAAAGCAAGTTATGTTTGAGAAATTCGACTATTTAGTTATCACAAAGACTATATAAACAAGCAGAGATCAATTATGCTGGAAATGTTATTTTATTCATTGATTTGTTTTTCAAACTGAACATCTAGTGTGTGTTAGGCATTGTTCTTAATGCTGGGGATATAGCAGTGAATATGATAAGACAAAAACTCTGCAATTATAGAGATTATATTCCAGTGAGGCAAATAGAATATAAATAAATATACACATTAGGTAAAGATCCGACAGATTTAAGTCTTATGGAGAGAACTAACTATGGTATGTACTAGAGACTGACTAAATGGTAACTATATGGGTTTTCAGTGAAAAGCTCAGCGAGTTCTTTGAGCTCAAGTAAGACCTAAATAACGATATTATTCTTGTTCTACATCATGATCAAGTAGAAGAGCATTTCAGGCAGAGAGAGAAATGGTACCTAAGGCCTCAGGCAGATACTTGAATAATGTTTTATAGGAAATAAATGGCTGGGGTGGCTAAAGCACTGTAATGAAGGTTTATACCAGCTGGCTTGTATAGGCTAGTGAGAGACAACTGTCACACTTTCAGGAAATTTTTAAGCCAGCTGACATCACTCTGGTAGCTTGTAACTGGCCATGGTGGGAGAATTTACAAAAGAGAAATTGGAAAACACTGTAAACCAAGTTTCCCTCCAGTTCCTAGCCTCCTCCTCCTACCCCCAACCTTCCCATTTAGAGAGCCTGTTCTTAAACATTTACCAGCATGCCATAGGGTGGATATGAGAGGAAACTAGAGAAGTAACCAGGGACCTAACAATGAAGGCTTTATAAGGCAGGGTAAAGGAGTTTTTTTATTTTAAGAGTGATGAGAAGCCATTAGAGGGTCTTAAGTAGGACAAGGACATGATCTGATTTGCATTTGCAAAAACAGTTCAGGCTATGCTGCAGAAAACTGAAAGTAGGTAAAAGGAGGTAATAGGAAAATCAGTTGAGCAACTATTGTATGTCTGGATGAGAAGCAACAGTGGCTTTGATTGGGATGTAGTAATGAAAATGAAGAAAAATAAAAATTTGAGACCTGATATAGAGGTAGTAGAGTCTATAGTTCTTATTCATGGATTTGATGTAGGAACTTAGGGAATGAGAGGAACCAAGGGATAATTGGTATATGAGAAACTAGGTATATGACAGTGCCATAAACTGAAAGGTAGAGAATTTATTTCAGAGTAGTGGTGGAGTGGGAAATTAGGAAAATTATACTGACTATGTTAAGTTTGATATATGCATATGGCATCCATCTGGAAATGTCAAATAGAGGTAGGATATTCGTACTTGGATTGTTGGGAAGAGGTAAAAACCAGAGATAAAGTTTGAGAGTTGCTCACGTATAGGTAGTATTTAAAACAAGAGTATGGGTTAGATCACCCAGGGAGAGTGCAAAGAGAGAAAATGGGAGGTAAAAAACAGAGGTACAGCAGAAGGGGAGGAGACAGCAAACATCAGCTTGGAGGAAAACCAAGAGGGTCTGGTGCCATGATGCCAAGAGAAAATAACTCCAAGAAATTAGAGTCCATTTTGTTGAATGCTGCTGGAGGTCAGGTAAGGTAAGAAGAGAGAAGTCACGTGGACTAGGACCATAAGATAACTCATGCTCCTTTCAGTACCAGTGTTAATGAAGGAGTGAAGACTATATGAAGCCTTTTTGGAATAAATTCAGGAAAGGATGTTTAGTAAAGGAGCAGAAAGGGCTATAAAGGGCAGGAGGGAATGACAATAGCTGGAGAAAGATATGAGGGCAAAAGAGGTGTTTGTGGGTCACGTGGGTGGCTCAGCCAGTTGAACATCCAACATTGGCTCAGGTCATGATCTCATGGTTCATGAGTTCGAGCCCCACATGGGGGCTCTCCCTCTCTCTCCCTGTCCCTCCCCTGTGCATGCTTGCTCGCTCTCTCACTCACTCTCTCTCTCAAGATAAATAAATACATTTTTTAAAAACAGCTCTTTGCTGATGTTACTTTTTAGGTAGGAATGATCAGTATGTGTTTATATACTAATGAACTGATCTTATAGAAAGGGTAACTTCAGTGAATAGGGAAAGGGGAGAAATACTGGAGCAAAGTCCTTGAAAAGGCAAGAAAGAAGAAGGTCTAGAGCACAAGCGGAGGGGTTTCAATTCCACAAATATTTATTAAATGCTCCCTATGTGCTATGTTTCTTTGCACGAATTTCTGATATCACATCTGGAATATTTTCCTGCATTATTTGTCCTATTAGATTCAAGCTGCTTAATGACTAAGACTCTATTTTGTTCTTTTTTTAAATCCCAAGTCCCAGCCCAGTTTCAGGTAAACAGTAAAGCTTAATAAATATTTGTTGAATATGTGTTGAATGAGACTAAAATGCTTTAACCTAAACTATCACTTTAGCAGCCACGTGAACACTTGATTAAATCATAGGTAGTACTGCAAAGACAGATATAATTAGGAAAAAATAGACAACTTAAATTATAGATTTTTTTACTTTAAATTTGACTTGGAGTGACAAAGAAAAAGGTTGGCCCCAGATGGATATGGGAGTTGGGGAAGAGATAGGTCCCTCTGTAAGTCACCAATCAAGAGAAAGATAGCTCTTTTACATAGGATCAAGTTTAATTCTTGACAAAATAAATGTGTAGTTGTTCCTATATACATATAGTATACAGTGTCAACTTTATAGTAGGCTGTCTTACTGTGCCTTCTCCATAATCTTAATCTCCTGGACCTCCCTGAAAGCACATTTCACTTCTACCATTACATGTGCCCCTGACGCCAGTGAGGCCAATGTTGATCTTTTTCCTCCAAATCCCAGCCTCACCCATCACCAGTATATCATATTCTGTCCTACATCATATACTGTCTTCTCTGTTTATTATCCAAATTCTCTTCATCTGTCAATATCCAATTTAAGGCTCACCAAGTCTAAGAATGGTTCTCCAAAGAAAAGAAATCAATTTACTTTAATTCTATAGTATTTAGGGAATCAATTATTTAGCAATTGTCAAATAACACCTGATTAATTTAATTTTGCACAGACATGCTTGTGTGCAAGCGAGTGAGCAAGCAAGCAAGAGAGAGAGAATTCTGTCTGTGAGAATGTCACCTGACAGCAGATGAAAGGTGTCCATCAGACAAAAATTTCACTATAGCATCTCTTCTGCTCTTCCACCCTCAGTAGCCCAGAGAGCAAGGTCAAGGTCTGAATGTCTTGAGAAACTCAGCTCTAAGTGCGGATGGAACATTTTTAATTGTCTGTACCACATAAGTGCAACATCAACCACATCCCTCTGGTAGTAGGTTATTGACTTTGTTCTTTTTCTTCAAAAATATATAAAAGGTATACACTTCCAGTTATAAAATAAATAAGTCATGGGGATGTAATGTACAGCATGGTGACTGCAGTTAATAATACTGTATTGTATATCTGAAAGTTGCTAAGAGAGTAAATCTTAAAAGCTTTTAATCACAATGTGTGTGCATGTATGTATGTGTGTGTGTGTATTTATGTATATATATGTGTATATGTATATATATGCATATATATATATACACATATATATATATATATTTTTTTTTCTACTTTTGAAACCAGTGTAATCATGACATCACATCTAGAAAATGAACCAAGGCCACCTGAGAGGAAGAGGCAGACCACTGAGGCTAAGTGGAGAGCTCACAGAACAGCTTCAGAAGACCTGGAACATGTTTAAATCTCTGTAATGTCTGTGTGATCTTGGGAGAGTCACCTCCCTTCTCCAGGCCTTGGGCTTCTAAAATGAAAGATTTTTGAATAAATGATCCCTAAGGTGCCTCCAGCTCTGTCAGCCCACAGCTCTAGGGTTGGGAATGAGATCTGAGCTTTACTGCCACCCTTTGATCAGCACTGTAGACCATACTCTTCCCTGACATGCTCTGCTTCCTGGAACATAATTGAAATAATGTGGGTGTTCTATCTCTTTGATTCCCCAAACATGAGCTGGAGTCATCACCTCTTCTCATTTAACCTTTCAACAAATAGCTCTGTTTGTTTCAGCCGGGGGCAGTATAAATAATTACAATATAATGTCTTAATATAAAGAGGGACAGATAATATTCAAGCAAATAAATTAGAAAATATCCATGTGCCCATCTGGCACCCAGAAATTATTCTCTCATTAGCTACTGGCTTTCAGTTAGTAAAAATGGAAATCAATTTACCAAACCCCACAGCCATGCTAGAAGCGGGACTGCCCTGATATCCCCTTCAGTGTTGTCTCTCTTGTTGGGGTTGGTGCTGGCTAGCAGCAAGTAGCACCCCCAAATCCCACACAGCAATGGGCTTTGCTGTTAACCAGGGCAGATGGCCTCTGGCAATCCTCCCCAGTGCCTGCTTCAACAGAATTGGCTGCCTCTTCCTATTTGTCTCTTTGCTTCTAGTGGCCTAATGCGGGTATTTGTTTTACTAACGGGTTTGTTTCACTCATTTGGTATTAGACTTAGGGGTCAGACATGAAATAATTATTCAGCCTACAGCAGCTTTTTTCTGGTGCTACCATTTCTAAGCAAGCAGCTAGTTCCTGCAGGGATCTGTGTTACAGGAGAAAAAGCACTCACAGCCTGGCTGGAGTTCTGTAGAGATGGAGGGAGGCCTAGTAAACCCTTTATCTGCTATTACCTCAAAAAAAGGAGATTCTCCAGCTTTGCTCTGAATTATGGAATTCCAGGAATCAAGCACATGGCTCTGCCATTAATATCTGTGAAATTCAATTTATATCTTGCACCTCTGTGGTGGTGACCTTCACCTGTGCCCACAAACTCCACAGACTCTGTCTTAATCATGTCTATGTATTGAATAAGTCAGGACATGTTCTTCAAGAAGGTCCAGTCCACTGCATTTGGAGGACTTCAATGTCAGGGTCATATGTATAATTTTGGGCCCCTATTCTCTAATTGCTGCTTATAAGAATTGATCAGAAGTATGAGCACTCAAAATTCTTCTACACAGAATTAATTTCATTCTGTTCTGCTGTTACTGTTGCTGTTGAGAATGCCATGTGTTCCACCTATTTCTGACATTTGTGTGTGCTTGCCAACCCCAGGTCTCAGGATTGTGCTTTAGCTCATCCAATCCAAATGACTCACACCGAGTATTTAGCAGCTGAAGATGTGGGATAACCACAGATAAGTACTTTCAATCATTCCTCAAATATTTAATGAGCAATCATGTGCTGAGTTCTGTGGATAAATGGTATTTGCCTTTCTAGATATCATAGTCCAGCAAGAAAGACAGAAAATTGAATAGACACAATTACTGTAAAACACACCAGGTACTACAAAAGGCACAGTACAGAGTGAACTGAAATCATATGGCAAATCACTCATTCTGAGGAAGTCGGCCTCAGGAAGACTTTCTGCGACACATTCCAAGCCATACTTTATCTTCATGTTGATGTCTTCTTTTTAATGTTTCTATTAAGTCAATGCCATCTTTGAATATAATGATGTATTTATCCACCTACACACACACACTATGAGGTCATGGCTGTTCAACAGACTTAGGTGGTAAATGAAGCAAGACAAAATCCCTACTCCTAAAGAATTTATAGTCTAGGTATGATACCATCATACAAAAAACACACACATGGTATGAAGTCTAGGTAAACAGAGTCAAAAGAGTAGAATGCATTCTAAAAACTCTTTTATCTATAACTATACACACGTCAGGTAAGACTTCATTGAGAAAGGCCATTAAATCCAATCTATCAACAACATCGTTAAGTATTTCCTGCGCACCTTTCATGTTTCAGGCTTCGCGGATGTAAAGGACAAGACATGTAAAGGATGAGACAAAGCCCCAAAGAGACACAGAGAGAGACATAACTGTTTATAATGCAGCCCTCTTAGTCAGATTTGCCAGATTCAAATCTTTGCTCTTCTCCTTACTATCAATATGACTTTGGGCAAGTTTCTCATCTGTAAAATGGGAATAATTAATACTATTTACCTCATAAAGTTATTTTTTTATTTAAATGAGACAATATGATTAAAACTCTTACTATAGTTATTGACTTATATTGAATATCAATGAATGATATTACTTTTGTAGTAAAATGAAGCACATAGTCTAATGGAGGTCCTCTCATCTTCTTCCAGGGAAGGATAACCATAGTCACCTGCAAAATAATGAAATCTAACAGAACAAATAAATTCTTCTAGCCAGTGGCTATTGTTACTAAGATACATTGAGCCTTATAACTGAACCCTATAGTGACTAAGGAAGTAAATGTATCTGAGAAATACATTTACTTGACTTAAATGGTTAATTCTCTCTTCCATGTCAACATACAGAACACAGCATGAATTGAGGCTGCCTTGATCCCAAAGACACAGAAATAAGGAAGGTAGATAGTGTGTTTATGACCTAGCCATTTGCCCTAATGCTTTTAGTTATTCTGACTCTTGTCCAAGGCTGAGGCCTCTACTCCTTACTCCTACAGATGGCATCATTTTCTACTGCTTCGTTGACACTCAGTAATTAAGGGGTTCCTACGATTTTCATCAATTTTTTGCCATAAAGTATTTCCTAGGTCTCTGGAAGCTTTGCACAGTAGTAAAGTCCCTCTTGCAAACCATTTTACATATTTGGAGATAAGCCATTCTGTTAATATTAGGGGACAGAGGCATTAGTTGTTTCTGAATATCTCCAAACAGGGTTACAGATAAAATATAAAGATGGCAGAATTCACCTTGGCAAGCTTCTTAAACTAAGGGACTCATGAACAGGTAGACTCAACTTAACATTATGGAACAAGGATAGGCAGGTAGAGACCCTGAAGCAGAGGCCAGATCAAAACTAATGAGGTGGAGAAAGTGGTGAGCAGCTCTAGAGGTTAAAGCAGGAGCAGGACATGTATGGGGTCTATCTTTAGTCCAGAGTGAATTAGGTGGGGAGGTGGAACAAAGTCCTTCGAGGAATGTATCCATGAGGATATTTCCTGAAGGAAACTCCTTGGAAACCAATAGCTGAAAAGTTTACTTTCTGTGAGAAATGTAAATTAGAGTTACATTTCTATTTCCAGCAATAAATGAAAACGGGATACATTTGATGGACTCAAACAGGTAAAGTCTGTCCACAAATTGACTCTGGGGCTTGCTGGAAAATCAATACCCATAAGATCTGTTTCATTAGAGGGCAAGACAAGGAGGATCACCTTTCCACATCAGTGCCAAGACATGATCTGCAGGGGCTTCGCTTTCAGTGGATTAGTTGCAGCCATCTGTAGAAGGACAACTTAAGCAAGGAGGCTGCTGTCTCTAGGGTTGAGGACCATCTATGCCCATAACAAGAAGCCTATGAAACTCCCAAACCAGAGTAAACTCTCCAATTGTCCAGGCTCACACTCTTTGTGTTCTCTCACAATACAGATAAGGAAAAGGCAAGTCACACCACACGTAGCTGCACTTTTTAAATGTTTGTTTATTTATTTTGAAAGTGTGTGTGTGCAAGTGGGGGAGGGACAGAGAAGGGGAGGGAGAGAATTCTAAGCAGGACCCACTTTGTCAGAGCAGAGCCCAGCATGGGGCTAGATCTCATGAACCCTGATATCATAACCCGAGCCAAAATCAAAAGTCAGACACTTAACTGACTGAGCCATCCAGGTGCCCCACGACTAGCTGCATTTTGATGTTCTAAAGAGAAAAAGAAAATGCTACCCCTCGTGCAGGCAGAAGCGGACATAGGGACAGTATGGTTCAGTTAAGAACAAAGAGTTTAGTTTAGCATTTACTACCTATGTGACCTCAAGAGGTTATTTAATCTCAGTTTCACCTAAAAAAATGGAGGTAATGATAGTAGCAATTCCATAGGGTTATTATGGGGAATAAATATAGATATACGAAAAGCGCTCAGAATAACACCTGACACATTAAAAAAAAGGTTACCATTATTATGAAGAATTGCTCCTTTTTTTCCTAATTTGGGCCTTTGAGAATGACAGTTATGTCCTCCTATGCAGACCTTTAGATAATATCCTCACCATGGCTTCCTTATAGAAGTTAAAAAAAAAAAAAAAGAAAAGAAAAAACATCTTTGTAGGAAGCACCTACTTTTCCAATGTTGTCCTGCTTATTCCAGGGCCCTGGATCCATTACACAGGAATATTCATGGAAAACAAGGAGATGATTGCAAATTGTCAACAATTCTGTGCCCAGGACCTGATCTGTGTGCAACCTATCCTGGGATCCACCAAGAGGGAAGGATATGTTCCTCCTAGCAAAGGTACCAGTTTGCTTAGGAAAAATGTCCTATCCTCAGAAAACAACTGGCAAATTCCCTGAGGCCCTGCTTGGTAGACTCTCTCTCTTAGGAGTGTACAGAAACAAGAGCACAGGGTTTCTGACCAGAGATAAAGATTTCTGTCCCAGACATGGAGAAAAGCTGAAGCCACTCAGATCTCTGGTCTGTGATAGGGAACCTAGGTCTTCCAAGTGAGTGCTCAGGAATACCAGCACCTTCCATTGCTATGCAGAGATCCACTGCTTCCTTCTGTTGCATCTGCCTCCTTAGCCAGAACCTTGCTTTGAATGATGGTTCAAATACCTTCAATCCAGTTAATTCAGATAGCTGAAGGGGAGAGTGGCACTAGGTCACCTTTAAATCCAAAGGTGTCATTTTTCTGAACTTATTTTTCAGGTAGCAGAAGTCAGGAGACTAGAGACAGGCATGGCTTCCTCTACCACTAATTTATGTGACTTTTGGCACATTTTTTTAAAAATTCTGGGATAAAGGAGTCATCTCTTAAGAGTAAGACAAAGACAAATAATGCAGGTTCCTCCCAGCTCCATGGCTCTCTAATCAAGTGAGGCGGTAATGACTTCCATGAAAACAGAAAGCAAGGAGACATCTAGTAGAGATTCTGCAGTTTCCAAAAGTAAGTCTAAGACAGTTCACTGTCAGAGGTCACTGACTGACAAGTTAACTCTATGACAAATCTGTGATATTTAACAACTGAAGACAATTCATGGTAACAAACAAACAAACAAACAATAAAATTGTCATATAATTGTCACCCCTTCCCCTCCAAACAAGAAAAAAGGAGACTAGCAATATACCCATATACTGTAAAATTATCCACTTTTGTTACGAGAACTGTATCAAAATTATTTTTCCAATGGTCTCTGTCATGAAATAATAACTCAATTATGAAAAAAACCTTAAGAAAGATTTCATGACAAGCTGAGCATTGGAAATATGAACTTCTGAAATACTTAACTTTATGGCTATTTCTCAAACTTCACTCATAAAGAAGTCTTTCCAACCCTCCTTAGAAATGATCACATATCTGGGGCTTCCTGCATCAACTATCATGACTGGAGGATTGTAATGGTACATTTCCTAAAATTTTCCATCTCCAGACAAGTGCTTAACTCCAAACACAATATCAAACTTCAAACAGGATAACACAAAGCAGTCCCAGCTTTATTAGCACAGTACATTTGACTTTGCACTACCAAGTTCTGCAGAGTCTTCAAATGGAAACTTTCAAGTGCATCCAAGGAGGAATCATATATCACCATTCACTTTCTCGAATCATTTGTCAGTGGGTTTTGTACATTATCATCAACTATATACCATGTATTACTTTAAAATAGGTCATTTGAATCTTTACAGTTATGTATCATCTGCACCTAAACTTAGATGTAGACAATGGAGAGCTGCATGATTGTGTGACAATGGGTGATTATGAAACAGACTCATATTTTAAATTTTATTCTTTGTTCTCAACACTTTATTGGGAAAAGAGGAAATCTTAGTTCTCAACAAGGAATATATAGTTGCTGAATGATGGATGGAATGCTGCCATCTCTTGGTAATCTAGCACACAGGGAAATCGTTTCCAGAGAAGCGATTTTGCATTTTTATTGGCTGAAGGCAATGCAGTTAAGAAGTATAATTCTACTCTTCTGGTGTCAGAACAATCTATAATTGCTGTTATTATTTTTAGCATTTAATGCTTACAGTGCATATTGAAGCTATTCCCTGACAATAATACCATATTAAAAAGAATCCATCACATGGTTTGAATGTCTTTCTTTCATGAAGGAAGGTCTAAATTAGGTTGCCCTAGCATTTCCTCTCACAAATCTGCTTTTGGATCTGTGATGATTACCCGCTTAGTAAAGTTCACAAGCTATGCATGACCCCTTTGAGTTCTTGGCATCACCCAAATGTTCTCTCTTCCAAATACATACAGATAGACAAGACAATGGCTGGCCTCTCAGACTGGCTTTTGGTAAAATAAAAAAAGCCAGGATTCAGAAATCCGTAGCTCTGACACATACTGGTCCTACAACTTTAGCCAAGCGAGTCACATCTCCTTAGTATTCTCTTTTGCAAAGGGAAGACAAGCAATCTCTATTCTTCCTACCTCACCATGTTACTAGAAGGATCAAATAGAATTGCAGATGTGAAAATGTTCTGCAAGGAGCAAAGCACTGTACTGAGGTCAAGGATGATAGGAGAAGGAATGGCATCGTTCGTGTTCTTCAGAGATTAATAAATCTAAATAACTTGTATTCGGCTTTGTTCACAGTTGATCACTATTTTTCTCAGAGTTGAACATCTGACAATACCAATAAGACAATCAACAAGCTGGTAGGTTTACAAGAGGTGGCGTTATCATTTATAAGCTGTCAAGGCATTCAAGTTTGTCAAAGCATCATATCAACTCATGGCCCTACAGTACAATTTTGGCCGCCCAAACACATAGCATATTCAAGATAGCCTGGAAGGCTGGAGGAAACATCCTGCCTTATTGTCATTATATTATATGTATAATATACCTTCCATAACAGTGATCACTTTATTAGAGCTACTTTCTGTCTTATTCTTATTCCACAGACTAGTTCCTCCTTGGTTACTAATATGTGCCTCAGCAGAGCTTAACACTATACCTTTGGTGGTATTTGTTTCATAAATACTTGATTGTTATGATGAAACTATTTAATAATTATTAACTATTCTCCATATTTTGGATGCTGAACAGTGAAGAGGAGTGAGTTAAATTCTAAGTTCAATCTGAATATTAGGGGGGAAAAGTACCCATTTTGGGAAAAAATAGAATTTTTAGAACAGAAAATAAACTGAGACTGTCACAAACCAGTGTCTTGTCTGTATTTTTCCAAAGTCTGAAAATATTTTGATGGGAAATAGAAAAGGCATGTTTATTTGGGAGTAGTAGGTGATTTGGGGGGACAGGAAAGAGTGCATGCTTCATTATGAGGCAATACAATGGAAAGCTACTGCTAGCACAGACATTGGGATCCTGAATTGTACCAGAAAGAGTATACTTCTCATAATAACAAATTTAATAGGCTCACTCTAAGCTGCATATTTATACATCTGGCATATTATATTAAGTTGTGAACTATTCATTTAGAGGATCATGGCAAACATTAAGTAGAATGGCAACTAACATAAAAAAGATTCTGGGGAAAAATGACAAGTATGAACAAAGAAAGATACAAAAGAGAAAACATATTTTCAAGAGATATGTCAACTTTATTCAGATATTAAAAAACTTTCCTGTAAAAAATGTTGAGAGTTGATACATAAGTCCAGAAAGTAAGAAGTAATGTCACTGGAAAGAAAAGACAAGGAAGTATCTTCTCAATCTACAATAAAATAAAATAAAACAACAGCAACCAAAACTTTCTAATGGGGTTCTCAGATGTCCAAGGCAGAGATGAGCTTCTTGCCCCAGATGTATTTTAGGACAGGACAGAGGAGGCTGGGGACCACCAGCAAGATATAAATAGAGGATTCCTTAATGGAGCAAAGGTCCTCCCTAAGTGAAATAATAAGCTCTCACATTGTTAAATAAATACGCACTATGAATATAGTATTTTCCAATGATATATTTATGAATATAATATGGAAGATGTGTTATTATAAACACATGGCTTGAAAAAGAAATAGGAAAGCAGAATCCTCAGCAGTGAAAAAATAAAGCAAATTTGTAAATTTTGACAGAATCCCTAGATATGACTCTAGCTTGCTGCTGCAGGGTCAGCATTTATGTACTAGCTCTATGGTATAACATTTAACTAGGTGCCATCTGTAATCTATAGGTAGGGAGGTCGCCTTACATATAATCAGTAAATGCAGTCCTTCATCAAGGTGAGTTTGTCTTATATTTAGATAAAATGATTATAAGTGTTTGCTTTTGAGATTGTAACATCCTCTGTACCAGCTCTCCTGCCTAGTACATAATTAACCTGTC